>NC_136057.1:583649337-585114054 GCF_964261635.1 Lissotriton helveticus
AAGAGTGGGTGTGCATTATCAATTCATACACAAAAACATGGTGGAGCAATGAGACCAGCTGACTGTCTAAGCTGTATTGGATTCAGTAGTTGTAAGTCCTGATTGCCTGAAATTGGTTGCAGCTGTTTGTGTTGCCACTGAACAAATCGAAGAAACATATATTGCATATGGGATGCTGTTCTTGTTCTCCTGAGGCGGAAAGCCGGGAGTGTGTTTTAACTTGTTTTTTAACATTTGAGAGTCACGCATTTTATCTGTTTCACTACCTACCTCCTCACTTCCCCTCTTGGCACTTTAGCTGTGGCATTAAGCTCTTCGTCGTGAGGCGGTGCAGCGGAGTTTAGCGCTGCCGCCATTCCGGCGTCTATTGAGGCCACGCCCCTTTTCTTGAGGCCACGCCCCCTCGAGGCCACGCTAATCACAGAGTATACATACGGATGCTGACTACAAGCGCCGGTGGATGCTGTTCTTGTTCTCCTGAGGCCACGCCCCTTTTCTTGAGGCCAAGCCCCTCTAACTACGTCATTTGTAACCATATATTATGTGCTTCCTTCGGAAGCGCAGCGGACGAGCGTAGCGGGAGCGCCGTTTGCGCGCCAAAGGCAAGCCCGTCTGCGCACGTCCGCGACCGGACCGTGGCCAGCGCCAGCCACGCTGCCGGTGAGGGTAGGGCTACTGAGAGAACCGTATGGTCCAGGTCGGAACTACTAGCACTGAATACATCTAAAATGTGTAAGGCGAATAGATCAGACCTGGCCAAAATCTGTCTACCGTTGGCATGTCCGATGTGTAGCAAGACACTTTGTGATGGTCCATCTTCAAAAATATCACATTTAAAATCAAAAACGGCACCCTCTGCTACCTACTCTAATACGACTATTAGGGCCGGTCTTCTAAACTGCAGATCCCTCCCGAGACATGCTGATGATATATGGTTGCTATTGGAAGACTCGGAGTGGGACGCCTTATTTCTGACGGAAACGTGGCTGGCTGAGGAAAATATGACCTCCATCTCGCTGGCAGTCCCGCCAGGCTTCAAAATGAGCTTCTCGAATAGAGAAAAGGGCAGAAGGGGTGGCGGGGTAGCTATTATCTTTAAGAACAAATACTCATTGGCGTCGTCAGCTCCTACCAATATTCCAGGCATAGAGGGGCTACATTTCTGCCTCCAAATCAATCCCCAATTGTCCTTAGCTGGTCTGATCATTTACAGACCCCCGGACTGTCCCCTAATAAATACCTGCGAACTTCTGGACTCTATAGTCCAAAGCTCTCTAGCTCACTCATATTTTATTGTAGTTGGCGATTTTAATGTTCACGTAGATAGACCGGACTGTCCCATGGCTACTCAACTTATCTCCACACTGGAAGCTGCGAATCTATCTCAAATCATTTCGAAACCAACGCATAAGGCAGGTCATATGTTGGACTTGATTTTTTCCAACATTCCGGACATGACTGCCAAATCCCCACAGCCATTGCTATGGACGGATCACTTTCTAATCCCCTTTTCTTTTTCCCTCCCCTCCCAGCACGTCAAATGGGAGACGTTCATATGTACGAAGAAAATGGGATAACATATCAGCAGACACCCTCTGGCCTGCTCTTGCAGCCACCCCCCCTGCTCTGACTACTGACGTGAATACTGATGCGGTGGCGCTGAACCACTGGATAGGAAACACGAAACATCACTCCTGCAAAAGTCGCTACATCACGCAGAGAATCCCCCTCCGCCCCATGGTTCTCGTCTGAGCTGATGGCTGAAAAAAGCAAATGCAAAAGGCTAGAGCGACTGTGGCGGGCAAACTATTGCGACTCAGCAAAAATCTGCTATAAAGAAGCCCTCCGTGGTCTCCATCAATCGATAAAAAAAGCAAAAAAACTTTGCTTTGTGTCTTCCATTCAGCAGGCGGAACAATCAAGCAAAGAAGTCTTTAAGATTGTTCAATCCATTTTCAAACCTAGGGCTATTGAGACTGAAGTCACTCCATCGGAGAAACTCTGCGAGGACATCTCTGACTTTTTTGATAACAAAATTGAGAAGGTATACGGCACCTTCACTAGTCCCGAGCCCACAGTAATGATGGATATGGCCGATATTGAGCTGCCCTCCCCCTCTCTCTAGCTCAATTTCTCCCTATTTCCCTTACCGAGGCCGTGAAGGAAATACAAAAATGTAAATCAGGGGCCCCTGATGACCCCTGCCCGCCAAAGCTATGGAAAATGATGTCGGACTCGATTGCTAGACCACTCTTACACATCTGGAATACTTCTATTACAACAGGTATATTTCCTGAGTGTTGGAAACACGCCACACTCCTTCCTCTGAAAAAGAAACCCAATGGCGCCCCGGACGATCTAAGTAATCTCCGCCCAATCTCCTTACTAGCAGCCCCAGGCAAAATGCTCGAAAAATTGATACAACGTCAATTGAATAGATTTATTGAGGCAAAAGAGGTTCTGCATGAAACTCAGTCAGGTTTTTGATCCGGATTCAGCACCGAGACCGCCCTCATTGAGGTGGCTGAGTCGATTAGGTGGTCCTTAGATTCAGGAGCATCAGCTATGCTGGTGCTCCTGGATCTATCAGCCGCATTTATTACGGTGGATCATGGCAGATTGTTGTTACGGCTGAAGGACATAGGTTTGGAAGACATGGCATTGAGTTGGTTACAATCCTATCTTACAGATCGCTCCCAGAAAGTGGCCCTGGGCACCTTCTCCTCGAAACCTAAACGGCTCTGGTGTGGCGTCCCTCAGGGGTCGGCACTTAGCCCTTTACTTTTTAATGTCTATCTAGCCCCACTTTTTACCCTGATTGCTAAATGGGGTGTTAAGGCGATTTCGTATGCAGATGATACGCAATTAGTCTTCCCCTTTTCTGATGTGTCTGAGGCAGCTTTTAGTAAGCTGAGGGGTTGTCTTCGAGATGTTGCCAATTGGATGAATGCCAACAAACTAAAACTGAATGCAGGTAAAACGGAGGTCATCTTCTTTGGCAAACACACTCGTCCCCCCTCGGACCTGTGGTGGTCCCCTGAAATGGGCCCACCCCCTCTACCTAGCACCAATGCGAAGAATTTGGGAGTAAGATGGGACGAGGGTCTCTCCTTCTCTTCACATATACAGCAAGTCACATCTGTATGTCTCTACAAACTCAGGAATCTCCGTAAGTTCCTCTCTCTTTTGCCAGTAGACTGTCGCAAATTAGTAGTTCATGCAACAGTTACGTCCAGATTGGATTATGCGAATGGCCTCTATCTCGGCCTCCCCAAATATTTGGTGCAACGCCTGCAGATCGTGCAGAATGCGGCTGCGAGACTGCTAAAGCACATTCCTTTTAGACAGCATGTCTCTCCGCATCTGCGCGATCTGCATTGGCTCCCTGTGGCTAGCAGAATAAAGTTTAAAGCTCTAACCTTGGCGTTTAGAGCATTAAAGGGGACCTGTCCCAACTACTTAAAACTCAGACTCCCCCGGTATTACCAGGAGAGGTGCCTGCGATCCAACTCTCGGCTTCAGCTATTCGTCCCACGTGCCAGAAAAGCTAGACTTGGAGGCAGGTCCTTTTCTGCTGGCACGGCGATACTAAATCAGGAAGAAAGAAGAAAGATAAGCAAAAATGAAAGAAGGAAGACAAGACATCTTCTCCTTCAACGACAATATAGGAAAGAAAGAGAGGAAAACAACTAGAACTCTGTGACATTCTAATACATCATCATGATGTCAACATTCTACAGGGCTGGGCAGGAGACTATAGAAAATGAATAATGAAGTGCAGATACTACATTTTGTTTGTTGGTTCTTTTTTGAGAGACCAGTATGGAATACTGAAGGCTGCCTATCTAGTGTGTTCCATTTGTGAAATACTTAAAGCATCCTATTTGGCAAATGTCAGCCAGTATGGTATTGGTGTGGTGCATGATTTTCGTCACCTGAGCGGTTTCATTATATCTTATAAAGAACAGTCTCTATATAGTTGATGGAAATTCAGCATACAAAAGAGATTGCTGTAGTTGAGTGTGCTGCTGATAAGGCTGGAAAACATTTGGTTACTCTAGGAAATAACTATGCTGATCAAGTAGTCAGATATTGAACATTTGAACAGTGGTTCAGGAAACTGAAAATGAAGAATCAAGAATAAAAACTAAACAAAATGCAGAAAATGAGAATTGTTTCTTTTTAAAATCTACCCAGACTACTTTAAGCAAATTGAGAGATTTTCGGGAGGAAGTTACAGAAGATGAGAGAAGATAATGGGAGAAATTGGATTACAGGAACATCATCAAGATTTCTATGTTAGTTCTGAAAACAAATACATTATCCGTGATGCCATGTTATATCCTATTGCGAGGCATTTCTATAACCAACTACACTCGGAGTGAGAGAGCATGGTCAGTACACTTAGAAAATATTGGTTAAATTACTGTTCTGGTCGAAGAAAGATCGCAAAGGGTTGACGCCAGTGTGGAGCGACATGACACAGTACTCACCCAGTTACAGGGGAAAGTGGACGACCTGGAAAATCGCTTAAGACGATCTAATCTCAAACTATATGGAATCCCGGAAGGGGCAGAGGGGTCTGACCCCAGGGCCTTCTTGGTGAAACTGATGCCCCGTGCATTCCCTGAACTCTCGGATTGGGACTGGGACTCCCAAATTCAAAGAGCACATCGGCTCCCACTAGGCCAAAAACGTCTTAATAGTAAATTCTCACGTCCTTATTGATTTATTTTGGCAACTTTCTGCTACGACAAGCGGTGTGGCAAAAAGCTAAACCCAACACTCCGATAACTATAGATAATCTCACTATCTTTGCACGCTCGGACTTAAGCAAAGCTACGATGGATAAGAGATGGGAAATGCGCAAATTAATCGACCCAATTAATAAACTTGGTGGCTCAGCATACCTGCAGGAACCAGCTCGACTCAAAGTGATCATGAACGGACATACAAACTTTTTTTATGAAGCGCAGGAAGCGCAGGCATTCTTAGCCAGTGTCAATAAGAGTAATTAGACACTGAGTCGAAATGAAAGGAGGTGGTCTATACCTATATGTACCTATCTTCGCGCTCTGGGGGAAAATAAGGGGGTGAAAAAAAAAAAAAAGGGAAAAAAAATAAAAGGTTGTGGGGACTGAACTAACACTATTAGTAGAAATAAAGTCATTAAAGGTGGAGGGGGGGGTTGACCTAGGCTCTTAGCCGCAAGAGCTGCCTCATCAACGGCAGCAGTAGGTAAGGGGGGTGTGGGGGAGGGTAGGTCTTCGCAGTTCGGGGGGGGTGTGTGTAGGGTGGAAGGGTGGTGGGAGGGCGGGGCGAAAAGGGGGGGAAGACATTTTTTTTTTCAATCTGGTAGAAAGACTCGAGGAGAGATTTATGTTTGTAAAGCACTTTTTTTCATATGTTGGAGAACATCAAATTATGCTGTTAATAGGCACCACTGACTATACTTATTACTTTAAAGATGCAAAGGATTAGATGTATAGCATGGAACGTCTCTGGGCTAAACAATAAGCGTAAGAGACATTTAGTCACTGAAGAATTAAACTTGTATAATCCCCATCTAGTTTTTTTGTCAGAAACTCATATCATAGATAGTGATAAGAAGTTACTGAACCAACTGGGCTTCGAGATGATAACCTACTCAGCAGCTGCTTCTCACGTCATGGGGGTGGCTATATTAAAAGATAAAAGATTCAATGTAGAAATAACTAGGACGCAATCTGACAAATGGGGGAGGTGGGCAATTACTCAACTATGTCATAACAATGTGAAGCTCGTGGCATGTGTTGTATATGGACCAAATAGAGAAGATCCAAGAATATATGAACAACTAAGTATAGCCTTATTAGGATGGGAAGGAGAAGTCATAATTATGGGTGATTTTAATTGCATTATGAATTGTCAGACGGATACAACACGCCCTGGTAACCACGTCCGAATGCCTAGAACTAGAACGTCCATTTTTAATTTATGTAAGCTGCATAATGTCAGAGATGCTTGGAGCTCATTATATCCGAATATTCCCGGTTATACATACTATTCCGCTCCTCACAAACTATGTTCACGCTTAGATATGGCTTTAATATCAGATTCGTTGATGAGCTCTATTTCAACAATGGTTATATACCCACGCATCACATCTGATCATAACCCTATTATGGTTGAACTGATTACTTCTCAAAAACGCAATCCCCCTAGAGCCTTTACGTTTCCAAGGAATCTAATGTCGAATATGATTTTCATTACACAATTGAAACAACACATCATAGAATTTTTGATCTTTAATAGAAATACTGCCTCTTGCCTAACAGTTTGGGACACATGCAAGGCTAGTATTAGAGGGTTTGTACAGACGTATATTTTAAAACAAAATCAAGAAAAACGCAAGCGCAATCTAACCCTGACCTCGGATATCGCTGCAGAAGAGGTTAAACTAATAGAGGCGCTAAGAGGAAATCAGCCAACTTTGGCTATTAATACAAACCTTAGTCGGCTAAAATGCGAGACTAAAGAAAACCTGCTAAGAAAAAGGAGTGCACAGATCCACAAATATAAATTCACACAATATGAAGGAGGTGACAAAATTGGCAAAATTTTAGCATTTAAGGTAGCGGAAGATAGAGCGGAATCTATGGTCTCACAAATCATAGGAGTTGACAATAAGAGATATAACCAGACAGACAATATAATACAACAATTTGCCAAATACTATGAAACTTTATATACGCCGGAAAACACACCTAATGGCATTACAATTGATAATTATCTAAAAGAGAATCCTACGAACAAAATAACCATCTCTGAAGCAGAAACCTTGGCTTTAGAAACTACTAGAGAAGAACTGAACGAAGCTATAAAAACGCTACCACTAGGTAAAGCGGCTGGGGAAGACACCATCCCTTTGGAACTGTATAAATCATGTATGGAAGAATTAACACCCCTTCTTCTAGAAGTAGTAAATCATATAAGTAGAACAGGGTCCGCTCCGCACTCTTGGAACAAGGCGAAAATTGTATTCTTTCACAAAAAGGGTAAACCCAAAGAGGAGATGGGCTCATATAGACCTATCTCCCTAATCAATGCCGACGCTAAGATATTTGCAAAATGCTTAGCCAGAAGACTCGCACCGTTATTGCCTAAAATAGTAAGTACACAACAACACGGGTTTGTGGTGGGGAGGGACACATCCGCCCATGTAAATACCGCAATAACAGCTTTCGACATAGCTGAGGTAGAGTCTACTCCCTTAGCAATGATAATGCTTGATGCTGAAAAAGCATTCGATCGGGTGGGATGGGACTATCTATGGCACATAATGGGACATATGGGGTTCAGCGGAAACTTTCTAAATGGGATCCGCGCCCTCTATGACAATCCAACCGCATACATTAGTTATTGCGGTCATACGTCAAACTATTTTGCAATCAGGAGAGGCACACGTCAAGGGTGCCCCTTATCCCCTTTATTATTCGCCTTATCATTAGAACCGTTTTTAAAGGCATTGGATAATCAATCAGAAATAACTCCCTTTAAAACCAGTGGGCAGAGCCTAAAAATAACTGCATACGCGGATGACATTGCCATTTATGCGACTGAGGCTACCGACTCCCTGAAAGTAATTATTTTAAAGGCATCCAAATTTGGCAATGTATCTGGTTATAAATTAAACACTCACAAAACCCAAATAATAGCTAACTTTGTCCCTCCCCAGCCAATGCCTGAAATTTGTAAGACTGCGACTTATTTAGGAGTACAAATCACCTCAAATATTAAAGAGCTAAACAAGATCAACTACAATAAACTTATGAAAACCACCATTGCGAATTTAAAAAAATGGCTCCGACTTCCATTAAACTTAATTGGCAGAATAAATTTAATAAAAATGAAAATCATACCCAAATATTTATATTTATTTAGATCAATCCCGTTGGCACAAAATAAGCTTTTTTTCAAACAACTAGATAGCGCTTTCTGTAACTTTGTTTGGGGATATAAGAAAGCCAGGAGATCATTAAAGATGTTAAAAAACCAAATCGGATCAGGCGGTCTCAATTTCCCTGATCTGAAACTCTACTTTTGGGCCTCATTTATAAGGCGTATCAGATCTGTATTAGACTCAGAGAATCTGCTTTTTTACCACCATTTACTCTTAAAAGGAGATTCCAAACAATTCTTACTTCGTATCACCGACCCCAACTTCTATAAAAGGGTTAAATTTAAGACTGCACGGGATTTAGCAAAGATCTGGAAAGAGATACTTATCTACTGTAAAAGTAACATATATCATACCCAATTAACTTTATGGGATAATCCTGGACTACCTAACATATTTAGCGATGGGGAATCCCGAAGGTGGCAATCGAAAGGTATCAAGGTACTAGGCGACTTATATACTTCTCAAGGTATAATGGACTTCCGTACTTTAAAACAAATATATGGACTGTCCGACACACACAAGTTTAAATATAGGCAAATATACGACTTTTTAGTACGGAAGAACGGCATTAAAGTCTTATCGAGCGGGGGCATCTGGGATATCTTAAATTCAAAAAAGGAGAAATCATTAATTAGTTTGACATACAAGATCTTTACAGACTTAAGAACGGACGATAATGAAATAATAGCTAATAAATGGAATGTAAAACTGGGAATCAACGTAACAGGAAAACAAATAAGCAACTCGTACACTAACATTCATTATCATGTAAGATCTTCTAGTTTACGTTTACAGCAATATAGAACCGTATATATGCTATACTACACACCAGAAAGGATCTCTAAATGGGCCCCCAATAATAATCTGGGAGAGAAAACCAAATGCCCAAAATGCGATGCGTATGCAGCAGATCTTATACATATGCTGTTCACATGCCCAAAACTTGGGAAGTTCTGGGAAGAAGTGGGGAAAATATTAGTTATAAAAAAGGTTTCCAGCACTCCAATAACAGCCCCTATGGTAATATTAGGCCTATATACTACTAATCAACCACACTCTGTATTGCTATCTATTTTACTTTCCTGTGCCAAATTGACTCTAGCTAGAGCTTGGGTCAGCCCAAACCCACCCAACGCCTTGGAATGGTGGTATCTGGTTAACGAAATCAAAACTATGGAATGTGCGTTAGCAGAACTCAGAGGGGTCAAATCATTGCAGAAATATGAGAAAATCTGGGGGAAATTAGAATTGAATTGTACTGGCATTTAGTTTCGATTTATGTTGGGTACTGTTATTTTATGAGATGAGAACAAACTATGTATGTATATCATGAATCTGCTTACTTTGAAATAATATCGAATGTTCTTGTAACTTTATACCAGGTGAAAATAAAAAAAAAAATAAAAAATAAAAAAATATTGGGAAAATACACATTTTTTAAATGTTGCTGTGAATTTGTGTTCCAGGTGTTTGGTATGCAGGGCTCGAAAAATCCTGAAAATGGTACTAGTCCTGCAGGTCTAGTACCTTGGAAAATCCCCTCGACCCAACTGCAACCTACTTGACCTCCGTCTCTGAAAACGGAGCAAAAGTGACAAGTTAACAAGATTTAAAGGCATCTTTATAGCTCATTCCCTTTGTGAGCAATAAAAACACCTTTAAATCTTGTTATCTTGACACTATTACTCCTTTTTCAAAGACAGAGGACAAAAGTTAGATAGTCTTCCTACTCGCCAGAAAGGGCGAGTAGGACCAAAAAATAGCTCATCCTCATCAATTTTCCCTCACAAAATGCGAGCGGGCGAGTGGATTTGTCGAGCCCTGGTATGTCAGTTAAATATTCAAGGAAAGGATAGAAGGGAAGGGACATGTTTCTCGCCAACACACCTCACGTGGTCTAGAATAGACTACTGGTTAGTAACACAGGATATATGCACATGGACTACTGAGGGGGTGCACCTGCCTAAGACTTTATCTGACCATGCACTGGTCCGAATTCAAATAGAAATCCCGACACATACTCCGAGACAATTTACATGGAGACTGAGGCAGACAGCATTTCAAGATCAGGTATTCCGTGAGGAGCTCCGAAAGGCCATACTAACCTACTTTGTGCAAAACACCAGCTCTGTCCATAGCACTAGGGTCCTATGGGAGGCATTCAAAGTCACTATATGGGGTCACTGTATAAGCGCGCACGCAGGCATACTGAAAGACATTCAGTGACAGCAAGAGAAAATTGAGACTGACATTAGCAAATTGGAGCGGAAATATGAAGAAACCCAAAATGACATGATATTGGCAAAAATTAGGAAACACGTTGATAAATACAATGAATATGCAGAGGACGAGGTTAAATATATTTCACGGAAATACATAGCTCGGAACTACGGTGAGGGAGGCAGGCCTGGCAGAGCACTGTCATATAAAATCATACCCACTCATACCACAACATTTATCACGCCGATCCAAGACGAACAGGACGATCCAATATATAACACACCGGCCATATTGACATGCTTCACCAAGTATTGCGCTCAATTATACACGGCCCGGATATCGGCCTCCACTTCAGATATGCGGGAATATCTGAATGACAGAGTTGGCCTGGTTATCTGACACTCACAGAAAATACTACTGCCTCCCTATCTCTAAAGATGAAATAATAGACGCATTCAATACTCTCCCCAATAATAAAGCTCCCGGACTCGCGGGCTTCATGCCAATGCGATCTACTACTCACAACCTTCGCACAATATTCTCGCTCTATCACCAATTGGACCCGGCGGTGCCAGCAGCTGCAGCCTTATTGGACACCGCTAAGGCGTTTGACTCCGTGGAGTGAGCCTTTAGGTTTGTCACTCTGTGTAAAATGGGATTCCCTGAACCCTTTTTAAAATGGATCTCCCTACTCTACACGTTGCCCAAAGCACGAGTGAGGATAACGGGATGCACATCTGAACCCATAGTAATTACACGTGGTACTAGACAGGGGTGCCCACTATCACTAATGCTGTTTGCTCTAATACTTGGGCCACTGGCCTGTAAAATTCGCCAAAAGCTTTCTGCAACGGCTTTACAATTTGACCTCAGACCAATTAGTGTAGCCCTATACGCAGATGACAAGGTTCTGTACACCACACATCAGGACAGGAATCTAAATTCACTCATCAGAGAATATGTTAAGAATTAAAACTACGCTGGCCTCCGCATGAATTGGGATAAATCTGTTGTGATACCTCTTTTTGAGAGCACATCGGCACCCGAGCTAGAATTCCCCTTGAATTGGCACTCAGACCCGGTTAAGTACCTAGAGATCTGGATACACAGAGACCCAGAGATAGTCATTAGGGAAAACTATGGAAAAGCAATGGCAAGACTAGAGGACCAAATAGAAAAGTGGATAAAGATGCCCTTTTCAATGGCCGACAGGATAGCTCTTCAGAAAATGAACATTTTGACTAGGTTTCTGTATCTGTTCTGGAACATACCAATTTGGCTGAACCAGATCTTCTATGATAGATTACGCTCTACCCTTCAAAGACTAACATGGGCTGGTAAACAGGCTAGGGCAAGTTGGAAAGTACTTTCACAACCATACCACCTGGGTGGTTTTGAGGCACCAGATTTTCAGTTATACTATCTTTGTGCGCAGGCACAACATGCACACTATTGGACGAAACCACACAAATACATACCACACATTGCAGTGGAACAAGATCGCGTTTCTCCTATGCTTCCGACAGCGCTACTAGCTGACCCAATTCGTTACTCGTCAGGAGACATGATACACACGGCTAAGTGCACCTCGAGAGCATGGCACGCGCTGGCACACAAGTTACCGATATATGTGCGTGCATTTCCAACGGCCAAACATCCCAACCTTACTGTTACTCAGGAGCAGAAAATGCAAGCGTTACTAGCAGAGATGGGACTAAACACCATGGGTCAACTATTTCCCCATAACACATTTATTAAATGGACGGAACCCTCACTATGTGCACACCAGCTCGCAATGAAAAATGTTGCGTATTTAAGACTACGCACGGCTGTGAGGTCGCTTTATAACGCCTTTCCGGCCGAGCCTGAACAATTGTCCACACTACAATTATTATTAACGGATCCCACCTGAAAGAATTTGGTAACACAACTATATACAGCTGCTCAGGATGAACAGGAGGAAAAGCCTGAAGCAAAGTGAAGCAGATAGGAAAGGTCAATGGGTATCTCAATTGAAGAACATGACTGGTAATACAGCTGCACACAACTCACGCTCCTCACGTCCATTGTAACTTACGCATTATACACTTCAAGTTTATTCATCAGCTGTATTATACACCAGCTAAGCTACACAGACTGGGCCTTAGAGACACGGATGGCTGCCTTAGATGCAAAGCGCCAGGCGCGGACTTTTTACACGCATCCTGGTCATGCCCAAGACTGCAGATGTACTGGGACGAAGTCACTACCGCATTAACTGGTAAGTTATCAGAACACATCCCAAACACCCCCTTGGTGTGCATATTGGGGGCTAAAAAACATAACTACCCTAGACGCAGGAAATTCTTAGTTGCAGCTCTATTACTTGCAAAGAGACGCATAGCGATCAGATGGGGGAGCAAAAGACCGCCCAGACTGAAAGACTGGATCAAAGATATGACCTATTGCAAAGAAACGTTAGAGACTTACGCGGAAGACATCCCACAAGCCTCCAGACCTAGAGACGTCTGGGAACCACTCGTGCAATATTTGCAAGACACTATAGAACCAGGGACATGAATTGACAATTACAACTGACACTGATGCTACAGGGCCTGGACGAGGATTTATGCAGGGTGGGAGAAATGTAAAGACGCCACAGAAAGGGGTTACGCGATTGCATAGAAATACTTTACTGTCCATGGACGTCAATAAGGAGAAACAGTTAATGATCATGTGTGTAACTTATATTGTAACCAATGAGTGTCAAATGTACCAATGAACCTGAAAATTGTACGATGTTGTTTGCTGTGTAACTGCTTGTCGGAAGGAAAAATAAAATACTAAAACAAAAAAACAAACAAAAAAATATTCAAGGAAAGAAAACTTTTTTGGTGCAGTTTTATAAAGGGCAAACTTGACCTGAAGGAATTGAAGCGCTTTATATGAGAACAAGTTACATCACAGAAGGACACATTCATTTTTTGATAGGCACAGGGAGATTTAGTGATTTGCCTAAAATCATAGGATATTAAACAGTTCCAAAGTCAGCAGCTCAGGACATTATGCTACATCCTCTCCCCAGAACACATTGTGTGAAAGAAAACAATGATGGTGATGAATCCTTTTGGCAAATCAGAAGGCCTATTTACAAGAGTTAAAGACGACTTTGTCAAGATGACAGTTTGTAAGGGCTCAAAATATATCTTGGTCACTGACTGCTTCTTTTCTAAATGGTTTGAGGCATACCCCACCGAGAGATCAGATAGTCTTACACTTGCTAAACTTTTGTTGAGGGAGTTAATACCTAGATTTGGCTTGTCAACTTGTACTTAGACAGATTGTGGATCGCATTTCAAAACGGAGGTTTTCCAACTAACAATTAAGGGTTCCATTGCAGTTGTCGTCCTCTGTCTTCCGGAGTGGTTGAGAGGATGAAGGGAACAAGAACAAACTGGCCAGAGTTTGTGCATCTACTGGTCTGCAACAACCAGATGCTCTTCCCCTTGTTTTGATGAGCATCAGTTGTACCGCAAACAAAAAGACTGGTCTCTCATCTCATGAGGTGATTATTGGTAGAGCAATGATGTACAAATTACTTATTTTTGGTAACGTAATATCCGGTAGAGACACAGTCTAGCCACAGATTCCTTAACTTTTGAATTCTCCCCAGGTGCCAGTCTGGATCTGGACATTTTTCAGCAGTACCTCTGGGCGCTGGGTGACGGCATCGTACAGCTCCGCGATGCAGTCATCTACGGATATGACGTCAATGGAGCCATGTAAGTGCCCTCCGGAGCGCAGAAGTCCCTTTATTCCGTGAAACTTTCCGGTCTTTCCATTTCTTCCGCTCCAGAACGTAGAGCCACTCTAGAAACTAGCTGTGGAAACAGTGTGCCCAAAAACAATCAAAATCTTTAAAAAACACCAATTACAAACCAAAGGGTTTAAAGTAAAAACCCCATATTAATTAACAATGCTTAGGCTACATGAAACCCTGCAACCGAAGCAGAAACATCCTTAAAAAGGGAAACACCACTCTCCAGACCACTCACCAATGGAATTGAGAGGTATGAACATACCAATATTGATATGAACATACCAATACAAGACTCATGCAACAATAACATGGTTGTTGAGCTACTATAAGAGAGATAGTGACCACTGGTATACAAACCAGTATAGATACAGGGATAAACCCATTGTCTCATAGGTCTTTCACAGAGCAGGGAGAATGGGCAGGCATTAAGGAATCAGCGGCTAAACTGTGGCTCTACCAGATATTACGTTACTGAAGTTAAGTAACTTGTACATCTGATAAGAGACATCTAGCAGCAGATTTCTTAACTTTTTAAATAAATACCATACCTATCCTCCCCGTCCCGTCCCCCCCCTCCCCGAGGAGGGTCTGCGAGCTAATCCCACAATAGATCTCAAAGAGAACCAGCTGGTCAATACCAACAACCGACTAAATGTAAGTAGGAAAAGAGCCTGGCTCTTAATAGTACCTATGATCACTATCACTGAATATACAATTAATAAACCACCCTATAGACCCGAAAAAATAGAGTCCTGAAAGAAAACCATTAAATTACCATATGACAGTTATCAGATGCTATTATCTATCCCCTAAGGGAAAAGAGATCTCGAGGAGAAAAAGAGACGAGAATAAGCCAAAACCCTTGTTAATCATAATCTTCACATCAATATAGAAATATCAGAAAAGAACCGTCCTGATGAAATCCATAAAGGAGGACTCCCAGGACTCATCCCTATTACACCAAGATCAATCAATCAATCAATCAGGGGTATGTAGAGCGCACTACTCACCCGTTAGGGTCTCAAGGCGCTGGGGGGAGAGGGTAGTTGCAGCTCTGTTGGGGTCATTTGAAGAGCCAGGTCTTGAAGTCTTTTCTGAATTGGCACAGTGTCAGACTTTGCCGGAGGTGGAGGTCGTTCCAGGTCTTGGCTGCGAGGCAGGAGAAGTATGTTCCACCCGCTTTGTTCCTGTAGAAGCGTGGGAAGGTAACTAGGGAGAGGTTGGCTGAGCGGAGGTTTCTCTTGGGGGCATGGAAGGAGAGACAGTTGTATTGTGGTCCGATGTTGTGGAGGTCCTTGTAAGCCTGCCTGAGCAGCTCCAAAGTTATTCTTCTTTCGCCGGGGAGCCAGTGGAGATAGCAAAGGTGTTGGGTGATGTGGTTGTGCCGTGGGATGTCGAGGATTAGTCTGGCTGCGGTGTTCTGGATGGTCTGGAGCTTGAAGAGGAGTTTTTTGTTGATTCTGGCATAGAGGGGGTTGCTGTAGTCCAGTCTGCTGGTGATGAGGGCATGCATGACAGTTTTTCTGAAATCGGAGGGTATCCATTTGAATGTTTTACGGAATATGCAGAGGGTGTTGAAGCATGTGGAGGAGACCGGGTTCACCTGGCGGTTCATAGTGAGCGATGAGTCCAGTATGATGCAGAGGTTATGTGCATGGTCTATTGGGGTGGGTGGGTTTCTGAAGGCCGGGGGCCACCAGGTGTCATTCCATGTGGAGGGGTGAAGCCGAGGATGAGGACTTCTGTTTTTTCTGAGTTGGGTTTCAGGCAGCAGTTCTTCAGCCAGGTTGCAACGGATTTCATCCCTTCTTGGAAGACGTTGTGGAGTCTGGTGGCTAGTGAGTGGTGGGAGACGGTGTTGAAGGCTGCTGATAGGTCCAGGAGGATGAGGGTTGCCTTTGGCCTTGGAGGGCGCAGATGTTGTCTGTGGTGCGGAGGAGGGTGGTCTTGTGCTGTGGTTGCTGCAGAGTCTGGATTCGGAGGTGTCTAGGATGTTGTTGGCTTCGATGAAGAAAGCTAGCTGGGTGTTGATGGCCTTTTCTATGACCTTAGCTGCGAATGGAAACAGCGCGAGGGTCCTGAAGTTCTTGCGGTCCATAGGGTCTGCGGAAGGTTTCTTTAGGAGGGGGTTGACTTCGGCGTGCTTCCAGTTGTCGGGAAATGTGGCGGTCGCGATGGAGAAGTTGATCGTTCAACGTAACTCGAAGCGATGGCTGCGATTGCCCTGTGGAAGATGTGTGGCGGGCAGGAGTCTGAAGGTGCTCTGGAGTGGATGCCCCTCATAGTCTTTAGGGTTTCTTCTGTCAAGAGTGGGGTCCAAGTAAGTAGGGCCTGTTGGGTGGCGTCGCTGGGGTTGGGGGGATGAGGAGGTGCAGAGGTCTTGATCGTCGAAGGTGTTGTAAAGCGTCTTGATCTTGAGGTGAAAGAAGGAGCGAAGTCTATTTGACAAATTCCTGTATGATGGTTTAGAGTTCCTTGGAGTTGTGGGCATTGCAGAGGATTCTGTCTTGGAGGAAGTTCTTCTTTATGGATTTGATGAGTGGATGGTGTGCCGTGGTGGCTGTTTTGTAGGTGATGCGTGTTTCCAGGGTTTTAGCTGTTTCTCCAAGTCTTTTCCAGTCATCGGCAGGAGCGCTTGGATTCTTGTTGTGTCTAGGTGAACCAGTTTACTGTCTTGTTGTGTCATCTTGTAGATTTCTGGAGTGGGGGCGAGTGTGTTGGCGCAGTTGCCGATCCGTTGGTGGAGGTTGCTTGCCGCAGTGTTGGCGTCTGTCGTAGCTGGGGGTGAAGTGCAGGTGAGGTGTTCGTCTGAGACTTGGTTCCAGATTCTGCATTGGAAGCGGCACGCGTTCTTGTATGCGGTGGATTTTCCAAGGGAGAAGTGAATGCAGTGGTGGTCAGTCCAGAGCAGTTCTGTGGTGTGGCTGAAGATGCTGTTTCCGGGGTCGTATGTGTCCAGCTGTGTGAGTGGGGGCGGACACAAGTTGCTTCAGTCCTATGTTGGTACGATTCTCTAGGTGTTGGGGTTGTTGTGGTTGTCCAGGTGGAAGTTTAGGTGTCCGAGTAGTATGTTGCCTATGGAGGCAAGGGCATGGGGTGCGATGTAGTCAGCGAAGATGCTGGCGAAGGGAGAGCGGGGTCTAGGCAGTCTGTAAACGAGGCTTCCGTAGAGCGTCATATAGGGGTTGGTCTGGATCTGGAAGTGGATGTGTTCCATGGGGGGAGAGGAGGCGTGCAGGTCATGGCCCCCAACGGTAGCACTGCACGTGGTAGAGCCACCGATACACACACATACATACATATATATATATTCTTCAAGAAGCAGCAGTCATGAATTCTCCAGGACTGTTGAGTACCGAAAAGAAAATTAGATACATACCTCAAAAAGACCGGTAATATCTAACCTTAGACAGAAAAACCTAAGTGGAAACATTGTAGAAGAGTAAGAAGAATACCTTCTTATTCCAAAAATAACCCTTACTATGTAGCCAATGACGGGAAACACCCTTATTCGTTTCAGACACAAACTCCTACACAGTTTAAGGCATTCAGCTTATACGACCTTGTTCTAAAATTTAACAAAGGAATTACCTATGCCTCCCAAGAAAGGAGGAATCTATGAACCTATGTAATCCAAGAACACATCATGATTGATCTTTATTGAAATATTCATAATAAATATGTAGTCTGCTTCAAGTAAAGAAAACAAACTGCACAAAATACCCAGGGTAGAAAAAAACTGACGAGAGTGAAAGGATTCAACAAAGAAAAATAATGACTATGAGCCCACCTAAGGGACATAAAACATAGTCCAAGAAGGACCAATCCAATAGCAGACTGCGTAAGTAGTACACATACAAGCTATACAACAGACAACCAATAGTCCACATAGAGTAAGGCATATAGAATAAAAGGTATGAACTCTTGAGACTGAGCTCCTCATCAGAGTAACATAAAAGAACAAATCAGCTGTGCAGCTGCAAAAACCATCCGGAGATCAGAAACCGGAGGCAAACACTCTCTCAATAAGAAAGAAGTAGTGCTTTTGCTTTTACTTCAACACCACAAGTACAACAACAGTGTAGGTAGCAAATAAACCTTTACCCAACTTAAAGATCCACAACCGTGGCTGTATAAAAAGGGAACCAAAAGACCTGAAAAGGCCATACTACAAGCGCTCAGCTCCCGCAACATAGCGTGTTTGCAAAGACCAGCAGAACAAACCATAACACCAGCATTAGAATAGGTGGTGAAAAACCATTCAGACAGACTTAACTCAAGTGCAAAGGGGGAAAGTCTGCAAAAAAGTATGGGGTCCCCTCATTCACACAAACTGAAAAAAGAAGGAGGGGACAGGCTAAGGATCTGGCTCTCCCCGACTACCCCTAAACCTAGGTAGGGTCGCATCAGCTTGGGCTCCAAAAAGGTGAGCCCCGTCAAAAGGCATGTCAATTTAGTCCGACTGGACAGCTTCCGAAAATCCAGACGTTCGCAGCCATGCATGTCATCGCAACGCCACAGCCATGGCCCATCCAATGGAGTCAGTGGAATCCATGCCACATTTGATGAGCAGTTTTGCTTTTTGACATCCATCTGAGACCAGCTGTTGCACCTCGCCCCTCTGAGCCTCAGCGAACAAGGGTAAAAACTGACTCAAAGACTCCCACAGGGTATGGAGAAAGCGTTTGAGGACGCAGACCGTATTAGTGGGGCGTAAAGCAGCACAGGTTGAGGAAAAAATCAGTTTCTCACTAGAATCCTGTTCCCTGGATTCTTTAACAAAAGGGAAATAAGGGAGGTTCCCCATCTCAGAGGACACCATAATGGCCTGGACCACGAAGCTGTTGTGGGTTTGGTCACCCGGGGAAGGACGATATGTATGGGCAATATTACGGTCCTCTGGCACACATGAAACAGGTTTACCCATGCCTCTAACAAAGTGTCAATATGGGCCTCAAAGAAAGGGAGCACAGGCTCAATCTCATATTGGCCAGGATGTAAAACCTTAATAAGAGGATCTATAGCCTTCTCCACAGTAGGCAGAGTGAGATGCAAGATATCAGCCACTCTCCTCAAGACCTCTGCAAAAGAGGAACCGGCTTCCGAGGCAAGGCCTGGGACAAAAGAGAGGAAGCAGTTGACAAATCTAGCCTGCTTGCTTCACCCAGCGCCGCAATCCAGTTGTCCAACCCAGTAAAGGCCACTGACTGTTCCGAAGGGGAACAAAGTCCTGTGCACACGTATTATGGTGATAGTTTTAGTGTAAAAACCAAAATGAAATAACTTTTCTTGCAGAAATTATGCAGGTCGACATCAGGAGTATCATAATGGGGATTATAATCCAGATCAATACAGAATGAAAAACCATCCGAAATGTGTTTCGTCACAACGTGGTACAATTGTGACTCTTCAAGGCTGGGAAGGACACAAAAACATAAAATAAAAACAAAAACCAGAAGGAACCACAATGTGGTGTATCAACCTAAAGAACAAACAAATAAGCGTGAGTGCAGAAACGGTGACACCTCTGATCACGTGGAGACCCTATGTTGTGGAAAGTACAGGAACAGGTGACTTCACACTACACAAAAAGGATCCAAAAGTGTAAACCAAGTGACCAAACAAAGGAAGCAGTAAATGTGGAAAAGAACAGCACACCAGTATGCTGGTTCAATAAACTAAAGGACATCTGGCAGTGGAGAAACCTTATTGCATTATGTACTATATTTGCATTAACATTATTAGTGACAATCGGGTGTGTGTACAATTGGTGAAACAAAACGAAATGGTTGAAATTGCGGCGTATTAAAAACCAGTTCGATGTGGCATGCTTAGTGAGTCATCCAAACACGTTTAAACATAGCAGGTACAATTTCGAGAAAATAGCAGGCGAGATGCAAAATGTTGAGTATGCATTTGAACGGAAAAGCACTCCCCAAGGCAGCGGTAAAACTATACTTAAATGTTAACAGCCTGTTTCTGTAGCTAAGATCAGACCAACAAATGCGTTCATGCACCCGTGCCCCAAAATGGTTGACATTGCGGCGTATTAAAAACCAGTCAGATGCGGCATGCGTAGTGAGTCATCCAAACACGTTTAAACATAGCAGGTATAATTTCGAGAAAATAGCAGGTGAGATGCGTTGTGCAGGAGTCTAGTGCCACTGGAGGCCCTGAAGGACAGTGCAACGGCACCTCAGCCGAGGCTAGAACTGCTGGCGAGGGCGAACCTGCCAGCCATGATGCAGTTACGGCGTCTACGTTCTCCTTGGGGCCCGCAGACGCACCAGAGAATGACGAGGGCATGAAGACCAGATGGAGAGCTTCATAGTACTCTTGCCTCTGCTTCCCGGTTGCTACGGCTCCAGAGCGATGCCGGAGAGGGAGTTTCAGGACTATGACGAGAAACACCCACATCACGAGTCGAAGATGCCATAGAGGATTGTGCCTTCGACTTCTTGTAACCCCGCTTGCCATGCGATAATGGAGACTGGGAACATTGCCATTGACCATGGGGTGAAGAGCGGTGCTCCGGGGAATGACCTATGTCCCGGGAGGAAGATAGACGACGTGAGCCAGAAGGACGCGACAACCACGCGGTCAGACGCTTCATGCACCGCTCCAGCACCTTCTTTGGATTCAACGACTGTCAGGCATCACATTCGTCGTAGTCGTGATGCTTGCCTAGGCACCTCATACAGATAAAATTTGGGTCCTTACAAAACATCTTACGAGCACAGGACACACAAGACTTCAATCCAGAGGTCATGGAACACACTGTTCCTGACAAAAAAAGATCATCACAGTAGGCCGAAAAACGGCCAGAGATGCACTTCTCCGGATCCGCGTTGTAGCAGAGAAAAGAAGAAACTGACCGCCGGAGGGGACATATGGCTCCAATGACGTCATATACGGAGACTACGTCATCATTTAGCCGTATGACGCCGTCCTACGGCGCACAGAGGTACTGCTGAAAAATGTCCAGATCCAGACGGGCGCATGGGAGAGTTCAAAACTTAAGTAATCTGCGGCTAGATGTGAATCAGATATTGAATTGTGTTCCTTCAGTTGCATTAGTCTCAATAACGGATTACATTTTCCTAGATTACTGCAAAGTTCTGGCTGATATGGTGGAATCTGTCTCTCATCAGTTGCATGTGGCACCAGAAGGAACAAAAGATATACTATGTGTAGGAATGTGGCTCTGTATATACTATACCAAAATGAGGTATAATGTGCACAGAATCCAAGGATTTCTCAGAGGTATAGCAGAGACTAAATTTGGTAAGTACCAACAGCTCTCTTTGTGGTTGTGTGGGCGAGCAGTTAGGCTTATCCAGAGGGTGTGGTAAGCATTTATTGTATTCACTCAATCAAGGACTGATACAGAATCTAGACCAATTAGGTAAGCCTAAAAAAGATATATTTATGTTTTATATTAGAACCAAGCAGGACTTGGCACAGGTGAGTAATATATACTTTCAAAATGCAAGACTGTTCAAGGTAATGCAGTTGTGCTTAAAATTACAATTGTTACAGGTTTGTATTGTGTCATGTACTTTCAGATTACTTTTGAGTTACTTTGGATTACCTTGAGTACTGGGGGTGGTATGCCGAGGTATTCCACCCCAGGAGCTCTATATAGAAGGTAAGTATGACTTTTTATACTTTGCAGTTGAGTTCACTTTTCTCCATACATCAACAGTTTCACACTTAGAACAATTTTAGGCCCAAAATCTTATACCATGGGTTCTTAAGGGAGAAGAATGGTTCTCAGGTTTAGAGGTAAGTACTCGACTAACGAGGGTGAGCTTTGGGGGTTAGGACCAAGGTTCCCCAAGGTCTAGATGGGCAGTCAAGTTGCACCACCAGCGACACTGGGGCGGCTGGGTGCAGAATGCAGGGGCCCAATTTTAGCCAATGGGGCTAAGTGGGCCTTTGGTTAGCGACTGGTGACGAGCAGGCCACTCAGTTATGGGAGCCAAGCACCTGGGGGTAAGGTTAGCACTGCAGGAGCTGCACCAATAGCGGCACTCAGATGGCCAGGTGCAAAACGACGTCGGGGACCCTGTGCTTTCCAATAGAGACCTTCGTTTTCAGAAAGATGCTAGTAAGTTGGTATCTTGGGAGATGCCTGGACACAGTCAGTCGGGCTACCCAAGGCAGTGGGCCATCTGGTGCAGGGGTGTCTTCTGGCATTAGGCTTTTCCTACCAGATGTGGTCGGGGCACCCTTCAGTTTGAGGCTACAGGTATCGTCAGGAGTCTTGAGTGAAGTCGGGGATCACCAGATCCCATGTCAGGATCGCTGGGGAGACCTCCTTGTGGTGTCTTTCCTTCACAAAGTTATCTTCTTTGTCCTGGTATTTCAGGTGCATCTCTGAAGGGCTGTGAGCTGGTCTGAAAGGGACGTCATTATTGGACTCTTCAAGGTCCAGTAAAGGGCTTGGAGTCAGAGGTGACACTTTGCTAGATAAAGTTACCTCATGGCGTAATGGGTTCTTGGTTATCTTTGTAATCTTGATCCTTGTCATCGGTGTTGTCATCAGAGCAATACAAGTATCCTGTCTAGATACCTTTGTTGATGTTGTGCCCCTCGTACAAGGGACCGTCGTTTGAGCCATCGTCAATGGGGCCATCGTTGATGGTGGTAGCATCGACAGGATCTTAGATGATGCCGCAATTTTTGCTGATGAGATGGGAGCATCTATGGAGGCTATCATAGTTTTAGCCGTTGACGGTCTCTACAACAAGACAGCTGGAACGGATGTCATCGACGATCTTGCTGTCGACGGTGATGGTGCCATCGACGGGGCCTTGACAGAGGGTTTACGCCTCGTCGTCCACAGGTCTGATGAGGAGGCATGAGAGTTATCTCTATCCCAGTTAGACGGTTTAAATGGCACAGATAAGACTGTCTCTGAGGAAAATTGTTTTTGCTTATCCTTTTTCTTAGAGTCCTTAGTCTGAAGGGAAGCCTCCAGGGATTTCCTGCTCAGAAGACCTTTCATGGGACCTAGCTCTCTTGTGAGACCTAGAAGTCGTATCACTTTCTTCTTCAGAAGATGCTCCCTGAGTTTTTACTTTCTGAAGACACAACAGCAGCCTCCTCTCCCTGTCCTTCAATGTTTTTGACAGAGAAAGTGCAACAAATCTTGCACTCTTTCCTTGTGTTGGGGGTAGAGGTACTAAAGGCAATCATTACGAGGGTCATCCACATGTACCCTTTTCTCCCCACAGGTCTCACAGGGATGGAAAAGGCCTTTTCTGTCAGACATTGTAGTGGTAGAAAAAGATTTCAATATCTTTCTTGAAGAAAACTGAGAACAGCTCAGGTAGACTCCCTTCACACATGATGTGCAGTGACAATCCGAGGGACTCGGCTTCTCTTGGTCATAGTTCATGTTTGGTCCTTTTTTTTAAATGACATAGGCTATTAAACTGATGGCCTAGAGCCATTTTAGTCTATGATAATTCTACATACTTCTTTTCTATGGTACCACAGGACTCCAACTTTGACAACGGGGAATGCTCCAACAATGTGAATTTCTGAAATATCCAATACTGGATAACCCGTCTGACCCATGACGGCAGAAAAAACAATCTAACATTGGAGTCGAGGACCATGCACACTGTAAGCAAGAGGAGGAGTAACTACACCTCGTGACTCGAAAAGCTTCTTCAAAGAAAAACAAGATGGCGGATTTATGCTAAGCATTTGTATCTACAGCCACAGATGCCATTAAACTATATATATATATATATATATATATATATATATATATATATATATATATATATATATATATATATATATATATATATTCCAATTAGTCCTTGAAGGGGGAACGCTCGATAGCTAGTGCCCGTGGCGAGAGTAGGACTGATCTTCGCTATAAATTATTCAACAAGAAAAGAATCACGGCACACACCTAGATGGTTTACAGCTCTTTTATTAGGTCAAAATTAGGAGGAGGAGAGCTCTTTGACCTAATAAAAGAGCTGTAAACCATCGAGGTGTGTGCCGTGATTCTTTTCTTGTTGAATGATATATATATATATATATATATACACACATATGAAGAAATTTTCCGTGCAGACCTTCAACAATAACCACCAAGTCCCAGAAGGTCACAGAAAGGCAGCATACCAAACAGCAAATCCAGGTAAGTTCAAGTAGCTCACTTCATATTTATTTGCTTTTTTTCTTTTTCTCATTTCTCCATGAGTTTCAACCATGCAAAGTGCGTCAGGAAACAAAAAGACGACCTACACGTTTCGGGCAGAGGCCTTCGTCTGGGTCCAAGGAGGAGGAGGAGAGCTCTTTGACCTAATAAAAGAGCTGTAAACCATTGAGGTGTGTGCCGTGATTCTTTTCTTGTTGAATGATATATATATCACAGCACCTACCCAGAGATGATGCATTCTGGGAGCTGTAGGACGATCAACACTACAGCTGGTGAGCGTTCACACGGTAGGGGAGGTGCTCCCCTTCCAGAGTGGGAGGTCTGCAGAGGTATTTAAAAACAGAGGCGTGGGATTGTTACGCAGTGCAGCAATGGCATCTGAAGAAGACTAGTGTGTCGAAATGCATAATGCCTTACCTGCTTGTCCAATTAAAGGCTTTTTCCAGGATTTCCCAGTGTTGCCTCTTCCTACAGTTCTGCTGGAGGGTTCGTGGACATTTTCAGCGTCAGCAAGGGGCGCTTTAAGAGTCCCCGTCTGTCAAGAGTCTGCGGTATCACTGGTGTCTGCGTGAGCAGTTTTCCTTTTGTACCCGAGATATCGGATTACTACAGCCCACCTTTCCAGCACAGGTCGATTTGGGTTTGCTGCCAGGCGGCAGCTCATGATTTCACAGAAGGGTTTGGACATTGTGCCGGCCCATGACTCATCGGACTTGTGCTGTGGCAGGTTACGACGTATGCGGCGACCCAGGGAAGCCCAAGGACTTAATTTGCACCCGCAACAGTACGCCCCGTTCTGCAGTGCACCAAAGCCACAAGGACTTTCACCATTGATTCCCCTTGCAACACCTACCCAGAGATGATGCATTCTGGGAGCTGTAGGACGATCAACACTACAGCTGGTGAGCGTTCACACAGTAGGGGAGATGCCCGCTTCCAGAGTGGGAGGTCTACAGAGGTATTTAAAAACTGAGGCGTGGGTTTGTTACGCAGTGCAGCAGTGGCATCTGAAGAAGACAATTGTGCCGAAACACATAATGCCTTACCTGCTTGTCCAATTAAAGGGGTTTTCCAGAATTTCCCCGTGTGGCCTCTTCCTACAGTTCTGCTGGAGGGTTCGTGGACATTTTCAGTGTCAGCCAGGGAGGCTTTAAGAGGCCCCGTCTGTCAAGAGGCTGTGGTATCACTGGCGTCTGCATGAGCAGTTTTCCTTTTGTACCTGAGATATCGGATCACTGCAGCCCACCTTTCCAGCACATAAGATCCTCCTCCTCACTTTTCGAATTCCGCATGAAGCTGAAGACCTAACTTTTCCAGTAGTCCGACTAGACCCTAGGTGTGGCTAGCCTCGCACCTGCACAGTGCCAGGGATACCCTCCCGGGTGAGAGTGCTCTCTACAAATCTGCATAACATAATACACTTCACTCAAACTAATAACCTGGTACATTTTAGGCAATATTAAAGCTAAATAACAACAACCTGTCCAACCTTGTGTGAGAGTAAAATAAGCAGTTTTGTTACAAATATGATAAAGACATGTAAATATAGTATTAATACTACCTAGCATATAAAATCTATCTATAATATAATTATTGGCACACACATTTTTTCCATCCGTCATACTCGCAGTGCTTTCATTTGCATCAGACATGCAATTCCTGCTTCTTTCCAAATTCTAAGACTAGGATGTATTTGTGAAATCTTAATCACAGTGTTTTCTTTCAGTTCCAATAATCTGTCTTCTGAACCTATCAACAATCTGTCTCTTCATTTATAGTTGGTATATACTTTAATAAAATCATGCATCATTCACTTAACTTACATACATGCTTATGTTACTGCTTTCAGTGTTAGTACTTTGAAAAATTAAAACACCGTAACTACTTTCAGTTGCTTCCAGATTTCAAAATTCAGGAACATTATCTATTGAACTGTCAAGGCCTACATTAGTTTCCTCTAAATAATCCTGATGTTCAATGAGTGAATATATTACACTGCACGCAACAACCCTTAAGTAAGAGGCAATTGAACATGCGTTACACTCTCTGAAACGGAAGATGGTAAATGCATACTAATTTAACAAGTAGGCATTCATTATTTCTCTATAATTCTTAAATACATTTATAGAAGCGTTTTCTTCAAATCCTTCATCAAAACTATCTCTACATTATAATCTATGATTCTTAGTGTCTGTCAAAGATATTGATCTATTTATTAGTAGTTTTTGAGAGAGAGAGACATTATGAGGATATATATATACAATAACCGCGCAATAGGGGTAGCCAAAATAAAAACTATAAAAATGAATTAGAAAGCCATGCAACGTCTTTATTTCCGTGAATGTTATTGCGCTACAAGAGCAATCCTTGAGCTGGGTATAAATAATTACCCTGCAACAATGGTTCTCATTAGTATCATTTAGGATAAATAAATGAATCAGAAGGTTAAATGACCTTGCACAGTAAATGCTATTGTATGGTAACACTGATATCTTCATGAAAGACCACCACAATTGTTCATAGAATAAAGAAAACCGTTTTATCACTTCAAATATTTTACTAATCCAAAGTACTCTGTCGTCAAATTTTAAAACAGTGCATAGTGACCCCAGTGAGAAAAAAACACATCACAACCAAAGAAGAAAGCAAAACCAAACAATTACAGAAATGCTTTTGTGTTTGTAACAAACAACTGTTGAAGATGTTATAAAATTAGTCCATTGCTTGTAGTTGGTTGCCCACTTGTTTGTTTGTTACTCATCAGTGTTTAAAGCGCTTCGGCCCTTGGCCCCGATACAAGAGTCTCATCGGTACAAGGAATATAGGGACATCTGAATCTTAAATAGCAGTGACTGTCTATGCTATCGTGTTGCCAAGTGGCAACTTGGAGGACTGACTCCATCTGGTAGGCTTATATTCATTACAGCCTTCTTGGCCACCTATTCTGTTTTAGCCACTGTGTGTCCATTATTCATCGCAGGCCTTTGCAACTCGGGGGAATCAGTCACTTCTGAAGGACTATTATTTTTCAATTTCGCTTGGGTGAGCATGGCATGTGTGATTCAGCCACTCTATCTGCACTATTGAATATGGGATTTTCAGATGTCTCTATATCCCTTAGTCCTGAATCCTTGCCCAAGGCAGGACTTTTTCTTTAAATCTGAACCCTAAAAGATATTGGCTATCCTCACGTAGAGGAAGTGAGAAAAATGCGGAACTCAAATCCATCATGGTGAACCACTGCATTTAATGGAATTTGAGGGGTCAGTGCTGGATTTGGCACCACAGGACAACTCGGAACTATGATCTCACTAATCTTTCTCAAATCTTGAACTATTCTCCATTTCCTATTCAGTTCGGACAAGCCCATTATCAGTGAGTTGCTTGGACTCCCCAAACCATTTTTAAAATGCCTTGCTGCGCCATCATTTCAGTCATAAGTGTTATACCTTCCTCTATTTCTTAAGAAAGTCTATATTGGGGAATGCGTTGAAACATTTAATCTGGTTTCATTGTAATTTGTACTGGTTTTGCACTTTTAAATAGCCCAACATCTTTTCCAATAAAATTCAAATTCTCACTTTCTTAAATATTGAGGTATGCTCTCTTCTGTGAGTCCTGGAAATATAAAAAATTTAATTTCGTGTGATTTCCGTTTAAATTCTGCATCTGGATCTATTGTCTGAATGTCAAAACGTCTGGTGTACACTAAATTACACAATTCACTTTACACAATAGGTCACAACCCAACACATTTATTGAACTTGTTTTACTAATCGTAAATTCATGCTCCTTTATATTTGAACCTGTTTTCCTTGGAATGTTTAATTACTTCCTATTAATCACATATTTATTTGAAATACTTAAACTGGGACTTACATTTCTTAAGAAGTGTAATTTAGAAACTCCCACTGCTCTAATTGTGGAACGGGTTGCACCTGTCTCAAACAAAAACGACGCAGGATGGCCATTCCCTTCTCCTTCTATAAATGGGCAATTCATTCTGGCCTACCCTTAAAACTGTACTTAGCATACAGTCCTCTTTCACCCTCTTTCCCCGGCACCATCATTGAGTCAAGACAGGCACATGACTATGTCCTTGCGGCACTGTGAGGGTACAAAACCAATAAGGGTATCCCTCTGTCTAGTCAAAAAAGCTATAGTGCACTTTACAGATAGACACTGCCTCTGCATGAGATGGAAAAAGGAAAAATAATTGTTTTTTATGTATAACCATCACCCGCTCAAATATTGCCTTGCTTCATCATTGGGTTCATCTTGACCCCTAAAAGTCAGGGTGCGCTTGGCAGTATTCAAGGGAGTTCTTTGAATTTTATGGTGTCTGCAGAAAGCTAAGTGTAATAAAAAATGTCTCAGCCACACCCAAGGATTATTACTAGTGGGGTGGATGGGCACAAAATAAAAGAATTAATAATGGGGGACAGTGAAGGATGTAATAATGGTTCTATGATCCTCATAGCACCAACATTTTTCTGCCCTACGCTAACGGCTAAAAAATTATCCAAGGCATTCGTCAGGGCGTGTTCATTTTGCTAGCACTACCCCGGTGATGTCCGGTGAAGGGCTTTTCACTGTGGCATGCACATAAAAATATGGCATGCAAAAAGTGTATTGTACTCGCCTGATCAATGCTACATACAGATAAAGCTACATAAAAGAAAACATTGCTTGGTGTGCATAAATGGGGATCACTTGATGTGCAACCAGCAAACCACAAATGCATGTTCATAGGACAAATACATCCTTCGTTGTCCCTCATTATTCATTCTTTTATACTCTGCCCATCCACTCAACTAATAAAGGGATAACTTTGGAGTGGATAAGATATATTTATTATACATAGCTTCCCCAGGACACCATAATATTCAAAGAACTCCCTGGAATACGGTTAAGCCCATCCTGGCTTTTAGGGATCAGGATTAACTTGATGATGAAGCATGCCACTGTTAGAGTGGTTGAGGGTTATTCATAAAAAAGGATTATTTTCCTTTTCGCATCTCATGCAGTGGTGGTGACTATCAATGAAGCACACCCTAGCTTTTCCAAATAGGCAGATTGATACCCTTATTGGTTTTGTAACTTTAGTCTCGGGACAGCATATCCTCCTTTGTGCAACAGAAAGGTCTCTCTTCCGTTCTGTTAGGTTGGTCCCATGACCTCCCATACAGTTGTTTTGAAGGCACTCCGAGGGTAGCCACAAAGGTAGCGAGTACTTATTACTTATGGTCTTACTTGGAGTGGAACTAAATTTTGTTGAAATTAAAACTTATGTAGAGTCTGTGGAAATCCTGATCCACTATTCTATCCACATCTGAGATTACAGCACTAGAGCTGGAGGCATAGTTCCACTAAATTGCCTTGTATTGTGCATATTCTGCGCAGGTATCTGTAGGGTTGGGTCCCTTGACCTCCTTTTCCTTGGAAATCAGATTTTGCTGCACGGGGTTCATTTGAGGCACCATGTGTGTCCCATTAGCATTTGCCTGACATTAAATGTAACTTTGTTTCTCCCAATGTCCTTCTTTAACACAAATGTGACAAGTTTCAGAATGTATATGAACACTGTTAGCATTGTTATTAAATCCACTATCGCAACCTCGAAAACCATTTACTCCACCTTTTTGAGGACCCATCAGTTGCACCCCATTTCCCAGAGGAACGTATCCTTGTTCTCCGTGTGAGAGAATTCATTCTGTGCTAACATCTACTTCTCTTTTGTCAATTTCTTTTTAGTCACCATATAACTGCAATAAAAATGGGTCTGTTTTGTTGAAACGTCTGTTTTTAAATAATTAATGGCTACTGTGTATTTTTATATCACCACAGCTGAAGACCCGTAGGTCAGCACATTCCTACGCAGTTTGGGAGCAAAACTTTACACCAAAATGTGGTCACCCAAAAATTGAACACCCTGAAAATGTCACCTCATACAGTTCTCCCACAATTTGGTGACAAGGCACTTCACCAAATATCAATTAGCAGAGTAAAACAGTTTATTAACAATTGGGGCCTCTCAATAATTGAATTTTACATCGATAAAAGTTAAAGGACTTTATTGCACAATTTAAAAATAAGCAGCACAGCGTCAATGCAATTAAGGCTCTCATGCAAAGTACAGCATGTTTAAAATCTGAAAAATATTCAAAGTTGCAGTGGGCAGCAGAATCATAATCGGACAGCATTCCTACCAGCATAGGAAAGTCTTTGTGAAATCTGGTTTATCCCCAAAATTAAGGGGTTCTTATACACAATTTTTGCATAACAAATAACAGAAACTTCAGAGAATCATCGTGGTGTGAGCAAAAGTATAATTTCTTTGGCAGATCAGACCACAAGAATAATGCAGGTCATTACCATAACACATTAACAGCATCCCATTTCAGAAAAACTCATTCAGCATACTCAATGCTAACGTCATCCGAGATGTTCCAACTAATGGAAGAGTTACTTACCTTCGTTAACGATATATCTGGTAGAGACACAGTCTAGCCACAATTTCCTTAACTTAGAATATCTCCCCAGGCGTCAGACTGGATCCGGAAAACATTTTTTTACCCAGCAATACCTCTGCACGCCGGGAGGCGGCGTCTCCCGGCTCCATCCTGAGGTCCACGGAAGTGATGTCAATGGAGCCATATAAGCCCCTCCTGACATGCTGACGTCAGTTTTCTGCAGGAAACCTTTCTGCGCCACAACGCGAAGCTGTGAAAAAAACTGCAATAGCATAGGAACAGTGTTTTACTAAAAACCAAAATCGTTGAAAAGGCACCCAGTAACCAGAGGGACTGAAAGGAGCTTTCAGAGGACGTGCTGCGAGCAAGGGCCCAACAAAGTGCCCAGGCGTTTCCCACTTCGAGGGGGCAACAACTGCGGCACAAAGATATGACAAGCTAGGCACAGCTTGTCATCACAAGAGGGAAATGAAAGAACCACAATATTGAAGCAACATGTTGCAAGACAAGTGACTAGAAGTGAACAACAACTAGAAAGTTCACTACACACACTCTCCAGAGATTTAAGGACTGTAGCACCAAAGAGAACCTAACCCAACCGACTGCTAGAGAAAGAAGGAGGCATAAGTGTGCGCGGTGGGGGGGAATCAAAAACAGAATAACTCCATGTGTGAAGAGCACAGGTGGAACAACATGAGAAGGTAGTAAAAAGTATAGACCTGGACCACCCTAAAACGTGGAGAGCCAAAGGGCTGGAAAGACCAACCACACCCCGCTTCGCCAAAGGAAGGTGCGAGAACACGCCACCAACCAAACACTAGGACAGAGGGGAGTCCGAAGGACCCCACACAGAACAACACACCCTACTCTAGAGTGAGGTGTGAGAGCACACCTCCGGAAGACCAAGGCACCAGAAAGTGGGGCTAGGTGGAAAAACACTATATGAAAAAGGCCTTTGCAGAGCGAGGAGGTTGGGTGGGCATTAAGGAATCTGCGGCTAGACTGTGTCTCTACCAGTTATATCGTTACCGAAGGTAAGCAACTCTTCCATCTGATAGAGACATCTAGCCGCAGATTCCTTAACTTAGAATAGATACCAAAGTCATATCCCGTAGGAGGAGGGCCTGCGAAAAAGTTCCAGAACATCATATTCGTCAACTGCTTACCAAAAACCGTGGAAACCGCAATGCCAGGATAACAGGCATCAGACCCATGGCCCACCTTAAGGAGTATGAGCAAGGGATGGTAAAGACACCAAATCAGACGAGGGACGGTATGAGACCTCTCTCGCGCAGACACAGACAAAAGGAAAACAGAACTAGAAGTTCTGTGCCACTGTAAGAAACAATGCAGCGAGACCTTCAAGGAACCAAGCATTGGGCCCTATAATCCACGAGGAACGAAGTTCCAAGGGTCAAAACAACATGACCACGGTAGAGCATTCCGCCTGAACACACACCACATTGAAAGCAACAAAAAACAGGGTACAGTTGGAAGACTATCCACCCCAGAACAGGAGACGCAGCATGTGGCCCGTGGGTGTAAGAAAAAAACACATTAATGTTACTGCCAAGAACATGTGACAACAGTGGCAGGGCCGAGTGCCAACAGACAGAGGAGCCACCTTTGAGCAAAAGCCCCGGAGGTAGGCATGCAGCCAAACGAATCAAAAGGCACCACTGTGAGTGGATAACCTGCAAGGCTATAAGGCACAAAGACTTAGCTTGCGAGCACCCCTGTGGTGTGTAGAATCCATTACATACCCACAAGAGACAGGAATGTCGACACAGTAATGCTACCTACCGAAGCACCTGTGCCAGAATGGGATTAAGAAGTCACACCCAAAAAAACATCAGGGGTGGAACACAGATCCAGTGGCAGAAAGGCATAGACCAGAGAACTAGGAATATGCACAGGACAGGAATGGACAAACCGGACGCCATGTCACGCAAGAAGCAGGAACCGGAGACCGTGCCAGGGAAGACCTGCCCTGCCCCCCAGGCGCTAATGTCCACCGATAGACAACCAAGACGTCCACAGCGAGGTTGTAGGAACACTCCAGGGTGTAGGAACACTCCAGGGTGACAAAACCCCCTACGGAGGCGGCGATGTATTACGGACCAATCATAGAAGACAACCATTGGTGACCCGTGGAGAGAAACCAATCCTATGGATCTCACCAGGGGAGGCATCCGACAACAGTCGGAAGAGTCAGCTTGCGTCAAAAGTTCCTGGGCAAGGAAGAGTAGTAATATGATTGCCAACAAATACCCCACATAGGGTAAGGCACAACCCTACAAAAGAAGGGTCCCTCTTGAGACAAGCTCGTAAGAGGAGGCTCAAAAGAAAGGTAAAAACAGCTTAAGCAGCTGTACCAGAATAAGTAAACAACATGGCTGAGCAGCCACACAACCCAGAACATCTGCATCCCACAAAGGGTGACAGAAAAGGAAGGGACAGCACCCTCACCAAACCAAAAATCTTCCATGAAGATTAAGCCAGAGGAAGATACACATACAGGAGGCACCTAACTGCCGAATCAGCATGGGCATTAAAAAGAGTGACCCCATCAAATGGTACATCTCTACACCGCTCCTGAACATGATGTGGGAAAACGCCAGCACGCAACCACGTGTGGGAGCATATTGCAACTGATCCGACCCACAGAGCCCGTAGTGTCCATGGCAGACCGAATTGAAAAGTGCGCCATATCATAGCCATCCCGGAATAGCGGGCCACATCGGTACGAGAGTTCTCTGGCAAGGAGGGGAGGAGCCGTTCAACAGCACCCCAAAGGGCAATTGAGCCCGAGCAAATACACACATTTTGTCGAGGGACCGGAGTCCCGAGCTGGAGGACGCAAATACATTGCAGACATATGACTCCAACCACCGAGAATCTCGATTGGGAGGATGCAACGGAACAGGAGTCACAGAGAGAGCTGCCTGAGGCAGAAGTCCTCCAGCTCCAGGATGGAGGGAGCAAAGGCTCCGAAGGACTAGAGTCTGAGGGCGTCTCCGTCCTTAAAATGTCTGCAGCCCTGCAAACAGCCCTGACGAACGACTCAGTAGCCCCCGTGGCCCCAGAGGCGGTGAGAGCCAGTCATCCGTAGGTGATGGACGCAAGCAAAACCGGCCACTTAATAGAGGCTCAGGAGCAGGATGAGAAGGCCAATGTTCCACTGGCGCCTGTACTGGAGAGCAGTGAAATGACTCAGGGGGTGGTGAACCCACCGGGTCCACAGCCTCCCCCATTGAAACCGGAGACGGTGCCGAACAGCATCGAGGCGACGTTGAGCTGGAGACCTCTGAAAACCCCCCGGTTGGCAGAGTGGAGTAAGCGTCGGCGACCTCCGAGAAGGCCTGGACCGCCCGAGTCGAGCCAGCGACCTCCAAAAAGGCCTCGACCCCTCAAGTGGAGCTGGCATCGGCGACCTCTGAAAAGGCCTAGACTCGAGCCGGTGACCTCCGAAAAGGCCTCGACGCCTTGAGTGGAGCCGACGAACGCCGAAGAAGCCTCAACTCCTCGAGTCGAGCCGGCATCTGCAACCTCCAAAGAGGCCTCAACTCCTCGAGTCGGGCCGGTGTCGGCAACCTCTGAAAAGGCCCCGACTCCTTGTGTCAAGCCGGCGACCTCCGAAAAGGCCTTGACTCGTCAAATTGAGCCGGTGACCTCCGAAGAGGCCTTAACTCCTCGAGTCGAGCCGGCGACCTCCGAAAAGGCCTTGACTCCTCAAGTTGAGCCGGCGACCTCTGAAGAGGCCTCGACTCGAGCCGGCGACCTCCGAAGAGGCCTCGACTCCTCCAGTCGAGCCGCGACTTCCGAAAAGGCCTTGATTCCTCACGTTGAGCCGTCGCTCTCCGAAGAGGCCTTGACTCCTCGAGCCGGCGACCTCCGTAGAGGCCACGCCTCCTCGAATCAGCGCCTCGACTTTTCGAGTGGAGCCGGCGTTGATGACCTTCGAAAAGGTCCTGACCATCCAAGTCGAGCCGGCGTCAGCGACCTCTGAAAAGGCCTCAACCACTCCTTTCATGGTCGTGACTATCTTCTGGAGACTTTTAATAACAATTTCCTTGTGCCTCGATAGGTGGCGTAGTGTGGCTCTGCCTCGGAACCATCCTTCCCCGAATGTGACTTTGGGGTCAGTATATATGTGCCACCACTGCATGATGATGTCTGTTTCGTTCCAATCTCAGTTGGTGCCATCAGACGCAGAGCCCATAGAAAACAGAAAATCACAGTGTGCAAATCTGAAGATTGGGATCTGGCTAATGAACTGTATGAGTCTATTCCACAGAATGGAAAGAAAGTGGGGCATGAGCATCTGCAGTTACATAGTGTCTGTACCAGAAAAATGTGACCAAAGGTTAGCAAGTGATTCTTCGGATAGAGACTTCTAACCACAGATTCTTCACCTTGTAGATACCAAAGCAGTACCGCCCCAGGTGGTACGCCTATGGAATGTCTAAGATTAGAAAATCATGCACGATAGATCGGGTAAAATGCCCACCTTCGGTGCTTGGATATTGAGGTAATAATGCTTAATGAACATGTGGAGGGATACTCACATAGCACCAAGACCGACACAATGCGTGACTGCACAGTGGTACCAGCCTCCGCTCTGGTGGAAGGAAGGAGCAAGCCTTTTGGGGGCTGTTTTTTGGCTAGCCCACAGCAGATCTTAATACACAGCGCAATACATTGGGATATGGTTCTCTTTTGAACCACTTTCCCCTTTTTTGCACTTGAGAAACCCAAAAACAGTTGATTGTTTCTGGTCCAATCAATGTAAAAAACAGTCCTCTTAGGGCCAAGATGTTAGAGGTATTCCTCCGCATTAGAGAGGTGGGATAGGTTGGAGCCAGGGCAGGTGGAAGATCCTTCTCTCACATTGCGGCCAAGACATGGAACGAGCTCCCAGCGGACATTAGACTCTCCCCCTCCCTGAACATTTTCAGAAGGACCCTCAAGATCTGGCTCTTCGGCTAAGCAGATCTGCGCCACCTGCGCCTTAAGATCCTCACGGGTGAGTAGTGCGCCTACTAACCCCTGATTGATTGATTGGAGTGTAAAAGGTCAGCAAGGTGATGGATAGCCTGATGTGTAAGGGTGTAACTACCTTCGGTGGGAATCCAATCAATCAAATCTTTATTGTATGATTAATTACAAAATGTAAAATTCAAATCAAGAGTTGAAGACGACTCTTTAGCTAAAAATTGCGTTAAAACATTTCACCACCCCACTAAGTAACCCTATGTCCGAAGGTTTAAAACATTCAGTTATTGCGTCTCTACATGATCTGATATTCAACCATTTAAAAGGTGATAGAAATTTCAGGCATTCTTAAGCCTTTCAACAGCAGACTACACAAGCCAAGGATTCAGTCTTATATGAACAAAAACAACAACTGTTGAATAAGAGGATAAACATCCAAGACATCTTCAGTGAAACTGCTAGTCAGATAAAACTGAATAGAGTTTTGCATGAAGAGATGTGATAAAGTGCTGACGTAGATGAGGGTAAGACAGACAGGGCTGTCTAGTGGAAAAGAAAAAGACCACTGTTGTTTTCTCAGTAAAGGTTTCAGTTGGTGCCACAGGACAGCATTCTCCTAGAGTTCCTCCATGTTAAGCATTTTGATTGCATTTTTCAGGGGCTCTAGATGAGACTATGTTAAGTACTGGCAAGCCCATAATTCTCTCCATAGGCACAATATTAGCAGGATCTGTCGTCTCTCTTGCAACTTTACCAGTATGAAAATAAGCGGCCAGCCTGATTTTCTAATTGTTTTTGTAGGTCAAATTCTGAAAAGGCCTTCTGAAGAAATAGCACTTTGCTGTATCCAACTTATAAATCTGAATTGAGGAAAAGATTTCACAGCCATACTACAGGGAAAGCACATAAGTTGCTTTTAGCCCCTTTCATGGTGGATTTATACTTCGGTGGAAATGCTACTTTCGCCCCGGAAGGCTAATTTGTCCGGGAAGAATAATGTATATGGCTTTTGGATGAACAGGATCTAGAATTCACTCTCTCACCTTGCAGATTTAATGGTGATGAGGAACATAGTCTTAGTCTTGATCATCAACAAGCATAGAGGACAGCTGTGGTTCATCCTAAGTGAAAACCAAAGTGATCTGAAAAGTGATGGCTGATCTGGCAAACATAACAAGGTCCAATGGAACAAAAGATAACACTTCACTGTTGCCACAACAAGGCCTTACTAGGCTAAAACAGACAAAACAACAAGATATCAGACAATTTTGCATTCAAAGGTTGGGTGTTATGTTGAGAAAAGCAGGTAAAGTTCTCCCACCATCCTGCGTACATCGTTTTTATGTAGGAATGCCTGGCTGCCAAGATGGCACCAACCACCTCGGGAGGAAGATTACAAGCCATCAACTGTTGGTGCTCAATTTCCACGCATGGAGATGCCAGCTGTGCAAGCTTGGATGCAGGACCCTGCCCTGCTGCTGCAACAGGAGGCCCTCCTGAAGGGGCAACATGACTGAAGGACAAATGCTCAAAGCCAGAAGTTTTGGGTACCACACCCTCCATGGCCAGGCTGGAGCCATTAGGACACCTTGTGCCTGGTCTTTCTTGATCTTTTTCAACACTCTGGGCGGGGGAGGTAGGGGCGGATAGTCCTACAGCAATCAGACAGAGGCATCTCCGTACTGCCTTGCGAACTCCAACATGTAAAATCATTGACATGTTGCATTCTCTACAGTGGCAAATAGATTGAGCCATGGTTCTCCCAATGGCTTGAAGATTCCCTGCACCACCTCCGAATGCAAATGCCATTCATGAGCAACTTGTTAACAGCACTTGAGTTTGTCTGCCCTGGTGTGTAAAGATTCTGCCAGGTACTGGACAGTTAGGGAAACACCCATAGTATTCAGCAACTTCCAGAGACAAAGAGTCTCTTGGCACAGGACCTCACTTTGCCTTGTTTCTTACAATACCACATGGCAGTTGTGTGGTCCATGACAGCCTGCACCCATTCCCCCTTTATGGTTGGGAGGAACGCTTAAGTTTCAAGTGAATCATTTGCAATTCCAGCAGGATTATGTGGAGGCAAGAATCCGCAGGAGACCAGAGTCCTCTGGTCTTCACCTCTCAAAAATTACTTCCACAACCCAGAATTAATGCATCTATCACCACCATCAGTTCTGGGTGGGACAGGGGTAGGGGTCTCCTGCTGGTCTAATTGTGGTCGACTAGCCACCACTGCAGGTCTTTTTCAGTCACATTAGATACCTGGATAGAGTCTGACACGTCTCATTGGTGCTGAGCTTACTGAGACTTCAGATCCCACTGCAGAGCCCCCATGCGCCATCTGACGAGTTCCACGGGCAGGATGCAGAAAGTTAGGAGATGGAGAAGCCCCAGAGCCGCTCTCACTGAGACCCATGTCAACTGTTGAAACATCAGGATCATAGCCCGGATGTCCTGCACTTGTCGAAGCAGAGGAAAGGCTCGGAAGAGCCCCATGTCTAGGATGGCTCCAATGAAGGGGAAAAGTTGAGGAGTTAGGTGTGCCTTCAGCACATTGATGGAAACCCTAATGCTGTTGTCAACAGGTAGGCCACTGTCTGAAAGTGGCTTACGTCTGCCTGAGGCGGGCCTGCCTTAATTAGCCACTCATCGAGGTATGGGAAGACTGGCATTACCCACCTCTACAGATTGCCTGCAACCTATATCATCACCTTCGTGAACATGTGTCATACTCTGTTAAGACCAAAGAGGAACATGGAAAACTTAAAGTGTGCTTGACCTACCTGAAACCGCAGATAGCGTCTGTGGAACTGCAGGACGGAAATGTGGAAATTGATTGCCTGTAAGTCCAATACCCCAATCTAGTCCCAGGGCAGACAGAACTTGGCTCAGAGGGAGAATTTTTAAACTTGTTCTTCCAGAGGAAGAAATTCAGAAGGCCAAGAACTAGGATGGTCTGAAGGCTTTCATCCCTCTTCGCTACCAGACAAAAACATAATTAAGAACCAGTCTCTATCTCTGGTGCTGGCACCAATATTTTTGCTCATTTGGCCAAGAGTGCTTTAACTTCTCCTTGGCGTATGGACATGTGGTCCTCAGGGTTGCAGTGTGGGTGGCATTACCGGGTAATGTGACAGGAAGGGTAGGGAGTAATCAGGTTCAGAGCCAACATCCAGACCCTTGGCTGTGGCACAAGAGAGGACATTAGACAGTGCACTGGAGCTGGAGTCGGTGAAACCGGGCTGAGGGATAGCCTCGAAGCGAGGTTGAGTGGCGCTATGTCGTCAGGGATGGATCCGATAGCGATAACTTGACTGTTGGCCACCGCATATCCTTAGGGGGAGGTAGAGTACCAAAAGTCTGCCCAAAGCCTGTTTGAATTCAAGGAGATGTTGAGGCGTTGCCGATGGCTCCTGGAAGTCAGCCCGCATTGGGATCAATTGCTCATTTGATTAGGAGCGGGTGAAAAAAGACTCTGCAGCCTAGAGGTACTTGGTGCATTGAGCAACTCCAAATAGTGGGAGTGGTGGGACGATTGAGACCCAGTGCTTTGACTTCTTATGCTTTTTAGACTTAGCTGCATTCCTGGACTTCGAAGATATTGTGCTATGAAAACTGTTTGCTTTCTTTCTTTAAAACATATTAAAATACATGCCTATTGGGGAACAGCAATGATTTTATGTATTTTGCTTTTAGCTTCAGAGCTTATCTTTGGATTTTGGTTGAGACAGGTTTGGGTAAGTCTGGTTGACACGTAGAAACACTTATGTTTTTGCTTATGGTTGGATTATGTTAATTCCCTAATGATTACCTAAACTCTTTGCTTTCTGCAATGATAATTTCGATATCTGAATAAATTAACAAAACTGAGATTTGTGTTTCAAGCCTTTTCCTTAATGTTAATGGCTTAATATATGATAACAATATTTCTCTTTCCCCCAATTTGACCCTCATAAAATTAGATGTACTTGGTTGTCAACGTCTGCGTTCTGGGTCTTGCAAGTTTGATCACGTCATTTTTTCTTTTTCAGCAACTGTGGTTTCAAGTTTATTGCCAGATCCAATAATAAAACATGTATTGACATAATACACACAGATTTTGTAACAATACTGTACCACAACAATAAACAGACTTTTAAACAGACATAAAAGTCTATGAACACAGAGTGCCAATATGCAAAATTTCTATGCAAAAAATAAAATATCTCAAGAGAATGTATTTGATCTTTTTAGCCACACAACATAGAGAAGTTTTAAAACCACAACAGTAACAAACTGGATACTATCACTTATGCAAATTCTTAAAGCATTAACTTAATCCCTTAGTTCTAGGAACATATAGGAATAATTTATCTGGCTCTCACCTTATAGAAGGAAGGGCAGAAGAACAGCAAGTGCTCCTCTATTTTTCTGGAAGTAACAGCACACTGGACACAGTTTTGACTTGTCAACAGAGGGCAGCCAAGACACGGTCAAATTGACAATTGACAAGATATCATTTCTAAAATCCATATCAAGAAACCTCACATACATTTGTTTGATGTAATCAAGTAACTCCTCAAACCTGAACACGTTTATAAATCAAGAAATGTTTGGACCAGCTATTGATGGATTCAGATGATTTGGTTTGTTTAATGAATAAAGAACAATACCTTTTTATGGCAGACATAGTGAGGAAGGGTTTGATAGAGGACAGGTCGTGCCAACAATTGCTCAAATCTAGGGCAGTCAGGGATTGTTTGGCCAGGAGTTCCTATGGCTTTTAGGGCAACTGCTGATGTCTCTGAGACAAACTCTGTACAGCTTCAGCTCTGTAGTGTTCCAGATTAGAAGCCAGTACAGAACCTTAACCTAGCTAGCTTTGTGGTAGACGTATGTGAATGAATGAATGAATACTTTATTGTATGATTACTTAAAATCATTTACAAAAGCGAGACATATTACGACCATAGTAAAAACACAAAAACAAAGAAAAAACATTGGATTAATAAAAAATACCATTTAAAGTGCAAAAAGATTTAAAAGAAAGAAAAAAAGAATGAGTTAAAAAAAAAAAACTTGTACATATACATCGGGTTGGACAATCAGTGCCCTAATGTCAGATCATCTCAGCTTATCAAGCTTGGTACCGAGTCACAAATGGCCATGTAATACTTTGTTAATTAGACTGTTCAATTAGGGTGGCAATGTTCATGACCACAGGAATTAGTGAAGCATCACTATTGATACTATAGATGCTCGTTGATGTGCCAATTGTAGTTAAGCTGTTATTTTTCTGGACTTTCCGTTTGACATAAGATCTGACTAGCTGAGACAAAGAACTTCCCGGCACGTGCCAAGTCCATTGGCACTGTTGTTGTGTAAATGTGCGTTAAGGCCTCCTTACATGTTCTTACTTTATTAAGATTGAATATTGCCCTTAAGTATTTGCGCCTCGGACTTACCAACGCTGGGCAACAACAGATGCTATGCTCTGCCGATTCTCTGTAGTATTGACACAGTCGACATCCTTTGTTTCCAGTTGGTATGGTTGACCAGTGAGCCCTGTAGTCCTTTATTGGTAGGGTTAGCAGCCTTGTCTTCAAGACATTTTAAAGGGCAAATCTCCCCAGGCCGGCATTCAGGTATGGTTGGCATTGAGTGGCTTTATGGGATTTTGCGAGGCCCTCAGCGCCACAAATTGTTCTGATCGTATCTATATCCCGGAGCCTTGAGATGATCTTTCCCTGTTTTTTTAACAGGTTTTTTTAGGCTAACTGTTGGCAAATTTAATATTTGATCAGTTGTCAGGCATAGTGTTTTATTAGCTGAAACAAGGTACCTGGCCCAACAACTGGTTTGATCTATGAAGAGTGTTTGAAGTGCTTCCCTTAGGGTGCCCGGGCTAGCCTTGTACACACAGTGGTATAGCTTCACTATGTCTTTTTTGCATTCTATGTCCATTGATGTTAAGTTAAACTCAAGTCTGATCAGTGTACGCCTTGTCGAAAATGGTAGCCTGAATATGTTCCTGAAAGCCATAATATGTAGATGCTCCAGTTTATCGGACAATAAGCCCGGGAAAGCCAGGTGGCCATAGCTGATTGTTGAAAATAGCTTGGCTTGTATTACTCTTCGAATGCCCTTGGTTGAATGACTCACAAGGTTCTGGTGAATTTTACATAGGGCGTATGTGACCTTAGCGGATTTTGTCTCCAATGATTTGGCCTGAGATGTTGTTCTGCCGGTATCTAAGAATTGTACACCCAAGCAGGTATATTTATTTGCAGTAGCAATTCTGAGTGGTCCGATGTTCCAACCCAACAGTGATATTTTTGGTTTATGTCCAAAGACCAATACCTTGGTTTTATTTGCATTAGTTTGGAGCTTGTTTTCTGAGTTATATAAATGAAGAGTCTCCAATGCCCTTTTCATGCCTACTCTAGTTTGGTCCAAGATGACAAGATCGTCCGCATATTGCATGATGGGTATTCTAAGGTGGCCCAGTTTAGGTGGAAAGGTAATGGTTTTAGAGAGTGCCGCTCCCAGGTCCGCGGTGTATAGGTTAAACAGTGTTGGCGCAATCACACAGCCCTGTTTTAGCCCTTTATTCGTATAAATCTTGGCAGTTGCATGACTGTGTGAGTTTTGTGCGGACCCATGTGCCAGTATGGAGGGACATGTTGGCTGCCAGAAGTTTCCCTGGAATCCCCCACTTTGCAAGCTTTTCCCATAGACGTGTGAGCAATATCGTACATAAGAGGCAGTAAGGGGGTACTTCTCCCAAAATGTAAGAGGGCTCATATTAAGGTATTCTCGACCACCCCTAGCTTTGCTAAAACAAAATGGCTCCAGAGCTCTGCTCTGTAAAGAGCAGCGCTTCTTACTTGAGCGTTATATATTTCAATAGCTGGAGATACTGGGAAAAAGAATGCCCTTTTAGCAAACTTTACTATAGTAGATGCTCTATGACTTATCAAATGGGAGCTCATAGACATTTGTGACTCCCATGAGACAGAAGATGACAGTCAGACACAAAGGTAGTCAAATTGTTTAACTCTCGCAAGAATATTCTCACCCAAAATTATATTCCAAATAGGTAACTTCTGGCCATAATTTATTTCTGTGTGTTCATTTCTAACCCAAAGTTCACACAGAGTAAGGAGAACCTCCCATAAGTGTTTGTACCCGGCCAATACTTTCGAAAGGAAAAGGGTATCATCAGCTCAAAGGAGCACCGAAACACTATGGCCTGCTGTAGTGAACTTTGCACCTTCTCATATCATTTCAAATATACAACCTCTCTTTCAAGGCACTTGTTTTGCTTCAAACTAAGTACCTGCATAAAGTATCCTGAGTGTCCAACTCTGAAATTCAAGTAGATCCTTCCAGTGAGAAAATGTATTTCTAATATCTCTGCAAATAAACTGGTAAGTAAGCAGTAAAGAAGTGCATTCTAGGAACACTGTGGATGCCTCCGTATTGTGATAACCAGGTATACTGTAATAAGGGGTAACGGTGCACAATCCGAGTTCTGCGAATGGTTCAATACAATTTTACTAATGCATACTTTAGGCTATGATGACTGCATGTTTGAAACACTGGATATCTCGTTATTTGAAGACCTAAACGACACACTCCATTATCTACGTGAGTGCCTCTTCCATTTATAGATTACCTGCTGTATTTTGTTGCTAATATTTTATTTTGTTGCAAGCTTGTAAGTAGTAGAATACTAAGAAAGATTTTCTTTTTTTTTTAACTCTTTTTATTAACAGTGCTCAGTCTGATTGACATATCCATCCATAGGTCACATTGCATCGGATAAACAGGCAGTGTAAGGCATACAGAATAATCACAGTTAGCCAGCATCAAGACAATCACAGTGGAACCCATTACCCTAGGACTCCCCAATCCCCCTGTATCTTCTCCAAGGCTTCCAATTTTTAGGGCATCCCCATCTCTTATAAATGGTCTCTTCTGCCCTCTGGCACCAGTCCAGGTCCCTCTCCCACTGGTCAGACTGTGGGGCGCCGACGCCCCCCAAGCCCTGGTGATATTCCTTTTGGCCACGCCAGCCGCCATGGCCAGCCAGAGTTCCCCACACCTGGTCCAGTCAGTGGGTCCCTTTATCATTAAAAGCAGCCATTTGGGTTCCCTCGGGACCGGAGACCCCACCACCTCTGACATTATGTCCGTGACCTTGGTCCAGAAGGTAACAATCTCCAGCAGTCCCAAAGAATGTGGTAAAAAGACCCCCCCCCCCCCAAATCCCCGAGCACACAGAGGGGACTGGCACCCCCCTCCCAGGTATATGACAGAGTGCGGGGGTAGTACACCCAGTGCAGAATTTTAAGTTGCACCACCTGGAACCGGACTCTGATCGCAATTTCCCGCTGGCTTTGTAGGGCATCCTGCCAATCGTCGTCATCCAGGGGGCCCAGATCCCTCTCCCATGTCGCCCTTTCCCCTTCCATGCTCATGACGAGCTGAGCTCGTCATGCAGCACAGTGCTCGTGTGCTTATGACGAGCTGAGCTCGTCATGACCACACCCGTTTTTATTGCTGTCCAGCACAACAGGGGAAACTCTGAAGCAGCGATGAGGTTAATGACACCAACGGGTCCGGCATATTGTTGATTAACTTACAGTAGATCGTGGACATTGGCCTGTCAAGAATCCAATAATAACCGATCCTCCATGGGGGAGTATTCCGGGACGGACACGTCCCCTCGAATATGGGATCGCAGTGAGTGTACAAGACGCGTGTAGTGATAGTGCTGCGAGTCCCGCAGGTCGTATTCCTTCTGCAAGTATGCAAACGAGCACAGGGCGTCACCCTTCCACACGTCCCCCAAGTAGTCAATGCCAATAAATTGCCAGCCCTTGAAGCCCTGCAGCCTGGTCACTTCACTCAGCTGCTCCTCAGTCCATCAGGGAGTTCGACTCGTCAGGGACCCCGACCACCCCAGAAACCGATTTGCTTCTTTCCAGCAATGGACCACTACTCCGGTGTGTGAGGGCAAATCAGTGCGCACCCTCCTGGTGTACAGTAGAGACTCGCAGTTTACGCCCAGCATCACTGAGCGATTTACTCTATAGGCCGGCTTAGACCTATCCGTGTACACCCAGTTGTTTACCACCTGGAGTTGGGACGCCCAGTAGTATAACTGCACGTCCGGCAGGGCCAGCCCACTGTCGTACACCACCCGTGTCAGCTTACGAAGCACAATCCATGGGGCACCCCGATCCCCAAAAAACGGCCAAACCACCTGAGACACCCTATTGAAGAATCCCGGCGACACCGGGTATGGGGTGTTCTGGAGAATGTATAGTAGGAGGGGCAGTGCCAGCATTTTGAAAATGGTCGCCCTGCCCGTCAGGAATAGGGGCAGTGTCCGCCAGTGGCTCACATCCGTGAGTAGGCGCTTCAACTGGGGCTCGAGGTTTCGGGTGAAAAACTCTGCCTTGTCTCTTGTAACAAATACCCCCAAGTACCTGAAGCCATCACTTGCTACCACCGCCGGGCATCTGGATGGTATCCGCGGAGGTGGGTCGGACAGGGGAAAGATGACCGATTTCGACCAATTGATCCTGTAGCCCGAGCAGCTGCCAAAGTGGTCGAAGAGGTGGAGTGCCTGCACCATCCACTGATAGTGCCTAGCCATATAAAGCACGATGTCATCATCATAGAGGTTAATTCGCTCCTCCCAGTCATCAGTAAAAGCCAGGCCCCGAAACGAGCAATCCCTTCTTATCCAATGCGCTAGGGGCTCCAATGCCAGGGCAAATAAAAGGGGGGATGGGGGCAGCCCTGTCTCGTACCCCGCTAGAGCTGTAAGGCTCTAGAAACCGTGCCATTCACCCGCACCCGCGCCATAGGTTGTTCGTACAAGGGGCGCACCAAACTGCAGAAGATCGGCCCGAAGCCCAACCTCCGCTGACCATGAAAAGATATGGCCATTCAATACTGTCAAACGCCATTGATGCGTCCAGCGCCATCAATGATGTCTGCGTGTTCCCCACCCCCTTCGTCAGGTGCAGTACGCCATACATACGTCGCAGATTGTGCCTGGTACTTCTGTGCGGCATAAAATCTGACTGATCTACGTGGATCAGGTCAGGTAGGAGCGGGAGCAGCCTGTCTGCCAGGACCTTCGCTAGCACATTTGCCTCCATATTTATGAGGGAGATCGGCCGGTAAGAGGAGCAGAACTCAACTGGCTTGCCTTCCTTGTGTATAACCACAATTGTGGCCTCTCTCTGGTCCGGTGGTAGTACGCCTACCTGACGTGCCTCTAGGTACATCCTGAGGATGGGCCCCGTGACTATACTTGATTGTTTCTTGAATATCTCAACTGGCAGCCCATTAGGACCCTGCGCCTTTCCCGATTGCAGGGAACTGAGCGCGGCTTCCACCTCTTCCCCGGACAGAGCAGTCTCCAGGGCATCACTCTGGGACTGCGACAGGGTAGGAATTGCAAAATCCTGAAGGAATTCTGCGCTCGACTTATCGCGCACTGCCGCCACACAGGAACGTTCTCTGTCCCTACATTCCAGTCACTCTAGGAGCTTTAGGGCTTTGTCACCGACATCATATATATGGTGCTGCGTGGCAAGGGCATAGGTCCGTGCCTCACCTTCCGCTAGGGCGCAGAGCTCCTTCTGCTTTAGTGCCAGGGCATGGCGACCCTCCGGCGTGGAAACCCCCTCCTCCCATTTTTCCAATTCTGTGATTTCATCCTCAAGCCTCCTAATCTGCAGTGAGTCCTCCTTCTTTTTGGCTTCAATCTGCGCCTGTGCCTGTCCCCGGAAGACGGTCTTATACGCCTCCCACAGGACAATATGTGATGCTACTGACCCCTGGTTTTCTTCAAAGTAAAGCTGGGAACCCTCCCTGAGCTTGTCTCTTACCTTGTCATCCTGTAAGTGCCAGGGATCTATCCGCGGGAACGAGGCCTTATTCACAACTGACCCCCTCAGGGTGGCACCCACCGGCGAGTGGTCGGAGAGACCCCGGCCCATAATTTGGAGGTCTGAAAATTCCCTCAACTGATCAGTCCGAGTCAGGAGGTGATCCAGTCTCGAGAAGGAACCGTGCCTGGCCGAGTAAGACGTATATTGTCGCGCAGAGGGATGATGTGCCCGCCATAGATCGCTTAGGCCAAATGACTCCAGAAAGCCCTGTAGTCCCAACTCCCCCCGGTATCGCCCCGATCTATCAAGATCCGCCATGAGGACTGCGTTCATATATCCACCCACCAGGAGCGTCCCAAGGGGAAGATCAGTCAAGAAGGCCCCCAGTCGGGCATAGGTCGTTGAGTGGAGGCCCGGCGGGACATAGCTTGAGCAGAAAACAATCGTGCATCCCTCCAAACCACCCGCCGCTGCCACCGTGCACCCCGCATCATCTGTCCATTTCCCAGAAAGGACTATCGGGAACGTCTTGCGTATGAGGATGCCCACCCCCCTGGAACCAGATGTAAAGCCCAAGTGGGCCACCATTATGTACCCAAAGCGATCCAGCGCCCGGCAGCTGTTACCCCGCAGATGAGTCTCCTGCAGGAGAACCACGGCGGGGGAGTGTAGCTTCAGGTGCTGTAGTACAAGGGTACGTTTAATCTTATTACCTAGGCTATTGACGTTCCCCGTCCAAATCCTAGCCTGTGTCTGGGAGCCCATGATGCAATCGAGTCCCACCCACCGTTCGACTGGAACCTACAACTTTGTCAGGAAGTACCCGCCACCGCTGCCCCGGAGGAGTTGACAAAGAGCTGAGCATAACCAACCCGTTTCGAACACCCCTTCCCCCACTCCCCCCCCCCCTGGAACAACCAAACACCCCATCCCCCCCAACTCCCCCCTCCCTGCCAGGTGAGCCTCCAACCACCCACCAGTAAAAAAACAGAGTGCCTGTCACCACAAATCCACAACAAAGAACATACCAGAGAAAACGTGGGATCGCTAGCCCGAGAAAGATGCACATGAATCATGTCGGATCGCACCCCCTCCCACACGAATCACCCCCCCCGGCATCCTCCCCTGGTCATGCACCCCCAACACTCGGCCCATCAAGCAATGCGGTCCCCAGACCGTGAGCAGCCTCAGTCAATGTCTCACTTCAAGGTTCCATGGCGAGGCAGACTCCCTCCTCTGGGATCCAAGCCCTCCAGCCCCCCGCTTCTATAACCCAAACTCTCAGGTCAGGCCAGGACGCAGGCGTAATTATGCACTCCCCAACTATACCATAGTCACTCCGTCTCTTGCCGCTCCTCAACTCTGGGAGCCCTCTCTGGATCCGGGCTCGGCCCTCGGCCACCTCGCTCCACCTGCGGTTCTTGTCGCTTGTTCCGCTGTCCCACCATACGACACCCTTCCAACCAGTCGGCGGCATCCACTGGCACGAGAAAAGAAGTAGGCCTTGTCTCCGTCCAGAACCTTGAGCCGCGGTGGGAACAGCCTCATGTATTTCACCCCCGCCTCTCGGAACGCCCTTTTAACACCATCGAATGAGCACCGCTGGCGTTGTACCTGGAGTGTAAAAACCGGGAAAAAACGGATGACAGCATTGTCTCCGTGAAGATCTCCATGGACTCGTGCCGCCTGCAATATGGCGTCTCTATCCCTAAAATTAAGGATGCGGGCAATGATCGTGCACGGGCCCCCCGGCTTCGGCTTACCGCCCAGGGCCCTGTGTGCCCGCTCCACGGAGAAGAAGTTCGAGAGGCGCTTCGGCTTCAAGTGGTTCAGGATAAGGTCCTCAACAAACAAGTCTGTCGAGGGCCCCTCCATCCCTTCCGGCACACCCACTATACGAATGTTTTGCGCCTGGCACGACCCTCCTGATCCTCCAGGCAGGCCCATACATCCGCCAGATTTTTAGTGAGCGCAGCCACCTGCTCCTCCAAGCGCCTCGTCTTCGCCTGCAGCCCAGTAATGCCAGTTTCCGCCGCTGCTACCTTGTCGGACATCTTGCGGAAATCCGCCCGCAGAAGATTCACCTCCTCCGTGACCGAGTCCAATTTCGGCTCCATCGTGCCTCGAAAGTCATTAATGGCCCTCATTATGTCTTTCAGAGACGGATCAGGGCCCCGTCATCCTGGTCCCCAACCTGGCTGCCACCTGGCACACCTCAAACCCTGTATTTTTCAATGTGGTTGGATTGGCCTGATGCTCTATTTCGGCCCATTGTGGGGCCCGACCACACCTAGGCACCAACAAAGCAATACGGTCAGTACTTCAGCGCACCGGCCCCTAGTCACCGCCAGAACACTTCCGAGGACACTCCCGGCGCGCTGGCACCTCTGTCTCCCAATGGTGACCACCACCAGGCTAGGCTGGACACTGTCCGTGGCGCAGGCGGCGGTATAGTCAGTAGATTAGAGGCCTCCGGCTTTGGGGTGCCCCCCACAGCTCGTAGGGGTCCGCAACGCAGCAGGCCGGGTCCCGGTCAGCACTCCAGCAGGGGCCCCCGCACTGTCAGATACTCGCACCACCACAGGTCGCGGCCGGTTCCGCGCCGTTCCCTCCTCCCAGGCCGGCCGCCTCCGCAGTTAGGCACCCAATCCGCTTCTCCGGGCCCCGCTCACCGTCCAAACAGCTTGCGGCAGTATGTAGCAGGATTACTCAGGTCGACTGATCACACCCCCAGGGTCCGGGTAGCCACGATGTCGGGGAGACAGGACCAAGGGCGGACCCTTCTCGCTCTAGGCGTAGGAGCTGCCACGCTCCACTCTCAGGCAGCCTGTAATCTTCCAACCCGGGGCTGCTGAGGGACGTCTGTGCCCCCCCTGCCGCCGGCTTCACTCACGGTCAGGTCCCGCTGCGCTAGGGCCCCACAGCCGTATCTCTCGGGGGTGCAGCGCCAGGGCCCGCTCTCGCTCCTATTAATCACGCCACCGTGCCTCCGGGGAGCCGCCGCTCAATTCTGCCTGGCGGCCGCCATTTTGTGAGTCCGGCCGCCGATCCTCCAATGCACGCTGGTTGCGTCTCGGGGCACTCGGGGACACTGGACGCACCGCCGCCGGCTGCCCATCCGCTCCAACAACAGCGGGATACCTTCTGCAGCTGTGGCGGTGCTCGGATGTTGTCAGATGTTGGGAGGATCACTCGGGTCTTCGGCGCAGCTCCGGGACTATGCCGCCATCTTCTTCGGCTGCAAGCCACGCCCCCGAATACAAAGAAAGATTAAGTGTGGAAGAGCTACCCATGTCTGGGATGGGATAACTTGACTAACCAGGAAAAAGTATGAATGGGGGATGGACAGCGGGCAGAAATACAGGGGCTCACAGTACAGGGGTGCTCGCATGCCAGAGAGCAAGAGGGATGGCAAGGGTGGGCATGAGGGATGATAGGCACTTGAGTATCTGTACTGAGGAGTAGAAAAGAACAGTAAGTGGTCCTGGTGCATCTGCAGAGGCAAAAATATACACTCACATGCATAGACAGTAGAACAGTGTGAGGACACTGATGAAAGAACCTGGACATTCCGATAAATGTCTTGTCTTTTAGTTAAACTTGCCCATTAACAACTTCATAGCTCTGGCCTTCAACTTCAACTCAATTTGTGAAATATCTGCCTTCACCATCCCCCATTACTGGTGTAAGGACAAAGTGTCTCAGGTCCAGACTGAAGTCGGGGGTAACGATACTAGTGAGCAAGATGCACCACCATGAGGTACCATGGCACGTGTTACTGTGAAAGTTATTGGAAAGATTTACTGTAAGATATTGATATTTTTTCGTTGTTATGCGTAAGGTATTACTGTAATCAGAGTTGGCATAATTGATACTGTGGAAGGATCAGTACTATGAGCCATATTATAAGTTCTTACTGTGAAAAGTGGTGTGAGATGTTACTCTAAGACCAATTAAGGAGAGCAGGGATGGTTTCAACGATCGGTATGACTAGCTGATACCAGTTTGTTGCTCCTTTAATAGATTGGTGGGGAAGTGAAATGTCATTTTATACAAGGTAATATTCCTTGCACAGGTCCTACACCTGACTTGTTCTTGAACTTGGTATGTCTCCAGCGCTGCCATGAGCCCAGCTCCTGCACCTTAATTAATATGGTCACTATGCCCAATGTAGCTGGAAAGCCAAAAGAATGGAAGGTAGCAGGACACGTCTTAAGCTAGCTGAGCCCATTCTCATTATTTAATTAACTTCCGAACACAGAAATAAACGGGATAAAGATTGTTTATGGAGGCCGAGGTAGTTGGAAAATGTAGGTTCTTATAAAAGTATGAGCTCCACTAGCTCTGTTTGCAATGACATGGCTTCTTATTCTATCATTTTACGATCAAGTTACATGAGCAAGCTCCCTATAGAGAGGCTTTGAAAATTATTTTCATGGTTCATCACAATCCACTGTCAAAACGTCAATCATCCGCCAATCTGAACAACCATCAGCAAACTTCAAAGCAAATATACCTCGCAGATCCTATCCACTATGAACACTTCTTACATCTAGACAGGCATTAATATTCAGATTTGCTTTTTTGGTGATTTGATGCTGATGAGTAATCTACTCCTCGTCTATCTGCCAACATACGTACAAATTTCTTCTCCAAAGAAAAATAAATGAATGCATAAAAGTACCATTCCTACAGGTGTTGTATGCAACATGTCATGCTACACTTGTTAGGTTAGGTAACCTGCAGTAAGCCAAAAGATGATAATAATTGCTACTCGATGTCTTTCAGAAGGTTGCTCACCGAGATATGGTTTGAGAAATAACAATGTAAGCCTGCTTCTAAGTTAGGACATTACTTTTGAGGAGTTCTCTGTGCTTAATACATCACTTACTGACCAAAGCTAGTTAGGGTCATTGTTTGTAATTTTGCCAAATATTTTCAAGGGGGAGGATAAAAAGGGATGCGAATGTGAAGAGAGCTGCTATTTATATTCACAAGAACACAGAAAGCAATTTAAAACTGCAATATGCATATTATAAGATAATGATAATACCTTGTAGGGAGTTTTATTTTTTGTTGGACAGTATAGACTAACCTGTGTCCACCAAATGTATATTGCTCTTTCCCTAAGTAAAACCTGCTGAAACAGACATAAAGCAGCCACTAACGGGGTGTTAACAATAATTTCTTGAATGATTGAATACAGCTTATTTTGCTGCCCTTCTGCAGCCGACACATATAGAAGGCTGGCATAGCTTTTAACTGCCTCAAAAGTAGTATCCATGCTGCAATTTTAAGCAATTTATATTACCTCAGTCAATATTACCTACTCACAACACCTCTGCACATGATAAAAAATATTCAAGCCAACAAAAGTAAACAGGAACAGTGGAACAGCACAAAACCAGATTATATACTATCACTTGACAGTTCTATGCATATTCCACCCTACCTAATTGGGGACAGTAGAACCTGAAGCCAGTATGGATTTAATTGATATGTGTTTAATATTCACAGCTGAGACTGACTATTAAAGGAGATGAGTGGACATGAATTCTCACGTATTCATAAAGGTTAAGTTTACATTTGGAGATATGCTCGCATGTAGATTAACACTAGGTGTAAAACATCTCATGGACAGAATATATCATTTCTATGTGTCGTTTTCACTTGGATTGAGACCTGAGACTCCTACAACCAAATTAAGACTGAAAAGTTACTATTAGCAACTTTTCTACCATTTGTGAAGATCACCATTGATATGGAATTTTAAGAAAAAGAATATGAATTCAAAAAATAAATTTGCTTTATTTGATAATAAAAAAATATTAAAACTAGTTTCCCCAACTCCAATTCGGCTAGGAATAACACAAGGATAACAAACCTGAACAAGCTACTTACCATTGATAATGCCTTATTAAGATTACTTAGTAGAGACTCTATATAGCTGCAGATTTTTTTACCTTAGAATTATCCACAAGTGTTAGTCTGGATCCAGAAACATTTTCGTACCCCTCTGTGCCAGTAGGTGGCGTCCTTTGGCTCCGCGTGGCGTCATCCTCGCCAGAACTGACCTGCGCAGTGCCTATATAGTTGCCACCCCAGCGAGCTTACATCTCTTACTTTCCACAACTGAAGCACTGAAGCACACTGACTACTGCTGAAGAAAACTAGGGCCCTGAACTGGGGAAAGCCCTGTCACTAGTAATCCGTTCGCAGAGCGAGGGAGATGGGTGGGTCGGTCGGTAAGAAATTTGTGACTAGATGGAGTCTCTACCAGATAAAGCGTTACCGAAGGTTAGTAACTTGTTCATCTGATAGAGACTTCACACGAGGAAGGGCAGCAGGACTGAACGGGTAAAGTGCCCATCCTTACAGACGGGAGTGTCCAGGGAGTAACGCTTGGTAAACGTGTGCGATGAAGCTATCATTGCTGCCTGGCAGATGTCCAGGAACGCAGTGGTTGCAGGTCTAGCTCTGGTGGAATGAGCATGCAAAACCCTCAGGGGGTGGCTTCTTGGCAAAGCATAGAAGATCTTGTTACAGTGTACCATCCAGCGTGAGAGATGGTCCCTTTCTGTATGGCTCATCCTTTCTTTGCTCTGACATAGCCCACGATAGTAGGTTGTCCACCAGGAACTCTAGTGTGCGGTCAAGGTATAACAACATTGCTCTTTTTGGGTCCAGCTGATGGAATCTTACTTTTCCTTGAAGGGATGTGGCGGAGCTCAAATAGTAGACAGAGCGATGGATTGGCCTATGTGAAAGCGAGTTACCACTTTGGTAGAAAGGAAGCTCTTGTACAAAGCACCAGTGTGTCTGGGTAGATTTTGCAGTAGGGAGGCTTATATGATCACGCCTGAAGCTCACTTTCCCTCCAGGCAGAGAAAGGCAATCCTGATGTTAAGGAGCCTGAACGGACAATTGTGCAAAGGTTCAAAGGAAGAGCACATAAGGAAAGTGAGGACAAGACGGAGGTCTCACTGGGACATAATGAAAGGAAAAGGTGGGAACAAATGTTGTAAACCTTTCAGAAATCTATTTACAATAAGAGATTTGAAGTGGGATGGCGGGTCAGGCAACCGGAGAAAAGCTGAGATATCAGAAAGATAGTCTTTGAGCGTGGCCAGAGCAGAGTCCACGTGGGCAAGAGAGAGTATAAAGAGAAGAACCAGAGAAAGAGGGGGCAGGAGGGGGGTCAATCTGTTTATCCATACACCATACCACCAATTTTACCCAAAGGTAGGTGTATACCATTTTGGTGGAGGGTCACCTGGCTGCCAAGATAATGTTAAAGACTTCGGGCGGAAGGCCGAAAGCTGCCAACCGCTGCCACTCAATAGCCACGAAAGAAGGAAAAAAGTAGACTAGTTTGGGTGGAGGATCCTCCCCTGAGGACCGATTGCCAACAACTCTGGAAACCAGAATCTCTGTGCCCAGCCCGGAGCCACAAATATGACTTGAGCCCGGTCGTTCCTGATCTTCTTGAGTACTCTGGGCATGATCAGTATGGGCGGAAAGGTGTACAGGAGGGCGGCACTCCCCTCAAGATAAAAAATGTCTCAGAGCGAGAGCTGCCTTGGAATCCCCAGTGTGCAGAACTGGTGACATTGCTTGTTCTCTGCGGAGGCAAACATATCCATCCAAGGCTCTCCCCACTGCTGAAACAGACCTTGCACCGCCTCTGGAAGGAGATGCCCTTCGCTATCCTCTAGGCATCTTCAGCTGAGAGAGTATTTTGAACTTCTACTTCTTGCGGAAGAAATTCAGAGAGCACAGGTTGAGGATAGGACGAAGGCCTCCGCCCTTCCTGGGCACCAGAACCTACCAGGAATAATAACCACGACCCACATCTGGCATCAGCCCTCTCTCTATGGCTCCCTAGGCCAGGAAGAGCTCCTACTTCCTAGTGGAGAAGGGATAGATGGTCCTCTGTCACCCTGTCATAAGAATGTGGCATGGGGAAAGGGACAGTCTTGAAGGGGCGGAAGTAGCCCCTTCAGACTGTCTGCAAAACCCACCGGTTTTGCAGACAGTCTGAACGCCAGTGGGGCAGGTAATGTTTGATCCTGCCCCTCATTGGGTGCCCATAGTGGTAAGAGGGCAGACTATAAAGGTTTGGAGACTGTGGGTGCTGGTGGAGTGGCCCAACATCAGGCTAACTGACCCACAGGGTCTGTGGGTACCATGTTCAACGCCGCACAGAGGCAGGAAAGCTCGCGCGCCACAATGGCTGGGCAGGTACAGACACGGGTGGAAGCCCTTCCGTGACCACAATAGGAATAAAAGGCGGATTGGGGTTGATGAGGGGTAATGGAAAGACCAAAGGGCCTGACCATAGCCCTGCTGTCCTTAAAGCGCTCGGTGGAAGCCCTTCCGTGACCATAACAGGAATAAAAGACGGATTGGGGCTGATGAGGGGCAATGGAAAGACCAAAGGCCCTGACCATAGCCCTGCTGTCCTTAAAGCGCACCAGCGCGGATCGGTAATGTCCCCAAAGAGACAGAAGCCATCAAAGGGCATGTCCATAAGTGATGTTTGGAGATACCCAGAGAAGGCAAAAGTCCTCAACCAGACAAGGCGCCTTAAGGCCACCATCAACAAAACTGCTCTGTTTAGTGAGTCAGTAGTGTCCAGTCCATATCTATTGGTGAACTTAGCTGTACCTCTCCCATCAGCAACAGCCTGGGAGAATTCGGACCGGTCTCCTCCAGAACCGTTGGCAGCAGATGCACAACCATATCCCACAGAGCCTGGAATAGCGGCTAAAAAGGCATGTGTGTTCATGGATTGCAATGCCAAGTTTTCCAGTCCCTTAGATTTCCAATCCAGTGGCGCAGTTTGGAATGTGCCAGGATTTATGTGTGAAGTGGAGAGTTGGACCTCCAAGCTCTCCAGGGTAGGGTGTTCTGTGAGGAATTTGGGTTTTTGGAGCGGGGTGCTGGTGGCGGGCAATTATCATGTTCACAGGAACCCGTTTTGGGCTTGGACCAGGTCTCATACAGAACATCAGTAGGTGCTTCATTAAACAGAAGAAGGGGTTCTGAAGGGGACACTCCCAGCTGAAGCACCTTCATCAAGACGTTAGTCTTGACTGGCAGCGAGGGAAAGCTAAGGGCCAAGACCTTGGTCACCCTCCTCACAACCATTGTGAATGAAGATCCATACTCTTTTTAAAAAAAAATTAATTGATTTTCACAACTTCCTATACAATGTACAGTGACGGAGAAGAAGAGGAAAACTGAATGATAAAAGAACAGCAACATTCAGTACATCTTAATCAAGTTAAACTATAATAAAAAAAACAATAAGAAAACAAGTGACATGACTATATCTGAAGTATACATGGGAGTAATAAACTTAAGCAGACTGACATCATTACATACAGCATGTGACATATATGTTTACATAGAATCAGCTTCATGTGAGCCGGGCTGGTCAGCAGTACGCAGGTATATTAACAGGGGCTCCCAGATATCATTGGGCCTTGAGAAGGATGATGATAGCTCCTCAGCATACAGCACTACATTTTCTCTACAGAGTGACAGATTCTTAAGCCACTGTTCCACTTTTGGACTCAGTGCACTATCCCACACCATCGCCACCCGACGTTTGGTGACAAGCGATGCCACTCTTACCAACCTCCACGCTGCACCTTTTATAAAGGGAACTAAACCTAACTGCACTGCACTGCAATGCAATCCCAATTATCTTTGATAGAGTGGTAATCACAGCAGCCCAGTATTTCGACACCCACCTACAGGTCCAAGCTAGATGCCAGAAATCTTCCCACAAAGCCCTGCACCGTTTGCAAGCATCTGTGTCCCGGATCCCATATTTAAAAAGCTTGTAGGGAGTGTAGTAAACCTGGTGCAAGTATTCAAAGTGTATAATATGAAAATTTCCATTAGAGGTGAGGGCGCTAGTAAGTTGGCAGCAGACCTCCCATTCTCTTTGTGTGAGTGGTGGGTCAAGATGGTCATTCCAGGTGCCAAGGCTCTTGTCGCATGTGAGGGGCCTGTCTTCCTGAGCAGCGCGATATAGCTTAGTAACTATCTTGTGTCGGGTGGGGGACATAGTAAGTGTGTGCAGCACCATTGCCTCCGGTGGTTCCGTAGTGAATGTGGGGTAGTGAATCTGCAACGCCTTTTTTAGTCTATGCATGTAAAACACAAAGAGCGGTGTCTTATTCTGAATGTAGCCCATGTCAGTGATAGTCAGAAAAGTGCCACTAGGAAATAGATCTTGCAGCTTAGTAATACCCGCTTGCGCGAGTGTACGCAGTGCTCCCTGCTCATGTGTTACAGATATGCTCGAGTGGAATGCCACTGGTAAAAGCGGGGAATATAATGGTAGTTTTCCCGCCTCTCGACCCAGCGCCTGCCTAGCGGCAATCGTGGAGTTAATAGTGTTGAAAGTATTGTGGGCTGTAGGCCTATGAGCATGAGTTAATAAGGAGCTAAAAGGGATGGGGTGTGCATACCAGTGTTCCACAGCTACATGAGGGACAAATGCATGCCGGGTAAACCAGAAATGTGCGTATTAAGCGTGTGCACAAAGATAATAAAGATAAAAATCAGGTAAATTGAAGCCTCTGTGTTTGTAATCCAGTGTGAGGGTCTTCCAGCCCCCCTAGACGAGGCGAAGCAACAGAGTGCGCAGTTTTTAAAAAAATTGTTGCATGATTTAAACCGGTATGTTACTGAAAAGATATACAAATTTGGGCAACACTACCATTTTCAGCAATGTAATGCAGTCTGCAAGCGAAAGTGGGAGTTTGATCCATCTATCTACTTGTTGTTTCATCATCACTATGCCAGTCCCGTAATTCTCGCGGATAACAACCTCCGGATTACGGTGAATCCATAACCACAAATATTTTACCGGATCTGCGGTCCACAAGAGGGGAAATTCAAGTTCGTGTGGGATAGTGCACTCCGTCAGCGGCATTACTACGGACTTGGACCAATTAATATGGAGGCCAGAAAAACGGGTGAAGCGGATATACTCACGTAGCACTGGTGCTAAGTAAGTGCAGGGCTCACGTATAAAAAGCAGCATATCATCTGCATAAAGAGATATGATGACAGGCCGATCGAAAAAGTTGAGAGTTGCGCACTTATGAGCTTGTCTAAGACAGGCTAGGATCTCTAGTTTCAGAGCAAAAAGCATCGGCGACAGTGGGCACCCCTGTCGTATGCCCTGGTGATTTGTATCGGGTCAGATGTGTAACCCTCCAACCGCACACGCGCCGTTGGCCCAGCATATAAGAGACGCACCCAGTTAATGAAGAGAGGTGAAAAGCCCATCTGCTGCAACACATAAAAAAGATAGCTCCATTCTACAGAATCAAATGCCTTTGCGGTGTCAAGCATGATCGCCGCCGCCGGCAATTCCGGATCGAGTGTGTGGAGTGTAGCAAACAGCGTCCGTAAATTATGGGAGGTAGAGCACTCTGGAATAAAGCCAGATTGGTCAGGCAGGACCAAGTTTTGCATGAGCGGCTGGAGGCGAATAGCCAGGATCTTCGCCAAGCTTTTTACATCTATATTAATGAGCGACAGGGGTCTGTAAGATTCGCAACTAGTGGGGGATTTATCCTTCTTGAGTAGCATTATGAGTAGTGCCTTGAGGAGTGACAGCGGTAGTCTGCCTACATCATACGCTACGACCACACAAAAGATTGCCCCCTTCTCAATTTGCTTGTAGTGAAGGACCAAATGAAAATTAATTAAATCTAGTCCGGTATATTTATTTTTACCTGTTACTCGTATTGTTTCATACAAACATGATTTCAAATAGCAAAAAGGAATTACACAATACAAACAATTATTAACATTCTTACAGATTACAAACTACCACAAAACGAATTATAAACATTCTCCAACACAAAATGACTTCAATATTACATCCAATAAATCATACAGATTGCAATGCAATGATTTCACATTACATTAAACTATTTCATTGATCCAAATTCGATAACATGGAAAAAATTACTTGATCACAAGAGAAAAAAGATGCATGTGTCACTCATTATTCATTCGAACGGTTGTTTTTAAGATAAGAGGTAAATAGGTTGTATTAAAAACTTCGTTTTGTGCATCCCAACAGAAAAATAACAGAGCCCTGATGATGGTTTGGACATTAACGGCCCGAACTTGAAACGCGTCGGCAATTTCAGCAAGAGCTAACTGTAACATTTTAGTGCAGTTTAAAGTAATAAGTGACACATGCATCTTTTTTCTCTTGTGATCAAGTAATTTTTTCCATGTCATCGAATTTGGATCAATGAAATTTTGTGTTGGAGAATGTTTATAATTCGTTTTGTGGTAGTTTGTAATCTGTAAGAATGTTAATAATTGTTTGTATTGTGTAATTCCTTTTTGCTATTTGAAATCATGTTTGTATGAAACAATACGAGTAACAGGTAAAAATAAATATACCGGACTAGATTTAATTAATTTTCATTTGGTCCTTCACTACAAGCAAATTGAGAAGGGGGCAATCTTTTGTGTGGTCATTATAATAGGGTCCAGCCCTCCCTCAGCCCCGTCAAGGACCTACCCCCTTTTGTGTACATCATACGCTACAGCATACATTTCTAATAAATAAGGGGAAAGTTTTTCAGCATAAGCCTTATAAAATTGACAAGGGAAGCCATCAGGGTCCGGCGCTTTCCTATTAGGTAATGCTTTGATCGCCATTTGAATATCTTCCACCACGACCGGTTGATTAAGGTATTCCCTCTGACCATCTGATAACCATGCAATGGTGATCTGTGAGTGGTAGTCATCAAGATCAGCAACATCGGTCTCACCTTGGGAGTTTTTTTTTTTTTATGCAATTCTCATAAAATTGCCTAAATTGATTTGTTATGTATGGAACACTGTAATAGTCTTGGCCCTCCTCGTCTATGACTTCCTCTCCAGGCGGTTTTTAATCTTTTTGGCTAAATGCTGACCCGGCCTGCCACCCTCTCCCTAGGCACGTGCTCTATATCGTTTAGATATATATCTCATCTCATCCTCCGCCAAAGTTGCATGTTCAAGAACAGCCTACTTAATGGAAGTTAGGGTCGATTCACAAGGCGTGGCTTTATAATCCTGCTCTAGTTGTTTTAGAGTAGTCTCAAGCTCAGACAATTGTCATCTCAAATCCTTTAATATACCAGATGTCATGCTAATACAGGTGCCCCGAATAGTTGTTTTAACCGCACCCCAAAGCACCCCAGCGCTATCCACAGACCCCTTGTTGTGTTCGAAATATTGTGTTATGGCCTCTCGGATCGTCTCTGTGTATACCGGGTCCAACAGCGCTTCAGGCCTAAAGCGCCATGTGAAGGCCCTAGGGACAGCTTGCGGGACAGAGAGAACGAGGCGGACAGGACAGTGATCTGAGAGTGTATGCGGCAACCCAACCACGTCCACCACCCAGCCCACCGCATCCTCACTCAGTAACCAGTAATCAAGACGGGACCAGCTGCCATTTACAGTGGAAATATGTGTGCCCTCCAGCTTGTCAGGGTGTCTATGGAGCCATACATTTAGCAATCCCAGTTCTGCCATTCCATCTTTAATCGCACCCGCTGCCCCAGGAGAATAACCCTTCCTGCCTTTAGATTTATCCTTAGTTGGATCCAAGTGTGTATTGAGGTCCCCGCCCCAAAGAATTATAGCATCCGGAAGTGCACGGAGAACAGTAAAAATATGCTCTTACAATATAGGGTCATCAATATTAGGACCATAGGTATTAACAATAATAACAAGCGTGCCCATCAGCTTCCCATGTAAAATAGCATAGCGTCCTGCTGCGTCAACATGAGTTTGGAGTGCAGTGAATGGGAGACCTTTTTTGACATGGGTGAGGACGCCACGGCTGTAGGATGAATATTAAGATGCAATACGATATCCAGCCCAGCGAAACCCCGCCAGCCTATCCGTGTTTTGTGTCAGATGTGTTTCCTGTATAAGGGCTATGCCAATATTGTGGCGATCCAAGTGTGCCAGCACATGACTAATCTTTTTGGGTGAATAGAGCCCCCGTACATTCCTTGTTAAACAGGAGATGGACGTTACATTACTATGGACAATTACAGCTGATTATATCTGAGACGCACATAGTCCATTGCCTCAAAAAGCCCATCCTCCCATGGAAGCGAGTACTGCTGTGATTGTTTGAACATACATACATGCCGCTGTTAGATGATTGAAAAGCAAATTCAGTCACGTTAACAATCACCACCACACCCCCCCCACCCGCCAACACCCTCCACCCCCACTTTAGCGGCCCCAACATGCCAAAGGGAGAAACCAGTTGCGGGGATCACCCATAAGGGGGGGCGCCTGAGCACAGTAACCCTCCCAGTGAGAACAGGAGGTAAGAACACCAGCTCGTTAATTGTTACATCACCTAACAATAAGTGAACCATCAGCGCAAAGCAAATATTTCCACCAAACATCAGTAATTGCATTATAACAGTACATGTCAGATATCAATGTACTAATATTAAAGACCAGTGAGGCAGTGCGGTCAATGGACGACAATGCAGCTCAGCAATAACACCATAAACAAAGTTGAGACATCACTTCTGGACAGTGGACATTATCACTCAACAGTCAGTTCACTACTTCTTTCTGCATCAGGCCCACACCAGATGTCGGGGAGCGACTGCGTCGTGTAATGTTTTTAGCAAAAGTCATAGCCTATTTCGGGCAAGTGAAGATCTTGTGCTTCCCATTGTCATCTATTCGCAACCTTGCGGGATACAGCATGGCATAAGGTATTTTCGCTGCGATTAGAAGTTTCCTTACAGGTTGATACTCTCTCTCAGCCTCTTGAACCGCCACCGTGAAATCAGGGGAAAAAGCTAGAATGTTTCCTTGATGTGTGATGGACCCCTTCTCACGTGCCAGCCTGAGCACAGTGTCACTGTCTCTATAATTCAAAAGGCGTGCAATGATATGGTGCGGAGGCGCACCTGGTGGTGGGCTGGCAGCCAGAGTACGATGAACACGCTCCTCTATCAAGACCTGAGACAACTGTTCCGCCCCGAAGAGCTCACGAAGAAGGTTCTCCACATGTTTCTAAACGACCTGTGTTTGTGGATTCTGGCAGGCCTGTAATGCGCACATTGTTGGGGTGCGATCTAGCTTCCATTTCCTCATTACAGGCCTGTATGACTGCCAGCACCTTCTCCATTGATGTCGCTTTTGCATTGACTTGTTGCAGACCATCCTCCGCGTCCGATATGCGGGTCTCCACTTTTCCCAAATGTGCATGCTTATCCAGTTTCGCGGACATGCCTAAATTGAGATGATCAATCTTACCAGTTATGGACTGAAGACTGGCCTGGACCGCTAGAAGAGTTTTATCAATATTAGTAAGATGATCCGCGGGAGCGTCTGCCTCCGAGTCAGAGGCCGCATGTTGAGAGGACCGGCTGGTCTGCGTGGCTCAAATGTGAGCCGCGTCTGGCCGCGTTCGGATTTGCCCATGATGATGACTCAGCCTGAAGTGGTAGGAGCAAGGCCTGACAGAAAAATAAACGAGCATTGGCATAGCCCATAGGTCTCACCTTTGGGACAATATAAGTGTTTAGCCATGCAATACTTGATGTTGTTGCAACAAGGATATTGCGCTGCATAACTCAAAACGTATAAGTTCCCAAAGGCGAGACCTATTGGCTATGCCAATGCTTGTTATGTTATGGTCGGTGGGGCAAGGCAGGCAAAAGGACGGTGCTGTTGGGCGAGGTGAAGCAACACAGAAAATAAGGGTTGGGGGGTTCCAAGTGAAAGAAACAACAGAGCAGAATCAATAGGAGCATAGGGGTGGGAGGGGAAGAAGCAACAGGGAGCATGGGGGGGGTAAAGGTTAGGGGGCTGGGCAGGGAAGATGCAAATAAATAAAACACCTGACTAGCAGCACGACTACTGGATGGACAGCAGAAGACACTAATCAAGCTAATTCAATCGGTAGTTGGTCCATGCTCCACAAAAAAGAAGAGGAATCCGCCATGCGCTGGACAATTAGGAGGCATCATTCAACAAGAGTGACACTGAACCTAAACAATGGTGACCAATCAGAGGGCTCCAAGCCCCTTCCAGTACTAAATACGTCTTGAAGTGATAGCGCATGTGCTGATGGCAGAAGAGACCTAAAAGGCAGGCACCATATAGCTGCAACTTTTTTAACTTTTGTTAAATTCATAAGCAGTCCATACCACACCAACATTTGCATTGGCTCACTATACAGTACCATTCTCCCTACATTTTGTATATTATATGAACTTCTGCCACAGCTTTATCAAAGCCACATGCTCAGAAATCTTGCAACCATACTTGAAAGCGCAAGAGGCGGTGAACAAAATACACTGCACGTCTTAATGAAAGGGAGATTTGTGTGAACTCCAAACCGCTGTGGTTCAACCCGAATAGTCCACAGTTGTTGGCTTTGGTTCAGTCCGCGTCACGTGATTTCATACTAACTCTAAGTCTGTTTATTACGCGCCTGTTTCCACATTTGCTAACCTGATATTGCGTGCATACTAGAGTTAATTTTTCCTGGAACATGTAAGTTGACAGTAGCTCGGGGCCAAAAACAATTCCGAAAAGTTATTTTATATTACAAGAGTGTGGGCATCTCTGGCCCTCCTGTACATACCAAAAGAACATTAATTCTGGTTCTATTTTTTAGAAGGAAAGTGCTGTCCAGTAACATCACTTCACAAAAGGCATAGGAGACATGTAGCAGCAGTCTGTCTTTGAAAACGCAGCAAATGCAGCCAGAAGAGAAACATTTGAGTAGGCCCATGTTTTTGTTAATTCTCCAGCTAAACTCTTTCACGTTTTATAATGGAGGTGCGGCAGCACCTCCCGCATTCCTAGTTCCAGAGCCACTGCTAACGAACGTACAAGGGAAATAGCAAATGGTAAACTCATTTAAAAAAAGGGGCGGCTACAGTAGGAACTGAGAAACTCTGTTGCTTCTTTCCTTCTCTGCTGGCTAACAAAGAAATCCCCGACCCATAAGCTAGTCAGAGCCACAACCGCGCCTCTTCCGGTGAACTCTTCCTGGCAGGAGCCAACTTGAAAGAAACATCTGTGTTATGCATTCATTTCTGAAGGCAAAACAATTTGAGCGCCCTTTCTTGTGTCAGCAGACGGTGTTGATCAGGGCTTCTCGCACGCGCCCAGGGGAACAGAGTCTCAGGCAACACGTGAGCAGAAGAAGACAACTCTAGTCCAACAGTGGATTCACAATGTTATTTAAAGTGTCTACATAGCAACATCATGCAGGCTTTTCTGCCCCCCCCTCTCAGCAAGAAGAGGTGAGACTGAGGAAACGGAAATGGCCTGCTCGCTAGATCAGTCATCTCTGGAGATCTGCTCGGAAATCATTTCCCATCGCAACAAGACGTGCTCTGTGGTGGGGGAGAGGGAAGGGCAAAGTGCCGGAGCCGCAAAGAAGCCAAACGGCAGCTGTGAACGATGGCAGCTGTGCATGTCATGCGCGCGCTTGTGCGCGTGGTAGTACGCTGGTCGCCGGGAAAGTAGCACTTTTTAAAGCAGCTTCTAAATGTCTTGGCAAGACCAGCGCATCAGGCGGCACGCCATAGAGAACTGATGAGATTGTAAGAGGACAGAGATATTGAGCAAAGGACAGTACAACGTGTGTGTCAATGGGCCCCCAAATTGCCACCAATATCACCGGCCAGGCACACTCACAATAAAAAATGTCAGCCCGCCTGAAAACACCAAACAAAACCGGGCTAGCAGAGCGGCCCAGATTTGCAATGTAGTAAATAGTGCAGCAAGCCAAACAAGCCAAGATGAAGCAGCAATGCCAGTCCGGTGAGAGGCAGGGAGTCAATAGAGTATAGATGATAATCAGGCAGGGTCGCAAGGACTCAAACCCAGACAGGGCGACCATACGGATTTCCTTTCCACATTAAATCACAACCGCAATGCTGAGGGAGAAGGAGGGAAACAAAGCCGATTCGTATCAGCGCAACAGCTCACAGGACCCCAACACAGAGGTGAGTTGCAAATGCTCAAGTTCCACTACAAAGCACCACCGCATTGCTCACGATCTCCAAAGGCAGCAGTTGGATTATAGCTGTCACCAGCCCACCGAGCGTCGCTCTCCTCCCATCAACTGGCGCCGCCGTCCGCATAAGGGAACCACTTTTGGGCAGAAACAGACAGCAATCGCAGGCATTCAGCGTGAGGCAAGGCAGCAGCGCTCACACCGAAGAGCCGCCAAACCGCCTCTCAGAGCAGAACACAGGCAGCCCCGCAAGACCCAACCCCCAGCTGCGAGCTGAGGGGGGCCACACAACTCCCCGCACCAGCGGGCTGCGAGAGCAGAGAGAGGCCTACTCCCCCAGCACGGTTCTGCACAACAACAGGAACTTACCGACCCCAGCCCGCGCCCCGCAGCCCCAAGGACACAGGTCTAGCGCTGCCGTGCCCCCCCACACCGATCATAGCACAAAGCCGGCGCCCCCGCGGTCCACCCCAGTCCACACTGCTCAGGCTGGTCGCAGTCCGCCACGTTGCTGTCGCAGGCCTGGGACCTCTCTCGCCCCCGATCTTCTGTAAATTCGACTTCGCCATCTGTAATTTTCGGCCAGATTGTGCCACACACCTTCACTGCGTATACTCCGCCGAGATGGCCTTGATTGAGGGTGGATGATGCAGGATAATGAAAAGATTATGGGCTTGGCTGGCAGAGCTGCTCTACAGAGCGGCAAATTCGCTGTACGCCCTCTAGCGCCCAAATGAAGATTCCTTCCCCATAGCCACGGTAGGAGGAGAAAGCATGCAAGTATCTGGAAAGGTATCCAATCTGCTGTCAACTGTCAAATACTCACACCAGTCCATGTTGATATAATTTGGCTGGTTTTCTTCAGGGTCCAGCGGCGCCCCCCCGTTCCTCCCCAAGTTTCAGCCCATAAGAATAGGGATCAGTAGGTAATATATATCAATATCTATTTATATCTAGAGCTAGATATATCTAGATCTAGATATATCTATATCAAAGTGACCGGGTGATGGTCTATCAAGTATTTTGACTTAAGGATTCCTACTTAAAACTACGTAAATTTGTAATAGTAGCCCTGAGGAAGTCTGCTGCAACATTGTCAGCAAAGATGGAACACGTGATGGCGAAGGCGCAATTGAGAAACAAATGTGAAATATAAAAGAACAGACTGATGAAACCACAAACTCAACGTTGATTTATTGGAGTGCTCAGGGAATATGTCGAATCACAAAAGTTTATATGTATGTGTTAGACCTGGCATCTTTTAGCATGTTTCCACTGTCGTTTTGCTTTCTGCCTCCAGTTTTTAATGGTACGTTGGACTTTGTTTTGCTGGTTTAGTGACTCTGCGCACTTTCTTACTGCTGTTCAGTGTACAAGTGCTCCTACTGTAAATTGTGTTTAAGAATTGGTGTTTCCATATATGCCTTATTTGATTTACTACTAAGTCCCTTGCATAGTGCACTGTGTGTGCCCAGGGCCTGTAAATCAAATGCTGCTTGCAGCACTGATTGTGCCACCCACACAAGCAGCCTCAGACCTGCCACAGGAGTGTCTGCGCACAGTTTTTACTGCCATGTGGACCTGGCAAGGGCCCCCACTTGCCAGGTCCTAACCTTCCCTTTTCTTACAAGTAAGGCACCCCTCAGGTAGGCCCAAGTTACCTCCCTGGGCAGGCTGCAGTGTAGGTGAAAGGTAGGGCGTGTCCTGGTTTGTGTGAACTGTCCTGATAGCTAAATACTGCCAATTTAATTTCTTTCACTATTGCAAGTCTATCTGTCTCAGAGGGTAACATGGGAGTTGCTTTGTAACATCTTACATGTTTAATTTCCCATGAAGACAAGATACAGAAATGTTTTGTCTCTCTGAACTCAGAATTTAATAACATCTTTTTAGGGAGGCGGTTTTTAAATTGTGTGTTTGAAAATGCCAATTTTGGAAAGTAGGCACTTTCTTGTTTAACCATTCTGTGTGCCTCTGCTGGTTTGTGTATTGCCAGTCTGGTTTTGGAATGACAGAAGCTGGGGATGTGCACTCACTGTAGACATTCACAAGAGGGAGTTGAGGTGTGCCCTGCCTTTCCTGGGTGACTCATAGTTGGGCTGAATAGGCCTGGCCTGCATTTAGAGTGGTGGGAGGAGTTTTAACTAACACCTGAATAGGCAGTGTCTCCTCTGTACAGTGCTGTCTCCAACTCCTGCAGTGAAGCTGGGCCAGAGAGGGTAGAACAGGTTTGGACTGGGCTCAGAGACCCTTGTCACAAAGAGGACAAATAGAAAATGTGGTATAAATATTGGGGCCCGATCCCGGGGCTTTAGAGCTCCTTTGGATCGAGGAAGCTGCCAAGAAGAAGAGTTGGAGAAGCTGTAAGGAGGAACTACCACTTTGCTGTGTTGTCCTGCAGTGGCTGCTTCTGTTTTGGGCAGAGAAAGGACTGGACTGAACTTTCTGCAACTTCTTTGTTTGAGTTTCTCCAAAGACTTCAGGTAAAGCTTAACCCCTGTTCAAGAAGTCGGAGGGATAGCAAAGACTTCAAGTTCAACTGCTTCCAGCAGCGGGAACTGTGTGTTTTGTGTTTCAACAGAAGAAAAAGCAACCTGGCGCCGTCAACAATGCCTGAAGGCACCACAGAGGGCACCGCCACACTGCGCACTGCAACCCTGGTCTCACTGACAACGACACCTGATGCCGTCACTGAGCCGCTGCCTTCATTGTGACCTCTGGGCACTGCACTTCGCATCGCCGTCCTGGTATCCCAGACGCTCCACGCCGATATCGACGCCATTACTAGCACCGTTCAAAAGTTACACAACGCACCGCCTGTCCACATCTCAACCTTTGGCTACCGACACCAGTCCGTCAGCAACAATGATGCCGCAGCTGCCTGCACCATGACCTACTAGTCCTGCATGAGCACTGTACGACAGCCCTGATCTTACCGACGTCGCTGGATGACGGTCACTGAGATGCTGCCTGCACTGCTACCTGCTATCTCAGCCCCGATGCCAGCGCTCCTGACTTCAACCTCATGGAGTTCAATCTGCAACGTGTGTGACTTTAAGGGCCCGGCACTCCTGCATTGACCTAGGGAACCGACACCAGCTCTTTTTGGGTGATTGCGAGGCCACTGACATTTCTAAAGGTACTGTTTGCGAGTCTTCCAGAAACTGTAGCTGGCCCGCATTGCCGTAATCAGTCATAACTGCTTGGATTTGTTGTTCACGACGCTGTGATAGCTTTGGACGGATCTATCTACTTCATGATCTGTATATTAAGTCTATTTATGCTTATTGATATTCTAAAAACTGTATGGTGGATTTGTATAGTTTTTGGTCTTGTTTTGCACAGATAAAATATTGGATATTTTCACTGTATTACGGCTGGTTATGTGCAAAAGCTTTACACACTGCCTCTGAGATAAACCTGACTGCTCGTGCCAAGCTATCAAGAAGGTAAAGCAGGGGTTGTTTTAGAAGTGTAACTCCCTTATCCTGAATAGGAAGAAGGCTCTCTACTTGGACAGGGTTACAAGCTGCCAACTAGAGACCCCCATTTATAACAGTATGGCTCTTGGTTTTTATCTACATGAATTGTATTATAAAATAATGTTACTTTTAAATCCTTACATTTGAGAGGCTATTGTTGAAGATTAAAATGGCTCCATACTACACAATAATACATTGAGAATAGTTGGATATCCACCGTACTTTGCAATGTGTGTCACTTCTGTCACAACAATGTGTTAATAGGTTCTAGAAAAAAAAACTTGTGTCAAGGTGCACAGGAATTGAACATGTGCCCCTTAAGGCTTTTTCTATAGCCTTAAAGAAAGACCCTAAACATTGTTATTTCATGAATAACCAGTGTTATGCTGTTTTCAGCATGGGTGGTCTAGCTATATGGGCATATTTAAGTGTGTTACAAATTGATTCTCTAGATACTGCATTCAGGTATATCCCAACTACCAAATAAATTGATCAATTGGATTTTTGCTTCAACTCACTCTCTCAGAACGAATGTACGCATACAACTATTTCCCAACAACACTGTTTCCTTAAATATGGCAGAGGAGAGTATTACTACATGCCCAATTAAATCACTAGGAAAAAAATCATTGGCTAGAAATCACTGGTTCTCTTATACCATTGCACCAAGGGTACCCTTAAGAATGACATTTAAAAACTAGAGAGGGTCCAAAAGAAGGCAGCCAGACTGTCTGGATCTGAAGAAAGTGACCGCTTTCACCTGACTTGACATATCTTATTAATTTATACTTTTGCTGAGTGCACATTTAACCAGAGGTTTCCCAGAGCCCAGTGTGACCAAGGGCAGCCAAGAGAAGAGCTTAAGTTGGCATGGAAAGAATACGAGTTTTACTCAATTTCCTCAAACTGAAGAGGGTGTTTTCAGTTCATAGTGAAATGGGAAATCAATTACAAATAGACCCACTAAAGGAAAAAAACAAACTGTATTAAATAAGAATACTTTTCTGCTTCTCTCCATCCACTTGGGATCTGCGAGAACTCAATTTCTACATTCTGCAGATCTCAGCTTGGCCTCTTATCTGCCATACTGTTTATGGCTCTCTATGCAACTGTCCATTCAGATAAATGGTTTCCACAGGATGCCACACCCAAGGTTGTGCAAAGCTTACAAGTATGTCCTCCAGGGAAGTCCAAGTTATCTTTTTTCATTTTTAAAGGAAACAACATCTCATTTGGGCACTGCTTTACACATTGTTGTCTTCCAAGGACTGTAGTTCAGAAAGGGTTGTCAAAAAACAAAAACACTAAAAAGTCCTCAATACCACATTAAAACGTTTCCATCTTATTGGACCTCATACAGTGTGATTTGGCAGATTATCACAAAGCATGTATGAAATGTATTTATATTCAGGACTTTAAAAGCTAAGTGTTGGATAGTTCCAGAGGAAAATACAGAGCTTATCTGGCAGACACCTTTCTCCCTGGTTTATTTAACAAGTTTCAGGCTCCTATAAGTGAAAACCTCTCTTTATTTGTGAAAAATGGACTTCTGTTATCTAAATTCCTCTTTGGTTACAAATAATGAATATTGGAATGTCTTTGTAAATAGTTAAGCTGAGCCTGGGTTAATACCACATAAGACTTACCAAACTACTTCTGGCAGATACTAAGTAGAAGTAACTGTACAAATAATGCAATGACTTAATTTCGTAAGTTAAGATAAAAGGTTGCTGTTAATTCCCCTGCCTGACTGAATGCAATGTAAGATTTCAATTTTACTCCAGTGGATCTTTTCTGACTCTGGTAAGATACATAAATCCTGAATTTAAAAGTTAATGAAGAATGTCATGTACTCGCCAGTTGAGCACATTTCTAGATACCCCAACATTCTTCTCAGCAAATAGTGAGACCACTGTAAAATATCAGATTGCTACAAAGTAACGTAACATTAATGCAAGGACAAGAATGCACGAGTCATTCTCACAGTTGCCCTTTTCCAGCCTTTCCCTTATGCATCCTCTTGACACCTCCCAATGTAGTTCCTTGACAGCAATCAACTAGTAGAATTGTATCCTGACTGAGCTGAGAACTGTATGGATGGAATTGTGAGTACCTGTAAATGGAAACTATTCTTCTATTTACGTCTCCATCATTCTCCGTGTGTGGGATTAGTGCAAAACAATGGGGAATGGAGTGGTAACAATGGAAAGATTACAGCGACGGGCACATGCTACTAAAGGCTGTTCAAGTTCCATCTTCATGTCCTGATTGATTTTTAAGAATGATAATATGACTTTAGCTGAAAGCAAAATTCCGCTAAACAACTTCAAGGCACGTTTAAGATCTAGCAAATACTTCTTAAGTCTGACAACACATCATGTTTTTGTGCCCCCAAAAGGACAATAGTAACATAAAGGCTTTCAGGCAGTGTTTCCTACGCTCACAATTTTTGATGCAGCCCATGTGGGAAACTGAGGCACGTTTGTTTAACAGCATGAAAAGTGAGGCACAGATGAAACTTGTGATTTGACCACGTGATTATATACAAGATCGTTCTCAAATGAAAAATGAAAAAAACATTTTTAAGTACATTACTAGATGTTGCGCATTTATCAGCATCAAGTAACAACATGATTGAAGTCTGGAAAAGGCCAGACAGTGCTATCATTATTCTCTTTGGAAAACTGTAAATAATTATTCTGTTTCAGTTTACTAATGTCTTCTGGGGGTTATTTGGTTCTTTAACTCTTAACTTTTTAAAAATTAAGCTTGGGTAGAATTATGGCTTGACCTTTGTGTACTCTGAGAAAATTGTTAGAGAACAGTTAACTACAGCATATGTGATTACATCTCTACATCCTCTTGTTTTTATCCTACAAGAGTTTGATTCCTTCTTAACCAACAGACCCTTAACAGGTAACCAAGGCCCAAAGTATCTGAATAGACCAGTGTGATTACAAAAGATTTATTTCCAGGTAATGTGTTTGAGGTCATTTAATGTGTTCAGGGTTGCACAACACTGATAGATCAATATATGAATCTCAATATAAATATAGTTTGTTAACAAGTCTGGGTCACTCTACAAGGCAATATAAAAATCTCAAAAATGTTTCTAGATGGCTCATCTGTGTCAAAACAAGCTCTGCATAACTCAGGTTAAACACTCCTTTAAGCTCAAGAGGAAATAAAGAGGATCTGAGACACGTGGTACGCTATTACAAACCTGCATAACTGTTCAGGTAATCTTAAATAGGATAAGGTGTTTTAAAAATAAACACTTAATATTAAAAATGTAAAGACCAACCTTTGAAGCGATCAGGTGCTAAATGGCTACTATGTATCTCTCTAATTTGGTACACCGTGGTGTGGAGCGTATGTGTATCCATATTGGTTCATTCCTTCCCTCTTGTTTTCAAATTCAAAATACTTTATTTAGACAATCAAGTCTATCAAAGCGTGTTAGTGCCAAGTAGAATAAAAATAATAGACAGTGCCACAATTTTTTTTAAAGTGTCGATGATTCGACAGATAACCCATGGATCTTCAGCAGGTTTCTTCAATGGTGGTACTGTTAATAATTTAAAATATAATTTGATAAGCAAATAGTAACTTGTTAAAATAATCTTTAGTAAAAATGTAATCATGTGAAGCTTGCTATTACTGTCCAGTCTGCTTGAAAAAAAGCCAAAACTTTAAGATGTAACGCTCTCTGTCTATTTAAAGGTAGTCTTTGAGGCTGCTGGGATTCAAGGTTCCTCCCCTTAGTTTAGTGCTTCTGTGTTATTTCTTAGTTGCTTGTCTATACTCTCCAGGAATTTTACTAGTTTAGTAATATCTTGCGGCTGCACATCGCTCAGTAGGAAGCTAACGGCAGATGGCAATGTCCGTGTCCTCTCCCTAGTCCACAGATGCAGAAGCAATCTTCTGCGGTCTTCCAGGAGTATAGGGTATATGCAGAGCAAGTGAGTTATTGTTTCCTGGAATAGACTGCATAGTTGAAATGGTTTCAACTCTGGGTTAACTGCCCATGGAGGAGATAGATCTAAAGACACAAAAGAGCCCATCAGAAGCTGCAGGTATTTCATTTTATAATAGGAGGAGAATGGTTCCATGATATATTTTTGTGGGTCTTCTCTATTGTAACTGCTAAGGACCAAGTGGGCATGTTCTCTTTTGACAAATGCTTTTTGGTCAGATTCAAGAGATTTAATTTTAACTTTTCTATTCAGAGCTGCTTTAAACTGAATGTTTGGTAATTTTAAATTCCATACGCTCCATTGAGCATATTTGCACCAATGTTTCGGAAAGGGTATGTGATCAGATATTTGAGTGGCTTGCACTATAGGAACATGCAACTTCGAGCAAGAGGAAGTTTTTCAATGATTCTTGCTCAGCTGACCTTGTGGAGTGTAGATATTTTATTATGGTGGGCTTCTGTGCGAACTTCTGGTCCTTTAATGCAAATTCCATCCTGGGCTGGCGAGGTATTACATGATAATTAAAATAGAGATCTTAACACTGCGATCTCTGCCCTGCTTCTTCGGGTCAGCCTCTGACCCATATGACAATGTTGACGCTAATTTGGCAGAGACTATTTTTAGCAGTGCCTCAAAAGAAAACTTGTTAGTACTCTTGGAAATTGTTCAAAAGTCACATTGCAACAAAGCTATTTTTTGTTTTTAATGTGTTCAGGTGCAATAGGTGACCTCCTTTGTCGTCTAACCAGCATTCCAAATAATTGTATTTATTTGCAATATTCAGGCGATGGTTGTCAAGATGCCAGTAATTATGTTTTTTCTTTTTCGGGTCGAAGATAACAATATTGTTTTTTTTTCTTGATTAGTTTTCATCTCGTTTGCGAGGCACTGTGTATCTAAGGCGTCTAACAGTCTTTGAAGCCCTACTGGCATTTGGCTGAGCAGGACGACGTCATCCGCATAAAGCAGAGAAGAGATGTGTTGGTTGGCTAATTTAGGAGCACAACTGTTTAATGCAGGAAACAAATCGCTCATAAGCAAGTTAAAAAGGGTGGGTGCTAATTCGCACCCCTGTTTGACCCCTGGTTTCATGCTGAATTTTTCCGATACCGCAGTGTGTTGTCTTAATTTTACTCTGGCCAGTGTGTTGGAGTAGAGCAATATGATGCCTTGTAATAATGGCTCTGGGATTTCCTTCTTGTTAGTAATCATGGTTTTGCTCTGATTCAAAAGCAAGTTCCAAAGGTCGATGTTAGCTCTCACATATGGAAGAGTCATACGGCTGCCTGTTTAAGTTGACTAATTCACCGATGATGATTATGTACACCAGAACCACCATTCACTGAAAGAGCAGGTGAAACTATTTCTGCACAAGGAAAGTCCCTATAAGCCTCAAAATACTGGAGCATGCTATTCTACTAGAGCAGGCATCTCCAATGTTTTCTGTAACGAGAGCTATTTCTGATCAGTGATAATCGGCGTGAGCTACTAAAGGCCAAGAAACTTGCACATTGTTACCAGACACCCCCTCGCCCAGCATCATAACCTTAAACCTAATGTACCAGGAGCCTGATAATATGGTTTAAACTAAATACTGGGACTGGGGGTACTTTGATAGACCTGCCGTGTATGTCAGTGAGTTCATGGTCTGTAAGAATGTAAGAACACGTGTGTGAATAAATGGGATATACATATGTGTATGGGTGACTGAGAGACTGTGTTGTATGTACTTGTGGGACAGGGCATACCTTTCGCCATATGTGGCACCATTCAATGTACAACACAAACATACAACTTTTTTTATGGAAAAAATTTAAAGTGCAGAAAAATGTTCTGTAAAAATGGTCCTAATAAGCAACTTTTTTCTACACTTGATGGAAGATGGAGCATTTTTCTGCATTTTACATTTCTCCCATTTATAAGATAAACAGCATATTTCTCGGTTATAAACATGGCAGTATGTCTACCAGCCAGTGGGACCAAGATGCCTGCTGTGTGTAAATGCAACACTTTGAAATGGGAGAAAATGTAACTGAACAGTTAACGTTATGTTTATACGCATTACATGAAGCTCATCATTTTAATTTTCTCCCATGTCTAAGTATCTTTACAAACAGCAGGAATTTTATTCCCAGTGGCCTGCAAATATGGTGCGATATTTATAACAGGAAAATACAGTAATTTCTTTAAATGTGAGGAATTTAAGGTGAAGAAACATGCTTCATAAAACATTAGGGTTTAATTGGCTTTAATTGGTTTAATTGGCATTAAGACAATGTTTCATTGAAACAAATTCTTCATTTTAATTTTCTCCCATTTATAAATATGGCACTATGTTCTCCTCTTCAGATTATCATGAGCAAGATACTGCCAGACCAGAAGACGATTCTGCCTGCCAGAGATACTCCTGCCATATAGCGCTTTCGACTGAAAGCGGATACCGAGCCCGGGAGGTGTTGCTGTTGAACGTGTGTTTGCCTTTCGCTATGAACCCGGTATCCTTGACTCCAAATAACTACAGCGTTTCCTTAAAACAGGTATGCGGTGCACTAATCCTCCATAAGAAAATGTAGCTGCAAGTTATTCTCCTTTCCATGCTCTCCTACTATAGCACATAGAAGTAGGTTTTAAGGTCTTAGATGAGATTTTAACCATGTTGGAAATGTTCATTTTATTTTCGTTGTTCACAATGTGCATTTTTGCTGTTTTAATTGTATTTTAGATGTGCTGAGCAACAGGGTGCACCTATTGAAATAAACTTGCTTTTTTAGGTAAAAATTATTTTCTTAGCACATCTTGTGTGCGTGTGTAATTGAAGAAAATTTAAAAGGTTTGCTTCGGATCACCACTGTAACTCTGGATCCCTATTTGTAACCAAAAAGCATTGACAACATTTCAACTATGTACTGGATGAAGTTCTGCAGGGCTACAAAAGCATATCCCTCACATGCAAGTGTGGTGCTTTGAACTAAGTTTACTTGTATCACCCGTGGGTGTGAAAGAAAACCCTGTAGAGCTGAGCCAGAGAATCAGTTTACACAACACTTTCAGTATGTATTGAGTTGAACTAGTATAGAGTGAAAGTTATTTCCTCTTGTGGGCCAACAACAACATCAATATTTAAGCCGCTATGAATGCATTTTCAAATAACTACGATTCCTCTCTTGGAAATTGTGTAAAGTATAATAAAGTATATGTGATCATACTAATGCTGCAGACAGTCATCAAATCTATTCCTCTCTCACGTCTATTTGCAGTGTCATAGCTATCTCCCACCTTGATGATCAATTCCCCATGAAGGCCTGTTCAATTCTGCAGGTTATCCCATACTTGAATTCTGAATCGTATGATGTGACAGATTTATGCCTTTTGTTTATCAAACAGATACATAGATAAGACACCTCAAGCAGCTTAGACTAGAAAGGACCTAGCAGAGGGATGGGTAGACACATAGCATTCCTTTGGTCGACTTATTGTTCATCTGACTGGTACCTAAATGCAAAGAAATCCGTTTTTTCCAAGAGTACTCAGGCTAGACCACAGACATCAGGGTTTAACTAGAGGGACTGCCTTTAAACATTCTGCCACTTAGTATTGCAAATCTGAATGAAAGAACCGTACTGTGTCTGAATTCAAGTCAAGTATGAGAGAGGAGAGGTAGAGAGTGGGCAAGCAATGATCAGGCGACCCTGGCTCAAAGCTGTGGGGGGGGGTGAGAAGTGGTCTCAAATTTCACTGCCACTGCCTCTAAACTTGTGGAAGGAACATGTAATAAGATTGCCAGCTGGGATTTTTGCTCTTGAAGGATCTCCTTTGCATGTCATAGGACTGCAAATGTATCCATTTATAGTTTTAGACGTATTTCCTACAATTTGTATCTGTTGCACGCTTCCCCATAGGGTCAATCTCTTCAGATAGCTGACATCATACAATACAAAAAAAAATTGAGACATGGGAGGGTTGTTGCAGAAGAATTTTAATTAGGGCACACATTGGAACAAATAAGGGGCATTTGGGTGCTTTCTTATACCAAGCAGACTTGGAGAGACAGCCACCTATCTGGTAATTTAGTGTTATATTTTGGCTGTAACCAGCTGAATCCACTTCCTTCTGTGCGAGCTTCACTTCACTTCCCCAAATACAAGAACAACCTTTTCTTTCAACTGGGACTTTGATCATGTGCTCTGGCTTGAAGGAGTACCCTCAACTTTATGTGTCTGAAATTTGTTGAACCTTACACAAGTTGTAACCAAGCAGATGTCAAGATGGAGGGTCTGTGATGCCACCTGTGATATCAAAAGGCAGACCCCATTTCGTGCAATTTAGGTCTCCAAGACAGAGCCATATACCTTCTATCGAAGGTTTGCTTAAAATGTGCTTCTCTGTCTACACTACAGCCAGGGAAGATGCATGTGGAGCTTTGAAGCTTTGAGAGAGCGATAAACATTTTCTTTTGGAAATCTCTCTCTGCTACTATGTATACTTTTACATAGGTAGTGACAAGAAGAAACACAAGAGAAAAAGAAACTAGCATTTGCAATGCAATAGGTCTCGCATTTGCAAAATTTTAAGCTATTGGCATTGTAATGCCTTTCATTTATCTGTTTTAAAAACCAACACAGATAAAAGGTTTGTCATTTACAATGCCAGTAGCTCAAAGTCTCACAAATGCGAGACCTATTGCATTGCAAATGCTTGTTTTGGTAGCTTCTGTGTGTTTTTTATGGGGGCTTTCTGCTCTGGTTATTGTATATCTTTGCAGAGATTTTTTTTATTGTGTGTTAGTGGAAGCATATATGTGGCTTGCAGCTTTTCATTTTGCAGGTATGTTATTTAGAATATAGGTCGTGCCCTTACTTGCTTAAGTCTTACTGTGCTCTTTTGTGATTTGGGTTGTGTTTTGTCACGTCTCCGTCGCCCTTCTCTGAGCAATAGTATTAGTCACTGCTATCCTTTCAATGACAATTCTGTTAACGTGTCCTTTGTGGAAAGGCACCTGTAATTTGCAGTTTGTGTGAGGGCTTGTGTGGCTGTGTTTTTCTATTGTCCTCTGCTGTGTGGCGCTGTGTCCTTTGTAGTTTTACCGTGTACTTTATGTGCGTTGCTGTGTTTTGGTAAAGTCCACCCTGTGTTACAATGCTATTTGTAGAAGTCTGGTTGTGTTTTGCTGCATTGCTTGCTTTTGTTTGCCGTGGAGATTGTGCCATGTGAGAGGGGGTTGTTTGTCCTTCTGAGTTCCTTTTTGGTCAGTGTTCTTTCCAGCGCAGTTTGTGCAGGTGTTTTCTTTGTAAACTGGATCCGTATTCCTGTCGGCTTTGCTACTTGTTAACCTTACATCATTGTGCACATCGAAGATTTATATTTCATTGCCTGAGAGTAATTTTTTTTAATACACGTGTGCATCATTGCAACATTTCCTAAGCATAACCACCAAACCATCAAAGGAACGAAGGAAACCACACACCCCCAACACCGCCACCGAAAGTAAGTGGGAGCTGGGGGATGGGTCGAACTACTTCTGTGTTTATTTATGTATTACAGACCTATAGTTAACGATTTATTAATGACAGTTCTATTAGACGAGGCAGCGAATATTAGAAACATTGAGCTGTTTAATGCATCTCCATGGCTCCGAAAGCAATCCTAGCCGTGCGGACCTTAGAATGCAGGCAGTGTGTGCAAACTCAACTCTGCTCGTACCAAACTAGCTACTGGTTTGAGGACTTCGGCATTTACCATAAATCCTCGCCTACTTTACACACGCACTCTACCTGTGTGGATTATTTTTTTATTTAACGACCCGAGAGATGCATATGCATGTGTGGAAGTGTTTCTTCCTGCACAAGGGGTAAAGGAATGCGAGGTATTGGCACTTACATTTAACTCTGTATAAATTGGTTAATGGTCGTAATTTTCCACCCAAATGGGTGTCGCTTGTGCCCCTGCAGCTGCTTGATTTAGGTCGCAGAAAGGAAGGAGTCCGAGTTGCTGGATCTGTCGAGCGTCACACACACAAGAAACATACACACCACAATGAGGCCTGCATCTACGCAGGACCCTTGGTTTGTACAAACCACGTGATATCCTGCTACCTTTACACATATCGCTCTCATCTCCTGTCGGTTTTGTGAGGGTACCAACAACACATACATGTATATGCTGCCGTCTGAACACCTCCCGGTGATGTGTATTCCTAGGCACGCGTGCATCGCGGCATCTAAAAGTAACTTTTTAATGGATGTTGCATGGCACAACATTTTTATGCAACATGTCTGCAATAAACTCCCACACATCACTCATATTAAAAATACATTAAAGGCAAATGGTATTTAAAGAAATCTATGTTTAAGAAATGTTAAAAGTAATCCAGGCAAGACTCTATGCAGAACAGAGCAGGATCAATGAGGGGGCCCTCTAAAAGGTTGGGGCCCTGGGCCAGAGCCCACTTTACCCATACCTTAAAACGTCTCTGATTACGAAGGGGCTGTGTGTGATATTAGAGGTAGCAGCTGGTTTAGTATTCCGAACTATGGGTGGGTGTGTGTGCGATATTAAAGGGAGCTGAGGTTCTTATATTACGAAAAAGGGGTGGTTGTGTGCGATATTCAAGGGAGCAGAGGGGTTTATATTCCAAAAGGGCGTATGTATGTGTGTGTAATATTAAAGGGGGCTGCAGGTTTTATATTCTGAAGGTGTGTGTGGGTTTGTGCGTGACATAAAAGGTATCTGCAGGTTTTATGTTCAGATGTGTGTGCGGATGTAACAGGGAGCTGCGGTTCTATATTCCGAAGGCCTGCTCCTCACTAATGAGCACACAACCGCCTGGAGCAATCTGTTTGCGGACCCGACTTCATGTTACTTAGTTCTTAACATACTGTTTTTAAACTTCCACAAACCAAGTCCCAGCCTATGCTTGAAGTGTTTTTTTAATAAACTTGAAACTTAGCACTGATGTTAGTTCCACCCCACAGTACTGATTCAGTGGCCACTAATTAACTGAGAAATACTTTTATTTTGGGAAATGAAACCCAAGGAGGTATTTCACAATAACGTCGCTTTGTCCTTTCTCCTGCCAATGGCTACATGCAAAGAAGGCCTTTTAGTGACACCGAATCCCTCAATTAAACCGTCCCTCAAGCTTGCAGCCTCGATGGGAAGTTGGGGCTTTTATGTTTATTGTGACCTTCCCTTGCTTCTAATTTATCATTAACACCCTGACACTAAACAAAATAAACGAGTCCAGCTCAAAACCGTACAATTATAGTTTAAACAAGCTGGGTGAGTGGCTGCTGCAGCAGGAGGAGCTGTGCTCCGTGGAGGTGGGCGGCGTGGCCGGAGGGGGCTGCCCCCTGTCAGCAGAACCGCCGTCTGGGCACAGGCGACGATCTACGAGGGCAGGAAATCGGGCTCCTGCTCGACGGCGTCCCGGGCCTGCGGTGCCGGGCCGCAGCTCATCGGCAGAGTGGAGAGCGTGCTCAGTTCAAATAGCATAGCGTAAAAACGTGCTGACTGACTAAATTGAAGGAGACAGGGCGTTTACTGAGAAGCCTCATTTCCAATCGGAGGCCTCAGTTTAACATTGATAACGATGTCGGCCAAATGGAAAGTTGGGAGTGGCTCCAAGTCCCCTTCCAAAGTCTTCTCGACGACAATAGATATCGCAGAGCGAGCAGCACATGTGCTGCAATGCTAGACGAGACCTAAAAAACGCTATGAACAATACAGCAAGTAATGGAATTAGTCAAGGATATATTTGATTTTAACGCTCAGACACAAATCTGTTGTTTATTTTCATTATTCTACCCACCACAAGTCTTTGCACCGCTGCATGCATTCCACTTCAAAAGTTAAAAAAAGTTAATGCTGGCAAAGGGTTCACACAAGTTGATCATATTCTTTATAAGTCCCTAGGTTGGTTTCTTCATCTTTTCACTTTACTAACGTTTTCAGGAAGACACATTGCTAGTTTAGTCCTGACTGAGCAGAGTGCCAAGGTTGGCACTAATACAAAATAAGCTATTTATAGAAGCCAGTTTCTATTTGCCAACAATGTATCTAGGACACGTCCTTGTGCTGTCTTCTTGACGAACATTCTTCTTCTCTCAGATATACAAGTAGGATGGTGTGTTGTGGAGCATATTGCATGAAGACATGTCCTTACTTATAAAGTAGTTTTTAGTTTTTACGTTTACATTTTTGTATAGCACATTTTACAAGAAATGACAATCACAATTCACCAATATTCTTTATATGACACCTTAAATATGTATGCTATTGTTTCAAAACGGAAATATTTTGAAAACTTCATAATTTATTTTGTTATCTTTTGTGCTATAAAATGTCTGGGCTAGTGCCTTAAGTTCCAAAACACGCTCTTTTATTCAGGAGTGGTGATCTTTGTCATCCTTGAAAACTGGGTGCTTAGAATACTGCAGGTGCCTACAAAACATCTCGGCTCCCTCGTGAAAGCAATCTCAGAAGCGCTTTATGGGACAGGATGATGGAGAAGGGATGACGCATTTGCAGTTCCAGAAAAATTCTTCACATCTTTTAGGAGGAAGGGAAGTACTCCCAAAGAAGATGCTAAGGAGAGGGATAAAAATAAGGGCTGTGAAAAAGCAGGCCAATGTGAAGCCACCGAAATTTGAACTCTGGCTTTTGATGAGCACTATGGGCTTCACTGAAAAGGGAAGTCGCCAAGACGAGCTTAAGCTGCAAGAGATGGGGTTGGTTAGAATAGTCAAAGCACAGGTAAAAAAACGAAAACAAAGAAGCACTGGCAAAAGCTAATAGGTCTCGCCTATGCAGGAGCTACTGGATTAGCCATTGTGTTTTAGCCATGATGTATACCAGGGTGGCTGCTGATCAGCATGACGAAAATTCTGTGGCGTAGAGGAGTGTGGCGTAGAGTATAGTGTTTTGGAGTAGAGCTTATTGAAGAGTAGTGGAGTTAAGTATCGTAGAGTGAAGTGTTGTGGAGTGCCACAGAGTGGCGTACAGTTGAGTGGAGTAGAGTAGAATTTCGTAGAGTGCTTTAGCAGGATTTGCGTAAATTGGAATAGAGTGTCGTACAGTGGACTGGCATAGAGTGGAGTAGAGTAGAGTTTTGTAGTGTGGTGTGGAGGGGCGTAGAGTGGAGAAAAATTGTGTGTAAGGAATTGGACAGAGTGGAGTGACAGAGTGGAGTAGTATGTTGTGCAGTGGCTTGGAGGGAGTTGTGTAGATTGGAGTGGAGTTGAGTGCCGTAGATTGGCGTAGAGTGTTGTATAGTAGTGGAGTTTCGTATAGTGGAGTGGCATAGAGTGGAATAGAATAAAGAGTCTTGGAGTGGCATGGAGTGGAGTGGAATAGAGTGTAGTTAAATAGCATAGAGGGAGTTGAGCAGAGGGTCGTAGAGTGGAGGGCCATAGAGTGGAGTAAAGTTGAGTGTCACAGTGCAGTGGTGTATAGTATCATAGAGTGGAGTGTTTTAGATTGGCATAGATGGAGACGAGTAGAGTGTGATAGAGTGCAGTGGCATGGCATATCATAGCATGGAGTAAAGTGGAGTGGCGTAGAGTGGTGTAAAGTGGCATGGAATGTCATAAGTGGGGTATCCTATAGTGGAGCGCTGTGGAGAGTTGTGGCCGAGAGAAAAATGTAAATGTAAATATAAATCCAGTACTTGTACAGCGCACAAATCACCCATGAAGGGTTTCTCGGCGCTGGGGGCCGTTGGGAAGATTAACCAAGCTATTGCCCAGAGTCGCATGGTGCGCGGCCGACCCCTTGCCGTCGGAGCCGGGGATCGAACCCGTGATCCCCAGCGTCCAGCATCAGGTGCCCTGGCTGCGGCGCCACACCTCTCCCCCATGACATAGTGTGTCGCAGAGTGGAGTGTCAGAAAGTGGAGCAGAGTGTTGTTGAGTGCAGTATGCAAGGTGTATTACCTTGCTGCCAATACTGACAACACATTTTAATTTGAAATGACCATTACACTTTTACTGATAAAACTATACAACACACAAATGATAATGTCTGGAAATGCCATTTCCTAGATTTGTTTTGATGGTATTAAAATGTTTCCACCACACTTCGGAATTACAAAAAAAGTACTTGATTTTTGCTTTCCTGATTCTGAAACATTTGCAACGTTCATTTACAGACATTTAAATTTTGTAGTGTGCTCGAAAAAGGCGTTTTCCCATCCATACCCAGCAAGATTGTCATATAAATCCTCTCACTTTGAAGTCACAGAAAGAAAAGTAAACCTCAAACTCCCTCAGAAGACAGAGCCTGGAAATTGGCCTCTGCCTTTGAATGCACAGCAAATGTGACAAAATAAGAACAAAATGTATGAGCCTGTTTATAGAAAGTGAGCACTTGTGGAAGAATAAAGTAAACATGATATGCTTCACGTGGGTGGACTAACTTAAGCGATACAGCCTAAAAAAATAAAGCCACCAAATATAAAGCAAGCAAATGTGAATTACAAATCACAAAGCCAATGGTAAGCAATGGGAGAAACACATTCTCAGGGAAGCTTTCAGTATGCCCACAGTAAGTCTTTTCACAACCAAATGACAGCGTTGTCTGGTACGCTTTGACATAAAAACAGGACTGAGAGCTCTGTAAATTTGCCGAGTGAACCGCCAAGGAGATCATTTCCATATTAAAAAAGGGAGTTAGAGAACATTATCAGGCTGTGCCAAGCACAAAAAGGGGCCAACCTAGGTAGTGAAGACTATTTTTAAAACAAGAGTTGAAGCAGGGTTTAAAGAATACTTGGCCACTGTCATCAATCAATCAATCAAAGCATTTCTATAGCGCGCTAATCACCCAGAGGGTCTCAAGGCGCTTGGGGGAGGGGGGCCCGCTACTGCTCGAAGAGCCAGGTCTTGAGTTGCTTCCTGAAGGAGAGGTGGTCTCGGGTCAGACGGAGGTGGATGGGGAGGGAGTTCCAAGTCTTGGCAGCCAGGTAGGAGAAGGATCTTCCTCCCGTGGTGGCTCTTTTGACGCGTGGAACGGCGGCGAGGGCGTGGCTGGTCGATCGAAGCTGGCGGGTGGGGTTGTAGAAGGTCAGGCGGTTGTTGAGGTATCTGGGGCCCTGGTTGTGGAGGGCTTTGTGTGCGTGGGTGAGGAGTCGGAACGTGATTCTCTTGCTGACGGGGAGCCAGTGCAGGTCTCTCAGATGACCGGCGATGTTGTTGTGTGGGGGGATGTCCAGGATGAGTCGAGCGGAGGCGTTCTGGATGCGTTGGAGTCTTTTCTGCAGTCATGTGTCCAGTTGCAAGAAAGTGGCTGATAAAATTCAGCCTGGGTCAACTTTTCATTCTAGCCGTGGTAGGCAGATGTTCAAGGGGACCTGACTGAGACTAAGTCTTAAAAATAAGGAGTTCAAAGTATAAGGGAGGCAACGATCCTGTAATTAATATATGAAATTGATCAAGAGCTCATAGACTAGCCTCATTTTTGCAGAGGCATGCAAACAAGGACGCACACAACCCAAAGGTGAAAAGAAAAGGAGTATTCTCGTCCCTCATATAGAATTATATAATTCAGTTATAAGACACTTGCTAGATGTATTTGGGTGTTTTTTGAGAAATCATAATTTTTATGCGTTTTACAAAATCAGTATATTTGTTGTTGGTTGTTTTGTACAGCTGTAGAGTGAATTTTTTAGCAGGCACTAATGAAAGACCAATCCAGGAGCCCCTGGGTTAATTCATCGACACCAGTGAGGACAGCGAATGGGAGATTCTATCTTAGTTTGGGGGATTGATTACAAAGAAGCCCAGAACAAATTAGATCTACCCCATACGAAAAATGTGTGTCCTCTGTTTCAAATGTTAAAGGCTCACTACTGCATGTGATGTGGTTGGGTGCACTGCTACCAATTGGAATGCAGAGATTTTCTCTTGTATTTCACATTCTCATATCTCAAATAGAACAGGTAGAGTTCTTTTGCCCTGTATGCCTGAAAATTAACTAATTATCTAAGTTGGAGACCATAAGAAACAAGTAAAAGCAAAAGTTGAGCGCATTTTCCCTTCTTTGGAAACATTGTTTAGGAATACTTCATCTGGACTGCAGTGTTTTTTTAAAAAGTAGGTAAAGTATGCATCAGAAACAGGGCCTGACCGGCTGAGTCGAAAGGGTCTGTCACACCCTGTGGAGCCAGAAGGTGCGTAGAGGGAGGAGTGGCAGCCCTAAAGAAGTCGACAGCCAGTCTAAAGGCCTCGGCCTGAGACAGAAAAGTAGATTAAGTCATAAACCTTTTTAAGAACCATGATCACCTTCAAGGAAGAGACTGTTACTGGGGAATACAGCCGCTGATTATCTGAAAAGTCTCAGGAGCTGGGCTGGTTCCTAAAAGAGGAAGAGAAGGACTTGCCCTCCCGATTATGTTCCTTATGTGCTTTTAAGGGAGTGTGTTTGGACAATCGTTCTCTGTCAAGAAATTTGCCAAATCGTGGGAGGGGGACCAGAGTCTCCCTACTGACAGAGTCAGAAATAAATTGGCTACAAAGTCCCTGATAGCTTTCGCATGAGTCGCAAGCCAAATGAATGTGGCCACAAGCATGAGTCACAAACTGAACAACTGTAGTCAGGGCTCAGATACCACATGAAGACATTTCAGGCATCGGTCAGGGACATTTTCTTGCAACATCTTCATGGGAGCTTTAATCTAGATACTTTAAAAGGTGGCATGAAACTTAATCTGCATTGTTCAATCCGTTTAGTAATCAACGAAAAGAGCATGAGGCCTGCAATGGTAAGGCACATAAAAAAAGGAACTGATGCCAGTGTGCCAAGCAGTGTAATATCTATGTTCTGTAGAATGGTGTTGGGACTTCCCATTTGGGCGAAGGTTCAATTGAAGCCATGAGGTGCCACCTGGCAGTAGAGTTATGGCTTGAGAACATCTTTTCTGGATCCAGTCTTCCTCTTGGGATATTCACAAGGTTAGGAATCAGTGGAAAGAAGCATCCATTAAAGATGACCAATGTGTTCCTATTACCTGTAAGGCCACGCACATGCTCCACACACCCCCTCCATCCTCACCCCCAGCGGATGAGCAGGCGAGCCCATGAGGACGCCATTTCTGCCCTGGTGTTCTACAGTGGGAGGACTCAGCTTGCCTATCTGCCTCACTGAACAGTCCATGGGTTCCCCAGATGCTCGTGTATGTACAGACTCTTATAGCCTGGTGATTGGCTTTGCGTTTCAACAAGCACAAGTGTGTTCGAGGCCACAAGCGTCAGCGACAGCAATCATCAACTGAACTTCAGAAAAGCAGTTTGCCACTAAAATACTCATTCTGCTCATGCACTTCATAACAAAGACACCTATTAAAAAATACTCCAACCAAGAAATGTAATACATAAAATCCTATCTTTGCCCCATATTACTAATACTTGCCTATAATGCGAACACAATTACAGAATTGTTAAGTTATACAATATTATCACCATGTAACATACAAACCAATTCCATAAAGCATAAGCTAGAACACAGTACATATATACTTATGACGTGTGATGCCAGATTTTCTTAAGCCCCTACAGAATCAGTGGTATTGGTGGAAAAATACAGTGGAGAATGAATAACCACTCTAAACATAACCCATTGCGACATTTACGGCAATCATTGGCAAATTAATCTATGTCTCGACAATCAATTGTGCTATTTCTGGAAGCAGCTCCTATTCATGGTTCATTGGTTTCTGTCTTCTCACCGTACACGCTCTCACATTCAGCGTGACTTCCAGGGAAGCCACTGACTAATTTCTCTGTCTGGAGCCCATTGGCTTAAGCCCTATCCCTTTGCACTCCTTTCCTAATTGGTGTGTTAAATGGTCTTAATGTTCATATAACAGATGTGAAGTATGTATGTTCATGAAGCACTTTCTACTGTTAAACATGGCTATTGAATAAACATACCATTGAACTGAATTAGACAGAATATCGGTTTACCTGATTCTTGTTGGCGTTTTCACTGAACACACACTGCCTCATAATGTAGGAGACAACAGCATTTCCTCCTAAAGCTGCAACATGAGCACGCACCATGGCAAATACCTCACAGATGAATGCGTGCAGGAATCCACTGACTCCGCCCTCCTATAATATTGTAATGAACATAAAAAAGGATTTATTGATTGGATTTACCTCACTTTTATTCGCCCACAAGCACATGTAGTTAACCTTGATTACATTAATGCTTACTCAAAAATATTACACCATTATTAGTGGTCATAATGTTGCATATAGGCAATATTTTTTGTACAGGTGAAATTAGCATGGTAGATGACATTTGAAAAAAATACTTTAAGTTACAGAAATGTGGGAGTTGGATTAAGAATAGAAAGCAAAGTTTAAAACACTGCTGTTATCGGACTTGTTTCAGTGCAGAGAGCTAAACAGATGAGATTTCCTTCAGGAAAAAACTGAAGACATGGCTATTCCCAGGCTGGGTCGTTGGTACCCACTCTCCCCTGCTTTAGTGCTGGGAAACCCTTGCAAAAACAACAGTTGATGGACAGAATACAGAACAATGTCATACATTCACCCCAGTACAGAGATCTGGGCCTAAATCCACCGTTTTTTTGCTCACCACACCAACCCAGTTCAGACATGGCCATATGCAAATCAGCCATGACCCTGTGCCTCATGGGAACAGTCCAGCCCGAACTGCCAAGCCATGTCTTCCCTGGACCGGAATCAAGCATCCTAGGACCGGTTTCTGGCTATCAGCCGTCATCAGCCAGGATAGCTTGACATCAGTGGTGTGGAGAGCCCAGGACTCACGTCTGAGCATACCGATCCCACTCGGGGTGACAGATGCAAAAACAACAGTTGATGGACAGAATGCAGAACAATGTCATACATTCACCCAAGTACAGAGATCTGGGCCTAAATCCAGGAAACCCTTGGGCAGCTTTGCGCTCTACAAAACTCAAACATAAACATAAACGAGTGGTCACCCGTTATTTGTTTTAAATTATAATGAGGACAATTAGGTACTGAGGTGTAGTAATAGAGCATAGGAGCTAGTACAGGAACCAAAAAAGGGAGACCTGGGTTAAAAAGCCTCAACTGAGTGTGATTGAGTCCATTTACCTCTAGCTTCTTGGGGCTAAACTATTGGTGTTCTTAAAAGTGAGCACCAATACATGTGAACACTAAAATACAACATTAAGCACAATAACACTCAAAAACGGAATCTATGTCAGGACCGAAGGCGAGGATTATGCTTTCTAACCTTCGCTTTATTCAAACAGCAACAACCATTTTCAGCAGTATAATCAAAATGAACATTCCCATAAGCACTTGGAAATAAAGCAAAACTTCACAACCAATCATGGATCAACAGTTCAAACGAAATCCCTTGTCAGTGTTGCAGCTCTCTCTTTCTTTGCTGCTCGCCGCTAGAGAAGTCCTGTTTGCTTAACTGCTCCATGTGACAATGTCATTATTGTGCTGAAAACACAGTTGATGGACAGAATGTAGAACAATGTCATACATTCACCACCACTACTCAGATGTGAGTCCCTTGCTCATTGCACCATCAGGATTCAAGCAAGCCGGGCCGAAGACGCCTGAAATGGCAGAAAACGGTCCCCGGAAGCTTGTTTCCTTCCCAGTACAAGAATTGGCTTGGTAGTTTGGTTTGCCCTGTTCCCATCATGCACTGGGACAGGAACAGACTAATTTGCATATAGCCAAGTTCTGAGCTGGGATGGTGCAGTGAGCTAAAAAACGGTGATGGATCAAGCCCTGATCTTTGGACTGGGTAAGAGTGGTCTGCTTAATTCAGGCACTCTGTTCATCACTACCCCCTTTTCTGAATCATTTTGTCCACCATAAGCGTGGAAGGGTATACTCAGATGTGAGTCCCTTGCTCATTGCACCATCAGGATTCAAGCAAGCCGGGCCGAAGACGCCTGAAATGGCAGAAACCGGTCCCCGGAAGCTTGTTTCCTTCCCAGTACAAGAATTGGCTTGGTAGTTTGGTTTGCCCTGTTCCCATCATGCACTGGGACAGCAACAGACTAATTTGCATATAGCCAAGTTCTGAGCTGGGATGGTGCAGTGAGCTAAAAAACGGTGATGGATCAAGCCCTGATCTTTGGACTGGGTAAGAGTGGTCTGCTTAATTCAGGCACTCTGTTCATCACCACCCCCTTTTCTGAATCATTTTGTCCACCATAAGCGTGGAAGGGTATACTCAGATGTGAGTCCCTTGCTCATTGCACCATCAGGATTCAAGCAAGCCGGGCCGAAGACGCCTGAAATGGCAGAAACCGGTCCCCGGAAGCTTGTTTCCTTCCCAGTATAAGAATTGGCTTGGTAGTTTGGTTTGCCCTGTTCCCATCATGCACTGGGACAGGAACAGACTAATTTGCATATAGCCAAGTTCTGAGCTGGGATGGTGCAGTGAGCTAAAAAACGGTGATGGATCAAGCCCTGATCTTTGGACTGGGTAAGAGTGGTCTGCTTAATTCAGGCACTCTGTTCATCACCACCCCCTTTTCTGAATCATTTTGTCCACCATAAGCGTGGAAGGGTATACTCAGATGTGAGTCCCTTGCTCATTGCACCATCAGGATTCAAGCAAGCCGGGCCGAAGACGCCTGAAATGGCAGAAACCGGTCCCCGGAAGCTTGTTTCCTTCCCAGTACAAGAATTGGCTTGGTAGTTTGGTTTGCCCTGTTCCCATCATGCACTGGGACAGGAACAGACTAATTTGCATATAGCCAAGTTCTGAGCTGGGATGGTGCAGTGAGCTAAAAAACGGTGATGGATCAAGCCCTGATCTCTGGACTGGGTAAGAGTGGTCTGCTTAATTCAGGCACTCTGTTCATCACCACCCCCTTTTCTGAATCATTATTGTGCTGACCCACTGTTAAGAAAGCATTTTAATTACATGTTGCGGCCGCAGAAACGCTGGGCATTCCTCTCGCAGCATACTGTGTTTATTTTCTTGTTGGGACGGCGTGTGTGCTGCGGTGCGCTGCCCATCAGGTAACGCTGTGCCCAGCGCGTCTCTCAGCTTCACGGCGCAAATGCTTCAAATTTTGAAGTGAAATTGACAGTGCACACCGCAGTAGCCCACAGAGCCTGGTCACCAGCCTGGAGACTGACGCCCGGTGCATTGGGATCTGTAAACAGCTGTGAGCAAATTTAGTGATGCTCTCAGGGGTCGGTATATTATTTCTTGACGCCCAGCAGGTCTTAAAATACTGTCAATGGCCACCCAGCCCTCTGTTGGGACACTTTCTCAGGCTCTTACCCCAGCGACCCTAAGGGGTGTGTGTTCCTGGGCATAGACCCTATAAACTGTGTGGCTTAGCCCACCCAAACACTACTGGACCCTTAGTACCATATCAGGCTGACCTGTGCCTGTTAACCTTTTAACCTTGGTGCCTACCTCATGCAGACGCCTGAGGGCACACTTGGGGAAGGGGAACACCTGGCTATTTTCCCATGGGAGGAAGATTTCTACCAGGCAGCCGATACCTCTGTTTGCAGGGCAGTCGCGGCGACTATGGCCCCTATGGAAATAGACCAGGAGTGTGCTAGAGCAACCAAGTCGGACCTAGCATCTGTGGGCCCACCGGGGACCTCCCTCCCCCCTCAGGCGCCACATGGTTCTGAGCCCTTACCTTCCCATAAAAGAGCCCAAAAGGCCGGGGTGGATCACAATGCATGGTGTGCCTAAAGTGGGCCTTCCTGGCCCACACACCCAGAGCCATTGACAGGGCCCTCCCAGCCTGTTTCACCGGGTTACCCCGATGGGGACGTCTCCCAGGGGTGACAATGCGGCAGGCCCCTCCCCTGACCTGACCTAGGCTCTGCTATGGGATACCTTCTCCCGGGCGTGGAGGAGGACATGCTGTGGATGAATGCTTTTAAAACATGGTCTCTGGCAATGTCAGTCCACAACTGCTGATTACATGGGAGCTTGGACAGTGACTTCAGTCATGAGGAGCCGCAGCCATCGGAAGCCACAGTACAACCCCATGGGAAGTGTAGACGTTTGTGGTAGGTGAATAGCCGTAGATCTCAGCTCTAAGGCCCAGTAGAACCACCCACTGAGAGATAGGAGTCAGGACCAGCCACAGCTTCTTGCAGTATGTTACAGGAGTCTGTTGTGGGATTAAATGTGGTATAAGAGCCCCAGGATACTGGACAATGGAGGTAGAGGCCCCTGGCACACTTGAAAGATGAAAGCACAGTTTAGTCCTGAAATACAACTGCGGAATGGAGCTAAGCTTTGCTATGGCACAGCATGTCTCGGGCCCAGTCAGGGGCTGCAACAAGTAATGGGAGGGACTCACACCAGAACTTCCTAGCAGTGCATGCAAGCAACTCTGCCAGTCACTCTCAGGCAAAGGGGCAATTGGGGATGCAGACTTATTGACAGGGGTGCAGGACTTACCATGGACCCCAAGAGCTCCATTGCTTCTCCTCAAGACAACATAAAGGAGCGTAGCTCCAGGAGCCGTCATCGCTGAAATGCTTGATCAGTCTGGGAAGCTTCTCCATTAGTGCTACTAATGAGCTCTCCTCTGGGCACACTACTATAGCGGGCACACTACTCTAGCAGGCACACCTTCAGGACCCCTCTCTCAGCCACCAGGGTAAATCCTCAACCAAAGCAAGACAGTAGTTTCTCCGAAATTGAGTTGCAGACTTTTCAAGCGATGTAGGCTAACCTGCCTGGGGAGTTGGCTGTCTGGGATTTGAACCAAGGTCCTCGTGGAATACCCAACTACCCAGTGTGGAAGGGACTGTAATGGACAGCTAGAGGTCCTAGAACAATGAAATCCCATATGGTAATTGTGCATCCTTCATCTGCACTTCAGAACTGGATTAGACCAGATCAGCCATTTCGTTTATTCATCTGTGGTTAAGACAGACACTTTTTGTCTTCGTGTGACGGCAGGCAGGTGGCAGTGGCGCTGGAAACTACTGCTTCCAGACATCCAAAACATGGGCACAAAGACTAGGACAAGTCCTAGCACCTTACACCTATTGATCTTTTGGGAGTGAGATCTTGAAGAGATCAAAAGGGTAAGTCCTGACAGGGTAAGTTGCTGTTCTGCCTCCCACACCATCTACTTACCAGAGACATTTTATGGCATGGGCAAAGTTGGCCCTGGACCAAGGTGCCAGCCTTTGAGGGGGGCCACCTAATAGAGCCAGGTCTGTTCTGCAGAGAGTCCTGTCCTGATGACCATGAATAATTCTTAAAAAGATTGTTTTAAATACCTGTTTTAAATATTGTTTTCCTTTAGTTTACTTTTAATGCGGGTGGTGTATGGGAGTCGAAGAAACATCGTGCTAAGCAATGTTTGTTTTTCGCACCATGCAACATCCATAACGTTTCCTCTAGAACAAAAGAGGGTCTTACAAATGAAACACGGGTGGGCCAGGCAAAGGTTATTTGCAATAATATTTGTGAGCTGCTGCTATTGTAAGAATACCGAAAACACACATCACTATCCTTCAGTATTAGATATGATAAATTTAGAATTTGGACCAGTGTGGCTTTACACAGTCAGTGGCCTGGCCAAAAAGGGTATTAAAGAGCTGAAACTAGATCATAAATTCAAAGCTGTTCCGAACAGGGGCCCCTGACATCCCTGCCCTGCTACTTACGTCTAACGGAGATGTAAAAAAGGAAGGATATAACCAGAGACGTTTGTTGCATTTCTAAAGAACCAACTGTGTACATCAATCCGGTCCAAAGGCTATAGCAATGCAAACAGTGTAGTATGCTTTTCTGAGATGCCACGTCCACTTCAACTTTGCACAGCAATACTTTAGTGGCATTCCAAGAAGGATTCCACCAAGCTCCCAGTCAAACAGGACTGATACTCCCCTGACTCACGATACCACCCAACAGTACTCTCAATTTAGAAAAAGGTCCAGTTACCTGAAGTTTGGCACGCTTACCAAATTGAGGCAAATAGAACCTCACACCATAGAAGGTACAGGTAAAAAGTACTGTTCCACTACTACAAATTACACACTACCACAACTGTCCATTGCAAGGGACACAATGATCTGGTGATAGTCTCGCCGGCTAAAGAGAGAAAGCTTGTTGTGTTGCTTTCAGATCAGCTCTGAGTCTCAATGTCACTAAAAAAAGGGTCCTCTGTGCACACAAGATTGACTGAAACAGGGCAAATTGCACCACTTATTCATCATGGGGAAACCCAGGGATAGGATAAATGCTCAAACGTTATGCAGGGCGACTTTTCATAAGAACACAAAGTTGCAGACGTACTGGGTGAGGCGACTGGGCTCCATCGGTGTCCTTTTTAAAGCATATTTGTAGATGAGACAGTTAAACAAACGATATGAAGCAACCAATGGCACCCATCCATGTAGTAACAACTGTCAAAACTACTTCGCACCTTTATTGCCCAGATTACGGTTTAAGGATGAGCACTACTTTTGGTTGGGTAAAGAACAATCAGACTACCGCCCATGTCTTCTCAAAGCTGCCAGAGTTAAAGGAGATCAGGAAAAATTTATTGAAATATTTTAATATTTGTAAATATATTCCTTAAACTTTGGGAGGCAAAATAGTTTACTCACAACTTTGGTCCAGTTAGGAGGTAAAACCACAAGATGCATCACTGCCGGCAGTTGTACCTGCCACAATTGTAGTTTTCCACCGTGAGGGTTTCTGGTATGTACTCTATGGCCAAGATGGGCTGCAGGGGCAATGTGTTTTTAATCCTTCCTTTCCGATGGCTGTCAACAGTGCTTCAGGTCTCCCCTCTTGCCCTTGCACTGTGCAGTATCTGAAGGCGCTATCATGATTACTCATGTGGTTTTATTCTTACGTTTTATAGCAGTAGCTTCTCCTATCTGTTACTTACTATGCAGATGATATAAAGTTCTACATGAAGATCTCCTCCAGAGAACTCATCACTCACTGAGTGCTGCCTAAACGTAAGTCGTCTTATACTCAGCATTTCTGCATCGACTCGACACAACCAAAAAAGGGGCTCATCATTAAACCGTAATCTGCGCAAAAAAGGCGATAGGTAGTTTTGACAACAGCAGCCACCTCCTGTTCTCTGCCGCAAGTATATTCTGAAGTGCCCTAACTCCAGAAGGATAGGTCTTTATGAGGCATAAAATGCCTTAGATTATAAATGACTCTGCTCAAAAACGTTTTACATTGCCCGCTATGCTTTTTTACTTAGTGTGTTTAAATCCATTATGCAATTCTTGTTTTCCTTCAATAAGATAGCCAGTATAATAGATTCAGCCCGTCTCAAAGGCTATGTGCAAAAAACAGGTAACATTTCCTTTCCTTTTAATGAGAGACAACAAACTGTAATCAAGGCCACTGAGCAGAGCTGAGATTCTGCAGTACGACTGATTGGTGCACATGCCTCTTTGATGAATCGAGCTCCAGTTTGAGTCGCAAGCCTCGAATCGGGATTGAGTCCCTCAATTTAACAACTTTCCTCAGCTAGGACCCTTCTGAAATATCCATGTTTTGGCCTTCTGAAGTGACCAAATTGTGGCACAATAAGTCCACTATAGAATGTGCAAACCATTAAAGTATAAGGCTTGAATAATCCAGCCACCATGTAAGTGATTAAAGCGAGGTAGATCCTTCAGTGTCATTTTCACCAAGACTGTCTTTTCATTCCAATAAAATGCTCAAACCATCTTTGTAAGACACCTGGTCAAGGCTAATACCATTCAATTAGAATTTGCACAAGATGGTTTCTCGACAAACACCAATGCCTTGTTTTTGAGTGGTAAAACACAAAAATAACTGACACAACAATAACCTGTCAGTCAGTTTAGCAAATGTTGGTACTCAATTATGCGAGGCAGAGCAGCATCGTATTGTCTTTATAATAAATTGATAGCTACTATATGGCACGAAAACTAGCAGTTTAATTATCTATGTAAGTTAATTCATTGCAGAGTTTAACAATCAAGAATTCTCCTCACCACAACATGCAGGAATTACCAGTGTCGCCCGCTTGCCAGCAGCTGGTTGGAAAACCAGTCTGCACACAATCGAACTGAATAAGGGTACAAGGTCTACTTTACTGGCAGGGCTTTCCATTTTAAAGACTAATAGGTGTAGAAATAAGTATTACAAGTGACCAGAGCAATAATGTATGTGTACTTGAGGAAGAACACTTAATTATGTGTATTTACTAAAAGAGGGGATACCTGACAAATCGGCCATCCTCTGTACTGTCCATTGTTGATAATGAAGAGAATGTAAGTTCTTATTCCTAATTGATAAATTTGATCTGCTCTACTGAAAAGTCATGGGAGGCTGGTTTGGATGGCAAAGTCAGTATGTCGCTGTAAGGACCTAGTATGTTGAGCATCAGTTCTGCCACTCTATTCAAAGATAATATGTGGGGTTCACAAACGTTGCAGGCCTAGGAGGGTTCGGATTTTGTCCTTGTATTAAAAAGTGTGACATACTCCAGCCTTGTAATTACAGAGTTGTGATACAAGCGCATAGCACAGACTCACCATTTTTTAATGTATAATCCAAACACAACCAGTTATGGTGGTCAGGACAGACTTGTGGCCATTCAGAATTCTTACATCGTTAATGCAAAATGCAAGAGTGTGCTTTGCCACAGCCATGAGTTAGTACAATAGAGAACTTAATATAGGCTACCTAGAGGAATCAAAGTTTAGTGGGCAAGTCATCCAGGCATTAACATTCCCCAGTAACAATAAACAATAAACAACCATTTGCAATGCAATCGGTCTCGCCTATGGGACCTTATATGTATTTAGCTATGCAGCACATTATCCTGGGTGCTGAAACATCTACTGTTCTTTAACATGGAGGCTTTGACACTAATAGGCACATTATCATACTATACACTATCGCACATTACTGCAGCGTAGTCTCGCCCACATGTATCTTCAGCACAATGACATCCCGAGCTCATGGTAATCACCAAGACACAAGGAAGATTCAACAACTTCGGGTGATTATTACATATATTTTTTTTTAAATTACAGCAGCATGAGTAAAGGCAGGCACTGAGTATCTCTACTTGCCTTTCAGTGCAGTAATGCGGGAACATGCAGTGGAATGCATTTTTCTAACCCACTATGCCATGGTGATTCGCCTGTAGAAAAGTGCCTGAATTTTCCACCTTGTCGAAATACCAACACATATGGTCATATCGTCACAGTTGTTTTTAGTAAACATAGAAGTGAAGAGTCCAACTCAATCATTTTGGGATGGTTCCAGAACATGACACTTTGTGGCCTGTTGAGTTTTCTGTTTCTGAACAATATTGGTAAAAAGGCACAAAAAAAGCAAAGTCTGTTGGCACTGACAATGCTTGATTTTATGTAGTGAATGCTACTGTCAATTTACCATTTATTAGTCGTGTAAATATGAGGTAGTACAATAGCCCAACAAAGCTGTACTGTCTTTAGTGAATTCAGAAGGCTAAAGTTGCTTTATCAGCATTCAAACCTGAGACTCGGAAGAAAATCCAATCAATCAAATGACTATTTGGTGTTCAGATGTAAAACCATAAAAGTTTCCCATATATAAAAACAGTAATTAATAGAATTTCATAAACCCATTACACAATTCATTACATACAGAAACCGATTCATGGATAAAGTGCAGTGCAAGGTACTTAGTACCTTGAGGTCAAAGATTCAGATAAACCAATAATTAAATAGAACCAAGGGTCCTATCTAGTAATTAAATCTCATTCAGAGGACTAAATAGTTAAATGACCCCAAAAATGTTACCATCTATTCTAAGTGGGGCCTACATTTTACTGAAGATTTAAGGAAATAAAGAATAAACAAAACAGCATCTTCATGCAAAAAATGTAGATACATGAGAACTGGACGAGCCTGCCTGAATTTCATCCTCCTTAAAATCGGGACAATAAAATTTTTTCGGGCAATCACATAAAACCTACAAAATAATAAAAAATGTAGCAAATCCTGTGGAGACACACCGTAGCAGTCACTGGCTGCTAAAATCTGTCCTCTGATGCTCCCCTTAGGCAAAGCCCTTAGGCAAAGCCAGCAGGAAGTGAAACAAATCCGGCCGAAACCTATTCAGCAAAAAAACAATTGCATGTACAAGCATTGGCATAGCCAATAGGTCTTGCCGTTGGGACCTTATAAGTTTTAGCTATGCAGGATATTATCCTGGGTGCATGTTTTGCCTGGGATTGAAGAGCTATACAACAAATAAACACACTGATGAACACATGCATGCACTATTCAGCGCAAACAACAGATGACCATTACACGTAGGTAGACCAACATGCTTGCAAAGTTTCACACCCACAGGCAGAACAAACACAAACAAATATACCCCATACAGCACCTCCCATGTACACACATGCACACACACGTGTTTGGGGCCTTCTAAGTCATCAAAATTAAATTGAAGATATAAGAGATTTACATTTACCACTAGTTTGATGGTGTTAGGATGTGATTGGTAGAAAAAAGGGAGGCAAACTGGTCAGTGTGGAAAGGAACCTCTAAAGAGGTTAAGAAAAGACAGTGTGCAGTTCAATGGAACGGATTTCTAACAGATTTGATTAAAGCCTGCATGTGAGATGGTATATTGTTCCTTTTAGTCCTGAATGTTTCTTTTTGTTAACTGCTTGCTAAATGTTTCTTTTTGTTAACTGAGAGTGCTCTGTGCTTACTGCACTCAGCAGATAATTAGTTTTCAAGTTCCGGGCTCTGCCAGAGGCACCGTGATCAGAGCTGCCTTAAAAACTTTCCAGAGGCAGACCGGCTGGCTGAGACACTCTTGGTTACACAGCGAGTCCATTTCATTTTGCAACATTTGTTTTGTCAGCCTGATAATTCTTAAATGCATTTAAGAATTAACAGGCTGACAGAACTATTATTGCAAAATGAAACGGACACTCTAAGTATCTCCGCAAGCCAGTCTGCCTCAGAAGCCTCTGGAAAGTTAATGAAGGGTTTAGCAGAAGGGAGCTGCATAGTGCCAATATCGGCAACACTCACCATCCCCCCATACAGCAATCTCCGAGAGCAATAACCAGACAAGACACCTTCTTTGTGGAGAAAACTGCTGCAGGTTTATTAGCATTACAAATATGCCAACATTGGTGGGTTATCTTATGGGCGATCCCAGGGCAGGCAGCCACACGCCGCCTGCCACCTGATGAGCCAAATTACACCGTGGCCCTGCCCAACGGTGTTTGCCATATTTTAGGGGAGTCGAGACCCTTCCCACCGGTTGACCAACAGCCCACCTCTTTGCTCATGCCCCATAAGGGGGCGGAGCCTGCCAGGCAACCCCCGGTTGCTCAGGTCCACAACCGCTCGTAGGACTAACGGGGCGCCGTCGCTCCTCCAGGGTCTAACACGAGGACCTCCCTGTGGATATTTGGCCTTTGCACCCTTGTTGTGCTCCTGCAATGAGTACCCGTATGTACCTTACAGCCTCTGGATCGCCCTGTAACTCTGCCTGCAACACAAAAGAATACATTAGACAAACCTCCTCCCCACCCTGCTTGAATGCCGGGTATCAATCAACCAATCAATCAGTAAACTTGTAAAGCTCACTACCTACCCGTGAGGGTCTCAAGGCGCTGAGGGGAGGGGGTGCTGCTAGTGCACGAAGAGCCAGGTCTTGAGGAGCCTTCTGAAGATGAGCAGGTCTTGGGTCAGCCGCAGATGGGTGGGGAGGGTGTTTAGGTCTTAGCGGCAAGGAAGGAGAAGGATCTGCCGCCGGAGGTCGTTCGTTGGATGCGCGGGAAGGCGGCGAGAGCGAGGCTGGCGGAGCGGAGCTGGCGGGCGGGGGTGTGGAAGTTGAGTCTGCTGTTCAGGTAGGCTGGTCCGGTGTTGTGGAGTGCTTTGTGTGCGTGGGTGAGGAGCTTGAAGGTGATCCTCTTGTTGACGGGGAGCCAGTGCAGGTCTTTTAGGTGGGAGGAGATGAGGCTGCGCCGAGGGATGTTGAGGATCAGGCGAGCGGAGGCGTTTTGGATGTGTTGCAGTTGTCGTAGGTGTTTGGTCAGGATTCCTGCGGAGAGTGCGTTGCCGTAGTCCAGCCTGCTGCTGACGAGGGCTTGGGTCAGTGTTCTTCTGGTTGCAGTCGGGATCCACTTGTAGATCCTGCGAAGCATGCAGAGGGTGTTGTAGCAGGAGGAGACGGCGTTGACCTGCTTCGACATGGAGAGGGAGGAGTCGAGGATGAATCCTAGGTTGCGTGCATGGTCCATGGGTGTTGGTGCTGCTCCCAGTGTGGTCGGCCACCAGGAGTCGACCCAGGCGGAGGGGGTGGGGCAGAGGATGAGGACCTCTGTCTTGTCTGAGTTCAGTTTAAGGCGGCTGCTCCTCATCCACTCGGAGACGGCATTCATTCCCTTGTGGAGGTTGGTTTTGGCGGTGTGCGGGTCCTTGGTGAGGGAGAGGATGAGCTGGGTGTCGTCTGCGTGGGAGATGATGTGCAGGTCGTGTTGGCGGGCCACTTGTGCGAGGGGGGCCATGTATACGTTGAACAGGGTCGGGCTGAGGGATGAGCCCTGGGGTACGCCACCGATGATGTCGGTGGCTTCGGATCGGAAGGGTGAGTTCTACCGGAGAGAAAGGACGAGGTCCAATCCAGGGCCTTCTCCTGGATACCGGCTTCTTGGAGGCGTGACCTTCGTTAGCGGTGGCAGACCGTGTCAAAGGCGGCTGACAGGTCCAGGAAGATGAAGGCTGAAGTTTCGCTGTTGTCTTGTTGGCGCCTGATGTCGTCTGTGGCGGCGATGAGGGCTGTCTCTGTGCTGTGGTTTCGTCTGAATCCGGACTGGGATGGGTCTAGGGTGTTGTTGTCCTTGAGGTATCGGGTCAGTTGCGGTAGGGAGGGAAACGGCGTCGGGGTAGTGGGCAAAGAGGTCGCCCAGTGGGCGGGGAGAGGTATATGTACCTCACCCCCGCCCCCTCTACCCAAAAGTGATAAGGCACACCGGACCCCCTGAGGGTTCCAAACACTGGGAGGCTGCCTCCTGTGCCTCTTGTGGCACTAAGGCGGCCACCCTCTTAGCAGGTCTCCTTCGTGGACCCTGGGCAGCCTGCATAGTGCCAATATCGGCAAAACTAACCAGCCCCCCATACAGCAATCTCATAGAGAAATAAACAGACAAGACACCTTCTTTGTGGAGAAAACTGCTGCAGGTTTATTAGCATTACAAATATGCCAACATTGGTGGGTTATCTTACGGGCGATCCCAAGGCAGGCAGACCCTCGCCGCCTGCCACCTGATGAGCCAAATTACACCGTGGCCCTGCCCAACGTTGTTTGCCATATTTTTTGGGAGGGAAGACCCCTTGCACCGGTGGACCAACAGCCCAACCCTTTGCTCACACCCCATAAGGGGGCGGAACCTGCCTGGCAACCCCCGGTTGCTCGGGTCCACAACCGCCCATAGGATTAACGAAGCGCCGTCGGTCCCCCAGGGTCCAACACGAGGACCTCCCTGTGGATATTTGGCCTTTGCACCCTTGTTGTGCTCCTGGGGTACCCGTATGTACCTTACAGCCTTTGGATCGCCCTGCAACTCCGCCTGCAACACAAAAGAATACCGCTCCCTCAAAGCCTTCGTTGCCAATGGCCCGGCAGTGGAGCATGATTTCGAGTCGTGGTCAAACTCCAGGCCCCAGAGACACACTAAATTGGGGTCTGTGACCGACATGGCGCAGTGATGTGCGCCACATGGCTTGAACCCCAAAATCTTCTTGCTTGACATACCAAAACACACCAATATAGTAGACAAAAGGGTCATAAAAAGACTGTCAAAAATTGACAGAGGGTAGTTCTCTTCAACGTATTGGCAATGGCTGGCGCGGAAAGAAAAGAACTGACATCAGTGTGCCAGAGTAGTGGTAATATTGACGACGCAGATATGATGATGACGAACACAACGCCGAAGTCGTGTGGAGTCGACCAATGCCACCTACTGGCGTGCAGAGGTACTGCTAAGGAAAATCTTCCGGATCCAGCCTGATGCATGGAAGTTGAGGAAGGTAAGGTATTTGCGGCTAGATGTCTCTATCAGATGACCGGGTTAGACAAAATTCTAAGTGAATCACATACGTTGCCGCTAACGTGGTCAACCTGCATAATTTACATAATTTTTTTCCTACAGTAGTGTCCATGAAGGGTCAATTTTTTACATCAATTGCCTGCAGTGCTTACAAACTGCTAGGGCGAATTTTGAACCAATGCTAATCTAACTAATTAAAAAAAAGAAAAATGTCTATGACCATGAGAGCTATAGAACAATCAACAACAATTATGTAACACAATGATTTCCGTACCAAATGAGATATATGGTTCCTGGCACCAATGTTCCCAGATAAACATACATTTTGACAACTTCGAGTATTTCCTTCCCCCAATGTCTTGAGTATTTTTGTATTTTCTGGTGATGTTTTCCCTTAAATTCGATCATTTTGCTTTTCAGCACATTCATTTTCAAGATATGCTCTTTTAGCCTACCTAATTGTTTTGGGTGAAACCTTTGGTCGTCACATCAGATATCGCAATATCATATCGTCCATATATAACAAGTAGAATTTTTTTTGACTTCCTACCATAGGGGCACCTCCATTAACAGGGAAAATAATAGAAGGGCCATTAAGTAAGCTTCCCTGTTTGCACCCAATATTTGAGGGGATTTTTGTAGAGAGGCCCTGATTTCCCTCAAAGACGATGACACCAAGTGGAAGCAAAGAGGGCCATACTAGACGTAACAATGGGTAAGGAACCCCTCTCAGCCCGGTAATAGCTTCTTTCATAGGGTGGTCTGACTACATCGTCAAAAGCGGCTGAAAAATCTATAAGTGACATGTAGTCAAAATTATCTTCAGCAAAAATTGTATTTGCATCTGTTCAGACTTTCAAATTAATAATCCAAGTCGATCTGTTACAAGTTGTTAGGCGTGATCCAATGACCAAATATATGAGGGTACAAGGCACGTATGATATGATAGCCATTGATCGGTATCAGACGTGCACGTTCAATTAAGGACTAGCACATGATAATGGAGATTATCCACCCTCGCTAGTGTACTTCGAGCGGAGTGCAGTCTGGCGTGCTATGGCCTTCGAACAAGATAATTCTTGCAACCAGGTCACAACCCAGTGGATTGGTTGTCGCCATAGATTAATAATGCCCTGAAGAAGTTCTATGTAAAAAAGACGTAACGCGTTGGCTGATGGTTTTGTACAAATTGAAAAATAAAGAAGAGAAACATCATATTTTGCATTAGCAGCAACTTTCTTCATTGAATTAGGATTCCGTAATATTTATGGATAATTTCTCATGGACTTTTCTGATGAGCTGTGGTACAGTTCCAATCTAGTTTTCTTTTTGTGTCTATATTTCCCGTTGAGGGGAAGTGCCCTTGAACAGGGGGCACATTTGGGTATTTGCACACAAAACTGTTCAGCATTTAAACTGTATTGGTAATTCACGGTACCGGTGCTGCACATGCTCTTTATGGTCCACTGTACGCATCTCGAGTTTTCTCATATTGGATTAACTAAACTATTTAATGATGGACTACCAAAATAATTTCTCTATCAATGGTATTGTCATTACTTTTACCATTACTAAAAAGTCCCACACATGGGCCGGACTACACAGTTTTTACAACAGTTAATGAAGAATCCATGATGGAGCACCTCGAAATGTCAACAGCAGACGAGAATAAGGTATCATACACAGGAAGAGATATCAAACAGTCAGTTTAGAGAACTTAGTGATGATACAAATGAAATTAAGGCAGATTGTTTATTGTCCGTCAGATGATGGCCAAACTGTATGCCCTGAAAAAACATGTGTGCAATGCATCAGCACGGTGACTATCTTCTGATTTTTTCTTTTAAAAAACTGCTAAAATACAGAACTACATCTACAGCAACTCTAAATCTTCAATTTGTCCTCCAATTAAATTTCAATCCTACTGCAACATCTTCTGCTCAATGACACTGGAGGTTATATTGAGGTTGGCCAAAAGGATGAAAGCATCCAATCTACCTGTAGAACACTGCACAGTGGCACGTACAAAGCAATTCCTCAGCTGTATTACAGGCAGATCCCAAAGCAAAGATCAATGAATCCTTTTGCCCCAGAGGACTGCCAGTCCTCTTGAAATATGCCTTCTCCGCAGAAGAAATTATCAGGTCCACTGTACTGATTAATTACAGCCCAGTTGACCTTGCCCCAGCAAAAACACGAACAGCTAAGTTACAAGACATTTGCAAGAGTACATTGAAGTAATCTCATCATTTGGGATCACCAGCTAGGGTATAGGGAAACAAGGGGCACTGAACCCGTCCATTGTAATATAGAAAAGGTGCCTGCTTTTTTTTTTTTTTTTTTTACTCGGAACATATACCTACCTGTCCTCTCAGGAGCCAACAACATCATGGCCCATGATCTACTGTTAAGCAGACTCAACAAATGGGTCCAAGTCACTCATCTTCCAAGAAGTATCTTTGACACTTCCTCTTCAACTGCATTCTATAAGTCTGATTGGAATCATTCTTCCCATTTGCTCTGAGTCCTATTATTTTCTGAACTCTTCATAGTTCCTATTCTTCAGGGGAAGACAGGGGAATGAGTTCTAGACAGTCATAAATGGTATGACCTTCCACCCTTAAATTGAGTAACATAAATGCTTGTTTCCTGGTAGATGAAAAATTCTCACCCCGCTCAGAAAGCTTTATCCACCTCTTCTATGGTATCAGTGGTTCACATTTGTCTGTTAAAAATTAAGGAGAAGGCATGCTAGCTGTAGTGTTTGCTCGGGCCAGATTCATTCCCATGTCCCCTTCAGAGGTGCCTCAATCGTCTCCAGTATTATCATCTGTTCCTTGAGGTGAACAGGAACCCTCATCAGGGGTACAGCCATGTTGGGAATTGTCCTGAGCCTCTTGGGCGTCAAGCTGCCTTTTTAAGAAGGCCTTACGAAGCCCTAACTTTTGTGGTCAGTCTGGATCTTCTTTTTCCCTAAGGTGCCCTTTGGGCATCAAGAGGAGGCATAGGCCTTCTTCATCTGGGGGTACAACACTGTGCCAGACGTACAAGTTACTTGCATTCGGTAACATAATATTTGGTAGACACAGTTGAGCTGCAGATTTCTTAACTTTTGAATTCTCCCAAGGCATCAATCTGGATCCGGAAAACTTTTAGCGGTACCTCTGCTTGCTGGTGGACGGAGTCGTACAGTTCCGTGATGATGTTGACTCCGGTCATGATGTCAGTGGAGCCATATTAGTCTTCTCCGGCACGCGTATAGCAGTTTCTTCTTTTCTGCGCTGCAAGGCGGATCTGAAGAAGTGTATCTCTGGACATTTTTTGGCCTGCTGTGACAAACTTTTTTCGCCTGAAACAGTGTTCTCAATACCCTCTAGGTTTAAGTTTTGTGGGTCCAGTGCTCCCAGGATGTCTGGTACGAACCCACACTCTATCTGTATGTGGTACCTGGGCGAGCACCACGACGCAGACGAGTGTAATACCTGTCTGGGGTTGAAGCCAAATGACCTGCGGGAGCAGCACATGAAGCTTCTGACAGCGCGGTTGTTGTGGACTTCCAGCTCGTGTCATCGGTCTTCCTCCTGGTCCAGAAGTCATTCCCGGGAGCGCCGCTCTTCACCCAGTGGTCAACAGCACCGTTCCCAGTCTCTGTTGACTTCACACAGTAAGCGGCATCACAAGAGGCCAAAGGCCCAGCCCTCTATGGCATCTTCGACTTGCGATATGGATCGCAAATGTGTCTCTCGCCCTAGTGTGGAGACTCCTGCGTCACTCTCGAGCCTCCCGGTACTCTATAGAAGCAGATGCTAGAGTACTATGAAGCTTTTCATCTGGTCTTTGGGCCCTTGTCTTCCTCTGGAGTGCCTGCAGGCCCCAAGGAGGTTGTAGGCACCATAACTGTGTAATCGCCTGCGGGTTCACCCTCGGTGGCAGTTACAGCCTTGGACTCTGAGGCGCTGGTGCACGGTCCGTCAGGGCCACCAATGGCGGTTAGGTCCGGCACAAAGTTGGTCGCAATTATGGTGCGTGTCATTACGGTGCCGGATGACCCTGAGCTGATGTGCACTGTTGACCCGGCTTCGCCGCGACTACGGCTATCTGCGCAGATACTGGCTGACGTCTCTCTTCCTTCCCAGGTGGACGTGGCGTTCAACGCAGATTGACGTTGTTTGCAGCGCTGGTCATTTCTGTGGAGGATCCACAAGACCTGTTAATGGAAGGTTGTGAGGAAATTACCCCTTTGGAGCAGCCAGTGGCCCCTTTCTGGGTTGGACAGCTGGATTGCGGAGCTGGATGAAGCGAGCAGTTTAGATTTGTCCCTCGCTTCCTTCCTTTTGTCACCTCCTTGCCTTGCTTCGGAAGCCAGTTCCTCATGTGCAGAGAGTGGCTGATGTCTTACATCTTAGTCTACAAGACATCAGCCTACTGTGGAAGAGACTACAGACCCTCTTTTTGAGATCCTTCATCCCGGTCAATCAGGAGTTGAGCCGGTGCTCACTTTTTGTGAGGCCCTTACGTACATTTTGTTGGGGGCATGGGCAAAACCTGAGTCAGGTGTGAAAGTGGACCGCATCATTGTCCACACATATCGCCCTGCCCCTAGTGACCCGCCTGCCTTGTTCGACAGCTGACCCATGACACCTTTATGGTCCAGGCCCTTACGGCGTCCCCTGAAATGGGGAACGTCGAGAAGTGGATTTTTTTCTCAACTAGTGCGATTTTACGCTCCACTAATATGGTCTGCATCCTCGGATGCTTTCTCCATACCTTGTGGGAGTCTTTGCTCCAACTTTTACACTTGATCCCCGAGGCTAACAGGGGCGAGTTGCATCACTTGATTTCAGATAGTCATCAGGCAGCCAGACTTCTCATCAAGTGTGGAATGGATTCTACTGACTCCATTGGGTGGGCCATGGAGTCTGCTGTAGTATTGCACCAGCACACATGGCTCTGGATGTCTGGATTTTCGGAAGCTTCCAGTCGGTTTTGATTGACATGCCATTTGATGGGGGCTCATCTTTTTGGAGCCCATGCGTATTTGGCCCTACACAGGTTTTGGGCTAGTCGGGGAGGGTCAGACCCTTAGCCTGTGTCCTCCTTCCCTTTACAATTTGCGTGGATGGAGGATCCCTGTTCTGCAGACTTCCCTCCTTTTTGCCTGAGTTGACTCAGTCTGTATGATTTTTACACCACTGATTCTTTTGGTGCTGCTATGGCTCGCTTTGTTGCAGGAGTTGAGAGCTTGTAGTTTGGCCTTTTTAGGTCTTTTGCTTCCCTTTTATACAGCAATGGTCGTGGATCTTTAAGTTTGGTAAAGGTTTATTTCCCGAGAACCTAGTCTATCGTTGCCACCCATGGTGGGCTAAGAAATCGGCGGGGTTCAAGCCACGATGGATTGTGAACTTGGCTCCATCACAAACACTTTGAATTACTTCGCAATAACAGTTTGAAGGTCTTTGGGCACAGCAAGGATTTGTACTACGAATCCGTAAGGGCGTAAGAGTAGTGCCCCAACAAGCAGCTGGTATTAACAGATCAGAGGGACAGACTTGTGGAAGGAAATACATATTTGTCAAACGTTTGCACCAACTTAAATCCCCTGTAAGGGGAAGTGATAGAAAATATGATGGCATTCGAACAGCTTGTGGATGCTTGTACCACTAGATTTAGGGTACTGCGAGAGAAAACCAGGGTCGCCTGCAGCAGGATGATGGAACATGGCAATCTGTAGATTCATTAGAGGACAAAAAACAAGGTTTGGCCCAAGCCGCAAATAAGGTATCAGTCAGTGCCTTGTTAAATGGAAGGAAGAGCTCAGAATATGTCTGCCTTGGTTGGAGGACTTCTGTCACTACATTGGGTTTAATCTCCTAGGTGAGGAGTTAGAGGTCAAGTACTTTGGCTCTCCTACGCATCAGCACGTCGTAGGAGGCAGATTCCTGTATCACTGGTACAGTGGGTGAAAGGATACCTGTTTTCAGGGATGTATTGAGACACCTACCCCCCTGTAAGTCTTGGTACCAATTATCATACTGATAGGGTTGAGCAAACTCATCACCCGGGTCATAGTCATTATCTGAGTCTGTTCCAAACAGGGATTGCAGAGTGTGTGTTCTCCTTTGTGGAGGTGGTAATAAAGTGCAAGAAGTGGTGCCTGTGCCGGAATTGGGCGCAATGTCAGTCGAGTTCAGACTGGCATCGACTCTGTGTTGGAAAGAACTATAGGAACAGTCTCCCCTGACATTTAAATGGACATCGAAGTGCCCGGGCCGGCGCTGCGTCGGGACTGCAGCGGAAGCGAGAAGGGCGCAGAGGGTCCAGATGGTGTTGAGGGTGAACCAGTCGGCAGCACTTCAGATGGGAGGCCTCTCAGCTTAATGGAGGTCGAAGACTTGCCAGAGGGAGTAAGTAAGGATCCGATGAGCTGGAGCCTGGCTGCATGGAACTCTTTGATCTAATGTGGCGTGGCTGTTCGTCCTGGAAACTCTGGTTGTGTTGGAACCAGGTGCGGGATCGGCTTCTGGAAACAGAAGATCCAGCCAGGTCTCTAAAAATAAAAAAATCTAATTTTCTAAGGTCTGGACTTTCATTGCTGCCTCAGTGCTAAAAAACATTCTTACCCAAATGAAAATGATGGTCGTATCCTCTGTTATGGGCATTGAATCACACAAGACAGTGTTGTGGAGTACTTCTATATTCATCAGTTCCCTAGCTAATGCAGATCTACTTCTCAGGAAGCTAGTTTTTTCCACATTCTGCTGTAAATGATATCCAAAAGATCCTAAATGATGGGAGCTCGGCTGCTCTCATCCTCATTGATCCACGGGCAGCCTTTGATACCATCTCTCATACAATTCTGTTGGAGAGACTGTGAAATTGGTATTCAAGGCAGTTATTTTCAATGGTTGAAGTCCTTTTTGACAGATAGAACAAAAGCTGTTCAAATGGCATCGTACTGCTCTAACTTTAAAGCGGAGTCCTTTAGGGCTCCACTCCCAGCCCCCCACTCTAACATTTACATGGCTCCATTGGCAGATCTAATTTCGATCTTTTGGCTTCAAGTTGTAATGCTATGCAGATGACAATCAGATGATCATGCGCATGGAAGGTAATTTCAGTCACCAGCAAAACCAGTTTTAACAACATCTTGTTGAGATAGCCAGTTGAATGAATGCAATTTTTTTAATGATTTAATTCTGATAAAACTGAAGTATTAGGATTTGTCAACCAATCGTGTTGATCGCCCTCCTAGTGGCTTCAGCCATTAGGGCCCTGTCTAACGACAACAATTACAGCTTGTAACCTGGGTGTCAATTTTGACAATAAATTATCATTTGAGCCTCACATAAGGAAACGTACGAATAGCTGCTTCATGATTATGAAGGAATGTAAAAATATTTTACCATTTAGACTTCAACAGTTCAGACAGTTCTGAATACAAGATTTGATTATCAGAAGGCAAAATTACTGCAATGTGCTGTATGTAAGAATCCCTGGCTATCTGATATGCAAATTCAAGCTAGTGCAGAAAGCGGCTGCTAGATTGATATTTGTGTTTGGACATTTGACAGCATTTCGGCATATTGAAGAAAGTTACATTGACTCCCACACAAAAGATATGTTGGTTGAGGCTCTTTGAATTTGCCATAAGCCTTACTGACACAAATGTGTCAACTATATTTCCTACACATATTTCCCAAAATTGCCCACCTCGTGCGGGGTCCCGAAGGCCTCGTCCCTCTCCCCACTGTTATTCAATCTTTATATCCGGCCTCTGATCCACTCACTCAAAGCCAGAGGATTAACGTTTTTTAATTATGCCGGCGACCTTCAGATCATCTTCCCCCTGGATTCCCTCAACGCCGCCGCTGAGTTCCAATGTACGATGCTTCATATCAAGCATTGGATGGATCTTAATCAGCTAAAACTCAACCCGGGTAAGACGGAACTGGTGCTGCCCAGGAACAGTGCTGCTCACTGGGGACCACACTTCTGGCCGAGCGAACTAGGATCTCCTCCCACCCCTCACCCCTCAGTAAAAAGCTTAGGGGTGGTCATCGACGCTGATCTCTCACTTAGAGGCCATGTGGGGGCAGTGGTCTCTACCAGCCTCTTCCAACTGCGAAGAATTAGGAAGAATGCTCACCTGTTATCTCACGCAGCTCTCGTCCAGGTACTGATTGCGCTGGTGCTCTCACGCCTAGATTTCTCTAATTCCCTCTATATCCGACTACCTCAGGTCCTGTCTAACCGTTTACAACTGGTTCAGAATCAGGCGGCAAGACTAATTCACAAACAGCCAAAATGGCAATTGGCCAGGGCCTCACTGCAAAAGCTCCATTGGCTGCCCGTGGCACAACGAGCCGCCTTCAAGACGGGCTGCCTAGTCTTCAAAGCACTGTACTATAACAGTCCAAAATTTCTCAGTAGCTTGATCACAAAGCATGTCCCTACCCGCAATCTTCGATCAGCCCACCTTCACTTACTCACCATACCGGTCATCAAACTGAAAAGGCAGGGAGGTCGCAGGTTTTCCTACCTTGCAGCCAGATTCTGGAATTCCATTCCCCTTGCAATTAGGTCCTCTAACAACCTACTGGGCTTTAGAAAGGCCCTAAAAACCTGGCTATTCGGGCAATCTTGCTAACCGGCCTTCTGCATTTACACCACATATGACTAGCGCCATGAAACCTTTGGTGACAGTGTTCTTTACGAGCTTCTATTAACATAACATAACACATTTAAAAGAAATGTAAAAACATCCTCCCTCAAGATTGCTTCATTCCTAATTGGCAAATCTGTTTATTGTGCCTACGTTTCAGAGGACAAGAATGGGTGGACGTGCCATTTCAGTAGTCACCCATACGTGATAATTGGGTAACCCTGTGCCCCTCAGCACTTGGGTATTGATAATGTAATCTAAAGTTGGTACTGTTTGGTACACCAATTGCTTAGCATCTAGATATCTAATAAAACCTAAGGTGAAATGTTTATCCAACTGATGTTTTTGGGCAGCCAACGAAACACACCGAGAATGCCCAGTTATTTGTTCAGATACAATATTTACTCTTTAAAAAAAAAATATATATATATATATATAAATATGGCTGTCACATGAATAATTTCATCAACAGACAGACAAAGTGACTTAAGTGAGTCAAGTGCAATAAAGTGACAAAGTGATATTATAAGTGAAATATATAAAAAGAAATACAAATAACACGCATATATATCTAATATGGGCAGGGCGGAATTTGCGTAATCGCGTTACGCAAATCTCCGCGAAACGGTAAAAAATCTCTGCGAACACGCAGAAATTCCACGAAGACGCGGAATTGCTTGTTCGCGATGCTTTTTTACTGTTCGCAATTGTGGTTTGCGTGCTCGGGGAGAAATATCTCGCGAACATGCATTTGAGAACGCGAACAAGCAAAAAATTTTGCAAAGTCGCGGAACACAGAATTTTGGGGAATTTCGCTTTCTCCGTGGAACCCAAATTCTGCAAATTCCGTGAGCGGAACGGAATTTGCCGCCCAGGCCTAAATATGGGTATGTCCTTTCACAATTTTTTATCACGTGTTTTCACAATCACCCTAACAAATTTCCTTTATAACCTTGGGGTGAGGAAACTGGTTGACATGATCTAAAAGAGCTTTGACGTTTCGACCCAAAGTTATGCGCAGTTCAACAAGCATCACAGCAGGTCTTCCTCAGGACTGAAAACACAGATGTAGACAGCCAATTCCTAATCTGGTTTGTATCACTCAACGCTTCTCAAAAAAAGAGAGTAGCACCTGACCAAAATGAATGGTACAAATACTTGAACGAAATCAAACATCCAGTTAATGTCTGTACTTTTGACGGTGAAAGAATTGCAAGAATTATACTGCAACTTGACAATGTGTAAAGCTTCCGGTCAAAATATTTACTATCAATCTGTGTGGGCAGCACAATTAATCAGTTTACATGAGAATCCACCCTCTGGTTGAAATCTTAATGGCGACACTATGGTCATTGCTTTATGGCTGTAATCTTTGCACTAGACGAATCCATACTTTAGGTAGTTTTCACATTAAAATTCACCATACCGTAAAGATCTTCAATGGGACGAAGCACTGAATGCAGAAAACTGCGAACAGTCCAGTTGAAGATTTTTACGGGATGGTGAATTTTAAGGTGAAAACTACTTAAAGCGTGGATTCGTCTAGTGCATTCAGTCAACAACCGGCGCTTAGTTTGTAAAATAAATAAATACAAATAAAATAGTATATCTATATACAAACACCCACATATATATGTTATGTTAGGTACATTTATTCAGCGCAACAGCTACCCGTAGGTTTCCCGCCGCTATGGAACGTCAAAACCAGAGAGGAAGAATGCCAGAGAAGTGATCTATTGATTAAAGAGCCAAGTCTTTAGGTCCCTGAGTACTGGGGCCAAGTATGAAAAGGAGCGTCCCCCCATCCTGGATTTCTTAATTCTAGGCACTAAAAAGTAGTGCTGACGAGCAGAGCAAAGGGATCGTGAAGGGTGGTAGTGGTGCACCAACGCTTGAAGATAGCGTGGTGTGACTCCGGCATTTATCCTATGCATAAAGCAGAGAGATTTAAACTTAATGCGGCTTTCCATCCTCAACCAATGGAGATCACGAAGTGCAGCCGAGACTGACATCTTTGCAGGAAGATTGCAGAGCAGTCTGCCGGCCGCATTCTGGACTGTTTGTAATCTGTTCAACACCTCCTTGCCCACTCCTAGATACAGCACATTGCCGTAATCAAGCCTAGAAGTGACAAGCGCCTGAATTAGCGTTCTCTGAGTGGGCAAGGGAAGCATCCAGAGTATCTTTTTGAGCCATTTCAGTATGACAAAAGAAACGGAGGCTGCTGTACTTGCTTGTTGTCTCATGGTGAGCAGGTCATCAACCACGAAGCCCAGATTACGGGCAGATTGAACCGGGGTTGGAGGATATATTAAATATATCATTGTATTAGAGAAAATGAGAGGAACATTCATGATGTGGGTATATTCACTGCTACTAGGTTTGTGGATAATTTTTGCTCCAACTGGCATTCCCTATTGATGGGGGTCTCCATAATCACCTGGTTTAAGGATTCCTATTGTTCCTTTAAGATGTGTGACTTATGAATAGACAGTTCCACAGAGCGTTTAACCTGGCCCTGGTTAGTGACATTATTTCATGACAGGGATGATTTCCTGTTATCCAGTAGCTGGTTGCATTTTCCTTTGGGTATTCACGCCTTGGGAATATACAGCTCCACACAATTGGTATCCTGACCGTGGTTAGCTTACACCAATACATCACAGGAATTACATATTGCTATCCAGTGGCTGATTACTTTAGTGTGACACCCAGGGTCGGACTGGGACAGAACACAGACCTGGTGTAGGAAGGTAGGATCCTTCTGCATGGTTACCCCCACTTTTGGCCTGGTGCTGTGATGGTTTGTATTAGTCTGACTGGGATCCTCCTAACCAGGACCCCAGTCTCTGTGCTTTCTCCCCTAAATTGGTTTGGTAAGTACGTAGATAAATCCCAGATTGGACACCGGTGCAACCTTATCAGTCCCTAGTATGAGGTACTAAGGTACCCAGGGCATAGGTACACCAGGGGTCCCTCATGGGCTGAAGCATGTGTTATGCCACCCATGGAAGACCACTCAATTTCTAACTACAGGTCCGCCAATGCAGCCTTTGTAAGCTGGCGATAGCACCACTTACGAAAGATATAGGTTTCCCTATATCTAAGGTCACTGCACTTAAAACTTATAAGTCACCCCTACAGCAGGCCTTTGAAATCCTGAAGGCAGGATGCTCGGTTCTAAGTGTGAGGGTGCCCCTGCATGAGCAGGACACCCATACGACCTACGGAGTCCATTGTCCCGGGTTGTAAGTGAAGCAGCCATATGACATATAGAGGGGCACTGCGTCTTTACGTGGTGACCATCTCTGGACTGGCTGCAACTAATCCTATCATATTTGGTATCAAACATAATGGGATCATACCCCCACACTGTAAAAAGTGTGGAAGGTATGATTCCATGCACCGTAAAGCTCCTCTGGGTGGCCCTCGGTGCTCCCGGCACCAGTCTTCCAAACCCGGAGAGCAAGCTAGGGCTGCTGCCGGCCAGTGACCCGTTTCTGCCCTCCTGCTACTGAGCCAAGCTCCGACAGAGAAAGGCAGAACAATAGGTATCCTGTCACAGGAAGGTGTGACCACCTCCTACACAGGATGTTGTGTATTGGGGCAGGGTGCGGGCACTTGCCAGAGTCATAGAGTCTGCGTGCAGGGCACAATTGGTGCCCTCCATGCATAGTCCAGTTCAGGAAACCATTTTCTCCCACTCTGGCGCGAACCTGGACAAAGGACAGGGGAGTACCCTCCCCCTTGTCCAGCCCCTCCTTAGGGAAGGACCCCTGTATCATCCCAACCCTTTCCTTACGCTTACCTGTGGGTAGGTCCTCATATTCATTGTGGGACAAGAAACATTTCAAACACCACTTCTTCTTCAACCATCTGGGCACTCTGCACTTTGCTTATCAAGGCTGCAACTAGGAATACTCCTGCTTCTCCCAATCTCATCCGTGCCTGTGCACCATACAGAAACTTTCCAAGGCCTGTGGGCATCCAAGACACCTAAAGAAATCTCCCTTAAAGTGAAGGAGTCACTTCCCTGCATCTGCAGGCACAGCAACTAAGCTGACCAATCTGCGGATCCTGAGCTCCCACGGATTCCAAAAGGCACAGCAACACAGGTCGTGGTTCTCCTCATCCCTCGAGTCCTGCCCTGTCCTCTCAACAAGTTTGAGGCCAGTATCCCTCGTCTGAGCAGCAGGAACCTTACCCCTGTTTGCCGATTCGACTTGCAGTTGCACAGGCTTTTTGTCTTCCTTCCACCAAGATCTTAGGGCTCCAAAAAGCCCCATCCTCAAGCATCTCCAGTGACCAAGATCTTCACCCTCACCACATCTCTTGCATCGTGGGCTTGCATCTTTGGTGAGCTGCTCGAGGCCCTCTTGTGACCCCAATGCCTCAGGCCTGTGGGTCTTCTTGAGGGAAATCTTCGTATTCTTTGGGGATCCCGGTTTGTTCAGGGCCTGCCCAGACTCTCCTGCTTGTGGCGAGTCTCCTGGACATTGCTGGTCCCGATATTGCACCTTTCTCCACTTCCACATTGGTTGCAATTGCCATGGCTTGTTGGTGCTCTCACCGGACACCGACCCCTCAACTCTCGACATCCGACGTGGGACAGCTCGTGTACGGCTCCTGGCCTTTCACAGCATCGCCTGGTCCACACAGCTGCAGCTCCAAGGTCACCGGCAACTCTCCTGCAGTATCCGACATTGGTGGGCATTCTTCTTCCGTGCCTCCTGGTCACTTCCAAGTGGCATAGACTCTATCCCCTCTGCTTCCAGGTACTTCTCGCCTTCTATCCACCTTTGGTTTCCACCGGACACTTCCTCATTCTCCAGGAGCGGCATCTTCCTGAAGTCCTTCATTGGGTTCGACAGAGGTTTCCGATGTCACTTTACACCTATGCACCCGGCTTCCCGGTGTAGGTAGCCTGGTTCATAGGATATCCAGGTGTGGGGTGGCTCTCCAACCTTCTGTCTTCAACGGGTTCTATTCTAGGTCCACTGGGAAGGGTCCTTCTTTAAATTTGCATCTGCGACTTTCCCATTGACTTGTATTGATCCCCCTGTCGTGTTTCCACTCTGCACACAGTCTCCGTGGGGCTCCTAGTTACTTACCTTGGGTGGTTCCTTGGGTCCCTGAAACATCTACGTCTTCTGGGTGTAGTCTTGACTCGAGTCGTGGTTTGCATTCCACTATTATAGTATATAGTCTGGTCCCCCCTGGTGACCACTCTGTATTACGTGCTACTTACCTGTTTCTATAGAAAAGTTTTGTGTGCATTGTGTCTATCTCAGGCCCTAGGAGATCCCTGTATGTGTCAGTGAGTGTTATATAATCGATACATATTTTTATAGGTACACTGTGTGGTTCTTTTCCCTTAATCTATATCAATAATACTAAGCCTGAAGGCTGCTCTCCACAGCTACCACTTAGAAAGCTTTCTAAGGTTGTCGAAGACCACTAAAATCACCATAAGGGTTTTCTGTATTGGTGCAAAGTGCCTTTTTACATAAGTGTGCATCATATACTAAGCCAGCTTCTCACACTTGGGCACCAAAATAAAAGCGGCACCCAGTAGCGAATTAGATAGCTAGCATAGTGCCCCATGTTTGAAAATTAAGACCTTTTGAACTTGTAAAGCCATGCGATCATTTTTGAGGTATGGAAGACTGCATGGATTTGAGCTTGCTACAGGCAATATTTGTTTTTAGATAAGGGATAGTAAAAACTGACCCAGCAGACAATAAAACAGGCCCTAAAACAACCAATAAAAACAGTCCACACACTGTCCTATCAGACCTGCCTGTTGGGCACTACTTGAATGCGTACAGGCCAGTCCAACACTGGTGCTACCACAGCCTCGATCTCTTGAGCACCTGTTACTTGCAGTGCCCCATTTCATTAATTATGGTAGTGATTCCCTAATTTACTATAAGTGCAACCTGAACATAATAACACTTGCACATAGAACACACATTATTGTCTACTTTTGGCCTACAGTTCCAAATTGCCATTGGTTGTCCGAAGTGCATTGGTTATATATTCAGTTTCTTTATGGTCATAAACATGCGGATGCTACTAGAATATGATTTGTAATATAGGATGTATTTATTAGTTACATTGCATATCATGAATTGACAATTTTGTTATTAAACCCTTGTGAATATTATAGTGCGGAAGTATGTTTGCCATGTACCACTTGACAAAACGAGTTGTGTTCGTTTATCACAATAAATCAGTGTTTAATAGCAGGAGAGTGACACATGTTTTCTTTATAATTTGTTGCTGGGCATGTAAGACAGATCTCACAGCAAGCTGTGGGCACTGACAACTGAAGTTGCTTCTATGAATAATCTTTCGTCTGAGGATAACGCGATCTGAACTGAACTTACTGGCTTGGTTGTTAGCAGGCTGCTGTGCAGTTTGAGCGCTGTGCTGTTGAGTAATAGACTGCAAAAAACACAGTTGATGGACAGAATGTAGAACAATGTCATACATTCTCCCCAGTACAGGGATCTGGGCCTAAATCCATCGTTTTTTTGCACTCCACACCACCCTGGGTTAGACACTGGCTATATGCAAATCAGCTCTGACCCTGTGCCTCATGGGAACAGTCCAGTCCGAACTCCCAAGCCATGTCTTTCCCAGACCGGAATCAAGCATCCAAGGACCGGTTTCTGGCTATCAGCCTTCATAAGCCTGGACAGCTTGACTCCAGTAGTGTGGTGAGCCTGGGACTCACATCTGCGCATACCCAGCCCACTCAGGGTGAAAATTGCAAAAAACACAGTTGATGGACAGAATGTAGAACAATGTCATACATTCACCCCAATACAAGGATCTGGGCCTAAATCCATAATTTTTGCACTCCACACCACCCTGGGTTAGACACTGGCTATATGCAAATCAGCTCTGACCCTGTGCCTCATGGGAACAGTCCAGTCCGAACTACCAAGCCATGTCTTTCCCAGACCGGAATTAAGCATCCAAGGACCGGTTTCTGGCTATCAGCCTTCATCAGCCTGGATAGCTTGACTCCAGCAGTGTGGAGAGCCTGGGACACACGTCTGAGCATACCCAGCCCACTCGGGGTGAAAATTGCAAAAAACACAGTTGATGGACAGAATGTAGAACAATGTCATACATTCACCCCAGTACAAGGATCTGGGCCTAAATCCATCGTTTTTTTGCACTCCACACCACCCTGGGTTAGACACTGGCTATATGCAAATCAGCTCTGACCCTGTGCCTCATGGGAACAGTCCAGTCCGAACTACCAAGTCATGTCTTTCCCAGACCGGAATCAAGCATCCAAGGACCGGTTTCAGGCTATCAGCCTTCATCAGCCTGGATAGCTTGACTCCAGCAGTGTGGAGAGCCTGGGACTCACGTCTGAGCATACCCAGCCCACTCGGGGTGAAAATTGCAAAAAACACAGTTGATGGACAGAATGTAGAACAATGGCATACATTCACCCCAGTACAAGGATCTGGGCCTAAATCCATCGTTTTTTGCACTCCACACCACCCTGGGTTAGACACTGACTATATGCAAATCAGCTCTGACCCTGTGCCTCATGGGAACAGTCCAGTCCGAACTACCAAGCCATGTCTTTCCCAGACCAGAATCAAGCATCCAAGGACCGGTTTCTGGCTATCAGCCTTCATCAGCCTGGATAGCTTGACTCCAGTAATGTGGAGAGCCTGGGACTCACGTCTGAGCATACCCAGCCCACTCGGGGTGAAAATTGCAAAAAACACAGTTGATGGACAGAATGTAGAACAATGTCATACATTCACCCCAGTACAAGGATCTGGGCCTAAATCCATCGTTTTTTGCACTCCACACCACACTGGGTTAGACACTGGCTATATGCAAATCAGCTCTGACCCTGTGCCTCATGGGAACAGTCCAGTCCGAACTACCAAGCCATGTCTTTCCCAGACCGGAATCAAGCATCCAAGGACCGGTTTCTGGCTATCAGCCTTCATCAGCCTGGATAGCTTGACTCCAGTAGTGTGGAGAGCCTGGGACTCACGTCTGAGCATACCCAGCCCACTCGGGGTGAAAATTGCAAAAAACACAGTTGATGGACAGAATGTAGAACAATGTCATACATTCACCCCAGTACAAGGATCTGGGCCTAAATCCATCGTTTTTTTGAACTCCACACCACCCTGGGTTAGACACTGGCTATATGCAAATCAGCTCTGACCCTGTGCCTCATGGGAACAGTCCAGTCCGAACTACCAAGTCATGTCTTTCCCAGACCGGAATCAAGAATCCAAGGACCGGTTTCTGGCTATCAGCCTTCATCAGCCTGGATAGCTTAACTCCAGCAGTGTGGAGAGCCTGGGACTCACGTCTGAGCATACCCAGCCCACTCGGGGTGAAAATTGCAAAAAACACAGTTGATGGACAGAATGTAGAACAATGTCATACATTCACCCCAGTACAAGGATCTGGGCCTAAATCCATCGTTTTTTGCACTCCACACCACCCTGGGTTAGACACTGACTATATGCAAATCAGCTCTGACCCTGTGCCTCATGGGAACAGTCCAGTCCGAACTACCAAGCCATGTCTTTCCCAAACCGGAATCAAGCATCCAAGGACCGGTTTCTGGCTATCAGCCTTCATCAGCCTGGATAGCTTGACTCCAGTAGTGTGGAGAGCCTGGGACTCACGTCTGAGCATACCCAGCCCACTCGGGGTGAAAATTGCAAAAAACACAGTTGATGGACAGAACGTAGAACAATGTCATACATTCACCCCAGTACAAGGATCTGGGCCTAAATCCATAGTTTTTTTGAACTCCACACCACCCTGGGTTAGACACTGGCTATATGCAAATCAGCTCTGACCCTGTGCCTCATGGGAACAGTCCAGTCCGAACTACCAAGTCATGTCTTTCCCAGACCGGAATCAAGAATCCAAGGACCGGTTTCTGGCTATCAGCCTTCATCAGCCTGGATAGCTTAACTCCAGCAGTGTGGAGAGCCTGGGACTCACGTCTGAGCATACCCAGCCCACTCGGGGTGAAAATTGCAAAAAACACAGTTGATGGACAGAATGTAGAACAATGTCATACATTCACCCCAGTACAAGGATCTGGGCCTAAATCCATCGTTTTTTGCACTCCACACCACCCTGGGTTAGACACTGACTATATGCAAATCAGCTCTGACCCTGTGCCTCATGGGAACAGTCCAGTCCGAACTACCAAGCCATGTCTTTCCCAGACCGGAATCAAGCATCCAAGGACCGGTTTCTGGCTATCAGCCTTCATCAGCCTGGATAGCTTGACTCCAGTAGTGTGGAGAGCCTGGGACTCACGTCTGAGCATACCCAGCCCACTCGGGGTGAAAATTGCAAAAAACACAGTTGATGGACAGAACGTAGAACAATGTCATACATTCACCCCAGTACAAGGATCTGGGCCTAAATCCATCGTTTTTTTGAACTCCACACCACCCTGGGTTAGACACTGGCTATATGCAAATCAGCTCTGACCCTGTGCCTCATGGGAACAGTCCAGTCCGAACTACCAAGTCATGTCTTTCCCAGACCGGAATCAAGAATCCAAGGACCGGTTTCTGGCTATCAGCCTTCATCAGCCTGGATAGCTTGACTCCAGTAGTGTGGAGAGCCTGGGACTCACGTCTGAGCATACCCAGCCCACTCGGGGTGAAAATTGCAAAAAACACAGTTGATGGACAGAATGTAGAACAATGTCATACATTCACCCCAGTACAAGGATCTGGGCCTAAATCCATCGTTTTTTTGAACTCCACACCACCCTGGGTTAGACACTGGCTATATGCAAATCAGCTCTGACCCTGTGCCTCATGGGAACAGTCCAGTCCGAACTACCAAGTCATGTCTTTCCCAGACCGGAATCAAGAATCCAAGGACCGGTTTCTGGCTATCAGCCTTCATCAGCCTGGATAGCTTAACTCCAGCAGTGTGGAGAGCCTGGGACTCACGTCTGAGCATACCCAGCCCACTCGGGGTGAAAGTTGCAAAAAACACAGTTGATGGACAGAATGTAGAACAATGTCATACATTCACCCCAGTACAAGGATCTGGGCCTAAATCCATCGTTTTTTGCACTCCACACCACCCTGGGTTAGACACTGACTATATGCAAATCAGCTCTGACCCTGTGCCTCATGGGAACAGTCCAGTCCGAACTACCAAGCCATGTCTTTCCCAGACCGGAATCAAGCATCCAAGGACCGGTTTCTGGCTATCAGCCTTCATCAGCCTGGATAGCTTGACTCCAGTAGTGTGGAGAGCCTGGGACTCACGTCTGAGCATACCCAGCCCACTCGGGGTGAAAATTGCAAAAAACACAGTTGATGGACAGAATGTAGAACAATGTCATACATTCACCCCAGTACAAGGATCTGGGCCGAAATCCATCGTTTTTTGCACTCCACACCACCCTGGGTTAGACACTGGCTATATGCAAATCAGCTCTGACCCTGTGCCTCATGGGAACAGTCCAGTCCGAACTACCAAGCCATGTCTTTCCCAAACCGGAATCAAGCATCCAAGGACCGGTTTCTGGCTATCAGCCTTCATCAGCCTGGATAGCTTGACTCCAGTAGTGTGGAGAGCCTGGGACTCACGTCTGAGCATACCCAGCCCACTCGGGGTGAAAATTGCAAAAAACACAGTTGATGGACAGAATGTAGAACAATGTCATACATTCACCCCAGTACAAGGATCTGGGCCTAAATCCATAGTTTTTGTGCACTCCACACCACCCTGGGTTAGACACTGGCTATATGCAAATCAGCTCTGACCCTGTGCCTCATGGGAACAGTCCAGTCCGAACTACCAAGCCATGTCTTTCCCAGACCGGAATCAAGCATCCAAGGACCGGTTTCTGGCTATCAGCCTTCATAAGCCTGGATAGCTTGACTCCAGTAGTGTGGAGAGCCTGGGACTCACGTCTGAGCATATCCAGCCCACTAGGGGTGAAAATTGCAAAAAACACAGTTGATGGACAGAATGTAGAACAATGTCATACATTCACCCCAGTACAAGGATCTGGGCCTAAATCCATCGTTTTTTGCACTCCACACCACCCTGGGTTAGACCCTGGCTATATGCAAATCAGCTCTGACCCTGTGCCTCATGGGAACAGTCCAGTCCGAACTACCAAGCCATGTCTTTCCCAGACCGGAATCAAGCATCCAAGGACCGGTTTCTGGCTATCAGCCTTCATCAGCCTGGATAGCTTGACTCCAGTAGTGTGGAGAGCCTGGGACTCACGTCTGAGCATACCCAGCCCACTCGGGGTGAAAATTGCAAAAAACACAGTTGATGGACAGAATGTAGAACAATGTCATACATTCACCCCAGTACAAGGATCTGGGCCTAAATCCATCGTTTTTTTGCACTCCACACCACCCTGGGTTAGACAGTGGCTATATGCAAATCAGCTCTGACCCTGTGCCTCATGGGAACAGTCCAGTACGAACTACCAAGCCATGTCTTTCCCAGACCGGAATCAAGCATCCAAGGACCGGTTTCTGGCTATCAGCCTTCATAAGCCTGGATAGCTTGACTCCAGTAGTGTGGAGAGCCTGGGACTCACGTCTGAGCATATCCAGCCCACTCAGGGTGAAAATTGCAAAAAACACAGTTGATGGACAGAATGTAGAACAATGTCATACATTCACCCCAGTACAAGGATCTGGGCCTAAATCCATCGTTTTTTTGCACTCCACACCACCCTGGGTTAGACCCTGGCTATATGCAAATCAGCTCTGACCCTGTGCCTCATGGGAACAGTCCAGTCCGAACTACCAAGCCATGTCTTTCCCAGACCGGAATCAAGCATCCAAGGACCGGTTTCTGGCTATCAGCCTTCATCAGCCTGGATAGCTTGACTCCAGTAGTGTGGAGAGCCTGGGACTCACGTCTGAGCATACCCAGCCCACTCGGGGTGAAAATTGCAAAAAACACAGTTGATGGACAGAACGTAGAACAATGTCATACATTCACCCCAGTACAAGGATCTGGGCCTAAATCCATAGTTTTTGTGCACTCCACACCACCCTGGGTTAGACACTGGCTATATGCAAATCAGCTCTGACCCTGTGCCTCATGGGAACAGTCCAGTCCGAACTACCAAGCCATGTCTTTCCCAGACCGGAATCAAGCATCCAAGGACCGGTTTCTGGCTATCAGCCTTCATAAGCCTGGATAGCTTGACTCCAGTAGTGTGGAGAGCCTGGGACTCACGTCTGAGCATATCCAGCCCACTAGGGGTGAAAATTGCAAAAAACACAGTTGATGGACAGAATGTAGAACAATGTCATACATTCACCCCAGTACAAGGATCTGGGCCTAAATCCATCGTTTTTTGCACTCCACACCACCCTGGGTTAGACCCTGGCTATATGCAAATCAGCTCTGACCCTGTGCCTCATGGGAACAGTCCAGTCCGAACTACCAAGCCATGTCTTTCCCAGACCGGAATCAAGCATCCAAGGACCGGTTTCTGGCTATCAGCCTTCATCAGCCTGGATAGCTTGACTCCAGTAGTGTGGAGAGCCTGGGACTCACGTCTGAGCATACCCAGCCCACTCGGGGTGAAAATTGCAAAAAACACAGTTGATGGACAGAATGTAGAACAATGTCATACATTCACCCCAGTACAAGGATCTGGGCCTAAATCCATCGTTTTTTTGCACTCCACACCACCCTGGGTTAGACAGTGGCTATATGCAAATCAGCTCTGACCCTGTGCCTCATGGGAACAGTCCAGTACGAACTACCAAGCCATGTCTTTCCCAGACCGGAATCAAGCATCCAAGGACCGGTTTCTGGCTATCAGCCTTCATAAGCCTGGATAGCTTGACTCCAGTAGTGTGGAGAGCCTGGGACTCACGTCTGAGCATATCCAGCCCACTCAGGGTGAAAATTGCAAAAAACACAGTTGATGGACAGAATGTAGAACAATGTCATACATTCACCCCAGTACAAGGATCTGGGCCTAAATCCATCGTTTTTTTGCACTCCACACCACCCTGGGTTAGACCCTGGCTATATGCAAATCAGCTCTGACCCTGTGCCTCATGGGAACAGTCCAGTCCGAACTACCAAGCCATGTCTTTCCCAGACCGGAATCAAGCACCCAAGGACCGGTTTCTGGCTATCAGCCTTCATCAGCCTGGATAGCTTGACTCCAGTAGTGTGGAGAGCCTGGGACTCACGTCTGAGCATACCCAGCCCACTCGGGGTGAAAATTGCAAAAAACACAGTTGATGGACAGAACGTAGAACAATGTCATACATTCACCCCAGTACAAGGATCTGGGCCTAAATCCATCGTTTTTTTGCACTCCACACCACCCTGGGTTAGACAGTGGCTATATGCAAATCAGCTCTGACCCTGTGCCTCATGGGAACAGTCCAGTACGAACTACCAAGCCATGTCTTTCCCAGACCGGAATCAAGCATCCAAGGACCGGTTTCTGGCTATCAGCCTTCATAAGCCTGGATAGCTTGACTCCAGTAGTGTGGAGAGCCTGGGAATCACGTCTGAGCATACCCAGCCCACTCAGGGTGAAAATTGCAAAAAACACAGTTGATGGACAGAATGTAGAACAATGTCATACATTCACCCCAGTACAAGGACCTGGGCCTAAATCCATCGTTTTTTTGCACTCCACACCACCCTGGGTTAGACACTGGCTATATGCAAATCAGCTCTGACCCTGTGCCTCATGGGAACAGTCCAGTCCGAACTACCAAGACATGTCTTTCCCAGACCGGAATCAAGCATCCAAGGACCGGTTTCTGGCTATCAGCCTTCATCAGCCTGGATAGCTTGACTCCAGCAGTGTGGAGAGCCTGGGACTCACGCCTGAGCATACCCAGCGCACTCGGGGTGAAAATTGCAAAAAACACAGTTGATGGACAGAATGTAGAACAATGTCATACATTCACCCCAGTACAAGGATCTGGGCCTGAATCCATCGTTTTTTTGCACTCCACACCACCCTGGGTTAGACACTGGCTATATGCAAATCAGCTCTGACCCTGTGCCTCATGGGAACAGTCCAGTCCGAACTACCAAGCCATGTCTTTCCCAGACCGGAATCATGCATCCAAGGACCGGTTTCTGGCTATCAGCCTTCATCAGCCTGGATAGCTTGACTCCAGTAGTGTGGAGAGCCTGGGACTCACGTCTGAGCATATCCAGCCCACTAGGGGTGAAAATTGCAAAAAACACAGTTGATGGACAGAATGTAGAACAATGTCATACATTCACCCCAGTACAAGGATCTGGGCCTAAATCCATCGTTTTTTTGCACTCCACACCACCCTGGGTTAGACCCTGGCTATATGCAAATCAGCTCTGACCCTGTGCCTCATGGGAACAGTCCAGTCCGAACTACCAAGCAATGTCTTTCCCAGACCGGAATCAAGCATCCAAGGACCGGTTTCTGGCTATCAGCCTTCATCAGCCTGGATAGCTTGACTCCAGTAGTGTGGAGAGCCTGGGACTCACGTCTGAGCATACCCAGCCCACTCGGGGTGAAAATTGCAAAAAACACAGTTGATGGACAGAACGTAGAACAATGTCATACATTCACCCCAGTACAAGGATCTGGGCCTAAATCCATCGTTTTTTTGCACTCCACACCACCCTGGGTTAGACAGTGGCTATATGCAAATCAGCTCTGACCCTGTGCCTCATGGGAACAGTCCAGTACGAACTACCAAGCCATGTCTTTCCCAGACCGGAATCAAGCATCCAAGGACCGGTTTCTGGCTATCAGCCTTCATAAGCCTGGATAGCTTGACTCCAGTAGTGTGGAGAGCCTGGGAATCACGTCTGAGCATACCCAGCCCACTCAGGGTGAAAATTGCAAAAAACACAGTTGATGGACAGAATGTAGAACAATGTCATACATTCACCCCAGTACAAGGACCTGGGCCTAAATCCATCGTTTTTTTGCACTCCACACCACCCTGGGTTAGACACTGGCTATATGCAAATCAGCTCTGACCCTGTGCCTCATGGGAACAGTCCAGTCCGAACTACCAAGACATGTCTTTCCCAGACCGGAATCAAGCATCCAAGGACCGGTTTCTGGCTATCAGCCTTCATCAGCCTGGATAGCTTGACTCCAGCAGTGTGGAGAGCCTGGGACTCACGCCTGAGCATACCCAGCGCACTCGGGGTGAAAATTGCAAAAAACACAGTTGATGGACAGAATGTAGAAAAATGTCATACATTCACCCCAGTACAAGGATCTGGGCCTGAATCCATCGTTTTTTTGCACTCCACACCACCCTGGGTTAGACACTGGCTATATGCAAATCAGCTCTGACCCTGTGCCTCATGGGAACAGTCCAGTCCGAACTACCAAGCCATGTCTTTCCCAGACCGGAATCATGCATCCAAGGACCGGTTTCTGGCTATCAGCCTTCATCAGCCTGGATAGCTTGACTCCAGCAGTGTGGAGAGCCTGGGACTGACGTCTGAGCATACCCAGCCCACTCGGGGTGAAAATTGCAAAAAACACAGTTGATGGACAGAATGTAGAACAATGTCATACATTGACCCCAGTACAAGGATCTGGGCCTAAATCCATCGTTTTTTTGCACTCCACACCACCCTGGGTTAGACACTGGCTATATGCAAATCAGCTCTGACCCTGTGCCTCATGGGAACAGTCCAGTACGAACTACCAAGCCATGTCTTTCCCAGATCGGAATCAAGCATCCAAGGACCGGTTTCTTGCTATCAGCCTGGATAGCTTGACTCCAGTAGTGTGGAGAGCCTGGGACTCACGTCTGAGCATATCCAGCCCACTAGGGGTGAAAATTGCAAAAAACACAGTTGATGGACAGAATGTAGAACAATGTCATACATTCACCCCAGTACAAGGATCTGGGCCTAAATCCATCGTTTTTTTGCACTCCACACCGCCCTGGGTTAGACACTGGCTATATGCAAATCAGCTCTGACCCTGTGCCTCATGGGAACAGTCCAGTTCGAACTACCAAGTCATGTCTTTCCCAGACCGAAATCAAGCATCCAAGGACCGGTTTCTGGCTATCAGCCTTCATCAGCCTGGATAGCTTGACTCCAGTAGTGTGGAGAGCCTGGGACTCACGTCTGAGCATACCCAGCCCACTTGGGGTAAAAATTGCAAAAAACAGTTGATGGACAGAATGTAGAACAATGTCATACATTCACCCCAGTACAAGGATCTGGGCCTAAATCCATCGTTTTTTTGCACTCCACTCCGAACTACCAAGCCATGTCTTTCCCAGACCGGAATCAAGCATCTATCCGGTCCTTGGATGCTTGATTCCGGATTTAGGCCCAGATCCTTATACTGGGGTGAATGTATGACATTTTTCTACATTCTGTCCATCAACTGTGTTTTTTGCAATTTTCACCCTGAGTGGGCTGGGTATGCTCAGACGTGAGTCCCAGGCTCTCCACACTACTGGAGTCAAGCTATCCAGGGTTATGAAGGCTGATAGCCAGAAACCGGTCCTTGGATGCTTGCACAAAAACGATAATTTAGGCCCAGATCCTTGTACTGGGGTGAATGTATGACATTGTTCTACATTCTGTCCATCAACTGTGTCTTTTGCAATGTTTTTTGCAGTTGAGTAATAGATGGCACACGTGGGATTGTTTTAGGTATAGCTTAGTTTTCATTAAAAATAACATGTTATAAGCAATTTTACACATGATCCTGCAGAAATAGGCTGAATTGATATAGTTGTAATAAAAACTAATTTGATATTTGAAGTGAACTTATTGATGCCTTTTAGTTGGCCACATGTCTGTATACATCTCCATTTTCAAAAAGATGGATGCCATCTCTGTCACTCACTCCAGCTTCACTCCCCACAAGCTTCATAGAACACAGTTAGCTGTTGACATAATGGTTTATTTCCACTGCAGTAGTTGCCTTAGTAGTGTTGAGCTAGCTATGGTAGGGATAAAAGATTGCAACAAGTATCTGTCTCATTTGGTTTATTCACTGGGTCCATTCACTAGAAGAAAGTCTTATGTCTAAATGTTTCATAATTGTCTGAACATTGGCAAAATACATTTGCATACATTGAATATGTTTTTTCAAATTTGGATGGTGCTTATATAAGGTAATAATGTGTATTATTCTCTTGTTCTGATTTGCTAAATAAATGATGTTTTTGCCCACATCATGATGATGCTGCAGTTTTACTGTGCAAAATTTTGTATAAGAATCTCTTGATTTTCAGGGTGAGAGAGAAGACTTTCCTTTGCTACTAGACATGCTGTCAGATGTTCTTATGATTATGAAGCCCATTGAGACTTAGCATATTTTCCGATTTTTATATACTCTGTACAACCTTGCATCTGAGCGGCTTTGATGGCATTGACTCTGTACTTGAATATTTATATACATTCCTTTAACTTTTCATTGATCTAGAACTCAATTAATGAGTGGAACCCATTATTTAACGAAATGTTTTCACTCTTCTAATTGATGTTTTCGGAGGTGCCTTAACGGGGGGGGGGGGAGGGAGATGGAAGCACATGTTGCCTCATGCAATCGAGGTTTAACACAACTTCAGATCCAGTAAACTTGTGAGAACCGACTGGGATACATTTTGGGGTGCCCAAATGTTGTTAAACAGTTTTTCTCCTACACACGACGAGCTAAATTGTTTCAAGAGTCTTGAGATGATGCTCCCCTATCACTGGAAACGTTTCAGCAACGGTTCATTGTGACAACCTTTTTACTCTGCCAAAGAATGAATGCAAACAAAAATGCCAAGAGGATACACAAGCACTTTTCTATGTAAACACAGTGGTTGAGTTCACATACACTTCCTACTTACTACAATTTCCCCAGATGGGTCTCAAATATATAAACTATTTTAAATTGGAAAAGTTGTCGAAATGCAAATCTAAATAAGTGGAAGTTAACATCTCTATAGAATCAAAATGAGGCATGGTGAGTACCAAGGTGCATTCAGGTCTTTATTGTTCCTTTCTATGAAAACTCACATCCTGAACTTCTTGAGGAATGGTGTAAAATCATGGTCAAAATGTACAAAAGCATGCTCGAAATTCAAGTAAAGTGTGCTGAAAGGCATATGGAACCTACTAAAGAGAAACTATCGAAACTAAGGGAAGAAACAGAAAAACATAAGGATGAGACCTTAGTAAAATAATTTCTAGAAGCATTGGTAATCTGACTAACAAAATATGAGAACGAAACTAAATCGAAATTAAGACTGAAGTTCCCCAAGGACAAGAAAGACTATATAGAAGGTTGCCAAAAAATACACCTTACCTACAAATGAGTTAAGCACCATTCAAGCTCATAGAAAACAGGAATTGTTTGTCACAAATTTTGTTGTCAGTTCAGAGCATGTAGTGGTGTGTCAAGCAAATAATTTACTTTTTTTTTTAAGAGTTCAGACTTCTAAAACAGAAACAAGACCACCCACTAAGAGGCAGACCAAAAACAAAAGGCAGAAGAGATAAAACAATTATTCACAAGATGAGAAGAGGTGGCAAGGGACAAAGTAGAGCACGACCCCGCATACCAAGAAAAAGGAATGAATCCAAAATCAATGGAAGAGAATACAGGAATAAAGTCCATCATCTGTATTTATGCATGGGCTTATCATTTTGCCCTTACATTGATTTCGACCATCCTAAATCTAGAATGGACTTACTTTTGTACATTCATAAATTGAAATTGTTGAAAATGTATAAAATATGGAGAAGGGGGAGTGAGCTGGAACTAAGATGCACCTCCATGTGATTCCAGTATTAGGGACTTAAAATTCGTTACGATTGAGATCAAGCTCAAAGAGGTGACACCATGCAGGACACAAGGGATGTACTTCCAAATATGGGTTTTCATTTGGATATGGCCTCTTGCAGTGGTTTCCAATTGAAGTCTAAACTTAATCCCATCATATCACATGATCATGAAATGACCATTAGCTGCTTGAAATGACAAAAGGAAATGTAGAACAAACATGAATATAAATCTCACAAGGGAACATTGAAGAGCCCTAGATAGTCCAATGAATGATCCCAAACCCTTGACTAAAGTGGGGAATGTTGTCTTTATGGATATGGACAAGTCTAGGTCAGAGACGTCTAGACAACTGTCCAATTCTACCTGTTTTGAGAACTTCACAATTAATGACATTAGGAAGGCCATTAGTGAACATCATGAACTTTTTTGGAAATGGAGAGAGCAGGGACTCATTCGTTTTTATGAGTATATCTTTTTGAAAACTGATAACCAAGAGATCTATTCTTATATCTTTTTTCGAAGATTCATTAACATGTAACCAACCTCCGGAAATAAAACTATAGTTGGCTTCTAGAAAATACAATTTTATAGGTTATTCACTTTTTACACCCACGTCAGGGTTTTCTCATTGTGCTGCAGGGACAATTCTGACAAAACATCATGACATCACATGGAAAGCTATCTAAATCAAGATTACATTAGACATTAATTCCAATAACACGTTTAAAAAGAAATGGGGGTTCACACATGTATACTTTTTCTTAGAGGCACACCACTTACATTATTTGATTGTACTAAATGTTACAGTCCATGATTAATTTTTGCCTCAAACAAAATATATTTAGCCTGCTTCCTCCAGCTTCGCAAATCTTTTTACAGGCTGGTGGGATGAGCAGGTGATGTGGGTGGAGGAAAATGAACAGTTCACATACCATATACCTCTAAGTGCAAGATACACTGATGATCATTTCTTAAAATGGGATGGTACTACTGAAATGAGCGGGATCGGTATTGACACCTTACCAAATAGGGATCTTAATAACACTTTTTTCAATAAAGAAAGGAAGCTGTTGAACATCTTGACAATTTCCTGGAAATAAAGCATAATCAAATTCTGCCGAAACTACATAGAAAAGAAACAGTGGGTAACAACATGGTACATGCACACAGACACCACCCACCCAATCTGAAATACCTCATTTAATCAGGAATTCCTGAACAAACATAACTGCAATAATACCAGTCGCTATTTAAAAAGAGGAATAGCTCAACTTACAAAGATTCATGGAAAGTAGATATGGTGAAAAACAACAGTAGAGAGAAAATTGTGTTTCAAAGGAAATTTGATGAGAAAAATAAAATGATCAAATCAGATTAATTACTGTTTACAGCAATTGGTCTCATGAACTAAGGTTTACTGCAAACACGGAGATTTCCTTAAATATAACCCAGGAATGAAGCTAATGATGGGTTCCAATTTGGCTATAACATTTGGAAAGTCTGGAGCCCAAACTGATATTTTGGTACAGCCACCTAGAGACTCTAGAAAGAAATCCTGGTTAGGAGCCTTTAAGAACCATTTCAAATGTGATAGAGGTAAAGCATGTAAGAACAGAATAAATCGGAATAAATATAATCTACCTACGTGTAAATTTAGATTGATTCTCAAGTATGTCACACGTTCATCAGATTACTGCATGTATAGTGGCAATAGCCTTACTCCACTAAAGCATCATGGATCAATTTCAGACTTCCTAACGATGCCAAGCTTTGAAAAATTGTAATGTCACTAAAACCCTCTAACCATTTCCATGATCCCTTGCTGGCCAAATTCTTCAAGGACTTTAGATCTGCCATCCTACCTCTCTGGTCCTTGATAATCCATGAATTGCTCATACAGGGTAGAATTCCTGACTGCCTAAAGATAGGATTAGTCACACACATTCAAAAAAAGCCTAATGTAGACTTATCTGATCCCAACAATTTCCGTCCAATTTCCAACATCATGACTCTAGCTAAACTTATTGAGAAATGTGTACACTTGCAACTCTGCAATCACATCAAAGAGTTTCAGCTGCTTGACCACTACCAATCTGGTTTTAGAGCGGAACATAGTACTGAAACAGCCCTAACCCACATTGTTGATGATGCCTTGAGTCTACTTGATTCAAAATGTGCGATGTCTACTTATCCTTATTGATCTATCCTCAGCGTTTGAGACGGTCAAACACGAAAACCTGATTGATATTCTGAAAAAAAGGATGGGGTTATCGGTCCTAGTCTTAAATTTGTTTGACTCGTTCTAACAGAACGCAAAGAATAAAAGTGAGTCATTCCCTCAATAAGAGTACACCAGTTTCATTTGGAGTGCCTCAAGGTTCCACACTCTCCAACACTCTTCAACTTGTTCATGGAACCCCGCACGGAAATCCTGAAAATTCAAACATACAACACCACATGTACGCTGATGATACGTAACTTTATATGAAAATTGCCTCTCTGGAAGACAACAAAACGCTGAACTGTGTTCTTCTGAAAACTCAACAATGGCTAACTCACAATAATCTTTTGCTTAATACTCTCAAGACCGAGTTACTCCTAATGGCCCGCCCACTCACTCCTCCCATTCAAGACTGGCTCAACAACTTACGGCCCTTAACTGCGATCCTCATGTTGTTCATTCCACTAGATCCATAGGCATCGCGCTAGCCAAACACCTGAATATGCAAGACCACATCAGCACAACAACTAGGGGAGCCAACTACCATATCAACACTCTTAGGAAAATCAAGGCGTTCATGCCTCCTGTGGACCTGCAACTTGCAGTACAGTCCTTAGTGATCTCCCATGTGGAATATGGAATTGTGACCTTGGCTGTGCTGTGCAAAGCTAGACTGACCACCCTAAAGGCCACTCTGAACTCTGCTGCCAGACTCATCACGGGCTCTCGAAAACATGATCAGATCACACGTGACCTAATTCAGCTCAACTGGCTATTGCTCGAAGGTCGAATTAGGTTCAAGATTGCCTGCCTGACGCGCAAAGCGCTACATCATAATACTCCCACTTACTTGGCAAAAACACTCAAACTTTTTAATGTGTCTTGGTCACTAAGAAGCTTCAGCACTCCCACGCTGAAACAGCACAAATTGAGAAAAAAAAAGAACATACAACCGCGCCTTTTTCCGGACTGGCCCCAAGAATTTGAAATGCTCTTCCGTCTGATATCCATTCCAACCCTTCGAACTCTTCTTTCAAAATACATGTCAAAGGACTTCTCCTGAATAACCAGCTGCAACAACCGTCCCGGAGACAATATAACTAATCTTTTTCTACCCTATAGTAAAGACAGCTATCGCATTTGTTTGAGACACTTTTGGGATGCAACTTATGTTCTCCCTACAGGTTCCTCATGTTTGGTTTTGCTATTATAGTATTGGGGTTGGTTCACTACAAATCCTAAGGATGTTTACATGCTTAGTGACTAATTGTATCTTTTTTTCTGATGTTCTGGGCTCTGATACCCTTTTCGTGTCATGTTCACGCTTTATAAAACTTTACAAATAACTATGTGCTACACTAGAGAGTCCATGCAAAGACAAATATGTGGACAGCATCATATTTTTGGTGCGTAAAATGATATTGGACAGAAAAAGTCTTTGGTTTAGGAATCATGTTTCATTTTGGATTTGAATACCAATTAACAAATAAAGTAAATTAGATCAGAAATTAGTTATACATATTGGTTGAGTACCTCACTCAAGCATGAGCATTCTGTGGCACACATTTTTGTCTGTTTTATTTAGCCTCTGACATATGTTTATTATTTTACTGAGTCATATTTGTTTTATAAAGCAGTTCTACGTATCATGTCTCATGAATGTGTTTGCAATTTTTGCTCATTAGGATTTTTAAATAATTCTGTTAAAACAAATTAGGGGAGCATTCACAAAGCAGGTATACTTATTGGTAGAAGGTTTAAGGATAATTATTACCCCAATTGGGGCTTCCTGTCTTGGGAAAATATATTATTAAAGGAATTCTATCAGATCCCCACTGGAGTGCATGTAAAAGTGTGCACCAATATACGTGCAGAAGTGGGAGACTCCATTATTAATTGGTTTAACGATTTCTATTCATAAAAAAGTGCACCTAATCATACAATCAGGGTTAAAGATTACCATGACCGCAGGTTCCCAAGTAACCTGGACCCTCTGATCCTACTCTTCATGGATCACTAGTACCTCTCTCATAGTTTGAAGTAAAGGAGTTGTGACCTGTGGACGAGTTGCCTTCAGGCTTTCGCGAGCACCTTGTCAGCTGGACTATATCCCAAGGCTAGCATAAGTGCTGAATGGAAGCACTGCATAACTGTTTGGTCACAGAAAGAAACCCTATGGTGGCAGCAGCACCAAAATATGAAAAGAGCAGAGAATTCCTCTTGGATGGTGTCTTGGATGTAAGCACCAGCCTTTGCTCAGGATGTTAATTATGCAGATGATAAACGAGCAATGGAAGCAAAGCATGGATACCATCAACACAGCGTGGGCGGAAGGCATCAGAGCCAGCCTTACTAACTTATACAACCACCTAGCAGAGGTTAGCATTACCTAGGGCATGACGAGCCTGAGTGCCAAGTTTAAGTCAGTGAGCTGCTATCTACCTGGCTAACTGAATCGCAGACTCTGCAGCTCGAGCCCACATTGCAATCAGTCACTTAATGGCATGCACTTCAGCCTGGGAAAGGGTTGGCAAGGGGGACATTGACAATCTATGGAGACCAGCCACTGTTTTGGCCATGGCACTGCCCTGAACATAGACTACCTGGCTTCACGTAGTGCAATTTCTATTTCAGTTCCTGGGCAGGGAAAAAAGGATGTGACAGGAACACACAGTGGAACATCTGAGTTTCCCTTCTTCACCTGTGCTGCTGCCTGTGAGATGGCCTCAAGAGTCACATAATTAAGTACAGGTGATAACCACAGGCAACCACTGCCACAAGCTAAGCACTGTTCACAACTTTTGTGGGATAACTCAACACACGCTAACTGTCTATCATCTATGCTTTTCTAATGTCTACTTCATTGATTTTCTGTGGAAGGCAAGAACTGCCCAAGACTTCACCAATATCTTTTACCATAGCTCTTTACAATATGTGGAGGAGATCAGCCCTCATGGTATCATTGCTTCTAATGAGAGTAATGTCAGCTTCCTACCGAGAAGTAGGAAGTAGTGTTGCTGCAATTCAATGGCAAGGCAATGGTAGAGGTAGAGGTAAAAAGCAAATTACCTATAAAACCATATTTTCTAGAAACCCACCATTAGAGGAAACAATTGGTCTTCCTGGAGGCTGGTGGCATATTAATGAACCTTTAGGAGACAATATAGGCATGGTTCTCTTGATTATCACAGCTTTCAAAAAGATATACTGATCAAAATGGAAGAGTCCCTGAACTCTCCATTTCCAAAGAAGTTCAAGATATTTACTAATGGGACTCCTATAGTCATTAATTGTGATGTCCTAGTAGTAGTCAGAATTGGACAGTTTTCTAGATGCCTCCGACCTATATTGGTCAATATCCATGAAGACAACTTTCCCTCTTTTATTTGAGGGTTTGGCAACTAATTAGGATAATTCATTGGACTATGTAAGGCTGTTCAATGACATTCCTATTAAAAATAACTCATCAGCTCCAGTAGATTTATTTCAATGTTTAAGCTAGACCAGCATTTCCATGCTCCGTGTTTAGAGGACCCTCTAAGCACAGTTAGAATATCCATTTCAACTTGAGTTTCAGGGCTGGTCCACTGATCTCCACCTCCCCTGCAATCCACATGCAAAGAGTCTCAAGATCCACCATAGGAATTTCCCTGAGGAATACATCCTTCTCACTCATGTATGTCTTCCAGAGGAGTCAACATTTATTCTCTTCCCTTAATGTCTTAAACAAAATGTCTTTCACTTCCTGCTACTACTCCTAAGTATCGCTCTTGTGGCACCTCCTATCTCCTTTTCCTTGTTAATCCATGTCTAGGGGTGTTTTGTCCTCTAATCCATTTCAAAGGTGTGTCAACTCCATTTCAACCTTTATTGAGACGGGACGTTTTTCAAGGCATTCCCTCTCATTACATGTGAGAGAGGTCTCACCTTCTCTACATTACTGGCTGTCCTGAAGAGCGGTACCGTATACACCGTATAAATGCAGGTCACCTTGTTGAATGTCTCATTCTTTCACATTCTTTCCTCTTCAGATTTGTCTCGCGTCTTTTTGTCCCCCACATGTCCACTCCTCAGTTTCTCCTTACTGATAAATTTATCAGGATGTGAGAAACGCTCAGAATTTAAGAGGTGGGGAAAGGACCTTACACTCTCAATGTTTCCCATTACCCAACACACAGTGCATAGATAACTTGTACAAAACACTTTATCTTACAAAGATTACTAGGACTTGGTTTATGGTCTTGCCACAAAATGTCAATGTAACCTAAAGTTTGGCGCTTAAGAAGAACAAATGTAAGAAATTACTGGTACACGTTAGGACAAACATTGGATATCATTTTCATGTTCAGTTCAATACATCTAACGTGGAGAGGCTCACTGTACGTTAGGCACATGCCAGCTGATTTTCACAAACCAACAATTGATGAAAAATGCACAAAAAGACATATTTCAATTACTCATGTGTGTGCCATATGAATTCATCTCACCTCACGCAGAGATGTTGTTTCCCGAATAAAAAACATGTTGATTATCCCAAGATATTTGGTAATTTTGGCCCCAGGTATAAGAGAAAGTGGTGTCATCTTAACAACAGGGACGGTGGCATTTGTGCAAGAACCAGTTGAGCGATGGCGTGAGTGTCCTTCCGCCAGTGGACTTGCTTTGTCAAGTGAAGTGACTAAAACAGGCAGGTGGAAAGAAAAGAGAAAAAGAAAGTAACTATTGGCTGCACTTCTACAGCTCATTCACATGAACACAATGACAGACCTGCATTATCAACAACGGCCCGGTGAAAACATATGGATAAAAGATCTGAGAAGCACAGCCATGTGACAACAAGCACAAGACTGTCATAAAAAATAAAATCATGCAAAGCATGCACGCATACCCAAAAAAAATGAAAAAAAGCTGAAATTAAATTTGGTTTTAAAGTAGTGACGTACCTGCAAAGAAAATATGGAGGCGTGTGGCAGCACATACACCAGTTGACAATCAATAAGAGAAATTAAAAATCAGGATGCAAAATTTGTCAAATAATTGTTTTGCTGTAGAAATCGAGTATTAATTGAAGAGTGTGAAAGTTGAACAGTTTGAAGTCTTAAATTATCTGTCTTCCTACGTAACGGGAAAGAAGGTTTCTCACAGTCATAGGGACGTTGATGAAACTCTCCTTTATACATTCATCATGGTCCCAGTGCATAAAAACCTTTTTATAGCCGTTATCGAAAACACAATATCTGTTTTGGGTAAGTCCTTTCCATTTCTAAAGCCATGTGGATGGATGATGTTACATATATGGACTCCATGTCCAGACATATGTGAGATAAGTTTCATTATGTGCTGACTTGGAAACATCCTATGTAGAAGTGTTAGACGTGCACTTTTTAAATTCACCCCTAGAAATATCTATAAATCTCAAATAGAAAGGACCTGCAGCTTTCACACTCTGCTATTGGTTGCGTATTCAATTAGCAATGCCATTGCTGGGTTGGAATGTCCACCCATCACCTCGGGGGAATCAGAGGCCTCATATTATGATCATAATGGGGTAGAAACAACATCCGCCTACTTGTCTTAACTGATCCGCGCCTTATGGTCTGAGCTTTCAGTTTAATGTGCTCTATCCAGCTGTTGCATCTGTCTGCAAAGGAACTGTAATCAACTGAAGTCGCTGGAAACATACAGACAGAAAGGAAAAAAAACAGAAAGAAAAAAATATATATATATGGGTGACGTCTCTTGCGCATTGGAAAGCTCCCTGTGATGAAGCAAGTATCTGTATCTGAGGAAAAGAATGGCCCAGTTGCAAATCAGAATGAAGCATGCGACAAACAGAATGAACTTACCTCTCTGAGCAGCTGCAGCCGCCACGGCTATAGCAGTATGGGGGCTTGTTCTCTCAAGCAGCTCTGTAAAGGCAAAAAGGGTGATATTATTATGAAAGCATCAATAAGGGGACTTTATACAAAACAGACGTTTCTCCAGAAAAGGTTACTTCCCTGTAACAGTAATTTTGCATGATGTGTATCCTCCCCAGATTAGCATTCTTTATAGTTCTTTCCAGCAGTGAATCTACACCAAGGCTCTGTTCTGTCCCTTCATGAGGGCAACAAAAACATGCTTAAACGAGGTGTTCCAATAACAATTTTCTCTAACACTACAAATTAGCGGGGGGTATTGGAGCTGCAGAATTACTGTTGAATAACTTTAAATTCTCGAGAACACAATTGTACTGGGATTTACATGATTCAGAACAGATTATCAAGCACCACCCTTTGTTTTTCTCAATATCCTGAGAGATATTTGACAACCTAAGAATCAAACCATCACCAGAATAAAGACAGCTATGTCTGCAATATGTATGAAGAGAGCTGCAAAAGGCAGCCATGGTAATCTTTGCCAGAAGAATAGGTACCAATGCCCTTATGTCTCAACGGATTTTCCCAAACATACAAAATGGGTACACCCCCTTGATACATGAGTACTGCTGTCTGACCCAGTAAAGCATGAATAGTCCTCTGATAGTAGACATTCCTACGTGTTATAGCTTGACCTTTTGTAGTGGACAATAAGTCACAAATGTTTGTCTACATGCTTGAGGCATCTCTTCATTTCAAATGATAACAAACCCCAATGTTAATCAGTATAATACACAGAGATTGATTGGCATGCAATTCAGTCTGAGGGAAAATAGACAAACTGATAGTATCATATAAACATAGAAAATTACTTCCAAGGAAAGGTACAGGTGGCTAAATAGTCCCTCACGAATAATTGTTAACAATACAGCCAGAATGCATGCACTGCACTCACCATGATGGCGAACGAATGTCAATATACAATTATCAATGAAGATATTCTAACTTACATTTCCGCATGGCTTCAAATGGGATGGACTATTGTTTAAGGGTAAGATGTACGAATGGTTTCTGCAAACGGAAAGCCTGTTATATCCCAAAAAGAGACAGGCTCTGTGATTGCAAAAGCAGTTCCTATCTACTAAAGGGACACTGCAAATTGATGACAGCTCTACTGCTCACATTGCTAATATTGTAGTTATTTGCAAATTGCAAACAAAATGGGGCAATAAAGACGTGCCATCATTTTACTTGCAACACACAAGGAAAATTACATCCCACTGGAAAGCCGCGGCGGGGCCTAGCTACCTTAGGTGGAAGTCTGCTTTACTTGTGTGGGCAAACAGCGAGAGTTCAGTGCGTTTGCAGCAGGCCTACAAGTCCCATAATGACAGGGCATTGGAGGTGGCGCGAGCTTGGGAGGTCCTTGTGATAGCGCTGAAGGCGACAGATTTGGAAACTGACTCGGAGACGAGTGCGCTCACTGTAGATGAGGACCAATAGTATTGATACCTTGACGCTGAAGAGCAAGCGCGTGAGGCGACCCCCGGCTTCCATAATAGAATATTTAATAATATTGTTGGAACGATGTCACCTGTGGAACCCAAATGAAACGATTTACCACTTGATTACATTTAGCCTTAAGATCATAGTGCCGGTGGGGGGAAGTGAACTTGGGCTGGGAGGATCTGAGGATGGGGCCTGAAATGGGCTTGACACGCAAAACACTGAGACACAGTAGCCTGATATCGGGCGAATAATTTGCCACCGTATTGTTTCTTATAATAGGGGGACTCTTCGCCAAATGAGCCAGTTCCGGTAGTTGATTTATTTGATTGTAAAAACAATGTCAAATGTCTCCTTTACTTCAGGTGTCGAGCTTTATGTAGAAGTGATCGCCCAGCCTCATGCCTGTTGTTTGTGTTTGAAAATAATAAAAAGATTTAAAAAAAATAATGGGTGGGAATGCTTTTTTCTCTGTCAGATCGCATAGCTCTAATTAAGATGATTATCCTTCCGAGGTTTTTATATTTATTCTGCAATGTTCCTGTCCGCCTCACAAAACACTTCTTCAAACAACTTCGGTATCAGCTGTTGCGACTGGTATGGGGGAACAAGCAGCCCAGAATCAGTTGGCATACTCTTACACAGACATTTGACAGGTGGGTTTTCAAGCTCCGGACTTCTACGTGTATTATCTATGTAGCCAGGCACAATATGCTTACTTCTGGTTCAAACCACATGATTTTTTGCCTCATGTGGCAGTAGAAGAGGGTGATGCATACCAAGTGCCTCTAAAAGGTATTCTCACTCATGCCAAACGTCATACACCCAAACACGAGATTAACACTATCTACGTCAGGTAAGGGCGTGGCAGGAAATCGGGAGGAGAACTAATAGGCTTCCACTGTATGCACCTGCTCTGCCGATACAGGGGCACGCCACCATCTCGGTAGCGCAGGAACAAGGCCCAATGAAGACATTGCGAGAGGTGGGTATAACACTAGTGGGTGACCTCTACATGGATGGGAAATATGTGACTGATCACGACTTGGATTATGTACAGCATCCCACACCACTCTTTGACTTCACTTGCTTTCGGTTGCGTCAAGCGATAAAGGCCCATTACACTACATTCCCTAATGAACCACCAGTGTCCCAGGCATTACCGGAGGTGATAGTCGCTCCTAACCGGAAGAAGCTGATAACGAAACTATATAAAGCGATACAAGGGGACACGGCCATAGGACACGATAAGAGCTTGGCCCGCTGGAATTCGATATTGCTGCCCCCAATTACAGAGGCAGTGTGGGAACAAGTCTGCACACTGACAGGAAAGTTAATGTCCAATAACAATCTCTGCATCATACACGTTAAATTCATACATCAGGTCTATTACTCCCCCCTAAAATTGTACAAGCTAGGACTATGCAATTCGGCCTGCTGTAGGAGATGTGGCTGGGATGAGGCTGACTATCTGCACCTGGCATGGCGGTGCGGGCGGTATTCAGATACTGGGAGCAACTCACTGCGCTGATACACAAGATGACGGGCCAGGCACTGCCATGTACGCCCTTAGAATGCTTACTAAACTACACCCCTCAATGCAAATCGTTAGTGGGTCGTTTTGTGCGAGTGGCTCGTTACTAACCAAAAGGCGTATATTGTTTACGTGGGATAGTAGACTGAAACCAAATGTAAATTTGTGGCTTAAAGATATGGGCTACTGCCAGGAACAATTGGAACTGTATGCAGAAGAACTGCCGTCGTCATCCAGACCCAAAGACATCTGGGCTCCCTTCAGGGAGTACTTATGGGCTCAAACAGAGCAAGCCTCGGAATGACAACCTGTCGTGTTAATGACCTCGCCATACTGTATAAACTTCGGACTTGCTCACTATGCTATTACCTCAGAAGACTGGATTAATTTGTGTGGTGCTGTAACCAATCACTGATTTTTTTTTTAAAGTTTTTTTTCCTGCATTGTGAACACAACATTACAGCGTTTGTTAACAGGATGGTTCGTCATACATTGTATGCTGTGCGCATATAAATGAATCATCTATGACATTGAATTTTTCTTTTCAAACAACTTATCACCCATGTTTCTTAATCCCCCCTCCCACTACTCCCCTCGCACTTCTAATCAGATCATCCGCTTATTACTCATGGAATGGGTCAATTCTATACATTTCAGTGATATCTTATGTTCCTCCTGCTTACAACGCCTCGTTCGCCAGTGTTAATAACTTTCGTAGTTAACAATTACTGCACCCTACATTGTGCAACCACTTCAATCAAATGGGGGGGGGGGGTTGGAGAAGAGGGGGGGGAGATTGGGGAAGGGGAGGGGGAGTAAGGGGGGGAGGGGGGAAGAAGAAGGGGGGCAGGGGGGCCATGGGCCCACGATTCGCATTCGTTATTCGTTATTCACCATAGCCAACCCACCAACCACCATTGCCTATTCCGCTGCAGCAATGTCATATGTTTCAAATCCTATGAGTATAGCCTGCCATTCCAGTGAGATGTGCGTTTTACGGAGACCTCTACGCTCCTCCCTTTGCAGTTCGGCTCCTTCTGCTTTCCCCCATCGTATCACCTCCCCATACCAGTCAACGGGTTTAGGGGGTCTAGCGGATTTCCATCTCATCGTTATCGTTCTTTTAGCCAGAAGTAGGGCCATATCTATAAAACGTGTGGTGGTGCTTTTCTTCCTTTCAGTGGGGCCTAGTCCTAGGATACAATAAACCAGAGAGGAGTAAGGTCTTGCGGGAGCTATCGCTGTCAGCGCCTCATGAATTGTTCCCCAGTAATGACCTAACCGAGGGCAGTCCCACAGCATGTGCAGAAGGCCAGCGTCCTCATCCATACAGCGAGGGCACGTGTCCGCCACGCTAGGGAACATAATGTGCAGTCAGTGGGGGGTAAGGTAAGCTCTGTGCAGAATCATTAATTGGATACATTTAAATTTAGGGTTGCGCGACACCTTTTTAGGGAATCTCAGTATCTTTTCCCATTCCTTATCCCTGAGCGCTGGCCCTATATCTTGTTCCCAACGCTCCTGAGTGGATTGTAGGGAGGTCGCCCTGCTAGTTCGTATGCCATACGTTAACCATTTTGTTAAGTGGCTACCGGTTCCCATTAAATATTGCATGGTGAGTAGTGGGTTCGTAGATGGTTCTGTTCCGTCCACCGACCAAGTCGTTGTAATGTAATGTGTCACTCGCGCATGCATTAAAAACAAGGTTCTAGGGGTCTGGTGCGTTTGTGCGAAGTCCTCGTGTGTCATAATGTTGCCGCCCGCAAAGAAGTCGCCTATTTGCGTAACGCCAGAATCGTGCCACGGTTGGAGTGCACGCTCTGTCAGTGTACCTGTCCCTAGGGGGAGTCCTAGTAAGAGTATTGTGGGCGCATAAGGGGTCGTCAGCCCCGTATATTTAACAGCTCTCTTCCAGCATCTGATAGCAAGTTGTAGGAGGTGTGGCGTTGATCTGGGTACCGTGGTGTTTGGAAGCAGTAGGCGGTGTACGCTGCCGCAATCCCTATCTGCCATGGTCATGTCTATCTCATGGAGATTGTGGCCCGCCAGCCAGTAGGCCAGCCATTGGAGTTGGCAGGCGTAGCTATATGCAGCCATGTCTGGGACCCTCATGCCGCCCTGAGGGGTAGGTAATTTTAACTTAGCAAGGCTTACACGTCTTCTACCCGGCCCCCATATTAGTTCCGTCAGTAGTGTGTTTAGCAATTTAAAGGTGTTCATCGGGATGAGGAGCGGGAGGTTTGTAAAGAAATATACCAGGCGGGGTAGGACCTCCATCTTGGAGATTGCCACCCTTCCCAGTATTGACAACGGCAGAGTAGTTCAAAATTTTATTTGCGATTTAAGGGCTGTAAGTGCTTTTCCTAGGTTACCGTCTAGTAGGTCTTGCGTGTCACGGTAAATTTGGATCCCCAAATATTTAAATGTTGACGGCGCCATCTGGAACCCATGTGGGGGAAATTGTAATTGGGTAGTACGTGCAGCGTCTCCAAAGCAGTAGCCATATGATTTAGATTCATTTATGGCGAGTCCCGAGATTGTCCGGAAAGTTTCAAATATTTCAGGGATAGGAGTAAGGCAGTCTGACATGTCCCTAATATATAATATTATATCATCGGCGTAGGCCGAGACTATGTGTGGCACGAGGTTGCGCAAAACTCCCCGTGGCGTGGCTAGGACTCGGAGTTTGTGTAGTAAAGGCTCCATGGCCAGTATAACGAGCAGGGGCGACAATTGGCAGCCCTGCCGCGTGCCTCTAGCTATCATGAACTGTCCCGATATGCATTCGGATGCAGATATAGTAGATTCACCCATGTCAGATATTCAGGCGGTATGCCGAACCGTGCCAAAGCCGCAAACATATAGTCCCATCTTAAGGAATCAAATGCCTGCTTTAAGTCCAGGGAGATGCAGCCCTCCGTCCCACCCCTGGCATCTTCGTGCAGCATTATCTGGCTCAGCCTCCGGAGGCTGAGCGCTGTGCTCCGTTCGGGCACGAAGCCACATTGGTCTGCATGTATGAGCGCTGGGATATATTGATTCAGTCTTGTCGCTAAGATCTTGCTAAGTATTTTGTAGTCCGTATTTAAAAGTGACAGCGGCCTGTAATTCGCCGTCTGCAGTCCGTCTCAACCAGGTTTTAGAAGGGAGACTATCAGTGCCTGAAGGGTCGTGGGCGGTAGGGCACCAGACTCCATCGACTCCCGGTATAGTAGATGCAGCTGCGGAGCTAGTAAATCAATATACACCACATAGAATTCAGCTGGCAAGCCGTCAGTGCCAGGGGTTTTATTCCGTGGCAAAGCTTTAATTGCCTGTCTGATTTCCGCAGTCGTGATAGGGCGCGCTAGATCGTCCCGTTGCTCAGGTGTGAGCTGTGGGATGGGCAGGTCCTCCATAAAGGACTCAAAGGTCATGTCTGTCATCGGCGGGTGCGGTTCATAGAGGTGCGTGTAGTAGTCCTTAAAGCTGGTATTTATGCCTATTTGTGTCCCTACCGTTTCTCCATGTTGATCCTGAACTTCTATTATAGGGGTGCCTGTAGGTGTATTACTCGCCATTCGCGCTAGTAATGGCCCCGATCTGTCAGCCTGAGTGTGTTGTCTAGCCGTGTATTCCCTGTAGTCAATGACCCGTAGCTCCTCAAGTAGCTCTGCGTACTGTATATGTGCTTCCTGGAGTTGTGTAAGTCGGTCGTTTGTGCCCGCTGCCTCGCTTTCCAGGATCCCCAGACTACCCTCCACATCCGTAAGTTTCTTCACCACAGTCTGTTTGATGCCTACTTTTGTGCCCATTGCCGCCCCCCGCATGGTCGTCTTGAAGGCGTCCCATTCTATTTGTCTGGAACTAGCTGTACCGGCGTTCTCGCGAAAGAACGCGACTATGGCTTCCGATATTGTTAACCTGAAGACAGGGTCCTCAAGTACTCCCAGCTGCAACCGCCAAGTTGGAATCGGGGTTGGGACCCTCCCCCATTGCAATGTTAGTTCCACTGGGTTATGGTCAGATAGTGTCTTTCCCATATGGAGAGCAGAGGTAATGGACCCTAGTAATGTGTTAGAGCAAAAAAAAAAACGATTTATTCTGGTATGCAATTTGTGTGGTGGAGAATAAAAGGTATACTCCCTATGTTCTGTGTGTTTGATTCTCCACGCGTCTTATGTCCCAACACTCTGCCCAGTGTACTAGTGCCTCTGCTTGTTTTTTGCTATCGGCTGAGTGTAGTGGGGGTGGGACCTATCCAGGGAGATATCCAAGACCGCATTGTAGTCCCCTCCTATGATACAACCCCACTCAAACCAGTCTGACAGTACTCCACTAAGGGTGTTGAGGAACTTCGATTGGTCCGTATTGGGAGCATAGATGCATCCCAGTACTATCGGGGTACCATCTAATATCCCACGGACAAATACATATCTTCCCTCTTTGTCCACCCGCTGTTCTAATGATTTAAAAGTGACGGAATTTCTTATCCATATAGCCGCCCCCCTGAGGAAGGCTGAGTAGGCGGTGGCAAATAATTGACCCTTCCATTTTTGATGCAATTTGGAGCCTTCCGCCCCGCTTAAATGGGTTTCCTACAGATAGGCTATAGTGACCTTCCTTCTATTCAATTGTGCCCGGATTCTGTGCCTTTTGTGCACCGATCCCATCCCGCGCACATTCCAGGTGCAGAGTGTATACTTGTCAGGCGTTGTCATAGTGAGGAGGATATACAGCAAATATTATACCCAGTGCAATTAGTGTGTGACACATAATGAGTTTTGATCTGAGTGCTTTAACTCTTCTAAACTTCCCAACCTTAAGGTCCTCCCTCGGAACCAGCGGAGGACCAAACATCTGTTACCCGACGTGGGCAGAACAATTAAGCGCAACTGTGCCTTCGCCTAGGGGGGGGTGGGTCCGGTTGTGCTCACCTGAGAAATGTTCACTTAGAGTTCCTGGGGCTCACCCTGTTATAACAAGGAACCCCCATCCACTTGTACCCACCTCCGTTTTAGTGAAATACACAATTACATACGTTACCGATTAGTATCTTCAACACTGGCATTAAAAATTCATTCGCCATTTGCGCAGTGATGCGCGGGAACAGTTGCAAGCTAATGTCCGAGTCCGAAACTTCCGTGTGTGTGCCAGACTCATGATCCGTGCCTGGCTGTTCCTGGGCATCGTGGGCTGCCAAGGCCGTTGTTGTAAGAGGCGCGGCTCTCACACTTGTCTCCGCCGTAGTCGGCATCTGAGTTGGGTCCGTGATAGTTGTGTCTAGAGCGTGTCCCTCCTGGCTTGTGTGCAGTTCCATCCGTACAGAGGGGCGATCTCCTTGTGACTCTGCCAGGGGATCCTGGGAGGCATTCGGCGTGAGTGTTATCTCCATCCATTCTGACGCTTCCTCCGGGGAGTCGAAGAAATACGTTTTGTGTCCATGCATAATTTTTAGGCGCGCCGGGAAGAGGAGAGCATACTTTATGTTGCGATCTCGTAGTGCTCGTTTCACTCTCATAAAGGTCGATCTGGTTTTCTGGACTGCTGGGGTGAAATCCGGGTATAGCGATACTGTCCTATTTTCATATTTTACCGGGGCATTTTCTCTAGCAGCCTTGATGATCGTATCCCTATCCTTGTAATGGAGTAGGTGCGCAATCAAGGGACGCGGGGGCGCCCCTGGTCTGGGCGGGCGCGGAGGCACTTTGTGCGCTCGTTCCACACTGTAGAGTGGGGTAAGGTCCGTTGGTGCAACCACGTTTTTGAGCCAGTCTTAAACAAACTGGGTGGGGTTGGTCCCCTCGCTGCGTTCCGGAATGCCCAGGATGTGGACATTATTGCGGCGTGAGCGCCCTTCCGCATCGTCCGCTATGTCCCTTAATCACTTAAGTTGGCTCTCCAGATTCTCCAGCCGTGTGGAATGTTCTGTCTGCTGTGGTATCAAATAATCAAGCACCAATTTGTGCTCGGTTACTTTCTCTGCCAGTTTGTTATGGTCCGCCTTCAGTAGGGACAGGCCTGTGGACATTGTGTCCATGCGTGCTTCCAGCGCCTCTCTTGAGGCTCTGATTTCGGAAAGTATTAAGTCCAGTTTGGCCTCTTGGGAGCCCACCCCTGTTGGTGGTATGATGTCATTAGTAGATGAGGCTAAGGGATCCTCCGATCCGGAATACTGCATTGTAGTGCCTACCACGGGGTCCGGCTGCTTTTTACTGTAGCGTCCCATGGTAATTCTTCGCGACTGTTGTCGGGCTGTGCCCGTATGCAATTGGTTGGTCCCCTCTATTGTTGGTGGCGCACCTCGCTCCTGCTTTGCCAGGGCTTTGGGGGGTGTTCGCTACAGGCCCAAAGGAGTGTTCGCGATGTGCGACAGCCGCCTCCCAGGCCGCAGGCACCAGCACGCACCCCTCGTCGTTTCCACCACCTCTCGATTGATGCCCAGGTGCGGTCCGCCGCAATCGCTCTATCTGCGCATTCCACTTTACAGGGGATGGGGCTGGCGTGCTTTTCCTGCGTGCTGCCAAGATCACTCTGACCCCCTTGTGCGTTGTACCCCCCCGTACGCTTGTGGTGCTGGTAGGACGTGCTCTTTTGCTGTGTTTGTGCTCCCTCCGTAGTCGCGTTCAGTGGGGTGTCTCGCCAGTTCACCTGGGATGGTGTCTCCTGCACCCCAGGCCCAGCCTCCTCCTTCTGCTAGCGCGCCGCCATTTTGTGCCCCGCAGTGCTGGCGTCTACTGCCATGGTGGTCCCGCCTGTCACGTCTCGCCTAGGGGCGAGGATGGGCTCCTTCTCTGCGCGCGTTAGGTAAGCTACTGGGCCAGCGCTGGCCCGCACTCCACCGCCTGTATTTAGCGCTCCATGCAGGTCTCCATGGCAATACCGGCTCCACCGCTGTTTAGTGTGTTGCAGGCTCACCTCCCGGGGTATTACGAGGCGCCAGACCCTCCAGCAGGAGCGGTTGCTCCTCTCGTGTCCCCGCTGTTGTGTGGTACGCCTGTAGAGGGGCCGGGGGGGGGTGTCACTTACTCCGCAGTTGTAGGTGTCGTGGGCCTCAGGCCGCGGACACCAGGGATCAGTTCTCGCGGCCTCCCCTCGCACAAGCAGGTTACTCGGACCCCGCCTTCACTGTGGGCCGTGGTTTCTTTCCAGCTGCAGGCCTCGCCAGGATCCATCCGCGACACCTCTGCTCAGGACCCCCCGACAGGCCGTGTTGTCAGCTACACACCGTCTGTTTGCTGGCATGAAGCTCCGATTTGGAGGTGGGGACTCCGTGGACCCGAGGATTGCAGGATTTTGAGCTTCAGGGTGGTGGACGGAGCAATCTCAGCTCACATCCGCCATGTTCGGCCAGTAGCCACGCCCCCCGTAACCAATCACTGACTATCTGTGGTTTTTATGCGGCTAAAGTTTATGTTGTACAAACTAGTTATGTTATCTACTTAAAGCGATGTCATTGCTCTTTACTGATGTACTGTGAATATATTATGCTCTCTATGAGCGATGCATCAATAAATAAAGTTTATAAAGAAAAAAAAAAAGGATAAGCCTAAAATAAGCAATTTCATAATTGTTCCTTGTTGGAATTGGCCCTCTCTGCAGGCTCACACATAAATATTTTGCCTTCGCCCATCCTGTGTTTGCTTATTAGTTTTTGTTGGCCTTAGGAATCTGAGCACTTTACCACTGCTAACCAGTGCTTAAGTGTTTATGCTTACTACCCAAAACACGGTAAAATTGTATTACAACTGATCAGCATATTTAATTTACTCACCATACCCCAGTAAAGTGGTATAACATACCCAGGGCTGGTAAATTAATTGCTATTTGTGAGCCTGCAGCACTCATTGTTCTACCACTTAAATAGCCCATTAAAACATGCGTCAGGCCTGCCATTGCAGCCTGCATGCAGTTTTCAATTTAAATTCGATTTGGCAAAATAATCTTTTGCCAAGCCTAAAACTCCCTTTTTAATACATTTAGATCAACCTTATGGTAGGCTCCAAACATCCGATAGGGAAGATTGCACTGTACTTAAAATGTTGGATATGTACTTTTTAAGTTTTACATGTCCTGGTAGTGGAACAACTCACAAGTTCACTTTTCACTACTGTGAGACCTATCCCTCCCATAGGATAACCTTGGGCTACCTTATTACATTCAATAAGTTATACTTTTTGTTGGGGATTAGGTGGAAATTGCATGTCTGGTGTGTTAGGAATTGTAATTTAAAATCCTCTTTAATGCCAAAGTAGGATTTTGAGTCACAATTCTGATAATTGCAGTTTTAGGAAGTTGCCACTTTCTTGCCCTAGGTATTTGGTGCCTGCAGCCTGTTTCCTGGGTCTCACGACTAGGTGTAGTTGGCCTTTGTGTATTCTTCCCAGACAATAACACAATAGAAGGGATGTGTGTTGGCAGGGTGGGCCATCCACGGCAGGTTGTGGGTGGGGGCAGGGCTGTGCACAGCCTTACTTGTACTACAGTAACACTGCCTCAGCTCGCACACAAAGAACTTCACACTAGGAGGAGGAGCTTGGCGGGCATCCGTGATGGCCGCGTGAGCACAGCGCTCTCCGGACCCCCGCCACTCCCGGCATGATCTCCTGAACATATCCTGATTCTTCACGAGGATTTATGTAGAGGACGCTGGGCTGATCTTCCGGGAATTTTTGGAATTTGATTTGGACCCGGGGCGCCGAAGATACGGCGATTCGAACTTTCGGGGTCCGCCCTCGTGGTGCGCCCGGGACTGGGTGAGGCTCTCTGGCCGTCTCGGAGTTGAACAACAGCGGCAGGGGGATTTGACTTGTGGGTCCCCCTCTTAAGTTTCGGTTTCGATTCGGCCTCAGACTGTGTCATCTGGCAGGGGAGTCTGGCCTGGGCTGGGTCCGGCGCACGAGACGGCTGTCGGGCCTTTGGCTGGCTTATTCTCCTGTCAGGCTGGTCCTCTCCTAGTGATACCCTTGCAGCTGCCTTTTGGTCCCGACGCCCTGCTTTCCTGTGGCCATTTCCATCGGGTCGAGTAAGTCTCCTGGTGACGCGGTTTCCGACATGGCGGGCAGAGGGGACCGAGAGACACGAAAGACCAAGACGCCCCTGCGTGGGGGCCCGGTCCAGTCTAACGTTATGGACCGCTACACCCTTGAGAAGGGGTCCCCCGGAGCCGCCCTGCCTGGCCCAAGTGCGGTTGACCACAGTGTGGACGCGTCAACGGAACCGTCCTTGCAGGACATCATGGGCGCCATTTCTGGCATGAAGGAAACGATAGGCCAACAGTATGAAGCTTTGGCCCACAAAATCGACACCGTGGCCATTGATGTGACCTTGATTCGGGCCGACCTATCTAAAACCAATGAGAAGGTGAAGTCATTGGATCTCAAGTCATCCAGCCTCACGGCAGACGTCTCGGAGATACAGACGGAGATTGGCAACCTCCGTAGGGTGAACGATTTCATGACCCGGCGCTTGGAGGACTTTGAGAACAGGGCACGTCGCTGTAATGTGCGTGTAGTTGGCGTTCCGGAGAATCCAGAACCGCACTCTGTTGATCTCCTGGTCGAGGACCTGATCCAGAACTACCTCTCTCCGTCTGGGCTGAGTAAATTCTTCGCAGTGGAACGTGCACATCGTGTTCCGGGAGGCCAGGGTAAGCCAGGCGCCCCGCCGAGGCCTATTGTTGCGAAACTCTTCCACTATAGGGATCGGGACGCTATCCTGCAGGCATCACGTGTGAAGGGCCCGGTGGCCTTTGAGAATGCCACGGTGAACTTTTATCCGGACTTTTCTCAACAGGTGCAGAAACAGCGTATGGGCTTCCGTGGAGTTAAGAAGTGTCTCCGGGACATGGGATTGCGCTACGCTATGCTTTTTCCGACCAGGCTGCGAGTTGAGTACAATGACCGAACCCTTTTCTTTGATCGGCCTGATTCTGTGAATGATTGGCTGGACTCTCTGCCGGACCGACCTCCTGCGGCTGAGTCCGCCGCCCACCCGGGTGGTGCTGAGGGTGGTGTAGAGAGCTGAACTGTTGGTCTATGCCCGGGTCCTCGTGTAAAGTTACTTCTTCTGGGATTCTATGCCTAAGTGCCTCTACTGTCTATGCTTTTTCCTTGTTATTTGTCGTGTGGGGGTGGCGGGTGGGCCAGAGCCTTTCCTCCTCCGGGGTCTTTTTGTAGAATGGGGGTTCTTGGGCGACAGGCACACTGCATGTTGGGGTGGCTTTTTAGCTTCTTGCAGGGGTGCAGGGTGGGGGGTGTTTCCTTTATTGTTGGGGGGTGGGTGGATGGGAAGTTTGATGTTTGTGTGTTGTGTTCTCAAGGCGATTCTATCTTGCTAAAGATGTTTTTGATGTCATGCTCATTGGAGGGGGGTTGCGGCGTTGCTGTGTGGGATGGGGGGTAGCGGGTTGAGGTTTATTTCGTGGAATGTTAATGGTCTGGGGGATCGTATTAAGCGGGGTGTGGTGTTGCGATGTCTACGACGTTTGTCTCCAGATATTGTTTTTCTACAGGAAACTCATTTGGTGGGCAATACCTGTCGTGCAATGAATAGGTGGGGCTATCGCCTCGCCGCGCATTCGGGGTTTACCACGGGTTCCAGGGGGGTGGGTATCCTTGTTCGGGCTTCCCTCCCCCTAGCTATTGATGATGTGATCCTTGATGATCGGGGGCGTTATGCCGTCCTCGTGTGTCGCTATGAGGGTCGGACCCTTTCCTTGTTTGCCGTTTATGTGCCCCCCGGTCTACAGACCTCTACCTTTTCTGATTTGGGCCGTGTGTTGTTGAACCTCCCTGATAGTATTCTCTTCATAGCAGGTGACTTTAATTCGGTGTTTTCCGGTCTACATGATCGTCACCCCCCTAGGGACACCCCTTTGGCCCAACAGTGGCTGGGTGGGTTTCTGGATGCGTTCGGCTTGGTGGATTGCTGGAGGCTTATGCATCCTACTCAGCTTCAATACACTTTCCACTCTGGGGCCCATGGGAGTCTGTCTAGACTGGATTATTTCCTGATGCCTGCGGCGCAGTCGCCGGCGGTCCGTGAGATTAGACACCTCCCCCGGGGCATCTCTGATCATTCTCCGCTCTGGCTTTGTTTTGAGGTGGGAGTGGAGGCGGCGGGCCGGGTGGCTCCTATCAACCCTTGGTACCTCACCTCCCCCGAGACCCGCAATCTCTTGATTAAGTCTTTGGACAATTATTTTTTGGACAACGAGGGTTCCGTCTCCTCTGCGGTATCCCTGTGGGAGGCTTTTAAGACGGTGATTCGCGGGCAGGCCCTTTCCCTTATTACTGAATCCAAAAAGGCGAGGAATCGGGAGGTGGTGGACCTTGAGAGGGAGATTGCTGAGATAGAGGCTGACCTAGAATTGGATGTTACATCTGATAAACTCCACGCCCTGGGTCTGAAACAATTTGCTTATAAGTCTTTGGTCACAGATGCGGCTAAATTGATGTTTCGGGAGCAACAGGGTCGTTTGTATGATGTGGGGGACAAAGCGGGTAAATTACTGGCATGGTTGGATAAGAAGGAGAGGGCGAATCGTGTGGTGCCTGTGATTCAAACTTCGAACGGTGTGAGAGTGACGGACCCGGTTGGAATAGTTGAATGTTTTGCGGATTATTTCCGTGTGGTTTATACCCCTGTGTCTGAACGGGATGTTGATGACTCTCGCCTTTTGTTGCGTGATATAGCTCTGCCCAGTGTTTCCGATTTGGACCGAGTTTCTTTGGAGTCCCCTTTTACTACGGACGAGATAGCGACGGCCATTCGCTCACTCCGTTCGGGCAAAGCTTTGGGCCCGAATGGATTGCCAATTGAATTGTACAAGCTACGTCCTGACAGGGTGGCGCCCTATCTTCGTACCATGTTTTTGGAATCCCGCGAACGGGGTATTCTCCCATATGATCAGCGTCTGGCTACGATAGTTGTTATTCCCAAAGAAGGTAAACCTCGGGACCTTTGTTCGTCCTACAGGCCCATTTCCCTGTTGAATGTTGAACCCAAGGTCCTGGCTAAGCTTCTGGCTACCCGCCTCTTGACGGTCATTAGTGGCTTGGTTCATCCGGATCAATCCGGATTTATCCCGCATCGCAACACGGCTCTTAATCTACGTCGTCTCCACGGAGCTGTTGCGAGGGCGGGGCTTCTGACGGAGCCGGCCATTTTGGCTTCGCTAGACGCCTCGATGGCCTTTGACACGGTAGAGTGGCCCTATCTTTGGGCAGCTCTTGAGAAATTTGGTTTTGGACCTGAGTTTATTGGTTGGGTGAAGTTGTTATATGCCGAACCCTTGGCACAGGTAGTGGTAAACGGTCGGGTTTCTGTCCCCTTCTGTCTTGGTAGGGGATCCCGTCAGGGGTGCCCCCTGTCTCCGTTGCTTTTCGCGCTTGCTCTGGAACCGTTGGCTGCGTGGCTTCGATGGGAACCTTCACTCAAAGGGATCCGTTGGTCACCGGATTTTGAAGACCGCGTCTCGCTTTACGCGGATGACATTCTTCTGTATCTTACTTCCCCACGTAAATCTTTAAATGTCTTATTTGACGTTCTTACTTCGTTTGGTGCTAATTCGGGTCTGGTTATTAATTGGGCTAAGTCCTGTGTGTATGTTCTCTCGGGTGTTTTGCCCCCTTTACCGGACAGGTTTCCTATCCAGGTTGTCCAATCTGGCTTCAAATATTTGGGGATCTTTATTACGCTGGACTCCTCACTCCGGTTCGAGCGTAACCTCCTCCCCCCGCTTCTTAGGCTGCGACTGGATGTGGCCCGTTGGCGTAAGCTACCTCTGTCTCCTCTGGGCAGGGCTGCCCCTTTTAAAATGATGTCTTTGCCGCGATTCCTCTACGCGCTTCAAAATTCTTATGACGACATTCCCGCTACCTATTTCCGAGAGATTGAGAGTCTTCAGAGGCAGCTGATCTGGGACGGGCGTCCACGTATTGCCCTTGCGAAACTTACCATCCCTTGGTATGACGGGGGCATGGCGCTCCCCGATATCAAGAGATATTATTGGGCTGCCCAGCTGTCTGCCATTAACCACGCAATGTATTCCACGGGTCGAGATCCGGCCTTTGAGATGGATAGACTCCAGCTGCCGGGGAGGGATTTTAATAGAGCGCTTTATTCCAGATCGGCCGGGCGCCATCTTGTGGGCCCGTCCAGGACCGCTGTCAATGTGTGGCGCGCCGCGAATGTGAGTTTGGGATGGGAGAACCGACTGACAATGGCGACTCCGCTTTATGCTTCTGAACGTTTGGGGTGTCTCTGGTCTACTAAGGGCTTTGACCGCTGGGATATGATTGGTATATGTAAGGTGGGTGACGTCTGTGTGAATGGTAGAGTGAAGTCTTTCCAGGCCCTTAAGGCAGAATATGACTTGAGTGATAGGGAGTTTTTTCGGTATTTGCAGGTCCGGCATGCCCTGGCCTCAGTTCTGACTCCTGATGTGACCCTGCCCGAGTCCTCCCCCCTTGAGGATCGCATACTGGATGGACACCTGCCTGATAGCACTATCTCCCTTATTTACAAGAAACTGATTAATAATCGCGCTGACTTATTGGTCCGACTTAGGGAGGTTTGGGTCGGTGACGGATTGGACTTGGATGACGAGGATTGGCAGTCGGCACTCTCTTCTCCGAAAGAGGTCGCCATCCCCGCCCGTCTCCGTTTGGTTCAACTTAAGATCCTCCACCGGGTGTATGTAACTGGTCCGCGTCTGGTTGTGATGGGTTTTTCCCCAGATGGCTTATGCAAGCGTGGTTGTGGGATGAGTGCTACATTTCTGCATATTCTTTGGGAGTGCCCGGTGGTAGCAGCCTACTGGATTGATGTGCTTGCGGTGATGACTGATGTGACTGGTATTACCCTGCGGCCTGAGGCCCGGCGATGCCTGTTGAGCGTGTGGGAACCCACTGACTATTCTGTGGCCCAGACCAGGTGGGCGACCTTGGGATACATGGTCGCGAAGCGGGACATTGCGCAACTCTGGGGCGTATCCCGACCGCCCGAAGTCTCGGTGTGGGAGGATAACATGGACTGGTCCATGTTCCGAGAGAAGACCGTCTATGTGGCTAGGGGCAGACCCAGGGCGTGGACGAAGATTTGGGGTCAGTGGAATGCATATCGTGGAGATATTTGTACCCCTCCCTTGGTTGACACTCCCGATGCTACCTTATCTCCCTAGGCTGACGTTCCCGAAATTTTTTCATGTTGTTTTAGGATTTTCCTGCCCTCCCCGCTGGCCCCCCCCGGCCTTGCCGAGTCCCATTGATTAGCTTTTGTCTTGCTGCTTAGTGGCTTTCCCCTCCGCCTTCTGGGCTGACTTGATTAATGTGCATTCGCCTTGTTTAGAGTTCGTTGTTTTTATGATTAATACAGAAAATTGTTCTGTCCTGTCCTATGTTTTGAGCAATAATTGGTATATGCTTTGTGCCTGGCCACGCAAGTGATCGTTTGCTTCTTATGTTGTGTGTTGCTATTAGCGGCCAGCCCGTGTGGTTGTGGGCCCATCTTTGTAATTTTTATTTGATTGCTCAATAAAAGTCTTTAACCAAAAAAAAAAAAAAAAAAAAAGAACTTCACACTACCCTATTGTGACTCCAGACAGGAAGGCAGGAAATTCCAGACACTTCTCGGAGGAAGTGGGGACTCAACCTGTTTTTTGCACTTCAAAGGAGGTACCAGGTATAAAAACAGGGCTCTCAAACTCACCTTTTGGTTTACTTATGGACCTATGGAAGGACTCTCTGAGGACTGCTCTGCAGCCTATGGCCTGCTGTGTACGTCAGAGGATTGCCCTGCAGGCTGAAGCCTGCCCTGTGCCCTAAGAGAATCACCTTCCTGCTGGGTACCTCTTTTACTGCTTGAACCCAAGATTTCAAGAGTGACTCCAAGGGCTAGTTGGCTGTCGCACTGATCAGAGGCTCAGGGATAGAAAAGGCTCCACCCTTCTTGAACCTGCATCTGGGCCCAGAATGAATGAATCCTGATCCTCCACGTGGTGCCCCTCCAGCACTGGGCCTTAGAAAGCGGTGCTGAAGGTGCTCATAACCCAAATTCAAAACTTGGGGCTTAGAAATAATATGTCAAAAAGTGCTCTGAGAGATGGGAGAGACCGTTCCTTAACTGATTGCTAGTCGGCCTGACTTAACACTAGCTCTCACTATGTTCTCCATAGCAGCAAATGCTGTACAGCGGCTCAACGCAGAAGGGATATCCAGGCTCATAGAGCCCTCGTTGGCTACAGTCTGCAGCTTTGTCCGCCTTGAGATTTTTGACTTCTGTAAAAGCACTAAGTCCGAACATAGACATTTTCACTGCAACTTCGTCCAGTGGCCCCCCAATGAACACGATAAGCAAAGTGTCTGAATTTCCAGCACATCTCAGACACTGTACATCCTCTGAAAGCCCCATCCTTTATAACTGGGCAGAAGAACTGTTCATTTTGTGCAGAATTGTATTATTCCAAGTCTAAAATTCGGGGAGAAGGTACCAGACTGAGCATAATTCCACCACTGTTATATAGTGAGAAGAGGTTCCACATCTGCCTCCCAAGCAGACTGAGCTCCTGGGAAAACACAAAGGCACCCTCTCTTGCACTGTAACATATTCATGATCAATGCATCTAACACATGGAGTGTTGGTGGGGCCTTGGGGAAGGTTCTGGGCAAGGAGAGAAAAGCAGTGCATAGAGTATGGTAAATAAGGACTTCTATGGGTGTATGGGATCGATCATACACAATGCATTGTGATGGGAGGTCCGGGCAGAAGTCACCAAAAGTGTGTGTGATGTAATTGATGTCAGGCATCAGTCATTCATGGCGGAGAGCACAGGGTTTCTAGCCAGGTGTAAGCTCGGCGCTTAGAGGCAATCCAGTCGGGCACGCACTCGTAGTTGAGCGAGGTTGTTGCAAAAAGAACAATTGATGGACAGATTGCCGAACAATGTCATACATTCACCCCAGTACAGAGATCTAGGCCTAAATCCATGTTTTTGTTGCTCATCATGCCATTCCATTTTGGACCCAGCCATAGGCAAATCAGTCTTGACCCTGCGCCCAATACAAACAGTCTTGCCCGAACTGCTAGGCCAGGTCCTCCCTGGACTGGAAACAAGCATCCTAGGATCGGTTTGGGGTTTTCAGCCCCCATCAGCCAGGATAGCTCGACTCCAGTGGCATGGAGAGCATGGGACCCACGTTTGGGCATACCTGTCCCACTCGGCGTGACAAATCCAAAAAGAACAATTGATGGACAGAATGCAGAATAATGTCATACATTCGCCCCAGAAACTGGTCCCAGGATGCTTGCTTCCGGTCCAGGGAGGATCTGGCTTGGCAGTTTGGTCTGGACTGTTCCAATGAGGCACAGGGTCAAGACTGATTTGCATGTGGCTGGGTCTAAACTGGGGTGGCATGGTGATCAAAAGAACGATGGATTTCACCAAGATCTCTTGACTGGGGGTGAATGTATGATTTATTCAGCATTCCATCCATCATTTGTTTGCAGAGCGAGATTGGTGGGCAGACCGATATAGAGCAGTGAGCAACCTTGTAGGACTCTGCAGATGGAATAGGCAAGTGGGTGAACTGTGATTGAATGCAATGAAAGTATAGGTCCATAACTGGGCCACCTAGACCACCATACTTAAGTGTACAGCCAAGGACAGGGTTTGAAGCTTGGATTGGAGACGCATGAGAAAATGTTCTTTGAGTGTAATGTTGGTATTAATCAAAATATAAATAAACTTGGGGAGTACTACAATTTTGGCAACTGCAATTCTGTCCACTAAGGAAAATGGCAGTCTGGACCAGGCCGGTACATGTCCTTCAGGCAAAGTAATTAACTTGCCGAAATTTGCTCGCTAGAGTTCATCAGTGTTACTGCTGAGACATATTCAAAGATAACAGGCCTTTTCTTTTTGCCCACTACAGTGGATATTCAGATTCCAACTAATTGGTTGCCGGGGTAAGCAGGAATATAATAGATTTAGACCAATTAATGACGATCTCTGCAGGCACGCCAAATCAGATGATCTCTTAGATTATAGGAGAGACGTCTCGGACGTATACTGTAGCATCGCCCACATACATGTAAACTAGTATCCCTCTATGCAAGAGGCATTGTCGTAACCTGGCTGCTAAGAATTCAATCGCAATTGTGAATATTAAGGGTGACAATGGACAGCCCTGTTTGGTGCCCATAGACAAGTAGGAGGAGGACTAATCTCGCCGTTGATGCACAGAGCATGGTGGGTACTGTATAAAGCATAAAGTACTTTGATCAAGCGAAGAAAACAGGTGCTAACCGTGATATGAGCCAAGAGTTAGAAAAGATATGGACATTCCGGCAGTCAAACACCATGGTGGTATCTAGAAGAAAGGGGCTGCACTAAGCTGGGGGGTCAATGGTATATATGAGTGCATACATGACATGTAAGTTATGCGATTTTAGTGGCCAGGAACAAAGCTGGATTGGTCAGGTCTAACACTGTCCAGCAGGAGAGGTAGTAGGCGGGTTGAAATTAAGTTGTCCAGGATTTTATTATCTACATTAATCATCGAGAGCGGCATATAAGAGTCGCAACGGTTTGGTGGCTTACCAGGTTTCAGTATCGTGACGATTATCGATTCAGGCAGGGTTAGGTGATAGTGTTTCATATAGCAGGGACTCCTCTATACTTCTACAATAATTGTATGCAGTTCCTAATGTCTAAAGCATGTAGTTGTGTGTGATCAGGGGCTCCACATAGTGGTGTAGAGTTAGAAGTCAGGAGAAAAGTCTACTCCTTTCAGAAAAAGACCTTCACACATCCAGCCAGCTAGGTGTCTTGCTTCATCATCGGGTCTGCTCTTTAGAGGATCGGCGCTGCAATACCCGATCGGTCCCCGAGACGGGGCCATCTTGGCGGAGATCTTTATTCCTTAGGGTGAAGTGTGTGTGAGGGCCCTTGATCAGTGTAGGTGATAGTGATGTGTAGGGATGTGGATTAAAATAGGAAATGGTCCACTCAAAATAATTTTAATGAAATATGGATCCCACCCTAATTAAAAGTAAAGAAAACGCGTATCTTCACTCTAAGGATGTGAGGTTATACGCTTGTGACATGGGTCAACATATTTCTTGCCCTTTATCAATTAGATGGCAATTCTTCAGGACCAAAATAGGATCTACCTTCACTTTTTGGTGGTGGTCAACAACTAGGTGATGTGAGGTACTGACCACCCTTACAGCACCCTAAAAAGTGGTACCTGTAGATCTAAAAACAACCTGCAACAAAACAGATTAACAAACATTAATGTATCATGTCCGAATATTCTAGTCTTAATGAGAAACTTGTGCACCATTCAGTATTTATGCTGCAACACACACATGCTGGACGCAAGTGACTGGTGGCATGCGCGAGGTGAGAGCTCGATATGGTGGAGCATTAAAAGCAACATATTAATAAATGGCAGCTGAGAAGAGCATTTGTCGTGAAACTCACCCAATTAGGGTCAAGGATGCATGGCATCGGTACCGGCTGGTGTAGACACTAAAGTCTAGTGTCCTAAAGAGTGAAGAGAAAATATATAAGAAATATATATAGGGTTGAAATATGGCCTCCCTGTCACACTGGCCTGTAGGTGAATACAGTAGTCCAGAGGTAGCGGCCACAACACAGGATTCCTTGGATGTGTCTCATCATGCATAAAAGTGCGCATTTCAAAGGGAGACACATTGTCTAATATCGGTCTATGAAAAACGTGTGCTGCGCAGTTTGACCCCGGGTTGCGCCCCTGGTAGCTTCTCCGGCATCAACCATGGGTGGAGTCAGGTCCGCACCAGGTGCACGTCACAGGATGCAAAACAGAGCTGGCTACATATTTATCACTGCAGTATCCAAACATGAAACCCGCACAGAGTAAGTTCTTCATGGTTATAATGCGGGGATCAAAGAAGCAAACGCTAACCCAACACCCCTGCTGGGGGCAGCTTGACTGTGTGAGGGGACACGTCTAGGCTGATTAAAACACAATAGTATAGTGAACAAGCGCACCGCGTGTTTCAATTGTGGTTGGTATGTTAAAGAATGAAGTTAATTGGTGCTCTCAAGGTATCGTCTCCTGTCCTTGTGACGATAAGGAATCATAAGTGTTAGAAGTGCATCCAATCGGTGATTGTTAGCATCCCTCGAGGCACACAAACGTGGAATTCAAATGCGGGTTCAAATAATTCTCATATGCAAAAAAAGTTCAAATTATCGAGTTCATTTATTTCATTTTCATTGTTCCTTCAGTCATCTTATTTCAAAAAACATCAATCCATGATATTTATTATGCAACTGATTCACATGTGCTCCTATGCATTTCGGGCGTAGCCCTTCTTCCGGGAGCGTATCTATGAGTAAAGAAACGATAGACACTCATTCAATCTATTTTTTCATAAATTGCTGCATATCAGCGATATAGGTAAATAAACAAATCAACAATGATAATTGGTGGTGACGGCATAAGGGTGTGTAAAAGAACCATGCAAGTGGATATGGTGCCCGTGCACAGTGAAAAGATCGTGATATGAAAAAACGCTTACAGAATCGTTGGGTCTGTGTTCTGAAAGATATCTGTACGAGGAAAAGAGGGGGTTAGAATGGCATAATGTCCGAACGGGTTTGGCCTGTTTAAAGTTCGAGACTGGCCAGGATACTCACAAGAAAAGATGTCACGAGAAAAATACGGCGGGTGAGTTTGTCTGTTCTCGATGAGATTGCTTCCGGGTACTCGGCGTCTCCACGGAACAAAAATCGTGAGATTACGGGTTGCGTTTAAACTAGCGTGTGTGGAAATAAAAACAGGACTGGGAATAACAGGACGAGTATGTAAAGGTAAACGACGGACTGGTTAAGAGAAGAATTGAGCGGTCAGTTCACCGAGCCAAAAAGCGGACTATGTTGGTGTTCGAAAACTGAATGGTGTGTGCGATGAAGTGATGTGTGTACCCATGTTTAGACAATATGAAAAGGGGACAGTGTCAAGCGTTCATCCGGCCAAAAATAACAGCACAAATAAACATCATGATCATAAGAATGAAAATTAAATAAAACAATATGTTGATAAATAAAAAACGAGACTTCTTGTTGCATCAGATCAATTGTCCAGAACGTGGCCCCTATGGGTTATCAATTACAGGTAACATGAAAACTCAATGCGATCATTTAATCCATGGGGTTTTGTCGTATTCAATCTATAAATCCAGTGGTTTTCACGACGTAGTAAGTATTTCCTGTGGTCTCTGTCTTCAATTTTTTGTATTGTTTCGAGTACCATGAATTTTAACTGTGAGATGTTGTGGTTCATTTCAAGAAAATGTGCTGCTACAGATGATTTCATGTTCTTAGTTCTTATATTCGATTTGTGTTCATTTAGGCGTGTTTTCAATTTACGTTCAGTTTTCCCAATGTATGCTTTGCCACAAGGGCATTTGAGCAAGTAAACCACATTGGTGGTGTCACAAGTAGCTGTAACTTTCAAATTAATTTGCTGACCCCTCATAGGGTGTGTAACTTTGTTTCCTGGAATTATGTTATTGCAATTATTGCAATTTGCACATGGTTGTGTTCCTTTGAAAGTGATGTTAGCTGTGTCGCCGTGTTTGAGTATTTCACCAAGGTTTTTGCCTCTCGTGTGAGCAAATATGGGTTTGATGATCAAATGCACCATTAAAATCCGGTTCTGCTCTCAATATCGGCCAATGTTTGAGTATGATCCTTTTGTAGTCTGAACTGACGTTTGAAAATTTAGAAACTATGACAGTTCTGTCCTTTGGTGTTTTCAGAATAGGTTTCAATAGTTGTTCACGACTGATCGGTTGGATTTCATTACTGGCAATTTTTATAATTTGTTCAGGATACCCTCCATCTCTGAATCTTGTTCCCATTTCTTTTATGCGATCATTGGCTAAAATCGGGTCTGAAATGATGCGTTTCACTCTTAACATCTGAGATTTCGGGAGATGACGCTTTAATGATCCTTGGTGAAAACTTGTGTAAAGTAAAAGATTATTGCGGTCTGTGGGTTTCCGGTAGATATCTGTGGAAATTTGATTATTGTTAAGTTTCACTAGGACATCAAGAAATGTTACTGATTGAGAATCAATTGTCCACGTAAATTGGATGCGTGCGTCTACTCTGTTCAAATTCATGAGTGCTTGCTCCAAAGTTTCTTTGGTGTTGGACCACACGATAAATAAGTCATCAATGTAACGGGCGTACATTTTCAAATTGTTGGACCAATCCGGATTCATGTAAATGTTCTTCCGTCCAAATTCGCCCATAAACAGGTTGGCATAGACCGGGGCTGCACAGTTGCCCATCGATGTACCTACTAGTTGAAGGTACCATTCGTTGTCGTACGTGAAATAGCTTTGATAAAGGGTGAAAATTATCAATTCCATTAAAAACAGTTGCATCGGCTCATCAACATTTAATTTGAGAATCGCTTGTTGCATGGCTTCTATGCCCTCTTGGTGGGGGATCGATGTGTAAAGAGATTTTACATCTGCGGTGCATAAGTACAGGTGCTCATTGGAACTGATATTTAGTGTCTCCAGTTTGCGTAAAAAGTCTGTGGTATCTTTAATGTAGCTCTTCAATCCTTGAACAATGGGTTGTAGGTGTCTATCTAAAAATTGTCCGATCGGTTCATGAATGCTACCTTGAGTGGATACGATGGGTCTAATGGGAGGATCCGTTGGGTGTTTATGTATCTTGGGTAATGCATGTATGGACGGACTCCTAGGATTTGGTTTTGTCAAAAAGGTCTTGATTTTTTGGTTGATGACACCTTGTGACAATGCTTTGTCGATGATATCTTTGAGAGTGGTCACAAATTGTTGTGTCGGATTACCTGGTAGTTTCAAGTAGGTGGTGTTGTCAGAAATGTGTTCACTGAGTTTGTTGTTATACATCGTGGTGTTCATTACTACCAATGCTCCTCCCTTGTCCGCTTTGATGCATTTAATGGTTGGGTTGTTGACTATAGCTTTCAGTTTATCTCTATCCTTTTGTGTCATGTTTCTGTATGTAGTCTTCTTGTAGTTGATCAACGATATGTCTTGTTGTACCAATTTTTCAAACAGATCTATGGTTTTGTGCCTCACAGGGGCCTGATAATTACTTGTGGTTCCTAATCCAAGCAATGGATCTGGTTGTCTGACTTCTTTTGGTGGTAATGTGTTGTCAAAGAAGTGACGTAATCTAAGTTTTCGAGTCAGTTTGAAAGTACTAACTTCCAATTCTAGTTGATCCGTTCTATTGGTGGGTACGAAAGAAGTGCCCCTTTGTAACAATTCAATTTCATGGTCAGAAAACGTGTATCAGTTCCAATGAGCACCTGTACTTATGCACCGCAGATGTAAAATCTCTTTACACATCGATCCCCCACCAAGAGGGCATAGAAGCCATGGAACAAACGATTCTCAAATTAAATGTTGATGAGCCGATGCAACTGTTTTTAATGGAATTGATAATTTTCACCCTTTATCAAAGCTATTTCACGTACGACAACGAATGGTACCTTCAACTAGTAGGTACATCGATGGGCAACTGTGCAGCCCCGGTCTATGCCAACCTGTTTATGGGCGAATTTGAACGGAAGAACATTTACATGAATCCGGATTGGTCCAACAATTTGAAAATGTACGCCCGTTACATTGATGACTTATTTATCGTGTGGTCCAACACCAAAGAAACTTTGGAGCAAGCACTCATGAATTTGAACAGAGTAGACACACGCATCCAATTTACGTGGACAATTGATCCTCAATCAGTAACATTTCTTGATGTCCTAGTGAAACTTAACAATAATCAAATTTCCACAGATATCTACCGGAAACCCACAGACCGCAATAATCTTTTACTTTACACAAGTTTTCACCAAGGATCATTAAAGCGTCATCTCCCGAAATCTCAGATGTTAAGAGTGAAACGCATCATTTCAGACCCGATTTTAGCCAATGATCGCATAAAAGAAATGGGAACAAGATTCAGAGATAGAGGGTATCCTGAACAAATTATAAAAATTGCCAGTAATGAAATCCAACCGATCAGTCGTGAACAACTATTGAAACCTATTCTGAAAACACCAAAGGACAGAACTGTCATAGTTTCTAAATTTTCAAACGTCAGTTCAGACTACAAAAGGATCATACTCAAACATTGGCCGATATTGAGAGCAGAACCGGATTTTAATGGTGCATTTGATCATCAACCCATATTTGCTCACACGAGAGGCAAAAACCTTGGTGAAATACTCAAACACGGCGACACAGCTAACATCACTTTCAAAGGAACACAACCATGTGCAAATTGCAATAATTGCAATAACATAATTCCAGGAAACAAAGTTACACACCCTATGAGGGGTCAGCAAATTAATTTGAAAGTTACAGCTACTTGTGACACCACCAATGTGGTTTACTTGCTCAAATGCCCTTGTGGCAAAGCATACATTGGGAAAACTGAACGTAAATTGAAAACACGCCTAAATGAACACAAATCGAATATAAGAACTAAGAACATGAAATCATCTGTAGCAGCACATTTTCTTGAAATGAACCACAACATCTCACAGTTAAAATTCATGGTACTCGAAACAATACAAAAAATTGAAGGCAGAGACCACAGGAAATACTTACTACGTCGTGAAAACCACTGGTTTTATAGATTGAATACGACAAAACCCCATGGATTAAATGATCGCATTGAGTTTTCATGTTACCTGTAATTGATAACCCATAGGGGCCACGTTCTGGACAATTGATCTGATGAAACAAGAAGTCTCGTTTTTTATTTATCAACATATTGTTTTATTTAATTTTCATTCTTATGATCATGATGTTTATTTGTGCTGTTATTTTTGGCCGGATGAACGCTTGACACTGTCCCCTTTTCATATTGTCTAAACATGGGTACACACATCACTTCATCGCACACACCATTCAGTTTTCGAACACCAACATAGTCCGCTTTTTGGCTCGGTGAACTGACCGCTCAATTCTTCTCTTAACCAGTCCGTCGTTTACCTTTACATACTCGTCCTGTTATTCCCAGTCCTGTTTTTATTTCCACACACGCTAGTTTAAACGCAACCCGTAATCTCACGATTTTTGTTCCGTGGAGACGCCGAGTACCCGGAAGCAATCTCATCGAGAACAGACGAACTCACCCGCCGTATTTTTCTCGTGACATCTTTTCTTGTGAGTATCCTGGCCAGTCTCGAACTTTAAACAGGCCAAACCCGTTCGGACATTATGCCATTCTAACCCCCTCTTTTCCTCGTACAGATATCTTTCAGAACACAGACCCAACGATTCTGTAAGCGTTTTTTCATATCACGATCTTTTCACTGTGCACGGGCACCATATCCACTTGCATGGTTCTTTTACACACCCTTATGCCGTCACCACCAATTATCATTGTTGATTTGTTTATTTACCTATATCGTTGATATGCAGCAATTTATGAAAAAATAGATTGAATGAGTGTTTATCGTTTCTTTACTCATAGATACGCTCCCGGAAGAAGGGCTACGCCCGAAATGCATAGGAGCACATGTGAATCAGTTGCATAATAAATATCATGGATTGATGTTTTTTGAAATAAGATGACTGAAGGAACAATGAAAATGAAATAAATGAACTCGATAATTTGAACTTTTTTTGCATATGAGAATTATTTGAACCCGCATTTGAATTCCACGTTTGTGTGCCTCGAGGGATGCTAACAATCACCGATTGGATGCACTTCTAACACTTAGGCTGATTAAAACACCACATGGAACCAGGCTACTCACCACAGAATCTGGAGGGTGCCCTTACAAAAGAAGCCAGAGTAAATGCATTAATCAAATCACTCGGGGAGAAAGCACTGACATAACCTACATTTCTGTGGGAAGCGGGTCGGCGGATGTCCTACCCCTCACTCAGCCGGTCCGGGCAGTGCCGTTAGCGTAGGTAGCTCAGTCAAAAGTACCCGCGGCAGGAAGTGGGGGCATTACTTCCGGTGCTTCCTGAGAAGCTGAGTAATGTAACTAGAGCGCAACCCCCATATCGGGTGCCATGTTGGGTCTCCCTCGTTTCATGCAGGCCTCACATAACAGGTCAGCTGTGTCTGTATGCCACATGAAAAAAGCCTTGTTTCGTAGTAGCTACATTGTCCATGGAGAAGAGTTATATTAACCCACTCATGGCTAGATTGATGTCAAGTTCAGGTTCAGAAGGTAATCCAATCGCTATAGTGATGCTGAACGGACAGGGTAATGTTAGGTAGGGGTACATTTAGTAGGTTGAATGTCTACTGATGCCAATTATGCCCGGTGTAACATTCGTACATCCGCTGGACGGTCCAGGGTGGTTGTCTAGACTTAATCAATGTCAGGGCTCGCTCTGGGTCAGATCGTGAGGTGTAGAGCTGTTTATGTCCAGAAATCTAGTGATGAACCCCACTGCATGTTGGGGTTAATTCTTCATGCTCTATTTACATGTTTCACTGGAAGTGCAGATGCAGTTCGTGTACACAAGGGATAAGCCCAGGTTGTCATTCAGGTCAGTATGCTCCATGGAATATCTTCGTTAAGCCGTCTCTTAACGGTTTCCAACCGTAGTACCCACCGTTGTTCTAAACGAAACAGTGCATTTTTGGGCATCCCCGGGTGTGTTTCTAGTATGCCTGATTCGAAAGAGTCAGGAGGGTTTTTGCCTGTTTAAAGTGCGTGGTCATTTTAGTCTTAGTTTTCTGGCATCTGAAGTTGCTTCTATGTTCCATTATCCAGACTTTAACCGGCCTTGTAGTCTTTCCTATGTAAAGAAGACCACAACGGCAACCCAGTATGTAAATGCAGTTGGAGGTGTTGCAATTAGTGTGTGTGGTCATTTTCCAACTGACTCCTTTGGGAAACCTCAGTTCTTTGGTGGCTTTGGCTTGGGGACATACTGAACAGGACCCGCAAGGATAATGTCCCCTGATAGGGGGTAAATCCCATAGTGTTCTTTGCATATTGCTCTGATGTTTTCTGGGTCTTGTGTGTATCAGCATGCCTTGAGAATGTTAGTCCGTTTAAACGCGAACCTAGGTGTGGGTAGGTTAAGTGTTCCTGTATTGAGTATGTTCCAATGTTTACGAATGAGGTTCCTCATTCGGTGGAAGTCAGGGGTATATGTAGTAACACAAGGGATGGTCTTTTCAGGTTCTCTAGTTCTGTCTTTCAACAGGCTCTCATGGTTGTTGTGTTTAGCCCTTTTGCATGCCATATCAATAACCTGTTTAGGGTATTCGCTTTGAAGAAGGTCTTGGACTCTTTCTTGTAATCAGTTACTGTGCTGCAATTCCTACTGATGCGAAGGAATTGCCCAAAGGGTAGGTTTTGTCTCAGGGCCCTTGGGTGATGACTACTAAAAAGTAAAAGACTGTTCCTGTCGGTGGGTTTACGATAAAGGGTGGTTGAGATTTTATCACCCTCAGCAAATCAAGAAATGGGATCTCCGTTTCAGAAATAGTGTTGCTAAATTTCAGAAAAGGGTTCAATGTATTGATCCATAAGCAGAACTCATTGCATTTTGTGCGTTCTCCTTGCCAAAGGATCAGCATGTCGTCGATAAATCTTTTCCACATAAACAAATTGGTCATGTATGGATTTCTGGGGTTTTGGATCTCCCTCTCCTCGAACACTGACATGAACATAGATGCCAGACTCTGCGCGAACGTGCTGCCCATCGAGGTGCCCTGCGTTTGATGGTAGAGTTGGGTGTCATATTCAAAGAAATTTTCTGTTAGTGCTAAGGTGGCGCACTCCAGTACGAAGGCCACTGGGGTTGGTGAAACCCACTCACTGTTGATAAGAGCATCTTTGATTACATCCAGGGTTGCCCTTTGAGGAATGTTGGTATACAGGGCCTAGACGTAGGACATCGGTAGTGTCCCTAATGATAGAGGGAGTTGCTCTTACCAGTGGTTGTCTGAAATGGTCAACAAACTTTGACAAGGTTTCCAGAATGGACCCGATCCCTGACACGATGGGACGTCCAGGAACCGGGGTGACCGCCTTGTGAATTTTGGGCAGGCAGTAGAAGTAGGAGGTTTTTGGCTCTTTAGTTATTAGGAATTCAGCTTCCTTCTTTGTGGTCCACCCTTCAGTTTCTGCAGAGAAATCCACAGAAGATATAGGGCCAGATGTAGGTAGCCTAATACCGGTCGGTAATGGCCGAAATACCCGGTATTAGGCTTTTGAGATGTAGGTGGCCAATTTACCGATTCGGTAATTTACCGAATCAGTATTTTAAGGAATTTCTCAATTCTTCAATATAGGGAGCACTCAAATGAGTGCATTTCCCATTTCAGGATTCGTTATTTACCACCAAGTACAAGTTGGTGGTAAATATCGAAAACACTTAAAAAAGCAATTTTTTGCGATTAATAACAGTGCCATGTGGCAGACATACATGCCATTTGGGCATGTATTTGTGCCACAGATGCGCCCAAGCACTATTCAGGGGTGCAACAGGGTGTCAAAGTGACATCCTGCCACCCTTGAATGTGTTCCCCCTTTTACCGAATCGGTAAATACCGATTCGGTAATTCCCATTCATTCCTATGGGCCTTCAGGCCAGGTAAATACCGAATCATACCGATTCGGTAATACTTACCGAATTTTTACCTACATACCATTTACAGATTCTAAAATACCGAATCGGTAATATTCGGTATTTTAGAATCGGTAAGTGTAGTTTACCTACATATGGCCCATAGTTCTGCTCAGTCTGGGAGTAGGATCTTCTCTTATAGGAGTGTAATATCTCCTATCACTCAATTGTCTGCGGCATTCAATGTCGTAGTCCACTGTGGACATAATCACCGTAGCTCCACCTTTGTCTGCCTGCTTGATTGTGATATTCACATCACTCGCCAAGGCCATAATGGCAGTGGTCTCGTTAGAGGAAAAGTTGTAATATGGAGCAAGGGTTTTTGTTCTGTTCAGATTTTTCAACACTGCTTGCTCAAATGTCAACACCTCGTTGGGAATCATGCTACTATTCGGTGTGAAAGTAAAAGGTCTATGTAAACCAGAGTCGCCAGTAGGTGGTGGCGGTTGGTCTTGAAAGAAGGCTTGTAGGCGGACTTTGGGGAAGAAACCCTGTACTTCACATATGTCTCGCAATTTGTCATTTCTAGGTGTGGGCACATAACCTAGACCTTTTTGGGGAACCCTCTCCTCTGTAAGTGAAAGGCCTCTCGAGGAGAGGTTGATAATCAATTTCTCTTCCCCCTTGTCTGGCTCCTGGTCTCTACTGATCGTATTGGCAGATTCTACCATTGTACTCTATTTTTTACCTCTTCTGCGCCCTCCTCCTCTGCCCCACCTCTGTCTAATAAAGGTGGCTCAGCCCCAGGCTGGAAGAAGGGAGGAGGCCCTTGTTGGGACATTGGGTATTGCCAATTTGGCGGTCCCTGAAATAGAGGAATGTTGTAAGGAGGTTACACAGGGTGTTGGAAAGGTCTTGTTTTCCTGTTATTCCAGCTGCCATTGCTGGAGTCACTGTTGGACGAGGAATCCCTTTGTGATGAATTGGAACTCTCATCAGAAGAGTAACCTGTAGCAGTATAGCCTGCCTTAAGGTAAGGGTAGGTCTTCTCTGTGGAGAACTCCTCGTATACTACCAGAAGATTGGAGAGTGGTGGGACTCAGCGCCCTGCCCCCAATGTGAGGATTTGGACATATTCTTTATAATAGGACAAGGTTAATCTCTCCAGGCCAGGTGCTTTGTTCCCAGGTATACTCTCAATGACCTCTACTATATCCCCAACAGCATGTTGAGGTACCGAGAACGAGTGTCCTGCAGTCATAGGAGTTGTATCAAGTCAAAGAATACATGCAGGACAGTGGAGTCCTGTACCAGCGATGTGCTATATAAATCAGTGTAAAAAAGGGTCATGGTGGGGCGCTAGAGGGCGCACAGCGGGATGGTTGACTCGTGAGTCAGCTCCGCCGGACGGGTGCATGTGAAGCGATAAACACCCGTAGAAAATATCGCTGGACCTCCGAAAATGCCATCGAATTGAATCGGAAAGCGCTACCTACAAGCTGGGGTGATTAAAACTGGACAAAAATAAGGGCGGCGTAAATATTACCGAAACACCGCGCTGGAGAGCGATGTGAGCCAAGATGGCGGATCCTGGCGTTTGGAACCACTGACTCCCGTGGTTGAGAGAGGACCTGACTGAGGTACAGACCCGACCTACAAACTGCCCCGGGGAAACAAGTCCTGCTTCTCCTGTATCACGGCTGAGACGGGGGGCCACGGATATCGGAAAACAAACATACCGATATGCGTTCCAGAAACCACAAGATGGCGGCTGCAGTGGAACGCAGAGCCTGACAAGAGTACGTGTCTGCACATCGATGCTTCCCTGGGTCATAAAAACGTAGCCGAATCGACTAGCTAAAGTATGAGGATACTACAGATGGGTGTGATCGTGCATACTGGTGGGTGCTCATCCAAACGCGCCCTTTAAAGAGACTTGCTGCTTGACGGACGCACCACGCTGTTGCTGCACCCTTCCTGGGCAGGGACGCGACGAGCGAGACAACACTGCTCGGCTAGCACAACGTTGAATGACGCGCGCCTGCAAGTGAAGCGCAACGGGGATGGGAGCCGCCATCGGTGGGATGTGCATGCGAGAGATTATGATCGGGTCCCTGCTCCAAACAATAAAGTGGTAAAAGTGCTCAGGTGCTTAAGAACTCACCCCCAGCATACCAGACACGTAAGGAGGGCCTATAGCGAACCAAGACCCCTTGAAGACATATCTTGAGATTTGACGGCAGAACCGCCACATTGCCACGGAGCACCCGCTGAGAGACTAATGAATAGCGCAGGTACTCGTCAGACGACGATCACGCCGAAGAATCGCCAATTAAACGCGTCAACGCCAGATTTAGACAGTGCTACTAAAGAAAAAACTCGGCGAAACGCCCTTCCGCGCTATTCCAACATGGGAAAACCAGAAAAGCAACAAACTAAACTGCAGTTTGAGGCAAAGAAACAACCGCAGAACGCCTCAAGGACATCGGACACGGAGGTAGACAGTGAAACATGCGATGGGACAGGTATGGAGAAGGTCCTGAGAGCCATCCAACAAAGCCTGACTGAAATGAACAATAAATTGGATAATGTGGCACTGCGAGTGGACAACATGGCCGCCAAACTTGATAAGCATGGCGAGCGGCTGGTGGAGGCGGAACAACGGATATCAAGGGTGGAAGACGAGTCTGCGACTACGACGAAGGTATGTGGCGGCATGGAAAAAACTCTGGAGACACTGCGCGCCAAGGTGGAGGATCAAGAAGCTAGGTCCAGGCGCAACAACGTCAGAATAGCGGGCCTGCCGGAGTCCACAAACACGGGTAAAATGGAGGACTACGTAGAAAAGTTACTTAAGGAGTTTTTCGGCGAGGAACAATTGTCATCAGTCTTCCTTGTGGAACGAGCGCATCGCTCATTGGCACCCACACCAAAACCGGGTGCACAGCCACGTGTGATAATCGCCCGCATGCTAAACTACAGAGACAGAGACACAGTTCTTCGACTGGCCAGGGAAAAGAGGGTCGTAACGCATCAGGGAAACACCCTACAATTTTACCCTGACCACACCATGGCTGTTCAATTAGCACACAAGGAATTTGCTCCAATAAAGAAGAAATTGCGGGAACTAGGCGTGGAATACGCAATGCTATACCCCACACGGCTCAAAATCACAGATGCAGGCAAACCAGTAATCCTCCCCACCGTCCAAGCAGCGCATGAATATGTCAAGAAAATGGGACGGCGACGAAAACCACAAGGCCGCGAGGAACGAGGGAGTGACGACGACTGAATTGGCAGCGGACTCAACGAAACACCGGTGTGACGGATTACACTCAACTAGACATGTCACAATTCGTGCATTTAGGCACAGACTATTTGTATCTACTGAGATACACGACGCACGGTGAGCGAATTGAGAGGATGGACACACACGAACTATGTGAAGTGGTGCCGAATATGCGAACACACACTGGGCGCTAGCACCAACCAAACACCTCTTGAACAGTGAGTAACCACAATGGTCCGCGCAGGACAAAGAGGGATGGAGGGAGGAAGAGATCGTGACATATTCCACAGTTGGGTTCATTGCGACATACTGAGTAAGCACTGCGCCAAAAGGCAGACAGTTTCTGTGTTGATATATGGGTTACCAAGGGAGGTTGGCGGTGGAAGTGCGGATTAGACAAGCATGAAAATTAAGAACGGCATATGCATCTGTCCACATCCACTATGTGGATGGAGAAGTGTGTACCTGGCGACACCCCCAAGCGGGTGCGCCCCTATTACAGTTCTATTGACTGTTTTGTTCTTGTAAGGGGATGGCTTTGGCAAAGTTTGGGTGCTGAAGTGGGAGGGGGGAGGAGGGGGGATTTAGGGGATGTTCAAACTAATTCACTGTGTCTGAGAAGCATTGCGACCTCTGTCATTACCATGACAACTATGCAACACTGCGTTCAACAACTTAAACTTGAGCATTACCGAATATTCACAACAAACGCATTTTATCACATACAACACCAGAATGGCCTCACGCCAATCTAACATGACACACTCCACCGCTCTGAAATTCATCACTTGGAATGTTCGGGGACTGGGAAATCCCAAAAAAATACGTCAAATTTGTGCCTACTTTGATAGACTGCACGTAGACATTGCATTTCTTCAGGAGACCCACTTGGCCGCTACCATCGACTCCACCTTGGGAGCTAGATGGGCAGAATCGGTTACCAGCTCCCATTACTCCACGTACTCTCGAGGTGCGAGTATCTTAATACGGAAGGGAGTGCTTTTTGAGATATCGGCTGTACATAGGGACACCGAAGGGCGCAGCGTTATTGTCCTTGGCACAGTGCGACATCGGAAACTTGCATTAGTAAACACGTATGGCCCCAACACGGATGACCTGGGTTACTTTGCAAAATTATGGCACGACATAGCCCAGCTTCAGACCGACCACATAGTATGGGGTGGAGATTTTAACATCGCACTACAAGATGGATTAGATAGATCACTGAACACACTAGAACCGCATACGCGCGCGAGACTGACACTACGGGATGCACTCACTGACTTACAGATGTCTGACATATGGAGAGTTCACAGCCCAGGGGAGATAGCTGCGACACATATCACTGCGTCACACAATAGTTGGTCCAGGCTGGACTACTGGTTGGGCACAAGTGAAGTAATTACCTGGAGCGTCTCTGTCAAACATTTGCCGAGAACGCTGTCGGACCACGGTCCTGTGCTCTTGGCGCTCCAAATCCCACACTATGTACCTCCGCCGTTCACATGGCGGTTTAATGCTGGTACTTTGCGAGACCCATTATACACTGACAATACCCACAAGGCAATAGTAGAATACTTTGAACTAAATTGCCCCACGACGGATGATCCCTGCCTACTGTAGGAAGCTTTCAAAGCTACAATACGGGGAGTATGCATTAGCACTACCACGGGCATCCTGAAAGACATACGACAGCAATTGACCACACGTGAAACCGCTATACAGGCACTAGAACAGCGATATGCCCAAACGAGAGACATCACACTATTGGGGAATATTCAAACACTCCTGCAGGAACATCAACAATTTGCTATGGATGAACTCAATTACATAACCAAACGCAAGACGGCCAGGACGTATGGAGAGGGAGGTAGACCAGGCAGAACATTAGCAGAGAAAATATGCAAGGGCAGACCACCACAACATATCACTGCGATCAAGACTCGGGAGGGAGAAATCACACGGGATATCACAGCCATACTGGGTGAATTCATGTCCACGTATGGTCAACTGTATGAAGCACGACCCTCACTATCACAGGAAGACATGCTTACATACATGGCAGATGTAGAGATAGCATGGCTATCGAACAGCCACAGGGAATACTTGGCCCGTCCTGTCACAGTAAAAGACGTAATAGACACTATCAAACATTTACCGAACGGCAAGGCTCCAGGGCCTGATGGATACACGACAGACTTTTACACGTTTTTTGCGGATCTATTGGCCCCACATCTGGTCCGACTATACGGTGCAGCGCACGAGGCGCAAACACTGCCGGCGTCTATGAGGGAAGCCATGCTGATAGCCTTGCTAAAGCCGGGGAAGGATGGGGAACAATGCGACTCTTATCGCCCCTTGTCCCTCATAAACGTGGACACGAAGATAATAGCGAGCCTCCTAGCTGCGAGACTTAAACCACTAATGCCATCACTGGTGAGGCCGGATCAGTCCGGTTTCATACCGGACAGGTCAACCACACACAACACGCGCAATCTCTTTGCGCTAGCCCATTACCTGGCACCAGAGGAAAAAGCGGTGGCGGTACTTTTAGACGCCGCCAAAGCGTTCGACACGATAGACTGGGCATTCTTACACACAGTAATGGTGCGGATGGGATTTCCTTCTATATTTACACAGTGGATATCCATGCTTTACACAAACTTATCAGCCCGTATCCGGGTTAACGGATATGTGTCAGGCCCTATAGCTATATGTAGCGGGACGAGACAGGGATGCCCACTCTCCCCGATGCTCTTTGCTTTAGTATTGGAGCCGCTGGCTTGTAAAATTAGACAGCATCACCACTATTCGGCAATCCAACTCCCGACACGCCCAATTCACATATCACTATATGCGGACGACATGGTCATTTATGTCAAAAACCCAGCACAACACCTCAACCCCTTAATACGGGAATACATAAAATATGGACACCACTCTAGGCTAGACTATGCAAACGCATTGTTCAGTGGCATCCCTGCTTACCTGGTAAAACGCCTACAAATTATCCAGAACGCGGCTGTCCGTCTACTATTTAACATCCCTAGATGGAAGAGCGTTCGCGCGGAGATGCGCTCACTCCACTGGCTCCCTGTTGCACAGCGCATCCTGTTTAAATCTCTGGTTCTGGCGTTTCGTGCTACCCATAGTCTCGGCCCCCAGTATCTGAGAAAAAGATTTATTAGCTATGCCCCTGCGCGTACCCTGAGATCCTCCACTCTGTTTAAACTGACCCTTCCCCGCTTTAAACGTGCCAGACTTGGCGGCCAGTCGATCTCGGTGGTGGTGGCTCGCGCCTGGAATGCTCTTCCTTTTCATCTGCGCTCCACACCTACAGTTGCTGCCTTTAAAAAACATTTGAAAACGCATCTGTTTAATAGTGTAAACTAAGATTCTTTCCCATGCTCTGTTATCTGCTTTTATTTTCCCCGCGCCAGGATACTCTCCAGTAACGGAGCGCGTTATAAAATGGTTTATACTTATACTTATACTCTGGACTACAGATAAACTGGTTGAAATCCCTCGTCCTGGCGCTGACAGACAGCACTGCCCCTTTCAAAATGGATTACCCACTAGAGTGGCAGGATGAGCCTACCAAATATCTGGGAGTGTGGTTTCACAGGGACCCAGAACAAGTAATTAGAACCAACTACGGCAGAGTGATAACATCGCTAGACGATAAAATCAAACGGTGGAATAGACTACCACTGTCGTTAGCGGACAGGGCAGTGATTGTGAAGATGGTACTACTACCCAAATTCCTGACAGAGGTATTCCGCAACATAAACAAAATAGTACTGAGTTTACTCTGGGCGGAAAAGCACGCTAGAATAGAATTAAAAACGATGACACTACCGTATGAGAGGGGAGGTTTCAAGGTCCCTGACATGTACCTGTATTACCTCTGCGCTCAGGCGCAATTCGCGCATTATTGGTTTCACGAGGTACCTTTTCTAACACATGTAGCGGTGGAAACAGGCGATACTGATCCAATCCGACTAGTCAACATATTGCCGCATAAGCGACCTAGACTACATGACCGAGACATAAATTCAGTGAACGCCACCATTGAAGCTTGGAGGCTGATGGGTAAGGCAGCTGGCAAATTACCACTTTATGCACCGAAACTCCCACTGGCTAATCATCCATCACTGTCGGTCACACAGTAACCGGTAGGGATGGACCTGCTGCGGCATGCTGGCATCGACACAATGGGGGACTTGTACAAGGATGGGGTTTTTCAAACGCTGGACAAGCTGCAGTACATAAGACATCCCACACTGTTATTTAGCTTTACTTATTACAGATTACAGAGGGCAGTGAGGGACCACTTTACTACTTTCCCGGAGGAGCCCCAAACACTGGACACACTACAACTGATACTAGCAGCTCCTACTGCCGCACACCTAGTGTCCAGACTATACGTAAGCTTGCAGAGAGACATAGGGGGTAACACTGAAAGGATGAGAGGTAAATGGAACACGCTATTGGACGACACGCTGTCGGAGGAGGACTGGGAGACGACATGTTCACTCACTAGTATGCTAACTCCTAATGGAAACCTTAGGATAATACATTATAAATACATACATCAGATGTACTACACGCCAGAGCGCCTCCATAGATACGGTTTACGTGAAGATTCGAGATGTATAAGATGCAGGCAAGAACACGCAGACTTCATACATCTAGCCTGGCAGTGCGGGATGGTGGCGGAGTACTGGATGGGGGTGGTGAGCGTGATTAGTAAGATGCTTGGGGAGACGCTTGACTGCACGATACTAATCTGTTTGCTAGGACTTGTCCCACAGCTCAGAGCGAAAGTTCTGTGTGATAGCTCTTTTAATGGCTAAAAGGAGGGTTGCAATGCATTGGAACGGGAAAAGGGGGCCAAAGGTGAAAGACTGGCTGGAAGATTTGACGTATTGTCGGGATACACTAGCGACTTATGAGGAGGACTTGCCGGCGGGATCACGTCCTAAGGATTACTGGACATATCTGAGGGATTACCTGCAGGCGCAATCGATGGCCAATGCTGAATGATATCGATAATAAGCTGTGATATATAAATGCTTAAGAGGTGCACAATTGTTATTATCAACATCAGACTGAGGAGGGAGATTGCTGTGACGCAGTGAATGTAGTTAAGCTGGTTCTTGTTTTGTTTTCTGTTTTCTTAACAGTTCCGGATAAGGAAAAGAAGTAAAATGTAAGTGAAAGAATATGCACTGAGGAATATATTGCACTATAGTAACATGTACCTGTTGACAGTTACCATGCCGCCGGTCCCATGGATGTCGGCTAAATGGCTGTGTACACCTCACAACACCCAGCACGTGCTATCTACATATGCAGCCAGCCTGTTGAGGTTGTAGGCGTGACCTTGTGTATTTACTTGAAAACTGTGTAATAAATGACTTACACTTTAAAAAAAAAAAAAAAAGGTCATGGTGAGTAGGATGACATCTGGACTTGTGTGGATTATCTGCTAATCATCAATAAGTTCCATGATATAGTCACTGGCCCAAGGGCTCCTGACAATCCTTCCATGAGTTTTACCTGCTCTCCCTCCCTGTTGCCTCTTTGCCAAAATAGTGTGAGTCCGTGAGTGATGCCTCTTCATATTCCAATAGTTTGCTCTTAAGAGCCTCTAGTATATTTGTGACCCCAAACTACAATAATGAAGCTTGAGGGTGCAGATGTCCGTTTCCAGTCGGGTCAGCTGTGTATGTAATGCTCTTCATTCTCCAACCTGTTTGGCCATGCAGGCTCCACAAAAAACAACTTTGAAAGCTTCAAAGTGTTGAGAGGGATTAGACAGAATGAGTTTTGTGAGTAAAACGCTACTATTTTCATCTCGTCGCGAAAGACAGTGTCCCAAAGTGCAATTGGGGGAAGCTTCCAGGAGAAGTGTTATGGTGAGAACTCTCTAAAGGAACATGAGCATGGTCTGATAGAGTCCTGGGGAGGTGGTCCAGTCTTGTGGTCCATGTAGCAGCTTCTCTGGCGACCAACCAATAATCAAAACTCTCATTGCATAGATCCCCTCTTCCCCCAGATCCCCTCCTCCCCGACTCTGCTTTTTACATTCGCTTTTATTGTGCAGTTTTATGTAGCGCCAACACCACTCAAAAGTACTGGAGCACTTTACATAAGCACTAGTTACTTTTTTGTGCAGTTTTATATAGCATCAACACCAGAAAGCTGGAGCGCTTTCCATTAACACCAGTTACTTTTCACGAGGACACCATAAACCTAGGCAAATCACTTAATCACATCATGGTAGTCCCCATTTATTGTTGGTTGCCCATTAACCTCTCCGCCCATTGCTGCTTGCCCACGCTGAACTCCCATTGCACAGATCCCTTCTTCCCCAAGATCCCCTCCTACCCGACTCTGCTTTTCACATTCGCTTTAATTGTACGACTTTATGTAGCATCACCGCCACCAAAAGGCACTGGAGCGCTTTAAATAAGCACCAGTTACTTTTTTTGTGCAGTTTTAGACAGCGCCAACACCACCCGAAGGTATTGGAACACTTTACATTAGCGCAAATTACTTTCCACAAGGAGGGGTTGACACCTTGGAGAATAATCACCAAGAAAGATTCAGTAACATGAATAAAATAAAATGAAGGCCATGGAATCATTGGCAGCGGAAGAATCAACTGTAATCAAACCCGCTGACAAAGGGGGAGAGATAGTGGTTCTCAAAAGGGAAATGTAAAGGAACATGTGAAAAAAACTACTGAACGAGACAGGCCATTACAAACGAATGACGAAGGATCCCTCAAGAGCGGTACAGGAAGAGATTGCTTATATGTTAAATGAGGATTTGGAAAATGGGTGGACAGCAAAACACGAAGCTGATTTCCTAATCCAAAAACAATCCAGAGTACCCTACTGCTATACAATACCATAGGTACACAAGATCCCCTCCCACCCCCGGAAACAAATTGTCCATTTTAGAACCCCTCTCATTCACAGTTCTGTGACGTATTCCTTCAGCCACTGGTTCAGAAAATACAAGCTTATTTTGAGGACACACAAGACGTGTTGAACCTGACCAAGGACCCACCTTTTGATAAATCTAATGAACTCCTTATCAGTTTGGATGTGGAGTCCCTGTATACACACATCCCACAGGAGGCCAACTTAGAGGTAGTAGAAAAAAATTCACAGTGAAATCGAATGGGATTCCATTACTCCACGGGAGTTGGATCTAGTTCTAGCAGTCAGCACTCACACAGAATTTTTTTAAGTTTGAGGGAGAGTACTAAATGCAGGTGCACATAACATCAATGGGGTGCACCCTTGCTCCCAGCCTGGCCTGCCTCTATGTGCACTCATTCGAATCAGAATTTGGCCTAAATTATCTAAATCCATTCTAGGATAAGACAAACATTTGAAATGCTATATAGATGATGTGGTGTTAATCTGGACTGGAACCAGAGAGGAGGTTCTTGGCTTTGGCAACTGGTTGAATGTACTTAACTTATTCCTGCGGTTTACTATCAGCACTGGAGGGAGTGAACTCCCTTCCTGACCTTTTGCGGTCTGAAAGCTTTCACCCCGACAGATTGCGGGACAATCTACAAATAGGGCAGTTTTTGCACATGCAACGCAATTGCTTAGATATGAGAGATTATAGGTTGCATGCCAAAAAACAGTCTGAAAAAAGCTATACCCCAGGAATAGTCAACAAAAGAGCAGTAAATCATTACAGGGGTCAGCTTCTGACGACATACAGAACACAGGGGAGCAACAGGTTAATTTGTGTTTCTACTTACAGCACTATATCAAATGCTTTCCAAGTAATCAACAAAAACTGGAGCATTCTACAATCAAGTGGACTCAACAATGAAAAACCTAGGTAATAATTTAGGAGAGCGACCAATATAAAAGACCTAGTGGTACACACTTGGCCAAAAAAAGACCACAGAACAATCTGACCACCCTTTGGAATCTCCCACCCCATGTGGGTCATTCACCATGTGGCAAATGCAGCACATGCCCTCTGACTAAGAGCTAAGGAACTGGACTTGGGGATGAGGACGCCTTGGAAATTGAAGAATCGGACTAATTGTAACACCATGAATGTAGTGTATGTAGTAACGTGTCCATGCAACCTCTTGTATGTAGGTATGACTAATAGAAAAGTGTGCACTCGCGTAACAGAACACCAGAGCACTATCCAGCGTAAGAGAGATGCCTCAAAAGTAACCCAGCATTACATAAAGAAAGGGCATGGAGAAAATTAGATGGAATGGTATACGTTAGAGAAACATATGCAAACATGTACCGGCATGACAAGACCACTATTAATCTTTGAACAGAGATAGGTGTATAGGTAACAGACAGACCTGAATGGGTTAAATGACAAGAAACCCTGGGGTAGCCTAAATTCTTGAATCAACAACCCCACTCACTGAATTTTTTTTATAATACACAATGGGTAAAAGAGGTAGACCCATGAATGACTAATGAGAGAACTCCCCAGTGATAGAGGTAACTTTGTAGTAGATGATAAGGATGGAGAGAACTGTTTCAATTGGACTACTAGAATCCCCTGTACTCCCTTCTTTACCATACATGTGATCTAATATATCTTTGTCAGTCTCACAGCCCAACTTTTTTGCTCGGATGTCCTCGAGCCAATAAGTCTAAAAAACAGTGTGTTATGAGTGTTATGAGTGAATCCTTAATAGACCTTTTTAGAGGTAGTCAGGCGCCCAAAATAATGTGTTCTGTGGACCATGGTTCCTTGCAATATAAGTCATTCAGTTCAAAACTATAACATCACAGATGGCAATTAGCCTTCCACCGACCGGTCATCATGTGTGCCCTATGTGGCATAGTCTGAGCAAAAACCATCTCCCAAAAATACCCTGCATTTGCAGGGCTGCCATGTCCCAACAGTGGCATCTCAGGGCGTTAACAACTCTCCAGCCAACCAACACCAGTGGTCCGTAGTGGTTAGAAGTAGGTAACCTAGTATGGTGTACCTTTTGAAAAAGTGAGATAACATGGGTTCCATTACTTCTGTTACGCCCATGCTGTCACCACTTGGGGAAGGGACTGAGGGCAGAGAAATGGTGTCAGCCCTGCCAGGTGACTTGAAAACCGTAGGATCCCGGCAAGTCCGGGTTTGCAGCTTCAGAAATGGGTCTGTAATCATTGGCTTAACCCAGCCTGGACTATATGTGAGCAATGAGTGTATTTGAGCGGCAACAACATTATGCGGGGGTACATCCTCGCACAAAGCGGTACATGAGCTTTTCTGCTTCGTGTTTTACAAACAATTGCTGGGCTTGCAGTATGTTGCGCACGAGAGTGAGTGCTTAAATGAGATGGTGATTATTTTCTGTAATCCATGACAGATAGATATGATAAACATCATAGCATGACTGCAAAAAACGCCCTGTGTGAATGTTCAGAGGATAATGCGCAAATCGATTACATGAAACTGTTGTGCGCCTGATGGAATGGTGACTGCCATATGTTACCCATTTTGCCTAAATATGTACACATTGATTGGTGATAGCACGGCCCCTCATGATAGGGTGCAGCATGGTTATGTACCAAATATATTCTCTCATTACTTTTGGTGTGTCCCTCAAGCAAAGTACTAACTTTTAGGCACCCCTAGGCCCCAGTAGATGTACAATGTGAACCACTTATCCTACATTAGGTAGGACACCCAACTTTACCACGACTAACACTTGTCGCCATGTGATTATTGTGTCGACTAAAAAGGACATCACTCCTCCCTTAACCATAAAGCCGGTGTGCCCTAAAGTTTAGGGAAAAAAAATAGTCTTGTTACTATTATAATAATTGGTGTATTTGATATTCTTTAAGACATATGTCAAAGTCGCATATGAGCTCTCAAAGGGTTGCCATGCCCTTCCACTTTTCACGTGTGTCAGTTTGCAGTGGTTTGCAGTAACAATGCACTTGCATGCCCACGTTTCAAATGGAAAAATCTGCTGATGTAGGAAAGTCTCTCTCTCCTTAATAAACTATTATTTAGTAAGTTGTATTTTTTATTAATCTTTTCCTAATAGGTTAATGTATTAAACTAGATACAGTATCGGGAGGATTCACCTGGGATAAAGGTAGCTTACACATTTTAGTAGCATTTGGTTAAGTGACTTTTAGAGCCAATGAAGCTAGTTGAAGGGATCCACAAGCCCTAAAGATTGCCCCAGACCTGGCTATTATCAATTGATCAGAAATAAGTTGGCAGATGAGAGACTGGTCTGAGACATAGTCCTCAGCATACCCACTCGTGATTGTTTTTAGATATACCTGTGTCTCACCACTAAAGGTAAAATACTGAGGAACATCGAGGTATGTTTAGCAAAGTCTGGATTCTGCCTTGTCCATCAGTTTTTATTTAAGAAATCCCTCCTTCCTTTAAAGTCTTCGAGGAAGTTGAGTCACCCTGGTGGCACCGATCTACCAGGGAGTGGAGAAGATTCTGATGATGAAGTGTGGCACTATAATGTATGAGAAGTTTCCTCTTCCATAAAGGATGACTTTCCTCATAAAGGCGCAGATATATATATATATATGACGTCCAATATCTGGATTTCTGATTGATTCTTTTAACATTACGAAACAACATATCTTCTATTTTTTTTCTTTATTAAGATTTTATAGCATGTGCAGACAGAAAGCACTATAACTAAAACAATCTAATACATGTCTTAAAGCAGACAGTGAAGTAATACAAGAAAGAAAAAAACACAACATGCACAGGTTGACAGCTGTAAATCTATTGTACATGATCTATAGGTGCAATGATGCATAGAAAGACTGGCAGTATCCTAGCTCGTACTATAGATGGTCTAATTTCACACATACAGACAGCAATACAGTACTGACTTAGGGTGATGTGTTGAGTCTTTGGACCACATGCATCATTGTTGGTATTTGCGATTCCTAAATTGCGAAAATTAAGGCATCGCAATTTAGAAATCACAAATACCTATGCATTAAAAAATCACACATTCTTTAGCGTTTCCTTATTTTTCCTTATTTGCGAGAGGCCCATAGGAATCAATGGGAAGGCATCCTCATTTTGCGATTCGCAATTAAGGAATCCCAAAATGAGAATGCAATTTCAAGGGTGCAGGGGGGTCCAAAGGACCCCCCTGCACCCCTGAAATGTAACATAAAGTCAATTTTTCACACATACATGCCCCAAGGGCATGTGTGTGTGTAAAATGAAAGTTTCAAAAATGCACTTTTGTGCATTTTTGAAACTTTTCGCAAATTACCATGAAGGTTGACTTCATGGTAATTTACCACTTCTAATTTGTGAATTCGCAGTTTTTTTTGGATGATGCATTGCATTTAAGAAATTGCAAAATTGCGATTTCTTAAACTGCGAGAAAAAAAAACTTGATGCATCTCATAAATTGGATTTGCATTCGCAAACGGCCGAATTTTGCGATTCGCACCGTTTGCGAATGCAAAAACCAATGATGCATGTGCCCCTTTGTGCCTGTTGTAGCAGGTATTGTCGCAACGGCTCTCATATGTCCTTAGGGCGAGATGTTGCAGGCAGTTCTTCAGCATATAGTTCTAAGATTTCCTGACAGTAGACCAAGTCTTTGACCCATATATCCGTTTTAGGAGTGAGCTTACTGTCCCATGCAATCGCTACACGTCTCTTTGCAAGTAACAAGACTATACGCACAAATCTTGCCTGCATGCCCCTCAGTGTGGCACATGATGAAGTAGATATACAAGAGGTGTGCACGGGAGTAGGGTCCCTGTCATATTATGTAATCTACTGATCACCTCCTCCCAGAATTGTAAAACTGATCTTACAGCCAAGATGGAGAAAGTCAGCCTCTCCAGATCCACACCTCCTGCACTGAGCCGAGTCCCTCGACCCCATTTTGTGTAGTTTGACCGGTGTATGATACGTTTGGTGAAGGAACTTAAAATGTAAAATTCGCAAGTTACCATTCGGCGATAATCAACCCGTCAACATGCATATATGCTCCCAGTCATCCGGCGTGATGTGGGGGTCAAATACGGAATTCCATCTTTCCGGGCTAATTATCTTCCCTCCGAACCTGCTCCTCCTGCACCGACCTATACAATTTAGTAATCAGCTTTTTTTTTGAGGAGGCTACTCTCAGTAACTGTAGAGATTTGAGGGTCGGAGGTTCAGCAGGAAAAAACGGGTAGTGGCTTTTAATGGCCCTCTGTAATCAATATCTAGTGTATAGGAAAAGTGGGGTAGGATTAGCAACATATCCCATGTCATCATCATCCAAATATGTGCCATCTGGGAAGAGATCCTGCGTGTGTTATCCCCACCTCGCGCAACGCCTTCAGTGGACCAGACTCACATGTGACCGATAGCGCTGCATGTCCTGCCAGCGGTAAAGCCGGTGCATATAGAGGGGTTTTATCTACCAATTTGCCAATCGCCTGCCATGCTGCCACTGTGGTGTAGATGGTGTTTATTTCTAGATGAGAGGGTTCCCCTATGTGAGTGTGTGATAATTCCTGACAGTAGTGTCGGATATGCAACACCATCCTCCACTGCCACGTACGGGGTGAAAGCGTGTGGCTTGAACCAATAATAGGCGTGTTGAGCCTGTGCGCATAAATAATAAATGTATAGATGAGCGTGGCCCAACTGACCCTTGCCTGCTTGCCACCCCAAACTAGTGAAACAAGTTGTGATCTGAGCATAGAGAAGAAATGTTTGGTCAGCTTGATTGGGATGTTGCAAAATAGGGACAAAAAACGTGGCAGAATGACCATTTTTACCACTGCGATCCGGTCTGCGATTGATAGGGGTAGTCGAGTCCATCTCTCCACCTGACTTACTAAGGCAGTGTATGCGCAACCGTAGTTTTCTGTTATAACCGTTGCTGATCCACCCATATCCCTAAATATTTAACCGGGTCAGTGGTCCAGACGAGGGGATATTCCAATGCGGGAGGGGAGGTGCACAATATGAGTGGAATTATCACCGATTTGTCGCAATTTATGGTCAAACCAGAATACAGGCCAAACCGAATATATTCACGGAGCACTGAAGAGAGGTGGACCTGCGGATCACGAATGAAAAGAACCATGTCATCTGCATACATGGAGATGCCAACGGGTCAGTGGTTAAAATTAAGTGCAGTATATCTATGCCTCTGTCGAATGATACAGGCGAGCGGTTCCATCATTATGGCAAATAGCAGGGGAGACAAAGGGAACCCCTGACGGGTACCGCGCCTTATGCAAAGGGGTTCAGATGTCAGTCCACCCACCCGCACCCTTGCCAACGTATCACTATAAAGCACCCGCAGCCACCGCATAATAACCTCGGGGAACCCCATTCTGCGCAAAATATAAAACATGTAGCTCCATTCAATGGAATCGAATGCCTTGGCAGCGTCAAGCACGACCGCTGTCGCTGGAAGGTCAGGATTCAGGACATGGAACATGGCAAATATCGTGTGTAAGTTGTTGGCAGTAGACCGGTCTGGGATAAAGCCGGATTGGTCCGGCAGGACTATAGTGGGTAGCAGGGGCTGTAATTTGATTGCAATGATTTTCACCAGATTGATAAGTGATAAGGGGCGGTACGATTCGCAGAGGTCAGATTTAACTTTTTTGAGTAGTGTGATAAGGGCTTGTCGCAGGAAGGGCGGAAGAGTGCCCGTATCATGAGCCTCAGCATACATTTCAAGGAAATGAGTGGTAATGAGATCCGAATATCGTTTATAAAATTCGTCTATGAGCCCATCTGGACCGCCTTGTTGTTGGGTAAGGACATAATCGCCTCTTTAACATCGGTTTCGTCAATAGGTTGGGTCAGGTATTCCCTATGTCCATCAGAGAGCCAGACACAAGTGATGTCTGAAAGATAAACATTCAGGGCCTTGTCGTCTCCCCCCCCCTCGCGTTGCATATAAGTCAGCATAATAAGCACAACATTGTTCCACTATATCCTGTGGCCTATAGTGTTCCACTCCCTGCGCGTCTACTATTTTGGTAATGTGGTGATGTTCGGATCTGAAACGCAGTGTAGTGGCTAGTTTTCTACCAGGGCGCCCAGCTTCACCGTAGACCCTAGCCACATGTCGGCGTGACATGTAGCGTGCCTCAGATTCCGCCATCGCATCATATTCCTTGAGTAAATCCTGTATTTCAGCCTAAGATGTCGGTGTGGGGTCTAGCAAATATTGCCTTTCACACTCCTTAAGCTTTGTCTCAATCCTATCAATCTGACCTCTTATGTCTCCTAAAATGCCGAGGATGTGCCAATGCAGACCACACGTATTGTGACCTTAAAGGCCTCCCAGAGCACAGTTGCGCTGTATGTATGTATGTATTGCGACTTATATAGCGCACGTATCACCCGAAGGTATCAAGGCGCTTGCTTAGGGAACCCGTCCTGGTATTCCCCTGTGAGATACCCCGGCAGGGTATCCACAAGGTGAAAGCCAGGCATCCCGCCGCGAGGGGCCGTAGTGGAGATTAAGCAAGCTATTGCCCAGAGTCGAAGAGTGTGACCCCGTGAGTCGAGTAGGCACCGGAGCGAGAATTGTCGAGTCCGTGGAATTTTTGAGCCCGAGACCCGCCGAGGCGGGGAATCGAACCCTGGTCCACGGCCGATCTCAGCTTCCGGGTCTGCCGCCTCTAACCACTGAGCCACGCTTCTCCACGCTGTCCATTGACCCTGCATTTATTTCAAAGTATTGTGTGATGGCCTTCCTAAGGGTGTCTTCAAATATCGGGTCAAGGAGAGCCTCTGGACGGAAGCCCCACGTGAAACGAAGATGTATATTTGCGGGGATCTGGATTGCCAACAGCACAGGGTTGTGATCTGATAGGGTGCGAGGGAGAATATGTACATTTTGTATCCACCCATTAGCTATTTCATTAGGGGGCCAGTAGTCCAGGAGGGACCAACTATTATAGGCCGGTGTGACATGTGTACCAGCCTTGTCAGCAGCATTACGGACCCGCCATACGTCTACAAGGCCCATTTCCAAAATGGCGTCTCGAACACACTGAGCAATCTAAACACTATGCACCCCATGTGGACTAGATTTGTCAAGGGGTGGATCATGATGTGTGATGAAATCTCTCCCCCAGATTATGGCTGTCTCCGGCCACGTGTGTAACATTTCAAGGAGTTGGACGAATGCTGTGGGGTCATCTACAACTGGACCATACACATTGATAATAGTTACCATGGTGACCCCAACTTGCCCTGCACCATGGCCCAGCGACCCTCAGTGTCCATGTGGGATAGTATTGGGAGAAAGGGGATGCCTCTCTTAACCAAAATCAGAACTCCCCTGAAATAGGTAGAAAAAGAAGACACCAGCCTATATCTTGGCCACCTGGTGGCAATATTACCTTCCTTTTGCTTGCTTGCTTAAGTGCGATTTTTGTAGGAAAGCAATTTGCACCTTATGATGTTCTAAATAAGCCAGAACTTTGCGAATTTTTCTGGGCGTGTTTAGCCCCTGGACATTCCATGCTATACAATTATATTTTTCACCTGTTTGCATTTGAGTACCACGGGTACCAGCTACGAGCACAAAGCAGCCTGTCTACTTTCAAATCAACATCAAGACCTGTGATCACAAACTTGTTAGTCATCTCTACACATGTAACAGTGTCATACCATGAACAAAACCCACCTCCCACCCACCTTGGCATCCCAACTACGCCAAAGCCATGTCCCCAATTGATCAACAACCTCAATAACAAACCCAAATCAACAATGTCATGATGGGGTATACCCATTGTGGGGGCGAAGTGGCACCTGCCACTCTCCGCTTTATTGGAGAAGGGGCCGTCACTGCAGATATATAAGGCATTCAAAAATTGCATCATCCGCTAGAAGAGTAAGAATGTAACAGTGACCTGCAGCAACCAGACCCTTACAATAATAAACAATATCTAGCAATCCTGCCAGGTGAGGAGGTGCCAACACCGTGAGTCATCAAGCACTACCGAAAGTTAACATGAATATCATGTAGCAGTGATATATACGTAAACCTTGACAGAGCTGGAGTATCTCGGAGCCCTGAACATACTAACAGATACTGACTGCGTCAATGCTGGTCCTCCAGCGGCTAAGAAGAAACAACCTGCAATTCATCATCAACATGTGGTCAGGTTTCACCCATAACCCCAACTAGAATAAAACAATCTACATGAGCATCAGTAATAATATTCATCAACGTCTGAGGTGGCGCTTGCAGCTTGTTTTTGGCGCCTAAGAGTCTTAGCAAATTCCATGGCCTGCTTCGGGTTGGCAAAAATCTTAGCCTTGTCATCCACCCCTATCCGCAAGCAGGCGGGATACAGCATGGCATACGCCACCTGTTCTTTCGCCAGCGTTTTCTTGACTCTTTGAAATTCTTTTCTGGCTTCCTGAACTGTAGCTGTGAAATCTGGGTAAAACGATAGCGTGTTGCCTTGGTGCAAGATGGTACCCTTCTGACGTGCGATGCGGAGTACAGTGTCATGATCACGAAAGTTCAACAATCTGGCAATTATGGGCCTCGGGGGGGCACCTGGGGGCAGGGCCGGCCTAAGGCATGTGCAAGCTGTGCACCTGCACAGGGCCGCCAAACCCCAGGGGCCGCCACGCCAATATATATCCTTAGATACATATTTGCGTGGCGGCCCCTGGCAGGGATTTGGCGGCCTCGGGCTCCCTACCTACACTCCCTACTCAGGTCCTCAGTGAGCCTAGAGCCGGCCCTGCTGGGGGGGGGGGGCGTGTGGACAGTGATCTATGGGCTCTCTCTACCACCAGCATGTTCGAAAGATTGTCCGCCCCACATACCTCTCGCAGCAGTGCTTCAACAAAGTCCTCCAGCCTGCTCACATTGTCGACTCCGGCAGTTGCACAATGCGCACGTTGTTGCGCCTTGAGCGCGCTTCAATGTACTAATTTTTTCCCCTTATGATTGCCAATATCTTGTCAATGTCAGTGGTTTTTGCTGCAAGTTGTTGTATGCTGTCCTCTGCGTCTGATATTCTCTGCTCTGCTTCGTCCAGACGGAGTGCCTGCTTATCCAACTTGAACGACATATGGTCCATTTTGCCGTTCAGCGCCTCGATTTTGCCATCGATAGATTGTAGACTGGCCTGAATCGCTGTCAATGATGTTTTCAGCGCCGTTGGTGGTAGCGCCGCGGAGTCAAGCTCCGAATCGGATGCAGCATTTCGCATCCATTTTCCACCTTAACGAAGCTCAAACGTGAGCCTGGGTTGTTTTTTCTCAGGTTTGCCCATTGTGTGCCTGAAGCGGTCCTGTGATTATATGAGAGGGGGGCCCTGAGTAACGTCTCCAGCTAATCAGTGGCAGCTCGCCGCATCTTCCCAAAGTTCAATTATGTCAGGGGCCCCAAAGAGCAGATGTAGGGCGCAAAGTGCTTCGCGCTCTGCCAGTGCCGTGCAAGTGGCGTGCAGGAGTGTCTCATCTGTTGCAAGCACATAAAAACCAGAGTCAACCAAGCCAATGATACCGGAGATGTGCTCTTTAATGCGTCAAATGCGGCGGGCGAACTCTGTACCTCTCCCAGGCTACAGTGATTCGTCTTAATCTTCTCGCTCTGGCGCACCGCCCCTGTAGTGAGCGTGTATCTGCAGGATGGAGTTTAGTGCACCGTCGCACAAGACCTGGGAAAATAAGCCGCTAATAATGGCTGCGAGGCCCAGCCCACTAGGCAGTGCCGGGCACTCGCGTAAATCACGCTGGCCCCGGAGCAGCACCAGCCTTTACTAGCACTTGGGGGGCGGCTGTCCAGCGGTCACCAGCCTCGGCAAGGGGCGCACCCGTGGGCTCACCTGCACAACTTGAGAGCCGACTCCACAAATGGCGTCCAAAGCGGCTAGATCACACTCGCCTGTTAGTCTGCAACGATCCGCAGCCCGGACGCGGCCGCGCTAGAACCTCGCACCGGCCATCTCAAGGCTCAGCGTTTCCTCACTGCGCCGTCCCCCAGCAGTTCAGCCCTCATCAGCGTGTAAAATTGCATCAAAAAGCAGCGCTTGCTGTCGCCTGCCACCTCAAGGGTCAGGATTGCGCAGATGGCCACTTGAAAGTAGGATATGAAGCAGCATGATAGTGACGGCCGGCAGCCATCTTGACGAACGCCAAGCCACGCCCCCAACATATCTTCTATTTACCTCTTCTTGTTGTTGACGCTGCCGTACTGATTTTTGTGTTTTCATACATTTTATACAAGGATGCATGAATTTTTGTAGGCACGGCGAGATTACGTGATTTGCCCATAATCAAGAATGATAAGTAGACGTGAAACTCATTTGAAAGCGCCATAGTTGAAAGCTCTGTCCCTTATACCACATCCTCTACCAAAAGGACGATATATAACATCCCTAGTCTCATCCTCAGTTCCACATTTTGTGATTTGGAATGACTCACTTAATCTCCCTGTTTCTAAACACAACAAGCATTGGCAAAGCCAGTAGGTTTCGCCTGTGCGAAATCGATTGTTTTTAGGTCTCAGTTAGACAGCGCATGCACTGCTTTGCTAGACAGTGCATGCAATGTCTTAAAGACACGTGCTGTGTTCTATCTCTGGGCTTACAGGCTGCCCATTTCCTACCATTTGTAAACTTCGGCATCGCTCTAATTTTCTCTGATGTCATGGCATGCAGGCAGCATGGCCCTCATCTTGTGTTCGGCCCTCCCATAGAGCATGGATCAAGTAAATGTCTCTTTACACTGCTCCCGGTTTGCGCACCTATTTTTTCTTTGTTTTTAAGCACTCCATAGGAGTACTTGTGTTTTCAGGCCATCTACCTTGTACACACGCGCCAATAAAATGCATGCGCAAGTACATAAACAAATGCATTTTTTTTAAAGTTGTTAAAACACAAAGAGCACTTGTTTTTTTAATTTTTTTGCACGATTCAATGATACTGGAGCCCTTGCTCTGCCCGTCTTGCCATAGCGCAAACACGAGCCAATGGTATTGGAGTGCTTTAAGTGCTCACCAGTTACATTCCAAAATGACATATTCCTTTCTGTTGCTGATCCTGCTTCAATTAAGGTATTATTTTTACGCCTTCATTGTTGCTTCCTCCCGCCCCATTCCTGTCGTTGCTTGCCCATCTCCCCATCCCCTCCTGCTTCCCTGCTTAACCCATACCCCCTCTACCTTCATCGTGGCTGTTGCTTTTATTTTTTATTTTACAATCAAATGGTATTGGTGCGATTGTTTCGTCCTCTGTCTTACCATAGTCTCCTTTATATACCTATGCAACTACCACTAAAACGCATGCAGGTGTACATAAACAAATGCATTTCTTAAAAAGTTGTTAAAACATTAACAGCACTTATTTATTTTTGAACGATCAGGTGGCATTGGCGCACGCACTCCGTTCTCCGTCTTGTGATAGAGAAAACATAAGCCAATGGTATTAGAGCGCTTTAAGTACTCACCAGTTACATTACAAACTGACACATTCACTATCATACGCAGGAGGAAGCAGAAGTGATTTGCCTAGAATCACAAACTGTTTAGCCAACCCAGAGATTCGAACGTGGTACCCCTGTCGGCAGCTCTGGCCATTACACCACATTCTTGCTTCCCTTCAAAGCTCCTCCACTGTTTCTCACTTCCACATTTGTTCAGCATGACCCCATCAACACCGAGTAAGAACCAAAGATGGTTCAATAAATAATCACAAATTCCAAAACTGTGAGAGTACACACGTGGTGTAAAATATAATCTGTCCATGTGGAAAAAACTATATTGGCAGCACAATAAGACCCCTCGAACACAGGATACAATAGCACTTCTGTAAAAGTAAAAAATTAGACTTGAAATTACCACTGGTTGATCACTTAATAAAATTCAACCACATCAGAGATCTTTTTCCTTCCATGAGATTGAAAAATTGAACAGAAACCCGAAGGGTGGAGATTTGGAAAATTGTCTATGGTAACAAAAAGCAACATCATTCTAAGATGTAATACCTTTAAAAAAGGGTCTCAACAAAGATGATGCACTTCACAACTGGCTCACGTAAAGTGATTTTACACAAACACATATCCAGAAATCTAACCAGGAATATCGGGAATAAAACATTGGTCGATTTAGAATGACATCAGCCACTCAGAGTGAACTCTCAACAAAGAAAATTCTGATAGGATGTACAATATTTGAACCTTTTCTAGACTTTGACCAGAATGGTCAGAATAAAACATAGACAAAAACTGAAATATGTTGTGTTTTATAATCGTCATATCTCATGTAAGAACTAACAATGCTGTCTCTATAGTCAGATTAAGACTTTCAATCAAAAGGGGGGGGACTAGGAGCAACTTAAGGTCCATGTACATGCTCCATCCAGAAGTATACATGCAAAAGGAGAGTGGCTGTTACTATAGAGGAAAGAAAAAAGTGCAGTTAAAATGTGACTCTTTGGCGGAGATCTTCACTTTTTTGCCATTATGATGAGCGAGGGAATGTCGAGGTAGAGTAGTAATGTATACCGAGATGTGTTTTAAAATTACCTAAGGGGTACCGTCAGGTTTTACTTAATGGCCCCCTTAACGGGGCTAAAAACAAGAGCAGAGTGTTGTCAGTGGGATAATATGAACCGTGACAAAATCACATTGTGTCTATTAAGGTCAACATGTTTAACGCCCGAGTGGTCGAGAAGGGATCCATGGCGTTTATGCAGGACCGAAAAATGGAATAGCCCCACTTTACACTTAAGAGGGATATGTGGCTGGGTTTAGAGGTAGCTGAGGTTCGCTTTACATGTAAGATCCCTAACTAGATTTCGTTTTCAAACCGAAAAGAATAAATGAATAGTACAAGAAAAGAGTTCACATCTTGGTGATACGTCGTAAATAGCTTCTGAGTACTCCTTAAGAAATATAGAAAGTCCCCATAGTCATTATTATGTTATCAAATGTACTAAAAATATAATTGGAGCGCAGCGTAGCTGCTTTGTGAAGAGTGAATAAAATACACTGCAAATAAGGCGAGTGAAATAGTTGCGGTAATAGGCAACGTTATTGCAAGACAGAAACATATACATTTTGGCAACCATACACCATACCATACACCCACACAGTATTATATCTCAGCTTAGGGTAGGGAACGTATCTTACCCTGCTGGTGTTTGGTAAATGCATCTTAGATCAGGACAGAGAACCGAGTCTTAACTGCGGCTCAATCGGCAAATATAAATCAATTGGAATTGTTAAAAAAGCAAGTACACGAACCAGGGGACGGCATGATGTTAGGATCATAGCACTTGCATGGTCCCATGCGGATTTGCATTACTGACCTGCCCCTCTCTGCCTGTCCGGAGGTAGTGTGCAGGGCGGAGGGTAGCTGTTTTATATCTGCCATGAATGGTTCTCAGGTGTGCTCTGTTAGCAAGTACACATCCTGTGTGAAAGATCGCAGGAGGTAAACGCTGATCAGTGTGGCCAACTCGGCCAGGTCTTTGGTTGTGTGAGCTGTACGCAGTTATTTACAAATAAAATGAAAAAATACTGCGCCGCGACACTGGCGAAATCAGGGGGGCATCCGATACTCTGAATAGTGGCGGGTGTCCCAGCAGCGATCGTCATGCAGTGTTGCCAGATTTTTAGACCCATCCCAAGCCCAAAGCCGCTCAAATAGAAGCCCAAAACAAGCCCAATCAGACCAGTTCCAGCCCAAAAACCAGCCCAAATTATGTGCAAATTATCATCAGAAACAATTTTAAGGACAAATATACATTGTATTCAATATACAGATGGTGGGAGGGCGTTAACTGGGCACCTGCCTTAATGCTACTCAATTTTAAAATCAGTCCTTACTGTGGCCAGGCACTGCCAAGATTAGCAGCATCCTTCAGGGTCTGGCAGTGGCACTGCCAAGATTAGCAGCATCCTTCAAGGTCTGGCAGTGGCACTGCCAAGAATAGCCGCATCCTTCAGGGTCTGGCAAGGTGGTGGCGCAGGGTCTCCGTAACTCCCAATAGTGTTGTTTCAGTGGAGAAACCAGGTCGGAAACCGGATTGCGAGGGATGGAGAATGTGATTGGCTTAAATTACAGATTATGGACTTCCAGAAGATTCATAAACCTCTGCTTCTTTCTCCCTTTAATCTTTTAAGTAAGTTGGTAGAAGAATGTGCAAGGTATAACGAAGAGTGTTACCATCCCACGCATACTAAAGGTGTGATAAAAGGTGGAGTACAGGATGGTTGTGCTGAGATCAGGGAAGCTGGTAGTCACTGAGAGTTTACTAAATTTGGTCAGGTTTGTGAGGGTGACCCATGCAGCAAATACAGAGTAAAGAGCAAATAAAAAAAGACGCAGAACTTGCCAGGACATTGTGATTTTGTAATGTACTAATATGTTTTTTAAAGAAAGAATAGCGGTATACATTATCCACAGGATTCACACTTAGTTTTGTTTTTGTAACGAGGAAGACACCTAGTATAGATGCTTTCGGTTATCGTTTTTTTCTACTTAGATTTAATTTCAGACGGTGTCTGTCTTGTTTGCCATGTGTGTATTTCTCTGGGGTGCAGTTCTAGTGCATGTGCTGGTTTGTAGGATTGTGGAATCAACAAATCCTTTGCCAATGGATTCACAGGCTTCAACGGAGCTGTGTGTCTGCAAAACTCTGTGAACATTCAAATACAATGCATATTTATTCCGCTATATGCTTCCAGTTGACCTTGCAAAACCTGAAAATGCTTAACTGCAAATTAATTGAGAAATAAAATCTACATCCGATCTATTTTGACAGGCTAGCATACTGTAGTAGCAGGAGCACTTGTATTTTTTAAAGCATGTTAAAACAAAAACGAGGACGAATCTGTCATGAAAAGGAATTGGAGCTGAAAAGGGACGACTAAGATAATATTCAGGACCTGTTCAATAAAATGTCCTACGTGTTACTAGGAAGTTGATCGTATTCGGTCAATCATTTGACACTGACTGTTTTGCAGTCCACGTCATTCCGTCAGACGTTTCAGCGTGAATAGTTTGAGCAGCCCAGGTTAGATTGTCAGTGAGGGAAGATGATAAAATGACAATCTATCCACTATTTGAACCCTGAAAGTCAGTACTGCCAGTTTACAATTGTGAACAAGAAATGAGATTTTTAAACGGGGCCAGTAACAATAGTTCCTCCAGTAATGCATTATTTCTATGAGGCCCACCAATGTGCCATTTGGAATCCCTGCAATCTATGCCACCATGAACTTACCAGTACGTCCAGTTTTGTAAAGTGGAGGGGAGAGATACCAAGGACCTCGCATTAACAACCCTGACAACCATTTAAACACAGACATTGTGCAACAAACATGGGATTTCTATCGAGTGTATTGCAACCGGTCTACCTACTAGTCGAGCCAAGGCGGATTGTGCAGCCAGTTTATCATTGACAGTGAGAGAAGCAGAGCAAAATGACTATATGCACTTTGAGTGATTGACCTATAGGTTGGATATCAATAACATTTAGTCTATGAATTCACCACTGCAGGTAGGGACGGTTGTCAGCAAGGTGCAAGTCAGTCCAGGAATAAGATGCATAAACATTCGTGCATCTTATCGACACTTCACGGCACAGTTGTACCTTTTAACAGGACTCTCATACTAAATAGTAACAATACGAGCGCGTATGCACAAGTTCGGGAGCTTTAACTGGGCCAGCAATCTTTTTTCAAAACAACAACCCCAACATAAGAAACTTCTTTGCAGGACTTGCACACTCTAAATATGACAGTTATATGCAAAGAGGGGGGTGGGGGTAGGTTTGTGCATACGTCTCCCGCTTATAAAGCACACACTACTGCAACTACAATTCAAAAGATAACAGATGCATGTGATGTAGATGGACCGTCCCCCACTTCAAAATCAAATCGCACGTACTGAATATAATTCACATATCAAACAAAACCAATGCCAGGTTCCAACAACCTAGAAAAAGCTTAATTTCTCCATTGGATTTCACAATAGCACCGGGGTGCCCATGCATGCAAATACCCCAGCTGACTATGAGCCATTCGTTTCCCGCCTTTCAGCTCCATGAGTCAGTGCTTACTTCCGAGTGCATACGCAGGCACGGAGGAACCATGGGCCTGCCATAAGAGACCCCAGGCCACAAAAGAGGACGAGCTGAGCTGGTGAGGACGGCTTGGGCACAGACTGGCAGTCACATTGCCTTGGCTTCTGGGGAAGGCGTAGTCCTGCAACCTGCAGGAGCGAACCTAGCGGGAGCCCCAAAAGATAAAGGGCAACAGGTATCGGGGCGGGCGGTAATGCACCTGACACGCCCACTATTGACGAACTGATCTAACCCAGGATTGGGTCAAATGAACTCGAAGGCAGGTCAGCACAATATTGGGGGCAGGTCAGAGGTCACTGCAGGTCTTGCAGGACCCTAATTGGACAAAGCTTCCCGCCCTGGCCCTTGAGGTGTTACTTGTGGGCACGTACCACAGGGCAGACACACCTAAAATTAGGAAAGGGGTGTGGCAGGGCATTGAGAGGGCAACCATGGGCTGCAGCGCGGCGGCGCCGCACAAATCCTTGAAACCGCCGCACACAGGTTGGATTCGAGCCCAAATTTCGGCAGCCCGCCCGGCACGATTTTTTCTCGCACGATTGGGCAAAATGAAGCCCAATTGTGCGATAAATAGCCCAATCTGGCAACACTGTCGTCATGGTGTGGTTAAACTGGTTCTCCGCGCCTCCCCCCTCTCTCAGGCGCATTCTCATGACGCTATGTAGGACTGCGAAAAGCACCCAGTTTGTTAACTGGTAGCTTAGACGGCGGCCATCTTGATAGTGTGCTGTCTCTGGTATCTCAGGCACTGATCAGCGTTTACCTCCCACGATCTTACTACTGTACAAGTCACTGAAAAATGTGCTATGATGCAGCCAGTGCAGGCCATGTCATAGCACCTTTGTAGGTCGAGCCTAGTGCAGCGCATGTGCTGCTCTAGGAAATCAGCCTCTTGGAATCACTTCAGCTTTTGTTGAGGCTCGTGAATGTGGTGCTCACACGCAATTGGCCTTTGCGTGCGGCTTTAGCACGCAATTGGCCAAAGGCATGTGGATGCCCCAGCTTTTCATGAAATGTTTACTCCCAGAGTGTTTTGCTCTCGGGAGCCAGCAGGGGCCATCTGTTTTCGGTCAGGTTTCAAAGGCTCGTCCCACCTCCACAAGAGTGCGCGTCGCTTTAACTTAATAAGAGAAAGTGACCCTGTTATTTCGGCTCACTAGAACAAAAACAGAAATTCTCAGCTAGTTTAATCTTCCTCTTGGCCACTGGATGGCATTGTTGCATTTGCTAAAAACAATGAAAATAGGGCTTCACTGAAAGTATGGGCATTTTCAAAGGAGCACCGAATGCCATACAGAGGGTATCAATTGTGAAAGAGCTCAGCTCATGCTAGAATTGATAACTAGTTGTTCAGTGCACAAATGAAGACGTGGTATTATGCTTGTGAATTAAAAAACATAATGTATTCTCCTTTCAAATTATTTGGATGTCTTGTAAAGGTAAATATAACGTTTATTGCCATTAGCATTAGCCCCGGAGGACACGTGTAGCGCCCCACCGCTGCTAAGAAATGCGATCACTATTCATAACATACTAGAGACGACGTTCATCTGGCTTGTCCTATAAGTTAACTTGTGGTCCCTGCTTCAAACTGCCATTTGAAATGGCCTTGAGACATCTTCAGAACTGTTCTTTAGTGGATCTCAGCAGGATCCATTACCAAACTAGAGGTGGGCAAGCCCCCAAATTAACAGAGACAGCCGAGTTAAGACCCTGTGTACGAGCAGAGCCTTGAAAATATTTGGCATGTAAATCATGCTCAAATACGTGAGAAAATGGGATACAGCTTCTTCAAATTTCAAAAAAGTATATTTCCTAAACACAAAAGAGTGTAACATTAGTACATTAGAAGAAAAGACTACATTGATGCGCATTGATTAAAAGAGATTGTTTTTTTAACACGTTCTTAGAAACATTCTTGTCCCCCACGTACGCCCTGACGACAATCCCATTAATGAACTCAGAGGACAAGTCATATGTCCCCTATGTGTGACCTTCAGGAAGAAGCCATAAAAATAAACTATTTGCGATGAGGTATTCAGAGGATTGCTCCCCCTGAGGGAATATGCCATCTTTATTCAGTCCACCCTGCTTTGTCTTTCTTGTCATTATTACTTTCCTTCCTGTTCTCATCTTTCTGGCCTTTCCAACCTTTCATTCATCTTTCATTCCAGCCCTCCCTCCTTTAATACAACCTTCATTCTCTCTATTCTTCGTTGCATGTTTTTCCTTTCTTTCTTTCTCCTTTTATCCATAAGTACATAAACATCCTTCGGTTCTTCCTTCTCTCCATCCATCCATCCATTCATCAATACAAACATCATCCATCTTTCCTTCCTTTCTTTAAAATCAGTCCATCTAGCCTTCTCTTAATCAATTCATTATTCTCTGCATCTGTCCACTCTTCTCTCCATCAATCAACTCTTCTGTCCATCCATACTCTCCACACTCCCATCATCCATCCAATCTTTCTCTCGATCCATCCATCTGTCATCCATCTCCGCATTCAGTCATTAACGCTGCCTTCCATCTCACCATACATCCAAAAGCCAATCCATCCATTCTTCCAGCCATTCATCTTTCTCATGCCTTCCTCCTTTCCAAACTTTTTTGTTTCTTTTGATTCCATACCTCAGAACTTCATCATTCTGCACAAACATCACCCATCTTTCCTTCCTTTCTTTAAAATCAGTCCATCTATCCTTCTCTTAATCAATTCATTCTTCTCTGCATCTGTCCACTCTTCTCTCCATCAATCAACTCTTCTGTCCATCCATACTCTCCTTGCTCCTGTCCATCCATACTCTCCACGCTCCCATCATCCACCCATGAGTGCGCCTGAAAGCAAGCGCTAGGCCATCAAAAGCATGGGGTAGCACTTTCAAAACCCCGCTTACTAAATGTCTCGCCAGAGCAGCGCATGCGCTGGCTCAGGCGAGACCTGAAAAAGGATGCGCGATGAAATTAATTATTTTCCTAGGTTCACACAGTTTGGTAAAGCGGGGAAGTCGGGATGGATCCCAGGTTTTCTGATTTCAGACTGTGCACTTCAGGCACTAGTTGACTCTAAGGTCAATGCTTTATCTTTAGTTCTTCGCACACAAGTGTGGCTGGCAGACGGAAACCAGAGGAAATCTGGGTTCAAAGGTCTAGCGGCTGCTACTGGACAGGAGTGGGGGGGGGCAGTGCAGGGGTGGGGGAGAAGGAAAAAAACATTTACTTGAACCGGCTACCTGCCGTCTCCTTCCTCCATCCTCTTCTTCCTGTCTCAGCCGGCGACAGAAAGCACCTGGGCTCCCAGGCTCCCCAGAGCAAATTACAATGCTGCAATGCAGCGTTGTGATTGGTCTAAGCGCTGTGGATCGGCACTGTAACGGATAATGGGAGGCTTTGTATGTTCCTCACCAGGCTGTGAATTAATGCAAAATAACACTCCCAGGCAATATATACTGCAGTGCAATGTAAACAAGCAAGTCACAGAAAAAGATATGGATAAAAAATTTCCTAAGTTTTAATTATATTCATACAAGTTAAAAAAACATCATAAACATAATCACAAAAAATATATATATGGTACACTTAAAGTATTAAAAACATTGGATCTTATGGTGCTTAATTAAAAAGCGATGGTTTCTTCTTCAACGCGTTTCAACACAACTGGTGTCTTCATCAGGAAAGTACCATCAACAATCTTAAATGAGCAGTCCTATGTATCGTTCGGGGCAGCCACCATTCTATTGATCAAAACAAAAGGGGTTGATATTCTCCAACAGCGATTGCTGTTAGCCCAGGAGATGTCCGTGATCTTTGCTGATTGTGTCACACTGATATGCTGAAGTTACGTGGGCAAAAAAGGATATACTTATTGATGAAAGTGTTCTAAGCTCTGTACAATAAACTGTGAACCTTGATAGTGTACTGACACGCAGCTCTTGGTAGCTGATGTATGTGGCTTTACGGGCAACGGAGAGTATGCTTAGAAATGGGCCTGTTGCTAATTATAAAAAGCGGACCGTCTGTGCTTGGTAATCCGCTAAAATACAGACTGTTTGTTACTGATTAAATGCGTCTATAGCTTCATTAACACGAGAGGCAGACCACGGAATAAGCTGCCGACTAAAGTGCAGGTCACGCTTTGCAAACGCACCGGCCTGGGCGTGGGCTCGAGAGTTTCTGTGCGTATCTGAGAGGGACCAACGCAGCCTCCTCGTGTCTTTCAGTTCAAAAACCTCACCAGGCTGAGTAAAGCAAGCCTGGTAGGAAAGATGAAAAGCCCACAGGACTGTTTGGCCTGCCCGAGTGGCTCTCGGGGCGGGGCTGGCCAGATCAGGAAGAGGAGTGGTTAACCTTGCTAAACTGGGCATGACTTCTTTGCAAGCCACTCGGGCCGGCGAAGTAGTCATGACCCGTTACGCAGTGTAAACCACTCCTCTCCCTGAGCTGGCCAGCCCCGCCCAGCTTCGAGGGACACTGACTCAATATAACAAGCATTGACATAGCCAATAGGTCTCGCCTTTGGGACTTTATAAGTGTTTAGTTATCCAGCACAATATCCTTGTTGCAACAACATCAACTGTTGCCTGGTTAAACACTTATAAGGTCCCAAACGTGAGACCTATTGGCTATGCCAATGCTTGTTGTGTTAGGAGGGGCAGGACAATAACCAAAACATGTGGGGTGAAGAGACTCGACGTTGGCTCAACATAATGTGATTCCTCGCGTTTCAGCGACTTTTCAGCCATGCTGAACACTAGATATGCTGCTAGACAACATGGCTAAAAGGCATTCACATTGACAAGGTCCATAGCTTGGGCACTGCAGAGACCTATTGGTTTCACCAAGGCTTGTTAAAAATAATATTGGTTAGCTTGTATTTAACCAATTTGCCAGAAGATGGCAGTGTTATGCCATCGAGAAGCATTTTGCCTTCTTTAATTGTGTATGTGTGCGTATGCGCATCTCGATATAAATGTATATATGTGTGTGCTTATTTAGAGATTTTTTTAATGTTGTTTTTTATTTTACTAGGGAGACCCACAGAACACACTTTTTGAAAAAATACTAATTTCTATTCTGCTTTCCTTTAACATCAACTATTTTATTTGGTTTTCCCTCTTGCCCTATGTATTTACTATCTCGACTGTTTTCACTCCGCAAATGTGTATTTATACTTTATTGCCACAAGATTTGTGTATCGTGAGGTAATTTAATAGAAAAGAACATGCAGCTGCATGCAGCTCAAAGATGAGTTAGTTTGTAGCGCGTATTAATATTGTGCAGTCGACAGTTTGTCAGTGACCCTGCAGAAAGAAAAGTAAGACGAGATGGGTTTTTAGCTACGTCTTAAGTTATCTTTGTAATGTAAAGGAGGAATGAATGCCCATAGCGCAGCTCTCGGGCACCCTAAAGAGAACATCTGAACGCATCGGAGGCATTAGAAAGTTGTGCAAGAACCCTAAAGCCATTCCTGTTAGACAGGTCGATATTTACCGTGAATGTATGAGAGGCCAGCCCAAGTCTGCATTTCAAAATAGTGCAAAGAACCTTAAATCTAATCCTGCCTATTACTGACAACCAATGAAGGCTCTCCGTGCCCTGAGGCATAAATAGTAACACCTAGAAAGCCACGGCATCCAATTAAATCATTCTGTGCATCATGACGCTGGTAAATCTCATGTTGGGTGAGCTCCTAAAGTAGGCACTGATGTAGTTAACCTGGGCGTTCATCATGCACCCCCGCCCCACAACCTAGAACGATAGAAAGATTAACTACATCCTCCTATTGTAAAAAGCTGCAAAACAAGGTACCAGATGCTTCTGCTAACTGGAAAGGCTTGTGATTCCATGACAAGCGTGTTGCCAGTAATAGCGCACTATGTTTGTCTGAAATCTTTACTTTTACTCGTGAGCTAATGGGTATATAATCGGCCTTTCAGAGACTTCAAGCTGTTCACCACACGGATGGCTGATAAATGCTGCATTAAGCAGTCCAATGGTGTGCAAATGTATCTAGGGACAGGAAGTGTCTGCTCCCTTTATGGCAAAACCTGTGAGGGTTACTACTTTTAGAGAAGGAGACGGCAGTTACATCCAAATGGAAGAATGTATGCCTTTGGGTCTATGAAGTCCTAGAGTAACTAATAATTGCCCAAAAAATGGCAGACTACACATGAACGCAGAGGCAAGAGAAACTGAGTCCTCTACTAAATAGTTGACACCATTCAGGCACGGGGAGGGGGCTGGAAACTGGCACCTACGATACAAGAAGTTGTAAAAGTTCTAATAACAAAGGGCAATAAACATAGGTATGAGTTATGAAGATTCAGGGTGTGGCAACACAAGCCCATTTGATAAGGCTAGAACCGGGAAATCGTGATGGAGAGGATTCCATCTCAATCGTGTAACTGCTCTGACAAACTAAAGCTTGTGAGTACAAACCCCGAAAAGAGAGCTTGAGTCAACAAACCAGTGTCTCGTATTCATGAAGTTTTTGTAAGCTCTTCTGTGAGATCTCCGACTTCCTAAAAGCCTGGTCAGAGGAGAGAAAGGCTCGTTGAGTTTGATCAACATGGGTGAACAAAACTCTAGGGACATATGCCTGACAGAGATAGCTGAGGAAAGGGTCAGTCCCATGTCCCACAATGACAGGACTAAATAAGTCTTGGGCATCCATGTTTCATGGCATACTTCCATCCTGTCTCATATGAGATGTGCTTGAGAGAGGGGGTGTGGTGGGGTACAGTTAACTCTCAGAGAAGAGCAATGCCTCACAAAAGGCATCCACCTAAACCCTTTCCTCCCACCTGCCTCCCGGGGTTTCTGGTGCATGCTTGAGTCGAATGATTGGAAGGGGTTTTGTGGAACAGGGCAAAACAGAACATGACCAGATCGGGATTAAACGAGACCCACCCTGCTCAGCCATATTAAAAAAGAAGTATTAAGAAGGCAACAAGACCCAAAAGGGGGCTGCTCAGAGGAATGGGTGGAATTTTAAAGATACCTCATTAGTTGTAGAAATTACCTTTCCTAGAGGTATCGCTGCTGATCCCAATAAACGAAACTCCCACCGAATACCATCTGGAAAAATTGAAATTACTAGGAGATCCTTCAATATGGGCCAGGAGATGGACTATGAGAATATATGTCCAGGCGGCACTGTGCATTCTTTTTACACAGTCAAACTCATAGGCGACACAACCCCAGTGTGCAGTCTCTCTTTCCCACAGATGGTTTCTATGATTTGAAGACAAATCTTAAGCTCTCCTGGGGGGGTTGTCCTTAATCTCTCCTCTGTTAGGAATTTGTCTCGGGGAACTCGGTGGTAACCTTGATGTTCAGCAGGCAAGAAGTGAGCGGAGGCCTAATACAGGGCTAGAAGGACTGGAGCCTTACAGATGTTCAATGAAAGCCAACATGATTGATCTGATTTCAAGCAAAGGACAGGTTACCTAAAGAAAAAGTTATGATTGTTTTTAAATGATCTTTATGGGAAACAAAAAGTGGTGCAGAACAAAGCAAAAGCAATGCCAAACACGAAGGGAAAAAAGTTGATACAAAGGCAAAAGGTAGCCCAACAAATATAATGGGTGACACTTAAATGCCGGAAAATACACTCCGAATATTAGAAGCCGAGAAGGCTCTTGGGGATAAGACTATTACATCGGAGTGATCCATACGCCTATTGATTGCAACAGCTCAGAAAAACATTTTCCGTTCCTCTTATAACTTTCAAGGCTCCGACCGGATGGAAATAGGAAGGGGACTAATAAAAGAGTCGATATCAAAATTATTTTTATCATTAGTCTATCATGGGAAATAGAGCCACGCTGGTATGGAATGTTACACGTAATTAATGCAATCAAGGCCACATCTGGGCTACACAAGCTGGGTAAAAATACAACCGAAAACAATACGTGTTTATCGAAATACATTAGGACATTAAATACCCAAAGACAAACCTTTTGAAGGTGAGAAAGGAACAGACGAAGGTGTATCAGAAAAAAGTTCCATTGGAAACTGTAGTTGTTCTTCATTTTCTGCAGAACCTTGAAAAACACACAGAAAGGTTGTTAATTCTGCAGGCACAGTGCAAATAGCTACAGATACAGATAACATTTCCATAAACATTACTGTAGAGGTAATGAAGTGGTGACTCTAGCGCCACATGTCCTATACCCCTCCCCCCTTTTCTTCAGAAATTAAGATGTTCTTCTAGCAGAGTCCAGATCCCTTTTTAGGTCACACCCACAAGCAGCATTAGCTGTATGTTTGAGATCTCATATTACAAATATTTTAAACACACTACGCCTGCAAGAAGTAAGAGAGTCAGTTCTGTGCCAGCCCATTTTAGTCCTTGGCTCTCATGTGTTTTTTTAAGATTTACCATAACTGCTTAGATGGGCTCTCCATGAAGCCCACGGCATTTAGAGCATGGTTACAATTTCTCATTACATTGTTTCTTTACTAATCCTATAGTTCCTATTTTAGTGATAGGTGTGAAGACGTAGAACCTCACTATCCCATCCTAAACACTCAAAAAGTGTTAGTAGTGATGGTGTTTGCTTTGTGTACACACACACACACACACACACACACTGATATGACTGATCACGGTGGTAGCAGCAGTGAGAAGCTGTTCTAAAAGCTTAAATCACCATCATCATTTTTAGGTCTCGGCCTGATCCAGCGCATACGCAAACTATAGAACCCGGTTTGATAGAATCAATATAAGAACCCTCCTACGCTTTCACCAGGCACACACACACCGCCAGCCGTCAGTGCACGCTTTCACCAGGCACACACACACACCGCCAGCCGTCAGTGCACGCTTTCACCAGGTACACACACACCACCAGCCGTCAGCGCACGCTTTTACCAGGCACACACACCACCAGCCGCCAGTGCACGCTTCCACCAGGCACACACACCACCAAACGTCAGTGCACGCTTTCACCAGGCACACACACCACCAGCCGTCAGTGCAGGCTTTCACCAGGCACACACACACCACCAGCCGTCACTGCATGCTTTCACCAGGCACACAAACCACCAGCCATCAGTGCATGCTTCTACCAGGCACACACACCACCAGCTGGCAGTGCACACTTCCACCAGGCACACACACCACCAGCGCACAATTTCTACAGGCACACACACCACCAGCCATCAGTGCACGCGTCAATTGTTAATGCATCCACAATTAATTATTGTAGCAATCGCAGTATGGCGCACTTTACTTTTAAACATATTCATCTAAAGCGCAGCATGCCACCATTGCTACAAAAATAAATACACATATTTTTGGCCTACAATTAATAGACTTTTGTTGCAATTGGTGTTGCAATATTTAGCAATGCCAATAGCTCAAACTTAATTAATTCGAGACCTATTGCATTGCAAATGCTTGTTACGGTAGCGGGTGAGTTTACAATAACAACTGATTTAGCCAAGAGACACAAGGAATGCCAGGAAGAGTAGTTTACACTTAGGACAATAGCCTTGTGCTCAGTACGCCAAGCTCTTTAAGGACAATATTTCCACTAGCCACATGATGAGGCTAGTGTAAAGTGAAACGTAGTAAAAGACATTTCCAAGCCTAGTCCCATAAAAGGCTTCTTGGGGAATAAGATGGCTAGGAAAGGGTAGCAGAGAGTTGAGGTTGTAATGGATGGTGGAAGATTCATTTAGATTTCATAAGAAACATTTTCGGGCGTAGGCTCTTTTGACCATGCCTTCCATTAAGTATAAGCCATATAATACCTTCCAGTATGGTCTCTGCACTTACCCACGTTTGGTAGCTGCATTAAGCCCTTCACTTTCAGTTATTCCTTTGTAGGTACTGGTCCTCTCAGTAGCTGTGTTTACAGCCCCCTCAAAAGGTATGGAAATTATCCGAGATGAGGTCACTGCCCAGCTTGCAATGTTTGCAGTTCTTTCATTTTCCTTGTTCCTGCTTTGTATTTCTCAACTGGCAATAGACTTAGCCAAGAGTAACAAAACATGCTAGCAAGGATAGTTTATATTTGGAATGCTGGCCTTACGCTGTGTAGGACTGACATCTTTAGGCGCTACATTTCCCACCAGTCGCGTGAAGTGGCCTATTCCAAAAGACATTTGTAGGCTCATAAAAGGCTGCTTGGGGATTAAGGCATCTGGGGTCAGATTCACAAAGGTTTTTTGAAGTCCACACGTCGCAATGGTATGTTTGAATATTTTGCGACTGAAGTATTACAGTAAGTGGTAACTTCCCCAGGGACCCCTTCCCCTTTGCGAATATTTGTAAAAACATTTTTTAAGAGTAGGCAGTAAACCCATTTTCTTTTTGAAACGCATCTCATTTTAATTCAAGGAAAATGGGATGGATTTAAAAAAAAGAAAAAATTGCTTTATTGAAAAGGAATCACAGACACGGTGGTCTGCTGTCCCTAGCAGGCCACCTTCCCTGTGATTTTTCGATTCCCAATGGGTCGCAAATCGATACCTACCTCATGAATATTAACGAGGTAGGTCTATTTGAGACCCAAAGGTGTTTATGTTTATCAAACAGCGAATCGCAAAAATTCGCTATTTGGCAATCGCAAACCATTCCCTATGTACATCAGGCCCCTCGAAAGAGAAGGCAGCGAGAACAGAGGTGATGGGTGCTAGTGGACTCATTTATATTTAATGGAAACATCTTTCTTGACATTAGCTATACTATGTTTAATCCCATCCAAGATAGCCTCTGCCCTTACCGACATTTGGCAACCACACTAATGAACTTCACTGTCAGTTGAGTTCCTCATAAAAGCTGGATTTCTGGGCTGCTGCACTAGTACCTATTCTAAATGGAGGGCCCCACCCTCGGCACAATCACTGCGCAGGTGATAATATTTACAGTTCCTCAAATTCTGTAAGAGACATATATTGGTTATGGATTCCTTACCTTAGAATTACCCCCAGGCATCGGACTGGATCCGGAGACATTTTTTCGTAGCAGAACTACTTCGCGTCGGTAGGTGGCGTCAGTCGACTGCGTTCATCGTCGGCGTCGTGATCGCCGGGATGACGTTGCAGTATCTACTTAGCCGCCGCCCTCGCAGGCTGATGTCAGTTCTTTACAGGACATTTCACACCAGAAGAGCAAAGCCATGCAAGGCACTGATCACTGGTGCACAAAACTAAAAGGTAGTCCCTTACCCTAAAAGTCAGTTTGCAGAACGGGGAGTATGGGTGGGGCGGTAAGGAATTAATACCTAATTTATGTCTTTTACAGATATATCGTTACCGGAGATAAGTAACTTGTTCATCTGAAAGAGACCATTAGTTATGAATTTCTTACCTTCGAATAGATAGCCCAGCAACACCAACCCCGGGGGTGGGTTAGCCAACTAAGGTCACAACAGAAAGGGCTGGAGAACTGAACATCCAAAGAAGCAGTGTCTCCGGACATGGCTATCCAGGCAAAAATGTTTGTTGAACATGTGCAATGAAGCCCACATGGCTGCCTGGCAGATGTCATGAAGGAGGACTCCACGTCCCAAAGCAGTAGTGGCTGCTGTTGCCCTGGTGGAATGGGCATGCAACCCTACTGGAGGTTCCTTCCTCGCTAAGGAATAACAAATTTTGATGCAAAGAACGACCCATCGAGAGATGGTCCGCTTCTGCAAGGCCTGACCTTTCTTGGCACCCCCATAGCCAACAAAGTGCTGATCATTCACCCAGAATTATTTTGTGCGATCCAGATAGAATGAGAGCGCACGCTTTGGATCCAGTCGGTGGAGCCTCACCTCCTCTTTAGAAGGATGCGGGAAGAATTTGAGCAAAGTGATGGTCATCCCTATGTGGAAAGAGGTAACCCCTTTGGGAAGAAAAGAAGGTCGAGTTCGAAGGACAACCTTGTCCGGATAAATAGCAAGGAAAGAAAGAACCTGAAGCTCACTAACCCTGTGAGCAGAGGTGATGACAACTAGAAAAGCTGTCTGGAAAGTCAGGAGTCAGAAAGGACAATTAAGTAATGGCTCGAAAGGAGCACATATAAGGTACGTTAGAACCAGATTCAAGTCCCACTGGGGCATTACGAAAGGAATAGGAGGAAAGAGATGAATAATGCCCTCAAGAAATATATTTACAATAGGGGACTTGAAAAGAGAAGGCTGATCAGGTAGCCGAAGAAATGCCGAAATGGCCGAAAGATAGCCCTTGAGAGTGACTAGAGCAGAGCCCTGCTGGGCCAAGGAAAGAATGAAGAGGAGAACCTCTAAATGAGAGGCAAAAAGGGGATCCACAGTCTTTGCTGTGCACCATGCCACATATACTTTTTTGGTGGTGAGAAGCATGGCGGCCATGACAACATTACAGACTTCAGGAGGAAGGTTGAAAGTTGTCAACTGTCGCCGCTCAATCTCCACGCAGGAGGTGGAGGCTGGATAGGTTTGGATGGAGGACCGTCCCCTGCTGCTGCGACAGAAGATCTTGCCAAAAAGGCAGTCTGATCGGAGGTTCGATGGCCATGTGTAAGAGCTCGAGATACCAGACTCTTCGTGCCCAATCCAGAGCCACAAGGATGACTTGGGCCCGGTCGCGCTTGATCTTCTTCGGCACTCTGGGCAGAAGTGGTATAGGCGGAAAGCCGTATAGAAGACCACAACTCCACTCGCGACGAAAAGCATTGCCGAGCGAGTGCCACCTTGGAAATTCAAATGTGCAGAACTGCTGACATTGCGCATTCTTTTCGGTGGCAAATAGATCTAACCAAGGCACTCCCCACTGCTGAAAGAGACCATGCACCACCTCCAAGTGGAGATGCCATTCGTGATCCATCATGCACCTGTGGCTGAGTTCATCCGCCCTGGCATTCGGGGAAACTGCCAGGTGTTGAACCACCAGAGATATGCCCTGATGTTCCAGCCATGTCCAAAGGCGGAAAGCCTCTTGACAGAGTCCACGACCCCACCAGCCCTGTTTGCTCCAGTATCACATGGCGGTGGTGTTGTCCGTGAACACCTGCACTACTCCTCCCCGGGCAGAGGCAAAGAATGCCTTTAGTGCAAGATGAATCGCCCGGAGCTCCAGAAGGATGATGTGGAGCCTGGACTCCACCGGAGACCAGAGGTCTTTGATCTCTGCCTCTCTCATGTGGCCGCCCCACCTTAGAAGAGATGCGTCTGTCACCACTGTGAACTCTGGTTGGGGAAGGGAGAGGGATCTGCTGGTGACCCAATTCTGGTTTGTTAGCCACCACTGCAATTGATTGGCAGTGCCCTTCGAGATCAGGACCCAATCGGAAAGAATCCCCTGATGCTGACCCACAGGAACTTCAGGTCCCACTGCAGAAGAACCCGCATGTTCCACCTGGCATGATCCACCTGCAGGATGCAGGAGGCCATGAGGCCCAGCAGCCTCAGGGTCATTCTGACCGAAACCCGGGATAGTCATAGCCCGAATATCCCAGATTCGTTGCTTGGGAGGATAGGCCGAAACAGCGCTGTGTCCAGAACCGCTTCGATGAAAATGACCTTCTGAGAAAGGTTCAGGTGCGACGTTTGCATGTTTCCTGTGAACCCCAGCGAATGAAGGTCAGCTGTGGTCTGGAGGTGGGCAACAACAGACTGGGGCGAGCCAGCCTTCAACAGCCAGTCGTCGAGATAGGGGAAGACTGGAACCCCTGATCTGCGCAGATGAGCTGCGACCACCGCCATCACATTCGTTAACACCCAAGGGGCGCTGGTAAGGCCAAAGTGGAGCATGGTAAACTGAAAGTGTTCGTGGCCTACTGTGATTAATAAGTAATGCCTGTTGGTCGGCAGGACAAGGATGTGTAAATAGGCGTCCTGCAAGTCCAACGCTACCATCCAGACTCCAGGGTAGACAAGACATGAGCCAACGTTAACAATTTGAACTTCTTCTTCCGGAGGAAGCGGTTGACGATCCTGACAAGTAGTTGGAATAGCAGCCACAACCTACTTCTGGGACAGGAACGCGCTTGATAGCCCCTTGGCCAAGAGAGCTGTAACTTCCTGATGGAGAAGGGCCAAGAGATCCTCCGACATGCGATGGAATTGGTGTGGCATGGATGGAGGGGTAGTCTCCAAGGGGAAGGATTAGCCCCTTCGGACTATCTGCAAAACCCACCTGTCTGATTTGAAGGTTTGCCAGTGGGGGAGGTGAAGGTGGATCCTGCCGCCCACTGGCAACTGGTGGCCCTGAAAGGACAGACTAGGAGGGTTTGGAAGCTGCTGCAGAGGGGGCGCTGGTGGAGTGGCCTGTCCGCGGGGCAGCCTGACCCACGAAGCTGGGTCCCACATCTCCAGCCATGCAGGGGTGGAACAGTTTGCGCAGGCTTGTGGATCTGGGAGGAAAGTGGTAGAGTACTCCTGCTGTAGCCACAAAAGGGGCGAAAAGCAGACTGCACAGGGTGAGAGGTGGTAGTGAGGTCCAAGGATCTGGTCATAGTCCCAGAATCCTTCAAGCGCTCAAGAGTGTTGTCTGCTTTGTCGCCAAACAAACGACGGCCATCAAAGGGCATGTTCAAAAGAGTTGATTGGACATCACCCAAGAAGCTAGTGGATCTCAGCCAGGCATAGTGTCGTAGGGCTGTTGTAGGAAGCTGGCTCTGTATATATTATACCAAAGTGAGGCATAGTGTGCACAGAGTCCAGTGGAACCCCAAAGGTAGGCAGAGGTAACATTTTCGATAGAACCTTACTCTCTATTTGTGGTAGTGTGGTCGAGCAGTAAGGCAGTATCAGAGGATAGTGTTAAGCATTTGTTGTACACATTCAGTCAGCAAATGATTTCACACACTCAAAGACTGAACTTCAGACCAATTGTTTTTGTATAAAAATATTCTTTTAGTTATTTTATTTCTAGAACCAAGCAAGCCTGGCACAGGTAAGCAATAAATACTTTACAGTAGTAAATGCTGATTACAGTTCAATTGTAAATGTACTATGGTTTGACTTTCAGTATTATTTCAGAGAAATGCAATCACTTGTAAATACAGTACATACACTTGAATGAGAATTTCAGTAAAATAGCAGGGAAGTTACTTTTGGATTACTTTTCTTACTCAGTGCTGTATGCTTGGATGCAGCACTGGGATATTTCCTGTGAACAGGTGAGTATAAGCGTTTTTGCCGAATTGTACAATTTTAAAGAATTTCTTTAGGTTTCAAAACTCCACACTTAGAAACCTCTCCAGGAAAAAGTGTAAATGTTATCCTATGGTGGACAATATATGGTTATCAGTTTTTAGGTAAGTATTCGGTAGTGTGAGTTGTGGTTCTGGGGGTAGACTCAGGGGTCCCCCAGGGTCAGTGATGCACTGATGCACTCTTGTTACACCCTCAGCGGCACTAGGGCGGCTGGGTGCAGGGTACTGTTTTGACGTTGGATGCCCTGTTGTTTCCAAAGGAGAACATCCGGTTTGCAAAAAGCACTGCAGGCAGGGAGAAGAAGGACTTCTGGGTGCGACCACCACTTCGAGAGGTAAGTTGGGAAGTTAGGGGTTGGTTAGGCACAGTTGGTTTGGGCACACAAGGCCATGGGGTGTCGGGTGCAGGGGTGCCTTTGGGTCGGATCTTCTTACCAGCTCCTGGTCACAGTTAGGGGGCCCTTCTGGATTTAGACTGCAAGCGTTGGCTGGAGGCTTGAGGCAGGTCACGGGTTGCCGGATCTCGGTTCAGGATCGCCTGGGTGACCTCCTCGTGGTGTTTGCCCACTCGAGCTTGGGCCGTGGACGGCGGGTGCAGAGTGGGGCGGATTTGCGGTTTCCAGCTGCTGCCAGAAGTTGCAGATGAACAAATCCGATGTTCACGGGAGAAGAAGTCTTTGGAAGTGAAGGCAGGCAAATCCTCCAGGGTTTTTGAGGATGCTGGCTGCAGGACACATCGCGATTTCGCAGGAGCAGGTTTGAGGGGGAGACAAGCCGGTAGGGCAGGGGCCAAGTCAGTGGGCGTCTTCCTCTTGTTAGTTGCTGCACAGCTGTTCAGTCCTTCTTCTTTTCTTCTTGTTTGTCTGGATCTGAAGAAGCAAGGTTCAGGGGTGCTCCTAAATACTAGATTCAGGGGTGTTACAGGTAGGTAAAAGACAGGGACCAATGGGTCCCTTCCCTAGGGTGGGTACACCCCATATTATGCCACCCTCAGTGGGAGGGGGCATGTGCCTGTCTCTGGTTGGCTGAGTCCCCCCATCTTCAAGATGGCATTGACTTAGAGTTGTGCTTCACCTCACCTGCCCCACCTGAGGGGTGGAGTTGGCAGAGGTGGGCACATCTCTCTTACTCCTTGGTTTTTGCCGCTGGTTCTCCCACCCAAAGTGGGGGTCAGAACCAGTGGGGACCAGTTGCTGAAAGCAGCACTTGTCCTGGGGAAGCTCACAAAGTCGACAAGCTTTTAAGCTTCCCCTTCGTGAACCCTGCCCATCGTGGGGGAGGAGGCTTGGCACCTCATCCCAGGATGTGCATTGTTTGAGGTCCCAGAGAGCAGGAGGCTATCGACCCAGGGGTGCAGAAACATATCTGGTGGTGGCAGCTGAAAGCAGCCACTCAACCTGGATACTAGTGGTGGTTTAGTTTTAAGGGGGCATCTCTAAGAAGCCTTCTGTGTGCATTTTTCATTAAATCCCACATTGGCATCAGTCTGGGTTTAATGTGCTGAGAAGTCTGATACCAAACTTCTCAGTTTTCAGTCTAGCCATTATGGTCCTGTGGAGTTCATACTGACAAACTCCCAGCACCATATACTCTTAATGGCAGCACTGCACTTACAATGTCTAAGAATGGGCTTAGACACTGGAGGGGTACAGGGCTCATGCACCTGTACCCTCACCACTGGTAAAGTGCACCCACCTAGAGGGGTGACTGATCTATGCCAGGGCAGTGGTCTGTAGGCGTGGCACACAGGGATGTGTGCCATGTCGACTCTTCACTTTGTTCTGCACAAATACACACAGCGTTTAAAGGCAGTGTGTGAGTGTCAGGGTACAAGACCTCTAAGGGTGGCACAAAAAGTGCTGCAGCCCTTAGAGGCCTTATCTGGTAACAATGCCCTGGGTACCTGTGGTACCATTTACCAGGGGCTGACCTGTGGCCAGAGATGCCCATTATGTTTAGGCTTCAATGCAGTTTTAGGGAAAGGACAGAGGCCCTGGGTACCTGATTAGCAGGAGCCCAGGGCCCACTCAGTCAAAGTGCTTCAATGCAGTTTTAGGGAAAGGACAGAGGCCTGGGGACCTGATTAGCAGGAGCCCAGGGCCCAGGGCCCACTCATTCAAAGTACATCAGCAATTCAGCAAAACGTGGCTGCAACCATGCAGAAAGAGGGCACTTTCTCGCAGCTACCGATGTTGAAATTGTTCTGCCTAGCGAGACGAAGGTATCCAGCCTACACCTAATGTCGAACTTCACTGCACCTCTACCCTTAGTGACTGCGTGGGAGACAGTGGCCGGGCCTCCTCCGGGCACTGCGGCAGCACCTGTGCAACTGTATCCTACACAGAGTGGGAATAACGGCCCAAAATACATGCGGTGTACACCTACCGCAGTCCCAAGCTGGTGGAAGAAAACATCTTCTTCCCAAGATGGTCCAGCTTTTTGGATTCCCTATCTGGGGGAGCAGTAGGGAATGTGCCCTTAGAAGCAGAGGCTTGGACCACCAAGCTCTAAGAGTAGGGTGTTGGGAGAGGAGATGTGGGTCAGCCGGGTGGTGGCTTTGGGCAATCATCCTATCCATAGGAGCCGCTGTGCTGGATTTGGACCAGGTGCCCAGAAGGATGTTAGTAAAGGCCTAATTAAACTTCCGGAGGGGCTTTGAAGAGGCCGCTGGTGGTTGAAGCACCTCGTCAGGAGTCAGGAGGTTAGTCCTGACTGCCACCGTAGGAAGCACAAGGTTCAAGGACTCAGCCGCCCAACGCAACACCACTGCGTATGAGGCTCCCTACTTGGTAGCCAAGGTAGGGGGAGAAAGCATATCAGGGTCTGGGAAACTATCCGGACCACTGGCATCACCCAACTCATCTCTCCAGTCCGGTTCACTCAACTGGTCAACTAAAGGGTCACCAGCCCCTCCCAAATCTCTTCCTCCTGCCACTCAGGGCGATAAGGAACGGCAGGATAGAATACTGGCACAAAAGTAGCACTCTGCGCCGGATCTGGCGTCGGTCGACAGCGGTCTGGCTCCGTGTGCAGGTCAGGAAAGAGGCCGGGGGTCGACGCCGGCTGGGGACACAACCAGCGTCAAGGGGACGGAGGTGTCGTCAGTGGATTCGATGCCAGAGGTGTCGTAAGGTCGACTGGCGCCGATTCGGATCCAGGCCTGGATCCCTGGGGGACCGAGGCCCCTGGCACCGAAGGACTAGAGCCCGTAGCTAAGTCTGTGGGGCCAAAGGCAGGCCGGCGGAGTCAGGCTGCCCAACTACCGTCCACATCCGGCGACTGTCTAAAGACGGGAAGAACGGGAAGAGTGACAATGCTTCTTCGCCTTCTTTTTGTGCTTCGACTTACTCTAAGACTACCACTTTGACGAGTAGTGGTGGTAATGACCTCCCTCCCGACTGGGACCTCGAGCAGCACAGAGCGGATTGCCGGGCCTTGAGAAGCTTTTGGGATGCTCCCGTTAAGACTTCGGGTTCATGGCCCGGCAGTCGTACCACGACTCAGGGTGGTGGTCGCGCTCCAAGCACAAAGGCACACGATGTGCAGGTCCATAACTGGCATCAATATATGACAGGAGTCGCATGCCTTGAAGTCGGTTCGAGGACAGGACATCCCTACGTGCACCAAGAGTCGAACAAATCGAAAAGAAGTCAACAAAAGTCGAAAAATAGTAATCAAAAAGTGACTAGAGGTACCGCTCTCTCTGGATCTGCCCTGGCTGGCGAGGAAAAAGAAAGAACTGACATCAGCGTGGGAGGGCAGCGTCTAAGTAGATACTGCGACAAAATCCCGGAGATCACAATGCCAACGTCCAACGCAGAGTTGACCGCCGCCACCTATTGACGCGCAGGGATACTGCTACAAAACAATTTCTCCGGATTCAGTCTTACGCCTGGGGGTAATGCTAAGGTAAGGAATCCATAACTAATGGTCTCTTTCAGATATTTATGTACTCTGTTACATAACAAGTGCACTTATTACTATTCCATTACTTGTCTTGGACGACACTGTCTTGCCCTTCAGTTTTTAAGTCCAATGATATTGCTAATCTACGGAGATTTTCAATTATCTTATTAGAATATAAATCGGACACAAATAGTGTCCATAGGGTTTTAGCATTACTGTTTGGCTCTTCTAATCCCTAGAATGACTTGGGAAACAAACCAGTCTAGTATGTATTTTCCCAGCTGTTGCAGAATCAAGACTACAGGGGTAGCCTTGGACGTTACCATGACTGGGTCAACTTTCATTGGCGTCCGAGAGTTGTAACCCTATGGCAATCTTCTGATATTTCCAGTCAGTTTTTTCATTAACAGTGCAGAAACGTAGAAAGCAGCTGACAGGAGTAATACTGTTTAGTTCACTTAATTAAAAAAGAAGTTAAAAGCTGGATTAGAAAGTTGAAGAAAACCACACTGGCTCTACTGCAGTGACCCCTACTGTAGCAGTCAATGGTGGTAGCTGAGTGTTTTTATTAATGGTCATTTGTGTGTGATTAAATTAGCATAACTAGGCCTCAGGTTTACTGGGCCTTTGCGTGTTTCACATAAAAGTTGCTGGAGAAAATGTGGCTTTTTTAAAGTTGCACAAACAAGTTTCCATCGCTTCTGTATTTTTTCTTTTCATAAAATAGCTGAAATGAGAATAATTTCATGGTGTTGTTTTCTTGTACTGTGTTAGAAATAGGGCTCTCTAGTTGGCAGAGGTAGGTACCTTTGCCCAAGTAGGGACCATTCTTCCTAGTCAGGGTAAGGGGGATACACTTCTAAAATAACCCCTGCTCACCCCCTTGGTACCTTGGCACAAGCAGACAGACTTATCTCAGAGGCAGTGTGTAAAGCATTTGTGCACACATACAGTAACACAGTGAAAACCATACAAATGGACACCACACCAGTTTAGAAAAATAAGTAATCTTTATCTAAACCAAACAAGACTAGAACGACAAAAATCCACCATACAGTAATACAAATATGACTTTCAAAAGGTAGAAACAGTTCTGTTCAAAGCCAATTGCAGATGCAACACTTTTCACACAAAGTACCTTGAATGCGTCACGCACACAAACAAAAAGGGTCGCAGGGAAGGTGATGCGTCGGTTCCTTAAAGCAAGGGTAAGGTGATGCGTTGGTTCCTTGCTCCAGGGGAGATGATGCGTCTGTTCCTTACTGCTGCACAGGGGAGGCGATTCGTCGGTTCCGTTAAAAATATTTATACCGCGCACGTTCACCAACGGTTTCATGGCGCTCTTGACGTAACAGCAGCTAGGGTGGGGAAGTTACTCAGGTAGTGATTGAAATAAGAGAGTCTTAAGGAGCTTACGGAAATGATCATAAGTAGGGCAGAGACGAAGTGCAGTGGGAAGGGAATTCCAGGTGGCAGGTGCCATGGCGGAGAAACTAAGGCCACCATGCTTTTTCCGCCTGGTTTTGGGGATGACCAGGAGATTGAGGGTGGCGGAGCGGAGGTCTCTGTGAGGGACGTACCGTGTCAGACAGGAGGTAATGAATGCTGGGGCTGAGTCAGACAAGGCTTTAAAAATGACACAGCCAAGTTTAAAGATACAGCGTTTGGTGATAGGAAGCCAGTGAAGACTACGTAGGAGAGGAGTGACATGCTGGTACTTAGGCTGGCGAAAGATAAGGCGAGCTGCCTGATTCTGAACAAGTTGCAGCCGGTGGAGGTGGATAGATGGAATTCCGGCATACAACGTGTTAGCATAGTCGAGTCTGGAGGTGATCAATGCTAGGATGACTAAGATCAGAGCATCTCTAGTGAGGAACCTGCTGATCTTACGAATCCGCCTAAGGTGAAAAAAACAGGATGAGGTGACTGCATTGATTTGTGGCCTCATAGAGAGGTCCTCAGAAATGATCACCCCCAGACTCTTCACCGTGCCAACCGGGTTAGGTGGAGTACCCAGAGAAGGGGGCCAAAAGGTAGAATTCCACGGATTGGTGGAGCCCCCAACTAGTACCAGCTCAGTTTTTGTTGGGTTTAGTTTTAATTGACTATGAAGCATCCACTCAGCGATGTTAAGCATGGTGGACTGAAAATTGGAACGGGAGGAAGGGAGATTGGCAATAGGAAAAATTAACTGAAGGTCATCTGCGTAGTTAAAAATAGTAACCGGGGTATTCCGGAGGGAGACAAGAAGGGGCTGAAGGTACAAATTAAACAATAAGGGTGAGAGCGCGGAGCCCTGAGGGACCCCACAAGTAAGGGGTGAATAGGATGCAGAAAAGGTAGATAGGTGTACTGCCTGAGTACGGTGCCTCAGAAAAGATCTGAGCCATTCGAGGGCCACCCCCTGGATACCGGCATTGTTGACACGGTCGATCAGAATGGTATGATCGACCGTGTCAAATGCAGCCGACAGGTCCAAGAGGACAAGGGCCTGGGGGATGTTGTTGTCGGCACCTTTCCTCAAGGCATCCATGACGGCTACTATGACCGCCTCGGTGGAGTGGAGGGGTCTAAAGCCAGCTTATTGGTTATCCAGGAAGGAGGAATTCTCTATAAAGGTACTCAGGCAGCGCGTAACAAAGGTCTCAAGGATTTTACCCAAATAAGGAAGAAGGGAAATTGGGCGGTAGTTACTTAAAACGGTGGGGTCGGCATTCGTTTTCTTGAGGATGGGAATAACAGCTGCCTGTTTGAAGGAACGAGGGACCTCCCCAGAAGCAAGAGAGTTGTTAAGCAAGGCTAATGGGGGGCCAGGACATGACAGAAAGGCTTCTCTCAGGATCTGAGGAGGGCAGCAGTCATTAGGTGATCCTGAGCTGACTTTACGAAGAAGAGCGAGGAATTCATCTTGAGAGATTGGTGGAAACTGAATCAAACGGCTTGGGTTCATTGGGGGGGGGGTAGAGTAAGAGGTGATGAGGGGGGGGGAATATTATCTTTGATGGTAGAAATTTTATCTGTAAAATAGGAATTCAGAGAGTTGCATAGGGTTTGGGTAGGTTGAGGTTGTGGAGTAACCCTATCTGGCAGGGAGAGCTCAGTGACGATGGAAAAGATGTCTTTAGCCTTGGTGTTGGAATCCAGGATTTTTTGAGAGAAATAGGCTGTTTTAGCAGATAGTATAGCTTTTTTATAAGTATTTAGGGTAGTAACATAGATCAATTTTAGATGGGGATCGTAATTGCGTCTCCAACGGCGCTCTGCCTGACGCAGCGCAAGTTTATCAGTCTTAAGCTGATCAGAAAACCAGCGTTGGGCGTCGTGGGGACGCTTAGCTTTGATCGTTTTGTAAGGAGCAACTTTATCACAGGCAGTTAGCAGCCATTCTTCTAGGTGGGCGGCTTGATCATTGACCAAGATCGCAGGGACTGGGGCTGAAGAGGCCAGTAGAGCATGGAAGTCAGGTATATTGGCGTTCTTCCAGTTGCGCGCAGATAGGTTTTTAGTGAGGGGAGGAGGGCAAGGGATGTGGAGGTGAAGAAGAAAAGAAATTAAACAATGATCAGACCAGGGACAGGGAAGTACCGAAGGAGGGGAAATATCAAGATTAGATGCCCACACCTGGTCGAGGACGTGACCTTTGCAGTGAGTGGGGGTATGAATATGTTGGTAAAAATTCATGCCTACAAGCAGGTCCGTAAATTCCACGGAGAGGTGACTTTCGTGGGTGTCGGATGGCCAATAATTAAAATCTCCTATGATCATGATGTTAGCATAGTTGATCGATAGCTGGGAGATGGATTCGCCAAAAAGCTGGGAGAAGAGAGGCATATGATCCGGGGGCCTGTAGACCAAGACACAGACAAAAGATGATTTGGGTGAAGAGAATTTTATAGTAAGGCAATCAGTTTTGGGGATAGAGGTCATAGCCAGCTCCGAGAATTTTAACTCAGAGCGGATAATGGCCGCCACCCCTCCACCCATCTTGGCAGCAGGTCGGTTGGCTTGCATGATATAATAACCTGCTGGAATGGCGGCTAGAATGTCAGGGCCGGAGTCCTCATTTAGCCACGTTTCGGTCAAGAGGAGGATGTCGATCAAGCTATCATGCAAGAGTTGGAAAACTTCGAGCTGATGGCGAACTAAGGAGCGGGTGTTTAAATACAGCATCCCCAAAGGGACAGGTGGAGGGGGCGAGGAAGAGGGAGGAAAGGGAGAAAGTTCAAGGGGGGAGGTAGTGGTCGGGGCAGGAATATCTGGGGGGACTAGGATGCCGCATTGTTGGGCAGCCCTAGTGGCATGGTCAGAGATGGGCAGAGGGAGGTTCAGGTTACGAAGCTCAGAGGAGGAATATGTTAGCAGAAGGGCATTACGACGGGGCCCTGGGCCTGGTCGGCCGCGGACGGGCGCGACTTGAGCGCGACTTTGGCGCGAAGTCGGCGCTCCCGCTGCGCTCGTCCGCTGCGCGTCCTCCATACTGCCATTTATACCTATGAGAGGGAACACTAGACCGCTAACCTGCGATGCCTGGAAGCAGGGTGGAAGTGGTGTTGCCGGCAGGCAGGAAGTGACGCTCCTCTCACTGACCCTCCGCGCAAACGGCACCAAGCCGGGGCGGACCGGGGTCACGAGCGTGGCGGGTAAATTAAAGTGAAATAAAATTGCGCGCTAACACACAACAAAAGAAAATTCCACAAGTGCTTTTAAAATCAGCATAGACATTGGTTTTTAAAAAGTAATGCAGCAGCCACAGCGAGTGTGCATCCGCAGCCTAGCTCGCCGCTTTAGTCACTGGCCGGGCGCTGGGAGCAAGAATAAGACTACACCGGCTCGGCAACACTAGACCGCTAACCTGCGATGCCTGGAAGCAGGGCGGAAGTGGTGTTGCCGGCAGGCAGGAAGTGACGCTCCTCTCACTGACCCTCCGCGCAAACGGCACCAAGCCGGGGCGGACCGGGGTCACGAGCGTGGCAGGTAAATTAAAGTGAAATAAAATTGCGCGCTAACACACAACAAAAGAAAATTCCACAAGTGCTTTTAAAATCAGCATAGACATTGGTTTTTAAAAAGTAATGCAGCAGCCACAGCGAGTGTGCATCCGCAGCCTAGCTCGCCGCTTTAGTCACTGGCCGGGCGCTGGGAGCAAGAATAAGACTACACCGGCTCGGCAACACTAGACCGCTAACCTGCGATGCCTGGAAGCAGGGCGGAAGTGGTGTTGCCGGCAGGCAGGAAGTGACGCTCCTCTCACTGACCCTCCGCGCAAACGGCACCAAGCCGGGGCGGACCGGGGTCACGAGCGTGGAGAGGTGATGCATCTGTTTTCTTACTGCGTGGGGAGGACCTGGCGCCTCGATGCAATGCGTAATGATTTCAGGACGATGCGATGGTTCATGCAGCCACACATCAGGGCCTGCGTCGGAGCAATGATCTTGGCCTTCATAGATTGGTACACTCAATGCGGCGTGCAGCGATTTCTGGAGCCACGGCAGGTGTTGCGTCAGGTTTTTCGGCGATGCGCCTGAAACAAGTGCAGATGTGCTGCGCTTCTCTTAGTTGTGTTGCTTTTCCAGGTCCCAACAGAAAGGAACAACCTCCAGAGGCCCAGAACAGGAGGAGACACCTCCTGGCAGGTCAGAACTCCCATCAAAGACGTTCAGGGGAGTTGAGGGTAAAGTCTTTGTATTCCTGAGACTTCCAAAACAGGAGACAAGCTCTACGTCAAGCCCTTTGAGATCTTCCTCAAGCAGGAGACACAGCACACAGCAACATTCTTACAGAAACACCCCTGCAGGCCAACCCCAGACAGCACACAGCAAAAGGGGCAGTACTTCTCCTCAGTTTCTTCAGCTCTTCTCCTTGGCAAAGGTTCCTCTTGAATTCTAGAAATGAGCTACAGTACAGGAGCGTAGGTCCCACTCTTTATCCTTGGTTCTCTGGAGGCAGAGAAGCTCTATACAGGAACCCAGAAAAGTATTTAAATAATGGAGTAAACTCAAAATTCGACAATGCATTGTTTTTTGTTCCAATATCTTTATTATTTTAAGAAACATAAGTTAATTCAATTATAATAAAATGCAATACAACTAAGCATTGTGAACCATAAATAGCTGATCATTTCATTTAAAAACATATAATATATGTAAATAAATATTATATGTAAAAGATCATCAAATCTGGATAAAACTAGTTGCATTGCTTAGAAAAGTAAGACAGCCCAATAAAAGCAAGAAAGAAAGAGAAAAAAAAAGTAGAGAATAGGAAGCAGGACGAAAAAGAAAGGAAGAGAAGAGAGGACAAGCGATAGATGGGGACAGCTGCTTCATTGAGGGAGACAAGTTACCAGATATTCCTGGGCTAATAGGTATTACGTTGGTCAAAGATCTCTATGATTCCAATCATGATCCTATTCCCTTTTCCTCTTTAGCTAGACAATATTAATCTTAATAGTATGGATTGTTATTGCTTTTCTGAAATTAAAGGCTGCCCTTTCTAAAATACCCCTTTGTCCAGACTCAACAACTATTTCTCTCCTTTCTATGTGGTATCGGTCAGGTCATACTGCCTCCAGAATATATAAGTTTTTATCCGCTCCATTGCCTTCGCAGTCTACGATCACACAGGATAAATGGTCTCATCATTTTGAACAAGACGTTTTTAAACATATTTCACAAGAGACCTGGCAGTTGATTGGGAAGTTTTCTCTAAGGAATAAGATTTCTCCTTCTCTTATTCTATCCAATTTTTTTTAATTGAATCTTCTGCATTGGACCCCTGCTCGTTTGCATAAACTGAAGCTTAGAGATAATGATCTTTGTTGGAATTGCAATTTGGTCTCTGGCACTCATCAACACATGTTTTTCGAATGCTCACTGCTACATCCCTTTTGGGAGTTGGTTCAGAAACACTTATCACTAATTTTGGTATTGAAATTGAGCTCTCATTACCTATAATCTTATTGGGTCCGTGGGCTGCACCAACTTCTTTACCACTAGACGACACAGATATGCAACTGTTGGATCTCCTTATATCGACAATGCATTGTTAAAGTGAAAAGAGGCATAATATGTGCTGTGGCTATTTAGTAGGACAGAAGCAATACTTCACATGGGTCCAATAAGGCTGCAACATGTTTAGTATTAATTGAGTTCAAAGTTATGATCCAATTCCCAGTCGTGTTTGTGGCTGAAAACTGCAGCTCAGGAAATGACTGCATCCTGCTTCCGAATCAGGGCTCATTTAGGACAGTGTCATATTTGCTGGTACCAAAATAGTAGTGCTGTAGTAGTAATAGAAGCTTTTGCTGCTGGTGTCCTAGGGGCGCTGCTGTGCTAGGATATGCTCCTTCAAAAGGTGGCAGAAGAGAAAGAAAAGGGGGATGATCTAGTGCGGTGGCGGTGCAGACATCAACAGAGCTTTCAATAATAACCCTGACAGATATGTAATTTGATTACTACCATACCCGGATGCGACTTCTCCAAGCCCACCTGCCTCAAGTTTCTACACGACGTAGATGGAGCCCAAGGTCCAAGCAGCTAGTCGAGTTCACTCAGTGTACGACATGCCCCCTAAGTTTTTAGAAGAGGAAATGAGCAGCACACTTTACTTAGTGTGCTTAATGAGGACATGTTTTTCAAAGGGCAAATGTTCTTTAAAACCTACTTTATGTTATTGCCGCATGCAGCTTTTCAAAACGCTAAAGGAATGCAGATGACAAATTTGGGCATTTTCTACTTATTTAAGCATAATGTCCTTCACAAGAAAACTGCAATTAGGGGGACTGATCAGGTAATGCCATTGACAGTGCTTAAGGAAAAAGGTAGAGCAATTGCCAATGTTTGTTTACATGGAAGTCAATTTACCAGAATGCTAGGGGTAGAAGAAGGCACACAACACACCATTTGTTTCCCATAATGAAATCACATAATTAACCTCTTAGCACACCTTCGTCACTTTAATAGCCTCTTGCAGGCTGCTGAAGACTAGTGTAAGGGGTGTAAACACATTTTGTAAATTGGGCACGAAAAGCCCAGTTTAATTTTTAGGTTGAGTAATTTTAATTACTCGAAATCTATTACATCTGAACCAAAGTCTCTCGAACCAGCCGGATTTCCTACAATGCATGTTAACTTTTCAAACGTGACGCTTCTCCAGCGCGCGCTTGGCCCATTCCCTCCCACTCGCTCGCATCCCGTCCCCCCACCAGGCTTTGACTCTGTGATGCATGCAGCCGTGACGCTTCTCCAGCGCGCGCTTGGCCTGTTCCCTCCCACTCGCTCGCATCCCGCCCCCCCACCAGGCTTCGACTCTGTGATGCATGCAACCGTGACGCTTCTCCGGCGCGCGCTTGGCCCGTTCCCTCCCACTCGCTCGCATCCCGCCCCCCCCACCAGGCTTCGACTCTGTGATGGACGCTATATAAATGACAGCGCTCACCCGCTTACTCAAAGTTTCTTTACTTACATTCGCCTTGTCTCGCTTCTCCAGCGCGCGCTTGGCCCGTTCCCTCCCACTCGCTCGCATCCCGCTGCGCTACGTTACCCTATTTTAAGCCAGCAGTGTCCCTACTTCAATGTTAAATGTTTGGACTGGTGAAAGGCTTATGTTAAAATCGTTTACATTTATTTATGTGGGGACGGTGTGGAAATGTACACTGCCAATGGTAAAGTCTAGATTCACCACGTTTGCCTTGGAAAACACAACAAAGACCTGTGTGTAAATATTTGTGGCGACCTCCAGGGCAGGTTTAAACCGGAGACCGCAGCTCTGCCAGCCTCTGGTAATCTGACTCCAAACATATTTTAAACCACCTCAGAATGCAAATGTGTTTGGATACACTATATATATTTTTAGTTTTATAGCATTTTTAAAAACTATCGGCCGCCGAGAGCCACTCGGGCTGTACTGGAGTCTCAGAAACGTCACCAACAGTTGCCCTCTTACTCCAGGTGTATGATTTTTGGATGTATTTTATACAGACAACAATATTTTTTCAGATGGATTTAAAAATAGTCTAGCTGGGACACTAAATTTAACCTAGACTTCTAGGTGATGCGTTTGTTTTGTGCAAGAGGTGAACGTTTTTTCAGCGTGTCAGCGCTACATCTTTGGCCTTCACTTTGTTTCCGCTACTATTCGCTGCTGACATGATTCCAAACCTAACCATACTATGCTGTTAGCTCCCTATGCCTCTCATTCCAGCATGTATATTGTTAATGTATCCTCCTCTGACCAGACCCTCCAACTCCACACTCCACTACGTCACTCGGGGACACCACCATGTCACTCGGGGACACCACCACGTCACTCGGGGACACCACCAAGTCACTCGGGAACACCACCACATCACTCGGGGACACCACCACATCACTCGGGGACACCACCACATCACTCTGGGAACACCACCACATCACTCTGGGAACACCACCACATCACTCGGGAACACCACCACATCACTCGGGAACACCAACACATCACTCGGGTACACCACCACATCACTCGGGGACACCACCACATCACTCGGGGACACCACCACATCACTCAGGGGCACCGCTCAGGGGCACCACCACATCACTCAGGGGAAACCATAACATCACTCGGGGACAACACTACATCACTCAGGGACACCACCACATCACTCAGGAACACCACCACATCACTCGAGAACAGCACCACATCACTCGGGAACACCACCACATCACTCGAGAACACCACCACATCACTCGGGAACACCACCACATCACTCAGGAGCACCACCACATCACTCGGGGACACCACCACATCACTCTGGGAAACCACCACATCACTCTGGGACACCACCACATCACTCTGGGACACCACCACATCACTCTGGGACACCACCACATCACTCTGGGACACCACCACATCATCACTCAGCACCACAACAGCACTGTCCTTGCTTGCTACCAACAAGCATTGCCATAGCCAATAGGACTCGCATTAGGAAAGTGTAAGCTATTGGCTTTGTGAATAACGATGCTATTAATTTATATATTTTTAAAGCCAACACATATTGAAAAAATGTGTCATTTACAATACCAATAGCTCACACTTTCCTAATGCGAGACCTATTGCATTGCAAATGCTTGTTGCACTTTGACCTGTCATGACTCCCTAAGAATAAGTGACACCCCTAGTGATCCCTAATGCATTTTCAAAGTTGAGAGACCGGGGTACCAGCCGCAAAAACCGTTATGAACTGGAGCAGCTTCTATTTCTCACCAGGTTTGGAATAAAACTCTGGGCAATGCATGCAGACTGTGTCCTCTGTTCATAAAGAATGTACCTCCAAGGAGGAGAGGATCAAATCCCATCCGGGACTCACAAGAGGACACATGTAATAATTGTGATCCATACTGTGGACACGTAAATGATATATGATTAATGTAAGTATAGGTCAGAAATATTATGCGCCTTAAATATAAGGCAGTTTTTTGTGATGTTACTACGATGTGCACGAGATGAAATGATTTTATAGTAGAAAGCATGAAAACATAATACAGGAGTATAAAAAACAAAATATAAGAAATCTGTAAAGCTAGGTGTCTTTTCAAATGTAAATGTTTTGACTATTATACGGTATTACAAAATTGGCAATATGCAACACATATTTTGGCTTACGTATTTTTTTGCTCAATTAGTGGAACCACCTGTGTTCCAGAAAGTAGTTTCATTCAACAAATGTTCAATTAAATACATTATTTAGTTAATAAATGAATTCATTCACTATTTGCAACACAATCCAGGAAAAAGTACCCTGTCCAATTACTCCCTACTCTGGTTTGCAGTTTGATGAATCTGTTGATTGAAGTCTTTCTGGCGTTCCAGTTTTGCATTTAGTTTCTTGAATCAGAGACTAATTGTCCTAACCAGGATTGATATATATACCCACACACACACACGCACGCACTCACACACACATACACACACACACCCATACCCGCAATCTAAATACACCCCCTACCCAAACATGAAACAACTTCTGGCAACATAAAATATTGAAAATACTTTCTTATGGAAAGTAGTCATTTTCATTGACATGTAAGTAATGTGATCCCTAAAAATACACCTCCCACCTATTCACTCCCATAACCCATTACCTCGCTGCATTAATTTGTCTGTGTTACTTTTATTCGTCTGTAATTCCTGCTGTTTGTCAAAGGTTATTGCAACTGCTGTCACTGTAACCTGCAAAAAGAAAATCAGAATTAGGCTATTTGTTTCACAGATACTTGCTATTGCTAACATTGTTTTAATTGCTACATCACATATATAAAAAAAAAAGCAATGGCAACAGCAACAAGTCTTGGTCTGGCTGAGCTACTGGCTTTGGCAATGGTTTTTGCCGACCCCGCTGGTAATCTTGAAATGTATTTATATGAAGCAAAGTCCATTCAATGATGACTGTAAATGTACGTACATCCGTCATGATGCATGTGTCTGTAGTGACGCCAAATAGACGTCAGCAGCCCAGCACCACTAAGCAGCTGAAAGGCCCTCATTGAAATATATATATATATATATATATATATATATATATTCACTGAAAAAACCATAGGTTATAGACCATATATAGTTAGGAATTAGCATTTACAAAACCTTGAAAATTCACTGAAAAAACCATAGGTTATAGACCATATATAGTTAGGAATTAGCATTTAAAAAACCTTATTTTACTCACACAAAACCATTGAAATTCCATATATAGTTAGTTGCACTAACTATATATCGCGCACCCGCAATCCACTGCTGATGATGTCACATATTACATCATTCATGACATGGTCAGTGACATCACTGATGACATCACTGATGACATCTCAAATGACATCACTGATGACATCATCCAGTGACTGTGTGTTTCTGTAAAGTTTAAATATGTTTTACATATTGAAGAATGAGTAGATGTAGAAGTGTCTGGATGAAGGATTTAGTAGGTGCGTGACTGACTGTATGAGTGAGTGATTAAATGTGTCTCACTGAGTTCATGGGTTAGTGACTAAACTGTCTTAATTTGTGCATCATTATATCTGTTGTTCTGTAAACTGCTGCATGTGTTGATCAGTAGCTATATGAGTAACTATATGGGTTATTGATTGATTGCCCAAGTATTTGTATGGGAGACTGAGTGTGTGTGTGGCTGGCTGGGAGGTGTGTGACTCTGTGCAGATCAATGTGTACTTGTATCAATGATTGTATAAGAGAGTAATTATGTGTTAGTATATGTTTCAAAATGTAAGGTGCTCTATGTTTAACTGTATAGATTAGAAAATGGAAGTGTGATTGATTCTTTACAGGACTGACTAGGTGTGTGAGTAACTCCATGGATGAGTGACAGAGTGTGAGAGTCTGTATAGGTGTATGAGTGCATATGATAGTGTTGTAAAGATGAGTGATTGTATGTATGAATGATTGTATGGGTAAATGAGTGAATGTGTGTGTAAACATAGGAATCACTGAGTGCGTATGTAGTAACTAGTATTGGTGTGTCAATGGTTTCAAAAATTATACTCTGTATTTAACACTGGGTGTAACAGAGGTTATATTAAAGTGTGAGGAGATGCATTGTATTATCACATGAATGATATCATCAGTGATGTGGTCATTGATGTCAAATGAGATGTCATCAGTGATGTCATCAGTGATGTCACTGACCATGTCATGAATGATGTAATATGTGACATCATCAGCAGTGGATTGCGGGTGCGCGATATATAGTTAGTGCAACTAACTATATATGGAATTTCAATGGTTTTGTGTGAGTAAAATAAGGTTTTTTAAATGCTAATTCCTAACTATATATGGTCTATAACCTATGGTTTTTTCAGTGAATTTTCAAGGTTTTGTAAATGCTAATTCCTAACTATATATGGTCTATAACCTATGGTTTTTTCAGTGAATTTTCAAGGTTTTGTAAATGCTAATTCCTAACTATATATGGTCTATAACCTATGGTTTTTTCAGTGAATTTCAATGGTTTTTTAATAGCAAATATCACAAGCTGTCGAATGTCAAGTACGTGGTAAGTAAAAACATTTTCGTGTTTATGCACACTGATCTGCTTTGAATGCTGCCCCCCACCCCTCATTTCTATTAGGAGTACTCTCTCTTTGCAGATAGTGAAGGGTAGTTAACGCAGCCCTTTGCCCCCTTTGTAATCCGTCGTGCCTGCTTCTCTCTCCATTTGATTGATTGTTCTCTTTGGTTCATTCTCTATTTACAAACAAGCACAGAGTCGCAATACTCTGTTTAGTCTTTGCAGATAGCGAAAAATCGTGTAAAAAAACAAAAGGAATCGAGCAAAATCAGTAGGCCACTAATGGGATCTCTTTTTGACCTCGCTAAAATAGAAACATTAGGAACAACCTGTTGAAAATAGCAATGCGTATGTATATAAGCGGCGTTCATTTGTGTTCACAGTACCCCTTGTTGATTGTTTCAATCGAGCATTGAATTGTTCGAAGTTAATTCTCTTAAGGATCTTCTCTACCTGCAAATGAGGAAGAATAGGAATATTCTCTCTCCCTTTGCAGATAGTGAAGGGTAGGTAACGCAAGCCTTTAACACGTCGTACCTATTTCATTCCTCATTGATTGATTGATTGTCCGAACATTGACTGTTTGGGAATTAGTTCTTTTTGGAGGTATTCCCTGTTTGCAAATAAACGTAGGAAAATCTTTGCAAGTAGTGAAAGGGTACGTAATGCGGACCGTTCTCCCCCGTTGTAATCTGTCATGCCTATCTACTCCCCACTGATTGATGCACCTTTTTCACCCGGACCATTTACTAGAGATACGTCATCTGGCCCGACCAGAGAGCACCCCTAGTGAAAAGGACATATGCAATAATAACGAAGTGATCACTGTATCCTGTTAACAGAAACTTTACCATGAAACAACCTGGAAAGAAAAAAATAGGAAAACGAAAATCAGTAGGCCACTGATGAACATGAACTTTTATTAAACAACGAACAAAGAAACGATAACATAACGTAATGATAAAACCTATTAATGTCCTAGAAACAAGAAAACGTTAAAATATGCCAGTGGTGAGAGACCAGAAAAACAGTAAGAGAAACCAAATCACCCCTCGCTGTCCCACCGCCTGCCACGCCAAAAAAATCGATAGACTAGGGAAAATGCAAGTCAGTAGAACATCCACCCCCACTCTGGAAACTTCCAAGGTGGGGCAGGGTTCCGGCTACGCCCAGCCGGGAGCAGCCCATATAAGGCAGGTCCTGCTGCTACGCCTCGGCCAGGAGATCCTAACGTAGGGTGTAGCCGAAGGAGAGGCCGAGGCCAGCGGGACCCGGCCAGGGGATTGCCTTTACAACGCTGAACAGTTGCAGGGGGGGGGAATGTCTCCTCGACCCTCCCCTCTCTCTCCCAGTCCGGCCGCGGTGGCCCTTGAGAATTGCAGGTAGTCCCGCCACATGCTCTTCCGGTCCGACCACCAACGGTCGGGGGGCCGAGGCCGACGGGATCCGGCTGCAGCCGATAAACCAAGAAACCCGTTCATGGGGCCAGAGCCAGGGGCGTCCGGCCGACATCCACCGGAAGCCCGGCCCGAAGACGGACGGGACACTTCTTTCTTTTATAATGGCTGCGACAACACTGGGGGGGGATGTCTTGCACATGCCTCCGACCCCCTCGTCCTCATCGCCTGGTCCGGCCATAACAAATCTCAAGCGAGACGCCGTGGGGTGCACTGGGAGGGAGAGACGGTGCGAACAGGCCTCTCCCGCCTCCCCAGGTGGAGACTTCCCAGCTGCACCCTCAGCGCTCCAGGCGCCCGGAAAACGGTTCTTCCACTGTGGCCATGCTGCAACGTCTCGCCCGGCAGGGTGGAGCCCGTCCGCTCATGTGACCCCGCGATCGCCGGTAGCTGCCGAACTCTCAAAATGGCGGTCGACCTGGCAAGAGCGGGCCCAGCATAAAGAAATGGCCCGGTCACTGGTTGACTCCACCACCGTAGTCCTCCACGACCTTGAAGATTCTAGAGGAGCCGCGGGAGTCTCCGACCCCCGATGGGGAATGACTGCCATGATCGCCCGTGGAGTGACGAAACTGTATCCGCGGGACGTCGGCGCTCCCATGCTGGCGCCAGCCTCACTTTGAATTACTAGAATCCTGCAGACCTCACTTCCGGTGAAAGCACAGTGTGACCCGGTAGGAAAAATTATTGCACCCCCTCCCCTTTTTGACTGATAGTTCAAACCACCGATCCTTTCCTTTGCCCTTTTAACGGAACTTTGGACTGCCTCCCCCTCTTTTACATTTTCTAGAGAAAACAAAACATTAACCACTACATTAGCATAGCAGTTGACACCAGAACTGTTTTCAAATTGAAAACCAACAACATCTTCAACAGAATCCTTTTTGTTTCTGCTGTGACCCTGCTACAGCACAGGCATTGTCCCCAGCAGTAATTCTGCAATGCCGGTAAGAATAGCTGTGGTGCCTACTGGACTCACTCACCCCCGCGGCGCCCCACGCCGTTTTTTGCTGGGCGGCAACTTACTAGACATCACTTTCGTGCCATCTAGATTTCAGCGCGTTCTGCTGCCTTGGAACTATTCGCACAACAGACCGCTACTGACAAGAATATTTCATTATTGGTGCTGTCAATTTCAATAAATCTATTGGATAATTCAAAAGAAATTGCCACGGTCTCTTCGTTGTTTAAATGTTTTTACTGTTTTTGTTTTCTTGTATATATTTATATGTTATTAAAGTTTTATATTCCTACTACTTTCTTGGAGTGCTATATATTTTTAATGTGACACATAATTGTAAAAACTTTGATGTACAAAGAGTCATTCCTGGAATCTTCCGCTTCAGGCTCGGTCCCCTCCCCAATCACAATACAGGATGGTTTTCAGATAGTAGGAACACGTGTGGTGTGACGGATCTCATCGGGTGTGGGCCTTGATCTACTATAACTCCTTTGAAGAGGGGTGATTCTTTACAGCTGGGGCCATAAACTACATCTGCAGGGCTAGCTGATAGCCTGGACAATCGGACACAGAGAAAGAGGAGTGTCAGAGGGTGCGGTAGTGAATAGGGCGAAAGGGAGGTGTCAGGCGGGCACAGAGTGTGATTCTCAGGGAAGAGCAGCGCAGATGGGGGGAGGTTTATTGCCCATGCATAAGACAGAGAGCGGTGGTGACCAGTGCCTAGGGAAGATGCTTGCGTGGGTGAGGAGCCATGCTACGAATCGACAGCGTGCAGAGAGTGGGTCTGGTCAAGACATCTAAAATGGCTGCCGTGCACGACAAAAGTGTGGCATTTGAAAAAAGGCAAGATGGCGCAGACAATGTTTTTCAACACTTCCTCATTTCCTTCGAATCGAACGTTAACAGACGTTGGGGCATATTACCAAAGTTAAGCGATATTTATCGCTAACGATGCTTACCAACCAATTTTTTACCACTAAGCATCGTCAGAAATTATCGAAGATAAACCTTACTATTATCAAGGTTTATCGCAAATGCGATAATAAACGGCCGCAATGCATGAATATCGCTAAAAACTCAGCGATATTCATGCATTACCGAGCTAATGCTCTTAGCCATGTTATCCACCTCCCATTGGATAACATGGCTAAGAACTGCTCAGGGCAGGTGTTACTTTTTGGAGATATTCGCGCTTAGCGCGAATATCTCCAAAAGTTGGTAATAGGAGATAGATATCTTGCATGTTGTAATGCAAGTTATTGTGGTATATGGAACTCATACCATAATCTCTCAGGAAAGCAGAAACTGATCCTTTTGGGACCGCCTAAAAAGGCCCAGGGGGTGAGGAGTACTCTACTTTGCCCCCTTTTCACGTTCCGAACTATTTTATTTTACTCTCTTCTGTAATTACACAAAATAGCAGCGATAAGATGCATCGGAGACACACAGTGAGAGAAAGGAGGCCGGAGATGAAGAAGACATGTCAAATACACATTGGAGATAATATAGTGGCAGAAGGGAAGTAAATATGAGTAAACTTACCATGTAACATAAAAATGTTGCACTCTATACTATAAGTCTCATTTTATACTACAATCACTTCGCTACAACCTCATAAATTAAAAATAAAAATGAATAATGTCTCAAACAATTTTTGATTTCTAAATATAAATTTATTCTTCAGAATTTTCTAAATTTGAAAGAACTAGTAACATGTCCTCATCAGCAATGTCCTCATTAAAAGTCTCTAATGATGATTCTTGTAACTCTATGGCCTCCAAACACTCGATAAATTCGCCATCAAGAGATTGATCAAAAAAATCATTCAAGTCATCTCCTCCTTGTGACAATATTTCATTATTGGTGCTGTCAATTTCAATCAATGTAGTGGAATCATTCAAGTCATCTCCTCGTGACAATATTTCATTATTGGTGCTCTCAATTTCAATCAATGTAGTGGAATCATTCAAGTCATCTCCTCCTTGTGACAATATTTCATTATTGGTGCTGTCCATTTCAATCAATCTAATGGAATCATACAAGCCATCTCCTCCTTGTGACAATATTTCATTATTGGTGCTCTCAATTTCAATCAATGTAGTGGAATCATTCAAGTCATCTCCTTGTGACAATATTTCATTCTTGGTGCTGTCCATTTCAATCAATCTAATGGAATCATACAAGTCATGTCCTCCTTGTGACAATATTTCATTATTGGTGCTCTCAATTTCAATCAATGTGTTGGACAATTCAAAAGAAATTGCCACGGTCTCTTCATTGTGAGCCATTTTATTTTGAAATTGCTTGCTGTAAATTGCAGAAAAAAATAATCACTTTCATTTATCGTTTTTAGTAATACATAATATAAAACTAACTTTATCAAGTATTTAGTATAACAGAAGGACTGCAAATAAATAACAGAAAACATTTTTCAAATTATCTTCAAGTGTACAACATAGTTCCCCTTACAAATTAACAACTCACCTTTTTAAAAGTAGCAGAAGTGTTAGTACTGTGTAAATCAAACACCAGAAATTCACCACCAAAAATTCCTCACAAATGTACCTCAGACAGTAGTATCACAAAATGGCTGTGGTTTCCTCTCATTTGACATATATACATAACCAATTAACTTTCATCACACACAAATACAAAACCAAAGTAACATTTTAATTGGTTCTAAATTTCAACACTTTCAAATGTGTTTTCCCCATGCAATTTTCCATAGGACATTTACACACGTCTACAGCCTGAATGGCTGAACGGAATTACACCAAACTTGGCAAAATGGTACATCAAACCTAAGAGGTCAGGAAGGATCTACTATGCCCCCTTATGGTCATTTCCCCCTTCGCTTTGGCCTCCTCTTGTCTCTCAATCCTACCGAGAGACAAGATGGCGGCCGCTACGGACTGTTTGGAATGTTGACAGACGCCGGAGAACCAATCAGCTTCGCAAAGCTCCGTAACGCGAAAAGTACGCGAAGCGGAGCGCTGTTACAGATATATATCTTTTTTTGAACGTTAATTTCTCAAAATCCACTGGAGCACATATATTGAGACCTAGCAAAGGCACATCGGGCTACCAGTCCCTAATATTTTGCCAAGTTTCGTGCAAATCCATTCAGCCGTTCGATTATTATTATTTTTTTTTTTTTTTGCCCCGCGGGGCCCTTTTAAAACCTCCACATCAAACCTAGGGGGTCAGCGAGGATCTACTATGCCCCCTTATAGTTATTTCCCCCTTTGTTTTGACCTCCTCTTGTCTCTCGATCCTACCGAGAGACAAGATGGCGGCCGCTACAGACTTTTTGGAATGTTGACAGACGCCGGAGAACCAATCAGCTTCGCTTCACAAAGCTCCGTTGCGCGTAAAGTACGCGTCCTGGGACGCTGCCAGGTCCGCTGTTACAGATATAGATCTTTTTTTAAACGTTAATTTCTCAAAATCCACTGGAGCACATATATTGAGACCTACAAAAGGCACATCGGGCTACCAGTCCCTACAATTTTGCCAAGTTTCGTGCAAATCCATTCAGCCGTTCGGGCTAAAAGTGAGGCCAACCGCCCTATGGAAAACTCAATGTTAAAAACACGTTTTGGGACCCCCCTTTTTTCTCGGCCCCCCCTTGACGAACCCCCCCCCAAATTTTCAAGGGCTGCTCAGAAACAAAATGTGCCATTTTCCTGAAAATTTCAGCCAATTCCGTCCACAAACGCCAAAGTTATTAGACATAGAATTTTCAAAAATCCCATAGAGAAAAAATCCTAACTATATATACCTACTGGCGACCGCCAGTAGGTAATATATATACACACATATATATATATATATAGATATATATATATATATATACACACACATATATATATATATATATTACCTACTGGCGGTCGCCAGTAGGTATATATAGTTAGGATTTTTTCTCTATGGGATTTTTGAAAATTCTATGTCTAATAACTTTGGCGTTTGTGGACGGAATTGGCTGAAATTTTCAGGAAAATGGCACATTTTGTTTCTGAGCAGCCCTTGAAAATTTGGGGGGGGTTCGTCAAGGGGGGGGCAGAGAAAAAAGGGGGGTCCCAAAACGTGTTTTTAACATTGAGTTTTCCATAGGGCGGTTGGCCTCACTTTTAGCCCGAACGGCTGAATGGATTTGCACGAAACTTGGCAAAATTGTAGGGACTGGTAGCCCGATGTGCCTTTTGTAGGTCTCAATATATGTGCTCCAGTGGATTTTGAGAAATTAACGTTTAAAAAAAGATATATATCTGTAACAGCGGACCTGGCAGCGTCCCAGGACGCGTACTTTACGCGCAACGGAGCTTTGTGAAGCGAAGCTGATTGGTTCTCCGGCGTCTGTCAACATTCCAAAAAGTCCGTAGCGGCCGCCATCTTGTCTCTCGGTAGGATCGAGAGACAAGAGGAGGTCAAAACAAAGGGGGAAATAACTATAAGGGGGCATAGTAGATCCTCGCTGACCCCCTAGGTTTGATGTGGAGGTTTTAAAAGGGCCCCGCGGGGCAAAAAATAATAATAATAATAATAATCGAACGGCTGAATGGATTTGCACGAAACTTGGCAAAATATTAGGGACTGGTAGCCCGATGTGCCTTTGCTAGGTCTCAATATATGTGCTCCAGTGGATTTTGAGAAATTAACGTTCAAAAAAAGATATATATCTGTAACAGCGCTCCGCTTCGCGTAACGGAGGTTTGCGAAGCTGATTGGTCATTCTGTCACTGGGCTATAGTTGGGCTACATCTGGCTGATATTTGGGCTACATTTGTTTTTTTGTGTGTCTGGCGGCCATCTTTGGGCTACATTGGGCTACATTGGGCTTCATTGGGCTACATTGGGCTACATTTGGGCTCCAACATATATATAGGCCAATGTAGCCCAATATATATTTTTCAAAGTTAATTTTCGTAAAAACCACTGGAGCATATATCTGAGACATAGCAAAGGCACATCGGGCTACCAGTCCCTACAATTTTGCCAAGTTTCGTGGAAATCCATTCAGCCGTTCGAGCTAAAAGTGAGTCCAACCGCCCTATGGAAATGAAGGAAATGAATGGGTAATTTGTAATTAGCAAATAGCTAATCGCAAACTAGGAATGGTAAAGAATCGCTATTTATTCCTTAAAGTTCGCTATTTAGGAAATGCAAAAAACTTTGATGATACATATGGCGGTTCATCTCTAACAAGATAAGAAGCATAGGGATACATTTATGATGACTGGCGCATCACCAGGGATGTGTTAGTCATTCTGTGCCGCTGTTCCGTCACCTATGGTGTGCTGCATTTACAATGCGGCGCATCATGGGGCAAAAACAGCACAGATGCGTGATGTATCTGTGCCGTAAAGGTGGCGCATTGCTGGAGTTGTATCGCAAGTGTGATGAAGCTCCAGCAAGGGTCGGGGGTGCCCCTGTCGCAGGGTTTCTGTTCTCACACAGAACTGTGGACAGAGGATTGGAACCTCGGCGAATTAGGGTGTCCCAAAACTCACGTTAGTAATCAAAAACTCCTTAGCAAGCTAGGTACAGTGTCACATTGGATATAACAAACTCTCAATGTTTAGACAATCCAGAATATGAACTTATAGTACCTCAGGATACGTGGAACTCATGAACAGTCGGTCGTTATATATTTCTTAGAAACCAGAACATGGAGTTAAGAAGAACACATGTGTATTTGAAATGTTTATTTACTAATGCCGTCTTCTCAGGCGTAGTATCTTAGATAATACAAGTACACATATTATCAGTAGCAAAATTACCAGCATAGTTACTAGTACATAAAAAGCGAATGGTGACAGTATGTTAACATGCTGTAAATGAATAAGAGTTAGCAACACTTATAAGCAGCCGCGGGCCGTGGAGGGAGTTACGGTGGGGCAGGGAGGCGGGGAGGGGGAGGGGCAAGGTAGAGAGGGCTCCACCCTGCTTCTCCTCCTCCCCGCCTCCCTGCCTCACCGTAACTCCCTCCACGGCCCGCGGCTGCTTATATCTCACCCTCCCTAATACGCATATTATATTATTTGCTAAGAAGGTCTCTTTGTGTTGGTTTAGGGCGTGCCCATACTTTAGTGTCTTAGATTTGAAGGAATCACATCAGCATACACCAGCTCTCTCTTCATGTGAACCGCATCAACTGTTGTGTATGTGTGTTCGGCAAAGCAATATAAAACCCGCCTCATGCCCAGAATTGGCAGAAGTTGCACTTATGTTATGAGTATGAAGTCGTGGAGATCAGACCTCATAACAATTCTGTATCGTGTTGTTCTTGAAACTTTACCACTCGCTGTACAGATATAGTTTAACAAGCAAAGCAGATAGTAGAGCAATAACATATTATTCTCATGTAAACCACGATGAACTACTAGGTGGAAAGCTAAAGCAACAACTAAGTGTCGTGTGCAGAAGTTGCAAAAAAGGAAAAATGGCGTTTAAACCGGTAATGAGCCCATGCTAACTTAACACGGTGTAAAGATATCCAGGACCTAGATGACACCTCCCCATGATCCGGAAACGAACTGAATAAGATAATAGAAGTGCCATCTCATGAGAGCAGATTGCAAGTTTATATGTGGACGGTCCGCAAGGTAAAGCATTAAAAACTAGGAAAATTTAATGCTAAAGAAAAATAAAACAGCCAAGTACTTTATCGAGTCTTAAGCCAATAGGCAAGGTAAATAATAAAAACTTGACAAATAAGTCAATGAATTGTCAATGAAATGCTAGTACTCAGCATATCAAACATGAAAAAGGTCTATGACATAACTGTGTATGCAAAATAAGCTGCAACAGCCTCCAATAGGAAGTCACCGTCTTCATCCGAAAACAGTTCAGCCATCCAATTTAAAAGCGGAAAAGAACATACGTGCTCTCCCAGCACCGGATCCTCTATCACCATCAGAGGACAGCTCGGTGGGTTTTCAAGAAAGCTCTGTTCCAAGAAAGACTGTGCTGCCGCCAGTAAATTCCAGGGACCAAGTAGTCCATGCATCAATGCCACAGCCATAATCCTTTCGCCAGGACAAACCAACTCGTGAGTAATGATAGGAGTCATCAGCTGATTAAAGTCGACGTCAGGAGAAACCGGTCCGCAGAGACACAAATCAATGGCCCAATCGAAATCACAGGTCAGGCAGTGAAATACAGGCTGGACACAGGTGAAGTAGGAGAATCGAAAAGATAATCCATATGCCGTGCTTAATATCGCCAACGGCATTGTGCCATAATATTCTAGCATGCGATTGCGGAACAGTGTCAGCAGCTGCAGGGTGGGAGGTTGCATAGGAGGGACATCCATATTTAAAAATGTAAAAAAGCACAAGAGCGTCCGCTGGTAATGCAAGTAAAAATGCCAATCCACGAACCAGAGTGGAGAAAATAGAATGAAAGGAAGCAGGGATGACTCCAAAGATTTTCTCAAATGAAGTCACGAGACCACTGGTAACAACTTTAAAAAAGTGCGCCAGGGTCTTTGTGGAGGATGCGTTAAAGATAGTCGGAACCATCTTGCTGAAATTGAAAGGCAAATCTGAATTGAAAAGGGTCTGCACCTCTGTACGGGTGTTCGCTATGTGAAGCACGAAAGTTTCACGGGCCGAACTCAAGGCCACCTCTCTCTGAGACAAAAGAGCTCTTATTCTTGCCATGCCGTTGAAATCTGTCCCAAGGTTGGTATTTGTGGCCAGATTGAAAACTCCCTATGTTCATGTGTGGGAGGAAATAGAACATTTCTGCAGCAAATAACCCGTTCACTTACTGTTACGATAAAAGGAATACTTTTAATTAACTCAGAACAATCTTCATTATTGAGCATCAAATAACTACCATTTTCCAACAACTTGAACGTGGGGATGATAGCAGGAACTGGCGTGCCTTGCAACACGCAAGCCATATTTGGTCGGTGTTTGTTGCATGAACCGTGTAACTGTATGTGCCTACACATTAGTGAATGATCTGGCGTCTCAGTGCATTCCTCTCCATTCAGATAAACTTCTTGATCATCTTTGAAACATCTGTATGTGTATGGAAGCGACCAGACCTCATGAAGAAAAGCACTACCTAAAGGTTCATAACGACCTATTGGTATATATTTCATACAATTTGAAAACTTATATAAAGCAAAAGGCAGCGTTATTAAACCGTGGATAAGGCACGTTGCCAAAAAACCCGCAATCCTCTGCTGATGATGTCAGTGAGCATGTCATGAATGATGTAATATGTGACATCATCAGCAGTGGATTACGGGTAATAGTATCTCTAGTTTACTCCCCTATAGCTGTCTTTCTTTTAACATAAGTGTCTGTTTCCTTCCCTTATACTTACTGTTTTTGGTTCGCTTCAGGTTCGCGTACCGGCGAGCGAACTGGGAAGCGAACTAAGAGAAATAGAGGTTGGCACAGTTCCAAATATTGTACCAATTTTTTAATAACGGGGAGGTAGTTCTGAAAAGAACTTTTTTTTCTATTGTTTTTGTTGTTTTATATTTTTTTTATTATTTTTCGGAACATTTTTTTACTTTTTTTGAATTTTTCTGAACAGTTTTATATTTTTTTGGGTTTTTCTTGGAGGGGGCAATGAAAACGATTCATTGTAAAGGGCTCAACAGGAGCAACAAAACAAAAAAAGAAGTATTTATTATTTTGGGCGTTTCGTACAAACTTGCATATGATAGTCAATAGCTCTGTTGATCAGAGTGATGCTTTTTTCTCCATAGGAAATGAATCCATCGCAAAATACGCAGATGTGTTTTACTTCACCAAATTTCATTTGTATATTTGGCACCATCTCCCTGCCCTCTGGTCCCGTTACTTCCGGTACAACAGATCTTCTGGCCATAATAGGGAGATTATCTAGGTCGTTCCGAAACTGTGCAGCACTGTAGTTGTTAGGATGCCACCTAGTCATATGGCGATGCATTGTGTAGTTTCCGAAACTGTATTTTTTCTCGGTTCCTCTGGACAGTCTATCTTGACATATAAGGCAAGTTACGTATCTTGCATTTACTTTTTTCTGACCTTTGGGAATTTTAAAAAATTGCCAAATGAAGTTTTCTTTCCGGTGAGACGTCCTGGGCTGCTCAGGCAAAAACTGCCTCTCTTCGTGCTCGTCGTCCTGTTCCTCTTCTTCTTCTTCTTGTTGAATTATAACTTGAGCAGGTGGTCCACTCTTCCTTGGATGTGGTGGAGGTGGTGGGGAAGCACCAGCTGAAGCTACTAAAGAAGCCATTGCTCAGTGATCACAAAGGGTCTTTCTCTCACAATGATGAAAGTCAGAGTGAGGAAAGAAGGAGGGATTTTCATCATTTGGGAAAAACAAGAGTTCTCAACCAATCAAAAGTGTTCATTTTAGATTATATGACCTAGTCTTACATCATTAGGAAACCAAAAGTGAAATGAACCAATGAAAAGTGTTATTACCAAGTCACATGACTTGCTGTGTTTACGTTAAGCGCTTTGCAGGGCCTCCCGGTTTGCTTCCAGAAACCTGCGCTTTGCGACTCGCTTCGCGTACCAGTTCGCTAACGTAGCACGTCATATGACGTATCACGCGACAACGTGAAACGTCATGCGGACGGGAGGCGTCACGATGTTGTTTTCTAACGCGGCACTTGCGGTAAAGAAACGTTTACCGGCTCGCGGTCTATTTCGCGGCATCAAGGTCAGCTAACGGGAAGCTTCCCGATTCGCGAAGCGGGAACGAAGAAAAAAATATATTTAAAAAAAAAATTATTCATAAACATATAAAATATATTTTTGGATTTAAAGAAGAATACATTTTACAGCTACAGATATTAGCTGTTAAAAAACCAATGAAATTCACAGAAAAAACCATAGGTTATAGACCATATATAGTTAGGAATTAGCATTTACAAAACCTTGAAAATTCACTGAAAAAACCATAGGTTATAGACCATATATAGTTAGGAATTAGCATTTAGAAAACCTTATTTTACTCACACAAAACCATTGAAATTCCATATATAGTTAGTTGCACTAACTATATATCGCGCACCCGCAATCCACTGCTGATGATGTCACATATTACATCATTCATGACATGGTCAGTGACATCACTGATGACATCACTGATGACATCTCAAATGACATCACTGATGACATCTCATTTGACATCAATGACCACATCACTGATGATATCATTCATGTGACAATACAATGCATCTCCTCACATTTTAATATAACCTCTGTTTCACCCAGTGTTAAAAAGAGAGTATAATTTTTGAAACCATTGACACACCAATACTAGTTACTACATACGCACTCACTGATTGCTACGTCTACACACACCTTCACTCATTCACCCATACAATCATTCATACATACAATCACTCATCTTTACAACACTATCATATGCACTCATACACCTATACAGACACTCACAGTCTGCCACTCATCCATGGAGTTACTCACACACCTAGTCAGTCCTGTAAAGAATCAATGACACTTCCATTTTCTTGTCTATACAGTTAAACATAGAGCACCTTACATTTTCAAACATATACTAACACATACTTACCTTCTTATACAATCATTGATACAAGTACAGATTGATCTGCACAGAGTCACACACCTCCCAGCTAGCCACACACACACTCAGTCTCCCATACAAATACTTGGGCAATCAATCAACAACCCATATAGTTACTCATATAGCTACTGATCAACACATGCAGCAGTTTACAGAACAACAGACATAATGATGCACAAATTAAGACAGTTTAGTCACTAACCCATGCAGTCAGTGAGACACATTTAATCACTCACTCATACAGTCAGTCATGCACCTACTAAATCCTTCGTCCAGACACTTACACATCCACTCATTCTTCAATATGTAAGACATATTTAAACTTTATAGAAACAAAAAATCACTGGATGTTGTTATCAGTGATGTCATCAGTGATGTCATTTGAGATGTCATCAGTGATGTCATCAGTGATGTCACTGACCATGTCATGAATGATGTAATATGTGACATCATCAGCAGTGGATTGCGGGTGCGCGATATATAGTTAGTGCAACTAACTATATATGGAATTTCAATGGTTTTGTGTGAGTAAAATAAGGTTTTCTAAATGCTAATTCCTAACTATATATGGTCTATAACCTATGGTTTTTTCAGTGAATTTTCAAGGTTTTGTAAATGCTAATTCCTAACTATATATGGTCTATAACCTATGGTTTTTTCTGTGAATATATATATATTCAGCTCACGGTTTCCACAAAGCTTCAACCAAAGAAACCACGCACTCCGGGATAGCTCTAAGATATTTATTTTAGAGTTCGCACTAGACGCGTTTCGGCGCTCCGCCTTTATCAATGTTACAAACATTGATGGTAGGCGCCATGTTTATAACAGCGTGCACGTGATTCAATGGCAAAAACAAACAAGGGACTGAAATTCGTACTCCATATTGGATGTTGTTCATGGGGTTCATCACATGTTGTCACAGTACATATCATGGTGGCAATACTATATAGTTTAGCCCATCTACATGCTCCAATTAATCTCGAGCATAAACGAGACAAAATTAATTTCGTATTATAATTTGCAAAAACAAAGAAAATTGTTTTCCTTTTTCTTTTCATTTGCGCATACAATTAAAAGTGACATGTTATCGAAACCTGCAGGAAAGTGAGCTGGATATATATATATATATATACACACATATATATATATATATATATATTCACTGAAAAAACCATAGGTTTGACACCAGTTATAGTTAGCTGGAAATTTTACTCGCATAAAACCAATGAAATTCCCACGTTATAGTTAGTTGGACTCACTATAACTTGCGCGTGCAATGCACTGCTGATGACGTCACATATTACATCACTCATGACATGGTCAGTGACATCAGTCATGACATCACTGATGACACTATCCAGTGAATGTGTGTCTTTTAAAAAAATAAATATGTGTTATATATGTATATGTAAAAGTTGATGGAAGAATAAATGTTTAAATAAGTGTTTACATGGATGTTTTTTATTTAAAAAAAATGATTGGTTAACTGGTTTATTAAGTGTATCTTAGTGAAAACATATATTAGAGAGTAATGTTTAAATATATGTATTAGTGTTTCACTTTGTGTATAAGTGGTTGCATGGGTTGGTGAGTAGCTACATGTGTATGTGTATGTATATGGGTTATTAGATGTTTTTGTTAGTATCAGTATGAGTGTTTGTATGGTTTGGTGGGGGTATTACCTAACACATAGATGCATGAATGACTGACTCTCTCTTTGTATGTGTTTTGAAGACAGCATATGTGCAGGACTGTATGGGTGGAAGAGTGTGTATATGTGTGTCTTAGTGAGTGAATGGCTGTCTCACTAGTGTCTTTATCAGTAACTACATATGTTTTAATCTAATATATGTGAATATTAATGTATATAAGTGAGTATATGTGAGAGAAAGAGATTGTAAGAGTTCCTGTTTAGATGAGTATGTGTTTCTATAAGTGATTGTTTAAGAGAGTTAAGTATGTGTATGTTTCCATAGAAGTAAGGTGGTTGTGTGTGTATAGCTGTATATGCAAATAAATGGATGTTCAATAGTTTATTTGCATGTGTGAATATGTGTGAGAGTATCTTTTGGATGACTATCGGTGTGTAACAGGATGTATAGGTGTATCACTACATATCATGAGTGAGTATATGTACGAGTGACTATATAGAACTGTTGATCAATGAGTGGATGTGTATATAGATGGTGGAATTATTGAATTGGTTGTTGTAACTGGTATGGGTATCTCCATTTTTTTTGAAAATTTTAGTTTCTATTTTTGAATATGTGTTTCAAGGGTTACATTACAGTGAAAAGAGGTCTGTCACTCTGTCACAAGGATGGTGTCATCAGTGATGTCATGACTGATGTCACTGACCATGTCATGAGTGATGTAATATGTGACGTCATCAGCAGTGCATTGCACGCGCAAGTTATAGTGAGTCCAACTAACTATAACGTGGGAATTTCATTGGTTTTATGCGAGTAAAATTTCCAGCTAACTATAACTGGTGTCAAACCTATGGTTTTTTCAGTGAATTTCATAGGTTTTGTAAATGCTATTTCCTAACTATAACGTGTGTAAAACCTATGGTTTTTTCAGTGAATTTCATAGGTTTTTTAAATGCTACTTCCTAACTATAACGTGTTTAAAACCTATGGTTTTTTCAGTGAATATATATATATATATATATATATATATATATATATATATATATATATAAATTTCTATGGCAAAATGAAACCCCTCATTTTGTTTTTTTTCAAATTAAATGTATTAAGTGTTACCACTTTATTCCAATCAAGATGACTTCAGGTGTGCCATACTTTTGTCATAAGTAAGACTGTTCGCGTTCTAGTTGTTCTTTAGAACACTCTGGGCCATTCTGTCATTGGGCTATAGTTGGGCTACATCTGGCTGATATTTGGGCTACATTTGGGCTCTTTTGTCTCTGGTGGCCATCTTGGGAGACTGCATATCAGAATTTTTTTAATGAAATATAAGAGGATTTGAGAAGTCACTCAAAATGTGCCCTAATTTTTCTTTCTTCAGCACTAATCATAATTTCTATGGCACAATGAACCCCCTCATTTTGTTCCTTTGCAAATTAAATGTTTTAAGTGTTAACACTTTATTCCAATCAAGATGACTTCAGGTGTGCCTCACTTTTGTCATAAGTAAGACTGTTAGCGCTCTAGTTGTTCTTTAGAACACTCTGGGACATTCTGTCATTGGGCTATAGTCGGGCTACATCTGGCTGATATTTGGGCTACATTTGTTTTTTTTTGTCTCTGGTGGCCATCTTTGGGCTATATTGGGCTACATTTGCGGCTCTAACATATATATATAGCCCAATGTAGCCCAATATATATTTTTTCAAAGTTAATTTTCTCAGCAACTACTGAACAGATTTACACCATTCAAAGAAAAGCGTAATCTGCGAGCTGGACTCTACCTTTCTACCAAATTTCTTATAAATCCATTCAGCCGTTCGAGCTGTAGCCATGTCTAAACGTCCTATGGAAAATAACATGGGGAAAACACGTTTTGGGACCCCCCTTTTATCTCAGCCCCCACTTGACGAATCCCCCCCAAACTTTCAGGGAAGGAGCGGAGCGGAGCAGGCCATCTTCTTTGAGAAATTCGCAAAGATTCGTCCACCGGCGCCAAAGTTATTCTCAATAGAATGTTGCAGATTTCCTATGGAAACTAGGTCCTAACTATAACTACCTACTGGCGACTGCCAGTAGGTAATATATATATATATATATATATATATATATATATATATATATATATATATATATATATATATATATATATATATATATATATATATATATATATATATATATGCTATATAAGAAACAGGAGACATGGGTGGGCAGGGAGCACTGGTGAGCTGGGACAGTGGCAATGAAGGCAGCGCGGGAAAAACGAGGGGAAAGCGCAAGCAATTACATGTTTCCGATGGCGTGCTGAAAATAAAATTTTAAAAAACTGATTACACTCAAGTAAGCAGTAAACATATACAACTTATTCGATCAGATCCCAGTGAGAATAACATGCACCTGAGCAGGACAAAACACAAATAGGTAGGAAAACCATTAAATGAGGAGCAACTAAGATATATACTAAAGTCATCGAGCCATGAGCAAGGGGCTGACTCAAAGCCCGCTCCAAATATGCTGGAAATAACAAGTCTGTCTACAGACAGCTAAAGTCTGTACAGACCTAAAAAGTTAGGCCTCCAATATTGTAATATGCATTGGTGGGATGGTGTAGTGCCACCCGGGACAGACTCTTCATGTTCATTTTTATGGAAGAACTACTACCTATAGAGACAGTGACAGGAAGCCCAAGTAAAAAGCTACCCCTCCCTGGTCTGTCACTCTCTTGCTGTGACTACCTGCTTGGGTTCACTGAGTAAGGCATCTTTGTGCCGCTCGAGACCCATAGAGGCTCTCAGTCTTTAAAAAAAAAACCTGTTATAATCGACCCCAGGTAAATGTGTCTGCTGTACTCGTGGACACTGCTTATTATACAACTAATACAGCCCTGCACTGGGTGGCAGATTCGCCTGCAGAAGTGCAGGAAATTACATTGCTAGTGATGTCAGCTCAACCTGAGACGGTCTTTCTGTCCAGCTTCCCTCTGCCGCCTTTGGTTTTGTGCCTCAACTCGTTCTCAGCTCGTTTTTCCGCCTCTTCTCTACTCGCTCTTGCCCTCAATTTTTACTCTTTCTGCCAGTTACTTTGCCTCTTTCTGGTTGTTTTTAACCTTTATTTTGTCTATTTCTGCTCGTTGCTGTCCTTTATTCTGCCTCTTCTTGTTTTTGACCTTTATTCTGCCTCTTTCTGACCTTTATTCTGCCTCTTTCTGCTAGTCTCTTACCTGCATTAGGTCTCTTTCCGCTCGTTTTTGTCCTTTATTCTCTCACTGCTTGTTTTTGACCTTTTTCCGCCTCTTTCTGGCCTTTATTCAGCCTTTCTGCTCATCCCCCACCTGCATTTTGCCTCTTTCTGCTCACCTCTCACCGGCATTTGGCCTCTTTCTGCTCGTTCCTCACCTGTACTTTGCCTCTTTCTGCTCGTTTCTGACCTTTATTCTGCCTCTTTCTGTTCGTTTCTGACCTTTAGTCTGATGACGCATTCACAGCGCCCAGATATTCCTAGGGGTGAAAGTGCTGCACTATACAAATGCTAATTGATTGTTGTGGATAGTGGTGCCTGCTTAGTTCCTTTTGTTTTGTGCTCCCCTCCTGAAAGCTTGGTTTGATCTCCCAAGTCTCCACCATAAAACTACAAGGAATTCCTTTCTGTAGTGTAGTTTGGGTTTATTTTCTGCAGTCCACCCAAACTCATGCGTACTTCTTCCCCTTTTCACCTCAGTCTTCCTACTCTGGCACATTCAGCCCAACCATCCATGTCAAAGACTTAAAGGTGGCATCTTTCTTTTCTGCTTGCAAGAACCCCTACTTTGGGTTTACCCTATCATTAACCTTTACCATACCTCTTAACTTTCCTCTCTAGCTGAATAACCTAAACGCATTCCTCTCACGTTTGAAAAACTAGTGATCAAGTGAAATACATGTTTAAGGAAGCTAATCACTTATGTGTTCTTTTGAACTACAAGCTTTACCATGAGCTGCAGTAATCTTCCCCACACGCACTTAGCAGAAAGTATAGTACACTCACTCTGCAGTGCTCTGGAAAATAGTGCTCAGGAAGTGGAGATATAGATGAGTGTCTCCAGTTTGAGGGGAATGCACAGTTCAGGTCTGCAACAAACTATGTAAAATGTCTAGCCTGACCCTTGTCATGGAAAGGTTCGGAAGAACCAAGTTAGGCAGATAATCTTAGGTCAGCGACACTTCCTCCTTGGAGCAAGACGCCCTTAGCTGAGAAAGGACTCATCACCTCAGACGAGCCCACTCAGAGCTGTCCCAGGTTTTTCCAGCCAAGGTTCTGACTTTTCAATTCAAGCTACATGGGTTGTCTGCAATTAAAAGACATCTGAAACAAAGAGCGCTACAGCAATTCTGCAACACACAACTCCCACAAGAAGAGATTCAAGTAATAGCACTGGGATGTTTCAGCAGCCATAATGGGACTCTCATAAAGAGCATTTTATTTGTCTCACATGGGCAACATGGGGGGGGGGGGGGTATGTCAAAAGCCCCTGTCTATGCAACTGGCTTAGCGTGGTATATGTTTCACATCAGAACTAATAATGTGTAGCTTATGTGTTTCTTATTAGCGCTAAATTGCATTTAAAAAACAAAATGGGGTCCTAGCCTGTCCGTCCTATCATAGGGTAGCTTTCCTCACCCAAGACTCCAAACTGTTTTTCTGTCCTCATTCTACCCAAAGGGGCCCAAAATGTCTCTAGGTGCTAGGAATAGGAGTTAAAAATAAATAATGAAAGTGGGCAGAGGACAAACCGTTCTGACATGCCCTTCAACCCTAGAGGGCAACTATAATTAAGCCCATCTGGAGTGGGCAGATTGGGGCTATACCCCTACTCTGCATATCCAAGTGAGTAGAAAGCCCACTAGACACTACAGCTTGTGCCCCTTTACTGCTGCACAATATTACAGACACGGGTGCAGAGGCAAAAAACCTGTTGGGAGGAACACTGATTGTAGAACACATAGAGGAGGAACACAGGGTACTCCCTTGGGAGGAAGGTAAGCTGGACCCCGATATTCCCCTTGTCAAAGAAAGACTGGTCTGCCTCCAGTGAAAGAAAGGAGGCATGGTTGCAACTCATTGTCCTATTCTTTCTCTAATGATCTCTCCTCAGTGAAGGTGCAAAGTTTGCTCTAGTACTGACACTTTTCTGTTTCCTACGGCATACTGTTGCAGTCCACACCAGGGGCGCTTAAATAAGGGTGTGATGCTACCCAAACAGTGCACCTGATGTCTAAATCAACCCAGATTTTTTGTTTTTATTATTTGGAATTAATACGTCCTGGAATCGGGTAATAACTCCCACTCCTTGAGCCCAAACAATTTTCCTTACACCCTTTACCCCCCTAACCTCAGAAGCGTGGCTCAGTGGTTAGAGGCGGCAGACCCGGAAGCTGAGATCAGCCGTGGACCAGGGTTCGAATCCCCGCCTCGGCGGGTCTCGGGCTCAAAAATTCCACTGACTCGACAATTCTCGCTCCGGTGCCTACTCGACTCACGGGGTCACACTCTGCGACTCTGGGCAATAGCTTGCTTAATCTCCACTACGGCCCCTCGCGGCGGGATGCCTGGCTTTCACCTTGTGAATACCCTGCCGGGGTATCTCACAGGGAAATACCAGGACGGGTTCCCTAAGCAAGCGCCTTGAGACCCCTGGGTGATTAGTGCGCTATATAAATCGAAATACATTTACATTTACAACAAATCTATTGTATAGAATGAGTGAACTTATTATGCCAAGGAATTGACAAACTGCAGAACCAAAAACGTTGTTTACCTCCTGATTTGCCCATGTGGCTTAGGCAACGTGGGTGAAACAGGTAGGGAACTCCGTCTTAGATTAACAGAACACAAGTCTGCTATTAGAACCAAGAAGGAAAATGCGCCCCTCACTGCTCATTTTATTTCTAAAAACCATAAATGCGAGGAGTTCAAAGACCAATAGACGTGGGGGCAATACAGAAAAGATCAGGAAAAAGAGAGAGCAGTGGTATCAGAGGCGCAACTAGAGCCAAATTTCGGGGGGGCTAAGAAAAAATTTCGGGGGAGGCTGAACTTTTAATCAGTAGATTGAGTGGAGCTGCAGGGCCTCCAAAAAGGGGTGAAACAACAGCAAGGCCTAATTAACATTCAAATGGTCTTTTAAAGACCTGTGAAACATTCGGGTGCGGCCGTGTGTGTACCCGGGATCTGTCTCATCCCGGGCTGAGTCCAATGGGTGTTGCGCGCCTGAGTGGTATATGTGTACACTAGATACGATTAACAAAGGTCTTAATAGTAGGGAAGATTGGATGTCGTTTATCATCTGACACCAACACTTAATATATTGATCATTTCTGTTAAATTAATTTCCTGCATAAGTCATATACATACAAAGAAAAAATTGTTTTCTTTATGAGATATTAGAACTCCAGGAACGAGCAGAGTTCCATGAGTGAAGCGAATACAGACTCCAGATTGCTGTTCATCTATAACAGAGAAGATTAGACAGCAAGGGATTTGTTACTAAACGTAATTATGATCAGATACAAGTGTGTGCTCCAAATAATGATGGCTCTTTCTTTGCCTAAATTAGAACATCCTCCGACCAACGTAATCGATCTTAAGACATGTAGGGAAGGTACGGTATAATTAATTAAATATAAAAAGCTTAGAATATATGTATGAATACGAGTTACAAATAGTCAGCCCCACTCCAAAATGGCGACTAACGTCGCCTTTCATTCAATGTAAGCACCGAACAATGTGAGTATCTTACGGTTCATCCTCTAAATATTCTGGAGTGATAACATCGGCTTTAAAATATACCTTTTAGTTAATATACAGCCACCAACAGTGAGTCAGTAATACACACGATGGAATATTTAGATTAATGGAACCACTCTAAGATGGCGGCTAGCAAGCCATAACACATCGTTTTAGTCCCGATTAAAACAAGGAAGTAATGTAGCAAGAACACCCCGGATGTTGATTGAAGAAGATCCGGGCAACAGTAGTTCAGGCGTGTAACTTCACTGAGTGAAAACAGGTGCGGTTGAGCCAAACAACATACAAAGCCAAGTAAATATCACTAGCGTGTAGCAGTGGCATGAAGTGGACGCACGTCGCCCTTTTCTTTTCCCGACCGCATTGACGGTAGGATTGTGCTTCACTCGAAAGTCCGATAATGCGATTATAGAAGGAGTTAGGATAATAGTTCTCCTGCTGTAAATAACTAGGCTTTGTCAGATACTATGCTAACGTGCAGGTAGAGGGAGAAAGAGGGGCAGTTAACACGCTTACTATCTGTGCGGTATCTCTCCGTTTCTAAGAACTAGACTTTATTCCAACTGACTCGGAACTGATTAGCGGCCAATAGAACACAGCGCTGGGTATTGAGAGAGAGGGCGGTAGATAGCACGCCTATACGTTTAAGGATACTCGCCTAATTTTATATGCATAATTGATATGCCCCCGACACTCAGCCCTGAGATATGATAACAGGTCCCATAGGAGAAATACGATCCGGGATCTTTCTCCTAATATTGAGACAGCAATGTGGGAACCAGCCTATATAGATAGAACACAAACTACAGTGACACACGAGGGCAACAAGAGCCAGCCTGTAGTTTTATATTTAATAACATAATTGACATCGGTAGAATAACTAATCAAAAGGATCTTAATTTGTAAACACAGGAGGGTACGCCCATCTTCAGTTTAAATCAAGAATCGGCATGAAATAGTGACTATTACCCACAATGCCGCGAGATTAAAAGATGATTTCCTTATTGGGGACTTCTTCTTCCTCCACTACACAGGTAATTATATATTAAACCTGGTCTATGCTGAACAAGAGTGAGGGAACGTATGTAGGACATGTATCATTACCTCACATTCCATATTATTTCAGGAGAGTAAAATGGTTTTAAAGAAAAAAACTTTTAACATCTGGATTGGCTTACAGAAAATATAAAGGTGCCATACAACTACCTATGGTGAGATTTCCCGTGGGTTTATAGGCTGCATGATAGCAACAATAAGAGTGGTCATTATTGATGCGCGTTTATAATTATGTTTCCTAGCTTGAAAATTTCTACTTGATTTTAACAACGAGTTGGTATACACCACATGGTCCACACCTCAAAGAAATAGAGGAGCCATAGGAACACTAAGGCCATTATCCTTTTGTTCTCAAGGTGAGATTAACTAAATCATGGGAAATATACCATGCCATTGCCTAGTGATTAGAACACGCCAGCTAGTATGAATGTGTGACAACAGTTGAGTAGGAGATTTGGAGATGCCATAAAATGAAACTGTGATCTAGGAACTGTAGGAAGGCTTGTGATTGGGCCATACATAATGGGACATATACCGAACAAGGAAAGGGTAAAAGAATGTTTCAGTCAATATATTATTATTATATATTGTGATATACCTGCAGAGGCAACTGTTAGTTTAAAAATTTCTTTATAGATTTATGAATCTACAGGCCACATTTGTGATTGTATGCTATTGAAAAGTTAGATTAATTAATGTATGCGTCATATTTGTGTTACATAGGTTTAACAGTGATTATGTTTTATAGGTGAACACTTGAAACAATTATAAAAGAGAGTCATTAACTGGTCTTGATAAAGATGGAATGAATTAGAAAAACCATCGAAACGCGTTGACGCCCTAAACAACATACACAATCTATCTTCACAGCATTGCTGGAATAAGGAGCAACAAAAACTTACAATTTATCTTGCAATGCTAGTAAAAACTTTTTTGATAATAGATGTGTTAAACTTCAAGACTAATTAGGCTGGTCTGAACTTGGAACTCTCTTCTGCTGCTATACTGTATTTATTATGATATGTAATTGTTCATTTTTTGTTTTAGTTTTTATCATGACATGTTGAGCTGTTTGTTCAGTTCTTTTAAATTGATGAATTTTAACTTGATTTAATGAAATAAATGTGGTATAATTTTCATTTTGTATAGTTGTCCTTGAGTTATGTATGGTGTAATCTGCCCTTCAAATATATATGGCACAAAAACTTACTTTAGGGTGAATGGTGAGAGAAAGTAGTGAATGTGATATAGCATAAGTCGTCAATTAGAGATTTGTCCATATTTGACGCATAGAAAAGTTACCCCATGGGATTTCTTTTATTCTACTGTTGAAGTGCCCTATTCCCATTGGGTGTACGGCATACTGTTGCAGTCTACACCAGGTGCCCTTAAATAAGGGTGTGATGCCACCCAAACAGTGCACCTGATGTCTAATTCAACCAAGATTTTTTTTTCATTATTTGGAATTAATACGTCCTGGAATCGGGTAACAACTCCCACTCCTTGAGCCCAAACAATTTTCCTTACACCCTTTACCCCCCCAACCTCGCTACCAAGGCTTTGAGTCCAAATATTACAGTCATCCCCATGGCAAGTGAGATCTAATGTGGATACTTTTGGGCGCGGTTTTGACATATGGCTTGGCAGAGATTGTGTAAACTCCCACTCTCCCTCCTCATTGTCAGAAATACTGTCCAGCGCCCAGGTTGGGGACTGATGCCAAGATGATCCCACACCTGACTCAATACTTTTCTCATTTTTCTCCTGGGTAGTCTGTAGGTTTGATCCTACCCTCGCCGCCAGTGAGCATATTGGGGTGTTTACCCCTCATTCTCCCATTCCGTGAAGGGGGGAGGCTCTGAAAGGAAAGATAATTAGTGTTTATGAATATTATTGAAGCGCTCATGATGCAGAAAACATCTTTGAGCGATAAAGGTGAACCCAGAGCACAGACCTCTAGATGCAGAGTTGCAGAAAGTAAAGATAATATATAAACAGATCTTTAAAGTTTAAATACCTCATCTAACTAGAATCAGATACCAGGGTCTAGCTTAGATAAATGGGGGAAGGATGAAGGTGCTTTTAAAAAGCGGGATTGGAGGGAAGCTCTTAAGTGTCCAAGAGAAATAGTGATCATGACAACATTGAAATGACATCCTACTGTATACAACAGAACGGTTATTTACTTCAAAATGGTCTCAGAAGTGGTTCACTATTTTACATCACACAGGAATGCCAAATGAAGCTAAAAATAACCATGTAACGGATAAAGGGGGAACTATACAGCTAGATAATAAGATGTAGGGCCACTTGCTTGGGTTAACATATTATGAAATGCCTTGGCCAGTATTTCACTTGCTTGTGAGTCATTGCAAATGGCTGCAACAGTAATTTGCCCCATGGGTTTGGTGCTTATATTGTAATAAAACTCAAAACAGAACTATTCTAAAAAACCCACATTTACCCACCAAACTAAAATGTAGACTTTCAAAAATAAGACTGAAAAGAAACAGCTGTCCTGAATAGTGAAACCATGAATTATTTTATTACCTGAATTGATTCATCCTCTGGAAGAGCCACTGTAAAATTGACATGACAGAGGCAGCAGGGAATCATTGATCGCAGCTTGAAATACAGGCTCTGTTAAAAATATTGAACATGTGTTTATAGAAAATGTATAGCATACAGAATACCTAATGGTTTAAATATTTATAGTCTTCACAGGGAACATAGAGGAATAATTAAACTACAGCATCTGGACATATTCTCACCTAAAAACAGAGGAGAATGACAAATATACATTTTAAGGGATGGTTCTAGATTTACTGACAATAATGAAATCCAAATAAGTTTTATATTTCATTTGAAGTCCTTATACTTAAGATTACCATACAAGGCAACTTTGTATACACAGTCGCACACATTTAAGTCTAAGGTATTTCAGAATGTTGCTTCAACGTTTCAGAAATACTGAGATGCAGCATTACAACTTTGATTATACATTATAACTGCCCATTTTACCTCCGGCAACGTTTATCACAAATTGAAAAGTTGATGTTAACCCCCTCTCATCAAAAATCACAATGCCTCCACTTCAATTTATGTCCAACACAGAATTTACATCGATACAATTAATACAATTATAGAGAAAGAGAAGCATTTGGATTCTCACCAGATCAGATGTTAACCAATATGCGCCATTAAACCAATGCTTACATCATCTGTCACAGGCCACCTTTCAATGGAAGTGGGTGTTTGAGAGTGAACTGGTGGTGTTCGCCATTGTTTCAATATTTTTTATTTATTTCATAGACTTTTATTCGGTTACCACTTATTATTGCAACCATAAAAAGTACAATAACATTAAGAACAAACATTTGTAAAAACGTATTACAAACAAGTCAATCGTGTTATACACGAAAAAAAGTAAACACATTTACTTGTAAAACGTTAACTAAAATATAAATTACTCATAATTACGTCGATATTTGATACAAGATTTTAAAAAGTTAGCTATGTACTTCGCTATAAAACTTGACTCAAGGGATTGCAGGGACATAAATGCTGGGCGACAGGATCTTAAACCCATTGATCGCAGTAAAGGCAGGATCCAGACCTTCCTAGGAAAAGTATAATATTTACAAAAGAAAACAATATGTAATGTTGATTGAGGGGAAAGACCATCGCAGGGACAAGGAATGATTGTAGGAGACCAGTTTTGGGAATTTGGAAAGGTTACAAGCCGGAAAAAAGAATTAAAACGAAACCTTGTCAAAAGGTACTTTTCATAATTGTTCAGATGGAAGGTCAAATAAGGTTGAATACCCAGATAGTTCTGAACAGCAACGATTTGAGTGTTTGCGGGTTTCACCAGTTCCATCGAACATCGAAGAACTCTTAAGTGGCACAAGCACAGCTTTTTTAGTTCTTTCCTCGAGATGTCGCCTATACTGGGTGGATCCTGGAAAAAACTGCTACGGCCCATGTCCCGACAAAAGTTCCTTATATATACAAGCCAGGGTATTTTTTCCCAGTTATCAAGGTCTATACAATCCAAAATTAATGAACGCGTTAGGTGGCACTCCTCTTTAATCCATATGCGGTGCCACAAGAGCATGGGTTGGCAGCGAATGGTGTCCGTGATGTAGTCCATACCCAATTCGGCTAGCGAGGCATAGGTTGGGGCACTTTGTGGTAGGGCCAGCAAATACTTAACAAATCCATTCTCAACAGATTGAAGTGGGTTTATTGGAACATAGCCCCAAACCCCTGCTCCGTACGTTGCCACGCTGTGACACTTTGCGTAATAAATAGTAAGAAGTTCAGGAGGAGCCGGTTTCCCCAGTTTCCTTGAAAAGGTGACCAGGGCTGCCGTTGCTCTCTGGAAGAGCAACTTTTTGCGTGCCACAGCCTGCCGCCAGCTCAATGAATCGTCCACCAAGATGCCCAAGTAAGGATAGACGTGGGTTCGTTCAAGCTTGGTTTTTTCAACAAAGAGAGATTTAGGGCTTTTAATTTTTGGGCCAAGGTGCATTACAATTGTCTTTTTTATATTGACCTTAAGGCCTAATGATCCCATGTAGGAACAGTACTTGTTGAGCTGTACTTGCAGTTGGGTCAGCGTCCTAGCAAAGATGACAGAGTCGTCCGCATATAGCAGCGTTGGTATGGGGCGATGTTTAATTTGTGGAAGGTCCTGGCTCCCTTCTAGCATAGCTGACTCCAGACCATTAGTATATAAATTGAACAGGAAGGGGGCCAGTACACAGCCCTGCCTAACCCCTTTGGTAATTGAGAAAGGGGGGGAAAGTTCTCCATTGATCCCGAACCTGACTCTTGCCGTTGCATCCGAATAAAGTTCGCGCAAGAATGCAATGAGAGCGGGGTCGACCCCTATTTCCCCGAGCAAAACCCAAAGTTTGGGGTGCAGGACACAGTCAAAAGCTGCGCTGAGGTCAACATATACAAGAAATAGGTGACCCCTTTTGGCGCCCACGTATTTCCCAATCAGAAGGGCGAGATTCGGGCCTGCTCCACAGTCCCAAGACCCGCCCGGAAGCCATATTGAAGGTCGGTCATGACGTTGTTAGTTGCTGCCCACTCCTGAAGACGTTCCAGAAGCAGTCGCCCCGCTACCTTTCCCAAGGAGTCCAGGAGGGAGATGGGCCTGTAACAGACCGGATCATTCCGGTCGCCCTTCTTGAAAATGGGGAGGAGAATAGATGTGGACCATGAGTCGATAAGACCTGTCGTTGTTACCGCAGCCAGTACCTGGGTAAGAAGTGGGGACCAAAGCTCGATGTTATGAGTGAAAATGTCCACCGGCACCCCATCGGGGCCAGGGGCCTTGCCTGGTTTTGACGCTTTTAAGGCTCTGACCACCTCTCCATGCTCAAATCGGATGTTTATTGGAAAGATCTTTGGGTCCGATGAGGTGGCTGCAATAAAACCCCCCTCTACGGGCTCTGTTTGACATCCGCCAAAGATTCTCGAGAAATGGGCAACCCACTCTTCTGCTGTCACTGCGACATCAAGATGTTGGACTGTCGATGGGTCTGACAGGAATGGAGATTTTACAACTTGCCAAAAGAGGCCACTATCTTTTCTTCGGCAGCTGTCATGTAGTTGTGACCACAAGTTCGCCTTTATTTCTTTACTGCGTTCTGCCCTTGCAGCCTTATAGAGCTTTCTTAGTTTAGTTATCTCAGGGATGTTCCTCGGAATGTTCCGGAGAGCTGCCTTGAGGTTAGAAAGAGCTTTCCGACACCCGTAGTTAAACCAACCCTCGGCCGATGGTTTGCGTACATGCTTACGAGATAATTCCTCCTTTATTATTCCCAGAATCCTGCCAAAGCTGTCCAAGACAGTTTGAGGCGAGGAATCAGGATTTAAATAGTCATTTACACAGAGGCTTGCTTTTTTGAGAACTTTCTCCGTTACTACATCAGGATCTATTTTTGCCCACTTTACTGAAAAGCCGTTCACTTTATCCATTTTTAGCGATTGTTGTGTTAACAGGCTTGTAACATTTGTATGTAGTGAAACAGATTTTGGTTGTATTAAAATGCTATTAGGGAAGTGGTCACTGCTAATATCGGATCCTGTGCAAAATTTTGCTATTTGGCCCTTCATACTCTGTGAGCAAAGAATAAAATCAATTGTACTTGACAGACCCCTACCATGAAATGTCGGAGAGAAGTCAACTTGTGGGTATACCAACTCGTTTGCGTAGTCCATCTCCAATGAGAAGAGGCTCTCGTTCAGGCAATTCCCATTAATGGTGTGTGCAAAATGGGCCAGGGGGCTATCAGTCTCATCTAACAATCCACAGTTCCCATTTCTGTGAATGGAGCATAATGAAATATTGAAATCGCCCCCCCAAATAACGTATAGAGGGAGAGACGATGGCTTATTCAACTGTAATGTTAAAAAAGTGGTAATTTCATTTAGTATCTTCACACACTCAAGTGGTTGAAGATTATTATATAAATTTACCAAGAGGTAAGTAAAACTGTTGTTCAGGTGGATTTTTAGAATTTGGTAGCAAACCTCTTCTTTTAAGCTAGTTGTTATTGTAGAGGAAAGGTTGTTTGTTACATAAACTGCTAGACCACCCTTGGGTCTTCCGAACAAGCCCTGCTTTGCTGGAATGAAAAAAGTTTTAAAGCCCACCAGATGAACAGGGACAGTTAACCAAGTCTCCTGAAGGCATACTAAGTGGTTCTCGTTGATTGTGTCTGCCCATGATTGTAAATTAATCTTGGAACGAAGACCAGCAATGTTCCAGAATAAAACAGATAAGGTCGTCCCCTTAGATGGGGAGGAGTTAAATTTTTGACCGTACGGGATAGCTGTGCTAACATTTTTAGTTGTGGTCATTGGCAAAGGGCTATTCCGAGTCACAATCGGGGAAGGTAATTTAAGACCCTCGGTCAGTGGAGACGACAAGTCAGGAGGACTTACAGATTCCTCCGGATCACGTCCTGTGAGGCCATGGGAAGGAGTGAGGGATGTGAGGGATTGGGCACAGGTGGTAAGTAGTGCAGACAGGACTTTAGTATTATCAGAATGAATCACTAAATCTCTCTCTGGCAACTGTGGAAGCCCAGGGGCCCTCTGGACCTGATTGCTGCTGTGTGGAATGGCTAACGGTCAATCGACCATTTCCAGGCAGTCGTATCTATTTCTAATGGGAATACCTTGCCATCCCACCAAAGAAGCCTGTTCCCTACTAGGATACCAGGGCCGAGGTTCCCACTCCCGCCTACTATTCCTTTGAGTAAACCAGGGACCCACATAGTTCCAGGGACACTCTGATGGCTGGTCCCAATTTGGAACCATTGGATACTGGTTACTATGTATTGGGGGGTAAAAGAAGGAGAGACGATGTGCGTCAATCCCCCCTTTCTTGGCCAAAGCTGGCCATGAGCAAATGTAGTCAACAGTGGCTGGGTCATCGCAATTTACTATGATACAGTCTCCCTGTATACTTTTAAGTTCGGTCCCTATCCACGGAACTCTGCGTACGGTAGAGATTCTGCTAGTATGTGGAGGTTGTATTGGCCTATTTACATTAAGCCACTGTAGGACCTTATTCTGGAGAGACCAAGACAGTTCCTTTGTGGTTACCGGGAGCTCCGGGACCCCCGTGAGGATGACAGTATAGGGAGACACTTCTGGGGGAAGATGGATCGGGCGTCTAGGCCTAATCCCCCTTTTCCCTTCGCCCAGTGCATTTGATGAAAAATGACGAGGCATTAAAGATGGAATAGGTCTCGGATTTAATAATTGAGCGGGACCCTTATCAGAAATGGGCTGAGACGAAATGAGCTGAGACGAAATGGGCTGCGATGGAACTGGCTGGGTAGGAATGGTACTCGGGGTCTTAGCCGTGGGCCCACTTCCAGGGATGGAGAGGGAGGGGGTTTGTGGCCCTTTAGGCTTCGTTAGATTGGTTTGGACTTTTGTCGCCTTGGACGACTTAGGTTCGCAATCCTTTTGACCCCCTTGAGCACCTATACTGAGAGGAATGTCTTTACCCACCCCTGAATTCGGTTGACCCACACTGTGCTGATTAGATGGTTTCAGGACAAGTTTCGCAAGTTGTTTTTCAATAATCATTATACTGCGTTCTAAGGGTTGAAGATGATGTTTTAAAATTTCCCTGAAACTTGCCAAAAGCTGGGTGTTTGTACTACACAAGCTACCGATCTCCCCCGCAGTGCCCGTGGTCGTTGGATTAACAGATGGGTCTAATAAATTAATAGATTGAGTATTGGAGTCGTTTGAAAAGTCCTGCGATGGCTGGACATTTGGCCTCTTTTTATTAGTTGTAGCAACTTGTTTTTTTTTTAAATGACCTTTTTTCTTATCTTTACCCTGCTTAGGGAAAGCAACCTCCTTCGCCCCCATATACTGATTCCCAGGACCTGGATCTTGAGTTTGGAGTAACTGAAGGTCTGGAGTATTTTCAAGATTACCTATAGAATCAAAGTCTGAGGAGAGATTCGTGACTGATAAATCAACTGATTTCTGGATGGAATGGATCTCCACTGGGACAGTTGGCTGTAATAACAACGCAATATTTAAAGCCGATTGTAGCGGGGATAGCGCTGAGGCTAGGGGGCCCATTGATGACCTTCTGGCAATTGCAAGGTCTTGTGACACCCTTCGCTCAAGCAGAGATATACTCTGATCAATGGCTTCATTTGTTCTTGAGATAAATTGATCAATAGGGCTGGTGATCAGGGCGTTGGTCAAGGCCGTCTTACTTCTGCTCCCCCGTGTCATGGTAAATAAACGTGGAACTGTACACGGTAGGTTGTGATGAAACTACTCCCTAGGACAGGTAAGAACGAATAGGTGTACCTGATGGTCGAGGAGTATTTTACCAGGCACAATAGCCAAGGGGGGTGGCCCAGCCCAGCCTGGATCAGTCTAGAACCCAGCGTCCCGCGAGGCGGGGCTGATGTTGCTTATGAGCGCCTCCTGGCACTGTCCGGGTGACGTGGCGGACCTCAAGGGCTGATGGACTGTGTAGTCCGCCCCTCACCACGCTTCTCTCAGCGGCCCCGCTCTGATGTTTGTGGAAGCGGCGGGGCGGCGGGAGACGGCGGAAGGTCCGCAGCTGCAGGCAGTGGAGAGAACAGTCAGATTTGCACTCTAGCAGGACGTGCACAGGTACGGAAAGAATCCCCCGCTCAGTGGGGCTGGTGTTGCTTATGAGCGCCTCCTGGCGCTGTCCGGGTGACGCGGCGGACCTCAAGGGCTGATGGACTGTGTAGTCCGCCCCTCGCCACGCTTCTCTCAGCGGCCCCGCTCTGATGTTTGTGGAAGCGGCGGGGCGGCGGGAGACGGCGGAAGGTCCGCAGCTGCAGGCAGTGGAGAGAACAGTCAGTTTGCACTCTAGCAGGACGTGCACAGGTACGGAAAGAATCCCCCGCTCAGTGGGGCTGGTGTTGCTCATGAGCGCCTCCTGGCGCTGTCCGGGTGACGCGGCGGACCTCAAGGGCTGATGGACTGTGCAGTCCGCCCCTCGCCACGCTTCTCTCAGCGGCCCCGCTCTGATGTTTGTGGAAGCGGCGGGGCGGCGGGAGACGGTGGAAGGTCCGCAGCTGCAGGCAGTGGAGAGAACAGTCAGATTTGCACTCTAGCAGGACGTGCACAGGTACGGAAAGAATCCCCCAATATTTGTTTTAAGGATACGTAGTGACACAGAAGTGCTACTCAAAAGACTTACAAAAGGGGGTGGTGATGGACGGAGCATCTGAACCAATCAAACACTCACACCCAGTCAAAAGATCTGGGTTTAATCCATCACGTTCTTTAGCCCACTCTGCCACCCCAGTTCAGACATGGCTATATGCAAATCAGTCTGACCCTGTGCCTCATGGGAACAGTCCAGCCCGAACTGCCAAGCCATGCCTTCCCTGGACCGGAAACAAGCTCCCTAGGACCGGTTTCTGGCATTGCAGCCGTCTTCCGCCCGGCTTGCTTGAATCCAGTGGCAAAGTGAGCAAGGGACCCACGTCTGGGCATACCCTGCCAACTTAGGGCAAACAAAGCAAACACAAGGAGATGATGTACGGAGTGCCGGAAGCTTGTTTCCGGTCCAGGGAAGGCATGGCTTGGCAGTTCGGGCTGGACTGTTCCCATGAGGCACAGGGTCAGACTGATTTGCATATAGCCATGTCTGAACTGGGGTGGCAGAGTGGGCTAAAGAACGGTGATGGATTAAACCCAGATCTTTTGACTGGGTGTGAGTGTTTGATTGGTTCAGATGCTCCGTCCATCACCACCCCCTTTTGTACCACTCAAAAGACTGGCATCTCTTGGTTACTCCTTTAGCGGACATCAAGCTCTCATGGAATTTAGAGGTGAGTAACTAAAACTGGCTAATATAAAATCTGGATGTAATGATTGCGCTCCTCTACCAATATACCAGTTTTACCAACAGACAACCAAGCAGTCTTAGTGGCCACTCGGCAAAGAAGCTGATTTGACAGGAATGCAAGACAGACTGTCTCTCCCTACAGGGGTAAAGAGCCAGTTCTTTAAGGTTTTCCTAAAGGGAGAGTGCATTTTAATACAAGTCAGATGATGAGGAAGCGAGTTCCAGAGCTTTGCAGCCGCAACCAGGAAAGCTCTCCCTCCCCATCTTTTCTTCTGAACTTTCGGCAAAGTAACCAAGTTGTAATGAGCTGGACAAAGATTTCTCCCAGGCATATACCAATGAAACATAGCCTTAATTCCCTCTCCCTCCGGGCTAACATGATTGAGGGCCGTATGTACAATGCAGGGCACCTTGAACATTATGCGGTTTTTTATTAGGAGCCAGTGCAGGCCATGTAGTCCCTTGGACACAGACTGTCGTTTCGGATAATCCAGGGTGAGCATTGCCAGCGCATTCTGCTCTAGTTGCAGTTTGGTTTGAGTGTTACTGTTGGTCTTTAGGTACAGCACATTACAATAGTCAATCTAGAGGAGACCAATGCCAAGTCTACTTGTTTCAGTGCCGGAAGGGGGATGAATGGAAAGATTTTCTTCAACATTCTCATGATTCAGAAACAGGTTGTTGTGGTGTGCTTAACCTGCTGGTGCAGGGAAAGCTCACTGCCCCAAGATTCTTGGCTATGTCTGTTTGAGCTGGTAAGATACCCAGCATATTCGGCCACCAATTATTGTTCCACACAGCACGTCGGTCTTCTCACCATTAAGCTTCAGTGAATTTTTTTTCATCCACCCAGCTACTGTTGTTGTCATACAGCTGTTAAAGTTGGCTGCGGTAGCATACATGTCTTTAGAAATCAACACAATTATCTTGGTGTCATCAGCATATCTCTCTGCTTGTAGCCCAAAAGCGTGTATAAGCCTGGCCAGTGGGGAGATGTAAAGATTAAATAGCATGGGGCTCACAGGTGAGTCCTGCGGCACCCACAAGGCAGGGAGAAAGGGTCAGATAGTAACTGATTCATATATACCCTATCAGATCTATCCTCAAGAAATGGGTACAGCAGTTTCAGAGCCATGTCTGTGATACCCAGTCCCAGTAAGTGTTCGATCGGCAGGGATGGGGAGATGGTATGGAAAGCTGTGGACTGATCTGCATCCACTAAGCATCTGATACTGTCCCATAGCAGATAACAGCTCTGTTTCAGTTGCATGATTCTTTAGGAACCCAAACTGTGAAACGTCCAACAGACTCTGTTCCTTCACTTCAGCCATCAAGTGGCTGTTAATATGTTTCTCCAAGATCTTGGCTGGGACAGGAAGCAGAGAAATAGAACAATAGTTATTAAGGTCATTGGGGTCAAGTTTGGGCTTCTTGAGAAGTGGCTTTACTTTTGCTTCCTTCCAGAGCCGAGGGTAGCACCCTGAGATGATGACTTTGTTCATCATCGCTGATAACGGTTGAGCTACCCCATCAGCCACCATTTGCAAACTTTTTGGTGCACATAGCTCATGGGGAGAACCTGATTTGGTATTGAGAAGGTGTAGTTCAACAAACCTCAGTACAAGTCAATGAATTTTCCTTGACACCTATAGATATTAGGGAGTGTGGCAGCAGCTCTAAACTTGAAGACAGCGTGTCATCGGCTTCTGTTCTAACTATAAATATTTGAGATTTTAAGTTGAAAAAACTCTGCTGGCTGGTTACATGGCTTAAATAAGCCTACAATTTCTGACAAAGCTGGAGGTGTGGATAGCTACTGAATGATTTGAAAGAGTTCTTTTGAGGAGTTAGTTGCCTCGATTATGTTAGCGCAGTAGATGCCTTTTTCTTCTCTGAGAGCTAATTTATAGTGTCTGATTGCAATCTTATATGCGGACCTTCCTGCACCTCATACTGTTTCCTCCCTGGAGGGTGACTGGTGGCTGCAAGCCGGCCTGAGAAGCCTTAGTCCTTCGGTAAACCAGGGGGCCGTGGGCAGTTTTCCCCTGGCATTGACTTCCCGTGTAAGTGCTACCTTAGCTGCCGCACACAGCCAGGCTGAGAAGTCCTCCACCCCTTTATAAACATCCTCCTGGACAATAAAGAGCTTGCTTTCAAGAGCGACAGTAAAGGATTCTACTGATACTCCCTTCCAGTCCCTCCTGGGGATCTTAATATGAGAGAGCGTATCACAGTGAATGCAAAGTAGACTGCACTATTGTCCAACCAGCTGAGGGAAAACACTTTCTGAAAAGACAGCAGAGGATCAGAAACCCATAAGCTTGGCTCTGTGGTCCCACAGACCATCCTGCACAAATACACAGTAACATGAAATACACTTATTCTATATATGCCTTTAGCACTGAAGAACTAGTTACTTACCTTTGGTAACGGCTTATCTGGTAAAGGCTAACTAGCCGCAGATTTCTTTAACTTAGAATTATTTCCTTGCATCAGACTGGATCAGGAAAATGTTTGTGACCAGTACCCCCTGCGTGCTGGTAGGTAGCATGGTTCTGCCACGCATGGCTTTTCACATGCCAGAAGTGATGTGTACTGTGCCTATATAGGTACCACCCCAGGGTGCTGTCAGTTTCGTTTTGCAACTTTCCACACCAGAAGCACAGAGCCACGAAAAACACTGACCATTGTGTGTTGAACCAGGGCCCTGAAAAGGGAAACAACCCTTAATACTAAAATCAGTTCGCAGAGCAGTGAGGATGGGTGGGTTGGTAAGGAATATGAGGCTAGCTAGCGTTTCTACCAGATAAGCCATTTCCAAAGGTAAGTAACTTGTTCATCTGACTTCTAGTTGCAGATTCCTTACCTTAGAATAGATACCCAATCAATACCTACTCGGACAGGAGTCTGCAAACATGATTGAAACCATAAAATCCTGCAGGACCGAACATGCAACGTGCCCATCCCAACGGACCTCACTGTCCAGGCAGTATTTGGTGAACGTGTGAAGCAAGGCCCACGTTGCTGCCTGGCAGAAGCTTACAAGCCCTCCAGGGGTGGCTTCTTGGCCAATGAATAGCAGATCTTAATGCAGAGTATGATGCATCAGGAGATGGCTAATTTATGCACGGCCTTCCCTTTCATGGCCCGACATATCCCACACAGAGTGGATTATCCACCTGGAACGTTTTTGTGGGGTCAAGGTAGAAAGAAAACACTCTTTTTGGGTTCAGCCCATGGAGTCTCTTCTATTCTTTAGAGTATGAGGTGGTGCATTAAAGGTAGGCAAAGTGATGGACTGGATTTCGTAGAATGGTGTGACTACCTTCGGCAAGTTGGACGCTAGAGTCCGAAGGACCAGTTTGTCTAGAAAGAAAGACACATATGGAGGCTGAGATGACAGGGCCTGCAGTTCACAAACTCAACGGGCAAATGCAATTACCACCAGAAAGGCCATCTTGATGGTGAGAAGCCTAAGAGGGCAGGTATGAAGCGGCTCAAAGGGAGCGCGCATCAGAAAAGTAAGAACCAAATTAAGGCACCATTGAGGCATAAAGAATAGAGTTGGTGGAAACATACTGGAGACCTTTAAGGAACCTATTTACCATGGGGGACTTGAAGAGGGAAGGTTGATATGGCAGCTGCAAGAAGGCAGAGATGACAAATAAGTAACCTTTAACATGCCCAATGCAGAGCCCTGCTGGGAAAAGAGTAAGGATACACAACAATACCTGGGAAAGTGGGACAGATAAGGTCAACCTGTTTGTCTGTGCACCATGCCACAAACTGGTGCCAACGGCCGGCACATACAGTCCTGGTGGAGTGAGAGGGAAGAGCTAACATGGCGGGGCGGACGTGATCCACACCGGCTCCCGAGACCGTTACCGACGTGAGAGCGCTCCCATAGCGCTGGCGTCCTACAAAATACCTGCATTAATCCAGAGCGATGGAGGGAGGCAGCGGAGCCATCAGCGCTGCTGAAGGGATGCCGCCGCAGTGACAGCTGCCGTGTAGCAGGTTGCAGACTGGAGCCTGACACGGAGTCAAGATGGCGCAGGCGAGGACGTAGATGAGAAGTCTATTGCGGGAGTGTTATTGAGGGCCCACTGACTCGGCTGGAGGAATGGCTGAGCACTGAAGTGCCCCGGGAGGCAAGTCGCAGCACTGGAGGTGAGCCTGGTGGTGGGCTGCTACCCGGCGATAATGTGCATGGGAGATGGCGGGAACCACGAGCGCTCCGGAGGACCCACAGGCCACGAAAAGTCCTGTCTGTTCCTCCTGAGGCATTTGAGAGTGGCGAGGGGCGGAGGATTGAGCCCCAGGGAGTCCTGGTTGACATCCCCCCTACAATTAGAATTGCTGACACCGGGGTTTTTATTCAACTGTGCCCTCGAGTGAGTTAAGGTAATCTGCCTGACCCTAAAATGGAGTCTGTTTGATGGCGGCCTAACGACATAGTGGGGCTCAGTGAGGCTGCTCAGCACCACGTCGATGTGACCGGGAGGGAGACAAACAGAAACCCTACCCTGCAGAAATGCAAGTAAGGGCGGCGATGCAGCAACCAACTAGAGTAAACACCTTGCCTGACCCCAAGACGGCATCTGGAAAACATTCTAAGACAGAGTGAAGACCCTGAGCTTCTGTTAAGAGTCCCTGCCCATACTGAGAAAGAAGGTGACATCAAATGACAATTACATTATTGGCGCGATCCTTGGGCTGAGTAATCACACTGCCCTCTCGTGAACTTGAGATTGATACCGTTCCCTAGCCAAACAACACTCTTCCCAACCTCCCCCATATATTTTCCACCAAGCGACTCCCTCAGCCTCTGCAGGCACAGCTGGAATATCCTGGATGCCGGTCCCCTAGGAGACGTTACTTGTAGTAGTTTCGAATAGCCACCCCCCTTTCCAAAATAAACTAAATGCTACCAGTCACTCCTACCTCACCTAACCCTGATGCACATAACCATCTGAAACCACACGGCCTGAACTCCTTCTACATCACTTTCCCCCAACGTCTCACCTAAAACAAAAAAGATCTTCAAACACAGAATGATCAGACATCATCCAGAAATACTATTCGCGGACATTTACCACTGCTCCCCTAAAGGGCAGTGGAAAATGGATCTCATTTTTCACACGGATAGACTCAAAAACTGGATCAACACCCTCAGAACACATCTCCTCGTAACCAAAACAACCACTACCCCCACAGGTGTCAATTGTCGACCACCATCCCCAACCGTCTCATGCGGAGTGGCCTCATCTCAGTGACCCTTTACTCCAAGTCTTGATCCAAGCCACCAATGACAACCTAGATGTATTCGACTCTATCTTACCCTCACTACGCAACGCCTCCCTGCACAATCAGCACTCCAGCCCGAACAACTATCTACCCCCAGACGGCCCGACTAGCTGGAGGCCACCACAATCCAACCCCGCTCCAGGTGCCTATAGCACCCATTCCTCCCCCCAAGACCATGACCTCCGCCCCGTCCCCCCTGCACCAACCGCACACTCTCCAGACCCCCCTTCAAACAGTAGCATAAGGGTACAGCATAAATGAGGCTCCCCAACCCCCTGAGGCACAAATCCTCCCCCTCACGCTCCACCCTGCCCACCTCAACAATCCACCAGTGCCGACAACCCGCAATCCACGTCGCCTAGCTCCTTCTCCCTTCCCACATGCAAGCTGAGGCCTCCGATTTCTAGACGTAAATCCTCTCACCCCTTCCCCACGACTACCCAGAGAGTCAACACTGACAATTCCACCTTAGCAACAACAAGCTGCTGCCGTCTACAGACGTCTACAGACGTCTCTCCTCAGAACACCCTCATCCCGTCTACCGCGGAGCTGGCACTACGTCTTGCCCTGCCAGAAAACCAGCTAAGAAAGGCAGTACTAGCCCTCAAAGAAATCACAATGAACCTCTCCTCACTCCGGAGGCCCATGCAATACCCACTCCCGACCCCCACCATTACCATCAAACATGCCACAGAGCTAGCTGAAACCATCCTGACCCATGACAGACATCGTGTTCATCACCAAAACTTAGCTTAACGAGGTCCCCCCTGTTAATCTTGGATATGCTTGTGCCCCTAGGCTTTGCAATCATCAACAAAGACAGAAAAATCCACCACGAGGGGGTATATCAATCACAAGAACACCATCTCCGTGACGGAAACCGAAGCCCTACAATACAACACTCTTGAATGTCTCACCGACTTATCTGATCTGATATCTAACTGCGCACTCGGGGACTCCAGTAACCGAATTCTAGGAGACCTCAACCTTCATTTGAATGAGACAAACACCGTGCTGATCCAAAACATGAAAGAACTCCTCTATAACAACAATCTCATCCAACACTGCTTAGAGGAAACCCACAATAAAGGATCAACCCTTGATGTCATCATTGCACAACAATCGATCGCATCATGCCCATTGACTGGTCTGACCATCACATCATCCTATTCCACATCAATCAAGTGATCTCACGTCTACCACCTAATCAGGAACACTTGGCAAGAAATCTAAATCAGGTTCCCATGGAAGTTCTGGAAGAAAGGATTAGCTCTCTCCTCCCCATCACCTCTGGCCATCTATCCACTACAGAGCTCATCTCTCACTACAACTCCACTATGATCAACATACTGGACCAATTAGCCCCTTTAAAACAAAAAAAGAGCCAGGACCACTCCCTCCAGATCCTGGTTCAACACAGACATAAACAACGAAAGGCAACAACTCAGAGCAGCAGAAAGATTCTGGCAGAACAATCCATCCCCAATCCTCCTGGACCAACTCAAAGCTAAACGCAAGAAATACAAAGTACACATCAGGCAAAAATTTCCTTCTTTCGCAACGCCATTTTAAACACTAAAAACAGACCCAGAGAGTTCTTCACCCTCATCAAGCAAAAAACTTCCAAGCCCCCCACACCCTCAACTCAGGCCTCAAATGCCCTGTGCGAGACCTTCACCAACTTCTTCAACAAAAAAATCTCCAAGATGGAGCTCTCCTTGGTCTTTAACCACAACCTCGTTCATAGGAGCCCGGCCCCAAGAGCGGAGGGCAACACACCCAATCATCCCCCAAATCAGTGGAAATCATTCAAAAACGTTTTGGAAATAGAGATAGTCAAACTAATCTCAACCTCTAAACCCTCCTCACATGCCTTGGAACCGATTCCTGCCCAACTGGCCAAGAAGCTAAAATTCTCCCTAGCACCGCTCTGGACCAGGATTATACTCTGGACCAGGATTATAAACAGCTCCCTGAGCTCTGGGGTCATTCCGGACTGCCTTAAAGTTGGCCAAGTCACTCCTTTACTGAAAAAACCAGGCCTGGACACCAAAGATCTGAACAACTACAGACCCGTTTTCAACCTCCCTTTCCTGGCCAAGACAATGGAAAAATGCATTCTCCTTCAATTGACGCAACACATGGGCAACATCAACCTCCTGGACCTCCACCAATCGGATACAGAAAAGGGCCCATTACAGTGACAGCGATCTTTAATATCATAGATGATATACACAAGTCCCTTGATAAAGACAAATGCTCCTTACTAATCCTCCTAGACTTTTCAGCAGCCTTCGATACGGTTGACCATCAACTACTCATTAAGGTACTCCAAGAAAGGCTAGGGGCTGAAGACGTGGTCTTACGCTGGTTCAGCATTCTCCAGAATTGCTCTCAAAGAATCAAAATCAAAAAATTCTCGTCAGACCTTCATCCTGTCAACAGAGGCGTCTCCCAAGGATCAGTCCTCTCCCCCGCAACTTTTCAACATATACATGGAACCCCTCACCACTATACTCAAAACATCCAACATTCCCTTCCACCTTTATGCGGACGACACCCAGATTTATCTTGAAACCTCCTCCATCGAAGACATCCAGAGACTCAATGATACTCTTCGAGAAGTCCAACACTGTCTCTCTTAAAACCACCTGAAATTGAATAAAGACAAAACGGAAATCGTCCTCATTTCCAACAAAACGGAGAACCCCCAAGTCGCAGAATGGCTAAAAGTAATTGATGCTCTCAACAACAATCTCTCCCTGGCTGACTCCATCAAATCGCTGGGAATCACCCTGGACCCTAAACTAAGCATGGACAAACACATCAAGAACACTGCTAAGAGCTCTTTCCTCAACCTGAAGCTACTCAATAAGGTAAAACCCTTCATCCTGAACAAAGACCTCAAACAAGCAACTCAATCCCTGGTACTTTCCAGATTAGACTATGGGAATGTTACCCTCACAGGCACAGGAAAATCTCACCTAGCTCCCCCCGATCAACTCTTAATGCAGCTTCAAGAATGGTCACCGGAGTAAAAAAATACCATATCTTTCTCGCACTCAGAGAGTTTAAATGGCTACCAGTTGAATTAAGAGCCAGTTTTAGAACTGTCTGCCTCACGCACAAAGCCCTCCACACTGGGAAACCTGCCTACCTGGCCTCCAAACTCACGAAGGCCGGTCAGACAAGGAGCTTCAGGAGCTCCAAAACTACTACTACTACTCATCCCGCCGAAAACCCGTAAACAAAAAACTGCAGCCAGATCCTTCTCTGGAAATGCGCCCAAAAGACGGAACTCCATCCCAGTCCACATAAGGATGATCCCCCTCCATTCTAAAATTAAAAAAGGCAGCTCAAAGACCTCTACCTCAATCGTTCTTTCCCAAATGGATAGATTGAAACCCAAACTCACATGACAACATGCAACCAAGACCTCTACCTCACACCTAGCCCGTATCCTCCCCACCTTCCCCCTGGATCGGAAGGTTGCACGGCTAGAACAACTGTGTTCACTATTACGAGACTATGAAACCTTCCCTCTCTCGTTATACAACACGCATAGCCCTCTTCTGCACCTTGAGGTTTCACTGCTATAATTAGTGTTTTACTTTTTCACAAAGCGCTATATAAAACTCCTTAATAAAATAAATAATACATGCCTTGCTGCCAAGATAACATCAAAGACTACATCACAATTTTTCGAGAGGAAGGTTGCTAACTACCAACTGTTGCCGCTCAATGTCCACTAATGAAGGCGGAGTATTAACACGTTTGGTTGCAGAAACCTTCCTTGCGGCGGCAACAGAATATCTTTCCAAAGGGGCAGCCTGATAAAGGAAGCATGGACATGCTCAACAGCTCGAGATTTCAGACTCTCTGAGCTCAGTACGGAGCCACAAGAATGGCTTGGGCCTGGTTGGTCCGGATCTCCATGAGAATTGTGGGCTGGAGTGGTATGGAAAAGAGTACAGGAGGTCGGAGCTCCACTTGAGACAAATAGCATCTGCGAGCAAGAGCTGCCTTGGAAACTCCCTCAAGCAAATGTGCCAACATTCCATGTTCTCTGCAGTGGTGAACAGATCTAGCCAAAGTTCTTCCTATTGCTGAAAGAGACTTGCACCACCTCAGAATGTAAGCGCCATTTGTGATCTGCTAGACATCTTAGGCTGAATTTGTCCACTCAAGCGTTCAGACATTCCACCAGGGAAATGTCCTGACATTCTAGCTATGTACAGAGACGCAGGGTCTCTTGACAGAGGGTCTAATACCCCATCTGGCCTGTTTACTGCAGTACTAAATGGCGGTGGAGTTTTCTGTGAACACCCACACTAGCCTTCCCTTGATGGAAGGTAGAAAGACTCTCAATCCCAGTCGGCTCGCTCAGAGCTCCAACAGGTTGATGTGGAGTCCGGATTCCGCCAGAGACCAGAGTCCTCTGATCTTCACCTTTCCCAGATGGCTGTCCCAGCCCAGGAGTGACGCATCTGTCACTGCTGTTAGATCTAGTTGGGGAAGGGAGAGGGGTCTGCAGTTGAACCAATCACAGTTCGTTAACCACTACTGCAGATCTTTTGCAGTGCCCTGCGAGATCTGGACCATGCTGGGGAGATTCCCCTAATGCAGATCGCACTGGAATTTCAAGTCCCACTGCAGAGCCAGCAAATGACAGCCGGCGTGTGTCACAAGAAGGAGGACATGAGACCCGGCAAGCCTCAAAGTCAGTATCAACAAAATCCAGGATAGTGGCTGAAACGTCGGTATCATAGCCTAAATATCCTGGACTTGCAGTTTGGAAGGGTGACAGCCCTCCAAAACAGTCCCAATGAAAGGGAGCATTTGTGAAGGGATAAGGTGAGACTTCAGCACGTTGATAGTGAGTGCAGGCGAGTGTGCCATAGTCTGGAGGTGGGGGTCAGCTGCCTGGGGTGAGCCTGCATTTAAAAGCCAGTCATCCAGATAGGGGATGACTGCCACCCCTGATCTCTGCAGATGAGCTACAACCATGTCATAACCTTGATGAACAACCGAGGGGCGCTGGGAAGGCCAAAAGGGAGCATGGTGAACTGAAAGTGCTCGTAACCTACTGTGAACCGCAGGCAACATTTGTGTGCAGGCAGGAAGGAAGGATATGTGGAAGTAGGCGTCCTGCAAGCCAAACACTACCTTCCAGTCTCCCGGGTCCATGGTAGGCAGGACTTTAGCAAGCGTGAGCATTTTGAATATATTTTTGAAGTTGAGATGGCTCAGGTCTATGATAGGATGAAGGCCTCCGTCCTTCTTAGGTACCAGAAAATAGCAGGAATAGCAACCACAGCCTAGTTCTGATGGTGGCACCCTCTCTATGGCTCCCTTGGCAAAGAGAATCGCCAATTCCTGGTGGAGCAAGGAGATATGGTCCTCCATCAACCTGTTGTAGGTAGCATAGATGGAGGGGTAGAAACTAAGGGTGGGAGTGACCCTTTTGGACAATCTGGAGAACCCAGCGGCCAGATGTTATGTTCCGCCAGTGGTGCAGGTAATGGCGTATCCTACCTTCGACTGGGTGCCCACGATGTGTGGCTTGGAAGCTGCAGCTGCCAAGGGAGGGCTGGACTGGCCCGACCTCTGGCTACCTGACCTTCGAGGCCTGTGGGTGCTGCGTTCTCGGCCACAGAGGGGCTGGGAAGATTGCATACTGTGGTTCCATGGAGGGGTAGTGACACGGCTCGAAGCCCCTTCCATAGCAACAAAGGGATCGAAAGCCATGGAAAGGCCCAAGGACCAGGCCATAGTTCTGCTGTCCTTGAAGCGCTCTGAGTCCACCTTGTCTCCGAAGACAAGGTGGCATGTCCATGAGCTTGGCCTGGACATCCCCGGAAAATCCAGTGGTTCTCAGCCAGGTGTGGCACCTAAGGGCCACTGATGATGAAATGGCTCTGGATAGTGATTTGGACGTATCCAGTCCACAGCGAATGGCGAACTTAGCTGTGTCCCTCCCATCAGCAGTTGCTTGGGAGAGTAAGGCTTGAGCCTCCTCCGAGACCAAAAGCAGCACCTGTGCAACGAAGTCCCAGAGTGAGTGAAAGTATCGTCCCAAAAGGAACGTGGTGTTTACCGACCTCAGTGCCAGGCTGGAAGAAGAAAAACCCTTTTTGCTTAAGGTATGCAGCCTCTTGGATTCCCTGTTCGGTGGAGGGGTAGGGAATGGAGCAGGATTTACTTTGGACGTGGAGGCTTGGACCACCAATGTCTCCGGTGTGGGGTTTTGAGTGAGGAAGTTGGGGTCCCCTGGGGTGGACCAATGACGGCGTGCTACTGTCCTATTCATAGGAGCCACTGTGCAGGGCTTGGACCAGGCCTGAGAAAGACGTCCATGAGGGCTTCGTTAAGAGCGAGAAGCAGTTTGGATGGGGTAACTCTGGGTTTAAGCACCTCCGTCAAGACATTAATCTTGATGGTAGTGTAAGGTCCAGGACCTCCTCAACACTATTGATAATGAGGCCCCCTCCTCTGTAGCCACGGTAGGAAAAGAGACCAAGCCAGTATCTGAAGAAATGTCAAGTCCATTGGCATCTGGCAAATCCTCACCCAAGCTGTCCTCAGTGGGGTCTAGAGGCTGGTACTCGCCAGGGTCCAATGGTCCACCCAGTCTTACCCTAAGTTCTAGCCCATAGGAATAGGGCTCACGCTCCAGCCTGGAGGGTACGGCTCCAGTAGTGCCGGAGTCGGTGGTCAGATGATGCCCATCGGCTCCATGTTGGAGTCGGGGATAAGAATTGGCGCTGGCAACAGACTGGCACCAGGAAACGTCGAGATGACTCGACCGGCATCAATTTGGATCCATCCATAGGTCCAAGGGAACCCACTGGTGCCTCAGGCAAACCCATTGGCAGAAAACGACACTGTGGGGCCCAAAGGCGTGCCAGGGGGAACAGATCGCCTAAATATGAGAGGCATGGCCTGCATACTCCTGCCATCTAGTGCTCGGTCCGGATGTTTGCAAGTTGCTTTTCTTCGAAGAAGTCTTTTCTAGTCACAAGGTAAGGTGACTCCTCCTTTCTGTGGCATTGCCCATGGGCATCGACTCCATTGTTAGATTGTTTTCCCGCAAGTGGGCGAGAATGGAGTAAGTAAGTGAAGTATAGAGATGCCCATGCGTATGTAATGTAAATAAAGAGGACTGCAACAACTACAGGTGTCCGGTGAGGTGGGAGGGCACATGTGAATCTACAGCTCTACATGCCAAGAACAGATGCTTACAGGTTAATTAACATTATCCGTTAAGAGGCATGTGTGCTGTAGATTCACATGCTTTGAATGGACTATATAGCAGTATCCTCCCAAAGCAGTGGCTAACTGGAACGTATTGCAGTTGTTTGAAAAAGTGTTTTTAGCACTGCTTGTTCGCATTAGCTTGTTCACGTGCTAACACAGCCACACAATGTTTAGTAAAATTGTGTGGTGTAGACCATGTTGCTGCTTTTCATATATTAGCTATGGGAATGTCACTTAAACAGGAAATAGATGCTCCTATGTTTTGAGTGGAATGTGCTCTAGGAGGTATAAAGTTATTTTAGCTTTAACATATCAAGTTTGAATACATTTACAATCCATTTAGAAATACTAGATTTAGAAATATGATTGCCTTTGTGAGGTGGAGCAAATCCCACTAAAAGTTGCTTTGTTTTATGAAAAAAAATTCTCCTCTCAATATAGCATAATAGTACTCTTTTTACATCAAGAGTGTGAAGACCCCTATCTGCCACTGAATCAGGTTGAGGAAAGAACACAGGTAGCTCAACTGGTTGCTTAATATGAAAAACAGAAACTACTTTTGGAAGGAATTTTGCATTTGTATGAAGAACTACTCTATCTTTATGAAGTTGAAAGAAGGTTTCTTTTAAGTTTAATGCCTGTAGCTCAACAACTCTCCTTAATGAAGTGACAGCAATTAGAAAATCAACTTTCCATGAAAGAAATGATAATGAGCAATTGTGTAATGGCTCAAAAGGTGGACCCATGAGCCTTGTGAGAACGATGTTAAGGTCCCAAACTGGTGCAGGTGGTATCCTGGGTGGTATTATTTTTTTAAGTCCTTCCATAAAGGCTTTAATTACTGGGACCTTAAACAAGGAGAAGTATTGTCTGTTTTGCAAATATGTGGCTGCTGCTGCAAGGTGCAACTGAATGGATGTATAGGCTAAGCCAGCTCACTGTAGTTGCAAAATGTAACAAATAATATTTTTTATAGATGCATCTAGCGGATTAATAATGTTGCTGTTACAATATACAACACATCTCTTCCAATTTGCCGCATAACATGACCTGGTGGTAGGTTTTCTTGCTTCTTTAAGAATTTTCATACAATCTAGTGGTAAATTCAAGTAGCCAAACTATGACTTCAGGCGCCAGATCGCTAGGGTAAGCTCCTTGGGGTTTGGGTGTCTAATTTGTCCATGTTTCTGAGTGAGAAGGCCGGAGTTGAGGTGCAGCTTTTGAAGTGGAATCACTGATAGTTCTAACTGTGTGGTGAACCATGGTTGATGAGCGCATGTGCGAGCCACTAAAATCCGTTTGAGTGATGGTTGCCGAACCAGAAACGAAAGGAGAGGGAGAGGCAGAAAAGCATAAGCAAATATCGCTGACCAGTTCGTAGGGCATGGCCTTTGAATAGAGGGTGTGGGGGTACCTGGAGGCGAAGACTGGGCATTTTGAGTTGCCTGTTGTGGCGAACAGATCTATTTGTGGATATTATGGAAGAAGAACCTGGGTATGAAGCATTCTTTCGTGTATTTGTTGCCGCATCCTGTGGAGGAGGCTGGCAATTTAATTGTTCAACCCTGGGAGGTGCTCTTCTAGAACATGACTTCTGTGACGGATTGCCCTACGCCAAATGATCTGAGAGAGACGTGACAGTTGTAGAGAACGTGTCCCTCCCCTGTTTTTGTACATAGTACATGGCTAACACAAGGAGATGATGGACAGAGTGCTGAAACTTATCAGACACTCGCCCCCAGTCACAGATCTGGGCTGAATCCATCATCGTTCTTTAGCTCACTTCGCCACCCCAGTTCAGACACAGTTGTATGGAAATCAGCCTTGACCCTGTGCCTCATGGGAACAGTCCAGCCCGAACTGGCAAGCCATGTCTTTCCTGTACCAGAAACAAGCATCCTGGTACCGGAAACAAGCATCCTGGTACCGGTTTCGGGCTAACAGCCCTCATCAGCCAGGCTAGCTTGAATCCAATGGCAAAGTGAGCAAGGGACCCACGTCTGGGCATACCCTGCCAACAAAGCAAACACAAGGAGATGATGTACGGAGTGCTGAAACTTTTCAGACACTCACCCCCAGTCACAGGTGTTGATATACGAGCACATAAAGGGTCTTTAAAAATATCACCGGCATGCCTCCTCATGCATTTTAACATAGGCAAACTTTGAGTTGTTCTATGTGTGGAACCTAGAAGCTTGAACAAAAAGTAAACTTCTAAAAACTCTTTCTATAAAGTAACCCCATGGTAAATTGCTGTCCTGAAAATCAACTCCTGATATGCTATGTTGTCATCAGGAGGTGATGGTTTTGCAGGATATAAATCAGGGTCATTATCCATTGGTGGATCGATATTATAGTCATCCCATGGGTCTTTTGGTATTGGACTATTGTCATTATACTCATCCCCTATATCAGGCTGTGTGTGGAGAAACTGAGGTGTTATGTGTAAAGGGTCTGAACTTGACAATGGTAGTCGTGGTGAAGATGGTGGAGCGGATTGAGGATTAGGGTAGATAGGACTTGTAGCTATGTCCTCCTTCTTTTTGGAGTAATTTTGTAGGTAGTGTCCTCTGAAATAATCTTTCTTTTACAAAGTGTCACACCTTTAGCCAATATATGTCCAGTGTCTGGATTCATATAGATTTTCTTTTGCTTAGGTTCCAGTTTCTCCTTCATTAATTCCAGGATAGGTTCCGGAGGCTTTTGAAGAGTATCCGTTAATTTTGGTGCCAAAGGTTTCAGAGCCAAACCGGATTTGTCCTTTTTGTCTTTTGGAGGCAAACGTTTCGGTTCCAAAGATGTCTTTTGTCAACTCGATCCCGAGCTGAAGGCTTGACTGACTGTTTTGGTGCCGAGCCCGAGGGCAGGACGTTGAAAGCAGTGTCTCGGTGTCGACCATGGTCAGAAGGCAGTGGTGGTGCAGAAGACCTTTGTTTAATTGAAGTGAGTTTGAGGAGCGAAGGGGCTTTGTTACTCATGGCATCCTATCCTGGTGAAACGTCCTCAGACTCTAACTCGATTTCCAACTCGGAGTCCGATTCGTGGATAGAGAAGGCCTCCTCCTCTTCTGCCGTGGACGCCTTCATCTATTCGTGTTCAGTGTCTTCCCCGAAGATATCCGGAGTGTATTCAATGTTTTGTGGCTGCATGTCCCTTCGTCGAGCCATTCAATCCCGCAACGTCATTTTCGATCAGAACGATTGACAAGCTTTGCAATCCTCTTCTTTTTGCGCAGTGAGAGGCACAACTTGCAGACTTTATGCAGGCCGGTGTGCGGGTATTTGGAGTGGCACCGAGGATAGAATTGAAAACGGAGCCTGTTCCAACGGCAGAAAACTGACTAGTATGGACGGAGTCGCAGTCAACCGGCTAGGCTAGACCCAAAGGCCACCCATGATCGAAGATGGAGTTTTCCAATCTATTCGATACACGGCTAACAGTGAAATGTGTACGGGAACAATACCGAAGAGTGTATAGTGGATTGTGCACCGAGGGGAACCGGAAGGACAGTTTCAAACTGGAGCGCCGCAATTCCTGTCCTAACCTGATGGCGGCAAGAAAACAATCTGACAATGGAGTCGATGCCCATGCGAAATATCACCGAAAGGAGCAGTCACCTTACCTCGTGACTAGAAAAGACTTCTTCGAAGAAAAACAACTTACAAACAACCGGACCCAACACTAGATGGCAGGAGTATGCAAATCATGTGTATCTACAGCATACATGCTTCAAACATAATATTTTCATTCTCCAAGATTTCTCTCATGGTAACATCAAGTCAATGGAGTTCTTGTGCGGACCAGTAACACCTATCAAGGTTTCTCGGCAAAAGAAGGAAGAAATCCTACTGGTAAGCCCTAAAGAACTAGATTTTTTTTTTTTTTTTAAACAATTTTCATAATTTCTCTGTAGCATCTGGTCCCCCTCAATTGCATTGGACTGAAGCACTTTATTTCATATACCATTTTTGGTGCCATTTTTTATCTTTTTTTCATTACTAATGATTTTTTTCTTCCTTTCAAGTACTCTTTTTTCTTCTTGGCCTCTTCTTGCTTGTGTCCTCATTTCTGTTTTTCCCCTCTTCTTTCCAGCTTCTCCTGGAAGTAGAGGGCATGAAAGATCTCTAAAGGCAGAGCAGCAGCATATTGTGAGCGCAGCCCTCTTCCCCATTTACCTAGCACGCATAGACACAGACACACTGTTCAAAGACCTAATACAGACAGACTTCCAGCTTACATACAGCTCCAGGTGCACAATGCCTTAGAGACACAACCCTTGTACAGACGCCAACCCTGCACAGATACACCTACTGATCATCCCCAAAAAGGATTCAAACATACTGCACAGAAACCCACCCTACATGGATACACCTGCCGATTCACTCTGAAACATGCATTTAGGCAGACATACACACTCCTGCAGACACGCATCTTGGATCGTACACAAACTGACTGATAGAGACACACACACAACTCTCTCCAGACACACACAATTAGTCCTCAGAGAAACAAACCTTCAAATGACGTTGAAGGTGCGTTGTTGAAAAGCAGGGATCATTGAAGGGTGAACAACCTGATAGTCAGTTGCGAAGAAAGAAAGTACTGAAATAGTACAAGGGCAGAGGGAGGACTGAATAACAGGTGCCCACTTGCTGAAATAAATTCAGTATCAGTATGATCGTACCCACCCATTGCTTCTTTATGCAGCATTCAAATCAAGACTTCTCCATATCTTACTCCTATTCCTATTCTCCACCACAACTTCACCACCATAAGTATTTCCCCATCACTTTTACCCTAGTCAGCACAGGAGGGGACCATGTGCAGTGCTGTACTGTACAGAAGCTTTTTGATTGCTGGAGAGGCCCACTGCCTGGTCTTGTCAGTAGCTACGATGCCAGGGAAGAACATAAGAGGTTATTAGCATTCCACCAACTGTGCTTGACTGAAAAAGATGCTTATTTGCATCAGGTTTCAGAACATATAGCTGAACTATTCCAAATGACCTCTTAAAGAATACTTAGTACTGAAATGGACAGTTTGATACAATACCGGCATTTAGTCATGCTCTGAGGGAAGACTTTCTATGGAAACAGAGCCTAGAACAGCTCGAAGTTTTTAATTTCTGACATAGGAGCAGCAACATTTGCTGACAAGCCAGTGGTGACGTAAGCAACTAGCTAAAATCACACGCAGTTGAATTGCCCTTTTTCTAAGGTTGTGCAGTAGGATTTCTGGAGCACTTCGGTTCACAAAGGCTGAGATTTGTGAATGGGATCCTGTGAGTCACTAGTTTAAAAGCTTTTTTCCTTGCAGCATGGAAAGTTGAACAAAGGGCACAGTTAAAAAGGACCAAGGTGATAATAAATGTACAGAAGTGACCCGAGGGGGCAGTGGTGACAACTCCCTTCGCTCCCCACTTTTAGGCCTCTTACCAGAGAGTGCCAGAATTTTACTTTAGGAAGTCTCATTAACCTCCCATTCATACAACTTCTCCAGAGCAAAGACTAGTGTGTCAAGTCAGCCTCCAGAAAACTGTTAGAATGGGCTGCAAATTCTACATTTACTTTGTAGCCCTACAGCTAATAATAGATGAGTGCATGCCATGAAAACACAACCCGTCCCCATGTCATTTTTGCAGGAAGAAATGTTTTACTTGGCAGTGTTTCCGGGGTGTCTAGACCCAATCACAGAGTATATTGAGATTAAGGGCTAGTTGCCAATCATAGACATTTATACATTTTCCACAGTGATTGGATCTCTTTCTACCATCGGATCACAGCACTATGGTGCCACAACTCAATTCTGTTAACTTCAATTTAAAGTCTAGTTGTCCATCGGACTAAATAAACATTAAGTATGCTAATCGCTGATGGAAAATCTACAGGTCTCAGGAGTCATAAATTTCACACACCGGCTACTATTGTTTCATCAACTACCATACCACATTGAATTTCCAAGGTCTTGGTGTTTACAAGACTTCAATATTGTTAAACAGTATATGCTGGAGGGTCAAGGAAAGAGTGCTTGATGCTACAGAGACAGCAAAACCAACCTGCTAGACACCATCTCAATCAAGAGAAAATTAAAATAAATGAATACAAATATTTAATATTTGAAGTTTCTCATGATGCAGAATGAGTATGGTCACCATGGTATCCCAGGCACATCATAACAATATCACTTTCTGTGGCACATAATCATATTCTGGTACATGCATAATATGGATACATGTAATTTCATCTTTCAATGTAAAAAAAAAACCAGAACTTCCAACTACACTAGCGAGAACCACAGAATATCCACATTGAAGGTACATTTTTATTAAATAGATAGATGTTAAAATGGACACAGATGATAAAAAAAGATTCTCCTTACCTTTAACAAATTCTCACAAAGATCATTGAAACTTTTGTTAAGTGTTTGATTTGTGAGGTAGACGTTATTCAATCTCATTACTCTTACTGATGTGAACATCTGAAATAAGTAAAATAAAAACCTTAAAAGAAACATGCCAACAAACAATTTTGCACGCTTATGCACAGAATTTTTTTTTTTAAATAAAATAATCCTAACTCAATAAACAACCGCTAGTTCACTTTTTAGATCACCTTTTAGTGAAATTTGAAAAATACTTTATAACGGGTGTTTGTCCAGGTTCCGTGCAAAGCAATTACACTTTTGGTGATGTAGTGTGCCTTCTAACTACAGCGATATGAAGGGGCACAGATAACCAGAAAGTGCCAGTGTCCTGAACTAAAGCACTTTAATAGTAGGATTTCACTCAATTAAAGAAACAGATCACTTTCTGTTGGCTTAAGTCACCATAAATGGTATCACCATATCACTTGAAAACATATGCAGGATTGACAACATCAGGTGTTAGAAGCAGTAACAGCAACAAAGGGTTCCAAGAAAAGCAGGGAACTGAACATCCTAGTGGATATATACAATTGGCATCTATAATATGACTGTAAAACAACTCCATTGGCCTCTTCCTAATTACAATAATTACTTCTCTAGAGAGGAGCCTACACACTGAAGCAGGCATCCCACTAATCACCTTTTATTTGAATACTATTCTCTCCTTACTGAACATCTCGTAAAAATAAACGCCCCACACGCATCAATCCTCTTCCCAAATGTTGTCAGATGCTATATGTGAGGCATGTACCCAGGCCTACAGTGAGCAACAGCCTGGATTTTGAATGTATAGGCTAGGAAGACTGCCTGAAGTCATTCATGATGGGCATGTGAATGGAAAGTAGCTTTACTAATGTTCACAAAGACAAATCCTCCTTTTTTCCCCTAAGTAGCAGAGTTTCTCTTAAGGGATCAAACTATCCCTTCTTTACCAAGCTACATGTGTACTAGAAGGCCTTGATCTGACAATGGTGCTCCTAGATGTCAGCAGGAGCATAGAAGAAGCTGGAAACGTACGAATGAGTATTAAATACCTGAAGAATTCTGAGTCATAACTTCAGGGCCTGGGGCTTTCAAGTCTTTTAGATACCATCTTTGAAGGTTATGCACTGAAAGCTTTTTATCACGGGTAAAGGATTTTTGACATTTGATTTTTAAGAATGTTCTATAGGAGGCTAAGATCAGACATGTGCATGTTCATTGAAGGTAAACATGAATTTCTTCTCTAAGCTTCCCCCCTTGAGGCAAAAAACACGCTGTAGAGCATCAACAAGTTCAGAGTTTTTTGCAGATCCGACTCATAATAGCAAGGTATAGCATTACTGAATCTACAGAATATGCTCCAGACTGGTTGGCATTGAGAAGGAAGAGTCTTTTTTCTTGCTGTACGAAAACCATCTATAGCAAACCAATGAGTCCTGTGTCTCCTGTGAGAGAACAGTTAGTACATCGAGTATGTCACATTTCCTAGGCAATATAGCCTCACGTCATCATCCTCAACACTGACTCAGAGTCAATCAAAAGAGGATCAAACCATTCATTTTGAAGAGGTCCATGCATGTGAATGGAGGCAGTGAATTTTGTGATATTTTCAGCAATATCTAAAAAAAACCTCTTCTTATTCCTGAGTAATTTAGAACAGCAAGGCGCTCGATGGATAAAATATATGCATATCTCCATCCTCACCAGACAGCACAAAAATGATCTGAGGTCTGCATTAGTGGGACGGAATTATTTTGCAGTTCACATATCTTAGCTAAATTCTGCTACGCATATTCTTACCAAACACCAGGCTATACTGGTTATCCCTTCTTTAGAATCAAGGATTGAGGAGATACATGTATTTGATAAACATGCTTAGTCCCAGCGATAATAATGTGCTCTGGTCAGCTGCCAAAGGTGAAGATTTAATGAGGAGAAACATAAGAAGTAGTGTCTACAGATCTTTCTATCACACTGAATACAATTGATCTAGAATGGTGCAGAGGTTTAGGGTATTATGGAATCTATTGAGAAGTCAGTGTAGCCTCTTGACAGGTACATGCTTAGTCAGAGTTAGAAAGCTTAGGAAAGAGAGTGAGAAATGTTTTGCAGTTCACTGACAGACTACAATCCAAGTCTGGAGATGTACAAGAATGGAAACTTGTGGAAGAAACATTGCTTCTCCCCAAGATGTGACTAGAAAGCTGAAGGAATTATCTGCCAAACTTTGCATAAACCCTGACATAAAAATCACCACACTACTGGTTCATAACCCATGTGCCAAAATGACGGATAACATGTAAAAAAACAGATTATAATGAAAAATAATTTAATTATTTTACTGCTGCAATAGGAAATTCAATATAGCAATAAGCAGGCAATGTAATTTTTTAAGTGGTAGGCATTTTCAAAATTAATTCAAATTCCTGGTTTGTAATCCACTTTTCGTTTTCACCAGGGCTCACTTACAAATAACCTCTCATTAACTGCAGTTATTGGCAAAATGGGTTCTCTCAATATATAGATGAAGCAGTTCGTTCAACGTGTAATTCAATGCTATTTTGTCAATACTTGTGACTAGTACCATATTTATTTATCTGTTAATGTTTTTTCTGTTTAATTCGAAAAACAAACCCACTGATTAAGAGGTACCTGAAAGTATAAATTGTTGAACAGTCATTAGAGTTCAGGTAATTGTTTCTTCAACATCATTAGAACTTTCACAGATCAAAATAGTTTAAATCAGAAAACAAAGGAAAAAAATAAGTGGGATGGTGAAGTGTAAAAAAATAAATAATAAACTGTCAAAGAAAATCTGTCCTATTTGAATTGTTGAGAACGCATTTTCTTCAACAACATTAATGCTTGGCAGATGTATGTAATGCCACTATAACAGTCATGCCTATTGTTGAATGAGCTGTGACTTTTCTCAGTAAATTCTTTTTAGCCCTTTGATATGATAGATGAATGTAAGACATAGTTCAAATGCTACGTATTTAACAAACATTGGCCGCTGAAAGAAGAGTCAAAAGGGAAAAAAATTACTGATCTGAGATTATGTTTTTCTGTATTTTCTGTCAACAAAGATCCTTAATGTTCCAACACCATTGCAGACAGCATGGTATGATTCTGGAACAAGATGGTAAAGGACTAGTTTTCAGTTCTACATCATCTTTAGAATGCTGTAAAGGGCACATTACAGGTAATTCATTGGCTCTCCCCAACTCTTCTAGCGAGGAATGGCATTCTCCTTCCCCAGGAATGCCTTTTAATCCCCACTGGGTTTGGGATGTGCTCACCTTGCCCCTTTCATAGTCTTAGCCACAATTCAAACTTGCAGTGAGGAACACAGACACTATTAAACGCTGAACGGTAAAGGCAATATCAACAAAATGCAGAAGTCAAGAAAATGAGGCAATGATTTATTTCAGAGTAAAATTGATATTTTGATAATGTTCCTGCAATGATACCTGGAATTCGTGTTGAATAATTGTTGTGTGTTAAAATAAATGATAACGTTTTAAATGTGTGCATTAAGAATGATCTGTATTTCTTTTTTTAAGGCTACATCACAAGGAGTCAGAGCATGCGATTGCTGGATCTTGAAGCAATTATAGGTTTAAATCATGTTTTACTGCTAATTAATTATAGACCTTTTCTTTTATAGCCAGACACACACACACATTCATTTCAGTTTAGATATTTTCCCCATACATATATGCCCTCTGCATGAAAGCAAAAAGATATTCTGTTACATTGAAAATAAAGTTTAAAAACAATCTAGTACCTGGATTTCAGATGTCCAATTATTTATTCCAGGCATTATTTCTGTATTGCAGCTGTAGAATCCTATAAAAGAAATTGGTGAGTGAATTCTAAAGTATTTTTGGTGGTGCATAATTCATACATTATTATTTAAGCAGCACACATATTTCGGTAAACATACAACAATACTCAGTTGTCAATCTAAATGCTTCTAATGTATTAAAAAAGACTATTTTCAATAAAAAAATAACTTAGATAAAACAAATATAATTTAATCGAACATAAAGTTTAAGAACGTTTGGGTTACGGGCCTTTAACCTTAGGCTCATATGATATCCGCATTAACACGGGGCATAAACAAAACACATTCAGCACAGTAGAGGTAAAGAAACTAGAAGAGATAAAACATTGGCTTGTCCTGAACCTCCATCAATGCCCACTGCCTTAAATACTCTAGATGTTAGGTTTCACCTGCACAGCGCTTGCAAAGTCTCTTGTTTTCAGGAAAAAAACACCCCTTACTTACTTGAATTTACCATTAGATTATTCCAAAATTGCTCTAATTTACGCGCTTCTGATTGGCCAGCACATTGTCTGCTTTCACTTCCTGCACTAACGTCCATGTCGTGGGTGTGTAGCCTGGACAGTTTCCAGTTACTGGCCAGAGTACTTCCATAAAATACTCACTCTGAAGGTGCTTTTTTTTTTTATTATTATCGAGCACTCTATTTTAGTGCATCTGTAACAAGACATGGGTCCAGTGCATTCTATGCCACCAGATTCAAGCTAGCCTAGCTGATGAGGGGTGATACCCCGAAACCAGTCCCAGGATGCTGGTTCCTGGCACAGGGAGGACCTGGCCTGGCAGTTCAGACTAGACAGTACCCATCGGGAGCAGGGTCAAGACTTTTTTCCCGAAAATGTCCATTTTATGGCCTTCTCGGTTAGGAGAGTTGGTGCATGAGGAAGCTGTGGCTCAAGAACAGCGTTTTCAACCATGAAACAAAAAGATACGGGGCTTCCTCTCTTCCCAAAGAATCATCAAGTTGGAAGTCTGACCATTTTCCTTGGATGGTCTTGAAAACCTTACAGGAAGCAATCTTACTACTTTGATGTTACGGTCAGGAATAAATCCTTTGGAAGCCCTATTCCAGCTTGTGTAATCTAGAAATTATATCCAATGGCTAGTCTGATGGTTGGAAGTACTTTGAACCTCTCCTGGGTGATGTAATTCCACCATTCATCTTCCCGATTATTTGGTACTTCATCCTCTGCCCTCCAGTTTCTCAATACTGAAAACTTAGGATTGTTATAGAACTATCCAGCTGCTAATAGTGTCTGTGGAGGCGATGGGTAAGGAGCAGCTGGCAGGAAAGTCTATTAAGGAACAGCTGAATGTTAACATCTGGGAATATGGGCATACAAATCCTGCATCAAAATGTGGCTGAGTTCAGTGCATGAATCGGTCGGTACTTTAAGTACTGATAGGCGGGCGTTTCTGTAGTTGTGTGATCCTACTCATCCCTGCAGCTAGCTCCACAATATTGCCACTTCTACTTTACCACCTGATGTGATTCCCCACTGCTTAAGCATCTTTTATATACTTTTCTTCATATACTGTGAAGTTTTCTTTCTCTGCTCTTTACTCCTCACATTTCGGCACACATCTTTGGTGAAGTTTGCCAGGAGAACTGGGTTGGAAGTTCACCACAAATTTGATTAAGCAAGGTATTAGAGACATGGAGAGTTCCAGAGTTTGTAAAGATAGTAATCAACACAGTCTGCTTTCTGCCATATGCAAAAACTTTTTCTGAGTAGGGGACAAGACCATGTATGATGAAGCCAATGCCAAGCATAGTTGCAAATACTCCGCTGACAAATAGGCTACTTAATGTGATGTCTCTGATGAGACAGTAGCTGTTGGAGACCGTGATGGAGAAACCACTGATAAGTACTTGTTTAGAAATTTATCGAAGCATTGGGGTGCAGAAAACAGAAGCACTTTTAGCGGGGCTCATCGAAGACTATATTTTGAGGACAAAAATGTTACAAGGCCTGGAAAAAAGATTTTTCTTTTTTGCTGCCTCACTGTTAAAAGTTAGTTTCCCTTTCCCCAAAATCCTAAAACAACTCTGGCTGGAGGAAAGGCTGCGGTAAGGGTGGGTTGTTACTAAATCATAACAGTTGCTTGCCTTTAGGCCTGCTTATACTACTTACTACTATGCACAGAATTACTGGGGACTCATAGCATCATGACAGGGAATGATTTAGGCTTGAAGACTGAATGCTGAAAACATTTTTACTCAGCTTTTATTGATAGAGCACATGCGTGTTCATGGAACACAAAAACAAAGTGGAACAAAATTAAACCTCATCCTTTAAACACAAGATATACGATCTATGCAGCATGGTTTCATGTAAAAGACAAGCAGCCACTAAGGAGTTTATCAGAGTATCAAACATCCATTAGATCTGCAGTGATGTGTCCGTTTTTTTAAAATTATTTGTGGACACATTATATGCTTCCTCTTATCAGAGCTTCATTGTGAAGGAAAGAATGTGGTTGGCAACTAAGTTGTAGTAAGTAGAGAAGTAGACCTTTGTGCATGTCCAAAGGTTTAGCCTTCAGCTACTCTTGACTTTTACCAGTGTTGTAATCACTGATAGAGTTAAAAGGATAAGAATGCACTCTGGAATGTATGGCCATCTTATGAAGGCTGCCTGTGGTAAACACATATGTTATGCTGTTGTCATGCTTCCATTAGGCTTAGAATATAGGATTATTTTAATTTTGTGTCGAACCTCACTCTTCTGTTGACAAGTAGCGCGAGTCCATTACAGGACATATTTTAAAACGTGCAATTGTTCGAAGAAAACGGTCAGGTCATATTCATTGGAAGAACACTGGATAACCTTTGACTAGATTTATTTTTCTTTTGCGACACTTTTCAATTGATATCTGTATTTATGCCATGCATCAGGTGCTGCCCCATATTGCGAGTAAAGATAATCTTTTCCTTCTGTGCTATTGCTTCTAAACATAGTTGCTTTTTATCTTCAAGCAATGTCACAAGTGACATCATTTCACAAATACCTTTCCATAAAAGTTATGAAATCTCGCTCAGATGTACATAATATACATGCTCAGAATCAATAGATGTTACCTCTCTTTTAGTGGACATGGCATGTTAAAATGCAACATTGTCTGTAGTAGTGGCCACTATAGGGTCCTCTTGATATTGTTGATCACTTAAAGGGTGTGATAGTAGTTTTCTAGTCTCAATCCACAGGTTTAACCACAGTTTTATATAATGTAACTTTCACAGTTTCCAAAGGCATCTTGGCGTTGTTTGGCTATTGGTAGCCTCTTAATGGACTGGCACACAGACAGGGTGTTCCCATGTATAACTACGAGTCTACTCCTAAATACTTTGAGCTTTCTGAGTCTCTGATTTGGAGACAGTGGGTCTCTACTGGTCAGCTGTATGTGCCCCTTCTCTGTTCATTTGCATTACTGGTCATTTACACTTTCTCTCCATGTTTTTCTCTCTCATTGGATCCCACCACCTAGTTATTGGTTATCTCAATGGAGATTTCAGTGGGGCAGTTGGTCTTACTTAATGCTGTCTCATCTTGGTATCAAATGATAAGAGATGTAGATTTTTCCAATGGCAAGGTTGGTGGGATGTGGTGCCCATGTTAATGTCTTGAGGTTACTTGAAATTATGCTCATTAATGCCATGTCTATTGGGCGAGTGCTCTTTCCATCAAGCTTGGATTATATCCAATGTCTTAGTCAAATCTAAATGTATAAAAGGGGGTGGTGATGGACGGAGCATCTGAACCAATCAAACACTCACACCCAGTCAAAAGATCTGGGTTTAATCCATCACCGCTCTTTAGCCCACTCTGCCACCCCAGTTCAGACATGGCTATATGCAAATCAGTCTGACCCTGTGCTTCATGGGAACAGTCCAGCCCGAACTGCCAAGCCATGCCTTCCCTGGACCGGAAACAAGCTTCCGAGGACCGGTTTCTGGCATTACAGCCGTCTTCAGCCCGGCTTGCTTGAATCCAGTGGCAAAGTGAGCAAGGGACTCACGTCTGAGCATACCCTGCCACACTTATGGCGGCCAAAGCGGTACAAAAGGGGGTGGTGATGGACGGAGCATCTGAACCAATCAAACACTCACACCCAGTCTAAAGATCTGGGTTTAATCCATCACCGTTCTTTAGCCCACTCTCCCACCCCAGTTCAGACATGGCTATATGCAAATCAGTCTGACCCTGTGCCTCATGGGAACAGTCCAGCCCAAACTGCCAAGCCATGCCTTCCCTGGACCGGAAACAAGCTTCCGAGGACCGGTTTCTGGCATTACAGCCGTCTTCAGCCCGGCTTGCTTGAATCCAGTGGCAAAGTGAGCAAGGGACTCACGTCTGAGCATACCCTGCCACACTTATGGCGGCCAAAGTGGTACAAAAGGGGGTGGTGATGGACGGAGCATCTGAACCAATCAAACACTCACACCCAGTCAAAAGATCTGGGTTTAATCGATCACCGTTCTTTAGCCCACTCTGCCACCCCAGTTCAGACATGGCTATATGCAAATCAGTCTGACCCTGTGCCTCATGGGAACAGTCCAGCCCGAACTGCCAAGCCATGCCTTCCTTGGACCGGATTATGAAGGAAGAGGGGTCCCAGACAGCCAGACACTTATTCAAACATTGATTATATTATTCAGAAAGGAAAAATCCAACATATAAGTCAGTGGTTACGCTGGATTTATTTCACAATGTAACCCAAAGAATCAATGAATGGTTCAAGCAAATAGTAAAAAGTTCATTTGCAATTCATAAGCATTTGTGTGCCCACATAGAAAAGGGGGTAGGAAGTGAGGTGAGGGATGAAAGTGAAAATAGTGACAAAATACATCAATACTCAATTATACATCATTGAATAAAGGTTTTTACACATATATATACATATATACACCGGTCTCCTAATTTAGGAGCCACGTACAAAGGAGCGTATCACAATCCAAAATCGAAATAGACAGTATCTCCTATATAGGGCTGTATGAATCATATATAACCAAAGGAGTACATATCAAGAAAAAACGTCTACGTTTCGACCCTGAGCGGTAGGTTGAATAGCCCTTACAAACGGGTCTTCATCAGGACATTGGAGAGGTGGGCAGACCTCCTAGGGTGAAAAGAAAATAGGAAAGCTGCTTAGTAGGGTAATTATTCCCCAAGTACCTCTGCGTGCGTGGGCCGCAGGGCACTACATTAAAAATACAGTGATCTTAGGAGGACTATCATACTACAGGAGCTATTACCTTAAGACCGGAAACAAGCTTCCTAGGACCGGTTTCTGGCATTACAGCCGTCTTCAGCCCGGCTTGCTTGAATCCAGTGGCAAAGTGAGCAAGGGACTCACGTCTGAGCATACCCTGTCACACTTATGGCGGCCAAAGCGGTACAAAAGGGGGTGGTAATGGACGGAGCATCTGAACCAATCAAACACTCACACCCAGTCAAAAGATCTGGGTTTAATCCATCACCGTTCTTTAGCCCACTCTGCCACCCCAGTTCAGACATGGCTATATGCAAATCAATCTGACCCTGTGCCTCATGGGAACAGTCCAGCCCGAACTGCCAAGCCATGCCTTCCCTGGACCGGAAACAAGCTTCCGAGGACCGGTTTCTGGCATTACAGCCGTCTTCAGCCCGGTTTGAGTGAATCCAGTGGCAAAGTGAGCAAGGGACTCACGTCTGAGCATACCCTGCCACACTTATGGCGGCCAAAGCGGTACAAAAGGGGGTGGTGATGGACGGAGCATCTGAACCAATCAAACACTCACACCCAGTCAAAAGATCTGGGTTTAATCCATCACCGTTCTTTAGCCCACTCTGCCACCCCAGTTCAGACATGGCTATATGCAAATCAGTCTGACCCTGTGCCTCATGGGAACAGTCCAGCCCGAACTGCCAAGCCATGCCTTCCCTGGTCCGGAAACAAGCTTCCGAGGACCGGTTTCTGGCATTACAGCCGTCTTCAGCCCGGCTTGCTTGAATCCAGTGGCAAAGTGAGCAAGGGACTCACGTCTGAGCATACCCTGCCACACTTATGGCGGCCAAGCGGTACCAAAGGGGATGGTGATGGACAGAGCATCTGAACCAATCAAACACTCACACCCAGTCAAAAGATCTGGGTTTAATCCATCACCGTTCTTTAGCCCACTCTGCCACCCCAGTTCAGACGTGGCTATATGCAAATCAGTCTGACCCTGTGCCTCATGGGAACAGTCTGGCCCGAACTGCCAAGCCATGCCTTCCCTGGACCGGAAAAAAGCTCCCGAGGACCGGTTTCTGGCATTACAGCCGTCTTCAGCCCGGCTTGCTTGAATCCAGTGGCAAAGTGAGCAAGGGACTCACGTCTGAGCATACCCTGGCACACTTATGGCGGCTAAAGCGGTACAAAAGGGGGTGGTGATGGACGGAGCATCTGAACCAATCAAACACTCACACCCAGTCAAACGATCTGGGTTTAATCCATCACCGTTCTTTGGCCCACTCTGCCACCCCAGTTCAAACATGGCTATATGCAAATCAGTCTGACCCTGTGCCTCATGGGAAGCTAAATGTATGCCATGTATCCTCCCACCCCTCTTCCATTCCTGCCTTGTAAGGACTGCCTTCAAGGTGTGGTATAAATGATATCAACTTAACCCCTTTAGCGGACTGGACATGACGCTCATGTCTCCTGCACTACCTCTGTAGTGCAGAGAATGAGAACATCATACCCTTGCAATGAAAGCAGGAAAACCCTGTAATATTTGCACCAGAGGGCTTTCTTTTTATCGTCCCCTATTTTTTTTTCAGTTACAGACTATCAGTAAATCATGCTTGTTGACCTCATCACTGCTGAAATCGATGGTTTCTGAACGATGCTCAGGGACACTGCTCAATCACATGAGCATCAATTTCAACAAGACCGGTACCATTGGAAAGGAGAGACACCCGACTTTCCAAGGGTATCTCTGCCTACAGGATTCCTGCTCATTGGTCACCGCAGGAGATTGAACTCTCCACTCCACTGAATCACCAGGGAAGAGAATCATTGGGGGAGCGTCTCCTCGGCATGGGCTAATGCTCCACTTTAACCAGAACCAACACCGTTTTTATGCCTCAGTGGGGGTCAGGGAGTAGATGGGAATATTTAACCACCATTTGGCACTGGGCTGACCTCTTGAAAACTATACAATCTTTCTACCCCAGGGAAGGGGTGACTGAGAGGTTTATTTCCAAGTTGCCTGCCCCACTTACTGGGCACAAGGGAAATATTTAAATAAATGAAACAATGACATTAGGGCTTTTCCGTCTGGTATCAGGTTGTCCCATTGCCCCCTGAAGAAGTAGACAGTCTTTCTTGCCCCATAGGGTAGGCAGTTCGAGGCATTCACCCCTAAATTCCATGCACTTGGGGGTCAAAAGGCCCACTAGACACCAGGAAACGTTTAAGAAACAATTAGTTAGAGACAGACATGTCTGGCACAGATGTGCACCCCTAGACAGTCTTTCATCCTGGGAAGCATACTGGGGGATATACCCCCAAGCTGTCAACTCAACTTCAGGAAAACTATATAAATAAAGGAATGAGTGAGGGCTAGCCCATCCTGCCATTGGTCTGGTCGCCACTCTCGCCCTGTGCCTAATCTTTCTATTCCCCCATCTGCGGTACAGCTATTGGGGGATTTACCTCCAGTTTTACCACTCTGAGGAAGCAGGGGTCTTAAATATTCGTTTAAAAAAAGGAATGGGTGGAAGGAGGGCAGTCTTGGCATCAGGCCACCTCTCACCCAGATGACCTACAAAGTCTGGGGGGGAGGGAGGATGGGGGTGGTGGTGATGCTTAATTCCAATCTGCCCATCTCAAGGTGCTAGGGAAAAAATAATAATAATAATAATAATATTATATATATATATATATTTTTTTTTCTTTTCAATGAAGAGGCTGAGTGGTTGATGTTTGAAAAAAGGAGAGGAGTGTGGGCCTGTCCTGGAACTGTATTGCATATGCTGATCGCCCAGGCGCTAGTATCGCTTTCAAACTCCTTGTATGTCCCCAAAGCCAACTCTCACATTTCCCTCGACTCCATAGCAGTGGAGAGAGCCCGCCTATTATCGTCATGCAATCAAATGATCTTTTACATCGAAAGAGTTGAGATACTGTACAACTTCACTTATTATGATCTCAGAGAAGCACATAATATGACCCGGATGCCAACTTTGCATGACCCTGAGGCAAAAATTTAAACTAAGTGTTTACCATCGGCTCCCCTTCAAGTTATTCTCATACAACCTGGAATGTGAGTAGACTACTGTTTGCAACATAAGGTTGAGGTTCGATATGATGATCCTTCGATCAATGTTCTCCAGCCAGGTTCCACGTCCCAACCACTGTGCTATTTTAACCCCTTCCATGCTTGTGACGGAACCACTTCGTCAAAGCCACGGGCGGGCTGTGCTCATGACGGAGTGGTTCTGTCATGCCGTGGCCGCTCTGCCCACGCGGCACTGATTTCTCACTGAATTCGTGAGTGGGCAGAGTCGTGACGGAACCACTCCGTCATAAGCACAGCCCGCCTGTGGCTCGTGACGGAGTGGTTCCGTCACAAGCATGGTGGTGGCGCCGCGCGACCCCCTCCTCCCCCCCCCCCAGCGCCGCGGCGGAATTACCGCCGTGGCCAAGGAGTTAAGAGTCCAGTAGACCAAATACTCTATTTCTGTTCTGAAACAGATGGCAGAAAAAAGTGGAGTCTTTGGTTGGAGTCCTCATACTGATGCATTTTGAATATCAGGACAGTGATCACGAGTCATTCCAAAATAGAAAAATAGTTTGTAATATTCGGAACCCAACACTAGATGGTAGGAGGCAGCGAAGCAAAGGATCTACAACGCAAGCTGCGAACCTCATGTCTTTGTTCCAAAAGGCCTAAGGATGTCAATGTTTGTTGATAATGCAGATTGGAAGGCTGAAATTACTAAGGGACTTTTTACGAGTTTGGTCGGTCCTATGGACAGCCAAACCCACGGTGGCGGTGCGGCTATCGCAGCACTGATGGTCTGACCGACTTTGGCGGTTGGACTCCCATGATACCGCTGCTACCGCCAGGGATCCCTTGGCGGTCTTGCAGTAGTCTAAGGCCGCAATATGCTGGGGGTGCCCGGCGGCACCGCTAAACCATATTACAAGTTTGCTCACTGCCACAGTTTTCATGCCATGAGCCCCCCCATGAAAGTGTAGCGTGAGAAAACTAACGGGCGAAGGCAGAGGGGCACATAGTGGGCCCCCTGTTCCTGTACGAAACAAAATGCACAATCTTCCTTTCTTTTATTTTTAAAGTGTATACCACGGAATTTGACCTATGAGGATTGCCAGTGTAATTTAGCATTGTTCACGAATGACGGAAGAGTTAGATTGTTTAGAATGAAAACGTCTTTCTTTTCAAGGTTCAGGGTGTAACCCGAAATCCGCATGTAGAAATTTATCGCTGAGAAGATTGCAGAGATAGCATTTTCGGCCTCGTGAGAATATGAGACCCTTGTCTGCATAGGCGGCGATTTTGTAGGGAGTGTTTTCAATAGGTATTCCTTCGGGTGCTGTGAACAGAGCCAGCACAAGTCCAGATCGAGCACACATCGGTGAGAGGCGCGAGATACGTTTGTCCAACACACTGCCAATAAGTAAGGATATCTTAACCCTTCTCTCCTTCTGGAGTAGGTCCTCTGAGCCTACTGGCCCCTCGAGGAAGCCCGAATCTGGGATGAAAGTCACAGGTACAACTAACCTGACTCTACAAAAAATGGAGTAGTAAGTTAACCACCCATAGTATTCACCACAACGCGCCACTATGAATCCACCAGTCCTGAAGAAAGCCTGTAGATGAAACACGAGGCTGAAACATGTCGACCACCATCAGTGCAGTAGATTGGTGACTTTATCTACGCACGCACCTCTGTTTTTACTTTCTCACACCACCTAATTCATTAAATTATCTACCGACAAGTTGGCATAGGGAATTTTAAACTCATCTCACAAGGACAGCTTCCCTCCTTTCACTCTTAATTTCTGGACCCTACTGTAACACCAGTTGGTCTTCCTCCGGGTGGAGGTCAGCAAATTCTCAGAATAAACCCGATGATGATGCTGTCACGTTAAACAAAGGCGGAGAACCAAGATATACCGATGTATTTTGTGTACGCGAATGAGGGTTTTTACAGAACAAAAAACATGACCCTGGTACGCAGGACAAGTGGTCCATTCTCCCCCCTATTTTGATTATTTGTATCTTCGCCTGGAAGCCAAATGGACCATTGCTTCTCCTTCCCTCCTTCTTGATTATAATGAATCACATTTGTGACATAACTGTATCAAGTTGCACAAGAAAATATACTAAAACTAAGTTGTCCTTATAACATTTGTCTGTATAACATTACTGTTGCAATAAAGAAATGAGGACAGGAGAGTTCGTCAGAGCGTACTTCTTTATTGAGCATCCACTCTCCAACAACAGCCTGAGGGCCGCAACATTCTAAGGTGAGCTCTAGAGGGGTAATCCAAAGGTCAGAGCAGGGGAAGGGTGGACGGAATGTACCAACATGAGAACAAAACTACAACACACCTCCCTTCCTATACAATGAACGGAGGTGACGAAGTCCTTAGATATGCAACAGGTGGATATAATGAGACAGGGAACGTGGTGTCACTCACAATTCTACATGTGAAATCTTAACAGAGTTACAAAAAGAACAGTAGGTCACATTTAAGATTTTACAATTTTGTCACAGCTCCACCATTGCCCATTGTCGAGTTTGACACATTTTTTTAGAGCTTTTGCAATACGTCAAGGAGGGTAAAACGTACTCTGGGTGTGCCAGTCTTTCGTATTTCTCCTGACTTGTACCACATCTCCAGCTTTCCAGACTGGTGTTTTTACCCCGTGCTTCTGATCATACCATTCTTTATAATTGGTTTGATAAGAAACCACTTTCCTAGTACCTTCTTCCCAGTCGGGGATTGCCTCCCTGCCTCCCTCCAGTCAACTAGGGTTGAATTTGGTGCACGGTTCTCTCCTGTGGAGTCAGACGAAAGGGGAACAACCAGAAACCAGGTTCGGGGAGGTGTGATATGCCCATAAACAGTTCCGTAGGTGGTGCTCTATGTCGTGACCGTTGGCAACAGCCAATTGAATATGTTCTTTGATTATCCTGGTAGCTCGTTCAACTAGGCCATTGGCTTTTGGGCAATACAGTGCCGGCAATGCATGTTTTATGTTCATGTTGTCTAGAAATTGCTTCATGGCCTGCGAGGTGAACTGGACCCCATTGTCCGTGATAAGGGTAGAGGGTATGCCCTTCTTTGAAAATACATCTCTGAGGAATTCCAACTATGTATGGGCGAATTTTGTGGATTTGCGGTCCGCAAAATCTCGCGAAATGGCAAAAAAATCTGCGAGTTCGCAGGAAAATCCGCGAACTCGCGGATTTGCACAAATATATACTAGAGTTCTGTTTCTACTGGCTAATTAGTAAGTGCTAGCTCGTTGGGTAAATGTATAGTGCTTTTCCTACACTGCAGCTGCGTAAAGGGCCAGAAGAGCTGTCTCCAGTGACCACGTGTGTCTGTAACTTTGCCACCGCGCCGAAAGGCGCCGAGGTCCCCCGAGTGACCTGTCCATCATAGTGAGGAAAGGGGGCGAAGACATTGCATACTCTAGTGTGTGTGGGGCGGGGCTTCTATGCGAGTTCACATGCCTCTTGTTTATAAAGGGTCAGAGACCGATCAGAGCAGCAGATGAGAAGGAAACAGCCTCCTGGTCACAGGAAGTATAGGGTGATTGGGCTCGAGGAACTCTTGGGTGCAAAGACCTCCATCAAGGATTACATCTAATTGTAGACCGTAGATATAGGGAGGAAGCACACCTGCCTAGCCTCGACCGTGCTCACTAGTTGTTTGGGCTGATTATAATGCGTTACTGAATTTGAGCTTCAACTCGGGCACCTGCTTTATTTATGTCTGTAAGTGCTTCCTGTTGAGGTTTAATTTTTGTGACAGGTGCATTGTGCCAGAATGAATCCTGCCTGCATATTTATCCACGAAGATGCCACCGTGTTGTGCCATACCTCTACTCAACTGGAGTACTTTCTACTGGCTACTCAGTAAGTGCTACCTTGTTGGGTAAATGTATAGTGCTTTTGCTACACTACAGCTGAGTAAAGGGCCAGAAGATTTGTCTCCAGAGACCATGTGTGCCTGTAACTTTGCCACAGCGCCAAAAGGCGTAGAGGTCCCCTGAGTGAGCTGTCCATCATAGTTGGGAAAGGGCGGGAAGACGTTTCATACCGCTAGTGTGTGGTGGGCGGGGCCAAACAGGTGGGGCTTCTATGCGTGTTCACATGCCTCTTGTGTATAAAGAGTCAGAGAGCGAGCAGGGCAGCAGATGAGGAGAAAGCAGCCTCCTGGTTACAGGAAGTACACGGGGGTTGCGCTTGAGTAACTCATGGATGCAAAGACCTCCCTCAAGTATTACAGCTAATTTTCGACAGCAGATATGGGGATAAAGCACACTTGCCCAGCCTCGACCGTGCTCACAAATTTTTTGGGCTGATTAAAACGTTACTGAATTTGAGCTTCAACTCGGGCATGTGCAGAAAAAAAAAGAAAACGCCCGCGAGTGGATTTGCAAAATTTTCGGCAATTTCGCGAGATTCGTGGATCACGAAATTGCCGAAAATCCGCAAATTCCGCGAGCGGAACGGATTTTGCGCCTATACTTAATTCCAACACGGTGTTGGTGCTGACGCGATGCACAAACTTCTGGGTGATCCAATGTGAGGTGTAGTCAATTAGGACGAGCATCTGATGTCCATGGCTAGCTAGGTTTGATCGGTATCTTGACAGGGGTGCCTTGCGTAAGGTTTTAGACTTGTCGCGCAGCTTACACAGTCTTTGACTTGTTGCTCAGTCATGGCGTCTATCTTGGGGAACCAGAATGTCGCCCTGATTCTCTGTTTCGTGATGCTGCGCCCAAGTGCCCTTCGTGTGCTTCTTATTGACCATCCACTCTCCAACAACAGCCTGAGGGCCCCAACATTTTAAGGTAAGCTCTAGTGGGGGAATCCCAAGGTCAGGGGAGGGGTGGACGGAATGTACCAACATGAGAACAAAACTACAAGAATTACTTAATGTTATAATATTAAACATCTTTTGCCCATGTGGCACACAAACATTTGTTTTAATCAAAGTATTTGAGCAAAAAATATGGTACGGAATTATTTATCTTAACAGATATATCACACAATTTAAGGGCATAGTGAAACTAACTAAAATTCGTATGGTAATCTACTGATGCATATGTTTTGTGTGTGTGTTATTCTTGTGTATTGTGCAACTTTAAAAATGTATATTGAACGTATTTTTCTATAACAAATAACATGTCCCATCATATGAATATCATACTGCTAGTGAATGGCTGCATCTATTTGTACAACTTCTTAAATAATATTTATGAGCTGACTTTAAGGTATAAGCTGTAGTATGTATGAGTCGTAGGTTGAGCAATGTACCTGAATTAGGTCGCAAGGGGTAACAATTTGGAGTGTGTTGCTGAAATAAACAGGTGTGTTGGCTGTATCTGACAAGACTGCAACACAAAATAATTAAATGCTTGGTTGTAAAAAAAATTATTGGATGGAGTGATAGGTGGCGGTGTTTGTTATGTGTCATTATTTGTTAGTTGTAATTTGGTCAGTAATGAAAAGGGAAAAGTCAAAGGACGACAATTAATATATGTATGCAAACGAGATTAGTATCCTTACGAGCACCGGTGATTACATAACATCTTGTCGGGCACTGCTGTTTGCAGAAGGAGTGGATTCGTGTATTAGTTTCATTCGAGAGAAGGATTAGAACACAATCATGTGGCAATTAAAGTGAGTCACTTTGGACAGGTGAGAAAGAGTGACATATGAGAAGAAACATATCTAAGTTATGTGAAGAAAGAATTCTATGTGTCCATCTTTTGTTGCATGCAGTCATCCAAGAATATTTCAAGTTCTTTAGGCTCCTCAAAGTAGTAGGCTTTACCATTTCTCAAAATTCTCAGTTTAGCGGGTTCTACGAGTGAAAAGTAGTCCATTGATTTCAATCTGATCCTTTGAGCCAAAAATCCTTTCCTATTGGTCACTGAGTCTTTCGCGTAGTCCTGAGATATTACATTTTTTGGGCCTTTCCAGGTTAGTGTTTTAGGGGATCTTATTTGGTTCAGGATTTTCTCAGTATGTTCATGTCTCAGAGGACTGAGGTTCATAGGACGGGTCATCTTTAGAAATTGTGATGGTCTACATGGGACTCTATGAGCTCCTTCAATTTCAAATTCTCTTTTAAAGTCCATTTTTCGAACTTGTGGTATCCAGGATTGTAGAAAGGACATGCAAGAGTCATATTCATTTTCCATCTATTTCTGTCTTCTCGGTTTTCATTTTTTCTAGAAATCTTTTTTTCATTTATTTGTAGTTTTTTTATAAGAAGTTACATTGATCTTCGACACTGCTAACTCTGTTCCCAGCCTCATTTACCCTTAGTGTTGTTTTGCAGTTCTGTTTTGAGTTCTTGCATATCCGCTTGTGGGTTGTCCATATTTATTTTGGTTGAGCTTGCTATTTTATGTAGAGCGTTTAGATTCTCCAAAATAATGTCCACATTTGCTGCCTGTTCAGGTCTTCCTTTGATCGCAGATTCTAGGGCTGGTGAAACGGTTTTGGATGTTTTATGCCCTGGTTTGTGCTCTCTGTTATTTGTAGTGTCTGTCTTGGTTTATAGAGTCTGCCATAGTTGTTGTAATTAGGGGTGAATCAATTGAGGCTTGGACCGTCAGAATTGTGCTGAAAGACTGTAGGCTTTGAGACCTACACCGTGGTAGACTGATTCGCCTTCACCTTGTATGAGAAAGGCTCAGTAATGGTGTAGGTTGTTGGAAGATTTGATGTCCGACTGCTGCTGAGCGACTGATTGGCTGTTGTGCGCGCTACTGGTTGCGGCTAGCTATTATTATGGAGTGACCGACAGTGGAGACCTATATTTATGCAGGTTGTTGGACCAACTGCTAGAAGTGTGGTGAGGACTGACAAGACCACACACCACTTAGAATTGGTAAGCAAATGTTGTTCTTAGTTTTAACAGTGGATTGGGCCTTCTTACTGAGAGGTCTCAAGAGCATATAAGAGCGGAATTGGCAAATTCCATTGGTGGAGTAGCTCAGGCAAGATTAATACTTCAATGGTGTGGTGTTAATATAGGTTAGTAATTGGTTCTAGAACTGTGTAACTAAACCAACCAACCATCAGACAAGTAAATGAAACCAGGCAAATGTATGTAAGAGCTTGGTTGCGAGTTGAGGTATTGTTAGTCCTAGAGAAGAGGCCTTATGAGTTGCCACTCCTCAGCTAGGTTTATAGTAGTAGAGTCAGTGGTATGGCGAAATAAAGAGTGCACAAGCATGCTAGCTCTGGGATTACTTGAGTGATGGGCATTAACAATGGATTATTGGCGAAAAGGAGTACTAGTCACAATGCTGGTCACATGACTGGTTGTGCAAGACTGCCTGATTACATCTGCAGGGGGGAGTTCAGGAGGCCTTGCGAAATGTGCTTCCAGAGAAGAGATGGAGCGATTACAAAGAGGCCTGATATTGGCCTACGGCAGGCCTAAGTCAGACGTGCCGATGGCCAGTAAACTGTACAATCAGCGTCAGTGGGGTTATGAGCAATGTGGGACTGCATTTAACTCAGAGACATAAACTACAATCGCAGGCAGCTAGCAACGAGGAGATTGACAGCATTAACTCCCCAGGCTGTTGCAGAGTCGACGGCGCTGTGTGAGGTTGCAAGAGCTTTAACCATCGGCATAATTTTTCATTTAGATGTACTTGCCTCTGTGGTTATGGCAGTCTTCTAAAGACTTTTGTTTACCAGTCCTGCGATGGGATAGGGTAAAAGCACCTGCCTAGCAAATCACTACAGAATGCATCAAAGTATGCAATACTATTCTTTAAATAGTATGCTAAATAGGCAACATCCATTTGTACCCAGGATCATCTTCATTCCTATCATGGACTCTCTTCTAGTTATCCCACAAGTTGTGAAAACAACATAGAACTGCTACATTCTTCTCTTCGTTGTCTAAAGACAAGTAGTCGATGCAATACAGAATTAGTTAAAATTGCCATCTTCCACAGCTAGGCAAATCGATTTTTGAAGAGAGTCCTGCTTCAGCTCCTCAAAGCTTTAAAAAGATCTATTATCCAGCTAGATCATAACCGGAGAGCACACACGCTATCTTGCTGCCCAATACATGTTGTCAAATATTCTTCACTTTTCCAGTTTAGAATTTGATATTCAAAACACCAGCTTCCTTTGCGGAACAAACCGCTATGTGTTTGCAAAATACAAAGTATATGAAAGATTCCGCATGAGTAAACAGTGCAGAGTATTTAAAATTCAAAAAGTCACAATAGAAAATATAACTACTATGCTACTTTTTGAATTGTATTTTTAAAGTAGTAGTACTAGGACCAAAACATGGGCAAACAAATTGTGAGTAGACAACTAAGTTACTAAATTAGCACACATTTGTATTCCAAGCAGTCTTCATTGTTAATAGGACATACATATTTTGACTTGATACAGACCCTCAAACGTATATCCATCGTCACAGGCATATAGAAAGACAAGATACTGATATAGAGACCTCATACATCCAGGTTCATAAACCTGGACTTAAATGCATATTAGTGAAAAGTCGAGGTTTTTAAATGATAATAATTTACCAATAATTAAGAGGAAGATCAAAGAGGAACAGATATAGCAGAAACTGACATCCATCATTAAAGTCTTATATATGCTTTAATGCACAGTAAAGTTATCAGCATACAGAGACTGACAATTACATAACTTAGGTTGATGGCCTAGTTTGAGGAACATTTAATATTTGTTTTATTCTAGAATGAAGCAACCTGCACTTCACAAAAATACATGTGAAGAGGAAGAAGAGAGATGAGAATCTGTAGGCGTACCTGGAGGCGGTGGGATATCTGTCAACAGTGCATGTACATCTTCCATGGCATCAGCATCATCGATCTAAAAGAAGCCACAGTACCAATTGATATCAATGTCCAAACATATTCAAATAACAAAAACAAGGAACAGAGTAAAAGAAAGATTCTCTGCTTAGGGCCCTATTTAACAATATGTGTGAGCTAAACAGCTTTCACATTGTTCACTAGAAGTCAATAGAGGCTAAAACGGCATGCATATATAATCTACCACACAATAAGAAATGTTGTATTGATTACCAGTCGTTGATGAAATGGGGACTTATCCTCTACAAGAAAGCTCATATTAGTCAACAGAATTGACAGCAAAGTGAGGCCTTATTTATCAAGTGATAAGACTCATTGGGGAGCAACGATCAGAAGGGGAGAAGTGATGATCAGAACAAATAACCTAAAAAATGAAATAGTTGCAGGACCGGATGAATTTTACAAATATTGCTCCAAGAACAAACTCACTACTTAACAAATGTTTTAATTAAATGTCAAACTACTTTTGCTTCCCAGAGATGTAGAAAGAACACAAAACATTATACTTTTAAAGGAGGAGAGGCACCAAAGTGATTGGGGGTCTTACTGTTTTTTTTGTTCATAAATGATTCAAAATTTCTCGCCAAACATGTTACCACAGAATAGAACTCCTATTCAGTAATCCATTAATTAATTCTGAAACACTAGAGTTTAAACCGAGAAGAGAAACATTGCAGCCAAAAAAGTAAATAAGTAGTCCCACTTAATTCAGCAGTTACCGGACCCCCTGGATCTACAAGACCTTAAAGAATACCATGGATCCATTTCGTTTGACCCAAATGCAGCAGCTACATTCTCAGGGTAAAAATCTGGTACTGGGGCTGGAATAACAATGGAAATCAGACCTGAAGTTGTTGATCCCCAAGAGTTATTGCTACACTTTGTATTAGTTATTCTCGGGGTTAGAATTGCAAGATGAGATTCAGAAGCCCTCAGAATGAGGCCTATAGTTAGCTGTGTCTTTTACAGATTTGGCTAAGGAGAAATAAAAAACTCCATCTGACCACTCTAGCTGCTTAAAATCTTTTGGATAGAGTATAGTGAAAATTCTTTTGGCAGGTAATGAAAACGACGTTTTGTGAGCAGCACCTGGGACAACTAAAAAGCCTTTAAGAAAACCCCAGGGCAGCAGTACGAATGACCCCTCTATGTCATGGGATTAGCTTTGAATTGCTGCAATAGAATATCGCTAAGCATACGAATGATTTCAGAATACATTTTTTAAATATATACATTTTGATATGGAAATGAATTTAAAACAAAAAAACACCCACTAGAAGGCAACATGGTTTGTCTTTAGTTTAATATTATTATTGTTTAAATAGAAAATTAATCAATTAATCATAATTAGTCAAATAACTTGCAATAAACTGAAATCACCCAAGAAAAAGAAGCATGGCAAAAGAAAAGTAAAGCAGGAAATGACCCTGCCTGCATAGACTGCAATAAGAATAAAAAATCAGCTCGGCCTTTTTGAGCATTTCAGAAGCAGCACCTGCCCCTTTATCCATACCCGAGACTGTGAGGAGCTTAGTTTTATTTTTGTTCGTTAAGAAACAAACCCTTGGACACTTCTGGTTTTCAAATATGTTTTCTGAATTGAAATATACTTTCTAGGGAGAGGGATTTGTTTTTTCTCTAGGTAGGATTTGTTCCGCCTTTTTCTCTAAGGTGCCTCCTTTGCTGTTTACCAGTCACTATGCTACCTCTATTGAGGAAATGCTCATCCTTGATCGTAAAAGGATTAGGGAAGTATAGTGCTGATATGTGCATGGTCTGCCATGCAGCTTCCCACACAACTGAAAGGTGTGGCATGTGCATAAAAGGGCCCTAAAGAAGCATAGTACACAGAGAAGGAGCATGTTTAAGAGTGTTTCAAGGGGGATCAGGAAGCACAGATCTCAACGAAGTACAGATCAGTAGCTCCTCTCGGTCACATTTAACAAATGAGGCCACATTTCTCCTCCTCAACCCCTGCAAAGACTCAGTCTTGTAATCTTCTGAGTTTAGTGCTACCACCACTCTAGTTCATGGTTGATGTTACATCATTCTAGGCACTCGGTGACGAAAATCACAGAATACCAAGGACCGTTTTCAAGGACATCAGTGTCCGTGAGAATTTCTCCATCTGCTGATTCAATGTAGAAGCCAACATAGCCGACATCAAATCACAAGATATGACAAAGGATCATGCCTATTTCTCCTCAGCGGAGGAGACAGTGAACATCCCAGCCTGAGAAGATGGCAATCATAATCCTCTCCCAGAATTTTGAATGGTTCTAGCAGTGTGGTTAGATAGCCAAAACACCCACCTCTCCCTCCTGCAGCACTAGTTGAGAGAAGCAGAAAACAAATGTCTAGGACAGATCAATCCTCCATCCACCACAATCAAAGCCCAAATGAAAGAAGAGAAAGCCGAAATCATCATGAAAAGCAATCTAAAGAGGAGAGATCAAGTAGCTGACAAAATCCATATGCCAGCAACAGACATTTAACAAAGGGAGAGAACACAAAGTAGTCAACTGCGTCATGTAAAGCCCTGCATCTTTTCAAACGCTTAAGTGCCACCCTTCACCCACTGCTCAGTGCTTTACTGGGAAGAACATAAGAAAACATTTCCCTCCCTAGCGTAGTTCAACCCAGGATAGAGGGATGCAGGATAGTTTGTATCTTCCCTACCCACATTTCATCAAGGTTAGCAATACTATTACACCAGTGTCAGGACGCTTAGGAAACAGGTAGTCTTCTAAAGAACTGAGTAATGTTAAAAAAAAGTCAACAAAACAAAGAGATGTTGCTCATGCTAGTTCCTGGTGAGGAAAGAGGCCCCACAAAGGGCACAATAGCCCATCTGAGATAGCAAACATATGGGTTAAAAAGAGAAGTTTGGCATTGTTGACCATTAACCAAATATTTCCCAGCCATCACCAACATGACTGCAAACGTGCAATAAATCTGCAAGACGCACTCGTTAACTTCCAATCTGAACAAGATACAAAACGCCCACAATAGCTTCTAATTGGCAAAAAAAACCATTAATTCACAGTACTTCAGTTCATTCTGAAGTCAGGCCCTCAAGCGTTTACAAAATGCATGTCTGTGATCACTGGTCAGCTTCATAACAAACTAACATTTTTAAAAAAAACTGAAGATCTGAGAACAACAAACCTCTTTAAACAAGATCTGGCCTTCACATCAATGTGGACAAGTTTTCACTCTCCCTGTAACAAATCATCAATTAGCTGGGAGCAAATCTAGATTTAAATAAGCATTTGTAATGCAATTGGTCTCGCCTTTGGAACCTCATATGTATTAATCTATGCAGCACATTAGCCTGGGTCCTGAAACATCTGCTGTTCTTTAACACGGAGGGAAGATAAGCACCAAACTGCATGACACGCAGTTATGGGAACAAATGGAGAGAAATATTGCCTTTCAGCTGAAATGGTATAGTCCAAAGTTCTGTTTTTAAATATAAAATCAGAAGGGGCGTGGCTAAGATGGCGGAGAGATAGGACGTGTTTCCCTATCTCTCCGGTGCCGCCAGCCATAAGCATTATTATATCACCCTCCCCGGCGGCCATCCAAGCTTCTCGTCGAGTTTAACAGTGTGTGCTACTGTCCTGACGCCAGCAGCAGGCTTCTTTGTTGGCTCTTTGGTGTCTTTCCTGCTTTTTTGGGGCGTTCCCCGGATTTGCTGCGGCCCGGCGAGGGTTTACTGCTGGAGTGGAGCCTCGGAGCTGCTGTGATCACGAGTGCCTGGTGGAGGAGGCGGGAGTCTGACCCTTCCTGGTGAGCTGTCTTGCAGAGGGTGAAGCGGAGTGAAGCAACCACCAGCGTGTGCCCGGAGAGGAGTGCCGCGAGATAGCCGCCATTTTGTGCATCCAGAGGCGGCCTGTCTACAACCCATCAGGAGACTGAGGCCAGTGAGGTGCGGCGGTCGAGAGGCCATCACTGTAGGCCCAGCTACTAGCAGAGTCCCGGCGGCCTATCGGGCGGTCCAGCACCCCTGCCGAGAGGAGCGGACGGCTCCTCAGCGCTGTAGAGGTGAGGAGTGGAGGGACAGCAATCCGACACCCGGATCTGCGAGTCGGCGGACATCGTTGGTGCTGATTCAGGGAGTGCGCTGCTTTCTGGCGTATGGTGGGGGTGCCTGCTTCTGTGAGACCCCCGCTCCTGGTGTGCGGATCTGTGCTTCGCTGAACCCGAACCCACCCCCGAAGCAAAGAAACCTGGAAAACCCCACATCCCCGCTCCCACACCAACCCCCAATCGGGCTGAGGTACTGTGGAAAAGTAAATTTTGCCATGTTCTGTGTCCCTACGCCTCATCCATCATATGTTATGTGTGCATGACCAATATGCATATGTTATTCCCCATTTCTGATTAAAGACGCAATTACAGTTGTGTCCACCTCTAGTATGTTAGTTTCCAGTCCTCGTGAATACTACGAATATCAGGCCTATGTAAGTAATGTTGCCACGTTTCTCAGTGTGCACGTTATTCAATTATAAAGTCCCCGTTTCCAGGCCTCAAAAAGGGCCCGGACCACAGATTCAGCTCCTGTCTCCTGAAAGCCTCGCTGAGGAGCGATACAGCCCCCACCTGTATCCTCGACCCTTCACTTACTTCCTGCCTTGTAGTGCCCGGTGCACCCCGGCTCTGCCTCTGAGTCTGCCAAAAGTATGTTATAGTTCCTGCTATCAGTTCAGTCCTCCTCCTCTGCATTCCTAAGCTACTGAACTGCATCAATAGTTTCCGTCATTGTCTAGCCTTCTCGTCTCCACGTTAGAGAAATACTGTATTCAATGGTCATTTAATATTCATCACGCACTACATGTAGAATAATGCATGGTCCAGTCTTAGAATCAAGTTAGCTTTTCCCCTCATGACTTCTAGTTTATATCAACATGTTCCCTAAACATTAGATACCAGATAGGGTTTAGGTACATGTCGCTCCGACCCTCCAGACTCTAGTCTCTGCTCCTAGCACAGAGTTCGTAGCCCCCAGCTTCTCCTAGTAACACGTCATTGCCAGTTTTCGCGCACCATTAGGTTAGAGGTCCCGGCTCCTTAGGTAGCCCCCTCCAAAGTTTCCGCCCATTCATGACATATTCTGTTACGTTTTGCATCACATGTCTAAGTAAACTCCCAGTTACACCTCTTTTTACTGTTATCTCTCGCGACTGCTACGCGTCACGCCTTCTACTCCACCTACTGTTACGCCTACTGCAATGTAATGCTATGTGTTTGCGCTATGTATATAAGTCAATGTTTTGTTATTAAATGTTAGCGCGCTCATCCCAGACCTAGCCCCAGCAGCTGCTGGGCCTCTTTTCCCCTGCTGGGCCCCAGTTGTCCTGCTGGGCCCTGTCATTCTGTTCCTATGCAGGTTGTCCTGATCCTGTCCTTATGCTGTAATAAACCTGCAGAAACTCCTACTACCTCGAATCTTGACTCTTATTTATTGAGCTATCTGTTATGCTATAAGTCTAGTCAAAAATAGGGTATTATTTATTTATTTACCACATAATGGCGCCCGAATAGGGACTTGCCCTTTCCCCACGCGTCGGTGAAGCCACGCCGACCCCCTGACCCTCTGCAGTCGTGACGGAACCATACTGGCCAAGTGCAGATATTTCTGCTTCAAGTATCCCTCAGGCCCACGGAGGAGACGGAGGAGGCGGTCCAGCATCCGAACGAGACGGTGGAGGAACGCGGCGAGTCCCGACCAGAGCCCAAACCGAGAGTCCAAGGTCCGAGGTATCCGGAGGCCCACCCGTAACTGAAGTCCGAAGTCCGAAGTCCGTCGTAGTCCAGTCCCGTTCGAGGCCTTCCGTTCCGTGCTGCCCGGTGAGTACCATTGCTGGGGTAGTGTCTAGACAGGGTCAGTCTAAATTGACTCCTGGTCCGTGGGTTGGTGGTACCCAAGCCCACAAACGAAGTGTTCACCTAGGTGGATACGGGTCTTGATGCGTTCCTTTATGGGACCGGTATGTTCCGTACTGTTATAGCAGTGCATCCAGTAACTCTAGTCTGTTCCGTTCTCGAGAATTCTGTTCTGTTTCTGTTTTCAGTATTTACAGGTAGTATTCTGTTCGAACTGTTATTTATAATGTTGTTTAATGTATTTCCAATGTCGTGGTATGCCTGAATTGTTTTCCCAATTGTTATTATTTTTCGTGTATTGTATTGTGTTCCGATTCAAGTTTAGAATGCCGCTCTTTTCCAAGTTACGTCAGTTAAAAACTAGAAAGGGTCTGCTGGAAGCAGCAGTTCCTGTTCCGCCTAGGGACAGTCCAGGTCACTTTATGTATCAGAAACATGGCATAAGCGCCATATTGTATCTAGATTTATGGGTAGAGTATACCAAACAGTTAGAAGAAAAGTATAGATGGCCCGTATCGGGTACATGGGATGCCGAATGTATCATGCGAGTAGAAGAAGCATTATGGAAAAAGAAAGCCAGACAGTCACAGAAAGATGCCATCGAGTTATGGCGTAAGGAAGCGCATAGAAGAACGGAAAAGGAAGTCAGAAAGTCAGAGTTAAGTAGAGAATCCCAAGAACGAGCCCAAGAAAGAGAATTAATCGAGATAGGTGAACAAGTCAAAGCTGAACAGTCAGACAGACAGAGGCATGCCCTTATTAAGGGTATGTATCCTCTCCTTGCCGAAGGCTTGCCAAAAGCGACCCCAGAGGCACCCAGTAATTTCCCGCCACCATTAGTTCCGACCAAGCTACGTCACAAACCGACCGCAGCTGATATTTTTATTTCGTCCTATTTGGACGACACAGTTCCAGAATATGCAAATCCAGTTCGCGCTCCACCTGTCCCTGTAAATCAGGCACTTCCCGTTCCTCCAGACACCGGAGTACCTGTTACGGTACCCCCCGGGTCAGCCTGCCATACAAGTTCAGCCCACGTTACAATTACCGACCCTGCAAGCACGAAGAATGTCAGTCGACGATTCTAGTCTAGGGGCCGCAGGAGGAGGTCCTCCTCAAACCCCGCCGCCACACAAACGTTTATCAGCACTCGAATTACATGCTCAAGCATCACAGCGTACTCCTAAAAGTAATAAGTCTGTTACAGAAATCAGACAAGCCCTTGCCGAATGCGTCTATGACACAGTCCCAGGCGAGTATAATATGGTTTTATATTCCGTACGCGTAAGAAGGGTGACCGAGTATCTAGTCACCTTACCAAATATGAAAGAAGATCTAGACAGAATATATCGTTTCATCCGTACAGGGGATGATCCAGAAAGTATTGGCGAGATTATGTCTCAAAGGAAAGCCGAGATTCAGCTCATGGTATTAAAGTTCCTGATCAATTGCTTAATAAGAGAACAAGATTACCCGTCTAAAGATCCCGCCGAAATGAGAATCCTGACAAGGTGGAGTGATAATATAGCCGAGGGTAAGCACAAGACCATTAGTGCCATGGAAAGTATGTACAAGAAAATTCGTAAAGAAATAATAAGGTTACACGAACAGCGTAAAGCAGCACAAGTAAGCGAGAAAGAAAGTATCTCTGATCCTGAAGAGGAAGACGAGAATCCCGCCAGAATAGCGTATGTAGGAAAATCCAGATTTCCAGATCGCCATTTACGCCTAGAACCCAAGTCTATTTTTCATCATCTAGCACCAGAACAAGGTTCCCTAGAACAAGTATTTCAAGCTACCGATCACATTCTGAAATCACGAGTCGGATATAGCGAATTAAGTACCATGCACGAACAAGAACTAGCCCGATCAGCAGTCCGATGGATTACTGATTCTACCACTTTTCCAGACGAAATAGTGGCACAAATGTTTCTGAAACTGCCCCCAGCCGAGCAACGACTGGTGGGTATGTATATGATCCAGCACCTCATTACCCTGTATGAGGGTCAACATTCTGATCCAGGCCCGTTACATGATATCCTGAACGAGTTACTCCAGTATAGATGGAGAGGTCTAAGTACCGATTTAATAAGTGTCATTCTAGAACAGCGCCACAAGTATAGAACGTTCCTGAACCCGCATTTTGTTCATGTCTCACCCCCAGAAAGTAAACCATTCTACATAGACAGACAGAATCCGCTACGAGAAGTCCACCCAGTCCAAGGGGCGGGTGGCGTAATGCAACGAGTGTTTGTATACACTCCGATATCAAAGATGGAACTTCTTGAAATGAAGAAATTAATCCCCTGTCACGACAAAGATCCAGCAGGGTTCCATAGAGAATTAAAAGACATGCTCCGTATGGGAGAATACACTTACCCAGATATCATTAAAATGTTAAAGGTCCTGCTACCCGCAGGGGTGTATGAAAAGTTAAAGGAAAAAGAATGGGAGGTGGGAGAGAAAAAGATCGATTGGGCAGCTCTAGAAGCTGAAGACAAGGCACGAGTACCAGGTACCGGTCTTGGAGATAAATGTAAAGAATTACCAGAATTATTGATTCAAGTTTTACCCAGATTATTGACAACTAGGAAAGAAGACTGGGATGCAATCTCAGCCTGTAAACAGAAACAAGATGAGGATATTAGTGATTTTTATTCTAGATTTGAGAAATGTTTCAGTATTAATAGTGGTCTCAAGACAAGTAGTGAGTCATACCCTCATCTTTTCGTTACCAAATTAGTCGAGAATTCAAGTCCACAAATTAAAAACCGAGTTTTGAAAGTCGAAAGCACCTGGCAAGCAAATACTCCGTCCCAGATGCTCCAGATGCTTCAGTATCACCAGAATAGAATTAGAGAAGAGCAAGAACACGAAAGAAAACGTATGAAAGACACGAAAATGAAAGTGCTAGTTGCACAGTCTATTCCTCAAGACAGTCAGAAGAGAGGTCCGACTCAAGCCAGTCACCCTGCGGCTCCCGTTAAAGGGAACTGCAATTATTGTAAACAACCAGGTCATTTTATAAACGAGTGTGCAGTTCTGAAACACAACATAGCTACTGGTAAGACTAAAGAAAGACCACGTCCGCCGAGACAAGAACAAGTTTCACAGACTCCTCAGTCACAGAATGCACTACAGACAGTTACAGTACCGCAGCCTATTGCTGCAACACAGCACGTTACATCGCAGATGTACCAGTATGCACAGTCCGAGTATCCAGAGTACCAGTCATATTCATGAAACAGCCTAGAGAGGGAGGTAGGTTTGCCTCTCATCGAGATACCTGTAGACCAAGAAGGTCCCTATGTTCATAGTCAAGTATTAGGGAAAGACAGAAAGTTTTTGATCGATACAGGGGCAAGTAGGACCACAATTAGTCACGCCGAAGTTCCAGGGGCTCCGCTCTCAGGCTCAAGAAATGTTTCCCTTGGATTTTCAGGAAAACCCATAGTTAATGAGATATCAAAGCCAGTTACTCTAGAAGTAGGTCCCTTGTCCCGTACTACTGATCTGTTACTTACTAAGTCATGTCCAGAAAATCTATTAGGCATTAAAACACTGAAAGAGTTAGGTGCAGTCATATGCTGTTCCCCAGAGGGAATACGTCTGTTCCTACGTGACTTTAAGGGTCACTATGTATTACGAGATTTTGATTCAAGATTGTCTAATGTTCCGCAGCATTTATGGGCGCAAGGTCCAACTGATGTAGGTTATATGCAAATCACACCCCATCGTGTGACTCTCAAATCAGGTGTAGTGTTACCACGAATCAGACAGTACAGATTGCCACCTGAGGCTGTAGCAGCCTTATCCAAAATTATTGACGAGCTCATGGCTCAAGGAGTAGTTGTAGAAACTGACTCCAATGTGTGTAATTCTCCGATCATTCCAGTCATGAAACGTACTGATCCAAATACACCCCCAGTATATCGATTAGTGATTGATTTACGAGAGCTTAACAAATGTATTATTCCTCAGTACCCAGTTGTTCCAGACATTTCTTCCCTGTTAACAGCCATTGATTCCGAAGCCATGTTTTTCACTGTTATTGACCTCAAGAATGCATTTTTTAGTGTTCCAATTCATCCAGACAGCCAGTTTCTTTTCGGATTTTGTTTAAATGGAAGGAGCTATATGTTTACACGCGCTCCTCAAGGTTTCACAGAAAGCCCTAGTATTTACAGTCAAGCACTCAAGAGACAACTAGACAACATTCACATGCCAACTGACACTGCCCTGCTCCAGTATGTCGATGATCTACTGATCACAGCCCGTTCTGAACGTGACTGCGAGCGTGCATCACTTACAGTTCTGTATTTTCTAGCCGAGATGGGGCACAAGGTGTCACCTTCGAAGCTTCAATTCTGTGTCCAGCAAGTGGTATACTTAGGACACTTGCTGTCCAAGAGGGGTAGGCAGTTGACACCCGACCGTATCCAGTTAATAGCGAGTCTTCCCCAGCCCAGAACCCAGAAGGAGGTACGTGCCTTTATCGGCCTTACTTCTTATTGTAGACAATGGATTCCCCAGTATGCATTCCTAGCCAAGCCACTGATACAGTTAACGACACAGGAGGCAGCCGTATCGACTGTCCTCCCTTGGACATCTGACCATACACTTAGTTTCAACGAGTTAAAGAAAGCCCTATGTCAAGCTCCAGTTCTAGCTACACCGAACTACAGTAAGCCTTTTACACTTTTCGTTACTGAACGCGAAGGTACAGCATTATCTGTCCTCACACAAGATCAAGCAGGTCAATACAAGCCCTGTGCTTATTTTTCGAGCACATTAGATCCAGTCGCCCAGGCGTTGCCTGCGTGCCTCAAGTCAGTTGCAGCCACAGCACTAGCTATCAGACAAAGTGATTCTATAGTTTTAGGACATTCCCTGACAGTACAGGTCCCACATTCAGTAGAAGTTCTTTTAAACCGAACACAAACTCAGCACTTGACAATTGCACGTTTAACAGGTTATGAATTGACACTGTTCCAGCCACACATAGAAATTAGACGCTGCAACGTCCTGAATCCTGCTACACTGTTACCATCAGTTAGTTCAAATCCAGACACACATGATTGTGTGGAAGTAGTTAACATTACGACAAAGCCAAGACAAGACCTGACAGACATTCCGTTACCAGATCCTGACCTGACACTTTATGTGGATGGTTCATGTATGAGAACTAGTACAGGAGAACTAGTCGCCGCGTATGCAGTGACTACCGACACTGAAGTTATTGAAACACACCGTATTGATACTCTGTCCGCTCAAGCAGCAGAGCTAGTCGCTCTGACACAAGCCTGTATACATGCCAAGAACCTGAAGGTTAATGTTTACACAGATTCACGTTACGCATTCGGAGTTGTACACGACTTCGGAGTGCTCTGGCAGGAGAGAGGTTTTATGACTTCTCATGGAACCAAGATTCAGCATGGTCTCCTTATTCAAGCCCTGTTAGATGCCATACATTTACCGACATCTATTGCTATCATGAAATGCAAAGCACATACGAAAGTTACTGACATTATTTCCCAAGGTAATGATTTAGCAGACCGCACAGCCAAGCTTACAGCACAGACTCCAGACATTCCAGTTAATATGACACATACTCCAGATCCGATTACATGCATGACAGTTAAGGACCCTACTCAAGATGTCATAGATATCCAGTCACATGCTACTCCTGATGAAATCAAGAAATGGTCTGTACAAGGAGGGGTCCAGACAGATCAAGGATGGTTAACGAAGGGTAGAGCCACATGGTTCCTCCCCGATTCTATGGTTCAAGTTATTATCAATACCGCACATAGTCCAGCACATTTAGGAGAAAAAGCTATGTTAGACAGTATCCAGACCATTTGGTTCAACAAGCATTTACGAGCTGCAGCCAAGCAGAAAGTCCGTACCTGTATGATATGTTGTCAGTTTAATCCAGGTAAAAGTGTCCCGGTGGAACAAGGTGGTTTCCAGCCCCCTGACCACCCTTTTGAGGTCCTCCAGATGGATTATATTCAAATGGAGCGATGTCGAGGTTTCAAGTATGTCCTTGTAGTTGTATGCGCCTTGTCCAGGTGGACAGAAGCATATCCAGTCCCAGATTACACAGCCGCGACCACTGCCAAGCAGTTGGTTCGTGAATTCTTCCCTAGATATGGACTCCCTAGAGTCGTATATTCTGATAACGGCCAGCCATTCTCATCTGAACTCATGAAACACGTTTCTCTTTTGTTAGGGTACCAGTGGAAGTTCCATTGTGTACGCCATCCAGAAGCAGCTGGACTAGTCGAAAGGCATAATCAGACTCTGAAAATCCGTATAGCAAAAGTCTGTAAAGACAAGGGTGTGGACTGGTTAGTAGCTTTGCCAGTCGCTCTGTTTTAAATGCGTATGGTCGCACATTCCAGATCAGGTCTGTCCCCGTATGAGGTCGTTTTCGGCCGCCCCCCTAATATGTGGGGTACTCCTAGACCCCGAAGTATTACCGATGTTTCATGTAATATGCTGACAGATTACCTAGCTTCCTTGATGTCTGCCCTCAACTCATGTCGTTCACAGGTTGCCGCCGCATTTCCAGACAATACCGAGGTGGCACCGCACGAGATCGTTCCAGGCTCCCTTGTGATGATCAGAAATTTTGACAGATCAAGTCCGCTGGAACCACGTTGGAAGGAGCCACGTCAGGTCCTCTTGACCACCCGAACTGCCGTCAAGTTGGAAGGCAGGAAGGGGTGGGTCCACCTTTCTCATGTAAAACTTTTCAAAGGATCGAAACCAGTCTTCAAAAACATTTCCAAGAACATTTCCCAGGATTCGAAGGATTGCCAGAACATTGTTTTAAAGGACTGTCCCGCACAAGACATTATTACAACCCCTCCCTTGTTAGAGAAAACTCCGCAACAGGAGTATAAGTTAAAGCTCAGGTCTAATAAGTCAGCCAGTTTGATTGTATAAGTCCTCCCCTAGGTGAAACGGTTAGACTGTTTCTGACATGTATAAAACAGACCCCCATAGTGAGAGAGTCAGTCAAAGCTCAATCAAATGTATCGTTTTTCTGAGTTTCGTATTATTCATCAGCATAATGGTTTCTTGCACCAGCTATGCTTTCTATCTGCGTTTTTCAGTTCCTCATGTAAATATGTCTGCTCATGCTACAGTAGAGCACACGTTTAGTGATCTGCCTCCTCACGAATATGCATACCGCCTCGCCATGCGTAATAACACATTTATCCGTATGTTACATTATTCACACCAGACCAGCAATGCCACAAATTGTTGGGTGTGTGGTCGACTCCCCCCTTTCCAGACACCGAAGGGAGTTCTGCCATTTTTTCCTTATCCGTTCTCACACAATGGTTCGTGTGGAGCATGGTCCACGTTAACGTCATCCTCAACAGATATGTCTTTTCTTAACAGTACATGTTTCCCAGACAAGCAAGGTTTCCCCCACAGAACAGGTTTAGATCTAGAAAACGAAGTATATAATTTAGGAAATTATTCGTCGAATTTCATGGTTCTGAATGTTCAGTCTGATACTACTCCAGACTCACCCGCTATTTCAGTACTACCAGTCAAAGGCGAATTATGTGTCCGTAGTTATGGTTCTGTACATATAGGTCATAGTGAATGTACTATTGTTATCAAGTATAGTGACAGTGGGAAATCTATTTTCAAAGCTTCACGTCATTCTTATTTTATTTGTGGTCAAACTGCATATGTCCGTCTGCCCCTCGATTGGGAGGGAACCTGTTACATTGCTTTCCTACTGCCACCTGTTTTTCTAGCCCCACCTGACTATCATAGGAATTCTTTCTTAGTACACACTAGACACAAGAGAAATCTCCCGATTGTCGATTATACTGAAACCGCCGCAGAGCAATTCATTGATATAGATAAAGGTGTTTTCCCTTATTTAGGCACAGTTGTAAATAGTAAGCTTATTCGTAGGTTAACAAGAACCCTTGAAGCAGTAGTAGATGAGACTGCCTCCGCTCTAGGTAACTTAACTGAAGAGCAATCCTTTATGAGAATTGTCGTTTTACAGAATCGTCTCGTCCTTGACGTCATACTGGCCGATAGGGGCGGGGCCTGTAGAATTCTCGGATCCAGTTGTTGTATTTTCATTCCAAATAACGCGCCGTCTGTTTATTCAGCTATAACCAGACTCCATAAAATTGCCCATCTGTTACACCAAGATCCAGGCACCTGGACATGGTCCGGTTGGTTCTGGAATATAATTTCCGCATGGGGTTGGAAAGTCCTGTCCTTTTTAGGTATTGCAGTAGCGATCATATTTAGCTGCTGCCTCTGTATACAATGTGGCCCTGCGATTTGCAGCATGTGTGCTACCTCTTGTATTCCCAGTCCCAAGCCCCGTTCTAAATCTCGTTCCAAGACAATTCGAGACGAGCAAATGGTACTGTATGAAATGATAGACGGTATCATGAATATTGATGTTTCCTGATGGAAACGTAGTGACAAGGAGGGAATGTGGAAAAGTAAATTTTGCCATGTTCTGTGTCCCTACGCCTCATCCATCATATGTTATGTGTGCATGACCAATATGCATATGTTATTCCCCATTTCTGATTAAAGACGCAATTACAGTTGTGTCCACCTCTAGTATGTTAGTTTCCAGTCCTCGTGAATACTACGAATATCAGGCCTATGTAAGTAATGTTGCCACGTTTCTCAGTGTGCACGTTATTCAATTATAAAGTCCCCGTTTCCAGGCCTCAAAAAGGGCCCGGACCACAGATTCAGCTCCTGTCTCCTGAAAGCCTCGCTGAGGAGCGATACAGCCCCCACCTGTATCCTCGACCCTTCACTTACTTCCTGCCTTGTAGTGCCCGGTGCACCCCGGCTCTGCCTCTGAGTCTGCCAAAAGTATGTTATAGTTCCTGCTATCAGTTCAGTCCTCCTCCTCTGCATTCCTAAGCTACTGAACTGCATCAATAGTTTCCGTCATTGTCTAGCCTTCTCGTCTCCACGTTAGAGAAATACTGTATTCAATGGTCATTTAATATTCATCACGCACTACATGTAGAATAATGCATGGTCCAGTCTTAGAATCAAGTTAGCTTTTCCCCTCATGACTTCTAGTTTATATCAACATGTTCCCTAAACATTAGATACCAGATAGGGTTTAGGTACATGTCGCTCCGACCCTCCAGACTCTAGTCTCTGCTCCTAGCACAGAGTTCGTAGCCCCCAGCTTCTCCTAGTAACACGTCATTGCCAGTTTTCGCGCACCATTAGGTTAGAGGTCCCGGCTCCTTAGGTAGCCCCCTCCAAAGTTTCCGCCCATTCATGACATATTCTGTTACGTTTTGCATCACATGTCTAAGTAAACTCCCAGTTACACCTCTTTTTACTGTTATCTCTCGCGACTGCTACGCGTCACGCCTTCTACTCCACCTACTGTTACGCCTACTGCAATGTAATGCTATGTGTTTGCGCTATGTATATAAGTCAATGTTTTGTTATTAAATGTTAGCGCGCTCATCCCAGACCTAGCCCCAGCAGCTGCTGGGCCTCTTTTCCCCTGCTGGGCCCCAGTTGTCCTGCTGGGCCTCTTTTCCCCTGCTGGGCCCCAGTTGTCCTGCTGGGCCCTGTCATTCTGTTCCTATGCAGGTTGTCCTGATCCTGTCCTTATGCTGTAATAAACCTGCAGAAACTCCTACTACCTCGAATCTTGACTCTTATTTATTGAGCTATCTGTTATGCTATAAGTCTAGTCAAAAATAGGGTATTATTTATTTATTTACCACAGTACCACCATTCCCAGTCCAGGGACCCACAACTAGGAAGGGAAAGGACTGTGTCCAAGAAAGGAATTATCCCGTGAGGGCATGGCAGCGCTCATCATACACCCCTGCCAGAAAGACAGGGTGGCCAAGCCATAAGTGGTGGCAGACAGCTAGTGATGAGCTTTAAGAAGTAGAGGACACCAGTAAAGAAATAAACTGTAATTGCCTAGGGGGCAACATACATTCAATCGCCACCATTCAAACTAAGAACCTGAGTGACAAGAGGTCCCAAGAGCATAAACAACAGAGCTTGCCAGCGGGTCAGTCATTGTCACTAAGATTGTTATCAGCAGCAGCTTGGGAGGTGGCGGGCGAGGAATAATGTGACCTGTCCAGTTTTTTAGAGAAAGCCAACGCCTCTCTGGGATCCGGAAAAATGAGAGTCTGGGAGACTTGCTTGATGTGCAATTTGGCAGGATAAATCAATGAGTAGGGGATCGCGTGCTCTTGTAGGATGCGCTTTGCCGGCAGGAATTCAGGGCGAGCCGCCTGAACCGCAGTGGTGTAATCAGGATAGAACGAAAGTGAATTGCCCTGATGACGGATCTCCCCTTTCTCTCTGGCAGCGAGTAGAATAGTGTTGCAGTCCCTGAAGTTCAGCATTTTGGCTATGAAGGGGCCAGCCGCCAGGCCAGGGCCTGGACCTGGGCCAAGGGAGCGGTGGGCCCGCTCGACGATGAAGACAGGTGAAAGGATATCGCCAAAGAGCTCATGAACCAACTGCTCCACATAGTCCTCCATGCGGAAGATGTTGGTGGACTCGTGCACCCCCGTGATGCGGAGGTTGCTCCTGTGGGAGCACGCCTCCAAATTCTCGTTCTTGGTCCGGATGAGATCTAGTATTTTGTCCATCTGCAACAGTTTCTGACTATCTTGGGTGGCGGCAACATCCGCGTCCGATACCCTGGTCTCTACGTGCAGAAGGCGGGCATCGTGGGAGTCGACTCGGGCCTTCACTATATCCAGGCGAGCGGCCAATTTATACAGCTGTGTTGCAATGCCAGTGACAGTGGACTTGAAGCCCAGCATGATGGCCTTTAGGTCGTCTTCACGTGTTGGAGCCATGTCGGATAGAGCCGAAGGGTCCCCTCCGTCAGCACCTGCGCACTCCTGGCGCGTCTGGCGGTACTGATCAAAGGTGATTTTAGCCTGCTTGGGGTTGGTTTTTCCCATGCCTAGTGGAGTAGTCTGACAGCGGAATGGAGGCTACAGAGCAAGGAAGAAAGCGGTGCGCCCGAAGGCGGTAGAGCAGCGCAGGAGAAAGCGGATGCACAAGACCAGCAGGCAGTTGGGTCGATTGGCAGAGGCAGTTAACAGGTAGGCCGGAGGTAAGTGTAGCATGGAGGCTGCCAGTGGGCGAAGCAGATGGTCATCGGGCCCACCAGTCCAGGAGGTGCGAGGCGAGACCTGGCGTGAAAAGGATGGACAAGACTGGTGTGGCAACAGTAGTAATGATGTGCGTGCAGGGCCGCCATAGAAATAGAGGGGGGTACAAAAGGGGGTGGTGATGGACGGAGCATCTGAACCAATCAAACACTCACACCCAGTCAAAAGATCTGGGTTTAATCCATCACCGTTCTTTAGCCCACTCTGCCACCCCAGTTCAGACATGGCTATATGCAAATCAGTCTGACCCTGTGCCTCATGGGAACAGTCCAGCCTGAACTGCCAAGCCATGCCTTCCCTGGACCGGAAACAAGCTTCCGAGGAACGGTTTCTGGCATTACAGCCGTCTTCAGCCCGGCTTGCTTGAATCCAGTGGCAAAGTGAGCAAGGGACTCACGTCTGAGCATACCCTGCCACACTTATGGCAGCCAAAAGCGGTACAAAAGGGGGTGGTGATGGATGGAGCATCTGAACCAATCAAACACTCACACCCAGTCAAAAGATCTGGGTTTAATCCATCACCGTTCTTTAGCCCACTCTGCCACCCCAGTTCAGACATGGCTATATGCAAATCAGTCTGACCCTGTGCCTCATGGGAACAGTCCAGCCTGAACTGCCAAGCCATGCCTTCCCTGGACCGGAAACAAGCTTCCGAGGAACGGTTTCTGGCATTACAGCCGTCTTCAGCCCGGCTTGCTTGAATCCAGTGGCAAAGTGAGCAAGGGACTCACGTCTGAGCATACCCTGCCACACTTATGGCAGCCAAAAGCGGTACAAAAAAGGGTGGTGATGGACAGAGCATCTGAACCAATCAAACACTCACACCCAGTCAAAAGATCTGGGTTCAATCCATCACCGTTCTTTAGCCCACTCTGCCACCCCAGTTCAGAAATGGCTATATGCAAATCAGTCTGACCCTGTGCCTCATGGGAACAGTCCAGCCCGAACTGCCAAGCCATGCCTTCCCTGGACCAGAAACAAGCTTCCGAGGACCGGTTTCTGGCATTACTGCCGTCTTCAGCCCGGCTTGCTTGAATCCAGTGGCAAAGTGAGCAAGGGACTCACGTCTGAGCATACCCTGCCACACTTATGGCAGCCAAAAGCGGTACAAAAGGTGGGTGGTGATGGACGGAGCATCTGAACCAATCAAACACTCACACCCAGTCAAAAGATCTGGTTTTAATCCATCACCGTTCTTTAGCCCACTCTGCCACCCCAGTTCAGACATGGCTATATGCAAATCAGTCTGACCCTGTGCCTCATGGGAACAGTCCAGCCCGAACTGCCAAGCCATGCCTTCCCTGGACCGGAAACAAGCTTCCGAGGACCGGTTTCTGGCATTATAGCAGTCTTCCGCCCGGCTTGCTTGAATCCAGTGGCAAAGTGAGCAAGGGACTCACGTCTGAGCATACCCTGCCACACTTATGGCAGCCAAAAGCGGTACAAAAGGGGGTGGTGATGGACGGAGCGTCTGAACCAATCAAACACTCACACCCAGTCAAAAGATCTGGGTTTAATCCATCACCGTTCTTTAGCCCACTCTGACACCCCAGTTCAGACATGGCTATATGCAAATCAGTCTGACCCTGTGCCTCATGGGAACAGTCCAGCTTAAACTGCCAAGCCATGCCTTCCCTGGACCGGAAACAAGCTTCCGAGGACCGGTTTCTGGCATGACAGCCGTCTTCAGCCCGGCTTGCTTGAATCCAGTGGCAAAGTGAGCAAGGGACTCACGTCTGTGCCTCTGAATAAATGAGAACGTCTACAGCAATGGGCCTCTATTTGTTGCTTTTGGAAAATTGATGGGCTGCTCCGTGCCCATTGTGTTAAGTGGCCGCCCTGTAGGGTCGGGGGCTCCTGGAATCGGAGGATGTTTGGTAAAGTTGAATTGGGAGCATGACCCACTGGCTCTCCCGGAACCTAACAAGGGTATGCTAATGAAGTAAACACTGGGGGCGCGAAGAAAGGGATTCGGAAAGGAACACTTCCTTTTCGATCGTGCTGGAGACTGGCATTTTTCAGGACACTTTAATAACATTTGAGCATTCTGCAATAACTTAGAAGATTTTTGGCCAGTCATACCTTATTTCCACACTTAATTTGTGCAGGCAAAAACGAAGAGAAGGATTTCCTTACCTGTATCACAACGAGAAGTTTGCCTGCATTATGGGAGTTGTATTTTCAACAGACTGGTCATGTGACTTAATTGCTTTAAGCAAGCACGTTTGCACTAAGCATTCGATAATGCTTCCACCTGTGAGCAAGGCTGTATTTAATGTCGAAACGCGTAAGGTGAAGGAAGCTGTTTTGTGCTGCTGTGCCTCTGAATAAATGAGAACGTCTCCAGCAATGGGCCTCTATTTGTTGCTTTTGGAAAATTGTTTGTCTGCTCCGTGCCCATTATGTTAAGAGGCCGCCCTGTAGGGTCGGGGGCTCCAGGAATCGGAGGATGTTTGGTAAAATATAAATATATATATATATATAGATATATATATATATATATTACATCCAAATAATAAAATGCAGTACATTGAGGCGAATATCTTAAAATGGTGGTGCAAGGTGGAACATAAATGCATAACAATGTGACTTCACTACACAAAGGCGGAGTAGAAAAAGAACAGATATATATGTATGTGTATAGGCATATATATCTTAGAGGATATCCGGGCGAAAAATAGTGTTGCCAAGTTGAAGATAGGCCAAGTAAAGAGAAATGGATAAGTGCAGTTAGGAGTCAAGTAGGTATTTGTGCAAGCCCCAAGAATAGCAGAAAAAGTGGTAAAAAATGATTAACCATAGTGTTGACAGAAATGGTAAAGTGCCACCGAAAGATCCAAAGTTTGGTGATAGACGTAAGGTCTTACCTGTACAGACATAAAGTCTGTACTCCAAATAGCAGGACCGTCAGATCTGACTAGTATACAGCTATTGAAAACAGAAGAATGGAGAAGAGGGTCCTAGAGTGATACATATTGCGCATACAGGAAATGAGTGAACTGCTGGATTAAAAACTAAGAGAAATACCTAATTGAAACAAAGAATGTTCCTTGATGAATGATCAGCGGCGTCTGTAGCAAACAATTCTCAATTGGGCCACACAGAGAAAACCTGAAGAATGATGACAAGTTAATCACGATAGTGGTCCAGAATAATAGTGATGCAGAAGGTATAAAACAAGCCAGGGCAGATGTAAGTACCTGATCTAGATCGGAGACAACTACAAGTGATCAAGACGATGGATGCAAATTAGGAAGCTTGCAGGGCCGATCAAACGTACGGGCGAGTCTGCAGTGAATAGAAATAGACCCACTAAGAGTGAGATACCGGGTGATCCTAATGACCATCAGAGATGCGCAACATTACATGAACTATGACGCTGATTACCTGTGGTATTACAGACCGTGGGGATTCACTGATATTGGAAAACTTGATGGCTGATATATACCTAGGACATTAGCGTCAGAAACACCTACGTGTGATGATCTAAAAGGAAATACCAAAGAATACTCGATTACGGCTGGATTGTGCACAGAGCACAAATTTAAACCAAACCCAGAATGAGGAGGGGTAGTATGCTCACCTTGTGTCAGATAGGTCGCTGGAGCTTAGGAAGTACCCAATATCTGACGGGCACCGAGCTTGGAAAAATTAGCCCAAGACTCTGAGAGCGGGGCATGGAGTAAGTGCCCCACACCGCGGTGCCACCCTGACCCTTCCCATCATCCACTTTAGTGCGTGGTTTTGTATTCAATTCTTTTGTTTTTATGATGGTTTTTATCTAGAATCACAAGAGGTTTCCTGAAGAAGGCGGTCAACGCCGAAACACGCGTAGAGATTGTCATCCTATCTACCTGAATTTCTGAAAACACTTGTCATAATCTTGTTTCTGGATACAGAAGTTTTTATGAATTATTGAGAGAACTATATGGTGGTTGTTTCATGTTGCAATTTTGCTATTGCTTTTTTTAAATTGAACTCTTCATTTTTATGTATAACAATTTATTAAATATATATATTTTTTATAATTCCTTTGTTTGTTAGCACATTGAGGTTTTTGTTCATCAAACTTCCACGTTTAACCTGATTTCAGACAGGTATGCCGTTGCCTAGGAACCATTATTACTAAAATTGTTGTTGCCCTGTCCTAGGTACTCTATCTAGACTCAGGGGGTCCCTTTTTATTATATTGAATAAAGCGCAGCATGTGAATCTAGAACCGAATAATGCTGCAAATCTACTTGCTGTACTGGGTTATGTATGTTATAACCACAGCTAAGGCTTTACCATCCCGGATCTTGCAGCCATGTTTCTCTGGACAGGCTCCAGTCGCCAACTATGTTCTATAAGAATACAACACTTTCAGAACTTTGCCATGTTTTTCATGCAAGGCAATAAAAAAAAGATGCAAATCTAATTTTGTTCAAACAGTGAATCTGTGCACCACCAAGCACTGAAGCAATTTCTATCAATTTAGAAGATCTTTCTTATAAACATAATGCCACACTTTTCATCCATCTTGCAAGTCAGACAACACTTGTTCAAATATTAACTGTCATAAGACAAAGTGCAAACAGTAGCAGTTTGTAAACAAAAACCTGGGGAAAAGGTAAACATCTCCAGCGTTCAATAATACTAATACAGTGACTTGTGCCTGCTGTAAAAGGCTCACTGAGTAAAGAAAGCCACATTTTCCTGTGCCAATAATGCTAAAAACTATCAGGATACATACATTAGAAATGTATGTGGAAGGCCATTTAGCATGTTAAAATTGAAGGATTCCAGAGGGTGATTGGTAGGGCCAAAGTGCTAATTAAAAAAATGAAACTAAAATAAAAATCTTGTTCCACTTTTATTCTGGTGAACCTCATGCGGTCAATGAGTGCTGTCCAGAAGTAGCAAAACCAATTTTCACTAGGGTGTACGTTCATTGTATGGGTTTCTCTACAAAGTGATTTATGGGTAATATTGTCTGTGGGCTGTATGACAAGCCACACCCAAATCTAGTGCTCTAAACATTGCTGTACGTATTGCAACAGTATTTCAATGACAAATATACTTTATGAGCTGAAATATATTTACACAAAAAAGCAAAGGTTACAGGGACGTTATAGTTAGTAATTTGCCTTTAAAAAACCCTACAAATTCACTGAAAAACCAAAGGTTACAGAGGTTGTATGGGTGTATAAGTGGTGGTGTGAGAAGCTGTGTGGTGAGTGAGTGGCTGTATTGGACTGTGAGTGGGTGTGTCAGTGAGTAGGTCTATTAGTGGCTGTATGGGTGAGTGAGCGTGTGTGAATGGCTGTATGGGTGACTGAGCAGATGTGTGTATGTGCTTGTATGGATGTGTGAATGAGTGTGTGTGGGTGTGTGAGTGGTTATATGGGTGAATGAGTGGCTGTCTTCAGAGGCTGTATGGGTGTGTGATTGGATGCATAGGTGAATAAGTGGGTGTGTGAGTAGCTGTATGGGTGAGCGTTTATGTGAGTGAGGTGCAGTATGATTGAGTGGCTGTATGAGTGAGTGGGTATGTGAGTAGCTCTATGGATGAGGGAGTGATTGTGTGAGTACTTGTATGGGTATGTTAGTGGTTGTATGGGTGTGTGTATGAGTGACTGTGTGGATGTGTGAGTGGTTCTGTGGATAATATCATGAGTGATGTCATTTGAGATGTCAACAGTGATGTCACTGACCATGTCATGAGTGATGTAATATGTGAGGTCATAAGCAGTGCATTGCAGGGGCACACGGTATAGTTAGCACAGGTAACTATAACTGCTGAATTTCTATGATTTTGTACATGTGAAATCTAAGCCGGTCTATAACGTCCCTGTAACCTTTGGGATAAAAAAAAATATATTATACATATAGTTGATTGTATGGTCCACTAAGTATAACTCTATTTGGTTTAATTTGTTAATATTTAGCTCAGAAAGTTTAACTCATGGAAACATCAGAGAAATGAACATTTACATGTACTTGTTTTCCAGATGTTTGCTGAGAAGCTCTGGTTGCTTCAACTTCAATCATATATGCTGCACTGATTGCTAGAAGGCCAATCCAGTACAAAAATCTGCCACTAGGTGTCAGAAGGGGGTTGTATCTGACTGTGCATAGAGTGAGGCAGATGTCCATCGAGCTCAGTTGCCACCATCCTCTTTCCAATGGCAGGGTCCCAAGAGGAAAGATCCTGTTTGAGTAGTCATTCCCTCACATTCGGGGTTGGCCGACGTATGGTGATGGTTGGTTCCGCAGGGAGATGAGTGGAACCGTGGATTGGAATCAGGCCATGATGCAATTACAGAATTAAGGGGCAAAACAAAACCTAACTAATAAGGTTTACCTGCCTTCACCCATGACAGAGTGGCCTAGCAATACAATTCATGTGCCTGGCTTACTGAGAGGAGGACCCATGAACATGCAAGAAGTAAAAAAGGCATCCAGTCAACCTGCTACTTTCATTGCCCTCTCGGATGACTGGACCTAGGGACATAATTAATTAAGGATACACCAAAAAAAACAATTAATTTAACTTTGCTAATGCTTCTTCTAGTGCACACTATCTAACCAAAGATTCCTCACCTTAAAAATGTTGCAAGGCTGGATCAGTAGAATTTTAGAGACATGCTTCTGCACACAGATAGGTGGCACTATGTGGCTCTGCATCGATTCTGTACTGCTCAGAAAAGAGGTAATGGAGTTACATATAGGCTCTACCCCTGCACAAGGATGTTAGTTTCTTAATCTTTCTCCTTTCATGTCCATGGACGCAGGGCACTCCAGAAGGAATTAAAGGTGACAGGGAGCCAAAATCTATATTGGAACCTTATTCTGGTGTTCAGGAGTCCACTACACATAATGAGGTGGTGGCATGGCATTACAGGCGGTAAGTTACTTGTTCTTTGTATGGATATTTCTAACTGCAGATTCCTCCCTGTAGGAAGCTGGACTTCTTGCCCCCATTTGAACTGCTAGATGCTGGTTTTTCAATTCTGACAGTGCACCGAAGCCTGCTAACTAGGCTCCAGTGCCAGTGTTCTTTCCCTTAAAAATGAAATATCTATTTGTATCCCAATTGGAAACGACTGATGTCAGTACTACATTTATCATTAAATGCACCCAGAGGGCACATTAGAGGTGCCCCCTGAAACCTTACTAGTCTTCTAGTGTGTTGGCATATTGGATCCTTCCAGCCTGCTACCACAGATGTGTTTCTGACCCCCCAGCAGATGAGAGCTCATGCTCTCAGGAGGTCAAGAACAATTCCTGCTTTGGCAGGAAGTGTTATCACCTCCTCCAGCAGGATGGCTAGGGAATCTGCATCCCAAGGCCAGAGGCGTTAAAGCCTCTTCTGCCTTGTATATGTGACCATGGCTTCCTTCAGACCAGGTATTGCCAACCTCCTGCCCTGAGGTCCACCTGGCACAAGGACAGATGGAAAATCAGCTATGCAAGGAAGCGTGTTGCACCTCTAGAAAGACAAGGCGCCAACCCTGCCAGCCTGCCTGCTGTTCATGACAATTGCACTGACCCGGCTCATCCAGAAAGTGGTGTCACCTCCCAAACCTGTGGAGGAGTGACTCACGACTTCAACTAGCCAGCAATGTGTCCCTAGAAGATCTGCTTTCCCCGCACGTTTGCAGGAACCAAAATGACTGACAGAAATGTCTCTGCAGCACGGCCCGCTGTAAACAGCTGCACATCACACAAGCTCCCCAGACCGAGTTGCGGTGAACCAACGGTGCCCCTGAGGCACAGAGACCCTCAAAGGCTGAGCTCCAACTTGGGTTTATTCGGACTGGCCCCCACCAGTCCCCATCTGTCTTTATGCAGGACGGCAGGAACTGCTAGAGCCTCTGGACCACCGCAACCGATGCCTGAAAGTACCACTGCACTTGTGCCCCACAGTGCGAGAAGTGGACTCACGGAGCACAGGAGCCGCCCAGGTGAGTTGCAGTGGGCCAATGGTGTCTCTGTGTGCCCGAGACCCTCAAGGACTGAGTCCCATTGTAGGTTTACCTGGACTGCCCCCACTCCGTCCTTAATTGCAGCCTCTTTTGAATTGGACCATTCCCCATTGATTTAAACGGGGTACCTGACGCTGAAACAGACCTCTGCACCCTGAAGCCCCAGAGCTGAATGAGGTGACCTGTTGGTGCTGCCTTGGACCTTGCCCCATACTTACTTTAAATCCAGAAGAACAGTCCTGTAAGTACACATATGCAGCATAGGTTTCATTCCCATAAGATAACATTACTGCTTTAAAGATACAAACGAAAGTGTATTTCTGTATACTGAGCAACTTTGATAACTCCCCAAATGCAAGTGTATTTCTGTATACTTTCAAAACAGTGATATTTCAAAACAAAGTACTTACCCCATTACAAAGTTCTTAGCATTAGAAAAATATATAAAATCAACTGTTATTTTTCTAAATTTGTGTGGATCTCCTTTTTGAGTGTGTGCATCATTTATTGACTCTGTGTGTACAACAAATGTCTAACACTCCTCTCTGATAACCCTAAAGTTGCTCGACCACACTAGCCCAGACAGAGCACCTTGGGTTTGCAAGAGCAAGCCCCTGTCGACTTATAAGGAATGCCTAGACTCTTAGCACAGCCTAACTCTTTTTGGTATAAAAAGTCAGCTGCCTACATTAAATTCTCTACGCAGCTGGCACCAGCTAAAAGAAGCCTTTGTGAGCAGAAGGCAGACTTCTTGCAGCAAGTTTACAGATAGGAGTGCAGACTCTGACGTGGGAAGAAAACAGTGTAGGGAGAAAATAAAAGTTAGGGTATAGCCCATTTGAATGATTTTCAGGACCCATCTATTTGACAGATGAATTTCCAGCTAGGAACAAAATGTTCCTCTTACCAGCTGAGAATAGACCTGTTAAAGAAAGTTTAAGTGCCTTGGAATGTGACCAAAGCAGGAGATGAAGAGTTAGAGGACAGCTGCCCCTGCTGGTGCAGTAGGCTCGGCCACTGCCACAACATCTTCCCCAAAAGGACTGGGTTGGTACTGTCTGTAAGTTAGTCCCCTGGAATAACTCCTAAACTTCCTGTACTTTTGGTGAAACTGCTTGGTCACCAGCATCATGATGTTGCTTGACTGTCCTTATATTATTAGACTTTGGACTCCGCCTTCTCTCTGAACAATTTGAAGCCATGAAAGGCCCTGTCCGTAGGGATGCTTGAACATCACCTACAAACTTAGTGGAATGCTTGGACATCACCTGAAAACCTGGTTGATCACATCCAGGTGTGCCTTCTTGGACATCGCCTGAAAACCTGTTTGCTCACAACCAGGTATGCCTTCCTAGCACTAAACTGGCGCCAATAGCTCTGCCAACACAATCAGTGGTGTCGAAGCTAATGCACAAGACTTACTTTATCATACCCTGACCATCATGCATCATTTGAGCAAGTGAGACCCTGGGGTCTTTCAGCACAGCTAGCAAGATCTCACTGGCCATGTCCCATAAAGCAGGCACAGACTTGCCCAGATGTTAAACTGTGTCACGAATCTTAAGGCCAAACTAGTAGGAGAGAACCTTCTCTTTCCAAAGGTGTCAATACAATTTAACTTCCTTTCTGGAGGGCTAGTCCTGAAAGCAACAGGGGTATCCTTACTCATGGAGGCTTCTAACACCAGGCTTTCAGGAGTAGTATGTCTTGTCAGAAAGTCAGAATAATCGGGAGTATTCTCTATGTCACCTAGAAACAGGTCGACTAACCAGAGGGCCTGAGCATGGTTTGAACCAAGTGACCATGAGTGTGTCTGTAAGAGCCTACATAAATGGACGTGGTTGAAGAATCTCAGTTAATAAGCTAGCCTTAGTGTCAACAATAGGCAATTGTAGGACAGTAAAAGTGCCCGTCACAAAACTACTGCAAAAGAGGCACTTTCTTCCTTTGGTAGTCTCAGTGGCAAGTCTAGCTCAGTCTTGGAAGATGTATCCAGCCCACTGGCATTCTGTAAATCCCGGTATATCCCCAGGAAGGGGTGAATCAGGTCATCCGCCTGCTTGTCATCATCAGTGTCATGGGAAATATTTTGCACACGCCAAACTGCATCAGAGTCAGATCTAAATAAGGAATCTAGACTGACAGTACTTGAGAAAGAGGTACAAAAGGGGGTGGTGATGGACGGAGCATCTGAATCAATCAAACACTCACACCCAGTCAAAAGATCTGGGTTTAATCCATCACCGTTCTTTAGCTCACTCTGCCACCCCAGTTCAGACATGGCTATATGCAAATCAGTCTGACCCTGTGCCTCATGGGAACAGTCCAGCCCGAACTGCCAAGCCATGTCTTCCCTGGACCGGAAACAAGCTTCCGAGGACCGGTTTCTGGCATTCCAGCCGTCTTCAGCCCGGCTTGCTTGAATCCAGTGGCAAAGTGAGCAAGGGACTCACGTCTGAGCATACCCTGCCACACTTATGGCGGCCAAAAGCGGTACAAAAGGGGGTGGTGGTGGACGGAGCATCTGAATCAATCAAACACTCACACCCAGTCAAAAGATCTGGGTTTAATCCATCACCGTTCTTTAGCCCACTCTGCCACCCCAGTTCAGACATGGCTATATGCAAATCAGTCTGACCCTGTGCCTCATGGGAACAGTCCAGCCCGAACTGCCAAGCCATGTCTTCCCTGGACCGGAAACAAGCTTCCGAGGACCGGTTTCTGGCATTCCAGCCGTCTTCAGCCCGGCTTGCTTGAATCCAGTGGCAAAGTGAGCAAGGGACTAACGTCTGAGCATACCCTGCCACACTTATGGCGGCCAAAAGCGGCACAAAAGGGGGGGGTGATGGACGGAGCATCTGAATCAATAAAACACTCACACCCAGTCAAACGATCTGGGTTTAATCCATCACCGTTCTTTAGCCCACTCTGCCACCCCAGTTCAGACATGGCTATATGCAAATCAGTCTGACCCTGTGCCTCATGGGAACAGTCCAGCCCGAACTGCCAAGCCATGTCTTCCCTGGACCGGAAACAAGCTTCCGAGGACCGGTTTCTGGCATTCCAGCCGTCTTCAGCCCGGCTTGCTTGAATCCAGTGGCAAAGTGAGCAAGGGACTCACGTCTGAGCATACCCTGCCACACTTATGGCGGCCAAAAGCGGTACAAAAGGGGGTGGTGATGGACGGAGCATCTGAATCAATCAAACACTCACACCCAGTCAAAAGATCTGGGTTTAATCCATCACCGTTCTTTAGCCCACTCTGCCACCCCAGTTCAGACATGGCTATATGCAAATCAGTCTGACCCTGTGCATCATGGGAACAGTCCAGCCCGAACTGCCAAGCCATGTCTTCCCTGGACCGGAAACAAGCTTCCGAGGATCGGTTTCTGGCATTCCAGCCGTCTTCAGCCCGGCTTGCTTGAATCCAGTGGCAAAGTGAGCAAGGGACTCACGTCTGAGCATACCCTGCCACACTTATGGCGGCCAAAAGCGGTACAAAAGGGGGTGGTGATGGACGGAGCATCTGAATCAATCAAACACTCACACCCAGTCAAAAGATCTGGGTTTAATCCATCACCGTTCTTTAGTCCACTCTGCCACCCCAGTTCAGACATGGCTATATGCAAGTCAGTCTGACCCTGTGCCTCATGGGAATAGTCCAGCCCGAACTGCCAAGCCATGTCTTCCCAGGACCGGAAACAAGCTTCCGAGGACCGGTTTCTGGCATTCCAGCCGTCTTCAGCCCGGCTTGCTTGAATCCAGTGGCAAAGTGAGCAAGGGACTAACGTCTGAGCATACCCTGCCACACTTATGGCGGCCAAAAGCAGCACAAAAGGGGGTGGTGATGGACGGAGCATCTGAATCAATAAAACACTCACACCCAGTCAAAAGATCTGGGTTTAATCCATCACCGTTCTTTAGCCCACTCTGCCACCCCAGTTCAGACATGGCTATATGCAAATCAGTCTGACCCTGTGCCTCATGGGAACAGTCCAGCCCGAACTGCCAAGCCATGTCTTCCCAGGACCGGAAACAAGCTTCCGAGGACCGGTTTCTGGCATTCCAGCCGTCTTCAGCCCGGCTTGCTTGAATCCAGTGGCAAAGTGAGCAAGGGACTCACGTCTGAGCATACCCTGCCACACTTATGGCGGCCAAAAGCGGCACAAAAGGGGGTGGTGATGGACGGAGCATCTGAATCAATCAAACACTCACACCCAGTCAAAAGATCTGGGTTTAATCCATTACCGTTCTTTAGCCCACTCTGCCACCCCAGTTCAGACATGGCTATATGCAAATCAGTCTGACCCTGTGCCTCATGGGAACAGTCCAGCCCGAACTGCCAAGCCATGTCTTCCCTGGACCGGAAACAAGCTTCCGAGGACCGGTTTCTGGCATTCCAGCCGTCTTCAGCCCGGCTTGCTTGAATCCAGTGGCAAAGTGAGCAAGGGACTCGCTTTGTTCGCCCTAAGTGTGGCAGGGTATGCTCAGACGTGAGTCCCTTGTTCACTTGGCCACTGGATTCAAGATAGCCTGGCTGATGAGGATTATGAATCCGAAACCGGTCCCAGGATGCTTGTTTCCGGTCCAGGGAAGACATGGCTTGGCAGTTCGGGCTGGACTGTTCCCACGAGGCACAGGGTCAGACTGATTTGCATATAGCCATGTCTGAACTGGGGTGGCTGAGTGAACTAAAGAATGGTGATGGATTAAACCCAGATCAGTTGACTGGGGGTGAGTGTTTGATTTGTTCAAACGCTCCGTCCATCATCCCCTTTTGTATCGCTTTGTTCGCCCTAAGTGTGGCAGGGTATGCTTAGACGTGAGTCCCTTGTTCACTTGGCCACTGGATTCAAGATAGCCTGGCTGATGAGGAATATGAATCCGAAACCGGTCTCAGGATGCTTGTTTCCGGTCCTGGGTAGACAAGGCTTGGCAGTTCGGGCTGGACTGTTCCCACGAGGCACAGGGTCAGACTGATTTGCATATAGCCATGTCTGAACTGGGGTGGCTGAGTGAACTAAAGAATGGTGATGGATTAAACCCAGATCAGTTGACTGGGGGTGAGTGTTTGATTTGTTCAAACGCTCCGTCCATCATCCCCTTTTGTATCGCTTAGTACTTGAGAAAGAGGCAGAGGGTTAGAATCTGGTTCCAAGCTGCCTGGTTGCACTTTTGTACTCTATTAGTGTGACATAGGCGTGGAGCAGGCCAATGAGAACTCTGAGTCACACAATAGTGTCTAAGTCGGCTCCTGAGCTGGTACCAAAAGCTGCAAGTGTCTCCCGAAGCGCGACTCTACAGGATAAAGCACCACTGCACAGGAGCTCCCAAGCCCGAGTTCCAGTGGGCCAATGGTGTCTCTTTGTGCCCGAGACCCTCAAGGACTGAGTCCCCCCCTGTGGGTTCACCCGGACTCGGCCCCCAGCATTGTCACCAATACAGAAGGACAAGTGCAGAACCTGGGGCCAAAGTGCAGTACGATTCAATGTCGGAATGAGCCCAGGAAAGGATCACTTTCAGCTTTTGGTCCTTGAAGGAAGGCCAGCCAGCAGAAGTCCATTTGGAGCCCCTTGCAGCTACGAGGGTCCTGAAAGCACAACAGAGGGAGCCAAAAACATTTGAAAAATTTGCAGCATTAGGGTTGAGGATGGCACATGGAAGTCTTGGTGCGCCGTGATTAGTTACAGGACCAATTCAGAGTCAAAGACGCTTTGAGGTATAATCTTTTTATTTACATCCCTCACCTGATTGCGAGTGGCAGCAATGTTTCAAACGAGTCCTTATCTTATGTTCAGCAACGGAGAGCTTTACGTGCTGTTTATAGATAGTATAGATAGGCGTGACGCCACGGAGAACACAGGCACTGGTCCCTGAAAAGGGAAAGCCCGGTGACTAGAAATTCATTTGTATAGAGTGGTAGATGGGTAGGTTGGTAAGGAATCTGCAACTGGATAGAGTCTCTACCAGATAAGGTGTTACCGAAGGTAAGTAATTTGTCCATAGAAATTTCTAGCTGCATTCCTTACCTTAGAATAGATACCCAAGCACTACCTTCCCAAAATTATTTGAAAGCAAAAAGTCCTGCTGGACTGAACGGGCAAAGTGTCCAACCCAACAAACCCAATTGTCTAGGCAGTAATGTTTATTTAGTGTGTGCAGATAAGCCCACATTGCTGCCTGCGGCAGGCAGATGCCCAGGACTGGAACGCTGCAAGCTAATGCAGTGGCAGCAGCCTTAGCTCTGGCTGAAGTACGCAAACCCTCAGAGGGTTGCAGCTTGGTCAATGCGTAGCAGATTTTAATGCAGAGCACGATCAATCATAAGATTGTTTGCTTCTGCACAGCCTTTCCCTTCTGCGCTACGACATACCCCATAAAGAGTTGGTCATACAGCCGGGACTCTTTTGTGCAGTCAAGGTAGAACACAATGCTCTTTTTGGGATGAGACGGTGAAGTCGCTCCTCCTCTTTAGAGGGATGTGGCGGAGCGTAGAAACTAGGCAGGGTGATTGACTGGCCAACATAAAATAGACTAGAGCTTCCTTTCAGCAGCAAGGAAGCTCTAGTTCGGAGAACCAACTCGTCTGAGTATATGTTCAGGTATGGAGGCTTGGATTCAACAATCTTTCTGGATCTGCACTCTAGTGTGGAAAGAGAGGAACGGACGTCGGTGCACTGGGTTGGCACCTTTATAGGCACTGTGCATGTCACTTCCGGTGTGGACTATGCTGACAACACCATGCAGAGCTGAAGGACGCCCCCTACCGACATGCAGGGGTACTGCTTGAAAAAGTTTCCAGATCCAGTTTGACGCCTGGGGACCCATCTAAGGTAAGGAATCTGCGGCTAAAAGTCACTGTCGGATTGGTTGCAAAAAGCTGGGCACAACCACCAAGGAGAAAACATCTGGCCAAAGGATACTCAGCTAAAATGGCTTCATTCCAATGTCAATAAGGATGGATACCCGATAAACTGGTTCCCAGGGACGATGATATATAGGTAAAGGAATATGCTACTTACCAGTATGCATCTGTTCTTGGCATGTAGGGCTGCTGACATTCATAGCTATGCATAGATCGCCGCCTAGTGTTGGGTCCGGATGATTGCACATTGTTGTCCTGGAAGAGTCTTCGAAGTATCACGAGATAGGTGGCTCCTCTCCGGGACAACAGTGCGCATGGGCATCCTCTCCATCCTCAGATTGTTTTTTGCCATTGTGGCAGAGATGGAGTATGATACAGTAAGTGATGTCCATGCTAGAGATTAATTCTGAGTGCTACAGCTGCGACAGGCACCGGGGAGGAGGGCCGGCGATTTGAATGTCAGCAGCCCTACAGCCAAGAACAGATGCATACTGGTAAGTAGCATATTCCGTTCGAGGCATGTGGGCTGCTGAATTCATATCTATGCATAGAATGGATAGCAGTCTCCCCTTTAGCGGTGGTTGCCCGTGCCAGCTGCAGCAGTCTGAAAAAGAGATTTGAGAACAGCCTGTCCTACAGCTGCTTGGAGTGTAAATCTACACAGTAGTGTTTGGTAAATGTATGTATGGTAGACCATGTGGCTGCTCTACATATTTCTTCTAGAGGAATGTTTCCTAGGAAAGCCATGGATGCCCCTAACTTGCTTGTTGAATGCACTCTTGGGGGAACTGTTAATGTGCGTTTATCTTTCTGATAACAAATTTGTATGCACTTAACAATCCATCTGGCTATACCTGATTTTGAAATGGGGTTGCCTTTATGCTGTGGTGAAAAGGCAACAAACAGTTGCTTAGTTTTCCTGAAATGTTTTGTCCTGTCTATATAGTACAGGAGAGCTCTCTTACGTCTAGTGTATGTAGAGCTCTTTCTGCCACTGAATCTGGATTTGGGAAGAACACTGGCAGTTCTATTGTTTGATTGATGTGAAACTGGGATACCACCTTTGGCATAAATTTAGGGTTTGTACGTAGCACTACCCTATTTGCGTGAATTTGGATGAATGGCTCCTGAATAGTTAGGGCTTGCAGATCACTAACTCTTCTAAGTGATGTAATCGCCACTAAAAAAGCCACTTTCCACGTAAGGAATTGTATTTCACACGAGTGTAGAGGTTCAAAAGGTGGTCCCATCAGTCTGGTTAGAACCACGTTCAGGTTCCAGACAGGTGAAGGTGGGTGTCTTGGAGGAATCACTTGTTTGATTCCCTCCATGAAAGCTTTAATAGCAGGTACTCTGAAGCGTGAAAGGTGCTGCCTGTTTTGAAAATAAGCTGCTACTGCAGCTAAATGTATACGTATGGAACTGTAGGCTAAATTGCATCTGTGTAAATGTAACAGATAACATATGATGTTTTGAGTTGATGCATCTAGCGGATTTACGTCATTATTGTTACAATAGATGACAAATCGTTTCCACTTTGCCGCATAGCATGCTCTGGTTGTAGGTCTTCTTGCCTCCTTGATAATATTCATGCAGTCAGGAGGCAAGTTTAGGTAACCAAACTCTATGACTTCAGGAGCCAGATCGCAAGGTTTAACTGTTGCGGATCTGGGTGCTGAATGTCTCCATGGCTCTGCGTTAAAAGACTGGGTGTTAATTGCAGCCTTTGATGAGGCACCACGGAAAGTTCTAGGATCGTGGTGTACCACGGTTGCCTCGCCCACGTTGGAGCGACTAGGATGAGGGTCATTGAGTGTTGTCGTAGTTTGCGTGCCACTAGTGGTATGAGCGGGGCTGGTGGAAAAGCGTACGCAAATCTGCCTGACCAGTTCATCCACATCGCATTGCCCTGAGACTGCGGGTGTGGAAACCTGGCGGCGAAGCTTTGCCATTTTGCGTTTTCCCTTGTGGCGAACAGGTCTATCTCTGGGTGACCCCACTGCTGGAAGTACGGGTGCAGCACTGAGGGATGTATCTCCCACTCGTGCATCTGGTGGCTGTGTCTGCTGAGCAGATCCGCCATGTGGTTGTCCCTGCCTGGGAGGTGTTCCGCCATGAGGAATATGTTCCTCTGAATGGCCCACTTCCACATGCTTTGCTCTAGATGTATATTAGTGGCTAAAGTAAATCAATTACAAAACAGACAAATAATGTTACCACACTAACATTATTAAGGATAATAATACAAGAACCAGGTTTTGAAAAATCAACAATCAATAATGAATAAATCTCATGCAGAATTAGACAAGGTGGTCGACAACCTTGTCTAATTCTGCATGAGATTTATTCATTATTGATTTCTATTTACTTGTTGATTTGGAATCTTTATGTTTGATCCATTAGCAGTTTAGACTTATGTGTGATATACCTGTGGAATATTCAATATACGCCCTGTATATCCTCAATGCATTCTTTTGTACCCCATTTTTGATATATGATGAATTTCTATGTCATTAAGTAAACAAAAAAAACTTTTTTTCAAAACCTGGTTCTTGTATTATTATCCTTAATAATGTTAGTGTGGTAACATTATTTGTCTGTTTTGTAATTGATTTACTTCAGCCACTAATATAGAATAGTGTGAGTACTCAATTTGATCCAAGTCTCAGATTGGCTGAATTCCAACAATACAAACAAAATCCCTTGCTGGCCTAATTCTATAATAGTTTATCTGCCCAAGCCCGCAAGGGTATATTGGGTTGCTCACCTCTTTCTAATTCTTGCTCTAGATGTGACAACTGTGAAGAGTGTGTCCCTCCCTGCTTCTGTATGTAGTACATGGCAGTCATGTTGTCCGTGCGGATCAACACTACTTTGTTGCACAAATGTACTTTGAACGCCTTCATTGCCATAAAGATTGCCATCAGTTCCAGCAGGTTGATGTGCTTCCTCTTTTGCTGTGTCGTCCATAGTCCCTGCACTGTGTAATGGAGGACATGCGCTCCCCATCCCAGGAGAGATGCGTCCGTCGTCAGCACTATTTGTGGTACAGGCTCTTGGAACGGTCGTCCCGCAAAGGTTTTGTGGGTTCCACCAATGCAGAGAGTTGTATGCGCGACCGGTCACCAACACTGGGTCTGTTAATTGTCCTTGAGCCTGGTTCCACTACCGTGCTAAGCATTCCTGAAGCGGACGCATGTGTAGTCTCGCGTGAGGGACTATGAAGATGCAGGAGGCCATCATGCCTATCAACTGCATAAACACCCTTGCTGTGAGCGAGTGTTGGGGTCTGAATTTTTGAATCAGTAATTGAATGCTGTTGATTCTTGCCAAATTTGGCTGCGCCTTTGCTGCCAGAGTGTCTATTGTTGCCCCCAGGTACTGTTGTACGTGGGTGGGCTGAAGATGAGACTTTGGGTCGTTTAATGAGAACCCGAGGCTGTGTAGGAGGAGAATAGTGCGGGACATGTGGCTGGCACATTGCTGGGCTGACTTTGCTTGGATACGCCAGGCGTCCAGGTAGGGATAGACGTGAATATGGTTCCTCCGTAGGTGCGCAGCTACTGTCGCTAGGCACTTGGTAAACACCCTGGGGGCTGTTGTCACCCCGAAAGGCAGGACCTTGAACTGGTAGTGCTGATTCTGTATGGTAAACCTGAGATATTTCCTGTGTGCTGGATGTATCGGTATGTGGAAATATACGTCTTTTAGGTCTAGTGTTGCGAGGAAATCTCCCTGACGAAGCAATGGTAGAACCTGCTGTAGAGTGAGCATGTGAAAATGTTCTGACAAGATGTATTGGTTTAGGGGCCTGAGGTCCAGTATTGGCCTGAGAGACCCGTCCTTTTTGGGGATTAAGAAGTACAGCGAGTATACCCCTGTACCCTGTTCCCGTACAGGTACGAGTTCTATGCCCCCTTTTTGCAGCATGCTGATGACTTCTTGCTGCAATAAGTGTATGTGCTCTGCGGACATAGGACAGTGTCTTGGGGGTATGTTGGGCGGAGTGGAGGTTAGCTCTAGACAATAGCCGAACTGGATAAGTTGTCTCACCCACCTGTCTGTGGTAATGCTTTCCCAGACTGGCAGGAACCGTTGTAATCGTCCCCCGACCGGTGTTACATGGTCTGGGGGCAGCGACAAGGCGTCACTGTTTAGTATTGGCGGAGGATCTGGTGTTGTTATTCCCTCGTCCTCTGCCTTTGTTGCTGTTGCCACGGTATCCACCTCTATTGTTTTTAGTATAGGTGGTCTGCGTGTTCCCTTTATTGTATGGAGTCTGCTGGGATGCCTGGCCTCGTGCAGCTCCTCTGTTACCGGAGCGACGAAAGGAGTCTCCTCTGAACTGTTGTGACTGCAAGGCACCCATAGACTTGGCTGTCTCAGTGTCCTTTTTAATCTTCTCTAATATCGTGTCCACATCAGGAACAAATAAATAATCGGGGTTCACAGGCTGATTTAATAATGTGGTTTGAATCTCAGGTTTGAACCCAGAGATGCGTAACCAAGCATGTCTCCTGAGCATGACACTTGTATTGATGGCCCTGGCTGCGGTGTCTGCTGCGTCTAGCGCACATTTAATAGATGCGTTAGATATGAGTTTACCCTCTTGTATAAGTGTCTCTGCTCCCTCCTTGTAGGCATCAGGCAAATGTTGTAGCAGTTGCTCTAGTGTGTCATAATGAGCCCTATCATATCTGGCTAATAGCGCTTGTGTATTAGAAATTCTCCATATATTAGCTGCTTGAGCAGCCACCCTTTTTCCAGAAGCTTCTAATATTTTCGACTCCTTGTCTGGAGGAGGAGCATTACCAGTGGTTTGTGAGTTGGCACGCTTACGAGCATTTGATACCACCAAAGAGTCTAATGGCAGCTGTCCCTTAATATATGTAGGGTCCACAGGTGCCGGCCTGTAGTTTCTTTCGATTCTGGGGTTAAGAACCCTTGCTCTTGTGGTTTCCTTGAAAATGTCTCCTGAGTGTTTAAGGACACCTTTTAACATTGGCAATGTTTTGACTGATTTCTCTGAAGTGGAAAAAGTGTCAAATAGAAAGTCTTCTTCAATTGGGTCAGCAGCATTTCTACATCATGATTGTGTGCTGCCCTTTCTATTAATGCGTTAAACGCAGCCGTATCCTCTGTTGGCGAAGTCTTGACAGGATAAGAAGGAGTGTCAGGAATAGTCTGTGACTCCCCTGGGTCTACAGGGTCTGTCCAGGCTGGAGTCTGGTCATCCTGATCCGTGTCCACAGGGCAATTAAATTCTTCATAGTAGTCATACTCCATATACTCATCATTGCGTGTGGGTGAGTATGCTGAGGTGTCTTGGCCATGGTAACTTATAGTCTCAAAAAGGACAAGTGATGTGGAAGAATCCCTTTTCTTTTTGAGTGGAATTTTATATGTTTCAAGAGGATTTTCTGACCTGATCTTCCTCTGATAAATCGTGAGTCTGCCTGTGTCGGAGTCGATATGCAGTTTAGACTGTTCATCACAGGAGGGTTCTTGGTACACAACGTCCTCCTCCAGAGAATGACTCCTTTTCCCCATGGACACCTTATTGGACGTTTCGATCCCCGTCTTCGGATCGAGCGCCTTAGGCCGTGCAGTCGGGGGCAGTCCGAATTTTATCGGTGGAGTAGTATTTGTCGACTGACTGACCTTCTTCGGGGCTGGCGTCGTCATCGGGTCGACCGACTTTGTCTTTTCGCCAATACGTGTTTGGCCTTGCGTTGACTTAGGCGCCTGTTGTGGTGGAGGCGCCGCCTTTTGCCTCGACTCGACGTGGTCCTTCGAGCCGGTCTTGGACTTCGGCTCGAGGCCTTTGACAAACTATGGCCTGTCGACTCGTTGCTTCGGATCGAGACCCGTCCGAGACTCGAGTCCCTTGTTTGTGTCGCTGTCCGTCGACGTCAACCTCGTCGGCTCGACGTGCCTGACTTTGGATATGGACTTCAGCGTACCGATCTTCGGGTCGACACTTTTTATTTGCGACTCCGCAGGGTTGTCGACACCTTTTTTCTTCGTCGAACCCGATGGATCTGAACTCTTCGATCCGAAGACTGTCTCCAGCAGTTTCGGTTTCGTTTTCGACTCCACGGCTTTCGGTTTCGATTTACCCAGTGACTGGTAACGTTCAACTGATGGCTCGCGTGATAAATTCTTAGCCGGGCCGAGGCGCGGGGCTATAGAACGTTCGTTATGATCTTGGCTAAGGCCTGTTGGCGATGCCTCGACCTGAGCCCTTGGAAGTCTTTCTGTGTCCGTACCGGGCCCCGCATTCACTGTTGGGCCTGGTTCATCGCTCGAGTCGTCATCGACGGCTCCGATGGCCGCTGCGTCGTCCCTTACCTCGACGATGTTTTCATTCTCGACGCTTCCTTCCTCGTCCTCATAATAGTTGGAGTCATGCTCCGAACCGGGATCCGACCGCTGTTCTGGATCCTCAGTCTCGACGACCTCATCGTCTTCTTCATCGAAGATATTCACCGGGTCAGGCGCTGGCTTCGCCATCGTTTGTCTCGCTGCGCGCCGAAGTCGAAGCGTCTTCTTTGATCTGAATTTGGCACAAGCTAGGCAGTTGGCCTCATTGTGCTCTGGAGATAGACACTTGTTGCACACCGGGTGTACATCAATGTGTGGGTATTTAGAATTGCAAAGGGGGCATCGTTTGAACGGGCTCCGTTCCATCGACGATCGGGCCTCTGGTGTCCAAAAGGCCACGCGGCTCTCTTCGACGTCCTGCTCGAAAAGAACTGGAACAAGTACTCGGCACCGATCAAAATAACAATACCGACGAGCCCGAAGGCCTTTTGGCCTTTAGAAAAAGTTTCCGAACTTGAGTAAAGAAATTACATCCGAACCCAATGGCGGAAAAAAACAATCTGAGGATGGAGAGGATGCCCATGCGCACTGTAGTCCAGGGGAGGAGCCACCTATCTCGTGATACTTCGAAGACTCTTCCAGGACAACAATGTGCAATCATCCGGACCCAACACTAGGCGGCGATCTATGCATAGATATGAATTCAGCAGCCCACATGCCTCGAACCAAAGGATTCCCTAAAGTAACAACTCTACTACAATGACTATGGGCCAAACCTGTGGAGATCAGTTCTTTGGAATGAAGTGCTTACTATTAAATGTATCTTTATGCTTCATTGTGGGTTGTTCACATGGTTTATAGCAAGGGGAAAGGACATAACAGGAAGAAAGAGAAATACAGGTGAGGGTTGTAAAGCTGTTACAAAGAAGATGCAGCATGAACAGAAAAAACATGTTGGAAATATAAATGGTTTAGCGTAAACACGACTTGCAATGCCCATTTTTCCACTCACGTCAGCTTCATATCTCACAAGAGGTTCGCTAACTGTGAAGGGTTTGATACAGGCTAAAGTCTATCTGTAGTAGGGCATAAAGCTATATAACAGGGCTTAAGTGTCTGGAGGTAGTTGGTTGTCTGTAAACAGTGGTATACAAATTCTAGTTTTGGTGTTCACCTGCCCCTTGCTGACCTCTGGTACCAAAGACTGGAACTGTAAGTGTGATGATTACCAATTTAACTGCGATACTGTTTTCCCCAAAGGATAACATTGAACTGTTCTGAAAACGTTTAAATTGAAAAATATTTTTCCTGAAAAAAAATATTTACCTTATTGCAAAGATCTTGGTCTTAAAATAAAATACAAAGTGTATTTTTCTAAAATTGGTGAGGACCTCCTTTAGGAGTTGTGTGTCCATTATTGATCAATGCAATAAATGTCTTAGACTCCTCTGTGTTAGGCCTAAGGCTGCTTGCCCACACTACCACCATTAGAGCACTGTGGGTTTTACATTGAGCCCTGTATACATTTTGGGAACCCCTGGACACTGCATGGTATTACCACTTAGTGGGAATATCATATACTGAGTCAGCTTCCTACAAGAAGGAAGCAAAAGAAGGAAGCAAAAGAAGGAGCAGGTAAGCTGTACAATAACGTGCTGCGTGCAGAATGTGAGGAGCTCTGCAAATAGATTATCCCCACATGCAGTAACCCCAATAAAATGTATTCAAATGCAATATATTTAAATATCTGGGAATCGGATAGAAACGCCCCCAAGTTAAAGGCCCTAGATTAACTCTCAGTGTTGTCCCCAGTAGGTAATTAAAACTTAGAAAAAAGGTTAAAAACAGAGTTAAAAACCCACATAATAATGCCGTGTGATGTTGCCTAACGATAGCCTCGAGAAAGTCACCGCTGGGCTACCTGTCCGCTGCGCGTCCGCGCCATATTTGTCTTTCAATCAGTTCCAACATCAAAATGCTGCTCAGCTGTGCCACAAGCTGTCTAAAATGGCATCCGTCAGGGCACACCAAGGTCGGCAAGGATGCGTTCCAGCTCCCTCTACACAACTGGGGAACCCGTGGCAGACCAGGGAGCTGGAGCAGGAAGCTTAAGAAGGAGCAGGTAAACCCTGCAATAAAGTACTGCGTGCAGTATATGAGTGTAGTAAAGCAGGATCTTTAGATACTCGCACTTTTTGCCTGGTGTCAGTGTGTTTTGACTTTAATTTAGTGGGATCCTGTTAACCAGGACTCTAGGTGCAGTGCTCTCGCCTCTAAAGTTTATGGTAAATACTTTGTACACCCCACAATTGGCATACTGGGGTACATTGTAAGTCCCTAGTATATGGTACTTAGGTACCCAGGACATTGGCACACCGGGGTCTCCCATGGGCTGCAGCATGTATTTTGCCACCAATGGGAACCCATGCAAATTGTGCCCGCAGAGCTGCAATTGTGGTCTGCGTGAAATGGTGCTGGCACCCTTCAATCTAGATATAAGGTTTCCCTTAAATCTCAGTCACTGCACTTTTAACCTATAAGTCACCCCTAAGGTAGAGCCTTCAGTCCAAGGGCAGGGTGCATGGTTCTAAGTGTTTAGGTACCCCTGTACAAGCAGAGGTGCCCCTACAAATCCCAGACTCCATTCCCTGCATAATCGCTGCTACGAACCTGGTCATGTCAGGTATCAAACATCTTGGAATCATGCCACTACACTGATTCCAGTGCTAGTTGCATGATACCATGTACTTGGGGGTTACTTAGAGGACCCGCCTAATACCTACCCGTGTAGCCATACAGGGTCTGCCTGACAGCCGGTGCTGCTGCAGACCCTAGACAGTGTTCTGCCCCCTGCTGATGAGCTTAACTCTGGCAGGGGAAGCTGTACAAAGGAGTTCCTGCAAAGGAGAGGTGTGACCACCTCTCAATTAGAATTAGATAGGGTTGGGGCGATTCGAGTGCCACCAGACTGCATTGAAGGGCACATTTGGTGCCTTCCTTGCATAAGCCAGTTTTGCCCAGTTCAGGATCCTTTGGCTCCCACTCTGGTGTGAAGCTACAAATAAAAGGGGAATGTCAAACCCCCTCCAGCTCCTCCCTAGGGAGGTGACCAGAGCTCCTCCGGGTGCCCACTGGATTGTGCTGTGTTGAATATTGGCCCCAGGGAGCATCTGACTGGCTAAGCCTGTTGAGTAGCATCCCTGACCTCCTCCGACCCCCAGGTTAGGTGGGTCCTCACATAAGAGGTCCTTCCCCTTTCTAGGGATACTTAATGGCTTCCCTGAGAGTAGGTCCGTAGATTCGTCCTGACAACAATTTCAAGATACGACAGACTGTCATCTGAAAACGGTTTAAAGACTCTTCTGCTGGTGGACACTAGAAAAAGACTATTCACGGTTAGAAGATTCCTGCTGCAACTCGTCCCTGTGCTTCAAGTTCTGTAAATCCATGGCCATGTATCCTCTGAGTCACCAAGGACTTAGCCTGCATCCAAGAAAGAAGGAATCTCCCTTGGAGTGAAGGAGCCACTCCATGCATTCGCAAGCACCTACCTATACGTTTGCTGATCCTGTTGTCCCACGAACATTGCCTGGCTTTACAACACAGGAAATGGTTTGTTGGTTTTTCAGAGGTCTGAAGAGTCTACTCTGCAACTTGAGCGACTGTAATCCTTTCCAGAGAGCGTGAACCACCTCCCTGTGCACCACATCTGTTTGCCATTACCAAGGCTTGTTGGCTCCCTCGACAAAAGATCTTCAAGCTCCAAGAAGCCCCAGCCTCCAGCATTACACAGCTCCAAGAACGACGTCCTGCCTGCATACTCTGCATAGTGGACCTTCATCTCCTAAATGCTGTTGAGGCTTCCCTGAGACTTCCTGTGGGTGCTGCCAGAGGGTCCTAGAGGGTGCTCGATTCCTGCTGGCTCCCCTGCGTGCGGAGGGCCAGGTCTGACTTATCCTTGCTGAGTTAGCCCCACAGACCTTGCTGGTCTGCAACACAGCATCTTCTCCCGCAAACCGTTGTTTAGATTTGCCAAGGCTTGTTGGTGGTCCAGCCAGCCACTGACCTTCCTGCACTGGTCGACTGGCATGGGACAGCTCGTTGACAGCTCCAGGGCTCCTTCATCGTCACCTGGTCTCCACATCTGCCGCTTCAACCTCACTGTGCTACAGTAAGAACCTCCAACAAGGGCTGGTATTGTGCTCCTGTACCTCCTGCTCACCTCCGGGTGGTTAGGACTCTGTGCCCTCTGCTTTCAGGTTTGTCTTATCTGGATTCCACATCCTGGCTCCACCGTCCTGGTCCACGAGACTCTGTAGCTGCTGATCCTCCATGATCGTCCATTGGCATCAACAAGGGTTCTGACACCACTTCACCCCTATGCACACGGGCTCCTGGTGTAGGTATTTGGGTTTTCTGGGTATTCCGGTGGGAGCAGGGGGGGGGGGGGGGGCAGTAACTCTCCAACCTTCCTTGATCCAAGTGGTTCCTTTCGGAAGGCTCTTAGAACCATACAAATCCAACTGCAACTTACCCAATGTTATTCTATGGACATCTGACCCGGTGTAGCCACTCTGCAACCAGGCGCCTTGGGGTCCCTGGATACTCACCTTGGCTGGTTCTATGCTTCCCCTGGGGTCCACCATTCTTGGCTATTAGTCCCTTTGGTAACCATTTCACATGACACTATTTTAGTATATGGTTTGGCCCCCCACAGTGGCCCATGTATTTTCTTATGCTACTTATCTGTTTCTGAAGTATTTATTATGTGTATTTGATATCTCCGGCTAGCAGATATACCGAGTTAGTGTCTGTAGGAAGCTGGCTCTGTATATTCTATACCAAAGTGAGGTATTGTCTGCATAGAGTCCAGTGGAACTCAAAAGGTAGGCAGAGGTGAAAGTAGACAGAACCGTACTCTCTATTTGGGGTAGTGTAGTCGAGCAGTAAGGCAGGATCAGAGGACACTGTTAAGCAGTTGTTGTACACACTCAGTCAGTAAATTAATTCACACGCTCAAAGACTGAACTTCAGACCAATGGTTTTTGTATAAAAGAAAATATTTCAGTTATTTTATTTCCTAGAACCAAGCAAGCCTGGCAAAGGTAAGTGATGAGTACTTTGCAGTAAATATACAGTTGTAATATATTATGCATTGTAATGGTATATGCACTTTGTTTTGACTTACAGTATTGTTGCAGAGAAATGTAATGCTTTGTAAATAAAGTACATACATTTGAATGGGCTTTTCAGTAAAATACCAGGTAAGTTACTTTTTAGATTACTTTTCTTACTCAGAGTAGTATACCTGGATACTACTCTGGGACATTTCCTGCAAACAATGGTATCCTATGGAGGAAAATAGTGTTATTGGTTTTAAGGTAAGTATACGGTAGTGGGAGTTGAGGTTCTGGGGGTAGACTCAGGAGTCCCCCGGGGTAAGGGATGCACTCTTGTTACACCCTCAGCGTTACTAGGGCGGCCGGGTGCCGAGTGCTGAGGCCCAATGTTATCCAATGTGGGATAGGGGGCATCCGGTTGGTGGCAGCTGACCAGGAAGTGCCACTTGGTTGTGGGAGCAAGGCTCCTAGAATTTAGCTCAGGGCAAATGGGGAAACAAACTAGCACTATAGGTGCACCCTCAGCGGCACTAGGGCGGCCGGGTGCAATTTCGACATCGGGCGCCCTGTTGTTTGCAATGGGGAACCTCCAGTTTGCAAAGGCACTGCAGGCTTGGGGACAAGGTCTTCTGGGTGCGACCACCACTTTGAGAGGTAAGTTGGGGGTTGGTTAGGCACCGTCGATTTGGCCTCCCAAGGCAATGGGGCGTCGGGTGCAGGGGTGCTTTTTAGGGTTTCATCTTCTTACCTGCTCCTGGTCGCGGTTGGGGGCACTTTCCAGATTTAGGCTGCAGGCGTCGGCTGGGGCTTGAGGCAGGTCAGGGTTTGCCGGATCTCGGGTCAGTATCGCCAGGGGTCCACCTCGTGGTGTCTGCCCACTGAAACTCGGGCCGTGGAATGCAGGTGCAGAGTGGTGCGGATTCGCGGTGTCCGGCCGGAGCCAGAGGTTGCAGGGTGAGCAAATCCGGTGTTCACGGGAGACACCGTCTTTTGTGGTTGAAGGTAAGCAGGTCTTCCGGGGTTTTCAAGGTTGTTGGCTGCAGGACACACCAGGATTTCGTAGGAGCAGGTTCGAGGTGGAGACAGGCCGGTACGGCTGGAGCCAAGTCAGTGAGTGTCTTGTTTGCTACGGCACGGCTGTTCAGTCCGTCTTCTTTTCTTGTAGTTGGTTCTTGTCTGAGGAAGCAAGGTTCAGGGGTGGCCCTAAATACTAGATTTAGGAGTGTTACAGGTAGGTAAAAGGTTGGGAACAATGGGTCCCTTCCCTGGGGAGGGTACACCCCCTTTTCCCTGGTTGTCTGAGTCCCCCCATCTGCAAGATGGAGGGGACTGAGAGTTGAGCTTCACTTCACCTCTCCCACCTGAGGGGTGGAGTTCGCAGAAGTGGGGAATCCGCTCTTCCTCACTAGTTTTTCCCGCCGGTTCTCCCGCCCAAAGTGGGGGTCAGAACCAGTGAGGACCAGTTGCTGAAAGCAGCAAGTGGCCTGGGAAAGCTCACAAAGGCAGCAAGCCTTTGACGCTTCCCCTTCGCTGACCCTGCCCATCCTGGGGGAGGAGGCTTGGCAGGATGTGCGTTGTTTCGGGTCACAGAGAGCAGTAGGCTCTTGCCCAGGGGTCCAGAAACATGTCTGGTGGTGGCAGCTGTAGAGCAAGTGACCATCACCACGGATGCAACTCTAGCTGGTTGAGAAGCACATCTGAACGGCCTGACAGTCCAGGGTCAGAAGCCATCTAATTAATGGGTCTTCACATCAACCATTTGGAACTTTTAGCTATTGACCTAGCCCTCCAAGCCTTTCTTCAAGAGATTTGCAGCCAGGTGGTTCTTGTGTGTACAGATATGAGCAACTTGTTCTATCTCCAGAGCAGGGAGAAACACACTCCCCTCAGCTGTCAGCCTTAGCACAACAAATCTGGTGCTGGCCATCCATCACCAAGTACATCTCCCAGCAGAGTGTCTTCTAAGATTGGACAATGACTGTGCAGACGTGCCCTGCAGGACGCAGCAACAAGTCCACAAATGGGAACTCCACCCACAAGTCCTACTCCGTTAATGTCAAAGATGGGTACTCCAAACATGGCCAGAGGCCTTTTCTTAATGTTTCCAAAATTACAAAATGTCCAGACTTCGCCACCAGGTTTCCACACTCTCAGACCATGGGCAATGCTCTGTGAAATAACTGGTATCTTTGCATACACATTTCCTCCTCTCCCACTTCTACTGTACGTAAATAGGAAGCTCAGGCAAATATCCCTCACTCTGGTCACTCCAACCTTGGCCATACAACCATGGCTCTCAACCCTTCTAGAGATGTCTTATCGCCCCTCATGAGAAGCTTCCCAAGTAGCGGACCTTCTCACACAAAACTGTGGCATTCGAACATCCTGACCAGAGAGAGCTCAACCTGGAGATTTGGCTCCTGAGGTCCTGGAGCATGGGTATCCTCGCCTACTTCAAGAGTGCATGGATATGCTCAGGGAAGCCCTTAAACCCACTACACACACCTGCTATGCAGCTAGGTGGAAGTGCATTATCTACATCCGGATTCCAAACCATATAAACCTTCCTATGCCTTTCATACACGACAATACCTCCTGTATCTACAAAGCTCAGGGTTGGCCTATACATACATTTAGCTACAACCAGTCCGCTATTACTGCATATAAGCTGAACAGGGAACACTCATCACTCTTCAAAATCCCTGTCAGTAAAGATTTATTGAAGACTTTAAATATGTTATCCTATCAAGGGTACATCCAGCCCAATTCAGGAATCACAATATTGTCCTCATCAAAATAATGGGGCCCTTTTTCGAGCCACTACATTTCTGACCTATGCAGTTCCTGTCTTGGAAAGTTACCCTCCTTGCAGCTATAAATTCCCTTAGACATGTCAGTAAACCTGAGGCCCTCACAATGCAGGAAACTTTTTTCCAGGTTAACAATGACAGTGTGGTGCTTAGAATCCATTCTAAATTTCGAATTAAGGTGGTCTCCCCATTCCACCTCACCCAAACAATCAAGGTCCTAGTCTTTTTGGGACCTGACTTGGTAGCTGAGAGAGCACTCCACACACTTGATATCAAGCGTACTCTTGTGTATTATAAAGATGAAACCAAGTCCTCTCACGAGACACAAACATTTGTGATCCTTTCTCACAGCCTCATAAAGATCATCCCAAATCTAAGGCAGAGATGGTCAGATGAATTGCTAAATGCATCCAAACCACTTACATCAAAGCTGCCTTCCCCACCCCAGGCCATACTCCACCTCAAGCAGGGTGCAACTATGGCTTTTCTTGGGAATATATCCATAGACATCTGTGAAGCTGTGAAATGGTCCATTCCACACATCTGTGTAGATATTCCTGCCAGGCAGCAAGCCAGAGTTGGTCAAACATTCCTCAGGACTCTTTTTCAGACCTCTGCACCATCTACTGGCTAGTCACCGCTTAGGGGGTACTGCTTTATAGTTGATGCAGAGCATGTGTATCTACAGCCATAAATGCTACGAATTAAATATGCTACTTATTCTGTAACCATCTGTTTGTTTTGTGTGTAATGCTGCAGATTCACATGCGCCAACCCTCCTGCCTGGAAGTCCATGTTTGTTAAAGATATCTTTACCTTCACAGTTCTCTTTTCCACATGCATGCCACTACTTTATTCACTACTTCAGAGCTACTCTCACCTGTTGTATGAAAAACCATTTAACAATAAAAAGGAAAGGTTCCCATGAGCGTACACGACCAGAGGAGGCATCACCGAGACCTTGTGACTCTAAACGCTTCTTAGAAGAAAAACAAGTTTCAATTGTCTGAGCCCAACTCTAGATGGCAGAAATATGCAGAGCATTTGTATCTATAGCCACACATGCGAGAAATATTTATTTACATGCGTTTGTATGGTTTTCTCTTTTGGTGCCTTCCTATGCCAAAACACTACATTTATTGATTAGGATACACAGATGCTTGTTACCTATTATGAATTTCTTAACCGCTTAAGTGTTTATTAGGGTATACAGATGCTTGTTACCTATTGTTATGAATTACTCCCTCCCCACATCATCTGTCGGCCTTTGGCGCACACTGGGGAGGGGTGGAATGGCCCCTGCTTAGGGATCGCCACAGGAGAGCGAGCGATCCCCAAGCAGGGATCCACCCTCTAGCTACCAGGCATATGTGAAGCGATCCTCTAAGGGGGATTTCAGTGTTTCTGCCCCTCCGGAGGGCAGACCCAGGGTGTCGGGGCAGAGAGTCCTCTAGACACCAAGGATTGTGCCCTGGCATTGGCCACTCCCACCCCAAAAGGGACACATCAATCTACCTTCCCCTCCCCCCAGAGGTAGACTGGGGAGGTTTATGCCCATTTGCCCCTGAGGGGGACAGAAAGACCCCCCCCCCCCTGACATCTAGGAATTCACAATGGCACCAAACCAAACAAAAGTAGATGGCAGCCTACCCTGGCATCAAGTTGTACCGCTGCCCATAAGGGAAAATAACATCTTTCTGCCCTCTCCTCTCCCAGGGCCAGATAGGAAGATTGTCCCAATTGAGGAGGGTGGGGGGAGGGGTAGGAGGCCTCCTAGAGATTTTGCTTTTGGGGGAAACGAAAGGGGTACAGGCATTGCACTATAGCATTGGCCACACCCCCAACTCAAAAGGGACAAACCAATATTGCTGGCCCTCCCCAGGAGTAAACAGGGCGTTTGCCCCTGGGAGCAGAAAGTCCAATGGATGACAAGACTATGTTTTTTTAATGAAAGTCACACAACTCACCCCACTTGGATTCCTCCAGGTATCTCGTTTTTAGAAATGTGCAAGTTTTCTAGGTTTCCATAATTAGTGCTCAAAATCCACAGCTACCCAGTTTGCAAAAAAAAAGGGTCAGTTTTGAGTGAAAAATGTGATTTATCCAGGAGGCATTTTAGGCCATTTCCTATCACTAGGCTTACCCACCCAAGTGAGGTCCCATTTGTATCGAGTGTCTTGGGGGAATGCTGGGTGGAAAGAGGTTTGTGGCTACCCACAAACTTCAGAACTTTCCAACACTGAAATGAGGAAAGAATGTTTTTTAGTCATAGTTTTGCCAGGGATTGCGGGTCAACAACCTGATGAGTGCCATGCAAATCACCCCACCCTAGATTTCCCCAGGTGTTTCGCTTTCAGAAATATGTAATTTTCCTAGGTTTCCAGAGTTGCCTGTTGAGCTAGGGTCCAAAATCCATGGTATATTGCTTTTGTAAATCAGTCATCGTGACAGATGAAACCGTTGTTACAAATTGGCATTTATTTCCTACTCATTCTCAATATTTTTTTATTTCAACAGTCCGCTTCTATAGCAAAACCTTGAGGGATCACACATATGACAATATGATTCCTTGCTGAATTCAGAATGTTGTGTGCTTTTCAGAAATCTATAGCTTTCATGAATCACCCACGTGTTTCACACTGGTTTTCACAACAAACTGGAAAAAAGTTGAGTGCACAAAAAAAGAAAAGTGCACTACCTCGTTGAAAAATGCCAAAACTGTGCTAACAAATTTAGATTTTTTTATTCAGCTCTGCATGTTCCTGAAAGCTGGGAACATGGTGACTTAAGCACAGCAAACCGGTCATTGAATCTATTTTAGGGGAAAAAACACTTATTCGGAGCATTTTTTCCTAAAAAATGCAAATGTTTGCAATATTTTGCCTATTTTCTCGGTCTCCTCCAGGGGAATCCACAAATCCTCGATACCTTAAGAATCCCCAGAATTTTGGAAAATCAAGGATGCAAATTTGGCGTAAATACCTCATTTGAAAAAAAAGTTTTGTAGCCCTAAGCACGAACTATCTCAAATAGCCAAAAAAGAGCTCACCACTCAGGGAGGATGGGGGGTTGAGGGGTCAGCAGCTACATTTTGCCAGACATTTTTAAATAAAAGGAGCAATAACGTTACAATACCTCCAAAACAAATGCATCCTTTTTCCCATGTGACAGGTCCAGCTCTGTAACTTCATCTGAGCTTTCTGACTGAGATCGGAACAGCCTAGAGCGATGCCTAGGCTCTGGAATAGGAGACCCGATGACTTCCTCCAATATTTCCTGATTTTTCAGAAAGATAAAATAAAATAATGTTCTACATTTTGTTAAACATTCACAAATTAATTTGTTGCCATATGTTTTCACGCTCTAATGTATTTACTAGTCAGTGATAATGCAAACAGTGACCATGTATCTCTAAGACAGACTTTACAAAATGTTGCCGACTGCAGAAGAAAAAAAACAACTAAAAAAATACCTTACAGCTTTGATAATATGGCTTCTTGTAATATTGCTCATTCAATGTATTATATGGTATGCTCCTTGTCTCCCCTCTCATCTACCCCTCCTAACTAATAAATGTCTTTAGATGTGACTCATGAACATTCAATTTCTACGTTCTAGTTGAGGGGCAGTTGATGGTGCTTAATATACTTTGTGTATTCTATAGCGCTTTCCACTTAACTCTCGTTTTACACTGGTGATGAGTTAACTAAGACTATGCTGGGGGAAGTGGGTGACAGCTTAAGCACTTCCTGAGGGAATCTTTCCTAAGACCTTCTGTACTGGGTGATTGCATATTTTTTTCTCAGCATCACATTGGACTTTTTTCTTTGCACTCCTGTCTGGAATGATTTTGTATGCTATGATTTCTCTACAGCTTTTCCTAGGGTGCATCAAATGATCTTTGTGTACTGTTCCGTTGTACTGTGTGGGGCTGATGTTCTTCACAGCTAAAGACACCTTCATCACTTGCTTACGGTTTTAATCTATTTGTTTTCTTTTATACATTATCCAGTCTTCTCAGCACGATCTCTGATTTTGTAATTGGCTCACACGCCCTGCACTTCATTAAAGAAACAGTCGCCCTGCACCTTCGCAGTGACTTGTGTCTTGGTGATTTGCTTCAGTAGACTCGCGTGTGAGTCGGATGACGCAGCAAAGCGGTTGTCGCTTCTGCTAACTTGAATTTCCTCGGGTAGAACAGCATCTTGTTAACAATGCGTCTTTTTTAATGTGTTTCATTTCCCTTTGAGGAGGACTGATGTGTATGTCCTGTACATTTTGTTTTGCTTTTCGATGTTATGGTGTGACGCATGCATAGTTGCTAAGGTTTCAGATTTCTATGTGACACAGAGCGGTCCAGGGAAGGCATGGCTAGGCAGTTCGGGCTGGACTGTTCCCATGAGGCACAGGGTCAGACTGATTTGCATATGGCCATGTCTGAACTGGGGTGGCAGAGTGGGCTAAAGAATGGTGATGGATTAAACGCAGATCAGTTGACTGGGGGTGAGTGCTTGTATTGTCAACACTCCGTCCATCAGTTCCTTTGGTTTTGCTTTGTTCGCCATAAGTTGGCAGGGTATGCTCAGACGTGAGTTCCTTGCTCACTTTGCCACTAGATTCGAGCAAGCCCGGCTGAAGACAGCTGCAATGCCAGAAACCGGTCCTGGGAAGCTTGTTTCCGGTCCAGGGAAGGCATGGCTTGGCAGTTCGGGCTGGACTGTTCCCATGAGGCACAGGGTCAGACTGATTTGCATATGGCCATGTCTGAACTGGGGTGGCAGAGTGGGCTAAAGAATGGTGATGGATTAAACCCAGATCAGTTGACTGGAGGTGAGTGCTTGTATTGTCAACGCTCCGTCCATCATTTCCTTTGGTTTTCCAAAGTCTGTAGCTTATTCTTGAGGCAGCTAATGTTAGAAATACACTTTGAAATAAGACCCTGGGCCTATCGCCATGCTTAGTTCCTTAGGTTGCAATACCCAATTACTTGTTTCCAGGTCTTCTAAGCCTAACAATGACCTTGGAATATGTTGCAAATCAGTTGGCCATCTCCTCTTTGGCTGTAAGGAAATGCTAAACGTTATTTTAAAATAGCCCGGCAGAGCAGATCCAGAGGCCACATTAATAAAGTTAATGTACCTGCTTTCACTAGTGTTCTGATGCAAATATTTTTTTTAACTAGACCCAATCTCACATTCTCTCTGTCTGAAGCTCCAGAAATTATTCAAGAATACATAGAAAAGAGGCTAAAAGTACTGGTATATCCGTTCGGCTATGCCAGAGTAAAATCTACCTTGCATAGTCATCCTTCCTATGTTTGTAAATCTAGTTTTCTATTGACAAGAGTCACAGCTAGAGCTCTCTTTATGAATTTAATCTCTGCATAGCCAAAGACTACCTATACTAGGTGTTGATCTTGGTGTCAAGTCCAGGGAAACCTTATTTGACTATGAGGACTTACAAGTACATTCTTTACGGAGTTTTATTACACTAAGCATCACCAGAGGTGCTGTAGAATCAACAATGATGTCAAGAGTTAAGTCTTCGCTGAGCTATAGTAAAGGAGAGAATTAAAGCTGGTCGTAGTTTAAAGTGGTAGCTAAATTCAAGTGCAAATCTACTGAAACGCACTGACTAGCAAAGGAGTCCCTAGAAATAAAGTCCGAATTAAGAAGTGCTCAAAAAAGGTATAAAGCACACGTATATGCTGCTAAAGCAGAGTATTCTACTAGTACAATCCTCAATGCATTCAACATCTCTTAACTTTATTCTGTAGTCCATTCACTAGGAAAACCACCTTGCACCTCCAGTAGTTAAATGTTCCCACTGAATGTGTGACTCCTCACTTTATTTTGAGGAAAAAGTTGCAAATCTAGTTATGACTCACACTGTCTCAGTTAATCTAGTCAATTTAGATTTACAATCTGACCACATTAAACAGGGAGTTAAGATTGACAGTTCACTTCACATGATTAAAACTCTTGGCTCTCTAAATGCTTATGAGTTTTGTAGCCTGGCCACTTCTTAACCCCCAGACTCAACCTTGAATCCTCTGCCCCTCAAGTTCTGTAAACTGGCATCAAATCACCAAGCACATCCCTTCCAATCTGTTTGCAATCTTTCACTGGTGTAGTGCCATCTGACTGGAAAAAAAGCCATAGTGATTCCTCTTTTGAAAAAACTTTCAGCTGACCCCTTGATCTCTAGTAGTTTTAGACCGGTTTCCTTGCTCAGTTTTCCAGTGAAAACTGTAGAAAAACAGGCCTACAAGCTTCTTTCTAATTTTTTATAAAATCATGATCTGCTTCATCCGGCACAGTCTACGTTTCGGATGGCTCATGCCAGGGAATCTACTTGTTAGCCTTGTTTGATGATCTTAGATTGGCAGCATACAAGGGTCATTAAGTAGCTTTAGTGCTACTAAACTTGGCTGCTTCCTTTGATACAGTAAATCATACCAACTTGATTTTTAGATTAAGGGAAATCATAATTCGAGGTGCGGCCCTCAAGTAGTTTGCGTCCTCTTTGCCAGGCAGAACACTAGTGATTCACCGCCCTTCTTTTGTATACATGTTTTGAATGGTAGTACAGGGAATCTCTCTATCTGAAACCTTTGGCAAAATTAACTGGAATTAACTTCATGAACTACGCAAATGAGACACAAATTACTGGGGGCTTACAGGATGCAGATTTGTTCTCAAGGTTATATGGTGGCAGTCAATCACTTCTCAGCAGGAGATCTCTCTGGTCCGTGGATTCTCTGCAGTGTAAAATATACAACGTTTTTGAGCCTTAATTGTTCAAAAACTAGTGAACAGATTTTCACAAAAAGCACTCTTTCTGGACCAAGATCTAGCTTTCTGCTAAATTTGGTGTAAACCCGTTTGGGCTGTAGCTTTGTCAAAAGTTCATATGGAAAAATGAATGTGGAAAAAGCGTTTTGGGACCTCCCCCTTGACGGATCCACCCGAAACATGTCAGTTAATAGCAGAGGTGGAAGAACATTTGTTTGCAAAATTACATGAAGATTCGCCAAACGGCGCCAAAGTTATTAGGAAAACAAAACATGCTTTTCCTATGGAAATGTGGTCCTAACTATAACTACACACTGCCAGTGTGTAAAAAATATATATATATATATATCTATATATAGATATATATATATTTGCAAATTCTTCAAACCTCCACATGCAGCGGCAGCGGCAGCGGCGAGAGAAGAGACAGACCCCACGTTATCCAGGCAAGATGTTATTTATTCCAAGTGCCTTCCAAAATGCAACGTTTCGAGTACTCACGTACTCTTGTTCACACACCACATTTCAAAAAACTGAAAGTTCTTTTATCTGCATAGTGCAGGCCCACCCTATTGGGCCACACCTACCACACGTGAGTCACATGGTTGTGCCTGATACTAGATAACAGAAATTTAAAGACACAGTACAAATGATCACTATGACTATATACAATTGTTGCATCAAGAAAACAACCACAGATTTATACTTCATGCTTGAATACATATTGTTAGCAATCCTGATTGATTACTGTTTGTAAGTAGAAAACAAAATTATGCGGGTGGCAAAATAGCTGCATGAATGCACTGATGTTGTTATACATCAAAATTTAAGATATATTTATAATATGCATGAATGCATAACGCACCTCGCATTGCATCAGAAAAACAAATCTGGATCATTCACTAAACAAAAAGCATGAAAAAAGTATTGTAAAGATGCAAAACGTGACTGTATAATAATAAATTGCTGCATGACCAGGCATAACTTCGTGTAGAGACAAAAAGTATATATATCACCAAAAAACAGCACCTTAGTGTAGAAAACACATTCTCAAGTTTGGTCCTATGTCATTATTATAAAAATTTAGGGACTATTTACAAGACAATTATGTTTGTGAAAAAAGTGCTTTAGTAAATTTACAGTGACAAAAAAACCACCAAAAGAAAACATTTCCCAAGTTACAGTTAAAAGACTACACTGCTCAGAAACCTGAACAGCTACCTCTGGTTTAAGAGACGGGACTACAGATTTACCTGATACAGGTGCTTGACTTCAAGATTTTGTATGTATAAACATTGCAAGTATTGCAATGTGATATGTTGGATAATCTCATGTTGAAACTTAAATTGTGTGATATATATGGTGTATGCAGAATATATACAATAGATCTAATGCTCTTACAGAAAATTGTGCATATCCTCTGTCGCGTTCAACCCATTGGGTTGTTTGCTGTCGAGTTTAATGATGTACTGCATTTCTAAACGGCGTAATAGTTTTTCACGGTCACCGCCACGTCTTAGGGGAGCAACAGCATCAATAACAAAATACTTGAGGCATGACAGATCCCTGTTATGCCTGCTGTTGAAATGGCGTGCCACAGGGTATGCCCCGTCGTGATTAACTATAGCACGAAGGTGCTGCAGTATTCTAACATGCACCTGTGCGCCGGTACTGCCTACATAACGTAGACCACAGGTGCAAGTTAGGACGTAAACCGCAAACTCCGTGCGGCAGTTGTAATTACCATGAATCAAAAATTCTGTTTCAGAAAAAGGAGTGCGGTAATGGGTGGTATTTTGTCCAAACTTGCATGCTCGACATGAGGAACATTTGTGGAAGCCTTTGCCTCCAAACCATTGAGTAATCATAGGCAATTCAGGGCTGGATTTTACTAGCTTACTGCGCATGCTGTATGCACGCCTGAATGTGACTACTGGTTTGTCTGGGATCCTATCGCGTAAGACTCCATCAGTTTTTAAGACTGCCCAGTGTTTGTTGATTATAGATTTTATCTTGCGATGCTCTCTACTGTACGTGGTTATTAATCTGGTAGCATTGGATGTAGCGTCGGTGTCAGGGGGTTTGGGTGCCAATAAAGAGTCCCTAGATCTTACTTTGCTCTTTTGCAATGCGGTGGCTAGACAGGTTTTACTGTAGCCCCTTGCCTCTAATCTCTCAAGCATTGCCGTTGCCCCCTCCTCAAACTTTTCCTGAGTATTACATATTCGCTTTAGGCGCAGCAGTTCGCCCAGCGGGATGCTCATGATGACATGTTTAGGGTGACCACTGCTGGCATGTAAAATACTATTACCAGCAGTGGTCTTTCTATGTAGGGAAGTAATAATCTTGTTGCCCACGATGTTGATAGAGACATCAAGAAAATCAGCCGAGGTATCGCTAATGTTGGAAGTGAAGAACAAATTAAATTGGTTCACATTAAGTGCATTCACAAAATTTTTAGCACTTGTAATGTCCCCCTCCCATACACAAAAAATATCATCAATAAAACGCATCCAATGCTTAACACGTTCAAATCCAAAAATGCCCGGTAAGTCCTGCTCCTCCCACAGTCCAACGTGCAAGCACGCGTAGCTGGGGGAGAAGCAGGACCCCATGGCCACACCACGTATCTGTTTCCAAATTTCCTTTCCAAACAAAAAGTAATTATTGTCCAAACACCATTGTACCAAATTGCAAATCATTTTGTTGTGGCTGTAATACATGCAAGACTTTCGCCCCAGAAAATGTCTTATACCTTCAATACCTTTCTTGTGTTCGATACAGGTGTATAAGGACTCAATGTCCAGAGTGATAATGCACCAGTTCTTCTGCCATGCTATGGCCTCCAGTTTAGATAAAAAATCACCTGTATCCTTGATATAGCTAGGTAAAGATTGGACATGCTCTTGTAGATAGAAGTCAATGTATCGTGAAATATTTTCACCCATGCTCCTAATCGCGGAAATAATGGGCCTCCCGGGTGTTGGATTCTGCATTTTGTGCACCTTGGGGATTAGATACATGTGTGGTATCACTGGATGTTCAATCAACAAAAATGCACATATATACACAGAACGCATTGTATTACATGCGTGCTAAAGGCATGCACAGTAAATGTCATACAACCATATGTCAGAGTTGGTGCCTCCGCAGTTGGTATGACGGCTGTTCTGTAAGCTGTACGATTCGCTGTCTTAAAAGGGTGGAAAGCAGGTAGCAAAAGTATGAAAATGAGGAAGGATGTAAACCCTTAAGTGTGTGTGTCCGCAAATGGTCCACATATGCACACCCTCCTCAGAGCATCAGTTAGCCACTGGCCGACACCGGGGAGGGATTAAAAGGCCCCTCCTGTGCAAGCACCTGAAGATTCCTTTTTTTAAAAAAAACAAATGCTGGGGGAAAAAGCGGAAACCCTTTTGCGTCTCTCCCCGCCCCACCAAGGTGTAGAGATGTCAAAGAATCCCCAACAAAGCGGAAGAAGCAGGCTCTCTCTTTGCTTCGATGGGGGAATAAATGCTAAAAACGTCTTTCCCAGGTGTCAGGGAGGCCGCGTTTGAAAGGGGAGAACCTCCCCTTTCAAACGAGGCCTCTCCGAAACGGTTTCCTGGCAGTAGATCGCAGACGTGGTATTATCCACTGCCAGGAAATTCACTAGGCTACCACAGAGATCGCTTTGGGTGTCAGCCCTCAAAGGCACTTTTTTTTAAAGAGAGGAGCTTTTTCCCAGCAACATAAACATTAGGGGATCCACACAAGCGACACTTCACTGGACTCCCCTTGATGTTTACTTTTCAGAAATGTTTGGGTTCAATAGGATTCCATACATGGTTGCAGACGCCAGGACTAATTAGTTCATCTACTATAGTTATCATTATCACCACAATATGTTTTGGGGCCTTCCCTGTCGTGGGCACTTGACCCTTCCACACAAGTGAAGTAGCATTTTTATAGCGAGACCTTGGGGAGAACGCTGGGTGGTAGAAAATTTCTGCTGGCCCGGTTATCCCAAAACTTCCCCAAACAGAAATGTGAAGTTTTTGCGAAATCTGAGTTTTGCAGGGGATTCTGGGTAAGAAAATGTTGGGGGGTCCATGCAAGCTACACCTTCCTGGACTCTCCCACGTCTAGTTTCCAGGAATATCTGGGATTGGCAGGTTTATCTAAATGGTCGCTAAGCCTAGGACCAAAATCGCAGCCCCCATTCCTCCCCTTGTTAAACCAGGTTGTTTTGTGATACATCATTTTGATGTCTCCACAATACCTTCTGGGCACTTCCCTGTCGCAGGCACCTGGCCAACGCACTTAAGTGAGGCACTATTTTTCTCAGGAGACTTGGGGTAATGCTGGGTGGGAGGAACATTGGGGCTGCCTGAGATTCCAGAACGTTTTCTCACAGAAATGCAAGGGAAATGTATTTTTTAGGCAACATTGGAGTTTTGCAAGGAATTCTGGCTAAAAGAACCAGGTGAAATCCCCACAAGTCACCCCACCCTTGACTCCCCGTGTGTGTCGCTTTCAAAGATGTGTGGGTTCAGTAGGTTTCCCAAGGTGCCAGCTGAGCTGGGGCCCAAAATCCACAGCTAGCCATCTGGTAAAAAAACAAACATTCTGAAGGGTGAAATATGAGGTCTCCTAGGTCACGTTTTGGGATGTTTTGTGTCGAAGGCACCCAGTCATACAAGGGTGGTACCATTTTTATCATGAGACATGTGGGAATACAGAATAGTAGAACATTTGTTATTACCAATTGAATATCTCTATGTTTGTGCCTATCAAATATAAAGGAAGTGTGGAACACAGAAGGCTTTTTACAAAATGCCCTCTGAAAACCCTCAGTACGGGTACTGATACATTCAGAGATGTACAAACAACTACTGCTCCTAAACTCAGTATCTGAAATACATTTAAGAAATACAGAGTTTCCTACAAACCCCTGTTCCATTCTTTTTTTGTAATTTATCATATGAACTGCCGTATAGTCGGTACACAATGAAAAACCATTGTAAGGCGTCACTCGGTTGCTGGCTGTGGGCACCTCGGGTTCTTGGAGAACCTACAAGCCCTATATATCCCTGCAACCAGAAGGAATTAGGGGGAAACAGTATATTGCTTTAGAAAATCTGCCTTAGTAAGAAGTTACAGATGAACAGCACAAATGGCTGTTTTTCTTTCAATTCAATTTCATTTTATTTAATTTTCAACTGTTACATTTTATAGCAAAACCTTAAAGGATCTACACAAATGACCCATTGCTGAAACCAGAATTTTGCCTTTTTTCAGAAATGCATAGCTTTCCTGAATCCACCATCGTTTTCATAGCCGTTTCAACCACAATCTGGAAGGAGTTGAAAGCACAAAAAATGGTCCATCTCCTAGTAAAATGCCAAAACTGTGTTAAAAAATGTGGTTTTCTGAATCAAGTCTGCCTGTTCCTGAAAGCAGGAACGATGGTGATTTTAGCATGCAAACCTTTAGTTGATGCCATTTGCAGAAAAAAAGACATTTTCTTCTGCAGCACCCCCCCAACCCCCCCCCCCCCACCCGAAAACGAATTTGAGCCATATTTTGGCTAATTTCTCAGTCCCCTCCAGGGGTTTCAATTCTTGTGTCTTACATTATCTATAATCTAGCACCACAAACATTGCCATTGATGTGTTTTGTTCTTGTGGGTTTATCTTCTAACTGGAACCATCTGAGGAGGAATCTTGACATCATTCACTGTATATCAAGTGCAGGGTGGCACCATGGTGAATGGTATGAGTCACCCTTTCTCAGCACACCCAAGAATGAAGCTTGAGAGACCTTTGTAGTGTCCAGTCCTTCAAACATGCAGGTGCACTATAAGACATAAAATCCCACCTGTGCTGCTGCTTCCCACAATGTGCCAAGAATTGCATTACTGCAATTGTTCTATTACCACTATACTGTTCAATAGTGTTCCATGCCACACCAGAGGTAATAAGTGCTACATAAATAAATGCAGAGCAATGGATACCAACAATATGCCAATAATTAACACCATACTGCCAGGGCCACCATTGTGGTTTGGGTGGTCACCCCATGGTTGGACACAATAAGGCAATAAAGCATTCTGATAGACCAGCATAATGCCAGAGATAGGCACAATGATACCATGGATGTCCGCTATTTGCTAGCAGTATGACTGGGCTAGCAAATTATATAAGGTAGGTACCATGCTACTTATGCTCACTGGTGGCCAGGAATTACCACTGTTGTGCAAGCATTTTTTTTTGAGGTACGCAAAGCTGCCCATAAATTGGAAATACATACTAGCCTTATTTTTAACACTAGCATTTGTGCAATCAGTATCATCGTGTGGACACCCATATGTTGCCAAGAATAATCACCACTGTGTGAGAGCAGCATTTTACCAAAGGTGGGAAATTGGAATTGTTCAATGGATGGCCACATGTTGAACAGAATTACCATCCTTATTATGGCAAGGCAGGAATTTTACCAATGTGGGTAATGGGCACCATCCCATGAATACACACAAGCTACCAAGAATTACTATAACTGTGCGAGGGCCAAAAATTCATCCACTGTAGGCTGTGTACGCGAAACACTCAGACGGTATAAGAACTAATCAAGTTGTGATGTTGTCAAAGGAAAGTTTGGAAGACTGTAGCCATCACAAACATTTTTGGTGGCATTATTCATCATAGGGCACCTCCTAAGGCCCAAAAAAGCAATTATTAATGTGGGCTGTAACCCTGTTCAACAGGGGAGCTCTTATGTTATTCAGTTTTCGAGGGCTTATGATGAATAGATGTAGTGAGGGTACAAATACATGGTGGGGAAGATGCTGTGCCTGTTGCCTTTCATACAGAGCTATGATACTGTTATAAATACCTTATTGAGGACTAAAAATCTTCATTCACGTCCCCATATGGTATCATTAAAATGAAGGGGAATAAATCAACCATATAGAATTATTCCTCTTCATTTTATTTTTGCTATAATATCTGTATTAGAGTTGAAAGGAACAACTTCTGCCCCACCATTTAGGTTTACCCTCATCACAACTTCTCATCATATGGAAAGGGACAAGAGGAAAGAGCAAGGCAAGAGAATGTGCCCCTGAGAGGTGGAAAATGGGAGGGAGCCATAGAGTTTTCTAAAGGCCTCATTACTGTCTGTGTGAGGCGCTTCAGTGCTGTAGAAGTTCTCCCTATGGTGGGGGGGATTCGTTTTCAAACATGTTTATCCTCCATTTTAGGTAGAGCCTGGGCAGCACATGCACTGCTCTGCAAGGCATGCTGTATGCAGGTATGGACTTGAAGCTCAGCCCATTTTCTGCCCATCTTTTCAATTGGCTCCTGTTACTTTTGTTTCTAAATGGTTGCTTTTGATTAATGAACGGGCTTAGCAGTCCCCCTTTAGCACTCGCTGTCTGCATTTGTAACCTACCATGAGGACAACTTTTTACTAGTGTTGTTAATGGTCTGTTTTATCTACAGTCTGTGAGCACTATTTTCTTAAATGATTCTCCCCTATGGCAGGCACGAAGTGCTTAGTGCTGCACTACGGTTTCAGCACGGCGGTCACTTTAAAAATGTTATTACCAATAAGGCCAACGTGCACCATTTCATCCAAGTCATTTTTTATTTGGCAGCACGGCACGCTCTAATTTTCTTCGGAACTTGCTGCTTTTTATATGCATTGTTTATTTATTTTGCTAACGCGGCATGCTTTTACTATTTGTGTCGCACGCCTTTATTTTCTTCAGAACTTGCCCCATTTTACATGTATTGTTTATTTATTTTGCAAGTACAGCACGCTTTTACTACAGCGACCTCGCACCTTTTATTCCCTGCAGAAATAGCCAATGGCGGCCGCAAGCCTTTTTTAACAATACCCCCCTAACAATGGCCGCTGGAACCGGAAGAAGGCATTTCTGTGGCAACCAGCAGCTGCAAGAAGTCCTGTTCGGAGTCAGATTTCACTTCTATGGGTAAGTAGAAATGCTAGTTGTACCAAGGGGTGTGATGGTGTTTTCTCTTGTGTTTGCTCTACTATAATGGAGGGACCGAAGTTTGCTACACATACACATCTCTTCGCACCACATACATGTTTCTTCGCGCCATATGCTGGCAGCCGAGCCCTACTTCTCTCAAATCATAAAGACCGATAAGAAGAGCTAACTGCAACTATGTCTTTGCAATGAAGCAAAATTCCAGTGGGAATATGGCATACAAATATTTGGCAAATCTGTCCATGGCGTGGCAGATTTTCAATGCATGTTTTAAAAAGTTTATTTAAGTTAATAATACTACTTAAGGGGCCTCTTGCGGACTTGGGAGATTTTAAATATGAGCAGCAAAGTTAAATAATAGTTGGCTTGCACATTGCTTATCATACTTAACTATATTATAGCACCTAAACACAAAGCTCCCCTCCACTCCACAGCCCATGCCAAATGCATTTAGACTGCTCTTCCAATTACAAAGTCATCTTTTGCTCAATGACCATCAATTACATAGCTAAGTGACTAAGCCAAAACAACGTAGCCACATACATCCACTAAACTCCACACATAAAACGCATAGGTAAAACACGTCATTTACAAAAAGACCTATTGCATTGCAAATGCTTGTTAGAAATGCTATGGGTAAAACACTTTTTTTTAAATCTACTTCTATGGTTTTTTTCACTGCCAGAGTAACAAGACATTTTCCTTCTTGATGATGTAGAAGCATGCCTCTTTATAAAAGGACATGGTGATGCCATTGATGTAAAACTGAGAAATGTAAGAAATGTAACATACCATCTATAAATTGGTGCTAAACCACAGACAATAAGGAGAGAATAACAATTCTTATCAAGCTAGGCCAGCAGAGTTCACTGGGCTCAGCTCCTACATACAGATTTCGGTCTCAGTGCGCAAGCGATGCATGCCATTCAACTACATCAGACTATTTATCCTGGCTCCCAGTGAATGCAGGTGCTTTAGCCTTTGACCATGCAGAGGGTTCTGGATGAAGAGTTTTGCTTCAGGCTACACACTTTGCATTGTCCTGCGGCACCCATCTCTGGAAACAGGGATCTCTAAGTTAGTACTAGCTCTATAAAGAGTTCTCTGAGAACAGGGCACAGTCATTTGTTACACATTTAGCTATGCCACCCTATATGCTGATCATTTTGGTTATACATGGTCCTTGTATGAACCGTTCAGTGGAACAAGAACAGGGAGGCAGGAACAATAAAAGACATGTGTAAAGAGGAGTTGGATAAAGCATTATGGACTTATGTCTTCCATAAACTATGATTGGTGGCAGAGAAAATGAAGTGCTTTTATGAACCATCCATCTTTATCCTGCCAACCTGAGCACCTATTTCCTGTTCGGGCTGGACTGTTCCCATGAGGCACAGGGTCAAGACTGATTTGCATATAGCTGGGTCTGAGCTGAGGTTTTGAAGTGAGCTAAAGAATGATGATGGATTCAACCCAGATCTGTGACTGGGGGTGAGTGTCTGAAAAGTTTCAGCACTCCGTCCATCATCTCCTTGTGTTTGCTTTGTTTGCCCTAAGTTGGCAGGGTATGCCCAGACATGGGTCCCCTTGCTCACTTTGCCACTGGATTCACGCTAGCCTGGCTGATGAAGGGTGTTACCTAGACACCGGTCCCAGGATGCTTGTTTCCGGTTCAGGGAAGACGTGGCTTGGCATTTCGGGCTGGACTGTTCCCATGAGGCACAGGGTCAAGACTGATTTGCATATAGCTGGGTCTGAACTGAGGTGGTGAAGTGAGTTAAAGAATCATGATGGATTCAACTCAGATCTGTGACTGGGGGCGAGTGTCTGAAAAGTTTCAGTACTCCGTCCATCATCTCCTTGTGTTTGCTTTGTTCGCCCTAAATTGGCAGGGTATGCCCAGATGGCGGACCCTTGCTCACTTTGCCACTGGATTCAAGCTAGCCTGGCTGATGAAGGGTGTTACCTAGAAACCGGTCCCAGGATGCTTGTTTCTGGCTCAGGGAACACCTGGCTTGGCAGTTCGGGATGGACTGTTCTAATGAGGCACAGAGTCAAGATTGATTTGCATATAGCTGGGTCTGAACTGAGGTGGTGAAGTGAGCTAAAGAATGATGATGGATTCAACCCAAATCTGTGACTGGGGCTGAGTGTCTGAAAAGTTTCAGTACTCCATCCATCATCTCCTTGTGTTCACCTATTTCCTGTGGCAGATAATGCATCACACAGAAAAGGAGTGTCAGTGAATTCCTCATCCACCAAGACAAGACATACAAAGGTTGTCTACTGGTGGTAAGAGCATCTGCACTAGATATTTTATAGTCATAGAGTGCAGCACAATATTCCTCTTCCACAACACCATACAGTTGGACCGACTGTACTTGACCACCTTCCTGAGAATAGAGATATCTTAAGCTACTTATTAGTTACAGTTGGATACCCTGCAGAACACAAAAGTAGAGAAACTACTACATGGCAGTACTCCTTAGCATGTCCTACCTGTTATTACTATGGTACAGAATTTGAATCTACAAACAGCACAGTAAGCACATTCCTGATGACAGGTATAAGGTGGTGTGATTAAGCTAAAAGTCCATGAATCTGGTGGACCACTTTACATTTTCCATTATTTAATCAAGTCCTGAGTTAATGGATGTACTCCTTACAGCTCCATGGCTAAGGTGTGGAAACAGGTGACAACTCTTGATCCTGAAGGAAGTGGACGGACAGAGAAAGTAACACTGGCCTTCACTCTCTGCTGGAGTGCACATGTGGTGCAGGAGCAAATGCCAAGAATGAACAAAGTGCCAGAATATGCTATGAGGCTATCAGAGGAGGTGAGGGCCTTTTTGTGCTCTAGTATTTCAGGATGAACTAAGCATGTGCACTTGATGAGGCTTCCCCACTTTCTTACTGTTGGAGTTAGCAGACGAACCTACAGGACCAAGCTGAAAATGTAACAGACTCTACCCACAGGAGTAGCTAGACTACACTCCCTGCACTAACCTTCTAATGCGTTTTCCCCAATGCTGAAATCCAATGTCTGGGAGTTTCTATGCACCCTTTGCACCTCATGCAAACTAGGTTATGGTTCCTAAGCTTCTTCAGCTATTTATATTTTTTAGGTTAAAGCGACCATACAGCGCAGCTCTCTGGTTGTGACCTTCGTTAACGCCTTATCTAGTACAGACTATCTAGCTGCAGATACCTTACCTTAGAATTATCCGCACGCATCAGACTGGTTTCAGACATTTGTCATGAGCAGTATCCCTTCATGCGGGTAGGTGGCGTCGTTCAGCTCTGCGCGGCATTCATGGTGTCATCTGAGCCAGAAGGATTATGTTTCTTACCCTGTAAGCATCTGTTCTTGGCATGTAGAGCTGTAGATTCACATGCTTAGCATACTTCTGCCATCTAGGGTTAAGTCCGGATGTTTGCAAGTTGTTTTTCTTCGAAGAAGTCTTTCGAGTGACGAGGTAAGGTGACTCCACCTTTTGATGATAGTGCGCATGGGCATCTACTCCATTGTTAGATTGTTTTCCCGCAAGAGGATGAGTATGGAGTAAGTGAGTGTAGTAAAGAGATGTCCATGCATATATAATGTAAATAAAGAGAACTGCAACAACTACAGGTGTCTGGGAAGGTGGGAGAGCGCATGTGAAACTACAGCTCTACATGCCATGAACAGATGCTTACTGGGTAAGTAACATAATCCGTTGGAGGCAAGTGTGCTGTAAATACACATGCTTTGCATAGACTATATAGCAGTGTACTCCCAAAGCGGTGGCTAACCAGTAGATGTTTCAGTTGTCTAGAAAAGTGTCTTTAGCACTGCTTGTCCTACATTGGCTTGCTGGTGTTCTAACACATCCACACAAAAATGTTTAGTAATTATGTGTGGTGAGGACCATGTTGCTGCTTTACAGATATGAGCAATAGGAATATTACCTAAAAAGGCCATAGATGCCCCTATTTTACGAGTGGAATGCGCTCAAGGGGGTATAGATAAAGTTGTTTTAGATTTAGCCTAGCAAGTTTGAATGCATTTAACAATACATCTGGAAATGCCTGATTTAGAACTAGAATTGCCTTTGTGAGGTGGAGCAAATGTAACAAAAAGTTGCTTTGTTTTAAGAAAATGTTTTGTCCTTTCAATATAATACAATAAAGCTCTTCTGACATCAAGCGTGTGAAGAGCTCTTTCTGCTACAGAAACCGGTTGGGGGAAGAACGCAAGTAACTCAACCGATTGGTTAATGTGAAAAGCAGAAACAACTTTAGGGAGAAATGTAGGGATGGTGCTTAGAACTACCCGATCTTTATGAAGCTAAAAGAAGGGTTCTTCTAAACTCTCCTTAATGAAGTGATTGCAATGAGGAAGGCAACCTTCCATGAAAGGAACTGCAAGGGACATTTGTGTAAAGGCTCAAAGAGTGGACCCATGGGTCTTGTAAGTACAATGTTAACATTCCACACCAGTGCCAGGGGTATTTCTGGTGGAATGACTCCTTTTAAGCCTTCCATAAAGGCCTTAATCACAAAAACGTTGAACAAGAATAAATGCAAATATGCAGCGATTTCTGCAAGGTGCAATCTAATAGATGTATAAGCTATACCAGATTGTTATAGATGCAGAATGTAACAAATAATGTTTTGAACGGAAGCATCTAAAGGATTAATTTTGTTGTTATCACAATCGATAACAAAACGGTTCCATTTTGCTGCATAACAAGCTCTGGTGGTAGGCTTGCTTGCTTTCTTTTAAGATATGTATACAGTCAAGGTGACAGATTTAAATATCTAAACTCTATGATTTCAGGAGCCACATTGCTAAATCGAGCTTTTTTGGGTGCCTGATTTTTCTATGGCTCAGTATGAGAAGGCTGGAGTAGAGATGCAGTTTTTGATGTGGAACCACTGATAGTTCTAACAGTGTTGTGAACCAAGGTTGATGAGCCCATGTGGGGGCTACTAGAATCAGTGTGAGTGATGTTTTCCTGAGATTCTGAATCCGCAACGGGAGGAGTGGGAGAGGCGGGAAAGCGTAGGCAAATATCCCCGACCAATTCATCCATAGGGCACTGCCTTTGGAGAGAGAGTGGGGGAACCTGGAGGCGAAGTTTGGGCATTTTGCGTTGTTCACTGTGGCGAACAGATATAGATCTATGGGAATCCCCATTCTCGAAAATATGGAAGGAGAACTTGGGAATGAAGTTTCCATTTGTGTATTTGCTGTCTCCGTCTGCTGAGGAGGTTGGCAATTGGATTGTTCATCCCTGGAAGGTGTTCTGACAGGAGATGAATTCTGTGATGGATTGCCCAACTCCAAATGGTCTGAGAGAGGTGCGACAGTTGGAGAGAGTGTCCCCTCCCCCCCCCGCCCCCCGTTTTTGTATATAGTACATAGCTGTCATGTTGTCTGTGCGGACTAAGACAACTTTGTCTATGAGGTGACACTGAAACGTTTTGAGTGTTAGAAATACTGCTAAAAGCTCACATAGGCACTACTGCTATGCATGACGCCATCATCCCTAGCAATTGCATGAAGATTCTGGCTCGTTATTTTTGGTTGGCCTGAAACTGAAGTAACAGAACTTGAATATTGAGAATTTGGAGAGGCCAGGCCTTTTTGACTGTCGAGAGTGGTTCCCAGATAAGATTGTGTCTGTTAAGGCTGCAGGTGAGACTTTGATAAGTTTCCCATGAAGCCCAATCTAGCATGACCTGAGTGTGTTGTAGACACTTTTGGCGTGTACTGCCTTTGATGAGCCAGTTGTCTAGGTTCGGGATGACGTGGGTTTGTAGTCTTCTGAGATGAGCTGCCTCTACGGCTAGATATTTGGCAAACACTCTTGGGGCAATAGTTACTTCGAATGGGAGTACTTTGAATTGACAGGGTTTGCCTGCTATCACAAATCGGAGGAATTTGGGATGAACTGGATGGATGGGAATGTGAAAGTATGCATCTTTTACGTCCAGTGTGGACATAAAATCGTCTTGCTGTAGAAGGGGAAGCACCTGTTGAAGTATTACTATATGAAAATGTTCTGAGAGTATGTACTGGTTTAGCACCAAAATGGGTCTTAAGGAGCCGTCCTTTTTGGGAATTTGAAAATATAGAGAATAAACCCCTGAACCTTGGCAGTGTAACGGAATTGGTTCTATGGCTCCTTTCTGTAAGAGGGATCGCACCTCTTCAATAAGTAATTGTAAGTGGTCTGACGACAGTTTGTAAGTGAGAGGTGGAATGTTTGGAGAATCAGTGGTAAGCTCCAGGCAATAACCATGACGGATAATGTCTATCACCCATTTGTCGGTTATTATGGTCTGCCAAATGGGGAGAAACTGTTGAAGTCTTACCCCGACAGGTGTTAAGTAATCAGGGGAAAGTGCGGGCAAGTCACTGTTTGTTAGGGTAAGGGGTGTTACGTGTTGAGGCGCCTCTACCCCTACCTTTCAAAATATTTCCTCTATACCCTCCTCTATAAAAACCTCTAGAGGGAGAGAATTGGGTATTGCTTTTATAAGTGGAAGCTTTTGGGTCTGAGGATGTGGTTTGTATAACCCTCCTCTGTTAAAAGAACGACTAAAGGAGCCTCTATTTGATGAGGACTGGAGAGCTCCCATGGACTTTGCCACTTTGGTATCTTTTTTTATTTTGTTTTAGAGATTGGTTGACTACAGGACCAAACAGGTGTTCTTTGTCTAAAGGGGTGTTTAAAATGGATTGTTGAACCTCAGGTTTAAAACCTGAAATCCTAAGCCATGCATGCCTTTTGAGGAGAATGCTGGTATTTATCTCCCTAGCAGCAGTGTCAGCAGCATCTAAAGCACATCTAAAAGAAGAGTTAGAAATATGTTTGCCCTCTTGAACTAACTCTACTGCTTTGTTTTTGTGTTCTTCTGGGAGATATGGAGCGGCTGTTTCATCTCATCCTAGTGTGCTCTGTCGAACCTAGCTAGCAGGCCTTGTGTATTTGTGATTCACCAATGATTAGCAGCTTGAGCTGCTACACGTTTGCTTGAAGAATCTATGAGCTTAAATTCTTTATCCGGGGGAGGAGCGTCACCAGAAGTTTGCGAATTAGCTCTGTTGCGAGCTTCAGACACAACAAGGGAGTCAAAAGGCAGCTGACCTTTAATAAAGATAGGATGGCGAAGGGTTGTATTTTTTATCAACTCGAGGAGTCAAAATGCATGCTCGCACGGGGTCTTTGAAAATGTCCTTTGCACGCCTCATCATGCCCTTCAGCATAGGGCGTGTCTGACTTGAACGGTGTGCGGCACCAAGTGTCTCAAATAAAAAGTCCTCTTTTAATGACTCCTTATGTAACGTCACTCCATGGTACTCTGCTGCTCTAGCAATGAGTTCCTGATAAGCCACATTATAATCAGGTGGGGAAGGCTTTGCAGGGTAAAGGTATGGGTCATTGTCTAAAGGAGGGTTAATGGTGTAATCCTTCCATGAGTCTATAGGTAAATTAATATCTTCCTCATCAATATCCCCCTCTTCAGACTGTGAAAGGAGAGACACCTGAGGTGTAATGTGTAAAGGATCCAAATGAGGAGAAGAGAGTGGAAATGGAGGGGTTGGTGGAGCAGGATAAACAGGGCTGGTAGCAACATCCTTTTTCTTCTTTAAAGGATCTTATTGTGAGTGTCCTGAGAAGGAAGCTTGCGTTTAACTGGAGCTTTAGCATAAATATGTCCAGTGTCAGGATTGATATAAATCTTCTTTTGTTTGGGATCCAGTTTGGGGTGAACAATGTCTAAATGACGGTCAGAAGGTACAAAACTGCTGTCTTTTGATTTTGGCACCAAAGGTTTCAATACCGGGATGGACTTTTATGAGCGGAAGGTTTTGTCCCTTAAATATGCTTTTCTTTCGGTGTGGAGGATTTTGGCTCCGAACCAGATTTAAATTTCGGAACTGGAAGGTTTCTGATCCGAAGAGAATTTCGGTCGACTCTGTCCCGAACCAGCAGGCTTTACTATCTGTTTTAATGCCGAGCCGGAAGGCAGAGTGTCGGAAACATCTTTTCGGGGCAGACCTTGGCCAGAGGTGGTGCTGTTGCCTTATGACCTTTGAGTATGGGCTTAAGGGGAAATGGGTCATTGGTACTCACGGCACCATGTCCCGAAGGCACGTCTTCAGACTCCATGTCTATCTCGAGCTCCGAATCAACTCCGGAAACAAGATGGCTTCTTCTTCTTTTGCCACCGACGCTTCGACGTCATCATGCTCGGATTCTTCACCGAAGATATCCGGAGTGTGCTGAATATTCTGATGTTGCATTTCACGACATCGAGCCCATCGATCCCAAAGAGTCTTTTTGGACCAAAGCAATTTACAAACATTGCAGTTGTCTTCCTTGTGCTCCGGAGACAAGCACAAATTACACACTTTATGTGAGTCGGTGCGAGGATACTTAGCGTGGCACCAAGGACAGAATTTACACAGCATCCATTCCATCGACAGAAGACCGGACCGGCTCAGTCAGGTCCAAAGGCTGCCCACGAAGTTTTTGATAAAAAATTAAAGATTTGTTGACCAAAACAATGCGCGGAGAAGTGGGAAACGTGTACAAAACAATACCGTTGAGGGAGGAGTGGATTGCGCACCGAAGGAAACCTGAAGAACGATTACAAACCAGAGAGCAGCAATACACGTCCGAACCCAATGGCGGAAAAAAAAAACTAACAATGGAGTTGATGCCCGTGCGCATTATCACCGAAAGGAGGAGCCACCTTACCTCGTGACTCAAAAGACTTCTTCAAAGAATAACAACTTGCAAACCATCGGACACAACACTAGTTGGCAGGAATATGCAAAGCATGCGTATCAACAGCACACATGCCTCGAACATGACAACTGCGAAGCCTACATAGGTACCAACAAAGCACGCTGATGTCAGCTACTTTTTGCAACTTTCCTTGCCAGAAGCACGGAGCCCCGGAGTACACTGACCATTGGTGTGAAAGGAGAAAGCCCTGTCCCTAGAAATCCGTTCACACAGTGGGAAGGATGGGTGGGTCGATAAGGAATCTGCAGCTAGATAGAGTCTCTACAAGATAATGCGTTACCGAAGGTAAGTACCTTGTTCATCAGATAGAGACTTTTAGCCCCAGATTCCTTACCTTAGAATAGATATCCAACCAATACCTCCCCAGAGGTGGGTCTGCGGCCCAATTTCACATGAGGCAGTTTTGCAGGACCTAACAGGAAAAATGCCCATCCTTACGGACCGGACTGTCTAAGCAGTAATGTTTAGTAAACGTCTACAAGGAAGCCCATGTTGCTGCTTGACAGATGTCCAGGACCTGAACTCCACATGCTAATGCAGTGGTGGCCGCTTTATCTCTGGTGGAATGCGCAAGTAAACCCTCTGGGGGTTGCTTCTTAGCCAGTGCATAGCAGATCTTCGTACAGAGCATGATCCATTAGGAGATAGTCTGTTTGCGCACAGCCTGACCATTCTTCACTCTGACATACCCCACGAAAAGTTGGTCACCCACCTGGAACTCTCGAGTGCGATCAAGGTACAACAACAATGTACTTTTTGGGCCCAGACCGTGAAGTTGTTCCTCTTCCCTGGAGGGATGGGGCAGAGCACAAAAAGTAGGAAGAGTGATGTTTGGCCTATGAGACATGGAGTGACAACTTTCGAAAGAAAGGAGCCCTCGTACGAAGCAGGAGCTTGTCTGGGTTGATGTTCAGGTAAGGAGGTATGGATGGCAAGGCCTGAGGCTCACTGACTCTCCGGGCAGATGTTACTGCAACAAAGAAGGCCGTCGTCATGGTAAGGAGCCTGGGAGGACAGTTACATAAGGGTTAAAAAGGAACGTAAGGACCAGATTAAGGTCCCATTGAGGCATAACAAAGGAAGAAGGAGGAAACATATGTTGCAAACCTTTCAAAAACCTATGTACAATAGGGGATTGGAAAAGAGAAGGTTAGTCAGGCAACTGCAGCAAAGCAGATATTGCAGAAAGATAGCCCTTTACAGTGCCCAGAGCAGAGCCCTGCTGGGCAAGGGAAAGGACAGACAGAGGAACCTGAGATAGGAGAGCAGAAAGAGGGTTAACTTGTTTCTCTGACACCATGTCACAAATCTGCTCCAATGGCAGACATACACTGTCTTGGTGGAGGGGTGCCTTGCTGCCAGAATAACACCGCAGATGTTGGGCGGAAGGTCGAAAGCTGTCAACTGTCCCGCTCCATCTCCACGCAATAAGGCAGAGGGCAGACAGGTTTGGGTGGAGAACCCTCCTCCTCTACTGCTGTAACAGAAGATCACCCCAAAGGAGCAGCCTGATCAGAGGACCGATGGCCATGCTCAACAACTCCGAATACCAAATTCTGTGCCCAATCCAGCACCACAAGGATGACTTGGGCCAGATCTTTCCTGATCTTCTTGAGAACACTGGGTAGGAGTGGTATGGGCAGAAAGGCGTACAGGAGGTCTGAGCTCCACCTGAGATGAAATGAGTCCGCAAGCGAGATTGCATTGGAAAGTCCAGCGCGCAGAACTGCTAACATTGCACGTTCTCGTCGGTGACAAAAAGATCCAACCAGCTCTCCTCACTGTTGAAAGATACCTTGCACCACCTCCAGATGGAGATGCCATTCGTGATCTGCTAGGCATCTGCAGCTCAGTTTGTCCACTCTGGCGATCAGGGAACCTGCCAGACGTGGAACAACCAGGGATATTCCGTGCTGCTCCAGTCATGTCCAGAGAGGCAGGACCTCGACCCCACACCACCCTGTTTGTTGCAGTACCACACGGCGGTGGTGCTGTCCAATCACACCTGCATCAGCCTTCCCTGTATGGACGGTAGAAAGGCTTTCAATGCCAATTGGACAGTGTGATGTGGAGTTAGGATTCCGCCAGAGATTAGAGTCCTCTGGTCTCCACATCTCCCATAGGGCTGTCCCATCCCAGGAGTGTTGCTTCTGTCCCTATTGTGAGATCTGTTTGGGGAAGGGAGCGGGGTCTGCCGCTGATCCAGTTGTGGTTCGTTAACCACCACTCCAGGTCTTGGGGGTTTCCTCTGAGATATGGACCATGTTGGAGAGATTCCCCTGGTATTGGGCCCACTGAAACTTCAGGTCTCACTGCAGAGCCCTCATATGCCAATGGGAAAGTTTCACCAGCAGGTCGCAGGAGTGCAGGAGGCCATGAGGCCCAGCAGCCTTTGAGTCAGTATCACTGACATCCAGGACAGGGGCTGAAGCATCAGCATCATAGCCTGAATATCCTGGACTCGAAGTTCAGGAGGTTAGGCCTGAAACTACACAGTGTCCTGACTAGCTCCGATGAAAGGGAGCGTCTGAGAGAGAGTCAGATGTCACTTCAGCACATTGATAGTGAACTCCAGTATATGCAGGAGGTTCACCGTAGTCAGGAAGATTGAGATGATTGCCTGGGGTGAGCATGCCTTCAATAGCCAGTTGCCGAGATAAGGAGACACTGGCATCCATTATCTCTGCAAATGAGCTGCACACATAGCCATAGCCTTGGTAAACACCAGAGGGGCGCTGGTGAGGCCAAAGGACAGCACATTGAACTGAAACTCTTCGTGGCCCACCCCGAACCGCAGGTAACACCCGTGGGCAGAAAGGATGGGAATGTGGGAAAACGCGCCCGGCAAGTCCAACGCTACCATCCAGTATCCTGGGTAGACAGGACCTGAGCAAGAGTGAGCATTTTGAACTTCTACTTATTGTGGAAAAAGTTAAAAGAGTGCAGGTCTAGAATAGGACAATGGCATCAGTTCTTTTTGAGCACCAGAAAGTAGCAAGAAGAAATGCGTTACTTACCTGTAACTGCAGTTATCCAGTATTGGTATCTTTCATAGATTCACAGGCCTGAATCATTCCCCGTCGTCTGGGTGGGAGTCCCCGGTATATAAAAAGAGTAATGTCATATAGACATATACAGAGTAATAGGCCAGAGGCCTCTCATTAGTAACATATCCATGTCCTTTTGTAAAAAGGACCAAACTTTGGCCAAGAGCCAATCAGATATCACCACCCTCTAGAACCTTCCTGGAAGGAGCCCTAGTCCCTCAGTTTTTCGTAAGCACAGTGCTAAGTAGTACCTACTGAGAGAACCAAGGTGAGCCATTCCAGGGGAGGTGGGTGGGTTGCATGTGAATCTATGAAAGATACCAATACTGTATAACTGCAGTTACAGGTAAGTAACGCATTTCTTATCCAGTATTATAGGTATCTTTCATAGATTCACATGCCTGAATCAGAGTAGCAAGCAATAACCAGCACATTTCTTAGAGAACAAGCTGTAAAATCACATGATAATAGAATATCAAACATGAAATACAGTAAGTAATACAATACTCTAAACATAGAGAAATGTGCAAGAAGGTATTAGGATGGAGGGATGAAAGGAAGAAGGCTCACCTCTAGTGAAATAGATGGCGTAGCACCGCTTGACCCACCGCTGCATCCTTCATCAGCTCTGAATCCAAGCAGTAGTGCTTGGTGAAGGTATGAGGTGTCTTCCATGTCGCCGCTCTGCATATGTCGATGATGGGTACCCCAGCGAAGAGCGCCATAGAGGTGGAGACCGCTCTAGTGGAGTGGGCCCGGACTTTAGAATGCATAGGATGTCCTGCCTGCTGGTGGCAGAAAGTAATGGCTGCCGAGATCCACATTGAGATGGACAGCTTTGTCAATGGAAGACCTTTCCTGGGCCTGCTAAAGGCAATAAATAGTTGGTTGGTTTTTCGAAATTGTTCTGTTCTATGGATGTAGAACTTCAGACATCTTTTGAGGTCTAAGGAATGGAGAGAACTTTCCACTGTGGTGCTTGGGTTCGGGAAGAAGGACCGCAGAACTATAGGTTCATTCAGGTGAAAGTTGGATGGAACCTTTGGTATGAATTTAGGATTAGTTCTTAAGATAACTCTGTCCTGTTTGAACTGTAAGAAAGGATCTTGAATGGAGAAGGCTGGAGCTCACTCACTCTCCTTGCTGATGTGAGCGCTAGTAAGAGAGCTGCTTTCCATGATAGATATTTGATGTCAGCTTTGTGTATTGGCTCAAAGGGGTGTTTCATTAACTGAGCCAGTACGATGTTGAGCTGCCAGGTGGGTGGCAAAGCCCTCATTGGAGGGAATGTCCTGAACAATCCTTTCAGAAACTGCTTGATCAGTCTATTGGACCAGAGAGAAACACCAGACGAAGAACGCCTATACCGAGATACAGCCGCCAGGTGAACTTTTATTGAGGCGTGGGCCAATCCAGAGTGAGCCCAATGAAGCAGATAAGGCAGGATCTGTGCTGGCGAAGATTCAAATGGGTGTATCCTGTTTGTCTAACACCATATACAGAATCTTTTCCACTTCAGGGATTACGTCTTATTGGTACTGTCGGCCCGGGCCCGGGCCAAGACTACCCTGGATTCTTGAGGAATGTCTACGTTCAGGAACTCTCTGTACTCAGGAGCCAGCATATAATTTGAGAGATTGTGGATCCGGATGTTGGACTTGCCTGAGGTTCATTGTCAGGAGAGTCGGGCTTGGCCTGAATGGAATTGGCGGTTCCAGTGACCGGAGGTGAAGTCCCGTAAACCAGTGTTGGCGTGGCGACGCCGGGGCTATCAGGATTAGGGTGCAATGCTCCGCCTTCATTTTCCTGAGAACCCTGGGAATCAGGGGAAATGGAGGAAATGCTTAAGCGAAGACGTTGCACCATGCCATGGAAAATGCATTCCCGAGAGACCCTTTCTGGGGATGCCAGATTGAGTAGTATTGGCATTTTGCATTGAGTTGTGTCGCAAACAGATCCTGGTGAGGTTTGCCCCAACGGGAGAATACGGAGTTGAGAAGATGTTGATCCAGCTCCCACTCGTGGCAGATGGAACGTTGCCTGCTTAGAGAGTCCGCCAGGGTATTGTCTGCCCCTGGGACATACTCTGCCCGTAAAGAAATATTGTTTTAAAGCAGCCACTCCCAAATACGTTGAGATTCTAGCGACAGCGTCAGAGATCGAGTTCCCCCTTGTTTGTTCTGATAGTGCATTGTGGTGGTGTTGTCCGTTCTCACAAGCACTGGGGAATCCTTGATCCGAGGCAGGAATGCTCTTAGTGCCAGGTAGACTGCCCTCAATTCGAGAAGGTTGATATGCAGCTGCTTTTCTGTCTGAGACCATAGCCCATTGATCTGGAGTTCTTGCAGATACGCACCCCATCCCTCCAATGAAGCATCTGTGGTGATCACATGTTGAGAGATTGGTAGTAGGAATGGAAGGCCCTGGTCCAGATTTTGAGGTTGAAGTCACCAGTCTAGGGCCTGCACAATGAATGGAGTGGTCCGGATTAGATTGTCGAAGGATCCTGCACACTGGATCCACTGAGTGGATAGTGCCTCCTGCAGCGGCCGCATACGAAGACGGCAGTGTGGGATCAGCAGGATGTTGGAGGACATCATCCCCAATAATGACTTGTACAGGCGCACCGTGATGGTCTTCTTGGCCTGAATCCGGGCTGCTAGAAACCTGAGTTTGAGCTGACGTTCCTGTGAAGGAAAGGCATTTTCCTGATCCGTATCCAGGACTGCCCCCAAGAAAGTGAGGCGTTGGGAAGGCTGAAATACAGACTTTTCTTGGTTGAGAGTAAGTCCCAGGATTTCGAATGAGTTGCAGACAGGCGTCTGAGGACCTGCTCATGCCTGCGAAAGTAGGTGCCTTGACGAGCCAGTCGTCCAAGTAGGGGAAGACTTGGTGATGGTGTTGGCGAAGATATGCTGCCACCGGAGACAGACACTTTGTAAAAATGTGAGGAGCCGATTTCAGTCCGAAGGGCAGCACCCTGAATTGGTAGTGTCTGCCCACCACCGCAAACCTGTAGAATTGTCTGTGGTTTTTGTGGATCGGTATGTGGAAATAGGCGTCTTGGAGTTCTAAAGACACAATGAAGTCTTTTGAATCGAGGAGCTGCAGCACCTCCTGAATGGACACCATAAGGAATGACTGTTTCTCGAGGTATCCGTTGAGTTCTCGTAAATTCCAATATAGGTCTCCATGTTTTCTCCTTCTTCCTTAATAGGAAGAATCGGGAATAGAATCCTTTGCCTTTCTGATCCCGAGGCACTTTTTCTATAGCTCTTTTGTGGAGCATTATAGAGAGTTCTTTTTGTAGGAGATGTAGATTCTTGTGGTTCATTGGACGTGGAGGATTCAAAGGAGGAGTCTCCACAAACCCCAATGAATGTCCGAACTGGACTAGCTGAAGGACCCAGCGATCCGTTGTAATCTGCTGCCAATTGTGGAGGAAAATTTAGATTTTTCCTCCAACTGCGTAAGGTGGAGAAGAAATGGAGGCCTGCGGTAGAAAAAGGTCAAATTGCCTTCTGGCTGTGTCTTTCTTACCTCCGCGTCCAGGAAAGGAAGATTTATTGTATGATGACTGATTTTGATGCTGCTGCCTTTGTTGGTACTGGGGTTTGTACTGATGGTTTGAGTTGTACGATGATTTGTACCCCTGATAGCCACCTCGTGAAGGTTGTCCTCTTCCTCTGGAGCCCCGAAAGGAAGTATTTCTGAACTGAAGAGTACCTAGGGCTTTCGCGGTCTCAGTATCCTTTTTAATACCTTGTAGCATGTCGTCTATGTCTTTCCCAAACAGTAGCTGGCTATCGAACGGCATGTCCAATATCTTGGCCTGCACTTCCGGTCGGAAAGATGTGGCCTTAAGCCACCCTTGGCGCCTTAGGACCGCAGCCCCTTCCAATTGTCTGAATCCTGTGGAGGCGATATCCATTCCCACGTCGATCATTTCAGAGGCTGAACGTTCGCCCTCAAGAAGGATCTTTTTTGCTTCTCCTTTTTTGGTCTTCTGGGATAGTACCCAAATATGGAGCAATATCCGCCCACATTTGGCAGTTGTAGCGCCCTAACAGGGCTAAGGAGTTAGCCGCTCGTACAGTGAGGGCCGAAATGGATGAAAACCTTTTGCCAATGTTATACAGTTTACGACCCTCTTTATCTGGTGGCGCAGTCAACGCCGCCGATGGATTAGTAGATTTACGCTGCGCAGCTTGGGTAATGACAGAGTCTGGTTTTGTGTGTCCTGTAAGGCATGCAGGAGCAGTGTCAGGAGCCTTATACTTTTTGTCGAGCCTAGGTAGGACTGGAGGCAAAGATGAAGGATTCTTCATTATTTTCACCCCCTGATCCCAAATATACTCAATAATGGGAATGGATCTCACAGCCTTTTGAAATGGCTCTTTAAAGTCATACAGGAAACAATCCTGAGGTTGTGTGGTCATTTGGATTTTGAATCTTGAAGCAGCCCTTTCTAATATGTTGTGGAACCCTCCGATGTCTTCCGGAGGCGAGTCTGCCTGTGCTTGGTCAGGGGAAGCCGGAGCTGGAATAAGGTATTCATTCCATTCGTCTTCCTGCAGTTCTCCTTCCTCTTGCTGCTCGCCCCCGTCCTGTGCTCCTCCTTCCTCTTCTTCATCAGAAGACTATAAAGGAGGCAAATAAGCAGTGTCCAGTTGAGGCGGCCTAGGGCGAGGTGGAGGGGTAGGTATCACAACTGGCGGTTGCGGCCCTACTGGAGGAGGCGGATTGGAAGGAAACCGCTGCTTATAAACCGCAATGAGAAATTGTAAATCCGTCACTATGGATGCTGGAATACACACCATAGGTTCTGAAGGTGGAGGTGGAGAAGAGTGATATTCCTCCTGGAAATCCATTCTTTCCTGATCCAGGTCTTCACACTCTGAACTTTCATGGATTTTAATGTTAAGTTCTGATGTGTTGGTAGCAGTCTGAAACAGTGAGCCATCCTCAGAACCCTCCGTGTCCAACAATTGAGCCAGCGGCAGTGGCTGGACTCTACTTGGTGAGGTCAATTCTGGCGTTAAAGTACACTTAGTTATCCTGAAGTGTGTATACGAGTACTTCAAGGAAGGCAATCCTGTTGTCCGTGAGCCCGTCGACGGTATGGTCGTCGATGGGGGAACGTCGACGGTTATAGCCGGCGTTGACGGCGGCGTCCTCGTCGACGATGGAACTGTCGACGGCATTGTCGTCGACGGTGTTTTGTTCGTCGACGGCAGCGTCGACGCTGGAGACGTCGTCGATGATCCCGTCGACGGCTTCGTTTTCGTCGACGGTCTCGTCAACGGCCTTGTCGACGATGGAACTGTCGACGGAGGCTTCACTGACGTTGACGAGGATTCTGGCGACGATGAAGAAGGTTTCATCGACGTCGATGGGGCTTTAGTCATCGACGATGAATTTTGTTTCGTCGACGAGGAAGCACTCGTCGACGGAGGCTTCGTCGTCGATTTTTTAACTATTATTACAGACGGAATGGACCTACCCGTCGACGACGAGGCTGAAGTAGTCGTCGACGTTGAGGAGAATGACGATGCCATCGATGTGGAGATTGTTGTCGTCAACGTTGTTACAGTCACCACTGAAGATGTCCTGACAGGCTTTTTGAAGGTAGTATCCTGAAGAGAAACCTTCTCAGCCATGGCCTTTGAACGAACCTCTGAAGACTTGGGTGTCTTCTTTTGAGGTGGCTCCAAAGATGGTCCTGGGGATAACGTTCAAGGCCTTTTGGGAGAGGAATGAGTACTTTTGATGGAACACTCACTCTCCCCTGAAAAGACAACCCGGTCCTTGTCTTTAAGTCTCTGGAGCCAGAGCAGCAGGCGTCCCTCTCTGTCCTTCAGAGTTTTGTCGAAAAAGTGCGGCAGACCTTGCAATCCTTTGCAGAGTGGTCAGGGTAGAGACAGTAAAGGCAGTCTTCATGCCTGTCATCAATATGAAGCCTCTTTTTCCCACAAGAGGCACAGGATCTAAAGAGACCTTTTTAGGAGTGTCAGCCATGATCAACTGAAAAACTCCTCACAGAGAACACATTTCTGAGAGAAAAATATTGAAAAAGGTAAAGAATACCAGAAAAACTGAGCAGAGCTCAGAGGAGACTCCCTTAGCACGACGTGCGGTAGAACATCTGAGGGACTAGGGCTCCTTCCAGGAAGGTTCTAAAGGGTGGTCCTTTTTACAAAAGGACATGGATATGTTACTACTGTAAAATGTAAATGTAAATGTAAATGTGAATGTAGTATACTTGTAAAGCGCACAGCTGCCCCAGCAACGGGGCTCCCGGCGCTGTATAACGCTGTGGAACCCTTCCTGGCTCTCCCTGTGGGATGCCCCTCCTGGGCACCTCCAAGGTGAAGCCAGGCATCCCAGTGTTTTTGGGGCCGTTGTGGAGATTAAGCAAGCTATTGCCCAGAGTTGCAGCGTGGGACCCATGATTAGAGTAGGTGCTGAGGCGAGAATTATCGAGTCCGCGCACATTGAGCCCAAGACCCTGCCGCGTCGGGAATTGAACCCTGGTCCCGGGCCTGATCTCTGGTTCAGAGTCTGCCGCTTCTAACCAGTGAGCCACACTCCTCCACTAATGAGAGGCCTCTGGCCTATTACTCTGTATATGTCTATATGACATTACTCTTTTTATATACCGGGGACTCCCACCCCGACGACGGGGAATGATTCAGGCATGTGAATCTATGAAAGATACCTATAATACTGGATAATAAAAACAACGACCCATTTCTGACACTGGCACTTTCTCTATGGCTCCTTTAGCCAAAAGGGTAGTCGCTTCCTGGTGGAGAAGAGATAGGTGGTCCTTTGAGAGTCGTAGGTAGGTGGCATGGAGGAGTAGTTTCGAAGGGGCGGGAGAAACCCATTCAGAAAATCTGCAAACCCCATCTGTCTGATGGTATGGCCTTCAGTGGGGCAGGTGATGGTGAACCCTGCCACCCTCTGGGTGCCTATGACGGTAAGCGGCAGACTAGGCGGATTGGGAGGCGGCATTTACAGGGGGTTGGTGGACTTCCCCGATCGCTGGCCGGGAGGAACTGTATCCACGACCACGCAGAGGCTGGAACGATTGCGTGCTGCAGTATCTGGGCGAGTAAAGACGTAGCTGTATGCCCCCTCTGTGGCCGCGAAAGGTGGATTGAGGGTTATGAGGGGCCATAGAAAGGCCCAAGGGCCTGCCCATAGACCTGCGGGCCTTAAATCTAATCGTGCTAATCGTGTTATCTCCATGCAAAGCACTCTGATACCCTCGAGGATCACGTTCGCGCTATACAAAACTTTCTAAATAAATCGCTCCAGTGCCGAAACCACCTCGTCTCTGAAAAGATGGGAGTCATCAAAGGGCATGTCCATAAGTGAGGACTGGCCATCCATAGAAAAGCCAGAAGTCCTCAACCAGCGTGGGGTCTCCGAGCATCTGCAGACAAAACCTCTCTGCCAAGTGAGGGAGGTATCCTGGCTGATGAGGGGTGAAATCGGTCTTGTATTGAGCATCCTGATTTGATCACAAAATGTCTAGTTTGATTGATTTGAAGTGAATAAAAATAAGAATGCAATTTTTGCTTATGTTCAGTGATTCATTTGAATGTACACCATTTGACCTTATGTCTGTACCTTCATTAACTGTATACCCTGTGATCGAAATCCTGCTAGGCGCATGTTGTGCACTCAATAGAGATGAGTTTTTCCATCATTTGAAGTATTTTGCAGACAGGATAATTCTTTTCTTCTAGTGAGTTGGTGGTGCTTAGTCCACAGTGAATGGTGAACTGGGCTGCATCCCTCCCATCGGCAATAGACTGGGAGAGCATGTCCTGTGCCTTAACCAGGACCGTATGTAGCACCTTCACAACGATGTACCACAGAGATTGGGATTAGCGGCCCGAAAGACATGCAGCGTTCACTGATCGCAATGCCAGGCTAGTGAAGAAAACATTTTCTTATAAAAGCTGTCTAGCTTCTTGGATTCCTGATCTGGCAGTGCAGTTGGGAATGCACCCGGATTTACATGAGATGTGGAAGCGTGGACCACCAAGGTCTCCAGAGTGGGGTGAGGAAGTTTGGGTCTCCAGAGTGGGGTGAGGAAGTTTGGGTCTCCTGGAGTGGGGCGCGGCAAACAGGCAATCGTCCTGTTCACAGGAGCCCCGTGCTGGGTTTGAATAAAATCAAAAGCAGGATGTCAGCAAATGCTTCATTGAAAGGGAGAAATGGTTTTGATGAGGACACTCCCTGCTGAAGCACTTCCATCATGACACTAGTCTTGACTGCTTGCAAGGGCAAGCTAAGGTCCAAGAGCTTAGCTGCCCTCCAGACAACCACTGCGAAGTGAGCTCCTCCTCTGTGGCCACTAATCATGTTCACTGACTTCACCCAGATCCTCACACTTGTTCTTTATAAGGCTGGTATTCTTCAGGGTCCAGCGATCCCTCACTCAAGACCTTCGGATGCATGGTGCGGCAATGAGGGCAGGCCCGCTGGAAGCACCAGAGGCATACAAAGTGCGGGTCAATCACTGACATTCGTCGGTGAAAGGCGCCACAGGGCTTGAAGCTGGCCTTTTTTATGACATTCCTGCCACACCAGGAGGTAAGCCTCAAAACAACTTTGACAAAACGTTGACAAAACCTGTAGCTCTTTCCGGATCTGTGCATGCTGGCTCGCAAAGAAAAGAACTGACAGGAGCCTGGGTGGTGCCTATATATAGGCACCGCAAACGTCACTTCTGGCGCCAACAATGCCAATGATGCCACACAGAGCCGAATTATGCCACCTACCAGTGAGCAGGGGTACTGCTCACGAACCTTTTCTGGATCCAGTCTGACAACTGGGGATACTTCTAAGGTGAGGAACCTGTGGCTAAAAGTGTCTATCAGATAGACATTGTGGGCTTACAAAGAAAATGTAGTCGGCCCATTGCTTACCTTTAGGTTGGCAAACTGTCACTCATTTGCCTGCTTTTTACTTGATATAAGAGAGATGGAAATGTAGAGAACCTGTGCACATATACACACACACACACACACACACACACAAAGACAGAGGCGGCTTCAGTTTCTGATCACTGTGGTTAAATGTAACATTTTACTTACAGGTGGGTTAATCTCATATAGTTCCTTGTTTTTAGCAATTGTATCGTTGATTTTTTTCTGCATGTGAGAAATATGCTGTTCATAAGAGCCATCATTTGGAGTCTTGCCAGCTATTTGGATGCCACCAGGAGCCGGTAACGCAGTCAAATATACAGCTGTAGCAGACTAAAAAAATAACAATAAATAAATAAACACTTCATTAACAATTAAGCAAGTGAAAAGTATTAATAACATGATCAAGTAGCATGTACCAACGTCATATCTGTCAACAATCCTAAATATTTAGAATTCTAATCTTCTGACTGACCGTTATCCTTGGTAACGCCCTTTCAGGTGGCTAATCTAAGTGCAGAGTCCTCCTCTTTGAATCCTTCCAGTTACGAGAGTACAGGAAGCATTGGAAAAGCTCCTGCGCAACAGGAGATTGCACCATCCAACTCCATGTCGACTCCACACTTCCCCTAGCTGTAATGACACGGAGCCGCATACATGTGCTACCCATGCGCACTGATTTCAGAATATCACTGTATTTTCACGCCCTTACATGCGGAGCAACTGACAACTGGGAGATGACAATGTGTCAAATCTAAATTTGAACTTTTTAACACCAAAAGTAAATTAAACAGACTAGGAAGTAGAATGGCCAATGAGGAATCCAAGGTTAGATAAAGTATCCACCCAAAAGAGTGCTACCAAAGCCCTTCCTGTAGACCGGAGATACGATAAATAATGCCTGGTGAATGTGTGGACGATGCCCATGTAGCAGTCTGACAGATATCCAGAATAGGAGCCCTCAACCAAGCAACGCAGTAGTGGCAGCTGTGGCCCTGGTGGATAAATAGGATGATTCATTTAGACACGGTTCACTTTTGGACAGACTTCCCTTTTTTCACATCAGCAAACTCAATGAAAAGGTTTGCTTTACAGACCGTGCTCCCAAGTTCATATTAATACAGACACTAAAAGCCTATTTGTTGTCATGCGTGTAAACGGGGTTGGCAGAAAACAGTGGACGTGAATGGCAAGATGGCCGACACTGCCCACTTGAGCGCATGCGCAAAGGACAGCGCATGCGTAGGAGAATAGAGGGCGAGATTTAAGCCCTCCTCTCCGCCCCGGAAACGCTTTGCGTTCGAGCCAGTTTCCTGTATTTTTCGTCCGGGTCACAGTGGTGGCGTCCGACGAGGATCGTCGGGTTTCGGTATCGTGAGTAAAGTGCTTGTTGTGAGTCTGAAGTATTGATTGTGCTTTCTTAGGAATGCTTTCCTGAGATTGTTTGTCCATTTGGCACGTTTATATTTAAGGAAGATTTAAGTTTAATTCAAAGCCCTCGCATTGTAATGTAAATGTAATGTAAATGTAAATTGATACTTGTATAGCGCACTACTCACCCGCAAGGGTCTCAAGGCGCTTGTACGAATACCGCTGTGGAACCCATCCTGGCTTTCCCTGTGAGGTGTCCACTCCTGGGACCCCCAAGGTGGAGGCCAGGCATCCTTAGCGTTGTGGGGGCCGTTGTGGAGATTAAGCAAGCTATTGCCCAGAGTTGCAGAGTGGGACTCCATGATTGGAATAGGCACCGAGGCGAGAATTGTCAGGTCCGTGGAATTTTGAGCCCAAGACCCGCCGAGGCGGGGAATTGAACCCTGGTCCCGGGCTAGACCTCTGCATCAGGGTCTGCCGCTCTAACCATTGAGCCACACTTCTCCGCCTTGGTCTCTATTTGTGCGTAGAATTCTGGAATAAGGGTTTATTGTTGCAACTCGAGGTCTTTGGTTGCTTCTGTTTACTTAATGGTGGTTTAGGCACTATTGAGTAGGTAAATATTCACAGAGTATTGGTTTCATGGTTTTCATGTGAAAGTTAACAGGCCATGAACACATTATACAGATATTTAGTTTGGATGCTGATGGCAAGCATTTAGACTATATTCTGAATGAGCATTTGGTTCTTTTATTATACAGAATCCAATCTACCTATATGGTGAGCAAGGAATTAAGTACAGAAATATTCATTACTCCCTATATGAGAATAACACCTAATCCTAAGTTGTTTCTAATACAGAGTCATAGATTCCTCACATCAAAGCTACACCATTTATATACTTGCAAGAAAAGAAGGTACAGAGACGGAAGTAGACACAGTAAAAACAGGTACATATGAACATGGAACACACACACTGCAGGATAGAGATAGGCAGGGACAGACATTAATTGTATGCTTTCTCTTTATGCAGTAGACGCATACCGAAGCTTTGCAGGTATCCTGACCACATCGATTGGAGAAGATTTCTTGTTGTCCCCTTCTTCCCTTGTTATGTTTTCCCTCCTTCCCCCTAATCACCAGTAGATGCATCAGTTTCTACTCTGGCATGTGGTGGTGATAGGGTGAAGTTGTGGATCTACCTTCTTACTCCGTGGCACTCCTGAGGCAATGAAGGTGAGAGCACGACACTTGTGATACAACATTTGCAGCCTCTAATCCTGCTCATGAGAAGGATGTTGTGAAAAGAAGTGCAGGGAGTAATAGACTGCCCACATGGAAGGTCAACACCACTGTTGAAGAAAGGATGCCCATGTGCGAAGCACCAATTTGTCAGGTAAGGGATGTGAAGTATTGCAGATGCGCAGATAATGCCTGAAGCTCACTGATTCTACATGAAGGGTTAATGTTAATAAGGAATACAGTCATAAGAATCAATGACAACAGGGTAAAGTTGTGCAGGGGCTCAAAGGATGCATACATCAAACAAGCATTTGCAATGCAATAGGTCTCGCATTAGGAAAGTTTGAGCTATTGGTATTGTAAATGGCAAAGTTTTTATTTATGTTTTTTTTGTTTAAATAGCTAAACTAATAGCTTCGTCATTTACAATGCCAATAGTTATAACTTTCGCAAATGTGATACCTATAGCATTTGTAATGCAATATGTTTTGTATTTACAAACCGCGAGAGGACAAAAATACCGCAAATCGTGAAAGCTCCATTTTATTACATAGCCCTTCAATATCGGTGAGGGCTGTTGCCATTCCGTGCCACACACTCTGTCAAACCTGAGTCCTACTTCTATTTCCGCAGCCAGACCCCCTTTGAGCTTTGCAAATCCGAGCGCCAATCTAGGATGCATTTTGAGAGCAAATTAACCGCGTCTCACCACACACAGAGGCAAAGCAATGGTCTTCCAGGGCACCCCCCCCCCCACCACCTGCTGATCCTGGAGGCAACGCAAACTGCGACCTTCACTCCAACATATTGGGGCCTTGTCACATTTCCGGTGAACGATGGCGGCGCTACGAGTATCGATTCTTTTGGAATATAAATTATATGATACAGTTTGGAATTAAATTTAGTGGAACGCTACACAGGAGGGCAATAAAGCACCAGCCTATTACTTGCCAGCAGCGCGGCGGCAGCTGGCGGGGCGGAAGCCTGGCATCCGCTCTGGCGACGCAGCACTAAATATCACTCACCTCAGCCCTTCAACGTCACCACCAGCTAATTTTAGAGGCAACAATGCTGCACAGGAAAACCAGCTGTAACAAGAGTACGCTCCTCGTCACTCAGCCGGCCTGCGACCAGGAAGTCAGGCAGGCCGGCGCGACAACTGGAAACAGGAAGTAAGAGGGCGGGAGCCTACCCAGCCTCCCACGGAAGAGCCGCGATTGTTTGGAGCACCGGAGCAGGCAGGAGCCTACCCTGCGCCCCGGTGCCGAAGGAGGGAAGAAGAGTCCTGCTGCCGGGCCCTGCAGCTGAGGAGAGCCGCCGCACCAAGGAAGCCGGTGAGTGGGTTGCTGAGCTGCAAGGGCGGGCGGGGGTGGGGGCATGTGTGTGCGCGTGCTGGGGGGGCTGTGTATGTGTGTGCGTGCGTGCATGTGTCTTGGAGTGCGTGTGTGTGACTGTGGGGGAGGGGGTGTGTCTGTGAGCGAGTGTCTGCCTGTATGCGCGCGCATGTGTACGGCGCGGGACGCGATGTGCGCGTTCGCGCACACAAATCCAGGCAAAAGCTCGTACCACCGTCTTGTCCGTCCTTCCCCCGTAACAGATAACTATACGTCTCCAGCTGGACACATGCATCCTTGCGGATGCTTTACCAGCGAGACCCAACTAGAAGTTCCATCCAAGATGTGCTAACCAGGACGAGCTGAGAGGCACCCTTGTGAGATGGAGCCAGTTGACAGCTAGGAGGTAAGCATACAGCAGGTTCAGAGGTCGAAGTGGTGGTATTACTTTTTTGAGGTATGAAAAACCATTCCCCTACTTTTTGTAAGAAAGAGAACCATCCAGGGACAATTAATTATGATAGTTTGAACGCTTTGGCTGAAGTGTCACTCTGTGAGTCTCCTGTGCTTTGAATCCACAGCCAAGGAGACAGCTAAACAAGAGCATGCCTCTTGCCAGGGGGTCTGCTTGCCTGAAAGAAATGCAAATGTGGGCAACGAGTGAATTCTACAAATGTAGAGGTTAATATGCAGATGGAAAGGATGCTTGGGAGCTGGTACTGGCTTTAATTTATCAACTCACTCAACGCTTTGTGATGACAAAGATGTATTCTTTTTGAGTGGTAGTACAAAGAGTTAACAACTGAGCTGTGAAGTGCATGCTTTTAATTGTAATTGTATTTATCTAGCTCTTGCTACCTCAGACGAGGTGTTGAAGGGACAGTCATGTAAAAAAAAATGCTTTAAATACAGTCTGGGTATTACTAACATTTACATTTGGAACACCTTTTTTGCGAATTTGTAACAGTCTATCTTATACTGTGTGTAATGCAAGTTTAAAATAATAAATTACATATTCACAGTGCTTTCTGTCACAGGCAATGACCTTGTAGCACTAAAAAGTCACTATTCTCCATTGCACCAACCAAGATTTAATTCTGTAGCTCTGTGGTTACAGACACAGACCCCTGGAGTACTTTAACTAATAAAGGTTTCATAATGTACTGTAGTGCGTTTCCCATGGAGTAACATCTTTTTAAATGTATTTTCCATTTAAGTGTAGCTAGCTGGCGGTGTAAGACCAAAATAAAAACGTACAGAATAATTTAATTTTTAGCCGCGCCTTTGACCCTGCCCCCCTGCTCATTGCTACCACCCCCATTGCATGCAACATCACCGTTCCCATTCATTTTTCAATGCACTTTGACCGCTGAGCAGGTTATTCATGTAACTCTTGGCATGAGGGACTGCTGGAGGGATCCGAGGTACCATTTGCCCATCATTCTATGCAATGACGCAATGAGCCTCACTGAAGTGTGCAAATCACTTCATCCGTGACACTACCTCGTGCCACTGTGCGCAGATTTTCTCTATCTGGATCCCAATTTCCAGATCTTCATACTAGAGGAATAGTAGAAACTGCCACTGCCACTACAGAACATTCTCTACAATAGGCGCCACCAGGGCGTCACCTTTTAACACCAGCTGGTCCTGAACACTATGCTTCCAAGTCAAGAATCTATTCGATTTTTTCAATCAGTCTGGAATTCTCGAGCGGCAAAGAGACTGCTTGCTGAAAGATAAACTTTCTTCTTCTAAGGCAGCAAGAGTGCCCTTCCACTCTAAACACACCCTCTGGAAGTTTACATTCTTGGCGCTCCACGTGTTTAGGTGGATGGCTTAGAGGGCAGCGCCTTTTGAGAATTATTCAAATCCCGTTGCTACACAGCACGCCAGTGACGCTGATTTATTTACACAGTGTGAAAATAACATGTATATCCTAGCGCTTAGCATGACCCAATCAGCGGCCTGCATGTCCATGTCAGAGAGCTGCCGCCCCAACATGAACTGGTAGCGACTTCAGAGGTGGGGCTCCTGACGAAAAGTGGCCTGTGCGGTAACCTAGCAACAAGCCGCGCACAACACTGGCCCGGTGTTTACTTTACTCTTCATCCCAGGATGCGGGCTGCTGGTTGAGAATATAATCCTATTTGTGGTTTGCTTCTGGCATGGGCTTTTATGGTGCAGTCTCACGACATTCACCCTGCACAGAAAGCCATGGATGGATCGTGCTCTGTGCGAAACAATCACTGATAAGCACTGTGCACAATATCCTCCACAATGATAAAATGTGCACCATATAATCTGCAGTGAGAAACACTGTGCACCATATCCTCCACAGTGAAAACTACGATCTATTGTTTTCTCTTCTATCCTAAGAGGAAACTGACTACGACAGCAATGAAACTACTGTGTTTTCTGTGAATTATATTCTCTGCCGTAATTAATTCGGTGCACCATATCCTCCTTAGTGATAAACAACCTGAACCATAACCTCCACAGTGATAAACAATGGGCACCACAGCCTACAAAGTAAACAAGCAATTCGCAATCGGGGCCAAAGCGCAATCGGGTCTAACGCGAGAGCTGCAGTCCGTCGAAAGCTCGCCCCGCCGGCCTGCGACCAGGAAGTCAGGCAGGCCGGCCGGGACAACCGGAAACAAGAAGTAGGAGGGCGGGAGCCTACCCCGCCTCCCACGGAAAAGAGCCGCGATTGTTTAGAGCACCGGAGCAGGCAGGAGCCTACCCTGCGCCCCGGTGCCGAAGAAGGGAGGAAGAGTCCTGCTGCTGGTGAGAGCCGCTGCTAAGGAAGCCGGTGAGTGGGGCTTTGCCTTGTTAGGTTGGGCTGCGAGGGCGGGGGACATGTGTGTGTGCGCGCGCGCGCGTGCGGCGGCGGGCTGTGTCTGTGTGTGAGCGTGCGTGCGTGCGTGTGTGTATGTGTCTTGGAGTCTGTGTGTATGCGTGTGTGTGTGTGTGACTGGGGGGGGGGTTGCCTGTCTGGGTGCCTGCGTGTCTGTGTGTGTAAGTGCGTGTCTGTGTGGATGCATGCGCGTTAGGCTGGGAGTATGGGAGGGAAGTGCACGGCGCGGCGGCGCAGGACGGAACGTGCGCGTTCGCGCACACAAATCCAGGAAGAGAGCGCGTACCACTTTCTTGTCCGTCCTTCCCCCCAGACTGATCACTATACGTCTCCAGCTGGACACATGCATCCTTGCGGATGCATTACCAGCGAGACCCAAAAAACTTGAGAACGAAATTAAGGTCCTGCTGTGACATAAAAAATAAAAAAAATAACAGGGGGAAATATAACTAAGCCCTTTCAAAACACAAATCACAACTGGTGATCTGAACAAACAGGACTAATCAGGCAAATGCAGAAAGGCCAACAGAGCTGAAAGGTAGCCCTTGACTGTGTCTAAACTAAGACCTTCCCAGATGATAGACAGAACAAACACGAGTACATCAGTAAACTTCACCTGAAGAAGGCTGTTAGAAATGGGGATCTCTAGTTGGCAAGGGCTTGCACCTTTGTCGAAGTAGGGACCCTTCTTCCTAGTCAGGATAAGGGAGTTACACTCCTAAAATAACCCCAGCTCACCCCCTTGGTACTTTTGTACAAGCAGTCAGGCTTATCTTAGAGCATTTGCACATAACCGACAGCAATACAGTGTAAGCACTACAAAAGGACACCACACCAGTTTAGAAAAATAGCCAATATTTTTATGTACAAGACCAAAGACGATAAGAATCCACAATATAGTACTTAAAAATCTACAGTTATCAAAATACACCTTAAAAACAGTTCCTTGGTGTCGATAGCTCCGGCCGAGGCTATCACGGAGTAGTGAGCAAACAAATCCAAACAGTTCAGGCCGGTCGCGGCATCGCGGACCAGCTACGGTGTCAGGAAAACCTGCAAACAGTACCTGTTAGAGATGCAGGGCGCCGAGGCCCTTGAAGTCACTCGCGTTGCAGGTCAAGCTCCTTTCTGTTGGGATCAGGAGCGCTGGCGTCGGGTGCTGTGGTGCGAAATGCAGCGGTGCGGTGTGTGGTGCCCTCAGGTCGCAGCGGCTCGGTGGCGGTGGCAGATGGCGTCGTCAGTGAGACCAGGGTCGCGGAGTGAGGTGAAGGCGGTGCTCGTAACGGTGCTGGCAGATCAGAATGCAAGCAGCGTTGTAGTCGTTGCTGAAGCACTGTCGTTGGCTGATGAACGGGAGTCGATGGTGCCGGTGTCGGTAGATCAATGCTGTGGTGTGGGATGAGGGCGGTGCATTGTGTAACTTTACGAGCGGTGCCCTCTAACCATGGTGCAAGCAGCGGCATCAGTTTTGGCGTGGAGAGGCGGCGTAGGGGTCAGCTCCCCTACAGGGGTCTGGGCCCCAGTATTTGTATTCAAAAATCATTTGATCCTCTAGGCAGAGGGTGTCTGTGCCCAGCCAGAACCAGTTCTGGCTTCTCTGGTGTGATTTCCCAGCAGGGGGTGGAGATGGCATTGTCAGAGGCAGATCAGGCCCTTTGAGGTGCAAGGAAAACTCCTCCCTCTTCCCCATAAAAGCATAGGCCTATTCACCCCTTTCCTGACCTACCTAGACTATCGGGTGCCACCCTTGTTTCCTAGCCATCTGTCCTCCAAAACCCAGACAGGCAATCCACATTCCAGCAGAGGCACACAGGATGACGGAGCAAGAAAATACCTACTTCCTAAAAGTGGTATTTTCAAACACAGAATGTAAAAATCACCTTTACTAAAAGATGCATCGTTAGATTCTGAGTTCAGGCATACAAAATTGTATTTTCCCACCTAGTTCCCAGGGCCAGTTATGTTTATAAGATGCTATAAACAAATTTCCCATTCTGTCCCATGGGGAACAGGTAGCCTTGCAATAGTGAAAACGAAATGGACTGTAATTCACTATCAGGACATGCCACACAGCAGGGCATGTCCTACCTTTCACACCCACTGCACCCTGCCCACAGGGGTACTTTGGGCCTACCTTAGGGCTGCCTGACATGTATGAAAAGAGAAGGTTAGGGACTTGCCATCGTGTGCACGGGCCAAGTCGACATGACAGTTACAAACTGCGTGCAGACTCTGCAATTGCAGGTCTGAGGTACCTTTTCCGGGCTACTCACGTAGGTGGCAGGCCCACGCGTAGCATTTGATTCCCAGGCCCTGGCACACACAGTGCACTTTACTAGGGGCTGACAAGAAAACCAAACAGCCAATCATGGAAACACCAATCCATAACATACTTTACCACAGAAGCACTTGCACTTTACCACTGATCAGCAGTGCGAAAAGTGTGCAGAAACACTACCCCAGCAAAAACAGAGTCAAAACCTGGAGGGCAGAAAGTAAAAACTCAGGGGAATCATGCCAAAAGATGCCAAGTCTAACAAAGGCCAATCTGCTTGTTCTCACATTAGTCTGTGAAAGTTTGAGTGCAGAACCAACTTCAGCTGTTTGAATAACAGGTCTTATGAAGAGGAAGTTGCATGCTTTTGGGATCTGAAACAATTAAAGATTGACAGAGAACATCAATGCTGTACGCTGATAACGAGTGGGCTTGTCTCTAAGATACAGAGGGCCTTTCTGACAGAAGTCCATAGGGCTTATGACTAAGAAATTAAAGTGGATACACTGTTCCATTGGCACTCAGTGTAGACTTTTAAAAAAAGAACCGGATTGTCGATAAAAATATCCAAATTGTGCCTAGCTGCACAGTTTTGAACCACCTGCAGCTTACGAATCAAGTATAATGTCAGACCCAATTACAGATCATTGAAGTATCCAATGAGTGCACACTGGGTCTAGGACCAGAAGTAGCATTTTCTTCAGGGATCTCAATTCCACTGGCCACCACTATCTCAGATTTTTATCTTAGTTCAGCTTTAATAAGCTCTCATTCGTCCGGTCTGATACACCTTTGAAACATCCTTTAAATATATCTGCTGAAAGAAGAGCATCAATTTGATTTCACCTGCATATGATACCATGTTGAGAACTCCACAATCTTACCAAACTATGCCATACACATTCTAAACAGTGCAGGGCTCAAAGCAGAGCCCTGAGGGACACCATTTCTCTCTGGTATAGAGGTTAAGATGAAAAGATGGAGAATGACAGCCTGGGTTCTGTCTAATAGAAAAGACTGACGCCACTATTGTGCTAGACCTTTAACTTCTCTAGTCCCTAACCACTCCAAAAGGATGGGAAGGGCCATAGTGTCAAACGCTACCAATAGGTCCAGTAGGAACCCCACCACAGAATGACCCTGCTTAAGATAAATTTTGATGAATTTAGCCACTTCCAGGAAAGCAGATTCTGCGCTGAAACCAGTACGAAAGCCAGACTGAGTTCTATGGAGTAGGTTGTTAGCATCCATAAACTGTTATACCAGTATGTTAATCAGCTTTTCTAGTATTTTAGAGGTGCTGGGAAGAGAGATAAGAGCCTAAAACTGGAAGGGTGAATTGATAATGATCCATCCAGACCATGAACTGGAGACAAAGCCTGTGGGACTGCAAGATCAGCATATGAAAGTATGCATACTGCAAGTCTACGAACTCCATTCGGTCTCAGGGATCCAGGGTTGAAAGAATCTGGGCCAGCGGCAGCATTTTGAGCATTCAGGAGCCTGATGTCTAAGACAGGCCTGAACACCCCTATCCTTGTAGGGGTCAGTGCAGGATCCACTCAAACAATAGGAAATAGTTGAACACAAGGAGATGATGGACGGAGTGCTGAAACTTTTCAAACACTCACCCCCAGTCACAGATTTGGGTTGAATCCATCATCATTCTTTAGGTCACTTCACCACCTCATTTCAGACCCATCCACATGCAAATCCGTCTTGACTCTGTGGCTCATGGGAACTCTTCAGACCAAACTGCCAAGCCAGGTCCTCCCTGCACCAGAAACAAGCATCCTGGGACCGGTTTCTGGGTATTACCCTTCAACAGCCCGGTTAGCTTGGATCCAGAAGCACAGTGAGCAAGGGACCCACATCTGGGCATACCCATCCTTCTTAGGGTGAAAAGTGCTACACAAACAAATGATGGACGGAATGTTCGATAAATCATTCATTCAGCCACCAGTCAAGAGATCTGGGTTAAATCCATTGTTCTTTTGCTCACCATGCCACCCTAGTTTAGACCCAGTCATATGCAAATCAGTCTTGACCCTGTGCCTCATGAGAACAGTCCAGATAGAACTGCCAAGCCAGGTCCTCCCTAGACCGGAAACAAGCATCCTGGGACCGGTTTCTGCTTATTACCCTTCATCAGCTTTGGGTGAAAAGTGCCACACAAACAAATGATGGGCGGAATGCTGAAATAATCATTCATTCACTCCCAGTCAAGAGATCTGGGTTTAACACCAGAGCCTACAGCATAGTCGTCGAGGCGCTGCCTGGTGCCAGCAGAGGGCCAGAGAAGATCTGACAGTGCCAGAGAAGGATCCACACCAGTGGGGTGCCACCCTTAGCCCCCAACCGATACATGGGGCCCAAAGGCACACCAGAAGCAATAAAACCACTCTAAACAACTGCAGAAAGACCTTGTTAAAGATTTCAATTTGCGTTTAATCGAAAACTTGGGGCAAAAAAGCACCAGGATCAGGATGCAACTGGAGTCGGATCTTTGGCATACCTGCTGCATGACTTCTCCCTAGAACAAGAGCTTCAGGAAATGTTGAAACCCCACATGGACTTCTTATATTTCCGCACATACTTCTCTCTTGATTTCATTTTAGACTATTGTAAAGAAGGTGAATAACAGGAGAGGGGACCATAAGAAAACCCTGTATTTTGAACGAGACTAGACTTCCTTCTTCTTACATTCTAAGATGTTGTTTTTAACCTAACACTCTCTGATGGCCTGGAGATGTATCAGGGAGCATCTGTCATATGATTTCGAATTATGCCTGGGGCAAAGGCACCAAAGATAGACACCGAGGGGTCTGTGACAACATATGTCTGCAGCAGTTGAGACATGGCTTGAAGCCTGTAGTCTTTGATGAGACATTTCCTTAGCTTGCTGTTTTTCTGAATTTGGGAAAATAGGTATAAACCGACTCAAGTTCCAGAGCTCCAGATTCCCATCAAAGAGGGAGTAAAAAGAAAAACTGATGTCAGCGTGCAACGGAGGCCCTTATGTTGCACTGTGTCCTCACATTCAGAGGTGCTGCAGCCGATGCGGAGTTCGATGGCGCCACCTGCCGGTGTGCAGGAGCAGTTGCGAAGTTTCCAGATCAGGTCATGCACATGGAAGGATTCAAAAGATTAGGAATTTGCGGTTAAAAGCATTCACAAGATATACAATATGATAAAGATAGTGAATCTTAAACAAAATCGTTGTTTTACAGACTCGCTTATAATGGGAACTGATAATTGACAGAAATGTGTGTGGAAGGGCCGAGTACAAGGGCAATATATAATGGGAAACATTTTAAACAAAAAAGAAATTACTTCAAATTAAGCTTGCGAGTTTTAGACTGTCAGTCACCTTTTAGAACTAGTGCAATCAGAAGTCTCATCAAGTAATTCACAAGGTAATTATTTGATGAACCTTTAAAGGAACAAGATCCCGAGCAATATTCAACACCGCTGGCGCTGCGTTCCAATACAAAAAAAAATGTTATTTGTCCATCAAAGCATAAACAGAAGTTAGAATTTTTTCATTACAGATGACAAGTCATTGAAATAAGTGAAATTCATTCTGCATCTTCTACTCACTTGTTTTTAGTTTAAAAAAGTCACCTTTTAGAACTAGTGCAATCAGAAGTCTCATCAAGTAATTCACAAGGTAATTATTTGATGAACCTTTAAAGGAACAAGATCCCGAGCAATATTCAACACCGCTGGCGCTGCGTTCCAATACAAAAAAAAATGTTATTTGTCCATCAAAGCATAAACAGAAGTTAGAATTTTTTCATTACAGATGACAAGTCATTGAAATAAGTGAAATTCATTCTGCATCTTCTACTCACTTGTTTTTAGTTTAAAAAAGTACTCATTTTAATGAGATAATGGTTTATGTGTTTTATTAACGTAAATTGTTATTTAATTACTATTGTGCAAAGTGGACTTTGGTCAAACCTCAGTGAACGTCAAAAAGTACACTTTTCTAAAAGATCCATCCTCTTAAAAAAATAAACATGTGAAAAAGAAAAAAGATACAATCTGAAAGGATGTTTAGATTAATTAGTAACTTACAGCCAAACCCATTAGCATAGTTTCACCGACGGTGATTTGAACCCGCAGCCCGAACAGAGCATTCATGCCTTTTAGCTTCAATTTATTCATTAGCTGCGTGTGTAGCTCGTACTCCATAAAAGGAAGTAGGTTGCTGATGGCTGTGGCGTTTGCTTCTGCTTGTGCTTTCTTTTTCAAGCGACATAACCTATTGAGTGAAAACATTTTCATTAGAAAACTCCCACGCAGCAACTTAAGACCGCATTTATCATAAAATCTACTAATGAAGACCATATGTGCAGGCAGCATATCTCTTGTTTCATAAATGAATCCAGCATCCTACTGCGACTCGACGGCTATAAAATCACACAACAAAACTATCATTGAAGCATCTACTGTTCTATAACATGGAGGGAAAGTAAGCACCAAACTGAGCGACACACCAGGTATGGGAACACATGGAATGAAAAATGGACTTTCAGCAGGAAATGGTATAGTACAAATCACTGTTTTTAATATAAAATCAAGGCTTTGCTGGTCATATCACTGAAAATACAAGATTTGAAAAAAAATATTATTGTCTATGGGTGCTAGTGGAAGACAATTTCTATGGACTGGAATCTAGAGAATGCTACAGTGGTTCTGGTATTTTACTTACCTACGCTAGTCGTTTTCTATCAAGAAAGTTAAATAGAGACGATTGCCAGAAAAATAAAAAAAGAAAGTCCCACAGCAGAAAGCAATTCTGGTATTTTACTGACCTCTGCTGGTTGCTGCTTTGTATCAAGACAGTTAAATAGAGGTAGTTTTACAGACACGGGGTAGGAGCATACGGATAGAGAGGGCGGTGGTCGATGGAGGGTGGATGGCTGGTTGAAAGTTCTCGGTGGACGTGGACCATGGGGGGGGGGGGGGGGGGGGGGGGGGGGAGGTGGTTGGGGTAGGGGCTTCTGGGTTAGGGTGGGTGGGTAGATTTTTGTTCTATAGGGTTTTTTTCTTTTTTTTTTACTTTTGCCCCCTTTTCTTGTTCATAGTAGTTTGCATGATGGCGAGCCTAACCTACGTTTTGTTGAAAGGGATCCAATGCAGGTGTTCTTCTACACTGTAGCCCGTCTTGGTGAGTTGTCCAGGGGGGCAGTACTGGGGTATGTATTTAGAGTTTATCTACACGGCACCCCACGCTTTCCTTGACAGGGCTTATGATTGGAATTGGACTACTTTGTGGGGATGTCACCTCTGAGGGGTGTTCCACGGCTGGGGGTCTTTAGCTGCCTTCTTGATAAGTATGATAGCAAGTGGCCTCTTTCACCGCTCTTCCTCTCACTCATGAAACGGCCGGCCCGGTTGGGTTGTAGGCGGCTTGCTGTGTTTAACAATTGAAACCCCATTATTGTCATTGACTCGTCTGTGCAATTGTCCTTTAAATAGCCGGCCCGCTGAGTTGTAGGTGACTTTGACTGTGGGTCTTTTTGCTTTGTATTTTGTCAATAAAATAGATTTAATACTAAATAGAGGTAGTTGAACAGAAAAAAAAGTTCCTAAGCGGAAGCAGACAAGTCCTAGGGCTGACCTCCAGTGCCCACAAAGTACATACACATAAGTATATACTAAAGTTTACACAAGAGGTCTTGAATGCTCAACCTAATAAAACGAGAATGAGATGGCAGTGGTAAGAGCAAACAGCTTGCACATCACAATAAAATTAGAATACAAAAAGTCCTGTGTGCTCAAATGGATGCACACTATGCCATCTAAGTAGTGTATACAAATATATATAGAAACAGCGTTTCCATAGAGAAAGGCATTTACATAACCCAGAGCCTGTTAAAATTTAGGAGGTCATTTCCTGCCTGCTTTAATTTTTATTTAACATGTTTTTTATGGTGTTTACGATAGAAAAAAACTATTTCTCCTTTCGATTTCCAATCACTGCACTCTTTGGTTGTTTTATTTCTAAGGTTTGATTTCGGAAGATATTACTTGGTGGGGCTAAAAACGTATTATCTTTTCTTTACTTTACTTTACTTAAGTGTTTCATCACAACACTATGATCACTATTAATCTTCACTTGCGTCTAAGAATATCATGTTGTAACATATGCCTCATTTGCACACTTTTCATGATACATTTTAGTTCACACTTTCTGAACAAAATGTATGTAAATAAGGAATTTCTACAAATATGTAATGTATGTATTTTAAATTAACAGCCTTGAAAAAGTCATCATCACCACGAAACACGTGTCGGCTGTACCATGTTTTCCTTGACCTCAGTGTCAACAAAGTTCTTGGATTGGATTAGTTTGTGAATAAATATTGGCCTGTTAAATAGACAGATCGAATTTGACTGTATTTTGTGTCGTGCTCTGGATTATCTAAAGCAATAAATGTAGCCTTGAATAGGGTGGCTTCGCAGTGTGAGGACTGAAGGACATGACACACAAGTCGTCTGCCCATTAAAACCAAGGAACACAACTACTGTATGGTGAAGAAAATACAGAACTTCTACCTGTATTTAAATAAAGTGTTAGGGTACCAGGGTTGATACAAGAACCAATATAATCTGCAACAACCTACAAACTCAATATCAACATTTACATTTTTATGAAAAAAATCATAACAGGTACTTAGTTGTGCACAAAATGTTAGCACTTCAAAAGAGAAGTAGAGCAATTCATTAATTTACAGAACACTTATATCCAATGTATTGAGTTTAGTGGCAATATCCCACTTAACTAGTTCACAGTACTGTAACCGCCTAAGAGGCCGTTTTATTAAGGCTGTGATGATAAACTAGAGGTATGGGAAATTTACGTAATTTGCTTTTGCATAAGGATGTGAAATCACAGGAAAGTTATGTACAATTACACGTAATTATGCAAAATGATAATCCATCAATTGTTATATTTCTGTGTAAAATGTGCCCTAACATTACTTTTTGACGTAATAGCATGATTTAGTCTGGGGCTTAGTAAACTGGACCATGTAATAGAAATCACAGTGAAACCATATCTTGAATTTAGTTTAGGTGTGGCTTAATCAAAGAACAGTAGCAACAACAAGGCAAAAGCAATTAACTCCAGAACATCCAGCTTTACAACAATAGGCCTATTCATAAAATCTGAGGTAGGATAATAGGTAAGTCAAACCGCTGACTCTTTTATTTATTTTTATTTTCGCCGCGAGGATGTAGCCAAATGGTTTGACTTTATCCTACCACTAGGCAAAAATACCTATTTTGTCCTACCTCAAGAAGATGGACCGTGAAAAAGAGCATAACAATACATTAATCTTATGTACTAGGCTCCAAGTCAAACCAGACAAGTGAATGTTGATTTCAGTGGTCCTCTCTGTAAATAGAGATTGGCATCTAGATATCATCCTGGGTGACAAATAGTGCTCTACAAATCTACTGATTGAAAAAGGATTGTTTAGTGTCATCTAGGTGGAGTGGGCAGGTCTTAATCTAATTGCTATGGTAAAATGTTCCTTAGAGTTTTACTATCGCAATCACTTTTCACAGCATGCATTCGGTTTTAAATCTTCCTTGACAGCGTCAAGAGTTATTAATAGAAGATATCATAAACGGCTAGGGGTAAGGAGGGTGATGGTATGTCCAGAGAGTGGAGCGGATATGCACAGCGTGTACACCTATGGAAAGCCTATCAGAAACAAGAATTGGCAAAGCCAATAGCGCTCATCTATGCAAGATCTATTTCCTTTGCTATATTGTTATGGCCATGTTGTACACCAGCATGGCTGCTGTTCAACATGTTCAACATGTCACATAGTAAACCCTTCAAAGATTGGTGCTGACCTGGACAGGCCTGATCAGTGTGAGTATGTGCATCTGTAGTGCTTCAATGAAGTACATAGAGTGCTTTACTGGGTTGTACACTATGAGCGAAATATGCATCACACTCCAGTTTCTCATTGTTCGACTTAAAAACTAGGTTGATGCACCCATATCATGGTAAATCAGAATACCGAAGGCAGATCAGACATTAATTTCCACATTTCCTAGCGGCACTTCAAAAATAATTTTTCTCTGACTGCTTCTAATTAGATTCAAACCTTTACATCACCCTGCTCAACCAAGTTAATTACCTTACTGGCAAAATGTAGGATCACAGGCCTCCCCACACAACAAGGCCATGAGCAAATAATTAGGCATGCTCCTGGGAGAGGAGAGGGTGGGGATGGAATCTGCATGGGCTAATTACATTTCACACTGCACTTGGCCCCAGAAACATAGGAGGCCAGCCAGAACTCTTAAGCCAGTCACAGGACGGGTTGCCCTTTTAAGTTTTGGAGGGAAGGGAAGAGGCAGCTGTGGCAGGGTTAGGCTCAGAGAGTCTATAAACAGACCATTTTGTTGTGTGGCGTTTAGAGCTCCGAGTGAATTTTCCTGATTCATGCCCTTATATAGGTACAATTCACATTGCCCCTATATAGGCATAGAAATCAATCCCTTATTTAGGCATAGACCATGCGACCCAAATACAGGCATGGCTACTTCCACCAGTACCAAACGTCACAACGATTTCTTGGAAAATCGACTTAAGCAGTTAGGGAATTTCCCCTTGCTTGAATATTGATTTGTCCAAGAACTCATGTACTTTGCAAAGAACAACTATTCCCTAGGGGTTCTTTCCTGACATTCATATGCCCGACTTTACGTCAAACTGTGGCATTCCTAAACACCTTTAAGGTATAAATATACCTTCGCTTGCTATGGCAAACTACGGTGGTTCGAAGCAGTTCGACTATCTACTTGCCCGACGCAGCTCGGTACAGCAAGTGCCGAAGGAAGCAGACTCTCCAGCTGACACACTGATCAAGAGGCTGCCCTTCTCTCGCCGAGAATCCAGCTCCAGTGTTTCGAAGCACCCCTTGCGGGGTGTTGGGAAATCGAGTCCGAGACAGAGATACCAAACCTCCTTCATTCTAAACTAAGGTATGGAGCCGATTACAACCTAGACAAATCTTGGGTAGATTCTTGGCAAAAACAACTAAACCTATGCTACACAATACTTACTTCTTCCCGCATACTAGACTTAGGTTAAGTACATTGGGGTAGGCGTATTTAGAAGCACCAGTTGAGTATTTTTAGTCAATGTTACTTATGTATGTATTTTTATATGGCTTAGAAACCATACAATGCTTTTACAGTATTATTTTATAAGACTAGTCTCGCAGTACGCATTATACTTTGCAGTGTGCTTAACAATTGTAGCAGTTCACTTCCCTTGTATGAGAAAGAAGACTGTTCAATAAACCTTTTTATTGCAAACGCCTGTCTCTCTATTTCTCTACAACTCTGTTGAAACGAAGCAAGCACGAGTGAAATACTTATCGATTGTTTCTACGACTCTAAGAGATATATTTCTTATTCTTGGGAAACAAAGTTGTCATGTTTATGTGGTTGTCAGAAACTAATACCTTCTTGTGAATTCGAGAAAGTTTCTAGTGACCTCTGAGCTAGCTGGCACTCACTATTAAGTTTAGAATATTCGAGAGAGACCTAGTCGACCTCAGTCCTACATCTAATCTATAGGATATATTATTCCAATGCGCAGAGCCTATAAGGAATATAGGAACTACACTACAATTTGAGGGCACCATCTTGGAAATTCTCAAAATGTGGTGCAGTAGGATTGGAGCAGGGGAAAGAGGTGTGATAGGTTACCATAGCACTGGGCAGAGGAACGCTCCACCCCCAGGTAAAAATCCCTATCCAAGGGAGAGACTATTGAGAACAGTCTGGACTTGGGGGAAACAACGTCAGATTAATGCCAAGCTGGAGAGAAGGACTAAGGGACTTCCAATTTCAGTTGGAACTCAGGGACAAGAACTAGTTTCTCCAAGGCCACTGGCGCTACCCCCCACCCTCTCAAACACCCTCTGGGAAACAGCAGAAGGATGGACCGGTTGAGGAGGGAGAAGAACCTGTAGGGTTCACCTGGATCTTCTTGGCCGGTGCTGGTGCATGTGGATGTGTGTAAAATTAGTTTTCTTTTAGAATGAAAAGCACTGACTGGACAATGGATAAGTGGGTGTTGTCCCTCAAGTAGGCCTTGGACTGCTCATCCTTGTTACACTGAGACAGTAAAGTGGTACAATATGGTACTTGGTTCCCAAAAAACTGAAAGTTGCTGACCTATTACTTGTGAAGAACACAAATCCTTGCAAACTAATTATCCACTTTCTCACCATCTAATATGCAGGAGCCAAAAAAAGTTAACAAATCTATCGAAAGAAAATGGTGCCAGAGTTACAATACTGAACCTAACTGATATTTGTTTAAGACCGACCTTCAAAAAGAAAAAAATATCAATTTCTCAGCACCGATTTATCTAGCATTGTACCCCAGGAGGAATTCTGGAAAATATTAGCTGACCGCGTGACATAATGAAGGCGATCTGTCCAACATCCCTCGATGCAATCCTGCTGCATTACGCAACAAAAATTCCAGACTACAATCTATAATCCAGTCCAAACACGGATTTCCAAAATCCAGAGTTTGAAACAACCTCTGAGCAGACAGGACCTCAGATAAAGTAGCAGTTAGCATATAAGCCACCTCAAACTAACAGAACACGGGTCGTGGTCAAGATGGCGACCGACTAGGACGTGCCTGCTCGTCACTCCATCTTACCGACTGGGCCTACTGCCAAGGCATAGAGCTGCTGCGCTGCGGAGTCTTCTCCTGACCCTAGACAGCCAAGGCAGGGCCGGCGGAGCCTGAAGAGGTGCCTTTTTCGGTAAAGGAGTGGCGCCGAGCGCACAACGGCGAGGTGACTTAGCATTGCGCGACCCAGGATACAGGTAGCCACCGGAGGCCATGGATGAGCACTGACCCTTTCAGAGCTTGGTCGGCAAGCTGCGTGGGTTCAAGAGCAGGTCATCCTACAACAGCAGCACTCCGGAGGAGAAGCTGCAGTGAGAGAACTCCAAGCACCAGACCGCATCAAACCGGAAAGTCCACAGGTCGGAGCCATGCCTTACTGGAGACTGCCTGGTATGAGGGCCCCCGCCCACTGGGAGTCCTGAAGCAGCAGACAGTTGGAGGTGACAGTAGGAGGTGAGAGAGCGGGCATCCCCGCGGGGGGTGGAGGGGCTTGGGAGCAGCATCAGGAGCAGGCAGCACCAGTGGGGGCATACGCCGCAGTAGCAGCACGCGCCAGGCTGTGGACTTGAGGGAACACCTGGGAGGTGTAGCGGTGTAGAGAGACAGCGTGTCCTGGTAGCGCTGAGCCAGAACGCTTGAGGGAGCAGCGTTCAGCGCCTGGCCAGAGTTGGTGCCCTACTGAGGCAGACAGGTGGTTCTGCTCGGGACTGTGCTGCAGAAGTTCGTGGGGGGGGGGGGGTTGGCTGGGGGAGCTTCACCCCTGCCGTGTGCCCTGCAGGAGTTGAGAAATGGGGGGAAGAGGGCCCGTCATCCCTGGTGTGGCCCTAGGGAGTGACTTATTAGGAGAGCTCCAGACCGCAGCAATAATAAGAGGCCAGACGGCGGACTTGAGGATTCGCATAGATACTTTGCGGGCAGAAGAGGAGGCCTATTGATGCCCCCCTCCCCTTCGGGAAGCACCACCACGACAGCTCGCTGTGGGTCAGAGGGGCCACTCACCAACGGTCAAGGGGCAGAGAGAAACAAACACATAAGCTGCACCGGCAAGACAAGGGACGGCACAGCCCTGCTTGTGGGGACCCCAGGTGAGTGGGACAGGACCGTGCCGGTGGCGCTGCTCCGTCTGGGGCCACACCTTTAAAGCAAAGGGAGAGTCCGCATCAGTAAAGCCCACCTCCACAGCACCTCATTTCATTACGGAGACTCCTGAGACCAGGGGGCGGCCGTCCGGACTGCAGGGCGTGTGCTCCGCCCCAACATGCCGGGACTCGATCGATGACACCGGCCTCCACCAAGATCGGAGGGGCCACATCTCCTTGGCCTTCACAGTCAGCACTGAGGAGGGGACAAGCTCAAGCCCAACCAGCGCCCCATCATTATCCAAGCGTCCGAGCAAATTGTAATGTTGAACTGGCACCATGACCATGTATGCGCTAGCACTGCACACAACGGTGAACCGCAGTGGTACCAATATGTCCTGATGTGTATGAAGAAGTTTGTATGTAAATCTGAAAAACCTTTAAAAAGTTAGTGTTAAAAAACAAAAATCCAGGCATCCATGCATGGCGCCTACGTCACCAGCACGCGGAGAGACTCCCGAAAGGCGAACAGGGGGGACCCCGTAGGATTACACATTTTAACATGGATGCCACTAGAGGCAAAAAAGATCGCTCAGTTAAAGACCTCCTACTCAAAACATCCAACACTGAGACGCCAGAGGTATAAGACTCCATTAACCCAGGAGAAACAGAGTCTCCACTCACACGTTCCTTCATTGAAGCACTCTTCGTCTCGCTGAAGGAGGACCTGAAACAATGGAGATAGAGCTATTCCAAGAGCTTGGGGAGGTGAGAAGGGACGTGGACACCTTGGGAGACAGGGTCGACACGTTGGAATCGCAGAGTACAAGCAGGGCTGAAAACTCCAACAAGAAATGATCCACCCCCAGGATCAGCATCTCGACCTTTAAGCAAGCGCCGAAGCTTTGGAGAACCGCTTGAGACGTAATAACATGCGCATCCGAGGGGTTCCACATGGATCAGAAGGCCAGAACATCGTCTCTTTCATAGAGGGACTTTTCAGATCAATACTGGAGGCCCTATCTGACCTGGGGATCAAGCTTGACAGTGTGCATCGAGTAGGCCTGAGAAGACCCTCCCCCGCTCCTCTGCAGATATCTTTACAAGTGTCCACGACTTTCAGCTGAAGGAACGCATTTTGCAAAAAGGCTGAGACTCCCACCCTGTCCAATATCAAGGGCTCCAACCAACCCTTTATCAAGACTTAGCGGCCTCCATGCTGCAGAAAAGAAGAGCATTTCGGCCAGTCATGTCTCTTCCCCAAGCCAATAAAATCCTGTACTCTTGGGGGTACCCCTTCCTCCTTATCTTCCGCCTTAGTGGGAAAATCCACCAAATTCGATCGCTGAAGGAAGCTTGCCAACTACTGAACATTGCTGAGGATCTCACAGCAAGTCCATTGTGTCCCAACAACTCGGAAGGGGGGCGAGATCGGGGCAAATGAATGGTAGGCCCCACCCAGATTCCGGTACGTCCAGACCCAGAGACCATAGCCAAGGAAGTCAAGTGGTCCTAGCATCCTTAGGGAAGGAAACGGCCGGCCCCGCCTGATCTGGCCCCGTATCATAGCTGGACTGCAGGACCTATGCTGAAATGGGGCGTCCGAGGTTCTCACTGGCTGATGTGAAAAGAGGGTGGGCCCGAGTGGGATGAGATGTTCGGAGTCGCTTCCACCCCTCTTTCGTGTGTTTGATCACCCGGCACATTCACAGGACTCAACCACAATGTTATTTGTTTGTGTTTCGGTTTGTTGGGTTTTCCTCCCTCTCGCGATCCCCTAGCCCAGCTTGAAGGTTCACTGCACCACTATGTCACTGCTTTAAAATGCAGACCCCGCGGCCACAGCGACTTCCTAACCTATCCTACAGCACACTCCCACAGCTACATATCATGACTGATTTAATATCACAGACTCTTAAAATACTTACTCTAAACGTTAAGGGGCTAAACAACCCAGTCAAACGCTGTGCCATTATCTCCTGTTTAGAACATTCAGAGCACACATCTGCCTTCTTCCGGAGACTCATCTCCTCCCTGGAGACACACACAGACATCACAATAGAGTATTCCCCCAGCAGCTCTTTTCCTCTTTATCCACTAAATCCGCGGGAGTAGCTATTCTCGTCTCAGACACGTTCGCTGGGAAGCTGGGCCCTAAACAGGCTGAACTCAAGGACAGACTACTGGCTTACTTCTTTCCTGGTTGGTTCCAACACTCTTTCAGTTGGCTCCATCTAGGCCCCAAATGAGGAACAGGAGAAATGTATACAGGCGGCAGTGGCAGAAATTTGCGCATCCCCTGACAAGCTGCTGTTACTAGGGGGAGACTTGAATCTGACTTTTGATAATGCCCTATACAGGTCGGCCCAGAGACCGGGGCAATCTGATTTGCTTTCCAGGGAGGGAGTCCAGAAGCTGAAGAGCGCCGGCCTAACCGACATTTGGAAAGATATGTACCCCACAGCCCGGGAATACACATTCTATTCTCACTCTCATAAAACCTAGCCAAGAGTAGATTACCAGCTGGGTACACAGAATTTCAGGTCACACAAGTAGACATACACCCAAGTACCCTGTCCGATCACTCGGCGGTGACAGTGGATCTTTCCCTGCTGTCGACCGGCCACCCGTCCCGATCCTGGCATCTAAATGACACGCTACTACACCGACCCAAGGTGGTACAACAGGTCTCCAAAACCCTACAGGACTACCTGTCTATCAATGATATGCCCGAGACCCCCATAGCAACCCTCTGGGATGCCCTGAAAGCAGTAGTTCGGGGGGAATTTATAGCGGTTGCAGCCCTAGATAACAGAATACATAGAGAGAAAAGAAATTTCCTGACGGCACAGGTACAAGAACTAGAACGCATACATTAACTAACAGGTGCCCCTAGAATCTGGTAACAGGTAGAAACAGCACATACCCAACTAGCAGCCTTAGATATAGACAGAGCAGAATACGCAGCACTTAGGCTACGCCACACCTTCTACGTGGAAGGCGACAGATGTGGGAGATTACTGGCAAATAGGCTGAGAATGCAGAGACAGATATCCGGGATTACCTCAGTATTTACACAGATGGGATAGCTGCGTGAGACAGACCAACAGATTGCCTAAACATTCCGCCAATACTATACAGGGCTTTATGAGGCACAGAATCTCCCCCCAGATGCCCCAGCCCAGTATTTGCAGGAAGCGGCCTCCTCCAAACTAACACCAGAACAGGCGGAGACTCTCCAGTCCCCTATTCAGGTAGCGGAAGTAATTGCAGCCATTTCCAAACAGAAATTACTGAAGTCCCTAGGCCCGGAGGGGTTCACGGCCCTGTTCTACAAGACCTTCTGCCACATTCTCGCTCCGGTCCTCACAAGATTATACAACGCCATCGGGTCCTCCTCAGTACTCCCACAAACCATGCTAGCAGCTTCAGTGGTCGTAATACCCAAACCCAGTAAAGACAAGCGACACTGCGCCTCATACAGGACGTTCTCTCTCCTTAACGTTAACCTAAAATTGTTCACGGGAATATTGGTGTTGCGGCTGTCTCCCCTTCTTCCTGGCCTGAACGATCCAGACCAAGCTGGATTTGTCCCTAACGGACAATGTGCAGATAATACAAAGAGACTACTCCATATTATAGATAAGGCATAGAGGTTTGAAACCGAGTGCATGCTTTTATCTGTCGATGCTGAAAAAGCCTTCAACAGGGTACATTGGCTCTACCTAAAAGCAACCCTGAGTGACTTCGGACTCCCCGTCAGATTTATAGACTGAGTCTTCAGTGCCTTCACTAGACCAGTGGCTTCAGTCAGGGTAAACAAATATACGTCTTCTCCCTTTCCCATCCAAAGAGGGACAAGGCAGGGGTGTCCTCTCTCCCCCCCTACTTTTCGCTCTGTACATGAAGTCAATGGCCCAAAGAATGTGCAACAATCCAAATATAAAGGAGTAAGCTTTGGGGGAGACAACACACACTAAGCTTATATGCGGACGATGTGATAGCATCACTACAAGTTCCCCAGGCCTCCCTTCCAGCCTTCCTGACCGAGCTGTAGCACTTCTCCCAGGCGGTGAGGTTTAAAATGAATATTCAGAAATCTCAGGCTCTCAGCCTTTCTCTTAAGGCCTCCACACTAGCAGAACTGCAAGACGCTTACCCTATTCAATGGGCACCGGTTGCAATACCATACACCTGGGAATACAACTCGCCACATCTCTACAACAAACTACATCACTGAAATACACTGCTCTACTCCGGCAAATACGGTCGCACCTCAGCCAGTGGAGACCGTACACACTGTCCTGGTTAGGCTGTATAGCGGCAGTGAAAATGACTATATTACCCAAACTTCTGTTCCTTTTCCAGATACTCCCACTAGAACCCCCCCTCCCAGGCACCATACATTACCCTCAGCATGAGGTGGAGGGTTTCATATGGGCTGATAAGAAACCCTGACTACGCCGGGAGCTAAACTACAGGTCCCCAGGGGAGGGAGGACTAGGGATTCCAAATCTTCCAGGCTACTACTGGGCAGCTCAGATTAGAACATTTGTGGAGTAGTCTCATCCTGAATCCGAAAAGCACGGGCTTTTCATTGACAGGGCAGTGGCGGGGAAGTCACTGTGGAAGATCCCTTTCCTCCCAAAGCAAGCACATCCCAGTAGCCTCTACCTCTCACTAGTTACACGAGCTCCCCTTGTGGCGTGGGACAAGGTAGCTGAAAGTAGGGCATTACCAACTTTCCCATCACCACTGACACCCATTGTAGACAACCCAGAATTCACCCCCGGAATGGAAGTGGAGACCTTTCTCCGCTGGACCCAAGAGGGATGTAGATCCATCTGGCACTTTTTTGATGAGTCTTGTCCCCTAACATTCGTGGACTTACGTTAACAGGACCTTTCTGAAATCGAGCAGTATCGATACCAGCAAATCAGACACAGCGTGATGCATCCACATATTCGCCCTCAGGAGCAGCGCCAACTGAGAACATTGGAGAAATGTCTGCTATCCAAATCGTCCAATACCCACCTTATATCGGAACTATAGAGCCAGTTAAGACCACCCTAGCGCCTAATAAGTCCCCGAATCAGAGACGTTGGAAATCAGAACTAGGCCACGAGCTCACGTCACGTGAATGGGAAGACATCTACTATAGGGCCGGACACACAGCACATAATGTTGCAGGAATAAAGACAGCCACCAAAATAGCCACTTATTGGTATCTCACACCCTCTAGACTCCACAAAGGGACTCCATCAAGTGACCCCTTGTGTTGGTGGGGATGTGGATCTCAGGTAACTAACGCAGATACTTTGGGAGTATCAGAACATAGCCACTTATTGGAAACATAGCCCAGAATTAACTGGGCTATGTTTTGTATTTTTATTTTACACCACCTATCTTTTACTGGGTGTGTTACATCACAGTTGAAGACACACCCCCTGGTCATGGTGGGCTTTTTAGACAAATTAGAAGGGCATCCACTGCAACAGGTGCACCACTGGCGTGCCAAATGGAAGCTTGCCATCACCATTGATTCTTGTATTAGCCAGCAGAGCAAGAACTCTATCCAATTCCTTTAGGAACTCAACACATGTAGGAAGTTCAAGACATTCTGGATGCAGATACATCTCATAAATTTGGATAAGCTGAGATTGTAAACGATATAACATAACATACTACTATGTCCACACAGAGGGAATGGGTACCTGAGGTTATTTCTGCTGACTTGCTTAAGGCTAACAGTGCTCAATACATCAATTCATGACATCCGATGGATGAGCTGGATGCCATTTCATGTTTTCTTCTTTACACCAGCTCGCTGGTCAAAAGCACACAGACCAGGGATTGTATTTTTAATGGAACATGGATATGAGACACTTCTGGAACTGATTTAGCCATTGCAATCCAAGCAGGGTATTCCATACTGTGAAAAGACTGGTTAAATAAGGTGAAAGGGCAGATTAATGGTGGTTTTTAAGGACACAATTTAAGGCTCTATATTCAATTTGGAATCATCCCACTGCAAAGATATTCTGTTTTCTTTTGAAGTAAATGCATTAAGTTCCCTCTAAAGAGTTCTGTTATACAGACCTCCAGGCCCTAGAAATCATTTTAATACAATCACTAAGATCCCTGCTAGAACCTTTAATTCAATTTGACTATTCAAAAAGACTTTAACTGTCACTTTTCTAGGACTTTGAATAAAGAAATGATTGCACTCACTGAAATGCTAAATACTCTTGACTTCTCTCCGCTTGATGATTTCCCCACTCACAGTGCGGGACACACGCTGCAAGCTATGTATATTAACCCTTGTCTTCTAAAGCAAAGTATTTCCCTGCCATTAACTTAGTCAGACCATGTTGGCATAGCCTTTATTTTTACACACCATACCAAACAAGGCTGGGGTTCTTTCTTCGGTAGGCTTCTCATGCACTTGTGGTAAGGTGAAACAAAGAAATTTTCCTGCACCATTGGAAGGGAACTTGTCCGTAATACAGGGTACCATGGTATTTGCTGCTGCTGACTTTAATAAATGGATTACTATAGTTCTCTGTAATATTGGGCAATATCATCATGTGAGGCAGAAAAGCCCTTGTCTTCCTACCCCTTGGTATTCTAGCAATCGGAGTACCCACAAACAGAACTGTCAAAGGATAGGATAGAGATGGAGGAAAAACTACTTGGCTGATGATAAAACCCTTTATAGAGCAGCTATGTGTGAATACAAACCAGTAATTTGTAAGGAAGAATCAGGATATTTTACCTAAAAAAGTTTTTAAAAAATAGCTTTAGGATTTATTTGCAGGGATTATGAAGTTACCCTTTCCTAGCAGTAGGTCTACTAACCACCAGTCCCAATTTATCAGTAATCAGTTGGCAAACTGTTTCCAAAGTATAATAGAGGATATTTATTGAGATTTCCCTCTTGATGGAACATGGCGGCAGCCGGCTAGCTGCCGCGGTACTCCGTGCTGAGCTCTCCACAGGGCGTCTCTGCCATCATCTGCCTGCATCATTTGGGAGTTAGCGTCTAAGCAAAATATGAGCGCTGGGGGAATCTAAAGCTCATATTTTTAGCTAACGCTTGAAAAGTTTCCTTAAGCCACAGATTATTATTTTTTTTTTTTATCTGGAGTCGGCACTGCCGCTGTTGTGCGGTCTTTCTTTAGTCTCTATGTGCTTCCACCCGGCTGTTTCTCGGCCCAGCTCCGAGGCTCATTGTGACTCGCAACTTTCGGACCATCGGTTTGGCCTGAGGCCTTGGTTTCGGGCCGCCCTGGAGCTCCGTCGTGGGAGGCATCAGTGGAGTCACCGGCGAGACCCCCCAGTCAGCGTCTTCACAGGCGGCGGTCAGCCCGGGGAGCCCGAGGTAGCAGAGGAAGAAGAAAATAGCGCGGAGGCAAAAACCGGAGCAGTGCTTACAGCAGCAGCGCTCACAACAGATGAGGTGAAAGGGAAGATTGTTGGTGGGGGGCTACGGACGCACAAAATAAGTTACATATCTTTGTTGGAGCTGGCTTCGAACAAGCGCCTGGTAAAGCTTGGGGGGTGCGTTCTAGCAGCCTTACGAGGGTTGCTACGCGAGCCTCCACGCGGAGAGCAAAAGCGTTTGGTCCGCTCTCGGATAAGTCCCTACCTCCACCCTCCGGTCCAGGTATTAAGATACCCCAGTCAGTTATATCTTTAGGGGGAAAAAGCAAGAGAGGTGCTAACAGGGGTCGGCCTTCTACAAAAAAGGAGGGGAGCAGGAGGTTGTCTTTGGAGGTTGAGGTTGACAATCAGACTTTTATAAGGCTGGATAGTGGGGCGTAATCCCTGGGCGGTGCAGAGGGCGGCTGGGAGCCTTCTGAGTCCCCCCCCCTAATCCCGCTAAAAACTCTAAACCTTCATCATACCTGCATGCGGAAGTAAAAGCTAAACGAGCAAAAAGGACTAACAAACTACTCAAGTCAAATAAAACTACTAGGTTCGCTAAGCCTCTCCTTGATTCTAACTCTAAGATTACGCCTTCTTTGCGTTCGTATTTTAAGGCCATCCCTCAAGTGCTTGACTTAGTTCAGTCCCAATCACTCCCAGGCCCCCCTGTCTTGTCAACAACTCTTGTAATGTTGGCATCTTCTGATCCCCCGGGGTCCGGGCTCCCTCTCGCTGTATCTGCCCACTCAGCCCATTCAGCAGGCCCTCTTTCACTTGCTCCGCCTGTATGTACTCCTTCTACAGTTTCTCCATCCCCAGTCACAAGTAAAGTGGATGAGATGGGTACGTCTAATGCCTGTTCTGTGCAAGAGATCTTGGAACCAATACCCCCAGATCCGCCTACTCCCCTAACTCTTCCAATGGATAATACCGACACTAATCCTAGTTCCACGCAGGCAGTGGCGCTATCTGAAGTTCAGGGGAGAGAGATGACGCTCTTTGACCCTCTAAGTAATAGGCTCGCAAGTAGCCACAGCGCAGTCGATAATGAATTGGTCTCTACAATTGACTCGAACAGTGGCACCCTTTTGGACCCCTAGCCCTTTCCTCTGAAACATCCTCAAACTTTCCTGTCTCCTCTTTACAGCTTATGTTTTCTACGCTGTCGGCTGATATTAAAAGGGGCTTTGAGGAGTCTGCAGTAATCCAACGCGAGATAAGAAGCTACTGTGAGTCTTTAGATGCAAAGATCGACGGCCTCTTCTCAAGAACAGGAGTCTTGGAAAAAACTGTGGCATGCATGTCAGTTCAATCAATCAATCAATCAATCATGCCATTTGTATAGCGCACTACTCACCCGGGAGGGTCTCAAGGCGCTTGGGGGGAGGGGTATGCTACTGCTCGAACAGCCAGGTCTTGAGTTGTTTCCTGAAGGCAAGATGGTCCTGGGTCAGCCGAAGGTGGATGGGGAGGGAGTTCCAAGTCTTGGCAGCCAGGTAAGAGAAGGATCTTCCTCCGGCGGTGGCTCTTCAGATGCGTGGTACGGCTGCGAGGGCGAGGCTGGTGGCTGGCGGGTGGGCGTGTAGAAGGTCAGGCGGTCGTTGAGGTATTTGGGGCCCAGGTCGTGGAGAGACTTGTGTGCGTGGGTGAGGAGCCGGACCGTGATCCTCTTGTCGACGGGGAGCCAGTGCAGGTTCCTCAGGTGGCTGGAGATGTGGCTGCGTCGGGGGACATCCAGGATGAGTCGGGCGGAGGCGTTCTGGATGCGCTGGAGTCTTTTCTGTAGCTTGGCTGTGGTTCCGGCGTAGAGGGCGTTTCCGTAGTCCAGTCGGCTGGTGATGAGTGCCTGGGTGACAGTCTTCCTGGTCTCGGTCGGGATCCAGCGGAAGATCTTGCGAAGCATACGCAGGGTGTTGAAGCACGATGAGGAGACGGCGTTGACTTGTCTGGTCATCGAGAGGGAGGGGTCCAGGATGAAGCCCAGGTTGCGTGCGTGGTCGGTTGGCTTGGGTGCGGTGCTGGGGGCCACCAGGAGTCGTCCCAGGCGGAGGGCGAAGATCCCAGGATGAGGACTTCCGTCTTGTCCGAGTTCAGTTTCACCTCGATAATGCTAAAGAGGAAATCGTGAAATTAAGAGAGTTGATTCAGTAATGGCAGAAAGAATGGAAGTTCTTGAAAACAATGCGAGACGCAGTAATATCCGTATACTAAATGTGCCCGAGGGTAGCGAGGGATCTGAGATTAAACGCTACATTATTACACTTCTGAGAAGCTCTTTAAAATTGGAACAATCAGAAGAGGAGTTAGCCACCGATATACAACGAATCCACAGAGAGCCATTCAGGCGGAATCCGCAACGAACAAAGCCAAGAAAGATCCTTGTGAATTTTTACACATATTCACTAATAGAACATATCCTCAACCTTGCTCTTAAACAAAAATCTCTAGCAGGTGCAGGCTTCACCTTCCAAATACGGTCTGATTTATCGGGGGCTACCCTTGAGAAGCAGTGGGAGCTGGGTAGGAGAATGGAGGCGTTCAGGAAGCTTGGCGTATCGGTCCAAATGGGGTTTCCTGCTGCCTTGAAGATAATGTTTAATAACAAAATGTTTAACATTCGTTCAGTACAGGCGGCTGATGATCTATTGATGTCCTTTGGGGTGCCAAGGAAGGTACTGCCTCTGGTTCTGGCTCAGGTTCTGGTTGAGTGGTGTCTGGTATTGAGGTGGGTCCCTGGTTTTTTAGGGTTTTGGGATTCTAGGGCTGCATAATTTCTTTATGTCTCTCGCTCCTTCTTTCTCAAATCTCCCTCCCCTATTAAGTGTGATATAGGGCAACGTAAGGTGATAGTAAAAATTAAATGCAAAAGAATCAGTGGATCTGAATTGCAGATGGGCGAATATTCCTGCTCCTCGCTATCTAATATTATTAGGTTCTTGCTCAAAACAAGCAGATCGAAGCAGGGGATGGAGAGGAAAAAGAGAAAAAAAAAAAAAAGTGAAGTAAGGGACGTAGGGGAAAAAAAATATATAGAAAAAAATAATAAATGTGCTAATAAAATAAAGAAAAAGAAATAAAAACTTAATAGAATAAGTAGAAAAATTTTATGTGAGAGATAAAGTACCCAAAAAAATTAATAATAACATATATATATATATATATATATATATATATATATATATATATATATATATATATATATATATATATATATAACATAATAGAAGAGTCAAAAAAAAAAGAAAAAAAAAAGAAAAGGGGGTATCTAGCTCCACTCTATTCAGAAAGTGGCGCTTTGTGGGGGCTCAGCAAAGGGTAGGGAGTACCACTTAACCGGCCTTGTTCCGGTTGGTTAGTACTAGGGTTCCTTATGGGAGGGGGGGGGGGCACATGGGTGAAGGGGGTTGGTGAAAAAAGTAAAACTAGTTCCTCATCTTTGGTTTGGTTGCTGACTTATTATTTTAACTTCACACCGCCTATGATTATGGTTAGTGATTTAGTCAAGGTTTGTTTGTCTTTTTTTTGTCCACTGCACCTATATTTCTACAGATATAGGTGTAGTGGACGGTGTATTGATTATGAGTAAGCTTAGGCTCCTCTCCTGGAATGTTAATGGCCTGCGCACCAAGCCAAGGGCAAATAGGATCTTACAATATCTGCGGGATTCTGATGCGCAGGTCATTATACTCCAGGAGACACATTTAGTTGAGGCTGAGTTTCTTGATTTGGTAAAAAGAAATAGGTGGATAGATTTATCAGTTTCTACTTCTCAATCGCTTAATGTAAGAGGTGTGACTATTCTTTTTAAAAAAACGATCACTACCAGATTAATCAGGCAGTTGGTAGATACAGGGGGTAGAGGGGCAATCACCTTAGTAGAAATAGGGGGTTCACGCCTGACGTTAGTAGGCTATTATGGACCCAATAGAGATGACTCTTCAGCTCTGGAAGCTTTATTTTCTCAGCTTTTGCACTTCCCAGAACCTATTATTATAGCAGGGGATTTTAACATCGTGCTCGATTATGCTCTAGATAAAACTCCATCTAGTCGTCAACAAATACTCTCTAAGTCTAGAGCTTTCTTACTCAACTGCATGCATCAATATGGTTATACTGACATCTGGCGTGCAAGGGCAGGTTTGTTACCTGGATTTTCGTTTCTCAATCTTAAATATCACCATCAATCTAGGATTGATTTTTTCTTAATTAGTCGCAGTCTGACAGATTCTGTAACCAATGTTAGTTATCTACCTTCTCATCTGTCTGATCACTCCGCAGTAGTACTAGATCTCGCTGGTATTGTGCAAGTTCCTATAAGATCATGGTCTTTTGATCGCTCTTTCTTTTCATCATCAGACGACGTCCTATATCTCAAATTAGAGGCACGTGAATTTATGCGAGTCAATATCGGCACTACAGGGTCCGACTCCGTGTGGGATGCTTTCATTTATATATTTTTTTTATTTTAACAGTAAGACAAGAGTAGGCATTACAAATATCAGGTGCCAAACGGTACAATGCAGGAAAGGGACAGGCGGGGGAAATATACATACAAAAACCATCGTAAGGAACCCATGGTATGATACGATTATACACAGCAGAGAGGAAGAATAAACAGTCTATCATACGATCGAAAACAATCCCACCACATCCGCCCCCATCCGCAATGATACAGGGTAATTAAAGCCAGTGTAGACACCCGAGCAAGAAAGGACCCGTGAAGAATAAACAGCCCACTTCTCGTAGAAGGAAAAAGGAAAGATAAAAGGAGCCATAGAATAAAACAAAGGAAAAATAAAAAAACCCTCCCCTAACCCCCCACCCTGCACCCCTGCAATGGCTACGGCCTAACCCCACTAGCAGCGTGCCTTTCGCCCAAGAACTACCCTAAAAGAAGGGAAAGAGAGAAAGAGTGGAGGAGGAGAAACCAAACACACTCCCGGTCTCCCGTGCCCCCCGCCAACAGCGACCACCCCCAGACGCAATATAGCCAACATTCAGCAAAATATATAAACCAGTCGGGGGAGTATAGTCAATAACCACCCACCTCCCGTTACAATATAGGCACAACCCCGGCATTGCTGAAAGCTACAATATCGGATCGAAGCAATAAAGTTCAGCCCTGGCCGGTACGATCTTCCTTAAGAGTCTTCTTCCCTCGAGCCGCCATCTTGATAAAAAAGGCAAAGCGTCCATGAAAGTTCTCGTCAGTGCAGTATAGTCGCATGCAGGATAAAAGTTCACGAATAAAACGATGAAATGCTTCCAGAAACAGCACGTATTTCAAAAAGTCACTGAAGAACTTGTTACCACACTGGAGACCGTTCATAGATGTAGCATAAGGAAACAGAATCGAACAGGAGACGCTGGCGATAAGCACAGGCTAGAGCGTCGTTGATTCGGAACCGCCAGGGCTCAGGAAGTCCGGTATCAGCACAGGGAGCTCGATTCCAGACGTTCGGTGTACCGCTGGTACCACAGCCAGCGGAGAAATCAGCAAAGAGTCATCCTCCGGTTCCAGGATACCGTCCACTTTCACGATCAGTGTCCGGAACACAGCGCAAGTATGCGAATGGAGCGCCCCAATGGCAGCCACGACGGCCTGCAGCGATGGCGTGCCTTCCATCCGCTCCGTCCCCTCTCAGTAGGCGGCAGAGCCGGATTTGAACCCCGGAGGCCGGCTACTCCGGGGTAACAGGCCACGCAAAGCAGATGTCGAACAGTTAGCGCTCCTCGTATAGCAGAACACACCTTTGCCCGTCAGCGAGGGCCCCACCCCGTCGACCCCGGGAGATCAGCAAGGTCTTCGGGCACCGGACCCCCACCACGGCATCCGGTGGAACACGCTGGTGTGTCCTCGGTGTAGATCAATCTCGGGACCGTCACCAAAAAGCAACAATTCACGGCATACTTCGGGAGACCGGGCTCAGTCCAGGTCTCACGGCCGTTGTTGATCACTTCCAAACCGGATAGGTTAGAAATCGAGGTCCCGGCTTCCATACGATGTTAGGCTGAGAATGGAGACACGGCGTATCTTCGTCAACCGATGAGGTAGAAAACTCGGGATTGCACCGTTAGAAGCAGTAAAACTTCATAAACCGGGGAATCAGGTGTGAAGTCAGGATTGAAGGCAGCATATTCGAGCTGCTGGCGGAGGTCGGCGGAGCCGGGAGCTTATGCGGCCATCTTGGTTGCTAGCGTAGCTCCTCCCCCTGGGATGCTTTTAAGTGCTTCCTGCGCGGACTCATTAAAAATAAGATCGTTTTCCGTAAGAGGCAGTTTACTCAAGAAGTGTCGTCTATTGAAGCCAACCTCTTAACAATACAGGCGGAACTAGTTGCTTGCTGTGGTGTTTCCAGTCTTACATTAGTTAAACAGGAGAAACAGTTGGAACTTAAAATGCAATTAGCCTCTGTTTTAAAACAGCGAATCCTTCAGAAATGGGAAGCTAGTAAGTTAGCCCATTTCGAATTCGGCGAAGGTGCCGGCAAACTGCTGGCCTGGAAATCTAGAACTGATCAGGCGCGGAATTACATTGATTCAATTGAAACTAGTTCAGGGACCGTCTCATCTGATGTAGAAATCAGAATGGCTTTCAAAAATTTCTTTGAGAATATTTATCAGGAGGACAAAAATATCTCCCCTGAAAGCATTGGTGAGTGGCTGATTGACATCTCCTTACCAATGCTATCTTCAGAGCAAAGAGCCTTCCTAGATAGTGTGGTGACAGAGGAGGAGGTGGAGTCTGCAATACGTGGGAGCAAGGGGGGCAAAGCTGCAGGCCCCGATGGCCTCCCAGCTGAAATTTATAAAAACCTTGCAGGTGAATCTCTCCCTTCCTTGCCGGGCTTTTTAATCAAATATTGCAGGAAGGGGCCCTTCCGCCAAAATCCTAGAACAATGCGTCTATCACATTGATTCTTAAACCGGGTAAGGCTCCCACGGATTGTGGGTCGTATCGTCCTATATCCATTCTCAACGCCGATTATAAGATCTTTGCGTCACTCTTGGCTAAGAGATTGGGTAAGGTTGTCCCAGATATCTTACATCCTAACCAGAAGGGCTTCGTCAGGAGTCGTCAGCTCTATGAATTGACGTATGACTTGGTAGGAGCCATGGATATGGCTACCACTAACGCCCTGCCGCTTGCTATTCTCACGTTGGATGCCACCAAGGCTTTCGACAGGGTCAACTGGTTGTACCTGTCGGGGGCCTTGGCTAAGTTCAACGTGGGTGAGCGTTTCCGCGGAGCTGTGAAACTACTCTATCATAGTCCGTCGTCATCTGTTCTGGTTAATGGTGGATTGTCCGAACCTTTTAACGTCACAAGAGGAACACGACAGGGCTGCCCTTTATCCCCATTGCTCTTTGATCTTTATATCGAGCCCTTCGCTCAAAAATTAAGAGATAATAACATCATTAAGCCCTTTAAGTATAAAGCTTGGGAAAGAAGGGTGGCCCTGTATGCGGACGATGTCATGATTATATCCTCAGATATCAGAACCGCATTCCCTGCTGCCATTGAGCTTGCCCTCGAATTCGGGAAAGTCTCGGGGTATGAGGTAAATGCCTCAAAAACTGAAATAATGGTGTGGAATAGTGACGTTACTGGTTTAAATGAGCAGCCTAGTACAAGCTTAAGATATCTAGGGTTAAAAATTGTCAAAGATATCAACTTGATTGCCTCCACCAATCTATCTGTAGTCGCTAAAGAGTGCCGGAAATTACTGGGTTCCTGGGGGCACCTCCCCTTGTCGGTTCAGGGCCGTGCAAATCTGGTAAAAATGACCATCTTACCTAAATTGGCTTTCTTATTTAATACGATTCCACTCTATTTTGATAAGTCTTCCGTGGCTAAACTACAGGCGGACATTACTTCATTCATTTGGAAAAAAAAGAACGCAAGGATTGCTTGGAAAAAAATAAGGAGGCGACGAGAAAAGGGGGGACTGGCAGGGCCTGACTTGCAAATATACGCATGGGCATTCCAACTATCACATGCACGCATGTTATTAAAAATGCCATCAGAGCAGGAAGTAGGGAGGATGTTCTCGGCCATGTTGGAGGGCGAAGGAGTTGGGCAGTCAGGTTTTTTATTTAGGTTTGGCGATCCGAAGTACTTCAAAAAGGTCAAACTAAAGGTATTACAGAGTCTAGCTAAAACCTGGTTTAATATTAGATCTTCCATAAAACTGGGATATCATTCTTCCAGATCACCCATATGGGATCTCCCCGCCGCCCCAGGCTGGGTGAACGATACGCTAGCATTCCCATTGAAGGAGGCAGGAATATCCACATGGGGGGACTTATTTGTGGGAGGGACTTTACTTCCATGGGAACATCTAGTGAACAAAACAGGTCCCAGTTTTTCAAGATTTAAGTATCTTCAAATCTTAAGCTGGGCACAAGCGTTCTCATCCTAAAACCCTCGCCTCTACCCACCGGGCAGAGGTAGCCAATTGGAATCTCTCTTGTTGGATAAACCGGCTGCCACAAAAGAAATCGCTGTATGGTATAATTTAATCTTGGAAGAGATTGATGGGGAATTTATTCTCCCCGAGCAACTTTGGGCTTCTATTTTGCCAAGCCTGAATGTGAATGACCTTTGGATAAAATCTTGCAGTGTCTTGTGGGACCTAGTTAAACCAGCGTGGCTTCGTAGAAACCACTTATTTACTCTACATAGGGCATACTACTCTCCACAGAGGCTGTTTTTCCCAGGTGGCCCAGTAGCTTGCGCTCGCTGCGGCTTAATATCAGCCTCCGATGCGCACATGTTTTTTGAATGTCCCCACTTGTCATCATTCTGGGACGCTATAAGCAAGAAACTCACAACCTCTCTCGGCTTTTTAGTGGTTATCGATCTTCGCCTGGTTATTTTTGGTATCTTGGATCAGAATCGGAGCCCAGCTAACAACCTCCTGTTCTATTGCATGCTGGTGGCACGCAGAGAAATCTGTAAGCGATGGAAAGAAGCTGCCCCTCCAACTTTCCATGACTGGTGTTTATCAATTTCTCAAATATCGAAATTAGACCTATCCAGGGCTGGGAAATCAGATAAGAGAGCTTTTTGGCGTTTGATTAATTGGTCTAATTAGCCGCTTGGGTTCCCCCCCCCCCCCCCCAAGTCCGATGATTACCTAGCCATGGTATAATCTCCTAGCTAGTCCACATAGGTATCTATAAGATACGACAGTGGTTTAAGCATTGGTGTCACTGGCTCATGGTAAAATAGCCGTTAACCCGACAACAAGGCATTGGGCTTGACATGGTATAGGCTGTAGCTGTTGGGTTGGCTCCTCCTGTTCCTGTTGCGACCCATGCCAGTATATGACTGAGGCAGCACGCCGGTATTACTGTAAGTCCTTGTTCCCTTGTTCCATCAGTTCGGCTACATACAACCATGGTAGAGATGAGGACAGAAAAAAAAAAAAAAGAGAGATTTCCCTCTTGATACCTTGTTTGATCCAATGCAGATTTGAGATGGAAGTGATTTGAAAACTTTGAAGAGAAATGGGGGGGTGCAGCTGTCCCCGCACCGCATGGGAAGTGATACAGAACGTCTGGTGTGCGATGATCTGATTCGCAACAGACAATCCAGTCCCAATTAGCCCACGGTCAGGTTCCCCGTACCTGCCTGGAAATGAAGCACAAAATCTTGTTCGCAATGATACGAGTCGCACAAGACAATCTAGTTACAATCAAACCACAGTCGGGTTCGCCGTACCTCCCTGGAATGAGGCACAACGTCTGGTACATGATGATACGAGTATGACCATTCAATCCAGTTACAATCAATCCACAGTAAGGTTTGCTGAACCTCCCTGGAATGATGTACAATGTCAAGTGCACAATGATGCGGGTACCACTGGACAGTCGGTCCCACACACGCAGTCGCAAGTTCAGTAGTACTGCACGAGAGAGGATGAGGCACTACTACAGATGCGTCCTCCCTCCAAGGGTCACAATCTGTAAATCGGACACCACATGCAATGAGCATGCAGTCGGCGTGTCGCACCAGAGAGAAGCGGCACGGATGACTAAGCAGACCACGCAACTGGTGAATCCGCTCATCACCAACGATACAGTTGTACGTGCTGAGGCCCCGCAATGCAGGGGCCACACCTCTTAGATCCAGGCACAGTTTGGGGGTTCCACACAAGACAATCCAGTCTCCAGGCACAAAACTTAGTTCCACACTTTGCATTGCAGTCAGAATCTAGCAGCCGAAGTAGGCGCTTGAGAGGGCACGGCTCTCCAGGTGAAACACGTACATGGTGTAGGTCCCTCACAAGAGGTCTTTGATGCCCCTGAGACCTCCATAAAGAACAGGAGGCAAGCCAACAAGCCCTTGGAGAGCACATTTCAGGGCGTCACACTGGAGCGGTTAGTCAGCCCAGGCCAGCCACTATTCAGGCAGGGTACACAGTCCCTTCCAATGACAGTATCCTCCTCGTGCACAACAGTTTCCTCTGACAGTGCGCACCACGCAATCCAGGATGTCTGGTCCCATGTCCCCACAAGTGTTTCCCTGCCCTGCTGAAATATGGCACCAGTACTTCTACTGTAGTGTGCCTTTGAAGTTGGGGGTGTTTTAGAGGGTTCCCTTTTGAACCACAGATGTTTCTCCTAATTTTTAGTCCGCCCAATGTTTATGGCTGTCTCTAGGGAAGGCGCAGATGTGCTCCCCCAGCCTCCAGGGTGGACTGGAGTCAAAGTAAAAGAGACACAAAAGAGTTTAGTGCAGGCAAATGCTCACTTTCTGGAAGTGGCATGTCTAAGCTATTAATGACAAATCTACATTTACCACAAGAAAACGTTTATCATGGTGAATCCCAAACAACAGGAGGCTGCTACACAGTTAGCCACCACTGCAGCTTAAAGTAATCTCAGCAATTTCCTCACGTTAACTTACTGGGAGAGCAAACCTCAAAGGTGGGAGAAAAAAAAACATGAGGGTTTTTCAATACCTGGACAGGCGACACACCTGTGTACCTGCCCTTCCTTTCAACTATCAGTTGCTCCACCCACATGGCTTACCCTAGGCCTGATGTTAGTGAAAGGCACCTTCAGCATTGGCCAATGATTTACAAAGGCCAATCTGAGTATAAGTGCAAATGCCCACACACAGGCGTTAAATGGTAGACTTTAGACATGTTTGAAAACACCATGAGGCTACTCCCGGCTGTAAGCTAAAACTGTAGTTTAAAAGTCATTCAGCAATTCCCCCATGTTGACCCATGGAAAGAGCAGACCTCCTATGTGGGGAAAACCCACATGGGGATTATTCACTACCTGGGCACGGCTTGCACATGCATACCTGCCCTGCGTTCCCCCTAGCACTTGCCCCACCCATCAGGGCTTACGCTAGGGGTGTCTTCGTGGTAGTGAACGGCCCACTCAGCATTGGCTAATGGTTTAGAAATGCCAACCTGATCATAAGTGCAACTGCACTCACACAGGCCTGTAATGGCAGGCTTGAGACATGTTTAAAAGGCTATTCCTGTGGGTGGCACAATCAGTGCTGCGACCTACTAGTAGCCAGTGCAGTACCTACCCTGGGTATGTGGTATACCTCTTTACAAGGTACTCACATGTACAGCACCTAAACCAATCAGGTAAGCACCACTTTCTACAATGTGTATGGAGGCCGCGTGTACTTTTCCACCGCATTACAGTGGGAAAGTGCCCAGAGTCCTAAGGCTACAAAAAGAGAATCAGCAAAAACCAGGAGGAAAAAAGTGAAACGTTTTAGGGAAATCCCCTAAGAGGGGCCTTGTACAACAAGGCTTTAGTATGGCATTGAACATTTTGACTAAGCTCCACAGTGCTGATGAAAGAGGCATAACAAGACATTGTGGGTCTGAACTACGATATATCCACACACAGCATTTGCCTTTGGTTAGCCCACTTTTGCTGTCCCCTTATTGGTTCGAACCCCACAACAGTTAGAGATCGTGTCAGTATTTACATTTGGCAAAAGTGATTTTCCCTCCTGTGAGTTGGGGATAACCCAAAAATGCCCAATGATTTCTTCCCACATACAGCCCTACTGTTGGATTCAGCCACACATGGATAGATAATGTCTGAGGCAAGTATCAGGCTGCTCCTTTCGCTAAATGAAACATGGGGGGAGGGACAACTTTTACCAAAGTGTTTGACAGAAAGGCAGAAACTACCCAATCTCTTCTCTGATGCTAGTGTTTTAAACCTGGCTGGACAACCTACTTTTTGTCTACAGCATGTCACTTCATTCTGGGACTGGACTCTGCTGGGGACTGAGTGGACATTCTTTGCTGTTACAAGGGAAAATACTCTGGCTGCTAAAACTATGATAAATAGTCGTTGAAAGATTGTCTAGCCATGCTGTTTCTAGCGTACCTGATGTATTTTGGGAGAGTTCTATTCACCTTCAGATACACTACTCGCTAGACTGCCGGCTGAGTTCTTCTCTTCTTTGGTGATATCTTCTTCTCCTTCTATCTTCCTGGTTTCTGTCTGGTGTATTAGCAGCATTATAGACACTCTACTGTTGTTTAACCTTTTGTGGTGGTGCAGAGTGCAGAGATTCTCTCAGCCCAAGACTCACTTCTCCTCAAGCATTCTGTGGTGGTGGATCTTGCTAGTTGTGAGTGGTGCTCCTTGTCTGGCTCCGTGCCAGACGTGACTGCTTTGTATTCTTCCGTCAGGTCCAGAGGAAGACGTATCAGTCAGTACAAGTAACTCAAGTACGGGCTTTACCTTGGTGATCATTGACCCACTTCCTCCAGCCGACCCACCTGCCTACATCATCCTAAACCTACAATATTCTTAATCTTGATCTACATGTTTAAGCTGTTTATGCTGATCAAAAATGGTTCTGTCTCATAGCCTGGACATTACACAAGTCTGGAATAAAGGAGACTAAGATCTTCCATTACAAGAGTCATGGTGGTGAGCAAATTATACTGTATTGAACTATGTGCTGAACATTACTGAGTACTTACGAAATCAAAATATTTGATCATTTATGGTAAATTCTTTCTATAAAACAATGCTGTGGAGTTCTGCAACAGGTTAACAAAAACAAGCATGGAGAGGTATAAATAGAATAGAAACAGCATTTTCAAACTGATACCTGGCTTGAATAAGACAACCTTTCCCAGACACGGTTGCATCTGCCGGCAGATCTATTGTCGTGAACAGAACATCAGGAACCTTCTGCTTTCGACAGCTATAACAGAACGTGAGATGTGCAGGGAATGGCATGTTGAGTTCATCATAAGGTATGTGACAAAACCCACAAGTTGGAGGCGAAGGTTCATCAAGTCTAAAAACCGAGAATAAGAAACTGTTAGGAAATATATAACTTATTTTCCTCATATTAAATTAAGGCCATTTGCAAGCAGAAATATTTGAACTTTCAACATACTTAGGCTTGTGAAATAAAAGCAGTTGCAGACAATAACTATCATAGTGCCTAGAAGCTTAGGACTGCTACTTTGAACTTGTAGAAATGCACAATGTGATGCAAAAATCGATATAAAGTTCCTGGGAAAACACAAAAACAATTTGCTCTCCTCTACTGTAGTCTATTTGACACAAGTCCCACTTTAAATGTGTGTTTGTCTCCTTCAAAAAGTGTACCTGTCAGTATGCAGTAACCAAGGGCGTAGCTTTAGGTGGGGTGTTTGGGGTGTTACACCCCTCTAATAAATGTATTTTCTGAAAAATAGTTGTGTACAGGTGCTTTTTGTTGGGTATGGTAAGGTGTACGTTGGATTTTACAAGGATTTTTTACATACACAGATACAAATTCACACACTCTTGCCTAGTCTGTTTTGAAAGTCTTCAAAATGTTTATTTATTTTATCAAATATTGTGTTTCCTCTCATTTAGTACCTCTACGAATTCGCTTCTCCCTTTCCACGGCCCTTTTAACCCCTCTGAATGCGCCCTGCTTCTAGTATGGTGTATTTTAACATTATATGCCAGACGAATTTTGGGAAAGTCTGAAGCTTACCCCCTCCTTTCACCCACCACCCCCAATCTTACTGACCAAGCTACGCCCCTGGCGGTAACACTTCATGCTTGCACATTGAATTCATTCTGCAAATTCACAAAACACACTTTCTGCATTCCACACTTCTCTTTTCCAAAAAATAAATTCCATCCTTAAACCTTCCTGGAAAATCCATATCTAACAATTCACAACGCGACACATTATACGGGGTTTGGGGACTACAAATATACATGAAAATTTTGTAAAGACCTTTCAGGCTCTTTGTAACAATCTCGGTGAAAACATTTTCCCCGTTCCCATGCACACTACCAAGTCGCAAAAAGAATCAAGCGCCTGGTGAATCAAAGGGGTTTTCCCATGCTGTGTCTATGAGAACGTGTGTTAGTGCCTATGAGCATCAATTATTTTACTAGGTTTAAAGCATCAAATGGGACATCCTCAAACACTGTTTTGTTGTTGTTTCACTCATCTTAAAGCAGTAACCCCACTATTTTTAAAACACTAGACATAAATCGCGCCTTTTTAATTGAAACTGAAAGGATAGGGAGGGGAACAGTGTGTTGGGGTTACTAAAAAAGTCGAGATGCGTTTATCATAATACAGGGGTCATGCTGATTCCGACAGGGGCACATCCGTTTTCAATCAAACTGCTCCAACGCAGACAAGCAAACAAGGCAATAACCTCGGGAACCTGACCAACCTGCGCTCTATGAAACACGTGATCAGCTATTTGTAAAGCCCTATATCACTGCACAAAGATCTCAAGACATCCTAGAAATCGCACTGTTTTAGACACAGAGGATGGATGGCCGTTGACAACAAGTGCCCAGGGCAGCCTCTACAGCAGACACCTTTCTTTATGAGGTTTTACCTCACTGGTCTCCAGCCCCATCACCTCTGAAGATGGAAATGACTGGACAGAAGCAGGGTCACCGGCATCAACACGTTGTGAGTCTTGTTAATGAAATTGGACCCTGAGTAAATATAGCCTGTTCTTCCTGGGACAACAAAAGAACAACAGAACATCAGAAAGTTTGTTTGTAAGATACTGGTGTTTCAAGCGCCACACCGAGCAACAAACTTATCCCATCGCTCAATGTAGATTTACTTTGTGAATGAGCACTTGACCACAAGGATGACATCAACCACCTCGGTCAGGAAATCAGACACATTTACCTGCCGCCACCCAATCTATACTCATGGGGATGTAAGTCGTGGAACCTTCAATGCATGACCCTGACCTATTCCTCTGAAAAGCACGTACTCCCAATGTGGAAGCTTGAACAAAGGTCAAATACTCAGGTTCAGGAGCACAGAGGACCACACTTTCCTGACAGTCTGAGCGATATGAATGACTTGTGCCCAGTTAGACCTGATATTCCTCAGAACTTGAGGTAGGAGAGGTAGCATCAATAAGCGTACAGAGGCCCTCCTTCCATTTCAACAGCAATTCACCTATTAGCGAGTGCCTTGGTGGAAACACCAGCGTGCAGAGTTGCTGATACTTGCGTTTTCAAGAGTGGCCAATAGTGCTTGCCAAGGCATACCCTGCTAATCGAAAAAGTCGTGTGGCACCTCAGGATGAAGACACCACTTGTGATCCACCAGACAGTGCCTTGTTAGTTTGTCCATTCTGGCATTCAGGGGTCATGCTAGGTGGCCAGGGATATGTTCCTCTGGTCCAGCTACCTCCATGCGCATAGTGCTTCCTGGACAGGATCCATGACCCCACTTCACTCTGCTTGTTGTAGTGCCACAACTATTGTGTTGTCATGAGGACCTACACTAACACACTTTTGATGAATGGGAGGAAGGTTTTCAGGGTCAGACAGATCACGGAAAGCACCTAAAGGTTGAAATGAAGCTGGCTCACCACCAAAGACCAGTGGCCTCTGCTTCCCCATGGGCCTGCAATGAAGCACCTGTCACCACCATGTACTTTAGATGGGGAATAAAATGAAGAGTGGTCTGACACATATCACTTTGGCGATCGTCACTCACCACTGTAGATCCTGTGACATCTCCTTTGAGATTTTAATGGAAAGACAACCCTAACACTGAACCCCCCTGAGACCGGAGGGTCGACTGCAGGGTCCGAATGTGCCAAGAGACCAAAAAGTCTCAAGAGGTATCCTCACCGAGATCCAGAACTCATCCTGAAACATCAAGATCATATCCTGAATGTCCTGGATTCACGGACCTGTAAACGGTCATGTTGACAGCCCCAGGAACAGTTTACAAAGTTTGTCCAACTACCTCAATAGATCGATTTAGTAGCCTGGCGTCTAGCCACAAGATTTACATCCATTACTTTAGCAGGCAAGTTGAAAACGCTCAGTTGTTGATACTTAATCTCCATGCATGGAGGTGAAGGTTGTGGAGATTCAGGTTCAGGTCCTTGCCCTAATCTTGAGACAGGAGGTCCACCCAGAAAGATACACAGATCAGAGGTCAAATGCCCAGACTCAAAAGATAAGGATATCAGACTCACCTTGCAGACACAGAGAGGTAATTTGAGCCTGGTCTGTCCTGTTCTTTAGAAGTCGGGCAGAAGCTGTATTGGTGGGAAAAGCTTACAGGACATCTGTGTCCCAATGCAGGTGGAAAGCGTCTCCCAGGGATTCTCTTGGTCGAAACTCTAGTGTGCAGTAATCAGGACATTGCACATTCTCATTGGTAGTCAAAAGATCCAGCCATGGCATGCATTATTGGGTAAAGATGCCCTGAGCAACCTCCAGATGAAGATGCCATTTGTGGTCTGGTAGATGATTTCTGCTGTGCTAGTCTGTCCTGGAGTTGAGTCCTCACGCCAAAATGGTTGGCTATGACTGAGATCGCCTGATCATCAAGCCATGTCCAAAAATACAGGGCCTCTAGTCACAAGGTACAAGATCCCATGATGCTCTGCTTGCTGCAATACCACATGGCACTGTCCATAAGAATCTGAAATCACATTCAGAGCCAATCAAATGGCACAAAGCTCCTGTAAAAGTGATACAGAGTTTTCACTCCATCGGGATACAGAGTCCAAATATTTACACTTTTTCCATATGAGTAACCTCAACCCTGGGAAGATGCATCTGTCACTACAGTGAGCAGTCGTTGGAGTAGCTGCAAAGGAAGCTGCTGTCCAACTGCAAACATTGGAGGTCCCTGGATTTGTCTTTCGAGATGCAGCTGTTCATTAACAGCCAGCCTCAATGTTGTGATCACACCAAAGTTCAATTTTAGGGCCTGCCTGTGCCAGCGGGCACACGGAACCAGAAGAATACACAAGGCCAAGAGTCCAAGAAGGCTCAGAACCATCAGCACCAGAACCCAGGAATTATATGCTAAGAATCAGGATTATATCCTGAATGTCCTGGACTTGCCGCAGGAGTAGGGACAGCTCTGAATGCTACTGTGTCTAGGAAGGCCCTATGAAGAGAATCGTCTCTGAAGGCGTCATATGGGACTTTGGCTTGCTGATAGAACACCCAGCAAATGAGAGAAGGATAATCGTCACTTGAAGGTAGTCTGAGACTGATTGCGGGGAGCCCACTTTAGTAGCTAGTTGTTGAGGTATGGGAATAAGTGTATCCCGACCAGCAAAGGTAGACTGCGACCACTGCCATCACTTTCGTCAACACTTGAGGGGCGGAGTTGAGGCCAAAGGGCAGCTCAGCAATTTGACAATGCTGTAACTCCACTATGAACCAAAGTTAACATCTGTGAGACAACATGCCAGCCACACAGAAATATGTCTCCTACAGGTTCATGGCCATCATCCAATCCCTTGCATTCTGGTTGGAAAGGACCTAGGCGAGTGTTAGCATCATGAGCGTGTTCAGTCACACAAAAGTATTTAAGGAGGTGATGATCAAAAATAGGCGTGAGCCATACAGCTTTCTTCGTTCCCAGGAATTAGCAGGCCTTGCCTTTTTCCACCATCAGGAGTCTCTCCATGGACCCTTTGGCCAAAAGTAATTGAACATCCTGCAGACGAATGGTGGAATTATCCAATAAAGTTTGAGTGAAAATAGCTGGCATGCGAGGGGAGTAGGGGGATAGGCGAGAGCTGGCTGCTGTACAGCAGAGGTTTGCCTTTGGCAGTAAGTTAGGCCCGTGAATATACTCTGACTTTTATGTACTGGTGTTGGAACTGACGCGCCAGCGAGATTAAATATATGGAGCCGGGTGCAACCTGCCCGTCTTTAAACCGTTCTAGCAGAATCAGAACTTTCTCAAAAAAGTCTTGAACTATCAAAAAACACACAGGTCCATTAAGTATGGCTATACATCACTGGAGGAATCTGTAGCACCCATCCAGGCATGATGCCTTTTCACAATACTGGTGCCCAAATAAATGGCCCAGCAGAGTCCAATTTGTCAAAGCATCTTGCCCATTCTGCTTTGTTTGGACAAGGAAGGCCCTGAATGTATATGGTATGGGCAGCAAGCTCGCACTGGTCATGTTCCAAAACATCTGCTTATCAACCCAGGAGACAGACATCTTTCAGTGACCTTAGGACCAAGCTGGTGAAGAGAACGCTCTTGTACCAAATATGCTGAAGGAAAATAATTAGGGATTAACTTATTTGTGGAAACTTGGATGATAGAGATCTCCAGAGACAGGTACTAAGCAGGGAAGGTCAGGTCTCCAAGAGCTAGCCAAAGCAGCCTAGCTAGTTTGTCAACTAACTGAAGCAGCCAAGCACGACTTTATCCATGATCCCATCAAGTTGTCTGTTAAGGCCTCAATAAATGGCAAGAAAACCTGCGATACTGCAGGCCCAGGGTGCAAGATATCTGTCAAGACGTTGGATTTAGTTTGCATGTTTAGGCGTTGGATCGCTTGTCCTTCTGCTGCCCTGCAGACAACAATCACAGAAGAGGCTTTTACCTCAGTGGTGGTTCCTTGCGGAGATTCTAATTTGGTATCAGAAGATGTGTCTACTCTAAACCCACATATAGTAATCCAAATATATTAACAACATTAGTATAATGAGAGTTGAGCAACTTATCCGCCTCCTCATCATCGACCTCATTTGGTTGAACACTTTGGAGCCCTTGAACTCAGTCTGCATCAAAGCCAAATAGGGCCTATAGTCTCCGGTACGATTGGCATTGAGGGAGTGGCTTGGGATCAGTCAAAGTTGGAGGCTGGGCTTTGGTTATCTCATAGCAAACCATTAGCCGATGACTGCTCCGAATCAGACCACATCTCAGGCACAAGTTGCAGCAGTCAAGGTCAGCACCAGAGTGGCAGCGGCCAACACGGAGGCAGCAGGATGGTGCCGGGTGGAAGCCCAATGGGTTCCATCACGTAGTGGTGGAGCCCACCAGCAGAAGTCTCACTGGGATCCTCTAAAGCACTATGGGCCCTGAATGTGCTCTAGAGAAAGTCAGTATTGTCTTTAAAAGTTACAGCATGGCCTCTTTGAAGGCCTTGATCTGCTGTGCGATTTACAATGGCCTAGGATAATTGGAGCACATCTGGAACAGCCTCGGTGTGGGCTAGGAAGGAGTCTGTGGTCTTGGGAAGAGAAACTTCCACGGTTGTTTCTGTTGATATTTCAGGTCAATTAAAACCATACGAAATTGGTAGCAGAGCTCTGGTTCTGCGTCAAAGGGTGCAGAACTAAAGGAAATGATGTTTGTGTGAAGGGGTGGCACTGCTGGCACAGATATGCTTGTGCTGTCACTTTTGGAGACGGTGAAAGGCAGTCAAAGAGGCCTATGGCAGCATCTAGTGAAGCAAGGCAGTAATTGCTTGAAAAAATCCAGATCAAGTCAGGTGCCTTGGAATACTGAAAATGTGAGGAAGCTGGGAGTACAATTCTGTCACAAACGTATAATACCTCAGAAAATGAATTTGATAATTGGAATACGATTTAAAAACAAATATCTTCTACATGTTTATAAACGTAGTGGTTTAACCTATATCCTATTGCCCTGAATAGGAGAACCCTTTTGGTCAAGGGTAAAGACGTAAAGTGGACGTTGACAGATGCTCAAAACTGGTTCTAGTAATGAAGGACAAAGCTTAACTTATTAAGATTAATATTTAGTCTTTACTTTTTCATTTTTTATTTCCATGCTGAATTTAGATGAAAATATTGCTGCAGATGCGAGATCTGTTCAAAATATTTTGTGAATGGAACAACATTAGAAATGTTCCTTAACAACCTCATTGAACAGGATCATAGGCATGTGGTTTGGACTCCCTGATTTACATACTTATCCTTGTTTTACTGTTTTGCAGGTGACTTAACAAACGTTTTTATAGTTCAGGCATGTAGTCGGTAGTCTAGTGGGTTTTACTAGCGAGATCCTTTATTCACTAGGTCTCGTTGCAATTCATATTACCTAGAAAAAACAGGTTGTGTCACTATGCTGCCAGAAATGATAGATGCTGAAGAAAAATCGGCACTAAAAGCGTTTGGTGTGCATACAAAGTTTCATTGGTTGCCCTAATTTCAGTACATTTGGTTGAGAGTGCGCGAGTGTGTCATAGCTAATATGCAACTATTGAAGAGGAAAAAATTAGGAATAGGGCACAAATAAATTGCAAGTCACATTAAACATAGTTTGAGTGTGGGTTGATGATTCGAAGATAAGAGAATCATATCACTATAAATCGATGTGTATCCTAGTCACAAAGATTTGAATTGTATATTTGCCGACACCTTCAAGCAATGTAGAGATGCCAATGCTCTCAAGATGTGATCCAAAAGCTTTGATTTCAGTATAAAGTGGCTTGCAGAATTCTGAACAGATTGCAGTTTGAAGTTTACAGTGTTTGGTAGCCTCACATAGTCAGCATTACAGTAATCCAGTAAGGATTATATAAATGCATTAATTAGAATACATTAAAACAACGTGAATAAGCATAAGCAAATGAAGCATTATTTTATCACCAGATTACCGGGCACCTAGAAAAAATTGCACCCAGTCTCACTTATCTTCCAGCAGATGTTTGCCAGCTGATGGGTCATCCTTCTAAAGAACCCTTCTCTTAGTCTCACAGATACCAACAGGTAATGGCCTATTTTGCGCCTGCCCCTATCGGTTAAGATTGTTGAAACAAGTATTTGCAATGAGGTAGGTCTCGCACTTACGCAAGTTTGAGCTTTTGACATTGTAAATAACAATGCCTTTTTTTTTTTTTTTTTAAAACATAAATAAAAGGCATTCTCATTTACAATGCCAATATCTTAAACTCACGTAAATGCGCTTTGCATTTACACAAGGTTTTGTAGTAGAATCCCTTTCTCCACTCTCCCTGCTTAAGGGTTTAGGCTAAATTGCTGCACTCACTCATTCAGTAACCAAGTTTTTTTGAACTCCCTACAATTTTCCTGACCTGATGCCATTGGCCAGCACCCCCACGCTGAAAACTGTTCGAGCACCACTGGTGATGCTCCAGAAATAAATTAAACATAATATTGATTTCTAACTACTATTCCACTAAGAATCAGCCTTTCTAAGTGGAATAGTAGTTAGAAACATAGCAGACGGCTACACTTTGGAGAAGTAAAAAACATTTGAGGTACCAGAGGTGTTTATCAGTGGGACACTAACAACTAAGCTAGCATCAAAATGTGGAAACAGTCCACTCTTTAGTAAAGCGAAGGTCCAGATATGATTTGCAGATTTCAGCATTTTAAGTTGAAGGCAATCTTATAGCCTTTGTTACAGGAATGGAACAAAGAGATTGTTCTGCATGGAATTGTATGTGATTTGTTATCTGGTATGCATACTGGAATTATGGCCTCGCTAGTAAAAAAAAAAAAAAGTATGATTCCTGATTAAATGGAGGTTTATGCTAGCCAACATTCCCAAAACAAACTGTAAAATATCTGGAATAATTCTACAGCAAAAAAAAAAACAGCATGTGGAGGCATAGGCTTTGAGACTCACATTTGTTCTGGAGTTGTGGGACTCATCCAGGCTTCTTTACTTTAGAAGAGAAATAACAGTGAGGGTAGGGTTGGGAATGAAGGAGTGTGAGGAAACCAAGATATTCTGAAGTGTATCAAATGGAACGCAACACCCTGAATTGTAATAACGTACAGCTTATCTTGATGCTATTCTCAATATGTGTTTATGACTCCCTCTATCAGTTGTATGTCTATTGTATTTGCTTTTATTTGGATTCTCTTATTTCATTATTTCATGAAAATGTTATATAAGGATATACGTTGCTTTCCATACGAAAAAGGGTAGTTTATCAAAGGTGAGAAGGTAAAATACTGTATATGAGTTAAAAAAGGATTGGGACAGAAGCTGAGGAAGTGGTGGTAGACCATCTGGGCTTTATGTCAACAGTAAAATGGCATTTGACAGACATTTGGCTGTACGGTTACATAGCCTCCAAATAATTGTTTTAGATTTACCTGGTAAACAGAAAGGAAAAGCCTACACTGGAAGATGTAGGTTCACATGCTTCGCATACTACTGTCTACTAGTGTTGGGCTCAGACGTTTGCAAGCTGTTCTTCTAAAAACTCTTTCGAGTCATGAGATGTGCTGTGACTTCTTTCTTGGTGGAGAATGCGCAGGTGCATTGGCTCCATGTTAGATTGTTTTTTGTACAGCAGAGGAGAGTGTGTATTAAGTATCAAGTGAGAATAGCATGGTGCACTTAGTGCAATGTCCATTGTTAAATAGTTAACCAGAGAGGAGATCTACAATGAACACAGGCTTCCAGTGGGGCGCGTGGGTGGGTGTGTATCTACAGTACTGCACGCTACAAACAGATGCTTACAGGGTAAGGAACTTTTTCCATTCATAGCATCTGAGGCTGTAGATGCACATGCTATGCAGAGACTGAAAAGCAGCACCCTTCTAAAGCGGTGGCTAGTATGTATTCAATGCAGATATCTGAACTGTTTGGCAAACCGTAGCCTGCTGGCGGGCCAGTATGTCTAAACAAATAGCATGTGGTAACTGTATGTGGGGTGGACTAAGTGGCTGCTTTGCAGATGTCAGCTAGCTGTATGTTGCCTAAAAAAAGCCATGGATGCTTCTTTATAAAGGTGGAGTTTGCCGGAGTAGACCAGCTAGGAATCTATTGGCTTTGTGGTAGTAGGTTTAGAGATGGGGCAGCCTTTGTGAGGTTTGTCAAAGGCAACAAAGAGCTGGTTAGACTTAACGAAAATGCTTAGTACTGTCAAAGTAAAAGATTAGAGCTTTTTTGATGTCTAACGTGTGTAATTATCTTTCTGCTAGTGAGCCAGATTGAAGAATGAAAGAAGGGGAGCTCTCTAGTTTGAGTGAAAAGGAAAGGGGAGAGCAGCTTGGGGAGAAATGCGGTATTGGTTCTGAGAACAACCTTATTGTTATCAACTTGAAAGAAAGGATCTTGTATAGTGAGCGTCTGTAGTTCGTCAATACATCTTATGGAAGTTTTGGCCATAAGGAAAGCTACCACCTAGATAAGGAACCGGAGGGGACATGAATGTAAAGAAAGGTTCAAAGGTTGGCCACATGAGCCTCCTAAGGACTATGAAAAGGTTCCATACAGGGGGAAGGGATATTCTAGGCGGTATACCCTCTTAACACCTTCAATGAAAGCCTGGACTATTGCAATCCTGAATGGGGATGAATGTCCTCTGTTTTGCATATAAGCTGCAACACAGCTAAGTGTAGGAATAGGGATGTACAGGCAAGGCCTGGCTTCTGCAACTGTAGTAGCGAGATGACATCCTGGACACTAGGCATTAAGGCATCCAGATGTTTGACAATGTAGTAGTAGACAAATGTTTTTCCTGGCAGCATAACATGCCTGTGTGGTAGGCTGGCACACCCCTCGCAAAATGGCCATACATTCCAGTGAAAGGGTCTTAAGAGTTTGGCTATTTAAACCTATGTGCCAAACTACTAGGTTGAACTGCCTTGGGTTTGGATGTCTGATGTGACCTTGGATCTGTGTGATAAGATCATGTCTGAGCGCTAATCTCTTGTGGGGGCTGATGGACATCTCCGGAAGCATGCAGAACCATAGTTGTCTGGCCCAAGTGGAGTCAACAGGATGAGTGTCAGATATAGGTTTAATTTTCATCACCAGATCAGAATGGAGTGGGAGACAGAAAAGCTTAGGCAAAGATCCCTAACCAAGTCATCCACAGTGCATTGTCCATGGACTGTAGGTGTGGGTATCTGGAGATGAAGTTTTGGGCATTCTACATTTTCGGGGTTATCAAACACATGAAGTACCTTTGTAGGAGATATGTGTGGAGTTCCGACACATGGACTTGTTGGTGCTTCCAGCTAATCAGGCCCACAAAATCACTGTCCACCCCCGGAAGGTGCTCCACCAGCTGTATGTCATAGCGGATCCCTCAATGCCAAATGACCTGCGAGCGGAGGGGAGTGTGTCCCCTGATTTCTGAAGATAAAACATGGCAGTAGTGTTGTCCATTTTGATGAGGACTACCTTCTCTTGAATGACATGAAAGAAGGCTTTGAGGGCTAGTTGTATGGCATGCAAATTCTAAGTAAATGAAGTGGCAACCCTTCTACTGAAAGAGCCATGATCCTTGAACATTCATGTCATTCAGGTGTGCCCCCAGCCTAAGAGAGAAATCCATGGTGATGATTACTTGTAGAATGGGTTCAGAGAAACGCTTTCCTTGCACCAGAATGATGCTGTTCCAACATTGCAGAGGGGTGAGTACTGGCCTTTGCCAACACTCCTATGTTCCCAGTGATCCTCTGCCTGCAAGCACTCCCACACGAGGCACTCTTGTAGGTGGCACATGCTGAGTCTGTGTGAAGCACAATGAAGATGGTTTCAAATGTGAATGAAAGACTGGGCTGAAAAAGCATCAGTAGGTGCTAGAATCTCAGCACTCTTTGTTGACCGGAGTAATCATTCTCTGTGACTGCATGGAGTAGGCACCCTAGGGACCAGAGACCTGAGGAAGGCTTGAAGGTGCAATTTGTGGCATTTCTGTTGAATCTCAGACTGTGAAGCAAGGAGATAGCAGCCCAAGTGTGGCCGGGTCATTGTTGCCTGCCACTGTTCTTGGTCAGCCTATAGTTTAGGTAGGAGAAGAAACAAGTGTCTCCCTTCGCAGGTTGGCAGCCACCACTGCTAGGCTCTTAGTGAACAATCTTGGAGCCGTAGTGAGCCTGATAGTCAGTACTCTGAATTTGTAATGATATGCACATCACACATAACAATAAAAATGGCGGGTGCGCAGGGTGGACATGTATGTAAAGGTAGGTATCGTTGAGGTTAAGCTCCGTCATACGATCGTCTTGTCAGAGTGGAGGGGTGAAGTCTCCTAGAGTAGTTACATGGAAATGTTCGACATGATGCATTTGTTGAGAGGCATAAGGTTTGAAATGGACCTGAGGAAACCATCATTTTTCGTGAATGAGAAAACACAGGGAGTAACCGCCCCATACTTGCAGGTACCTAGGCACTCTTCTCTATTGCGCTATTCTGGATGAGCATCTTCTTTGGGGAGGCAAAGATGGTCTTTTTTTAGGGTGTCTGCAGGATGGGATATTGGGAGGTGTTGTGAGAACTTCTAAGCATTAGTTGTAGCAAACCACCGCTAATACCCACTGGTTAGTGATTTCCTCTAAGCTAGAGCAGAAATCATGCACTCTCCAGAGGCAGGTGAGGTGTGATTGGGATGGGGAGGAGAAAGGGCACATCACTGCTTTGAGGTGGAAGCTTGATTGCCACAGCCACTTCCACTCTTACCTCTGTTATTGCCCCTATAGGCTTCCCTGATGTAGCCTTTCCCTCGATGTTGATCGAAGGCCTGCAGCTGTCTTTGGTCAGACTGGTTGGGTGAGGTGGGTTTAGCCCCACCAGTGGGCTGTTTCGAAAACAACCTCTGAGTGAGGAGGTTTGCAGGGCCCCCATACATTTTGCAATTTCTTTGTCCTTTTTAATCTTCCCAAACATCTCATCAATCTGGGAGCAAATTAATTTCTCCCTGTCGAACAGAAGGTTGAGAAGATGCTGCTAGTCCTTGGGTATGAAAACTGAGATACGGAGCCAGACAAATCGCCTGAGGAGAACACTAGTATTAATGCCTCTGGAGGCTATGTCTGCTGCATCAAGCGGGCAGTGGATGGAGATGACCTTGCCTTCGGACACTATTTCCTCTCCCCTCTTCCTGGACTCCTCGGGGAGATGTTTAGCAAGGTCTGGCATCAATTTACTCTGGCGCCAGTCATAAATGAAAGGAAGAACAGAGCTGACTATCTGCGAAATGCGTGGCTACCTCAATAGCTGCTCTCTTGCCTGCTGCGTCAATATTCTGGTTTGCTTTATCAAGCAGCTGGGAATCACCTGTATTCTAGGCAGAAGCCTGTCTGTGGGCAGCACGAACCAACAGGGCGTCAGGGAGAACTTGGCTGCTGATGTAAACAGAGTTGTATGAGTCTCAGGGGCAGATGCTGTACTTACAGCCCTGGGCATAACCTTCGCACGAGGGCCGGTGGTCTTCGGGGCCAGCTTGACATCCTGTACCGCTCTATGGCCTGATGCCCATACAACAGCCCAATTCGGGACTGGGAGTGGCCGATTGGACAAGCCTTTTTGCCCTCCTTGGTGTCAAAGTGATCTTCCTTCCTGAATATATCTGGAGTCTCTGAGGCTACCTACTGGTGAATCTTACAATCAGCCCAGTGCCTTTCCATTTGATATCATATTGTTTTCTAAGAAAGAAAGGCGAGGCAGGTATCACAAGAGGTATTATCATTGTTTAGGCAAAGACACAAATGGCAGATGTTGCAGTGGTCTGACTATGGATATTTGTAATTGCACTGAGGGAAATGTTGGAAGGGTGTCCGTTTGATCACTCCCTTCAGGTCTGCATTCTCTAGTGTTAAGGGCCGAAGAAAAGTCTGCAATCACCGTGCCATCAGAGTACGAGCGTTGGTCATCGGTGCCTTCGGATGTATGCGAGAAGGAGACACAACAAAGACTGATCAAGGTGAGCACACGTCCGTATCAAAAACTAACCGTGTGGGCCGAGAAACGCATTGATGACACAGCCAACTATGAGCCTTCGAAACGACAGTCTGAAACTGATGGCAGTACAAAAAATAATTTAACATGAAGTCTGTGCCCATTTAAATTCCCCAATAAATTTCGAGCCACAGCATATCTTGTGATACAAAAGTCTTCCAAGAATTCAAAAGAATGTCAAAGAAAAACTTGCAAAAGTCTAATATCACCACTAGATGCAAGTAATATGCACAGCATGTGCGTAGCAGAGGCCTTCAAACTGTGGGGTACACCCACCTGGGGCCAGGGGGGTGGCCATGCCCCTAGAGGGGAACACATGCCTCAGGAAGAAATTGTAAATGAAAAGGGCCTGGCAGTGCAAATTTGTTTATAAAACGAGTTTCCAGGCTATCTTCATTTACAAGCAGCAGTTTAAGTACATGACAGGATCAAAGACATGATTAAGAAGAGCATAATATTCTGGAACTCTTGTACAATTTGTTCACCTGCAGGTAATTGCAGATAAAATAACTTGTACCGTAAATGAAAAACTGTTCCAAGATAATACTTGTGAATCCTTAAAATGGAAAAGACGCTTGTGTATATATAGAGGTCCAAGCTTGTAACAGAAAGAACTGTGAATGTCAATATGTAAATCATCATTTTAAAACTACTTTACAACCAGTATAAGATACACAGTTGCAGAATGGTTTAGTCAGAGCCACTGGAATTATGCGGCAGGGGAGAGACAAATTATGCACCAGGGTTGACGAAATTATGCAAGAAGAAAAGGCAAATTATTTGGAATAATGTGGCATATTCTTATATGGTATTACTTAATCATTTTGCACTTTTTACACATGGTAATACGGTATGGTCTAAGATTTTACCTCATCAGTACCAGTTTAGCAACCAAATACAATAATAAGCAAATGAAAGCGGACCAGTTAAACTTTGTAAAGGGCCTTCCACTACACCAGATGATGGACTATGTGGAATATCCAGAATTATGCAAAAAAAAGCCACAAATGCACATAATTCCAGTGGCTCTGGGTTTAGTGCTTAAGATAAATCAAGTGGTTTCAAAGAATATGTTTAGTAATAGGTAATCAGACCGTACCTAGTGGAAGCATTCTTATAAGTATCCATTGAAAGGGCACTTTCCAGAACTCACCACTCTTATGTTGAGTCCGTCAATGAAGGCTTATACTGGGTCCCAAGCAGCACTTACATTTGGTGACTAACCAATTGCACATATTTACATTTCTTTCAGGTAGCATGCACCTTGGCGAGAAGGCCTATTTCTTCTTTATCGCTGTCCTACCCTCTCAACACATGAGAGCCCCACCTCTCCCTTTTCACTTTCCGCCAGAGACTCCACAAGGCCCACATTAACCTCAGGGATTGTGGTTTCTTTTTTGTTTAACAAAAAGTATGGGACCTTCTTTTGTGAAATGAAGCAGCATAGGCACATCGATCCCCACAGATCCCGCCCACTTCGACATGCAGATGTCCTTGCAGGCAAGCTGAAGGGGGGCCAGTAGGATCGCATTCAGAAGCAGAGCCCTGATCATTCGGACTCCTAAGGCTTCGAAGTAATGGCCCATGATTAAGAGGAAAAGAGCGAGATCAATGGAGAACATCAAAGAAATGGCCCATCGGAGGGGTGCTTTCTGGGGCTAATTTTTCCATCTACAAATGGACAGACATATGGGGGCAGTTTTTTTAATGAAAGGGCCAGCGGTACTATTAATGTAGCAAGTATAGTAGCACTGGGATCAAGAGTATGATGAGCCCACTGCACCCCAATTATGACAGTCTTACTAGGAAAACGTGGCATAGAGGCCCATTTCTCTTGCTATTATTAGAGCCCAGGCCAACCTTGTTGCACAGGGAACAGTGGCCCAGCATAAGAGAGGGGGAAATATGGGGTCTTGTCCCCTTTTTTTATTTCACAAAGGGGCAGACAGCCTACTCTGTGCCCCAGGCCTAAGAATAATAGCTCTGTTTAGTGGGCAAAGGATAAAGCCTGTTTTGTAGGGCAGTATGTATCATTGGTGCAGCAGGTGCAATGGCACTGAGGCCCAGTGATGTGAGGGGCCAACTAAACCCCAATTATGGCTTTTACACTATCCTTCCTTCCTTGCATTAGGTCCAGTGCATCCGTGCTGTGCCAGTGGTTTTGGCCTCATACCAATGGCCCAAGATAGGTGAATATTGAAGCAGAGGAGACAGCTTAGCTTGGGTCTCAGAGAGATGACACACCGGGTAATGCGCAATTCGCTGCCCATGTTTTTAACCAAGAGCAGAGGAGACTGTCTGCTGCGCAAGGCCGTAGCCATCATTAGTGAAGCAGGTACAGTGGCACTGGATTCCAGTGGGTTGACTGGCACACTGCATCAGAATAATGACCGTCTTACTCTCCAAAAGAGGTATGGGGCCTTGCTAGCATTAGAGCTGAGGTAACTGTTGCTGCATAGAGGTGTCAACGCATGGGGCTAATTTCTTTCTGAAAGGGACATAGTCTGTTTCAGGACATGAAGGATGTCCAGGCATAGTGTGAAAGGCTGAGAGGCAGCCTGCTGCTCGGGGCTGAAGCTATCATTAGTGCAGGAGGTAAAACTGCATTGGCACCCAGGAGAATGAGGGGCTCACAAAGCCCTAAAAAATGTGAGGCACAGTTTTTTGGTCATATTTTTGTGACATATTGGCTCTTTCATACTGCTCATATTAAGTGCAGAATTTGAGCTACAGAAAAGTATCCTGTGAAATGATCTCATACTCCCAGATCTCTGTGCTCAGCTGCACCACTCCCGCTGCCCAAGTCTTGCCATAAAGTTTTTGAGGGGGGCCCAACTTCAAAACATAACATTTTCCTTAGGGGACTCAGAGCAAAAAGTTTAAAGACCTCTGATCTACAGCTACTCGTGCAACAAACAAACTCGTTTTTAAAAATATAATTATTAATGTCGTGAACAGCTGTTCATAGCAGTAGCTCTCAATTCCAGATTTTAGTGAAGTAGAAGAATAAGTACACTTATCTATTGTTTAATTTTTGAACTCCTCTCTTATCTGCCGTCTAATTCTACTGGCAAAGCACAAATCATAGCATACAAGCTATCGTCATAAACGAAAATGAAACAATGATGTAATATAAAGTAAAATATAGCAAAAGATAAGGTTTCAGTATGATGTTTCTACGGTTAGTATTCAAAGGTTACCTTATTCATGTTGTTAGAACTAAAAACAGTGTATCTAATTTTGTGCAGAGTCCCGTTGTTGTTGTTAGTGACATCAGTTAAAGTGGTCGGTCCTGCATCCTGCACGGTAACTCTACAACCTACCCTAAGAGAGGAGCACTATCTTGGGAGTGTAGAAAAAACTCAACCTCTCCCTTCTCAGACCCTATGGAAAAGAAGCCAGGCTGCCATGACAACCTTTGATCCAAACAGCCTTCGGTGGTGCCATCCTGGAGAAATCTAGGATTCAGTACAGCTGCTGTGCCGGATGCAGACAAGATACAAACCTCCTCCCTAGAAAAGAAAAAGAAAGACTTAAGTGTCACTTTACCATGCTTTTGTTCTAAGTATACACTCATGTCAACAAACAGGTGACACTGGCACAAGATTAAATAGATGTTCTAATTAGGACTGTAAAGTTTGTGCGTTCAGCACTCTGGCAAAAAAGACGGAGTCTTTGGTACAGTGCGTGTATTTTTTTGAGGCGTTGCCTTTGTGGCGTTTAACAGTTGTAATTGACTCCAACTTTACCCTTGAACAACCCTCTCATATCCAATTCTGATTCCACGCTTTATACAGATTTCAAGAGCAATCTGTGCACCCGAATACTACTGCAATGTCCTTGCAACTCGCATGTATATCACAAAAACACAATCAAAGCAGTAAGAAAATATATCTAATAACACCACACATCCTCTTCATTTATGTGAAAATAAGCACGTGGTGTTGTAGTCCCTGTGCTTCGTTGGCAATAAGTTGGGACATAAATCTCCATACCACAAGGCACTCCACATTTAGCTGCATGGATAAACTAGAGACCCTACTCTACAGAAACACCCATGGGCTGATCCTACAGATGCACCCAAATGAACAAACCATACAAAACAACCCACATCAACACTTCTCTTCTGTGACATTCTTATAAAGAGGACTCTAGTTACTATTTCACTTTCATCTGTCCAGTGAGGAGGGCAATCCATACCCTCATGGGCTCAGAAAACCTGGACCAGTAGTTTTCAAGCACTTAATTTAGAGCCTTTCACAAGCGATCTAAAACAGTGCAGCAGACCTTGAGCATCCTCAACAAAAAGTAGAGAAAAGGTTATTCTGTATGGGTTTCCAGATATGCACAATAATATATATAAGCTGTGAAACAAAGGAGAACAAAACTACTTGGCTGGGGGCGGAGATTGTCCCCATCTTCAAGAAGGGTTCACCTCTGCTCCCAGTCAACTATAGGCCCATTAGTCTAATCGACGTTCCCCTAAAGATCTTTGCCAGGCTGATCCTGGATCGCTTCCTAGAATGGATGCTAGACCAATCAGTCCTGAGCCCCTATCAAGCAGGGTTCAGGAACAAAGTATCCACCATAGATCAAATTTTCCGTCTTACCATCTTGTTCTGGAAAACGGTACAGTTGGAGGGTGGCAGCCTCTTCACTGTATTTGTTGACCTTCGAGCAGCCTTTGATCTTGTACCTCGTAGGAAACTCTGGTCTGTGCTCACAGGCCTGGGGGTTCCGCAACATCTCAAACATGGTTGTAAGACTACACACTGACAACTATGCCCATGTCAGATGTGGCAGGGAGGGAACACTGTCCAACAGATTCCCCGTTGGCAGGGGGGGTAAGACAGGGTTGTGTGCTCGCACCGACCCTGTTCTGCCTCTATGTCAACGGGGTAATCGCCCACTTGAATGGGGTTGAAAATAGCGATGCCCCTAAACTTGGAGGCAGCAGGGTGCCGGCGATTATGTTTGCAGACGACACCCTGCTGCTCTCCAAGTCGCCAATGGGGATACAGCGAGTTCTCAATGGTTTCGAGGCATTTTGTAAAGATCATGGCCTCGAGATCAATGCACTGAAGACAAAATATATGGTCTTCAACCCACCACCTAAAACTCGCTCTAATCCGTATATTGGCGCATAGGCTAGAGAGGGTCCGAACCTTCGAGTACTTGGGGATTACTCTAAACGAAAAAATGCCGTGGGGGCACCAAAGGGAGAAGTCACAGTCAAAACTGCCCGAATAGCAGGCAGAATCATCAAGCTTGTTACAAAAAATAAATCTTCTTCTAAGCTGGTTGGTCCCCCATTAGAGATCTATAGAGCACAGGCTAGGGGTGCTGTTATGTATGGAAGTGAACTCTGGGGCTACACGTGTAATCAAGATTTAGTAGCAATAGAGAATAAATGTATTAGACATCTCCTATCACTTCCCCCTAGCACTCCCCTGTTGCCAATTAGACTGGGCCTGGGCTTGAGACCCCTTGACGAAGATATGGGACTACGGCCCTTAATATTCTGGTGCAGGATATGGAGTGTACCTGAGCTAGTTAACTACAGGCAAGAACTCCAAGAAATTCTTACTTTACCAAATGTTGGGAAAATTCCCTGGTTAAAATACATAAAGATAGAACTAGAGAAACTAGGGTTACCCACTTTATGGTCTGACCCATTGTCATCATGGTCCCGGGTCACTCAGAAACAGCTTATTAATCATTACCGGGAAAGCAAACTTGCTACACATCTGCAAAGAACAGGCCTAGGTACTTTAACGATATCATTCTTAAATACTAAGGACATCTACAGGTTTGAAACTGTCCTAGATGGTATATTCCCAACTACCATTAGGAAACTGTACCTTCAATGGAGGTATGGCAGTTTACCAATACGGGCCTATACCTGTAAATGGGCTGAATCTTCCCCGACCCACTGCCCAGCCTGGAAATCTGAACAGGAAACTGATTTGCACATACTGTTTTTTTGGAAAGCATACGCGCAGGAGGAGAAAATGGATTGTCTCACTGTGTAAATACCTAGGGTTCTCCCACTGCTTGCATGCTTATAGGGTCCTTAAGACCGATCTGTCTGGGCATATAGTTTTCGCTCTAGCTAAATATTTGGGGATATTTTGGCACAAGAGAAGACATTTTTTAGCTGGAGATGTATGACACTTGTCAAAATACAACTTTATAACAATGACAATGTTTGTATGTTAAAGGTTGGGTCCTATTCCTATTCCTGTGTATTGGTTTCATACACTCCAATGTTTTATTATTCTAACATTTTAACATTTTAACTATATTGTCTTCTAATGTAAGCACCTGTATCTTTTATGGCATTTGTTGCCGAAATAAAGATTTTGATGATGATGATGATAACAAAACATTTCAAGTAAGGCTGAAAGGGATCATTTAAAAAGAAAAATCCAGTAACTAGCTCTCGAGCCCGTTCTTTCTTACAATAATTTCAGTATATGAAATAAAAAGTAAGTAAGAGCGGCAAAATGCCTGGTATCATTTGCATAGCAGGGTTACATATATCCTCCAAGAAACTTTTACAAAAATGTATGTTCACGCACACCTTGTATTTTCTAACAATTAACATATTTAGGATTTCAAATAGTAAAAATATGTTCGGTTGCACTTTTAGGAGTAAAGCCAAGTAACTGCACATTGCAACGGGCAGACATGTGAGCCTTGGACAAGGATAACAGTGTGATCATTTAGCAGATTTGCTAGTAAGACCAACCTCTATTTGAATACATTTTTATTGAAAATCTGTCAATAATTGGGACTCGATATATGTTTTTACAGGACTGCATTTCCAAATACATTGAATTCACGATCTGACAGTTCCAAAGAGCATCGTTTGTCCAGAGCAACATAGTGTGCATGCGTCAATAAGCAAAAAATGGTCACCCAATATAAACAATGACTCACAGCACCAAGAATTTTCAAACAACTTAAAACACTGTTGTATCTAATTGCGAAGCAAAATCTCCTTTGCATTATACTTTACGGGAAAACTGTTAAGTGGCATGAAATGTTTTTCGTTTCCCAAAGGCACTGCTACATGAGTATGAAAGGTGTAAGTGTGTCCAAGTTTGCGCCTCCTTGACTTTTGGAGTCTATTCCGAGCTAGGAACACAGCTATGGCAAAGGTAATTACTACTTATTAAAGAGGTTTGAGCTCTCTTCCTATACCGACTTTTGTTTCTATAGCTTGAAGGATGTCTCCAGGAAGGGTGTGCAAAATATGTGCAATTTCCTTTTGTGGAAGTATGTGAATTTCTGCAAAAATTCAGTGACATTACCAAATATTACAATACATAATTTAGTGCTAAAGAACAGTGCAAAAAACACAACTGCCTCAAACAGCCATTTATTTTTCTCCGACCAACAGTGTGAGGACCTCATATTAAGGCAAACATTTTCTGGCAACCTAAAGGAGCATAGCTGCCAGGCCTTACAACATTTTCCTAAATGTGCTGGATTACTCCTTCATTAACCCTGTCAGATTCCCCGTTTACTGAATGAATCATCTCCGATTCACCTACCTATTTACAAACGACCAATCTGCTTACCTGATCGTTACAGCCCCCTCAAGATGACTAAATGTAAATTCCAGTCCACCTTTCGACATATGAAATGGTGGAAATGGTGTCCCACCAATCATTCCACTAGGTGTTGTGCGATAAGAATGACATAAGCAGCTTGCCTATTATGGTTCTTCAAACTGGACCAAGTACAACCCTTTCCACATGTGATTGCGTGTCTGTGGTAGCAATGAGATTAGTACTGGCTCCACAGGTAGGAGTGTGGGGATGCTCGAGCTCAACAATCACACAACACAATAATGAAATTTCCAGCCAAATATACATCTTTAAAAGAAATAGAATTATTTTAATGGACACTATGAAAATAAATACAACACAATAAACAAAAGGATGCAATTAAGTACCTTTGAGCATTATCAAGGCAGTTCGGTGCCCCCAACATGCTATCTCCCTTCTCACCCCAGACTCCAGGTCCAAGGTGATGCATTTCCCATGGCGTATGAGGTAGTAGCGTGAGTAAATCTAGGGTGCAGTTCGTGTCACTCCTAAATCAATATGTTCAGTTCACAGTCACAGTCTTACCACTCACAGTGGATCAAAACTCGATCAGTTGTGAAGCGCCCGGCTCTCCAGCACACTTGCACCCTCTTTCCCTGAGAGGTTGTGGGACCATCTGGTAGCATTTTCAGCAAGCCCTGCTTTGTTTGCTAGGCCAGTACTTGTGGGTGTCAAGTGGCGGAGACAAGAGTCCTCAGTAAACGCAGTCCCAACCGGACACACTGTGAGAATCTCAGGGCTAAAGGTATTGGTGTTGGGCTCACACTGGAACCGTCACTCCTGGCTGGGACCCCGATTCAGCCAGAAAACTCTCGTAGGTGTAGTCTTTACTAGACGGTCACAAATTCAGCAGATGTAGCCCATCACGGATCAGGTACAAAGGATTGCTGCATAAGTGTGCACGGGCTGATCACACTGGGCAGTTACGGCCAAACACAGGTCTCCCGCTGTGGACAGTTGACGTTCTGGCTGTGGTGCTTCACTTGCTTACTTTTCCCCCTACCTTGTGTTTCTCAGTTTTCTTGAGCAGCAGCACAGCCTGGGTGTTAGGCAGACCTCCTATCTGAGCAATGGTGAGACTGTCCAACAGCTCGTTGAGCTCCTCATCAGTGCGGATAATGAGCTGCAATTCCCTGGGGATGATGCAGGTCTTTTTGTTGTCCTGGGCTCCATTATCCAGCTAGCTCAAGGATCTTAGCAGTCAGGTACTCCAGGACTTCAGCCAGAGAGACTGGAGTACATGCGTGTAGTGACATCTTCATTAAGAATTGAACTCCTTGATGTGGTATTCAGGTATTTATTCAAGATGACTTCAGGAGAAGTAAAGTGCATGCAGCAGATCATACAGTTAACAGTACAATGAATCATGACATTCTACAATCCCAGAACACCCTTCAACACAGTTCTATTACATAGTATAATTCCATTGTTCATTAAAGAAACATGCAACCACTACAATGCGCCAACCCTCTCATCGTAGCATTCCTAACGGACATGTGACATGGCCCACAGGGAACTGCAGTGCAGCTTGGGAGATGGGTCTTCGCCTTAGCGCGAGCCTTCCCCTGTGCTTTCCACATCCAGACATAACGAGCAGCTGCAAAACTCTGACACAAGTCATTTATTCCGGGCAGTTGCGGCCCCACACAGGCCAATCCCAATGGGCAGTTGAGGCCATGAACTGACTGATAACTATGGGCACCTGTGGACTTGCACGAGCCAAAGGTAATGTTGACATTAACAGTCTGGCAAAGGATGATCAACTTGAGCAGAAGCACAAGTTACTACTTGTGTAACGATATATCTGTAAGAGACATTAGTTAGTATTAGATTCCTTACCTTAGAATATCCCCAGGCGTCAGACTGGATCCGGAAATCTTTGCGTAGCAGTACCCTTGCGCGTCGGTAGGCGTCGTCTGCGGCTCCGCGTCCGTCGTCGGCGTCGTGGGCGCCGTGATGACGTCGTCGGAGTACTTAGACGCCGCCTCCGCGTGCTGACGTCAGTTCTTAGACACAGCTTTTCCGCGCCAGAAACGCAGAGCCATGTTAAAAACCAACACTGGTGCCATTGAAACTAGGGCCCTGAAGGGGACAACCCTAACCCTAGATATTGGTTCGCAGAACGGGGAGGATGGGTGGGTCGGTAAGGAATCTAATACTAACTAATGTCTCTTACAGATATATCGTTACACAAGTAGTAACTTGTGCATCTGAAAGAGACACGTTAGTATTAGATTCCTTACCTTAGAATAGATACCCCAGCAATACCAACCCCGGTGGCGGGTCTGCGAACCAATAATCACACCAGAAAGTCCTGGAGGACGGAACGGCCAAATAAGCTATCCCTCCGGACTTGGCTGTCCAGGCAGTAGTGTCTTGCAAACGTGTACAGCGATGCCCACGTAGCTGCCTGACAGATGTCATGTAAGGGCACACCCCTGCCCAGGGCAGTGGTAGCCGCCGCGTTGCTCTGGAAGAATGAGCCCGCAATCCAGCCGGGGGCCCCTTCCTAGCCAGGGAGTAGCATGCCTGAATACACAAGATGATCCACCGGGAGATGGCCCTCTTATGTACCGCTTTCCCCTTCTTAGCGCCCACGTAACCAACAAAGAGTTGGTCATCCACCCGGAACTGGCGTGTGCGATCCAAATAAAATGAGAGCGCACGTTTTGGGTCCAGACGGTGGAGCCGCTCTTCCTCTTTAGAGGGATGCGGTGGCGGAAAGAAGGTTGGCAAGGTGATAGACTGCCCGATGTGGAAGGCCGTGACAACCTTGGGCAGGAAAGAAGGTTTGGTACGTAGCACCACTTTGTCCGGATGGACAGAAAGGAAAGGTGGAGTACAAGAAAGAGCCTGGAGCTCACTCACTCTCCTGGCAGAGGTGATGGCAACCAGGAAAGCAGTCTTCAAAGTCAGAAGGCGTAGAGGACAGTTGTGAAGTGGCTCAAAGGGAGCGCACATCAGAAACGTAAGAACCAGGTTCAAGTCCCACTGAGGCATCACAAACGGAACAGGAGGAAACGTGTGTGTGATGCCTTTAAGAAATCTGTTTACAATAGGGGACTTGAACAAAGAAGGCTGATCAGGTAGCCTGAGAAAGGCTGAAAGGGCAGAAAGGTAGCCATTGATAGTGCCCAGAGCAGAGCCCTGCTGGGCAAGAGAAAGAAGGAAGAGAAGAACCTCAGAAAGAGGGGCATTGAGGGGATCCACAGCCTTTGCTGTGCACCATGCCACAAATCTGTTCCACCTGCAGGCGTATACCGACTTTGTGGAGGGACGCCTGGCTGCCAGAATGATGTTACAAACTTCAGGAGGCAAGTCACGTCAGAGTTCAGACGCCATTCGTGATCCATCATGCACCGACGACTGAGCTCGTCCGCCCTGGCGTTCAGAGAACCTGCCAGGTGTTGAGCCACCAGGGTCACGCCCTGGCGTTCCAGCCATTGCCAAAGGCGAAGAGCCTCCTGACAAAGGATCCACGACCCCACCCCGCCTTGTTTGTTGCAGTACCACATGGCGGTGGTGTTGTCCGTGAATACCTGCACTACACTCCCACGGACAGAGGGGAGGAATGCCTTCAGTGCCAGACAAATCGCCTTGAGCTCCAACAGGTTGATGTGGAGCCGGGTCTTCGCCGGAGACCAGAGGCCTCTGATCTCCGCCTCTCCCATGTGGCCTCCCCAGCCCTGGAGGGACGCGTCCGTCACAACTACGTGCTCCGGTTGGGGAAGGGAGAGGGATCTGCCGCTGACCCAATCGCAGTCCGTAAGCCACCACTGCAGCTGTCTCGCAGTGCCCTCCGAGATCAGGACGTGGTCGGATAGGTTGCCCTGATGCTGGGCCCACTGAAACTTCAGGTCCCACTGCAGAGCCCGCATCCGCCACCTGGCGTGATGCACCAGTAGGATGCAGGAGGCCATCAGCCCCAGAAGCCGCAGCGTCAACCTGACCGAAACCCGGGATAACGGCTGAAAGATGGGAATCAGAGCCTGAATATCCCGGACCCGCTGTTTGGGCGGATAAACCCGAAACCGCGCCGAGTCCAGAACCGCTCCGATGAAGAGGAGCTTGGGGGCGTGGCTTGGCTGCCGAGCGGAATGGCTGCCTGAGTGGTGAGCTCCGCCGATCAAGTTAATTAATCCGCCAACAATCCGCTCGTACCTGCCTCTGGTGCTCGGGTGTTGTGCCCTGTGTGCTTGCGAGGCTTCCCCGCCCTGCCGAGTGAAAGTCCGACGATCCTGAGACCAAGTCCGCGGCGGAGCCGCCTTCCCGATCTGCCAGCGCTGTGGGGCCTGAAGCGGCGTGTGACGCCGGGAGCTTGCGTGGACGCGAGCCGACCGGAAGTGCGGGGGTGCCCGGTTCGGCCCATCCTGCGAGAGCCGCCTGGGTCGGAGACTGGCTGGCCAAGCCTGACTGCTGTGAGCGCTGCCGGGTACAAGAGATTTCACAGCGCACACCCGCTCCATAGGTGAGGATACAGACGCCCGTGCACATATCTGTGGGAGGCCGCGCTGCGCGGGCTTGACGACGTGCAGGCATAGCTGAGGACGCGGTGGGGGCGCCGAGACACCGCCGGAGAGACAGAGTGCCACCCGGTGAGAGAATTGTGAGCGGCTGACCTGCTGTGTGGTGAGAGGCCCCTACAGAGTCTGGTACTCTGGGTAATGCATCAGTGGACATTGTTTGGGCATACTGGTAATTGCCGGCGGCCACCATTTTGTCCTATCACAGCTGAAACAGCTGGTGGTGTCTCGCTGCACTACACTCCTGTTCTTTGCGTGTGGGGGGTGCCGACTTGTGTGGACATACTGCCCTGGAAGCACTGAGATAGAACAACGCAGTGCTGGGGGGTGACATTGCGGTGCGCCTACTTACTGGCATAGGAGCCTGACCCCCACACAGGACCAGGTTACGGACGCCTGGCACAGAAAATAATCAAGTAATTTTCAGACCCTGTGACCGCCGCCACTTAACTTGCCAGAATTGGTTACACGGCCTTCCTGGACAGTGGTTGGATACCCATCGGAACTAGTCGAAGCCATGTGCAAGCCAGACACGCGGCAGCCCAAAATCGCCTTTGAGAAATTGACCAAGAAGCCCACGCGCAATGAGACGCCGGATCAGGAGCTATCGGGGGATGCCCGACCAGTATTGCCAGCGGACGACATCAAGGCCATGTTCCAAGACCTCAAGTCGAGTCTGCAAGGCATCGATGGGAAGATGGACGCCCTGGCTGCCAGGATGGACAGTATGACTAGAAGAATGGACAAGCAGGAAGGAGTGGTCGGGGTGCTAGAAACGCGTGTGACGGAAACGGAGGAGTGCCAATCGGACCTTGACAAGAAGCTGCGAGGAATGGACAAAGTACTCTCCCTGATCCAAATGAAGAATGAGGATTTGGAAGCTAGGTCCAGAAGAAACAACGTACGAATCACGGGCGTGGCGGAATCGACGGACATTGCAAATATGGAGCGATACGTTGAACAGATGCTGAAAGATCTATTTGGAGCGGAACTGTCCCCGATGTTCCTGGTGGAAAGGGCGCACCGCACGCTAGGACCAGTGCCCAAGCCGGGAACTCCACCACAGACAATCCTTGCACGCATCCTAAACTATAGGGACAGGGACACAATACTACGGCTGGCGCGCAACGTGGCAGATTTGCAATACAAGGGGAACCGGATTGCTATGTACCCTGACTTCACGCTCCAGGTTCAATCTGCCCGGCGGGAATTTTTGCCCGCAAAGAAGGTGTTCCAACAGACTGGCACAAAGTACTCCTTGATCTACCCGGCGAAGCTGAGGGTACAGGGGCCGGGTAAACCCACCTTCTTCACAGACGCCAAAGCGGCGCTGAAATTTGCCAAACAACTTGCCAAGGATCAGAGGGGGCAGACCGAGTCCGACAAGCATGGGGACGCTGACCAGCTAAGTGATGTTGAATAGTGTCATGTTTTCTGTAATAAAGCGCTGCTGGGACCCCTGTGATAGAGTGGGACAAAGTCATCATGCCACTGTGGGTGGTGGGGCGCCAAACACCTCTGCGGGGCATTGCTGTCATTACTATTGACTGGTCCAGTTCTTTATCAATAGATGCTCGTTGCTCCGCTGGCCCTGGGGCGAAATAGGCCCTGTAGCATACGGAGGCAGAGTCGCACTCGATCGCCCTGTCAAAAGTACAGGGTTAGTAGGCAGACACCTGGGTACCCCGAGGGATGTATCCCAAACTATGGTTCGACCATATATTGTTGTTGATATTTGGTTCTGTTGGGTTGGTACTGGGGGAATGACTGCACGACCTGTTTGGGGGGTTGGAGCGGGTGGGATAGGAGGGATGGGGATTGGGTATGTTTGGTTTGCACTGTTACTTCGGAAAAGCTATGTGTATAATGTGTCACTGGAGATGTTCTGTTTGATAGTCACCGATAAGATACAGATAGACTGCGAGCCTTGGTACTATGACGATATTGTGTTGAGTGCTCTGCCAAGCCGATTTCACTTTCACATTTTAATGTCATTATGGCCGATAGAGAGTGCTTGACGTCTGGTGAAACTACTGCCTTGGGTGGGAAGCCTGGGTCACTGTCCATAGCATGCATGTCTTGGAACGTGAGGGGGATGAATGATAGGCGGAAGGCGAGATTGGTCCATGCCTACCTGTCACGGAAAACGGTGGATATTTGCATGCTCCAGGAAACGCATCTGAGTTCCACGGACGCCCCACAACTAAAACACTCTAGATGGGGGGAAGTGGTACATGCCCCATACTCGAACTCTGCCAGAGGGGTGGCTATCTTGATCCGTCGAGGCCTACACTGGGTGACACAACGAGTGCTGAGGGATGCGGATGGCAGATACGTTTTGATTTTGGGCGTGTTGTGTGGAATACGGGTATTGCTGGTGAATGTCTATGGCCCGAATGATGATAACCCTGCCTTCTATGAAACTCTCTGGGACAAAATGCGTACGTTTGGTGAGGCAGCAATACTATGGGCGGGTGATTTCAATGTAGTGCTGTCTGACGCGATAGATCGACAGGGCGCAGCCCGGGAACATCACCCGAAGGCGGCTGAGGCGCTGGGGGGCATTATCCTAGAGGCGTCCCTGGTGGATTCATGGCGGCATTTACACCCCCAGGCGCGAGAGGGCACTTGCATTACAGCACACAGGGCCGCCTGGTCGAGGCTGGACTACTGGTTGATGTCCAGGGACTTGCATGCCTCGGTGCTGGCAGCGGTACATCTACCGAGATTGTTGTCGGACCACGCTCCGGTGGTAGTGACATTGGCCACACCTGCACAATACGCACAGCCCTTCAGCTGGCGATTTCCGTCGCAGGCCCTCCTGGATCAGGTATTCAGGGAAGAGTTGAGACTTAAGTTGGAGGTATTTTTTGAATTCAATGAAGGGACTGTGGAATCGCCTGGTACACTATGGGAGGCGTGCAAGGCGGTGACAAGGGGACACTGCATGGCGCTGAAAACGGGAGTGTTGCGGTCCATCAGGAACACACTAGACGCACTAGAAAAGGAATTGGCGACTCTGGAGGTTGAGCTCACCAGATTGCCTACTGCCAAGACCCAGGCGACATTCAGGGCGACACTCACTAAGTATCAGGAAGAGGCAGACAGAGAGGTGAAGTTCTTAGGAAAATACGCCCAGGCTCGGAGGTACGGGGAGGGTGACCGCCCGGGCAGGACACTGGCTGCGCTGCTTCGAAAGCCGAGGGGTGCGGAATACATTTTGGAACTTACGGATGCGACTGGCGAGCCTATCAGGGCACCAAATGATATATTACAAGCTATGGCGGCCTATTATGAGGACCTCTATGCCTCTAAATTACAACCGGGGGACGAAGAGATAACGGAATACCTGGACACGATTGCACTGGCGTGGTTTAACAACGGGGCACGTCAATACATGGACCTGCCGATAACGCAGGACGACATACGGACGGTCATAGCTGGTATGCCGTCGGGTAAAGCGCCGGGACCGGATGGTCTTACAGCGTCCTTCTATAAAGAATTCGCTGATATCCTGGTCCCCCGGTTACATAAGTTGTACATGGAAGCGATCGAAACGGGGATCCTCCCCCCGTCGCTCCGCGAAGCCATGATAATCACGCTTCTAAAACCGGACAAGGACCCCACGAGCCCTGATTCATACAGGCCGCTCTCGCTGATAAACTTGGATGCCAAGATCTACGCTAAATTACTGGCAGAACGTTTGAAACCGATGCTGCCCCAAATAGCGCTGTCGGATCAATCGGGATTCGTGACAGGTAGATCGACCTCGCAAAATCTGCGCACACTGTTTGGTCTGCTCCACTACTTGGATCCGAGGGTCCAAGAGGCTGCTGCCTTGCTAGACGCCACCAAGGCGTTTGATTCGCTCGAATGGAAATTTTTACAAGCGCTGTTCACGAGAATGGGCTTTAGTGGACTTTTTATTCGGAAAATTTGCATCCTATACAATGGCCCTGTGGCGCGAGTGAAGGTCAACGGACAGATTTCACGGACGATAAGTATTTCTAGGGGAACCAGGCAAGGCTGCCCCCTATCGCCGCTGCTCTTCGCCATCGCCACAGAACCCCTTGCGGCGAGACTGCGACAACACCATACCCAGCGTAGTATTGGGTTCACTTCGAGGGGGCTATTGGTGTCCCTATATGCCGATGACATGACAATTTTTGTACGGAACCCGGCCGACAATCTAGACCCCCTCATGCGTGAACTGGTGCGGTATGGTGGCTTGACGGGCATTACCATCAACTGGTCTAAATCTACGATACTGCCGTTGACGGACGGTACGGTACAATGCAGTACTGAGTTCCCCATAACCTGGGTGTCAGAGGAGGTGAAATACCTGGGGATCCATATCAGCCGCTCGATACAGGACCTATGGCTATTATGAGTTCCCCATAACCTGGGTGTCAGAGGAGGTGAAATACCTGGGGATCCATATCAGCCGCTCGATACAGGACCTATGGCTATTAAACTACGGGCGAGCAGTGGACTGGCTCGAGACGAAGGTGAAAAAATGGGTCACTTTGCCACTGTCGATGATAGGCCGGATAGCCATAACAAAAATGGTTATACTCCCGAAATTTTTATATTTATTTGCCAACATACCGCTGCCACTTACCATGTCTTTTTTTAAGCGTATACGCTCCGCGGTTTTGGACTTAGTATGGGCAGGCAAACAGCCCAGAATCCAGTGGAAGGTACTGACTCTTCCCTTTAAACAAGGTGGTCTGGCGGCTCCGGACTTTGAGCTGTACGCATACTGTGCTCAGGCTCAATATCTGCATTATTGGCAGCACCCGATTCCATACCAGCCTCATGTGGCGATCGAGAAGGACGTGTCGGCACCCATCCCCTTGGCCACGACAGTCTACCAAACATACAAACGCTCGCCGGAAGATGTGAACACAGTTGAAACAACACGATGGGCCTGGCAAAACATAGCGAAACGGGCGGGCGTTTCTGAACTGTATGCTCCATCAATGCCGCTTGGTGGTAATCCGTTACTGAGTCCCTTGCTGGATGCGGCGATATCTGAAAGGGCACGCAAGTGCGGGCTTAAGGTCGCTAGTGATCTATACCCAGACAACACTTTCGTAGAGCTGGGAAACATCTGCGATTCAGAGCCCCCTACAGCATCTGAGCTGCTCCTGTATTATCAGCTCAGAGCGGCATGTAGGGCCAGGTACCCGATGTTCCCGATGGTGCCGCCAACGGTCTCGGCGTTGGAAAACATATTAGCGACCAAATCTCCACATAAATTGATCACTAGGATCTACAAAGTAACGCAAGATACGGCACCATGGATACGTCCCGATTCAAAAGCAAAATGGGAGGTTGAGACGGGACTCAGCATAACGGACAAACAATGGGCGTTCAGCTGCACTCAGTTGGAGAACCTGTCTCCCAATTACAGACTGAGGTTAATCCACTTTAATTTTCTACATAGGCTGTACCGCACACCGGCTCAGCTATTTAAACTTGGGTTAATCGCTGACTCTCGCTGCTGGCGTTGTGGGGCCGTGGAAGCGGACTTCTTCCACCTAACTTGGACATGCACTCCTATACAGCAATATTGGGCTGCGGTGTTGTCAAAGTTTGGGCGAATCCTAGGAGAGCAGTTGACTCCGGATCCCCTGATGGCGCTTCTGGGAATGGTAGCTGATATACCCTGTGCCTCAAGGAAACTGGTCGCTATGTTGCTGCTACTGGCGAAGAGACAGATTGCACTACATTGGAAGCAAAAGGGCGCTCCTGGGGTACAGGGTTGGATTAACTCGGCACTATACTGTCGGGATCAGCTGACTACATACTGGGAACTACTCCCGCTGAGGTCCAGACCGGCTGATATATGGCAACCCCTGATGAGCCTGCTGGATGGCACCATGCTGGATGAATGAGAGTGGACTGTGTGTGGAGGGGACTGGATGGAGGATTAAAATAGCAGGAATGCGAGGGCCTGGATGAAGTGGCGATGTGACTGATAACGCTGATGCAGCGGATGTTGTAATAGAGGATAGCTGGACGCTAGCCCCACACCTGAGACTGATTGGATGAGTGAACTACCCGGGACGGAACGCCTGACATGTCATTGCCCCTCCCTCCCCCCCCTCCCTCCCTTTGCTATTAGGCCGGGGACTTAAGGGCCCGCCCAAGAGATGGTGACAAGGTACTCCGTGTGTAGACAAGATTGACATTACGACACACAGAAGCTTTAGGTTTAGTTCCAAAGGTTTGTTTCTTTGTTTTCTTCCTTAGATATATCACATACAACATGTTGAAGACTGTAAGCAAGTATATCAGACATGTGCCCGCAAAGAGAGATCTAATTGTGCCTATTGATGCTGCCTGCCTCCGGGTTGTTGGCTAAATAGCGGTGTACTACTTTGCAACTCTTAATAAAAGTCTTTAACCCAAACAAAAAAAAAATTAAAAAAAAATAAAAAAAAATGAAGAGGAGCTTCTGAGAGGGGCACAGGTGTGACTTCGGCACATTGATGGAGAACCCCAGCTGGTGCAGGAGGTCCGCCGTCGTCTGGAGGTGGCTGACGACTGTCTGGGGCGAGCCCGCCTTCAACAGCCAGTCGTCGAGGTAGGGGAAGACTGAAACCCCTAACCTGCGCAGATGAGCTGCGACCACCGCCATCACCTTTGTGAACACCCGTGGGGCGCTGGTAAGGCCGAAGGGGAGCACGGTAAATTGAAAGTGCTCGTGGCCCACCATGAACCGCAGGTAGCGCCGGTGGCCAGGCAGGACGGGGATATGAAAGTAAGCGTCCTGCAAGTCCAACGCTACCATCCAGTCTCCTGGGTCCAGGGCAGCCAGAACCTGAGCCAGAGTCAGCATTTTGAACTTCTCCTTCCGGAGTAAGCCGTTGACGTTCCGTAGGTCCAAGATAGGGCGTAGGCCCCCTTTGCCCTTCTTGGGTACCAGAAAGTAGTGGGAGTAGCAACCACACCCTACTTTTTTTTTTTTTTTTGGGACATTTATAAAGCGCCTGGAAGTACGCCCACCGGCGTGTCCCCGCGCTATGATAAGTGGGAGCTACAGTCCAACCACCCTCCTGAGACGCCTACCTACTGAACAAAAGAGTTTTAAGTTTTTTTCTGAAGATGGTTTCAGACGGTTCCAAACGCAATTCCAGGGGTAAGGCGTTCCAGTACTTGGCAGCCAGGTATCTGAAAGACCTCCCTCCCATTCGGGCCTTTCTTACTCTTGGAACCATCAGAAGTCCCGTGCAGGAGGAGCGGAGATTACGCGTGGGCTCATACCAAGTCACCAGGCTCCGTAGCAAAGCAGGAGCTTTACCGTTCAGAATGCGGTGACATGTGGAGAGGGCTTTGAACTCCACCCTACTCTCAACAGGAAGCCAGTGTAGTGCCTGGAGCGCTGCTTTAGAGGGAGATCTCCTAGGGAGCCTCAGTACTAAACGGGCAGCTGCATTCTGCAGCACCTGGAGGCGTCTGATGACCTTTCCCGTGGCACCCAGATACAGCAGATTGCCGTAATCAAGGCGAGATGTCACCAGGGCATGCACCAGCGTTCGGCGAGCTGTAATAGGGAGGAGATCTAACACCTTTTTTAAGATTTTCAGAACGCCGAAGCATACCCCTGCCACTCGGCCAATCTGGGTGTCAAAGACCAGGCCAGCATCCAGCCACATTCCAAGATTTCTTGCCTCCCGACAAGGAACTGGAGTTTCCCCCAAGCATGGAGGCCACCAAGCCGACGACCAAGCAGTAGGCCCCCCTCCCACTACTAGTACCTCGGTCTTGCTACTGTTAAGCTTCAAACAGTTGGCGGACATCCAGGTTGCCAGTTCTTTCATGCAATCTCTGAAATTGTCCGCCGCAAGACCAGGGGTACGCGAGAGGGAGATAGCCAACTGCATGTCGTCGGCATAGGACACTAAGCGCAGGCCGTATCTTTCTACAATTGTTGCCAGAGGGGAGACATAGAGATTAAACAAGGTTGGGCTCAGGGACGAGCCCTGAGGCACGCCCTGGCCCAGCCCAATCTCCCTCGAGTAACAGTCACCCAGACGAACTTGAAAGCATCTGTCAGTCAGGAAAGATCTTATCCACCCAAGCGCCGCTCCTGAAATTCCTCCTTCATTCAGACACTGTAGCAAGATGGAATGTGCCACAGTGTCGAATGCTGCGCTTAGGTCCAATAGGATCAAGGCCATAGTCTGGCCTTCATCCACACCCTGTCGCAAAGCCTCTACTGCCATAAGAAGAGCTGACTCCGTCGAATGTCGGGGACGGAAGCCAAACTGAGAATCGTGGAGCAGGGAGGCTTCATCCAGGAATTTCATCAGTTGAAGGTTCGCTATTTTTTCCGCTACCTTCGCCATATATGGCAGGAGGGAGATAGGGCGTAAGTAATCTAGTTTTTCAAAACTGACATTAGCTTTCTTCTGCAAAGGAAGTACGATTGCTTGTTTCCAAGCAATAGGGACAGTCTGAGTCTCGTAAGAGATGTTTAATAGATGGCGTATATAAGGTTCAAGTACATGCAAACTTCCCATCAATCGTCTGGGCGTAGTAGGGTCCCTAGGTGAGCCGGATTTTATAGACCCGCAAATGCGGATAAGATCCTCAGTCGGGGGGGGTGGAAAAGCTGGTCAGCCACTGTTTCCCCATTGCCTTAGTTGTTTCGAAAGGCTTAGGACTCTGAAATTGCCTGCTGAGGAAAGGCGGCGTAAATAGTTGCTACCTTTTTAGCAAAAAATTCTGCTATACGGTCGCAACCCTCAACCGTACAGAGTTCTTCAGGCACCGCTGCAGACTTCCCTACCGAGAGGGTTTTATAGATTAAGAATAAATCTTTTGTGGAGTTTTTGGCTTCCTTGATCCTAGTGCCAAAATACAGAGTCTTGGCTTTCCTAATCAGTCTATGATAAATACGCCTTTTAGCTATGTACTCTGCTTTCGCATGCACCGTGAGCGCTTTCCTCCATTGTCTTTCTGCATGTTTACATGCTACTTTGGCTGCTCGCACCTCCTCATCATACCATGGTGCCGTACTCTGAACCCGGCCACCCACCCTTGTTATGCCGAGTGGGGCCATCAGGTCCAGGGCCTCCGTGATACGCTGGTCTAGGTTGGTGTTTATTGCCTCCACTCCCACTCCCCCTGGATAACCCTTCTCAATAAGCACCTGGTTGAATTTGGTTTGAGAATAGTTCGTCCACCTCCGTTTAGGGTGTTTAAAGACAGACGGTACCACCGGTCGAGCTCCCTGGATATGAATCAGAAAGGGTACCAGGTGGTGATCCGACCAGGGGATGGGTACAGGGTTAAGAACTTCTACATGTTCCCAATTCGCGAAAATGGGGTCCAGTAGGTGGCCAAGTTGGTGAGTGGGACCTTTAACTTTCTGCTCAAAGTGGAGTACTTTCATAGCTTGACGGAATTCCCTGGCTACCTTATCTGCGGGATCGTCTAAATGAAGATTGAGATCACCCAGTACCAGATACTTATCAACTCGCACTGCAGCCTCAGTGATGCCTTCGAGTAGGCTCTCACTAAATCTCGCTGCCGTGCCAGGTGGCCTATAGACCAGAAGGCCCTTCAAAGTGCAGTTGCCATTAACCGAGATGGAGAATGCGCCAACTTCACCATCCGCGATCTTGGCCTGCTCCAGCTGACATTGGAGACCCTGTCTAGCTATGATGGCTATTCCACCACCTCTTCCTAACTCCCTATCTAGCCTCAATAGGGAGTAGCCCACAGGAATGGCATCGATGATCTCTGGCATGGAGACCTGATCTAGCCACGTTTCCGTGAGAAAGACCAGGTCCCATTGTTTCTTGCTGAGGAGATCATGCATGTCAAGACTGTGCCTACGCAGGGAGCGGACATTCAATAGGCCACAGACCAAGGCATGTTGGCCTCCGGTTGTCACGCTCCCTCAATAGAAGGCAAAGTTACAGTGGCTACAGCCTACAGTGTCCTCAACCTTCATACTATGCAAGCATGGGCCAAGATGCTCACTGCGGAGGGCCACTAAGTCCTCACGACTCCAGAACAGATGCTCGGGTGAGGAGGCAGGGGGTATGGCTCTGGTCCGCGCCCGGCCGCGGACGGGCGCAGACGGGCTTAACTTAGGCGCAACTTCGGCGCGCCTTCGTCGCGCCCGCTGCGCTCGTCCGCTGCGCTGCCTATGGCACATCCGCCTTATATCCCCCCAGCGTCCCAACAACTAGAGCGCTGCAGATGGATGCCGGAAGTAGCTGGCTCGGACCCTCCACGCCCTCTGCTCGAACGGTGCTAGCCACCGGCGTCAGAACGAGGCGGGAGGGAGGGACGAGTCCAGCACTTCTGTGATTCGTTGCTGCAACTGCCTGTCTGCTTCCAAAATACCTCGGCAGAGCAGAGTGCAGAATGCAGATAGTCCTCAGGTAAATAAATGCACAGCAGCGCAGATACAGAGAGCGCGCATATAACGTGCACGCTCTACCTCACACCAGTGCCAAAATGATTTAAAAGTATTTAAAAAGAGCTCACACGCTATGACCGCATATAAGTTGCTGAATCACAGATACGCCGGTAGCGCGTCTTTAAAAGCGGTAGGGACACTGCCACTGCCCACTTACCACCTCTGGCCCAGGAACGCGCTCGATGGCCCCCTTGGCCAAGAGGGCCGTAACTTCCTCCTGCAGAAGTCGCAAGTGATCCCCCGATACACGGTGGTTCTGCGGTGGCATGGCTGGAGGAGTCGCCTCGAAGGGGAGGGAGTAGCACCTTCGGACGATTTGCAGCACCCACCTGTCCGATGTGACAGTGCGCCAGTGGAGGTGATGATGGCAAACCCTGCCCCCCCACTGGCGTCACATGGGCCTGAAAGCACGGACTAGGAGGGTTTTGAGGCGGATGCTGCGGGGGAAGGTGTGGACTGACCTCGCCGCTGCCCCCGACCGCCCGGACGGCGGTTCCCACGGCCGCCACCGCGTTGGGTATTGTCCTGCGGTGCGTGGCTGGCGGCACGTGTGGGCGCACCCCTTCCGTGGCCACGAAAGGAGTGAAAGGCAGCCGATTGCTGGCGCTGGCCCGAGAGGCCCAAGGACTTGGCCGTAGCCCTGGAGTCCTTAAAGCGCTCAAGCGCATGGTCTGCCTTGTCGCCAAAGAGGCGACAGCCATCGAACGGCATGTCCATGAGCGTGCTCTGAACATCTGCCGAGAAGTTGGCGGACCTCAGCCAGGCGTGGCGTCTGACCGCCACTGTCGTTGCCATCGCTCTACCCAGCGAGTCAGTGGTATCCAGCCCACACCGGATGGAATACTTGGCTGCATCCCGGCCCTCCACAAGGGCTTGGCCGAGTTTGGCCCGTACCTCCAACGGACACTCTGGCAGCACTTCCGCGACCTTATCCCACACAGAGTGGGTGTAACGTCCCAAGAGGCAGGCGGTGTTGGAAGACCGCAGTCCTAGACTAAGGGATGAGAAGATCTTCTTCCCATACTGGTCATACCTCTTGGATTCCCGGTCCGGCGGGGCCGACGGGAATGCGGTCTGGGAATTGGAGGCCTGGATGACCAGGCTCTCGGGGGTAGGGTGGGAGGACAGGAAACATGGGTCGCCCGGGGCTGGGCGGTGGCGTCTGGCCACGTTCCTATTTACGGGCGAACCCGTAGCGGGCTTGGACCAAGTGCCCAGAAGAACGTCGGTCAAGGCCTCATTAAAGGGCAGCAGAGGCTCGGCCGAGCTTGACTGCGGTTTAAGGACCTCAGTGAGGAGGTTAGTCCTCACGGCCGCGACGGGGAGCTCAAGGCCCAAGGTCTTGGAAGCCCTCATCAGCACCACACTATACGTTGTCCCCTCCTCCGAAGCCACGGTAGGAGGGGAGACAAACCCAGTGTCTGGAGAGGTGTCCAGGCCACTGGCCTCCCCAAAGTCTCCTGTCCAGTCCTCCTGAGACTGACACTCCCTGGTCAGAGGGTCCTCAGACCCCTCCCAGTCCTCCTCATCACCCATCTCCTGAAATTCAGGGTTTTCAACCAATGGGGCCTGTTCATAAAAGTGAAATTCACCAAACGGCGTCTGGAGCGGCGCCCAACGGGGCCGTCCCGGCGCCGGAACAGGAACGAAGGTGGAACCGGGGCCGGCGCCACCCTAGGACGGCGCCGGAGGCGACACCTGAGGGTCCGACACCAGGGAGGTCGTCAGATCCACCGGCGACGATCCCGAACCCGAAGGAGGACCAGCGGCGTCCTGCGGCGCCGGGCCCGAAGGCGACGGCGGCGTCGGAACAACTGGACCCCTCGGCGCCGGGCCCGAAGGCGCCGGCCGGATAATGGGGGCCTGCGGCGCCGGGCCCGAAGGCGACGGCGGCGTCGGGGCCGAAGCACCCGACGGCGTCGGGGCCGGAGCCGCCGACCCGCTAGGGCCCCCAGACGGGTCCGCTGGGCCCGAAGGCGCCGCGGAGCCCGTCGGAGGAACGAGTTTCCTCATGGCCATGAGGAAGCGCTCGATCTCCTCCAGCGTCGCGTTCAGCCCAGGGACCGGAGGGTGTGGAGCTGCACGCGGCACCCGCGACTCTGACGGAGCCGCGTGGGCGGTGTCACCCGAACCTCCGGCCGCATCGCGCGAGCGTCGGGGGGAGTCCGAGGAGCGATGACCCCGCTTGGACTTCTTGTGCCTCTTACCTGACGACGACTTCGACCCGGAGGAGTGCGGCCTACTCTCGGAGCTGTGGTGGCTCCGAGCCCGCGACCTGTCCCTCGACCTCCCATGGGATCGGGACCTCTCACGGCGCGGGGCCGACTGCCGGAGCTCGAGGCGCCTACGGGACCGCTCCCGCCTGGCCTTCGAGGAGAGGGCCCGGCAGTCAGAGCAGGACAAACAGACGCGGTGAGGATCCGTGACCGACATCAGACGGTCGCAATCGTCACAGTGCTTGAAGCCGGGCATCCCTACGGCACCGTTCGGAGTCGAGAGACTTCGAAAAGCAGTCAAAAAGGATCAAAAAAGTTAGTCAAAAATGACTAGGTTTACTTCTTTTTCCAGATCTGCGCTCGCTGGCGCGGAAAAAAGAAGAACGGACGTCAGCACGCGCCGACGACGGACGCGGAGCCGCAGACGACGCCTACCGACGAGCAAGGGTACTGCTACGCAAAAATTTCCGGATCCAGTCTGACGCCTGGGGATATTCTAAGGTAAGGAATCTAATACTAACGTGTCTCTTTCAGATACTGTCTTGCACAGGCCGACTCTTCAGATGGTAGATTTGTTGCCACACAGGCTGGATCCAACTGACAATCACAGTCTTAACTAGGCTCGGCCTTTAGACAGGGCGCCGGGAAGCAGTGCCATCAATCCAACACTGCATGTGCAATCAGTGAGTTCATGATGCAAACAGGGGACATTTCAAGCAGCACCAATGGGCCAACAGCCCATTTCAGGTCTCAACTAGATAGCCCATGCACCGTCTCGAAGAGACTGTTGTATTCGATATATGGGCTTCAGCCAGCCCATAGGCTTTCCATATGCTGGCTTCCGTGTCCCTCTTTTTGCAGCCTCCTTAATTGGCCAGTTCTAGCCAAACGTCACTTCCAATCCTTTCTCGGGATCAGGAACCAAGCACAGATTGATTGATGTGAATCAGTGCCTGTTAGCTGCTCACAATGTGATTGAATACCATTTCTTCTTCACCATCCCCCTTATGTTTTATTGGCTTGAGAGGACTACAAGTCCCAAAATGCAATTAAAAGTGGAACTTCATAGGCTATTCATCAAGAGACCCGGAAAATCGGATAGCGCTTTATCCAACTCCCTTCTCTATACAGCGAATTAAGAACTAATTCAATTTAGTAACTGCATTTGCATCTATAAAACAGATTCTACAAAGAGAAATAATAACAATGTAAACAGCAAGTACCATAAGAGTTTGCCAGGATTTTCACATATTCCAGGACTATGCACGCATGTCTGCACATCTGCCAAAAATGCAAGTATTTTCATACAAATTTGTGCCCAAATAAACGTGCAGAGCTAGCTAATTTGGGGCTTGGAATTGCGTCTGTCAGAAAAAAGATGGACTGCCAAACCCGGACCTTGGGAATGTTTTGAAGCACAGATACGTCGAGTCCCAGCCTACCTCTTTATTCCATTTTCTCAAATGAGCCATGAGAGCTGCTGGCCTCCATCTCCTTATTAACTAATTTTTCCTCAATCATTGCTTTATCGCCTGCAAGTGAACTGGTTTTTGCACCAGACCAAAAACCATTAAACTTGAATCAAAGTGTAAAACTTTCTATTCATCTAATGTCTCTGCTTTCCGCCCCTAAAATGGATGCAGTAGTAGGTTTTGTATACAGGAAACCATGGGCCCAGCTTCAAGGTGAGAAAAACCAATCAAAGTGAAATAATTATTCATTAAAATATATCAATACAATTGCTCAGAAACCATTCTTCACGTTTTAAATAAGTAGCCGCAGAAAATGTAACATCATTATTCAAAAGAACTTACTAGGATACATTGGTGATTGGTTCACAAGCTTATACTCCTTTCTGGTACACAAGCAAAGAAAGAACGTTCTATTTGTCTTAGGTCAGGTGTGGGAAGTATCCTTTACTTTTGTGCACTTCTGAAGATCTTGATATTTGAAGAAAAACAACACTACAATTAGCAAACCGGGGCTAAGTGAACATCTACAAACTGAATCAAAAAGATCTATTTTTATAAGTTTAAGTTTAAAATATTTGTAGAGCGCAACGTACACCTGTGCGGTTTCTTGGCGCTGAGATAGCAAACAACCTACTTGGCGGAGTCAATCGCTGAGACATGGGCTGAAGGAAGGGAAGGTTTAAGACAGAAAGGCCTGAGTAAATAAAAATGTTTTCAGGGATTTGTGAAAAATGGAATACTGGGTGAGGGACCTTAGATGGAAGGGGAGGGAATTCCAGAATACAGGGGCGAGGGTAGAAAATTTAGAGCCGCCCTGTTTTTTTTTCCTGTAACGAGGGACAACCAAAAGATGTTGGGCTGAGGAACTAAGGTCTCTGCCGGGAACGTAAGATTTGATGGCTGAAGATATGAAAATAGGGGCCAGGCCAGTCCTGGCCTGAAAAGCCATGCAGCCTAGTTTGAACAAGGCGCGTTCCCGGACAGGGAGCCAGTGAAGGGTCTTCAAGAGGGGAGAGGTATGATGGAATTTGGGGAGACCGAAAGCAAGGCGGGCCGCCTGGTTCTGCACCAGTTGTAGTTTGCGCAAGCTGTACTGAGGGATGCCATTGAACAAGACATTCCCGTAGTCCAGGCGGGACAGGACCAGTGCGGACATGATCAATTTGAGTGCAGAGAAAGAAAAAAAGCGAGAAATGGAGCGGATAGTACGAAGAGTGAGAAAGCAAGAAGAAACCACCGAACCTATCTGGGAGTGAATAGTGAGTTTGTCATTAAGCTTAATGCCTAGAGTCTTAACAGATGGGACTGGGGTAGGGGAAGGACCAAAGGAAGGGGGCCAAAATAGAGAGCTCCAGGGACTGGAGCAACCACCCGTAACCACAAGTTCCGTCTTATTGGGATTGAGCTTCAGGTGGTTGAAGTTCATCCAGTCCCTGATGAAGGATAGAGTAGATTGAAAATTAGAAATAGAGTCAGAGGAAGAGGACAGATTAAAGATGAGCTGGAGGTCATCGGCATAATTATATACCGTGACCTCCAGCTGCTGGAGAGCAAAGATAAGAGGGGAAATGTAGAGATTAAACAATAAAGGAGACAGAGAAGAACCCTGGGGTACTCCGCACTGGACCTGGCAGAGGGTAGCTGAAAACTCCCCGAGATGAACCGCCTGGGTCCGGTCCCTCAGGAAGGAAGAGAGCCAAATGAGGGCTGAGCCTCCTATGCCCGCCGCCCTGACACGGGAGAGTAAGATGGAATGGTCCACCGTGTCAAAAGCGGCGGACAAGTCAAGGAGGACCAGCGCCTGAGGTTGACCTACGTCCATACCTTCTCTGAGGGTGTCGAGCACTGACACCACCACTGACTCTGTCGAGTGCTTAGGTCGAAACCCAGCCTGGCAAGAGGCCAACATCCCATTCTCCTCGTCAAAGGAGCTGAGCGCAGAGGTGACATGTCGCTCAAGCACCTTGCCTAGAAAGGGTAGCAGGGAGATGGGGCGATAGTTAGCCAACACAGAGGGATCGGCTCCTGGTTTTTTTAAAATGGGAACAATGGAGGCGGATTTTAGTGACTGAGTCACAACCCCTTGGGCCAACGAATCATTAAGGAAACTGAGAGGAGGCAGGGTACAAACAGAATAAATCTGCCGTAAGATGTGTGCCTGGCAGATGTCTGCGGGGGAACCGGAATTGATTTTGGGGAGAAGAGAGAGGAAAATTTCCTCAGAGAGAGGGGGAAAAGAGTTGAGAGAAGCTGGGGCGGGGGGTGGGTGGGGGTCCACGAAGAGAGGGGAAGGGGGGGGAATGTTAGATTTGATTGTAGCGATTTTTTCTACGAAGTAGGAGTTCAACGAGTCGCAGAGTTTCTGAGAGGGAGGGGGCTTTAATGAAGTCCTATCAGAGAAAGCCAGGTCGTGGGTGATGGCGAAAATCTCCTTCGGTTGATTCTCAGCCGCCAGAATTTTAGCCGAGAAGTAGGCTTTCTTGGTCTCTATAATGTTTTTTTTGTAGGTCCCTAGGAGAAGGACGTAGCGGGACTTGGAGATAGGACAGTAGTCCAGTCTCCATCTGCGTTCTGCCTGTCGAACCGTGAGCTTCTGCTCTTTCAGTTCTTTGCTAAACCATCGATTGGCATCTTTAGGGCGCCTAATCGAGGTGCGCCGAAGAGGAGCCAAGCAGTCGCTTCCATTCGTAAGCCAAGAGTCGATGGCCTTGGCTTGAGCTGCAGACGCCAAGCCCGACAGAGAGGGAGAGGAGGCCAAAAGTGAAGAGGTGAGGTCCGACAAGTTGCGAGCCCATGAGTTTTTGGTATGAGTGAGTGTCTTAATCGGGCAGAGGCTAAGGGAAAAGGAAATTAAAAAGTGATCAGACCAAGTGCATGGGGTAACAGTAAGTGAAGACATGGGACAGTTGAGAGACCAGACTTGGTCTAGAATGTGACCGTGAATATGGGTGGGGGTATGGACTAGGGAAGTGAAATTGAGTGACAGGAGGATTTCGGAAAATTCCTTGGATGAGGCGCATTCCTTAGGGTCCGTAGGCCAATAGTTGAAGTCCCCGAGGACCAAAACCGAGGCATAATTGACGGCCAGGGTGCCAAGTAAATCTTGAAAAGCGGGGAGAAAAGACGGAGTGGGTTGAGGTGGACGATAGGCCAGCACGATGGCTAGGTGAGGGGAGAAAGAGGTGGAGCGGACCACAAGGTGGTCAATTCCTCCCAGGAGGGGTGAGGGGAGAATCTGGAACTGGAAATCAATACGGGCGATGAGGGCAACGCCTCCACCCGTTTTCCCGCCAGGACGGTCAGCACGGATAGAGTAGTAGGTCGAGGGAAGGGCAGCCAGTAGAGACGGAAGAGAAGTCTCAGAGAACCAAGTCTCCGTTAAGAGTAGGAGATCAGGTTTGTCCGTATCTAAGAGTATAAATAATTCCTGGTGATGTTTAATGGCTGACCTAGTGTTTAATAGGATAATAGACAGTGGGGGAGAGCGGGGGTCAGAGATGGGCAATGAGTGAGGAGCTGACGGGGCGACAATAGGCAGGGGACAGCCTTGTGGACAGGCACGACAGGGAGAATGACAACCCATATTGATGGTCCGTTGAATAGTGCAGGGGTCGAGGGGCCAATGCCTTGTAGGAGGGTCAAGTCCGCTGAAGAGTATCGGATGGGAAGACCAGGGGTAATGGCCCCTTGCCCCGGGCCAGCCGCGGACGGGCGCAGACGGGCTTAACTCTGGCGCGACTCCGGCGCGCCTACGTCGCGCCCGCTGCGCTCGTCCGCTGCGCTGATACATAGTGGTTGTTTTAGTAGCCGTGTGACTAGGGGGGTGTGGCTAAGGTGAGGCAGGCCGATCACCCAACCCAAGATGGCGCCCGCAGTCGAGAATGACTGGCTTCAGGCGGACTAACAAGTAAGTGTGGCGGCTCGTAGTCAGCGGGCCACAGGGGGGAGATTAAAAAAGACAATGTCCTTACTAGCGATCAGCAGGACGGGTGAGGAGAGAAATTAAAAAAAAAGTTGCTCGTAATCAGCAGAGACGAGCAGGGTTTTAGGTTAAAAACAGCAGCAGCACATGCGCACGAGCCCGCTGCCACCTGGCTGCGAGCTATCGCTGGAGAGGAGGGAAGGAGGGTCCTTAGTAGCCGTGTGACTAGGGGGGTGTGGCTAAGGTGAGGCAGGCCGATCACCCAACCCAAGATGGCGCCCGCAGTCGAGAATGACTGGCTTCAGGCGGACTAACAAGTAAGTGTGGCGGCTCGTAGTCAGCGGGCCACAGGGGGGAGATTAAAAAAGACAATATAAACTTCCTCGAAATATTTCCAGAGTCTGAGGCACTCCAGATTATCTCAATATGTAGTGTAAACAGCGTATAGCGCAAAGGACAGAACATTTCTTAATGATATTTATTTATTGTTCGGTTGTTTGACCTCTTCTTTCTAGTCGATCTTGTGAGCTTTATCTAATATCAGGTTTCCATGCCAATATAGCACAACTAAAATTGTCGTGTTGGATGTAGAATTATTCATACTGGACAACAATATACACAGTAGGCTTTTTCGGAAGCCCACATCAAGCAACTCTATTCTGCACGCTTCCAGCAGCCATCCAAGACATCAAATAAGATTAATCCCTTATGGGGGAAATGATCCGTTCCAGACGCAACTGTAGTGAGGACTCTGGTTTCCTCTCCTGCATACAGGACATGAAAGTGTGCTTTTCACGAAGAGGATAGCAATCACGGGACATAAATCAAGCATGCAGCAGGGTCATGAAGATGAAACAAGAACTAACACTGAGGCATACTACACCAAAACAGAGACTTTTGTGAGGATGGTCAACAACTATATTAACTTATACATCACATTAATACGCAAAGCATGCAGAAAGACTGGCACATCTTGAATACAGCTAGGGCACTTGAAGACTATCTCAAGAAGACCTGACATCTCATTTCGTAAGGGTAGAACCATTAGTACCATTCTGAGCCCCAGCTATCCTGCTTTACCTTCACAGGACAATTGGCTAACACAACATACACGCGTTCTACAAGTGTGGCCACTATGGCATGTGCAAATCGGCCCTGGATAAGAAAACGACTTTTGGGTTGGATACAACAAATATGTATGAAGTCTTTAAAACATCAACTGTAACACCAAATTTGTATTTATGTAATTGAATGCAAATTTCACCAAATTTATGTTGGGGGCACTATAAGGTTCCTTAATGAAAGAATAAGTGAACATATGAGGGCACTTAAACAGGTAGAAGAAAAATATCCAATTAAAGTACATGCTATGAACTGTAGTGCACAAGGATCAATCACAAACTTCAATTTTTATGGTATAGAACATACCCCTGGAGACTGTCGTGGGGGAAACAGAGAACCGAGATTGAGGAGGAGAGAAGCAATTAGGATAATACGCCTCAATATGGTTGAATAAGGACTTAATATTGACCAGGAACTGGAATATTTCCTTGGAGACTAATTAGGTTTGGCTTGTGAAGGAAAGAATAAATCAACAAATGCACTGAGGTTTGTCCTCCGCTCTTCTTTACACCTAATACTCAAACGCACTGGAGTCTGTTCCCCACTCCATTTCACACCTTAATTTTTTCAAGCCCATTATTATAGAGCACTGACATGTAGCACTTGTACTGAGCATCAGCCTAGGATATACAGACTGTGGATAGTGTGGAAGGATATGTGAGCCTAAATGGCAGATTCAGAAATGCACAGTTAGACTTGCATATGGGTTTGATCATTTGGAACATTGTTCCTCTTTAGAACTTACCACCTAGCCAGCTTACTCGTGCTACTGGTGATAGTTATATTGATCCGAACTTTCCACATCGCCACTTAGGATCCCGATTAGGAATCTGCAGGTACACAACTGATGAAAGAGCACTCTAACATATTGAAAGATGGCCACCGCTTTATCTTGGCAGGCCACATGGCACTATCAATGTAGAATCTGTCCTCTCTTATGAATGCATTTACCAAACCAGGCATGGCGACTGGCTTAGACGCCAAACAGAAGATGTCTCACTCGGACGTGAGTGGCGTATATTTCACAGGAAAGCGATACTAACAATCCGGATACACCCGGCGGGCGCTCCTACGTAGCAGTTGTAACCCTGGTTTGCGGAGGAGAACCACAAGTCCCATTTTCTCATTTACACTCTTTCAGGGAGGACTCTCCCGCTCCTAAGAGAGAATTGAGCACAATATAAGAAGTCTTCAGTACAGCCCTTAGACCACGGATATATCTTGTCAGAAAAGCATAGAGATTGACAAAATCATTGAGATAAACTATTATGGATCTCTTTAAATACTTAGAGTATATATTGGTATGTTTGTGCTTGTTCTGGGACTATTAGTACAGTTTTTTCCATTTTGTTACAGGGTAACACTCATACATACTTTGGTTGAGATCCCAAGAATACAGTTAATCTGATAACGGGACATCGTTATGCAATAAACGGAATCCAGCTCAAACCACTGACCTACTCTCTCTAGTAAGCCTTCTTTAAGATTACCATCCATAGGAGGGAATACAGAAGCATATAGTTCCTATAGAACGAATACTACCATAGCAGTTTATATCATTCTATGAGAGTGACCATCAAGGAAACAGCATAAAACACACCGCATCAGGGACACAGGAAGGCTGAATATTTTAATTTTTGAGCAGTTGCAAGCACAGCTGGATGTAAAGTATACAAATTCTGGCTCATGACTCTCTAAACCTATTACTCAATTTTCAATGTCTATTGGCTTAAACATTATTTATCATTTACACCATAGGATCTTCTATAAGATGCTGGTAATACAAGAGGTACATATTTATTGGGTATGAATTTAATACACCAGAACTAATGTGCTAATATTAGAGGACACATGAGCACTGAATTATTGATTCAGTAACAAGTCTCCATTGGGGTATGTGGTCCTTGCAATAATACAAACACCCTCTTCTGTCCAGCTCAACACACCAGTTAGGAGCTAACCATGTACGAACTTTAGCATGAGCATTGTTTTCTCGAATCCTAGTTCACTAGGTGCACAGAGGTGCTCAATACTGCTCTGATGTGCGTTATATTCCGAGACAATATTGAATCTGAATAAATAGACAAATGTTTTATAGGCATGGGTTTCCACGATACAGAACTCATATGTTGTGATATTTGAAATTGGCTTTCTGAAATATTCTATGTTTACTTTTTGGTATAATTTTTAAAACAAAGTTGAAACTGTAGCTATCTTTTACTGTTTTAGCCTTGAGAAAGTGGTTGGGAGACTCCCCATATACAACGAAACAGGTGTTTGCTAAAGCTTACAAGATAGACTAGAAAAAAAGAGGTAGAAGCACCGAACAATAAATGAATATCATCAAAAAAACATTCTGTTCTTTGTTCTATACACTGTTTTGTACCCTAAATATTGAGATAGTCATGAGTGTCTCAGACTGTGGAACACTGGTAGTCTAATACTGAGATTAGACTCTTTTTGGGGAGTGGAGCATTTCTTCCTTCGACTGGAGAGCACCGGGGTGCATAATCCCTACACCAAAGAATACTTGTAGGTGACTGTCAACAGAGCACCACATACTTATCTAATGCCCACTGTAGTAGATATACATCCTCATAATACATTGTAAAACCTTATAAACGCCATAATATCAGAACTAACATGTCAATGATTGACGAGTGTAGTAGCTTTCAGAAGACTCTGCCATATTTCTGTCTGGCCTGTAACGCTAGAAAGCCCATGAGATTGGGATAAGAGTCAGTCATACTGTGGATCGTTTACAGACATGTGAGGGACTGTGGGTCCCCTCCTTGCTGACCTTTAAGAGGCCTCTGACAGAGAAAAATTCATTTGATTTCCCTACCACCCTAAAAGAGCAGGGAATGACTGACTGTGCCCCAGCACAGAGGCCCTAGACGGTAGAGCGTTCTCCAGATTCCCTTAAAGCTGTATGTGAGTGACCGACCACCTCAGCCCTACTGACCCTTTGATGGACTTTTCTTCTAATCCTATAAACCTCCAGTACAGACTGACAAGAATGACTCAGTCCCAAAGCATTACAGAAGTAATGTTAGGTTCCCAAATTCACCAAAAACATGTCTAGAGTCTAGCATTTGATTTACCATTGCGAGTCCTGCTGCCTTTACATTGTCCGGCAGAGCTCAGAAGATCACCAGGAAAATGCGTTAGCAAGTCGCCCATACACGATGGCAGGCGTGACTATATATTTCTCAGCCTGGCTGCTTAGCTGCCAGATATCGATAAAACGTGTGATCCCTTCATTCACTCTTAATTTCTTTACGAATAGCCCAGTGGCTTGCTGCTGCGCAGCTAAGGTGAGAGGCTCTAGGTGACTGCAAGTTAGCAAGTATGCACGCTCATCTGCACATGTGTAGGCTAAGTGTGCGAGACTACAGCCCAGCTTAACCAAGTATCTGCACACTGGTATCCTGTTGCAGAATAAGCCCATGAGGGATTGGTGCTCAGGGGTTTGATGGAATGTCATATCTCTCTGGCTCGGATAATTGTATTGTATTGTATTGTAATTGCATTTATATAGCGCTTACTACCCCTGACGAGGCGTCAAAGAGCTTTTTCGGCGAGTAGCTCGCTACTCCGGGACCCATAGAGGATTAGTGTTGAATTAGTATAGTGAAACATGCAAGTACATTTTAAGTGGTGGATAGGTTAGTCAGTTATTTGGATTTGGAATGATAGCAGAAGGATAGAGGAGGACAAAGGTTTGTATTTATATAGCGCTTGTTGACTGACGCACGCTATTCAGGATGCCTACAAAGGATTAGTGGTGAATTAATATGGTGAAATAGGAAGTAATTTCAGTGGTGGATATTAGTCAGTTACTTGGAGTGAGAAGGATAGCGGAGGGATAAAAGGGGAAGAAAGATTTGCATTCATATAGCTCTTGTTACCCCTGATGGGTGTTGACTCGCTTTTCTGGCGAGTAGCACGCCACTCCGGAACCCATAAAGGATTACTGTTGAAAATTAGTATAATAAAAAAATATGAAGTAATTTGAGTAGTGGATATGTTATTCAGTTATTTGGGTAGTATATTAGTATAGTTTAATATGGAATTTGAGAAGTGAACATGTTAGTATGTTAATTGCGATTGAAAAGGATAGTGGAGGGATAAGAGTGAAAGATTTTTATTTTTTTTTAGGTCTTAGCAATAGGAGGAGGCTTTTGGATGAGTAAAAAGGAGTTTTGGAGGGGAGGACTCAGAGGAAAGAGTTTAGAAAGGTTTGTTTTAGGGGTTCGGTATAGTAAAAGAGGTGTCAGATGATGCAAGGAGGGGTAGAGTAGGAGAGAGTCTAGAAAGGGTTATTTAGGCAATCATAGAAGTGGTATGGGGGTTGGGATAAATGAGAGAGGATGTAGAGGATATATTGATAGATGTATAGGATGAGAGATAGGGTAGTGCATTGGAAGGAGTAGTAGAAGAAGTTTGAGATGAGTCAGAAGGTTGGGCTAGAAGAAATATTGAGCGAAGTACAGGCTGAGAAATAGGGTAGTGCATTGGAAATGCTAAATTAGAAGAAAGTGATAAATATATCGATCCATAATTACATTGAAAGTATATAGATATATAAAGGAGGTAAGTATATGTAGATAAATATATTGATAGAGGCACAGGATGAGAAATAGGGTAGTGTATTGGATATGCTTTTTCAGGAGAAAAGTAACAGACACACAGAAGTACATGGAAGGTACATGAGATGCACAATGGAAGTATGTACATGTAGACCAAAGAGGATTTTTATTTATTTATTATTATTTTTTTCTTCTCTCAACAACATCATTATTATTTTACATGTTTATACAAAGTAATACACAAAGATAGGTTCATATCTATAGTGGAAAAAATGCTTGTATACAGAGGGATATGCTGTAAATTTAGGTTTGCGTATGGTGCTTATGTGGGGAAGAGCCAAATCTTGAGTAGTTTTCAGAAGATAAGGTGGTTGCGGTGGACCTTATGTTGGGGGTAAAGAGTTCCATAGTTTGACTGCTTGAACAGAGAAGGATGTGCCATCCATGGTCTTTTTCTTGTATGGTGGGATTTTGAGGCGAGATGCTCCTTTAGAGCGGAGGTTCCTTTGTTGAATGTTTGGTGATTTTATTCCTGAGGAAGAGCGGTCCCATTCCATGTATTGCTTTGTGGGTGATACGAAGCAGCTTGAACGTGGATCTTCTGCCAACCGGTAACCAATGCAGGGCTTTCAAGGCAGGGGAGAGATTCCAGGCCACTGTTCCCCCTGCTGGGCTGTTAATTATTATGCAGGCCAGCTGGAGGCTCAAAGTCCCCTCCACACAATAGGGCCATTAGCCAGTAATCAGGTCTGGTCCTAGCGGGGGGAGAAGACCGGGACAGAATCTGCATGTACTAATTATCTTTCACTGTGCACCTAGCCTGGGATGGCTCACTTTCACACAAGAAAAGGAGGATAGCGAGACCTCTTGAGACAAACACAGAAGGGAAGGGACCAGGCAGCGGTGGTAGAGCCGCACCTTAAAATAACACTGTCGTCAGGGACCTCTAGTTCCCTGGGACCAAGGAAGGAGCACCGCCACCACACTTCTTAGAAATCTGCTCGCAGGGAGGCCAGGCCCCAAGAGCATCTTGGTGCACCTCCCTCGCTCCCTGTACCTGGGGAGAGCAGGAAGCACACCACCTCCACCAGCCCACACACACAAATAGCATACACAGAGCTGTGCCAACTAGACTGGGAACCATCTGGGTGGCACGAGCCTAGGCTTCTATGGAACTACGAAGATGCCTCACCTCTTGGGTCCCTCAGAGAGGATAGGGGCTCCTAAGCTAAATAAAAGTTGTGTCCTTTAGTGTTGCATGCAGCTGCAGTTTAGAAAAATATAGCCTGATCCCAAAGGCATGCCCCAGAAGGTGCTGGGGCCACCCATTTGAATAATTAACACATGGTGCCCATGAGGGCAGGGGCACTGCACCATTATTTTAGAGGTTTATTGTTTTAGGGGGTCACCTTGGACAATGGAGTACTCCTTAGACCCAAGAGTCCTCTCTTCACTCCTTAGGGGAAGGCACCCTCGGTCAACCAGGTCAGAAGATACATAACCTCGGCGGGATGTTCATCCTTATTCAAAGGGCTACTAGAGATTGGGCTTTTCCCTATAGTTTCTGGAGTGCAGGGATCCCTGTTGATGGGTCATGTGGTTGCACTTACTATATTGAAAGTAATAGAAAGACTGATGCATAAATATATTGAAATGTAAATGCTTTATTGGCAATGACAAAGTTATAAAAGTGTATATTACATGTCTTCATGCCTGTCATGTAAATGCTTTAAAAGACTTTATTGGCACTCACAAGGCTAATACTCAATCCTTACCCGAGTTAATGAAGGTCACTGAAAGGTTCTGAAATGCTTTGACAATCACAAGGTTAACAGGGAGTCATTACATCCCTTAAATTCACTGTAATATGGTAGCCTCCATTGCAGTTTAATGGCATTGCACTGGCCTAGCATGACATACCTGTGCTTTTATTAAGGTGATGAGACCATGACAAAGCCAACTCAACTCCGTTATATTGTGCCGGGAATAGGTGTGGGGGGGGGGGGATGGAAAGGTGGTTATAGGGCTCAGGGCTCGCTAGGGGTTTTAAGTGTTTTACCATAGATATTTCCACTTGTCATTAATTGTAAATTAATATATAGTACGCTTCATTAAATTTTTATAAGTAAAAGCAGTGGCTGAACAATGAGTTATTAAGTGTTGCTTGTTGCATGCCTGTGGCTTGCTATACTATCCCCTACCTCCCCCGAGTATTCCTGGGACTGCTCTGGCTCACTACCCTGAGAGAGATCAGTGCCAGTAGATGGAAGGTTGCAGACCTTTTGCTTGTGAAGGAGCAACATCCTTCACAACTAATAAACCACTTTCTTACATAGGCCCACTTCCTTCTTTGATAGAGGACATTTTTCTGGGTCAATCCACTACAAGTCACAATATAGAAACACAGCCTTGCATTTAAGGAAGGGCTTTGCATACTCAGAAACATCTAAGCTGCCCAATGAGGCTGGGTCAGAAATTCAAAGGAGGCTAGATCATATGGAAGCTTGAAATTGAAGAAATACAGTTCTCAGTGATGGCAGAGTATCTTCAAGGTCACAGGTCAAACGACTTGTAGGCACCTAGAGGACTCCAGCAACTGTAAACAGGATTATCAAGTGTTCCAAGAATTCATGGCCACTGAGCCCTTGATGGATCCTTTTAGCTATCTGGTTTACTATCAGCTGCTGAGATACTTCCGTTAGTGACCATGATGGATGAATTCATGCAAGACTGACACATGGCAAGCAATTAGCCCCCTTCCTCGTTTTCGCAATGATCACGAAGGAGTCAGTTTGGATAAGAAGACAATTGCCCAGCCAAATTCTGCTCATATGGATTTGGAATTCACAAGTACGGTTTCCAGTTTTTCTGGTAATTTCCTGGGAGTCTGCAAATTCTCTACCCCAGTTTCTGACCATTTTGGAAGTTTGTTTGAGGTACAAGCTGCTAATGAACGAACCTCTACATCTGATGACATGGAGAATAAAAGAAGACCGTGATTAATCCAGATAATTTCAACACAAAGCTTCCTCATTTATGCTACAAGATTCAGTGTGTAAAGGTCAAGCGGCATAAAACAGCTTGGACATCGTGTTTACCATGAGAACTGGATCCAGTGGGAACAAAGAAAGCTGGACTAGCATACAGAATAGTTAATGCAAAAACACAACTTGGACAGGGGACCTATTGCGAAAAGATCCAGCACCAATCAAAAACAATTATAGCAATTCAATAAAAAAATGACGGATTAACCTGTGTGCAAGCTCCTGAAAGTGCCCCCTGTCCAGGAACACACCCCTATTTAAACCCTTGGGGAATCATACAAACAAACTAAATCAGGGCTGCACCACTCAAAGAGAACAAATCATTACATATAGTTATAATCAAATAACCCTCAAGTTGAAAACATTTCTTCTTTATTGGTTTGTTATTTAAAAGCCACAGCCAACGCGTTTCGTCCTGTCACGCAGGACTTCTTCAGGGCATTCGCTATTCACAATGGGCAAGCGGAGGTTGGTAGTAACCATATAGAATTATCTTCACACAATACGGCAGGCAATCTAATCTATTTTTTGGAATGTACAGTCAAAATTCAAGTCACTTCGTACGTCCATCAAAGTTCAAATGAATGTGGAATGGTAGTCACATCAAGGGGATCACGTGGTATGATAATCACGGTATTGAGAGCCAAGTGCTGATAAATTACGAACAGCACATATTATACCTCTTGCTGGTAGTCCAGCCCGGCATGAGATGTTTTAGATTATACCGAAGCACTATGGGCTTCAAAACAAATTTTTCTAACTTGGATTAAAACTGCACACGACCGACTTACCACATAGACGATCTCTTAGGCTTGATGTATGTTTAACACATACAATTACACTGATCCGCAGTTAAAGCACTAGTGGCTTCCATTACTGCCATTTACACCATTTCTTTCCATACTAGGCTTCTACCTCACACTCACGAACGGACATAACACGTTGAACATGTTCTATAATTTACCCTGGCAATACATTTATTGATTCAGCACTTGGTAAGCTGGCCTAATAGGGTTTTTTCAATTTTTTATAATGTTTTTATCATGAAGCACTGACACCTGAGTTCTTTAAATGAACCTTTGGTCCTAACTGGTTTTGTCATCAAGCACTGACACATGGGTGCTTCAACTCAACCTTGGATCCTAACTAGTTATCTCGTTCTTTTTGCTCTTTCTCTTCAATTTTCATTCTCAAACACATCTTCCCTTTTTCTCCCTTCATTGCACTTTCCCCACTCGGAATTTCTCTTGCATTTCTTCACGTCTGAGCTACTCACAATCCTCTTCCTTCTTCCTTCCTTCCTTTCTTCCTTTTTTCCTGTCTACTCTCACGCTTACTCTCGCTCTACAGTTACACATCAATGACTGTGGTCTTCCGGTAATTCTAAAATGTATATATATTGCAATATATATGCAGCTCTGAAGAAGCCCATGTTTGGGCGAAAAGCGCTGGCTGTCTCCAAGTGCATTTGAAATAAAGATGCACAAAGACTTCAACCAACGACTGCCAATTGTCTTTCTACTGTGTGCATATTACATTGCTTTACTTGTTACGAATTGATATTGCCTCTCCGCCACCTTCTGTGCATGTTCTGATTTGTGATTCAGGGGCGGCTGATCACTTGAGGTGGGCAATATCATTACTTGATGTGACTAATCTAGGTAGTGAAGTCTCCTATAACCTGGCTGCTTTCCTGTTTGCTGTATTTTTAATATGGAATACATTGGATGACGATTTGCTAATAGCAAAATGTATTAAGTTTTAATATCCATGGAACAGAGTGGCATTAAACAATGGCTCAAATATATGTATAAAAATGTACTCACCCCAGAATACGCTTCCAGAGAGTAGAAATGGATTTGTAGTGCCACACAACGAGGTGCGGGTTGCACTAATAGGGTAGGTCAAGCGCCTTGATAGCCTTAGATATAGATTAACTCTTATAAACACACTGGCACAACAATGATGGAAACTACGCTACAAGATGTGCCCCAAAGGGGGCAATTGGTTTAAACTCCCAGTGGTCTACAAGTGTGGGTTGGGAATGGCAAAAAGATCTTTTAAATGGCCACCTAAAGTATGTAATATAATCCCAGACTGCAATGTTGGCTCCTTCTATGTCCACAATACCAACTGTTCCTGAACCAGGAAAGGGAACTAAAGCTAGTTCATGTATCATGGAATGTGGCAAATCTATAGGCCATATTATCTTTCATTCTTTATTAATGCCACTCCTGCTAGTTCGAGGACAGCTTTGGAGGGTTTACTAATCTGCCTAAAAAACATGAATCACTTAAAGTGAAAGTCTCAGACTCTGGAGCAAAGCCTATACAGGGGATTATTTTGACGTCAGATAGTGCTGTCCCAATTAAACATATTGTAGTGGTAAATATGTTATATATATATACAATACTTTGTATTCGAGACGCGTCTGACTGTGGTGCAATAAATTAAGACCTGCTTTAACCACGAAACCCATGGGTATCCGTTTCCCGACGAGTGACTGGGAGAGAACATATATATATATATATATATATATATATATATATATATATATATATATATATATATATATATATATATATATATATATATATATATATATATATATATATATTACCTACTGGCGGTCGCCAGTAGGTATATATAGTTAGGATTTTTTCTCTATGGGTTTTTTGAAAATTCTATGTCTAATAACTTTGGCGTTTGTGGACGGAATTGGCTGAAATTTTCAGGAAAATGGCACATTTTGTTTCTGAGCAGCCCTTGAAAATTTGGGGGGGGTTCGTCCAGTGGGGGCCGAGAAAAAAGGGGGGTCCCAAAACGTGTTTTTAACATTGAGTTTTCCATAGGGCGGTTGGCCTCACTTTTAGCCCGAACGGCTGAATGGATTTGCACGAAACTTGGCAAAATTGTAGGGACTGGTAGCCCGATGTGCCTTTTGTAGGTCTCAATATATGTGCTCCAGTGGATTTTGAGAAATTAACGTTTAAAAAAAGATATATATCTGTAACAGCGGACCGGTTAGCGCTCTGGTTCGCGGACTTTTCGCGCAACGGAGCTTTGTGAAGCGAAGCTGATTGGTTCTCCGGCGTCTGTCAACATTCCAAACAGTCCGTAGCGGCCGCCATCTTGTCTCTCGGTAGGATCGAGAGACAAGAGGAGGTCAAAACAAAGGGGGAAATAACTATAAGGGGGCATAGTAGATCCTCGCTGACCCCCTAGGTTTGATGTGGAGGTTTTAAAAGGGCCCCGCGGGGCAAAAAAAAATAATAAAAATAATAATTGAACGGCTGAATGGATTTGCACGAAACTTGGCAAAATATTAGGGACTGGTAGCCCGATGTGCCTTTGCTAGGTCTCAATATATGTGCTCCAGTGGATTTTGAGAAATTAACGTTCAAAAAAAGATATATATCTGTAACAGCGCTCCGCTTCACGTAACGGAGGTTTGCGAAGCTGATTGGTCATTCTGTCACTGGGCTATAGTTGGGCTACATCTGGCTGATATTTGGGCTACATTTGTTTTTTTGTGTGTCTGGCGGCCATCTTTGGGCTACATTGGGCTACATTGGGCTTCATTGGGCTACATTCGGCTAATTAGCAAATAGCTCATCGCAAACTAGGAATGGTAAAGAATCGCTATTTATTCCTTAAAGTTCGCTATTTAGGAAATGCAAATAACTTTGATGATACATATGGCGGTTCATCTCTAACAAGATAAGAAGCATAGGGATAGATTTATGATGACTGGCGCATCACCAGGGATGTGTTAGTCATTCTGTGCCGCTGTTCCGTCACCTATGGTGTGCTGCATTTACAATGCGGCGCATCACGGGGCAAAAACAGCACAGATGCGTGATGTATCTGTGCCGTAAAGGTGGCGCATTGCTGGAGTTGTATCGCAAGTGTGATGAAGGTCCAGCAAGGGTCGGGGGTGCCCCTGTCGCAGGGTTTCTGTTCTCACACAGAACTGTGGACAGAGGATTGGAACCTCGGCGAATTAGGGTGTCCCAAAACTCACGTTAGTAATCAAAAACTATTTAGCAAGCTAGGTACAGTGTCACATTGGATATAACAAACTCTCAATGTTTAGACAATCCAGAATATGAACTTATAGTACCTCAGGATACGTGGAACTCATGAACAGTCGGTCGTTATATATTTCTTAGAAACCAGAACATGGAGTTAAGAAGAACACATGTGTATTTGAAATGTTTATTTACTAATGCCGTCTTCTCAGGCGTAGTACCTTAGATAATAAAAGTACACATATTATCAGTAGCAAAATTACCAGCATAGTTACTAGTACATAAAAAGTGAATGGTGATAGTATGTTAACATGCTGTAAATGAATAAGAGTTAGCAACACTTATAAGCAGCCGCGGGCCGTGGAGGGAGTTACGGTGAGGCAGGGAGGCGGGGAGGGGGAGAAGCAGGGTGGAGAATACAAGTACACATATTATCAGTAGCAAAATTACCAGCATAGTTACTAGTACATAAAAAGCGAATGGTGACAGTATGTTAACATGCTGTAAATGAATAAGAGTTAGCAACACTTATAAGCAGCCGCGGGCCGTGGAGGGAGTTACGGTGGGGCAGGGAGGCGGGGAGGGGGAGGGGCAAGGTAGAGAGGGCTCCACCCTGCTTATATCTCACCCTCCCTAATACACATATTATATTATTTGCTAAGAAGGTCTCTTTGTGTTGGTTTAGGGCGTGTCCATACTTTAGTGTCTTAGATTTGAAGGAATCACATCAGCATACACCAGCTCTCTCTTCATGTGAACCGCATCAACTGTTGTGTATGTGTGTTCGGCAAAGCAATATAAAACCCGCCTCATGCCCAGAATTGGCAGAAGTTGCACTTATGTTATGAGTATGAAGTCGTGGAGATCAGACCTCATAACAATTCTGTACCGTGTTGTTCTTGAAACTTTAGCACTCGCTGTACAGATATAGTTTAACAAGTAAAGCAGATAGTAGACCAATAACATATTATTCTCATGTAAACCACGATGAACTACTAGGTGGAAAGCTAAAGCAACAACTAAATGTCGTGTGCAGAAGTTGCAAAAAAGGAAAAATGGCGTTTAAACCGGTAATGAGCCCATGCTAACTTAACACGGTGTAAAGATATCCAGGACCTAGATGACACCTCCTCATGATCCGGAAACGAACTGAATAAGATAATAGAAGTGCCATCTCATGAGAGCAGATTGCAAGTTTATATGTGGACGGTCCGCAAGGTAAAGCATTAAAAACTAGGAAAATTCAATGCTAAAGAAAAATAAAACAGCCAAGTACTTTATCGAGTCTTAAGCCAATAGGCAAGGTAAATAATAAAAACTTGACAATTAAGTCAATGAATTGTCAATGAAATGCTAGTACTCAGCATATGAAACATGAAAAAGGTCTATGACATAACTGTGTATGCAAAATAAGCTGCAACAGCCTCCAACAGGAAGTCACCGTCTTCATCCGAAAACAGTTCAGCCATCCAATTTAAAAGCGGAAAAGAACATACGTGCTCTCCCAGCACCGGATCCTCTATCACCATCAGAGGACAGCTCGGTGGGTTTTCAAGAAAGCTGTGTTCCAAGAAAGACTGTGCTGCCGCCAGTAAATTCCAGGGACCAAGTAGTCCATGCATCAATGCCACAGCCATAATCCTTTCGCCAGGACAAATCAACTCGTGAGTAATGATAGGAGTCATCAGCTGATTAAAGTCGACGTCAGGAGAAACCGGTCCGCAGAGACACAAATCAATGGCCCAATCGAAATCACAGGTCAGGCAGTGAAATACAGGCTGGACACAGGTGAAGTAGGAGAACCGAAAAGATAATCCATATGCCGTGCTTAATATCGCCAACGGCATTGTGCCATAATATTCTAGCATGCGATTGCGGAACAGTGTCAGCAGCTGCAGGGTCGGAGGTTGCATAGGAGGGACATCCATATTTAAAAATGTAAAAAAGCACAAGAGCGTCCGCTGGTAATGCAAGTAAAAATGCAATCCACGAACCAGAGTGGAGAAAATGGAATGAAAGGGAGCAGGGATGACTCCAAAGATTTTCTCAAATGAAGTCACGAGACCACTGGTAACAACTTTAAAAAAGTGTGCCAGGGATTTTGTGGAGGATGCGTTAAAGATAGTCGGAAACATGTTGCTGAAATTGAAAGGCAAACCTGTGTACGGGTGTTCGCTATGTGAAGTACGAAAGTTTCACGGGCCGAACTCAAGGCCACCTCTCTCTGAGACAAAAGAGCTCTTATTCTTGTCATGCCGTTGAAACGTGTCCCAAGGTTGGTATTTGTGGCCAGATTGAAAACTCCCTATGTTCATGTGTGGGAGGAAATAGAACATTTCTGCAGCAAATAACCCGTTCACTTACTGTTACGATAAAAGGAATACTTTTAATTAACTCAGAACAATCTTCATTATTGAGCATCAAATAACTACCATTTTCCAACAACTTGAACGTGGGGATGATAGCAGGAACTGGCGTGCCTTGCATCACGCAAGCCATATTTGGTCGCTGTTTGTTGCATGAATCGTGTAACTGTATGTGCCTACACATTAGTGAATGATCTGGCGTCTCAGTGCATTCCTCTCCATTCAGATAAACTTCTTGATCATCTTTGAAACATCTGTATGTGTATGGAAGCGACCAGACCTCATGAACAAAAGCACTACCTAAAGGTTCATAAAGACCTATTGGTATATATTTCATACAATTTGAAAACTTATATAAAGCAAAAGGCAGCGTTATTAAACCGTCGATAAGGCATGTTGCCAAAAAACCCGCAATCCTCTGCTGATGATGTCACTGAGCATGTCATGAATGATGTAATATGTGACATCATCAGTAGTGGATTATGGGTAATAGTATCTCTAGTTTACTCCCCTATAGCTGTCTTTCTTTTAACATAAGTGTGTGTTTCCTTCCCTTATACTTACTGTTTTTGGTTCGCTTCCAGTTCGCGTACCAGCGAGCGAACTAGGAAGCGAACTAAGAGAAATAGAGGTTGGCACAGTTCCAAATATTGTACCAATTTTTTAATAACGGGGAGGTAGTTCTGAAAAGAACTTTTTTTTTTATTTTTCTGAACATTTTTTTACTGTAAGGTTCCCGATTCGCGAAGCGGGAACGAAGAAAAAAAAATATTAAAAAAAATAATTATTCATAAACATATAAAATATATTTTTGGATTTAAAGAAGAATAAATTTTACAGCTACAGATATTAGCTGTTAAAAAACCAATGAAATTCACTGAAAAAACCATAGGTTATAGACCATATATAGTTAGGAATTAGCATTTACAAAACCTTGAAAATTCACTGAAAAAACCATAGGTTATAGACCATATATAGTTAGGAATTAGCATTTACTAAACCTTATTTTACTCACACAAAACCATTGAAATTCCATATATAGTTAGTTGCACTAACTATATATCGCGCACCCGCAATCCACTGCTGATCATGTCACATATTACATCATTCATGACATGGTCAGTGACATCACTGATGACATCACTGATGACATCTCAAATGACATCACTGATGACATCTCACTTGATATCAATGATCACATCACTGATGATATCATTCATGTGATAATACAATGCATCTCCTCACACTCTAATATAACCTCCGTTACACCCAGTGTTAAATAGAGAGTATCATTTTTGAAACCGTTGACACACCAATACTAGTTACTACATACGCACTCACTGATTCCTATGTCTACACACACATTCACTCATACAATCATTCATACATACAATCACTCATCTTTACAACACTATCATATGCACTCATACACCTATACAGACACTCACACTCTGCCACTCATCCATGGAGTTACTCACACACCTAGTCAGTCCTGAAAAGAATCAATCACACTTCCATTTTCTCATCTATACAGTTAAACACAGAACACCTTACATTTTTGAAACATATACTAACACATAGTTACTCTCTTATAGAATCACTGATACAAGTACACATTGATCTGCACAGAGTCACACACCTCCCAGCCAGCCATACACACACTCAGTCTCCCATACAAATACTTGTGCAACCAATCAATAACCCATATAGCTACTTATATAGCTACTGATCAACACGTGCAGCAGCTTGCACAACAACAGACATACTGATGCACACTTTTAGACAGTTTAGTCACTAACCCGTGCATTCAGTAAGACGCATTTAATCACTCACTCATACAGTCAATCACGCACCTACTAAAACCTTCATTCAGACACTTATACATCCACTCATTCTTCAATATGTAAAACATATTTAAACTTTACAGAAACACATAATCACTGGATGTTGTCATCAGTGATGTCATCAGTGATGTCACTGACCATGTCATGAATGATGTAATATGTGACATGATCAGCAGTGGATTGCGGGTGCGCGATATATAGTTAGTGCAACTAACTATATATGGAATTTCAATGGTTTTGTGTGAGTAAAATAAGGTTTAGTAAATGCTAATTCCTAACTATATATGGTCTATAACCTATGGTTTTTTCAGTGAATTTTCAAGGTTTTGTAAATGCTAATTCCTAACTATATATGGTCTATAACCTATGGTTTTTTCAGTGAATATATATATATATATATATATATATACACATATATACACATATATATATATATATATATATATATATATGTGTGTGTATATTACCTACTGGCTGTCGCCAGTAGGTATATATAGTTAGAATTTTCAAAAATCCCATAGGAAAAAAATCCTATGTCAAATAACGTTTGGCGTTTGTGGACGGAATTGGCTGAAATTTTCAGGAAAATGGCACATTTTGTTTCTGAGCAGCCCCTGAAAATTGGAGGGGGGTTCGTCCAGGGGGGGTCGAGAAAAAAGGGGGGTCCCAAAACGTGTTTTTAACATTGAGTTTTCCATAGGGCGGTTGGCCTCACTTTTAGCCCGAACGGCTGAATGGATTTGCACGAAACTTGGCAAAATTGTAGGGACTGGTAGCCCGATGTGCCTTTTGTAGGTCTCAATATATGTGCTACAGTGGATTTTGAGAAATTAACGTTTAAAAAAAGATATATATCTGTAACAGCGGACCGGGCAGCGCTCCAGTACGCGTACTTTTCGCGCAACGGAGCTTTGTGAAGCGAAGCTGATTGGTTCTCCGGCGTCTGTAAACATTCCAAACAGTCCGTAGCGGCCGCCATCTTGTCTCTCGGTAGGATCGAGAGACAAGAGGAGGCCAAAGCGAAGGGGCAAATGACCATAAGGGGGCATAGTAGATCCTCGCTGACCCCCTAGGTTTGATGTGGAGGTTTTAAAAGGGCCCCGCGGGGCAAAAAAAATAAATAATAATAATAATAATAATCGAACGGCTGAATGGATTTGCACGAAACTTGGTAAAATATTAGGGACTGGTAGCCCGATGTGCCTTTGCTAGGTCTCAATATATGTGCTCCAGTGGATTTTGAGAAATTAACGTTCAAAAAAAGATATATATCTGTAACAGCGCTCCGCTTCGCGTAACGGAGGTTTGCGAAGCTGATTGGTCATTCTGTCACTGGGCTATAGTTGGGCTACATCTGGCTGATATTTGGGCTACATTTGTTTTTTTTGTCTCTGGCGGCCATCTTTGGGCTACATTGGGCTTCATTGGGCTTCATTGGGCTACATTTGGGCTCCAACATATATATAGGCCAATGTAGCCCAATATATATTTTTCAAAGTTAATTTTCGTAAAAACCACTGGAGCATATATCTTGAGACATAGCAAAGGCACATCGGGCTACCAGTCCCTACAATTTTGCCAAGTTTCGTGGAAATCCATTCAGCCGTTCGAGCTAAAAGTGAGTCCAACCGCCCTATGGAAATGAAGGAAATGAATGGGTAATTTGTAATTAGCAAATAGCTCATCGCAAACTAGGAATGGTAAAGAATCGCTATTTATTCCTTAAAGTTCGCTATTTAGGAAATGCAAAAAACTTTGATGATACATATGGCGGTTCATCTCTAACAAGATAAGAAGCATAGGGATAGATTTATGATGACTGGCGCATCACCAGGGATGTGTTAGTCATTCTGTGCCGCTGTTCCGTCACCTATGGTGTGCTGCATTTACAATGCGGCGCATCATGGGGCAAAAACAGCACAGATGCGTGATGTATCTGTGCCGTAAAGGTGGCGCATTGCTGGAGTTGTATCGCAAGTGTGATGAAGCTCCAGCAAGGGTCGGGGGTGCCCCTGTCGCAGGGTTTCTGTTCTCACACAGAACTGTGGACAGAGGATTGGAACCTCGGCGAATTAGGGTGCCCCAAAACTCACCTTAGTAATCAAAAACCCCTTAGCAAGCTAGGTACAGTGTCACATTGGATATAACAAACTCTCAATGTTTAGACAATCCAGAATATGAACTTATAGTACCTCAGGATACGTGGAACTCATGAACAGTCGGTCGTTATATATTTCTTAGAAACCAGAACATGGAGTTAAGAAGAACACATGTGTATTTGAAATGTTTATTTACTAATGCCGTCTTCTCAGGCGTAGTATCTTAGATAATACAAGTACACATATTATCAGTAGCAAAATTACCAGCATAGTTACTAGTACATAAAAAGCGAATGGTGACAGTATGTTAACATGCTGTAAATGAATAAGAGTTAGCAACACTTATAAGCAGCCACGGGCCGTGGAGGGAGTTACGGTGGGGCAGGGAGGCAGGGAGGGGGAGGGGCAGGGTGGAGAGGGCTCCACCCTGCCCCTCCCCCTCCCCGCCTCCCTGCCCCACCGTACCTCCCTCCACGGCCCGCGGCTGCTTATATCTCACCCTCCCTAATACACATATTATATTATTTGCTAAGAAGGTCTGTTTGTGTTGGTTTAGGGCGTGCCCATACTTTAGTGTCTTAGATTTGAAGGAATCACATCAGCATACACCAGCTCTCTCTTCATGTGAACCGCATCAACTGTTGTGTATGTGTGTTCGGCAAAGCAATATAAAACCCGCCTCATGCCCAGAATTGGCAGAAGCTGCACTTATGTTATGAGTATGAAGTCGTGGAGATCAGACCTCATAACAATTCTGTATCGTGTTGTTCTTGAAACTTCAGCACTCGCTGTACAGATATAGTTTAACAAGCAAAGCAGATAGTAGAGCAATAACATATTATTCTCATGTAAACCACGATGAACTACTAGGTTGAAAGCTAAAGCAACAACTAAGTGTTGTGTGCAGAAGTTTCAAAAAAGGAAAAATGGCGTTTAAACCGGTAATGAGCCCATGCTAACTTAACACGGTGTAAAGATATCCAGGACCTAGATGACACCTCCCCATGATCCGGAAACGAACTGAATAAGATAATAGAAGTGCCATCTCATGAGAGCAGATTGCAACTTTATATGTGGACGGTCCGCAAGGTAAAACATTAAAAACTAGGAAAATTTAATGCTAAAGAAAAATAAAACAGCCAAGTACTTTATCGAGTCTTAAGCCAATAGGCAAGCTAAATAATAAAAACTTGACAAATAAGTCAATGAAATGCTAGTACTCAGCATATCAAACATGAAAAAGGTCTATGACATAACTGTGTATGCAAAATAAGCTGCAACAGCCTCCAATAGGAAGTCACCGTCTTCATCCGAAAAGAGTTCAGCCATCCAATTTAAAAGCGGAAAAGAACATACGTGCTCTCCCAGCACCGGATCCTCTATCACCATCAGAGGACAGCTCGGTGGGTTTTCAAGAAAGCTCTGTTCCAAGAAAGACTGTGTTGCCGCCAGTAAATTCCAGGGACCAATTAGTCCATGCATCAATGCCACAGCCATAATCCTTTCGCCAGGACAAACCAACTCATGATTAATGATAGGAGTCATCAGCTGATTAAAGTCGACGTCAGGAGAAACCGGTCCGCAGAGACACAAATCAATGGCCCAATCGAAATCACAGGTCAGGCAGTGAAATACAGGCTGGACACAGGTGAAGTAGGAGAATCGAAAAGATAATCCATATGCCGTGCTTAATATCGCCAACGGCATTGTGCCATAATATTCTAGCATGCGATTGCGGAACAGTGTCAGCAGCTGCAGGGCGGGAGCTTGCACAGGAGGGACATCCATATTTAAAAATGTAAAAAAGCACAAGAGCGTCCGCTGGTAATGCAAGTAAAAATGGGAATCCACGAAGCACAGTGGAAAAAATAGAATGAAAGAAAGCAGGGATGACTCCAAAGATTTTCTCAAATGAAGTCACGAGACCACTGGTAACAACTTTAAAAAAGTGCGCCAGAGCCTTTGTGGAGGACGCGTTAAAGATAGTCCGAACCATCTTGCTGAAATGGAAAGGCGAATCAGTATTGAAAAGGGTCTGCACCTCTGTACGGGTGTTCGCTATGTGAAGCACGAAAGTTTCACGGGTCGAACTCAAGGCCACCTCTCTCTGAGACAAAAGAGCTCTTATTCTTGCCATGCCGTTGAAATCTGCTCCCAAGGTTGGTATTTGTGGCCAGATTGAAAACTCCCTATGTTCATGTGTGGGAGGAAATAGAACATTTCTGCAGCAAATAACCCATTCACTTACTGTTACGATAAAAGGAATACTTTTAATTAACCCAGAACAATCTTCATTATTGAGCATCAAATAACTACCATTTTCCAACAACTTGAACGTGGGGATGATAGCAGGAACTGGCGTGCCTTGCAACACGCAAGCCATATTTGGTCGGTGTTTGTTGCATGAACCGTGTAACTGTATGTGCCTACACATTAGTGAATGATCTGGCGTCTCAGTGCATTCCTCTCCATTCAGATAAACTTCTTGATCATCTTTGAAACATCTGTATGTGTATGGAAGCGACCAGACCTCATGAAGAAAAGCACTACCTAAAGGTTCATAACGACCTATTGGTATATATTTCATACAATTTGAAAACTTATATAAAGCAAAAGGCAGCGTTATTAAACCGTGGATAAGGCACGTTGCCAAAAAACCCCCAATCCTCTGCTGATGATGTCACTGAGCATGTCATGAATGATGTAATATGTGACATCATCAGCAGTGGATTACGGGTAATAGTATCTCTAGTTTACTCCCCTATAGCTGTCTTTCTTTTAACATAAGTGTCTGTTTCCTTCCCTTATACTTACTGTTCTTTTTAAAAAAAAAAAAAAATTTGGTTCACTTCCGGTTCGCGTACCGGCGAGCGAACTGGGAAGCGAACTACGAGAAATAGAGGTTGGCACAGTTCCAAATATTGTACCAATTTTTTAATAACGGGGAGGTAGTTCTGAAAAGAACTATTTTTTTTTTGTTGTTTTATATTTTTTTTATTATTTTTCTGAACATTTTTTTACTTTTTTTGAATTTTTCTGAACAGTTTTATATTTTTGGGGGTTTTTCTTGGAGGGGGCAATGAAAACGATTCATTGTAAAGGGTTCAACAGGAGCAACAAAACAAAAAAAAAGTATTTATTATTTGGGGCGTTTCGTACAAACTTGCATATGATAGTCAATAGCTCTGTTGATCAGAGTGATGCTTCTTTCTCCGTAGCAAATGAATCCACTGCAATATACGCAGACTTGTTTTACTTCATGAAATCTCGTTTGTATATTTGGCACCATCTCCCTGCCCTCTGGTCCCGTTACTTCCGGTACAACAGATCTTCTGGCCATAATAGGGAGATTATCTAGGTCGTTACGAAACTGTGCAGCACTGTAGTTGTTAGGATGCCACCTAGTCATATGGCGATGCATTGTGTAGTTTCCGAAACTGTATTTTTTGTCGGTCCCTCTGGACAGTCTATCTTGACATATAAGGCAAGTTACGTATCTTGCATTTACTTTTTTCTGACCTTTGGGAATTTTAAAAAATTGCCAAATGAAGTTTTCTTTCCGGTGAGACGTCCTGGGCTCCTCAGGCAAAAAGTGCCTCTCTTCGTGCTCGTCGTCCTGTTCCTCTTCTTCCTCTTCTTGCTGAATTATAACTTGAGCAGGTGGTCCACTCTTCCTTGGATGTGGTGGAGGTGGTGGGGAAGCACCAGCTGAAGCTACTAAAGAAGCCATTGCTCACTGGTAACAAAGGGTCTTTCTCTCACAATGATGAAAGTCAGAGTGAGGAAAGAAGGAGGGATTTTCATCATTTGGGAAAAACAATAGTTCTCAACCAATGAAAAGTGTTCATTTTAGATTATATGACCTAGTCTTACATCATTAGGAAACCAAAAGTGAAATGAACCAATGAAAAGTGTTATTACCAAGTCACATGACCTGCTGTGTTTACGTTAAGCGCTTTGCAGGGCCTCCCGGTTTGCTTCCAGAAACCTGTGCTTTGCGACTCGGTAAGCGTACCAGTTCGCTAACGTAGCACGTCATATGACGTATCACGCGACAACGCGAAACGTCATGCGGACGGGAGGCGTCACGATGTTGTTTTCTAACGCGGCAGTTGCGGTAAAGAAACGTTTACCGGCTCGCGGTCTATTTCGCGGCATCAAGGCCAGCTAACGGGAAGCTTCCCGATTCGCGAAGCGGGAACGAAGAAAAAAAAATATTTAAAAAAAAAATTATTAATAAACATATAAAATATATTTTTGGATTTAAAGAAGAATACATTTTACAGCTACAGATATTAGCTGTTAAAAAACCAATGAAATTCACTGAAAAAACCATAGGTTATAGACCATATATAGTTAGGAATTAGCATTTACAAAACCTTGAAAATTCACTGAAAAAACCATAGGTTATAGACCATATATAGTTAGGAATTAGCATTTAGAAAACCTTATTTTACTCACACAAAACCATTGAAATTCCATATATAGTTAGTTGCACTAACTATATATCGCGCACCCGCAATCCACTGCTGATGATGTCACATATTACATCATTCATGACATGGTCAGTGACATCACTGATGATATCACTGATGACATCTCAAATGACATCACTGATGACATCACTGATGACATCTCAAATGACATCACTGATGACATCATGACACACCAATACCAGTTACTACATACGCACTCACTGATTCCTACGTCTACACACACATTCACTCATTCACCCATACAATCACTCATACATACAGTCACTCATTATTACAACACTATCATATGCACTCATACACCTATGCAGACAGTCACACACTGCCACTCATCCATGGAGTTACTCACACACCAAGTCAGTCCTGTAAAGAATCAATCACACTTCCATTTCTTCATCTATACAGTTAAACACAGAACACCATACTTCAGTGACATCACTGATGACATCACTAATGACATCACTGATGACATCTTAAATGACATCACTGATGACATCATGACACACCAATACCAGTTACTACATACTCACTCACTGATTCGTACGTCTACACACACATTCACTCATTCACCCATACAATTACTCATACATACAGTCAGTTATTATTAGAACACTATCATATGCACTCATACACCTAGTCAGTCCTGTGAAGAATCAATCACACTTCGATTTCCTCATCTATAGTTAAACACAGAACACCATACTTTTCACACATATACTAACACATACTTACTCTCTTATACAATCACTGATACAAGTACACATTGATATGCACAGCGTCACACACCTCCCAGCCAGCCACACACACACACTCAGTCTTCCATCCATCCAGTCATTCTTCAATATGTAAAACGTATTTAAACTTTACAAAAACACACAGACACTAGATGATGTCATCAGTGATGTCATCAGTGATGTCACTGACCATGTCATGAATGATGTAATATGTGACATCATCAGCAGTGGATTGCGGGTGCGCGATATATAGTTAGTGCAACTAACTATATATGGAATTTCAATGGTTTTGTGTGAGTAAAATAAGGTTTTCTAAATGCTAATTCCTAACTATATATGGTCTATAACCTATGGTTTTTTCAGTGAATATATATATATATATATATGTGTGTGTATATATATATATGTGTGTGTGTATATATATATGTATATATATATGTATATATGTATATATATATATATGTATATATATATATATATATATATACACACACATATATATACACACACATATATATATATATGTATATATATGTATATATATGACCGTTAATTGATGCACTTTAATTTTCACATGGTGTGTGAATAAAATATCTTAAAACCTAACCTGTTGCAGTGCCGTGACTCCGTCCATAAAGACTTGTGGTGAGGAGAGACGAAGGGAATATATATATATATATATATATATATATATATATATATATATATATATATATATATATATATATATATATATATTACCTACTGGCGGTCGCCAGTAGGTATATATAGTTAGGATTTTTTCTCTATGGGATTTTTGAAAATTCTATGTCTAATAACTTTGGCGTTTGTGGACGGAATTGGCTGAAATTTTCAGGAAAATGGCACATTTTGTTTCTGAGCAGCCCCTGAAAATTTTGGGGGGGTTCGTCAAGGGGGGGCCGAGAAAAAAGGGGGGTCCCAAAACGCGTTTTTCCCATGTTAATTTCCATAGGGCGGTTGGCCTCACTTTTAGCCCGAACGGCTGAATGGATTTGCACGAAACTTGGCAAAATTGTAGGGACTGGTAGCCCGATGTGCCTTTTGTAGGTCTCAATATATGTGCTCCAGTGGATTTTGAGAAATTAACGTTTAAAAAAAGATATATATCTGTAAGCGCGCTCTGGGCAGCGCTCCAGGACGCGTACTTTTCGCGCAACGGAGCTTTGTGAAGCGAAGCTGATTGGTTCTCTGGCGTCTGTCAACATTCCAAAAAGTCCGTAGCGGCCGCCATCTTGTCTCTCGGTAGGATCGAGAGACAAGAGGAGGCCAAAACAAAGGGGCAAATAACCATAAGGGGGCATAGTAGATCCTCCCTGACCCCCTAGGTTTAATGTGGAGGCTTTAAAACGGCCCCGCGGGGCAAAAAAAAAAAAAAATTTTTTTTGTTTTTTTGCGTGGGTAGCGCCCGGTCCGGGAACCGGGAAGCTTTCTGGGCAGCGTACTGCAATGAAAAATGAATGATAGACTTTTCAAATACTGTTGTTAATTGATTGTTGGTTTTGTTGATTATTTTTTATTTTTTTTTATTTTTTAAGGATTGTTTATTGTGTTTAATAATTTATTAAACTTTCTAACGCGGCACGTCATATGACGCATTACGCGACAACGCAGGTCCAGAATATAGTCAAAATGTCTCCACCAACCAGCGGACGGCACACAACCCCTTTCAGCAGGCTAAATAGTTCTGTTAAATGACAACAGAAGGGACAGGCAACAAGAACCATCAGTCAAAGAGGGGAGGGCAAGTTCTTCTCTACCGGGTCACGTTGGAGCGCTACCGGAACTGATCGAATTGGTAGTCTACAGTGTTTCTGGATGTTTCAGACTGAAGCTGGCGTTAGCATGAGAGCACCACCATTTCGTAGCTCCGTCGTGGCCATTCCACGAGCAATCATGCTAGGCGCTCCCCACCAGAAGCCTGCGGGAGTCGGGGGCCCCCAAGACTTTTGTAGAATCTTCAAGGATGAGGGGACGCTTTCGAGAATGGAGCCCAAGCTCTAGCAGACAAGCGTCCGAGTTCCAAGGTGTCGCAGGCCCATTTTAGTGGACCACGCCCAAATCTGAAGAGATGGCCGCCATTTTGAGAGTCCTGTGGCAGCCGCCTATCGCTGCACCGCAAGAGCGGGAGCAACTCAAGTACATGGTGAGCGAGACGCTGTAGTCGAAAGAGCGGGCGGTAAACAGCTGAATAGCGGAAGAGGCACAGTGTAGCAAAAGCGGGCTGAATGGCAAATGAAACGGAAAAGGGGTGCCCCACTACAGCGTGTCTTTAGGTGAAACGGATTGTGGGACAAGGTGAAGAATGGAAGAGTCACCAAAAGGAAAAAAGTTCCGCTTGACCCCGGGAGCCGGCCACCTATGTCGGGGGCGATCTCAGGCCACACCAGGGCAACACGACTTGGGGAGGGGGCCGGAGCCAAGCGCCCCCTCCGAGTCCGCGACATGACACCGTCCCTCGGGGGCCTCCGTCAAGCGGTTCAGGGTGGCACCGCATCACAACAGCCCCCACTTACTTTAAGAATAGTGAAGATGAAGCAATTGCAAATAGGCTTCAGACAATGTTACAAGCACTCCTCAAAACTTTGAACTTTCAGAGTGCATGAGTTGGGACAGCGAGGGGTGATTTGGTTTCTCGGACTGTTTTTCTGGTCTCTCACCACTGGCATACTTTAACGTTTTCTTGTTTCTAGGACATTAATAGGTTTTATCATTACGTTATGTTATCGTTTCTTTGTTTGTTGTTTAATAAAAGTTCATGTTCATCAGTGGCCTACTGATTTTCGTTTTCCTATTTTTTTCTTTCCAGGTTGTTTCATGGTAAAGTTTCTGTTAACAGGATACAGTGATCACTTCGTTATTATTGCATATGTCCTTTTCACTAGGGGTGCTCTCTGGTCGGGCCAGATGACGTATCTCTAGTAAATGGTCCGGGTGAAAAAGGTGCATCAATCAGTGGGGAGTAGATAGGCGTGACAGATTACAACGGGGGAGAAAGGTCCGCATTACGTACCCTTTCACTACTTGCAAAGATTTTCCTACGTTTATTTGCAAACAGGGAATACCTCCAAAAAGAACTAATTCCCAAACAGTCAATGTTCGGACAATCAATCAATCAATGAGGAATGAAATAGGTACGACGTGTTAAAGGCTTGCGTTACCTACCCTTCACTATCTGCAAAGGGAGAGAGAATATTCCTATTCTTCCTCGTTTGCAGGTAGAGAAGATCCTTAAGAGAATTAACTTCGAACAATTCAATGCTCGATTGAAACAATCAACAAGGGGTACTGTGAACACAAATGAACGCCGCTTATGTACATACGCATTGCTATTTTCAACAGGTTGTTCCTAATGTTTCTATTTTAGCGAGGTCAAAAAGAGATCCCATTAGTGGCCTACTGATTTTGCTCGATTCCTTTTGTTTTTTTACACGATTTTTCGCTATCTGCAAAGACTAAACAGAGTATTGCGACTCTGTGCTTGTTTGTAAATAGAGAATGAACCAAAGAGAACAATCAATCAAATGGAGAGAGAAGCAGGCACGACGTATTACAAAGGGGGCAAAGGGCTGCGTTAACTACCCTTCACTATCTGCAAAGAGAGAGTACTCCTAATAGAAATGAGGGGTGGGGGGCAGTATTCAAAGCAGATCAGTGTGCATAAACACGAAAATGTTTTTACTTACCACGTACTTGACATTCGACAGCTTATGATATTTGCTATTAAAAAACCATTGAAATTCACTGAAAAAACCATAGGTTATAGACCATATATAGTTAGGAATTAGCATTTACAAAACCTTGAAAATTCACTGAAAAAACCATAGGTTATAGACCATATATAGTTAGGAATTAGCATTTAAAAAACCTTATTTTACTCACACAAAACCATTGAAATTCCATATATAGTTAGTTGCACTAACTATATATCGCGCACCCGCAATCCACTGCTGATCATGTCACATATTACATCATTCATGACATGGTCAGTGACATCACTGATGACATCACTGATGACATCTCAAATGACATCAATGACCACATCACTGATGATATCATTCATGTGACAATACAATGCATCTCCTCACGTTTTAATATAACCTCTGTTTCACCCAGTGTTAAATACAGAGTATAATTTTTGAAACCATTGACACACCAATACTAGTTACTACATACGTACTCACTGATTCCTACGTCTACACACACATTCACTCATTCACCCATACAATCATTCATACATACAATCACTCATCTTTACAACACTATCATATGCACTCATACACCTATACAGACACTTACACTCTGCCACTCATCCATGGAGTTACTCACACACCTAGTCAGTCCTGTAAAGAATCAATCACACTTCCATTTTCTTGTCTATACAGTTAAACATAGAGCACCTTACATTTTCAAACATACACTAACACATACTTACTTTCTTATACAATCATTGATACAAGTACACATTGATCGGCACAGAGTCACACACCTCCCAGCCAGCCACACACACACTCAGTCTCCTATACAAATACTTGGACAATCAATCAATAACCCATATAGTTAATCATATAGCTACTGATCAACACATGCAGCAGTTTACAGAACAACAGACATAATGATGCACAAATTAAGACAGTTTAGTCACTAACCCATGCACTCAGTGAGACACATTTAATCACTCACTCATACATTCAGTCATGCACCTACTAAATCCTTCGTCCAGACACTTATACATCTACTCATTCTTCAATATGTAAAACATATTTAAACTTTACAGAAACACACAGTCACTGGATGATGTCATCAGTGATCTCATCAGTGATGTCATTTGAGATGTCATCAGTGATGTCATCAGTGATGTCATTTGAGATGTCATCAGTGATGTCATCAGTGATGTCACTGACCATGTCATGAATGATGTAATATGTGACATGATCAGCAGTGGATTGCGGGTGCGCGATATATAGTTAGTGCAACTAACTATATATGGAATTTCAATGGTTTTGTGTGAGTAAAATAAGGTTTTTTAAATGCTAATTCCTAACTATATATGGTCTATAACCTATGGTTTTTTCAGTGAATATATATATATATATACATATATATATATATCGATGCTCCAACAGCCCCTCTCCCAGCCGAGAGAGAGGTAGAAAAGCAGCACTCGCGGGGTGGGTTTCAGAGTTTCTTTATTTCTTTTTAGTGCAGACGCGTTTCGGGCAAAGCCCTTTGTCAATGTAATTACAAAACGCTAACAGGAAGACATTATATGCAGTGCGTTACTACTGATGGAAACTGAAAATGGACTACCCGACTCAGAACCGCGGGCGCCATATTGGAATGTGCAATGTAACTTTGTTACCATGATCACAGGGCAACAGATTACCTTTTCTCAGTATCATTCATTTGGTTATTAAGCTGTGAATCAGCATGCATTCAACGTTCAATTAATGATTATTGTGACCAAAAATATATACATGAGCTAAAGCAGGTACATTTTAGATATGCTAAAATTTACATGTAAATTTCATCCGTCTTTATCCTCTTATTTACTGTACATGGTTACTCATTTTGTCACAGAAAATAAATACAAATGCCCATTCGATCAAACATTCCATTATTATCTTGCCGTGGATCGGCTTAGGCGGCTCCTATTGCTAGAAACCGCTAATAATGACCAGGGGAGAACCCCCAGGTCAACACAGATTCCATCAGATTAGAGTGAGACAGCAAGCAATTGACTGATGCAGTTTATTTGCCCAGATGGATGGCTAATTCCTCGCCACTATTCAGACCATTTGGAATTTTGGTCTGTAGGTCAATAATGAAACGAGACTCCAAACGTCTTAACTTTAAGAGTCTGTTCCCACCCCTTTCACTCTCTGGAACTTGGTCAACCCCAAAGTATTGTAACAGATCTCTGTTGCTGCGATGTTTAATGGCAAAGTGTTTGGCAACAGGAGAAGTCAGATCCTTGTTGGCTATCGCCCTCATGTGTTCCAGGATTCTTAACTTCACACTTTTTATGGTGCTCCCTATATACTTAAGGTTGCAGGGGCATACTAGACAATACACCACATACGGTGTCTGACATGTGATGAAAGACCCAATGTTTTTCTTCCTTGTGACCCCAGGGATATCGTAACCCAAGACCCTTTTGCTGTAAGCACAGGCCTTGCATTTGCCACAAGGATAGAATCCTTTCATTTCAGCCAGAGTGTTCGTCCTAGCAACGGGAGTCTCTAGGTGGCTGTGTACCAGTAAGTCCTTGATGGACTTCGTTTTTCTGAAAGTTACTAGTGGGTTATTGGGAATGTCTACCCCAATTATGGGGTCAGTCTTTAAGATATGCCAGCTGTGGCGTAAGATTCCTTTGAGTTGATTGGAATTGTTGCTATAGGATGTTATTAAACGGAATTTGCCCTCATCTGTTTTGTTGGAATTTGTTTTGTCTTTCAGTAGTTCTGCTCTGTCTATCCCGGACACTCTTTTCAGAGTTTCGGTCAAGAGAGCCTGGTTGTAACCTCTTTGTTTGAACTGGACAGACTGTCTTTTGCTGCTTTCTGGAAGTCCTCATCACGTGAGCAATTCCGTTTAAGACGCAAGAGCTCCCCGTAAGGAATACTTCGTTTCAGGTTCGTCGGGTGTGCGCTTTCAGCGTGTAAGACGCTGTTGCCAGCAGTAGGCTTGCGATACAGGGATGTTGTTACCTGGTTATCAATAATAGTTACACGAAGGTCGAGGTAGCTCACTGCCACTGAGCTAACCTCGCCCGTGAATCTAAGATTGACATTGTTGTTGTTTAAATGCGAGATATACTCTCTGGCACTCTGTTCCGACCCCCTCCATACCAGGAAGAGGTCATCGATGTATCTGTGCCACTTGACCACATTAGTGGTCCAAGTGGTGTTTCCCTCTGACCAGGCCACCTGCTCCTCCCACCAGCCTACGAATAAATTCGCATAGCTAGGGGCGAAGCAGGTTCCCATGGCGGTCCCAGAGATCTGTTTAAAGAGTTCTCCCTGAAAGAGAAAAATGTTATTTAACAGGCAAAATTCTGTTAACTCTAGCAACATGGTACTATGTCCCGCATATTTTAGTGGTCTCTTTTTCATAAAATATTCCACTGCTTTCAAGCCTTGCGCATGATCAATACACGTGTATAAGCTCGTGATATCCATCACAATCATAACATACATGGGATCCCACACTAGGTCTTGTAGTTGTACGATAAATTCCTTTGTATCCCTAATGTATGAGGACAATTGGAGCACTGACTGAAACAGGAAATGGTCAATGAACACCGAAAGATTCTCTGTAAGGCTGCCCATTGATGAAACTATTGGGCGGCCAGGCGGTGTTTTGAGATCCTTATGAACTTTGGGCAGATGATAAAAAGTGGGGATTACAGGATGGTTTGAACGTAAAAAGAGATGTTCCTCAGTGCTTAACATATCTTTATTGTGCCATTTCTGTATAAGCTTGTCATATTCTTGGATGCTCTCCTGATATTTCCTCATAGTAGTGAGTTCATAATGTTCTTGGTTCGAGAGTTGTCGTTTCGCTTCCCCTACATACATGTCCTTAGTCATTATAACTACATTTCCTCCTTTGTCGGAAGGCTTGTAGATCACAGAGGTGTCATCCTGGAGACTTTTTAGGGCTTTCCTTTGTCCCATAGTCAATGGGTTTGTGACATTCTCTTTTGTGTTCTTTTTGGACGTGCGTAGTTTAATTAGATCTTTTATCACAGTCTCTGAGAAAATATCGATCGCATCTTGGGCCATTTGTGGTAGGAAATGCGAAGTAGGTTTGAAAGGACTCTGTGGGGCTTCCTGATCTATGCCTACCTTCCTACTTCTTTGAGTTAAACTCGATTTTTCAGAATCACTCACTGTTGTTTCCGATCTTATCTCTGGTGGGTGGGAGGAGCAGGTGGCCTGGTCAGAGGGAAACACCACTTGGACCACTCATATGGTAAAATTGGCACAGATACATCGATGACCTCTTCCTCGGTAGGATCGAGAGACAAGAGGAGGCTAAAAGCGAAGGGGCAAATGACCATAAGGGGGCATAGTAGATCCTCCCTGACGGGGCGTGGCTTGGGCGCCGATGGTGATGGTCGCCTGAGAGCTCGGCTCCGGGACTGAGCCCGTGATTATCCTGTAAATCGGAGGCTGCGGGGCACCCCGAACCCCGCATTCTGCTGGACGGACCGACGACGACCTGCCAGGGCCCTTGCTGTTGCTCGGACGAGTGGTGATCCGGCGTAAAACCGAAGTTTGCGGATCCAACATGGCGCCCGGACTTCATTGTCCCCCTAGCCGGATCCATTGAACTGGAGGAGCGCCGCCGGCGGCGTCTCGCCCCCGGCTTTGCCATCCCCGGCTGATTTGTGCACTAGATATCGGTCGGATCGGACTTTCCACAACGAGAATGCACTCGGTTGGGTAACCGGGCGGATGCCCACGTTATAGTGGATCCCGTGAGCGGACGTCTGGTGAACCAGGCGGTGGCCGCGCTCACGACGCCGCACCTAGCTACAGTTTCCTGGCCTGTCCACTCCCATGGGAGGCGCGACACTCTGGCGCCACAAATCGTCCGGTGGAGTTGGTGACCCTCACCCCGGGACTTTAGCGGCTGTGCGGGCCTGCCCGACCTGGCGGCGGTTGTCTCCGCCCCCTTATCGGTGCCCTCGGACGCCGTGGTGGTGGCGCGAGCCGAAGTGGAGAAGTTCCCGCAGGCCCTGGAGAAGGAGGTCTCCGATACTCGACTTAAGACCCAGTGACCGGGAGGGTCGCGGTCGGCATCTGCCCCCGGAGACGCATGCTCCTGGACCATCACGGAGTACCCCCGGCGACATGGGGAAACCTAGAGGAGCCAAGGGGGCTACCCCAACCGCCTCAGACTCGGAGACCCAGGACAGAGAGGAACATGGGGACCCAAGGAGTTCTGGTGGTGCGTCGATGCAACAGCAGTTCGACCGCGTCCTGGAGGCGATAGCGACCACGCGATCGGCCCTCCAACAAGACATTGCCCAGGTGGCGACGAGCCTTGGTCTCCTTAGAGCGGACCACGGCAAACTGTCGGACCGGGTCAAGGAGGTGGAGAGCTCGGTGAAAACCTTGGAGCCGGCACAGCGAACCTTGGCTGCGTCTATGAAGGATGCCTTATCCCGGATTGCGACCCTAGAGCAGAGAGCGGAAGATGCGGAAGGCCGCAACAGGAGGAACAACATCCGCGTGGTGGGCCTTCCGGAAAAGATCGAGGATGGCGACATGCTGGCGTACTTGGAGGCCTGGCTCCGTGACACGGTGGCCCCGGAGGGGCTGTCCTCCTTCTACACCTTGGAGCGTGCCCACAGAGTCCCGGCGCGGCCACCGCAGCAGGGGCGTGCCCCGAGACCAGTGGTGGCGCGGTTATTACACTTTCGGGACAGAGACTTCATCCTCAATGCCGCCAGGCATAATGGCCCATTCAAAGTGGCGAACAGTCAGGTGAACATCTTCCCGGATTACACCTACGAAACTCAACGCAGGCGGTTCTCCTTCCTGGCGGTCAAGCGCGAGCTCAGGAGCGAGGGCATCCAGTACTCGCTACTCTATCCTGCTAGGCTCCGCATCATTGTCGATGACAAGACTCAATTCTTCGACACCCCGGAGGATGTCTGTGCCTGGCTCGAGCTTTACAGAGCAGGGAAAGATGGCTTCGGCTCCTCATCCCAACAGGCGGAGGGGCCGGAACAGAGACGGCGATCCTGGAGGATTAGGAATCGCCGTGGCCGCTCAGGGGGGCCCTCAACTGCAGAGACGTCGACGGAGCGGAGGGGAGTGCTGGAGGTGTTATCTGAGTTGTCTGGCGCACGGGACGATGCCATTGAAGAGGAAGCGGACCCGGGTGACGAGGGGGCACAGTCGGACTCCGAGGACTCGGTGACCGATAGCGCCCATACACCGGTGATCACACCGAAGTCGGCGGAAGACCTTCTGGATGGACAGGGGTAACGGGTTAAGCTACCTCATTTTGGGAGGAGGCCCGGCAGGGGGGAGGCGGTTGCCGTCACTTGATGCTGACAACGAGGGCGGGGAGGGTGGGGTGCCCCTGTTTTTGCCCCGAGGGTCTTTGGTACTGTTTTGGGCTTGTTTTAGTCCTGGTAGCCTGAGCGTCGAGGGCCCACTGCCTCCGCCCGGCCCGCACCTGGCCCTTAAGGCCTTCCTACGGTGGCGACCGCAGGATTAGTAGGGGTTATTGGGTTGTTAGAGGGCAAGGTTTGGATGGGATCTGGATGGTGCTGTTTGGGTCCTGTTCTAGGGAGGGTGGGTGGGGGTTTGGTTCGTTCTTGGGTTGTTTGGCCTTGGTTGGGGAAAATGGCCGCCATCAGTGCTGGGAGGTATGATGTACTTTTTTTGTGGGGACCCGGATGGGGAGACTGTGCGAGGACAATATGGGACAATGGCTGATGTTGCTAATTTGAAATGTGTTACTTGGAACGTGCGGGGGCTTCATACTATGTCCAGGCGCCACAAAGTCCACGCTTATTTAGTGCGTAGGGGAGTGCAAATGGCGCTGCTGCAGGAAACTCATCTGAACAAGGCGGAAGGGGCGGCGCTACAGCGTAGATGGAGGGGGCAGGTCTTCTACACATCGTACTCCGCGTATGCCAGGGGGGCGCTAATTTGGGTTAGAGCTGGGGTCCCCTTCCAGGTCACGAACACAGTGATAGATCCAGAGGGGCGTTACGTGGCCATTTCGGGCACTTTAGGAGGGAGGGACTTGAACGTTTGCTGTATGTACGCTCCTAATATAGACCAGACTGCCTTCCTTTCCAGGTTATCGGGCTCGTTGGCCCACTTCTTTTCCGGGCCCCTTTTGCTTGGAGGAGATTTCAACTCAGTAGTGGACGTAGACACTGACCGCTCACATCCACCCCTTCCCGATTCTCCGGTTCGTCGCACGGCTAAGGGTCGTAAGGATTGGCAGACCCACTGGGGTCTGACGGATATCTGGAGGGCGCATCACCCCACTTCTAGGGACTATTCATACTTCTCGAGCCTACATGAGTTGCATGTCAGACTGGATGGATTTCTTGGTTCGCCCGAACTGGTTTCGGCAGCGGTCCGATCTGAGTACCTGTCCAGGACCATTTCAGACCATAACCCCCTCCTGCTGGACCTTCGCTGGCTCCCCGGGGCGCCGGCGGTGCCCACCTGGAAGTTACGACCCGAGATTCTTGAGGACAGTGTTTTCAGGACGGACCTGGGGGATAAGGTATCGGAATATTTTGCGTCCAACAGCGGCACCGCGAGTACAAGAGCGTTAGAGTGGGACGCTTTTAAGGTAGTGGTGAGGGGTTACTGCATCTCTAAAAAGGTGGGCATGAGGCGAGTTATCCTAGCTGACTTAGACGCAGCGGACCGGAAACTCCGCGAGCTGGAAGTTCGCCGCCCCGGGTGCCCGGAATTACAGGTACACACGGCGGGGGCGAGGGAGAAGGTGGCGGCGGAGGTCGCTGTTTTGACTACAAGGCCTACATGGTCCGGTCCATCGCGGAGGGGGACAGATCGAGCGCGTTGTTGGCATGGCTGGCCAACCCTACGCGTCAGTCCTCATTGACGACAAGTATGCGTAAGGCGGACGGAACCGAGGTATACACCCAACCGGAGATTCTCAGCTGCTTCCGGCATTATTACGAAAGTTTATACCGCAGTCGCTCCGCCCGAGACCCTGACCGGCTCGATAATTATCTGCGCCCACTGGAGCTCCAAACAGTGGAGGGCGAAGTGGCGAAAGCCCTGGGGTCCGACATAGAATTGGGGGAGATCCGCGGTGCCATTAAACGGATGGCGAGAAATAAGACCCCGGGGGCCTGGACGGCCTGCCCGTGGAGTTTTATGCAGCTTATGCTGACCTCCTGGCCCCTAGGTTATTGGTGGTCTACAGAGAGGCGAAGAGGCTGGGGCGGCTCCCGAGCTCGATGTGTGAGGCGTTGGTGGTTCCTCTCCTTAAACCAGGAAGGGACTCGTCAGACCCGGGGTCTTATCGTCCCTTATCGATGCTGACGGTGGACTATAAGATACTGAGCAGTGTCTTGGCCTCGAGGCTGCTGGGACACATGAGTTCCCTGGTGCATGAGGACCAAGCAGGTTTTATCCCAAGGCGTAACACGACTATGAACATTCGCAGGTTGTTCCGTTTGCTAGGGGAACCGTTTGTGGACGCCCCGTCCCCGGTTGTCTTATCGGTGGACCTAGAGAAGGCTTTTGATAGCCTGGAGTGGGACTACCTTTGCACGGTGCTGCGGAGATTCGGCCTCGGAGAGGGCTTCATCAGATGGACCGCGGTTCTCTATGCCTCTGCATCGGCCAGGGTCCGGGCGGGACCACTGATTTCCTCGCAATATCCGGTAGAACGAGGCACGAGGCAGGGGTGTTCGTTGTCCCCACTTCTCTTTGCACTGGCGGTGGAACCTCTCGCGCTGCATCTTCGATCGGGAGCCCACTATATGGGCCTGTGGACGCCTTCGGGCCCGCACTACGTTTCGCTGTATGCAGACGATCTGTTGCTCTTCCTAGAGGACCCCCTCGACGCTTTACATGGAGCGGCGACGGCGCTCACGGAGTTTGGGGAGGTTTCGGGCCTCCGGGTGAATTGGTCCAAGACCTGTCTTTTCCCGGTTCGTAAGGGTGCCCCCGCCCCTACTCCAAGTAGGGAGATTAGATGGGAGCCCGACTGCTTTAAGTACCTGGGGGTATTCGTCTATCACGACCCATCCGACCTCCTAGATGGGAACATTGCCCGCAGCACTCGAGCACTTCGAGGCTGCATGGACTTCTGGGCCACGCTGCCGCTCTCGGTGGCGGGACGGATCGCTCTGCTTAAAATGGTGGCGCTTCCCAGGCTCTTATATTATTTCCGGACACTACCGATCTGGGTCCCACCGGCCACGTTTCGACTATTACGATCTATGGTGGTCGGATTCCTCTGGGGCTCGGGCCGCCGTCGGGTGGCCCTCAAGACCCTGATGAGGCCGAAGGATGAGGGGGGGCTTGCGGTGCCGGACTTCGAAAAGTATTATCTGGCGGCGCAGCTCCAGACCTTCACCCAGGCGATCGCCCGGGAATTTCGAGGCCCGGAAGACAGACGGGGGACGGGCATGGCCAGGCATGTTCTCTCCTTCATAGTGCTGCGGCAACGTTTGGCCCTGCGGGATTTGTCGTTGGAGGAGCGGACCGTCCGCCTATGTTGGAATCGGGCTCACGCCCGAGGCCATCTGAGAACACCATATGCGCCCGAAATACCTTTGGGGATGCTGACGGCCCTCCCCCATGGAGGCGATTGGTCGCGATTGGCGGCCTGGGAGGACGCTGGCTTACAGCTGGTTGGGGATCTGTATGAGGACGGGGCGCTCTTGCACTTCCAGGATCTTATCGACCGCTTCGAGATCCCCCGTGGTGACTTTCTGTTGCACTCGGCCATTGTTCGAGCGATCCAGGCGCACTGGAAGAGCGGGCAGGAGGAACCCACCTTATCTCCGGTGTGCCAATACGTGATGATGTCTGCGGGCACGGTGAAGGCGGTCACTTGCCTTTACGGCAGATTGATCAACGAGGGGTTGGCTCCTCTCACTACTTTGAGAAACCGCTGGGAGGAGGACATTGGCAGGGAGATCCCGGAGACGACCTGGTCCCAGTTGGTGCGGCGAGCCTGGAAGGGCACACGCCACGCCCGTTTTCAGCTGGTCCACTATTACGTTCTCCATAGAGCATATCTGACCCCAGTGAAAATTAAACGATATTTTGCCACGAATTCGGCGGATTGCCCTAGGTGCCCGGCTCAGGAGGCGGACCTCCTCCACATGTTATGGGCCTGCCCGGGATTATCATCCTACTGGGTGGAAGTGGGGAAGACCCTGGAGGAGGTGACGGGGAGATCCTTATCATTTGATGCGGCGGTGGGACTCCTACACTGGTTCCCTCATACCCCTAAGAATAAAATCTCCAGCAAATTTATCGACCTAGGGCTCCTTCTTGCTAAGCGAGAGGTGACCAGGAACTGGAAGGCACGAGTGGGTCCGACAGGAGGTCGATGGCACAGCGAGCTCTTGAAGTGGGCGGCGGGGGAGAGCACCCTGAGATACCAACTGGCTGGGAGGCAGCGTAATGAGAAGGCGCAGGAGGCAGCGTTGGAGTGGGAAATGTTAGTGCAGGCCCTCAGGGATTATTGCGCCCCCAGCGACTCTGAAGGTGAAGAAGCGACTCGCCCGAGTCCCATTAAAAGGTTTGCACTATTATTCCTGTTGCTTTCCCCGTGGGTCCCATAGTAGATCCTGTTGCGGTTGTTCTCAGGCGCTGATGGCGGGGTTGGGTGGGATTTACTTTGGTTAGTAGTATTTTGAGGGTGGGGGTTTTTCTTTTGGGTTTATAGGCTTGTTTGGAAAAGCAGATGACGGACAGTGGATCATCCGGACCAGCTCTGACATCCTTCTGAGCCCCCATTGAATTTCGCCGCCCGACCCCAGGGTTGTGGGCCGGAAGGCTGTGTACGGAACTTACGGTGCGGGGACAGAGGGTTGTATTTCGCTGATATTGCTTGTGTTATTATGCTGGTCGATTTTGTACCGATTTACTAATTCCTGCAATAAAAATATATTTTAAAAAAAATAAAAAAATAAAAAAAATAGTAGATCCTCCCTGACCTCTTAGGTTTGATGTACCATTTTGCCAAGTTTGGTGTAATTCCGTTTAGCCATTCAGGCTGTAGACGTATCTAAATGTCCTATGGAAAATTGCATGGGGAAAACACATTTGAAAGTGTTGAAATTTAGAACCAATTAAAATGTTACTTTGGTTTTGTATTTGTGTGTGATGAAAGTTAATTGGTTATGTATATATCTAAAATGAGAGGAAACCACAGCCATTTTGTGATACTACTGTCTGAGGTACATTTGTGAGGAATTTTTGGTGGTCAATTGCTGGTGTTTGATTTACACAGTACTAACACTTCTCCTACTTTTAAAAAGGTGAGTTGTTAATTTGTAAGGGGAACTATGTTGTACACTTGAAGATAATTTGAAAAATGTTTTCTGTTATTTATTTACAGTCCTTCTGTTATACTAAATACTTGATAAAGTTAGTTTTATATTATGTATTACTAAAAACGATAAATGAAAGTGATTATTTTTTTCTGCAATTTACAGCAAGCAATTTCAAAATAAAATGGCTCACAATGAAGAGACCGTGGCAATTTCTTTTGAATTATACACTACATGTATTGAAATTGAGAGCACCAATAATGAAATATTGTCACAAGGAGGAGATGACTTGAATGATTTTTTGGATCAATCTGTTGATGGCGAATTTATCGAATGTTTGGAGACCATAGAGTTAGAAGAATCATCATTGCAGACTTTTCATGAGGAGATTCCAGATGAGATGATTGAAGAGGAAATTCCTGATGAGGACATGTTACTAGTTCTTTCAAATTTTGAAAATTCAGAAGAATAAATTTATATTTAGAAATCAAAAATTGTTTGAGACATTATTCATTTTTATTTTTAATTTATGAGGTTGTAGCGAAGTGATTGTAGTATAAAATGAGACTTATAGTATAGAGTGCAACATTTTTATGTTACATGGTAAGTTTACTCATATTTACTTTCCTTCTCCCACTATATTATCTCCAATGTGTATTTGACATCTCTTCTTCATCTCCGGCCTCCTTTCTCTCACTGTCTGTCTCTGATGCATCTTATCGCTGCCATTTTGTGTAATTACAGAAGAGAGTAAAAAAAAATAGTTCGGAACGTGAAAAGGGGGCAAAGTAGAGTACCCCTCACCTCCTAGGCCTTCTCAGGCGGTCCCAAAAGGATCAGTTTCTGCTTTCCTGAGAGATTATGGTATGAGTTCCATATACCACAATAACTTGCATTACAACATGCAAGATATCTATCTCCTATTACCAACTTTTGGAGATATTCGCGCTAAGCGCGAATATCTCCAAAAACTAACACCTGCCCTGAGCAGTTCTTAGCCATGTTATCCAATGGGAGGTGGATAACATGGCTAAGAGCATTAGCTCGGTAATGCATGAATATCGCTGACTTTTTAGCGATATTCATGCATTGCGGCCGTTTTTTATCGCATTTGCGATAAACCTTGATAATAGCAAGGTTTATCTTCGAAAATTTCTGACGATGCTTAGCGGTAAAAAATTCGTTGCTAAGCATCGTTAGCGATAAATATCGCTTAACTTTGGTAATATGCACCAACGTCTGTTAACGTTCGATTCGAAGGAAATGAGGAAGTGTTGAAAAACATTGTCTGCGCCATCTTGCCTTTTTTGAAATGCCACACTTTTGTCGTGCACGGCAGCCATTTTAGATGCCTTGACCAGACCCACTCTCTGCACGCTGTCGATCCTTAGCATGGCTCCCCACCTTCGCAAGCATCTTCCCCAGGCACTGGTCACCCCCGCTCTCTGTGTTATGCATGGGCAATAAACCTCCCCCCATCTGCGCTGCTCTTACTTGAGAATCACACTCTGTGCCCGCCCGACACCTCCCTTTCGCCCTATTCACTACCGCACCCTCTGACACTCCTCTTCCTCTGTGTCCGATTGTCCAGGCTATCAGCTAGCCCTGCAGATGTAGTTTATGGCCCCAGCTGTAAAGAATCACCCCTCTTCAAAGGAGTTATAGTAGATCAAGGCCCACACCCGATGAGATCCGTCACACCACACGTGTTCCTACTATCTGAAAACCATCCTGTATTGTGATTGGGGAGGGGACCGAGCCTGAAGCGGAAGATTCCAGGGATGACTCTTTGTACATCAAAGTTTTTACAATTATGTGTCATATTAAAAATATATAGCACTCCAACAAAGTAGTAGGATTATAAAACTTTAATAACTTATAAATATATATAACAAAACAAAAACAGTCAAAACATTTAAACAACGAAGAGACCGTGGCAATTTCTTTTGAATTATCCAATACATTTATTGAAATTGACAGCACCAATAATGAAATATTCTCACAAGGAGGAGATGACTTGAATGATTTTTTTGATCAATCTCTTGATGGCGAATGTATCGAATGTTTGGAGACCATAGAGTTACAAGAATCATCATTGCAGACTTTTCATGAGGAAATTCCTGATGAGGACATGTTACTAGTTCTTTCAAATTATGAAAATTCAGAAGATGTTGCCTGGGTGCCGCACTGATTTGGGTATCCGGCGTGGGGCGTCCCGGGGGTGGATTGTCAGTAGCGGTCTGTTGTGCGAATAGTTCCAAGGCAGCAGAAAGAGCTGAAATCTGGATGTCACGAAGGTGATGTCTAGTAAGTTGCCGCCCAGCAAATAACGGCGTGGGGCGCCGCGGGGGTGAGTGAGTCCAGTAGGCACCACAGCTATACTTATCGGCATTGCAGAATTACTGCTGGGGACAATGCCTGTGCTGTAGCAGGGTCACAGCAGAAACAAAAAGGATTCTGTTGAAGATGTTGTTGGTTTTCAATTTGAAAACAGTTCTGGTGTCAACTGCTATGCTAATGTAGTGGTTAATGTTTTGTTTTCTCTAGAAAATGTAAAAGAGGGGGAGGCAGTCCATAGTTCCGGTAAAAGGGCAAAGGAAAGGATCGGTGGTTTGAACTATCAGTCAAAAAGGGGAGGGGGTGCAACAATTTTTCCTACCGGGTCACACTGTGCTTTCACCGGAACTGAGGTCTGCAGGATTCTAGTCATTCAAACTGAGGCTGGTGGCAGCATGGGAGCGCCGACGTCCCGCGGATACAGTTTCGTCACTCCACGGGCGATCATGGCAGTCATTCCCCATCGGGGGTGTCTGCGGGGGTCGGAGACTCCCGCGTCTCCTCTAGAATCTTCAAGGTCGTGGAGGACTACGGTGGTGGAGTCAACCAGTGACCGGGCCATTTCTTTATGCTGGGCCCGCTCTTGCCAGGTCGACCGCCATTTTGAGAGTTCGGTAGCTACTGGCGATCGCGGGGTCAAATGAGCGGACGGGCTCCACCCTGCCGGGCGAGACGTTGCAGCATCGCCACAGTGGAAGAACCCTTTTCCGGGCGCCTGGAGCGCTGAGGGTGCAGCTGGGAAGCCTTCACCTGGGGAGGCGGGAGAGGCCTGTTCGCATCGTCTCTCCCTCCCAGTGCACCCCACGGCGTCTCGCTTGACATTTGTTATGGCCGGACCAGGCGATGAGGATGAGGGGGGGGGGGGGGGGGGGGTCGGAGGCATGTGCAAGACATCCCCCCCCCCAGTGTTGTCGCAGCCATTATAAAAGAAAGAAGAAATGTCCCGTCCGTCTTTGGGCCGCACCTCCGGTGGATGGCGGCCGGACGCCCTTTGCTCTGGCCCCATGAACGGGTTCCTTGGCTCATCGGCTGCAGCCTGATCCCGTCGGCCCCAGCCCCCGGCCGTTGGTGGCCGGACCGGGAGAGAGTGTGGAGGGACAACCTGCAACTCTCAAGGGCCACCGCGGCCGGACTGGGAGAGAGAGGGGAGGGTCGAGGACACGGACATCCCCCGCCTGAAACTCTCCAGTGTTGTCAATCCCCCTGGCCGGGTCCCGCTGGCCTCGGCCTCTCCTCCGGCTACACCCTACGTGATGATCTCCTGGCCGAGGCGTGGCAGCAGGACCCGCCTTATATGTGTTGCTTCCGGCTGGGCGTAGCCGAAAACCTGTTGCCCTTTGGAAGTTTCTAGAATGGGGCGGATGTCTGCTGACTTCTATCTTTCCCAGTTTGCCGTTATTTGGCCGTGGCAGGCGGTGGGACAGACACGTTTTGGGGCAGTGAGGGGCGATGTTTTCAGGTTTCTTATTACGGGCTTACTTCTAACGTTTCTTGTTTCTAGGACAATAATAGGTTTTATCATTACGTATTGTTATCGTTTCTTTGTTTGTTATTTAATAAAAAGTTCATCAGTGGCCTACTGATTTTCGTTTTCCTATTCTTTTCTTTCCAGGTTGTTTCATGCTAAAGTTTCTGTTAACAGGATACAGTGATCACTTCGTTATTATTGCATATGTCCTTTTCACTAGGGGTGCTCTCTGGTCGGGCCAGATGACCTATCTCTAGTAAATGGTCCGGGTGAAACAGGTGCATCAATCAGTGGGGAGTAGATAGGCATGACAGATTACAACGGGGAGAAAGGTCCGCATTACGTACCCTTTCACTACTTGCAAAGATTTTCCTACGTTTATTTGCAAACAGGGAATACCTCCAAAAATAACTAATTCCCAAACAGTCAATGTTCGGACAATCAATCAATCAATGAGGAATGAAATAGGTACGACGTGTTAAAGGCTTGCGTTACCTACCCTTCACTATCTGCAAAGGGAGAGAGAATATTCCTATTGTTCCTCGTTTGCAGGCAGAGAAGATCCTTAAGAGAACCAACTTCGAACAATTCAATGCTCGATTCAAACAATCAACAAGGGGTACTGTGAACAGAAATGAACGCCGCTTATGTACATACACATTGCTATTTTCAACAGGTTGTTCGTAATGTTTCTATTTTAGCGAGGTCAAAAAGAGATCCCATTAGTGGCCTACTGATTTTGCTTGATTCCTTTTGTTTTTTTACACGATTTTTCGCTATCTGCAAAGACTTAACAGAGTATTGCGACTCTGTGCTTGTTTGTAAATAGAGAATGAACCAAAGAGAACAATCAATCAAATGGAGAGAGAAGCAGGCACGACGGATTACAACGGGGGCAAAGGCCTGCGTTAACTACCCTTCACTATCTGCAAAGAGAGAGTACTCCTAATAGAAATGAGGGGTGGGGGGCAGCATTCAAAGCAGATCAGTGTGCATAAACACGAAAATGTTTTTACTTACCACGTACTTGACATTCGACAGTGTATGATATTGGCTATTAAAAAACCATTGAAATTCACTGAAAAAACCATAGGTTATAGACCATATATAGTTAGGAATTAGCATTTACAAAACCTTGAAAATTCACTGAAAAAACCATAGGTTATAGACCATATATAGTTAGGAATTAGCATTTACAAAACCTTGAAAATTCACTGAAAAAACCATAGGTTATAGACCATATATAGTTAGGAATTAGCATTTACAAAACCTTGAAAATTCACTGAAAAAACCATAGGTTATAGACCATATATAGTTAGGAATTAGCATTTAAAAAACCTTATTTTACTCACACAAAACCATTGAAATTCCATATATAGTTAGTTGCACTAACTATATATCGCGCACCCGCAATCCACTGCTGATCATGTCACATATTACATCATTCATGACATGTTCAGTGACATCACTGATGACATCACTGATGACATCTCAAATGACATCACTGATGACATCAATGATGTCATCTCATTTGACATCATTCTTGTGCTAATACGATAAACCTCTTCAGAGTCTAATATAACCTTAGATACACTCAGTGTATACAGACACTCACACACTGTCACTCATCCATGGAGTTACTCACACACCTAGTCAGTCATGCAAATAAACAATCTCACCTCCATTTCTTCAACTATACAGTTATACACACCTTACTTATTCAAACATATACTAACACATATTTACTCTCTTATACAATCCCTGATACAAGTTCACAATGATCCATACAAGCACTCACACATTCAGTGGCTCTCATGCACAGTTATTTATATATGCCAACTCTCACATGTACTGTGTTTTACATATGTACTTACTATGACATGTAGCATTGAGATATCCATTCACTCATCAATACACTCATGCACACAGTCAACTGCCCATGTAGCTGTTTCCACATGCACTCTTGAACTCATACACCTAGTGAATCAACTGCTCACACATCTATGCACAGAGTCACACACCTCCCAGCCACCCCTACACAAACTCAATCTCCCATACAAATATTTGGGCAACCAATCAATAACACATATAGCCTCTCGTATAGCTAATGATCAACACATGCAGCAGTTTACATCACAACAGACATTATGATGCACAAATTAAGACAGTTTAGTCACTAACCCATGCATTCAGTGAGACACATTTAATCACTCACTCATACAGTCAGTCACGCACCTACTAAATCCTTCATCCAGACACTTATACATCCACTCATTCTTCAATATGTAAGACATATTTTAACTTTACAGAAACATACAGTCACTGGATGTTGTCATCAGTGATGTCATCAGTGATGTCATTTGAGATGTCATCAGTGATGTCATCAGTGATGTCATCAGTGATGTCACTGACCATGTCATGAATGATGTAATATGTGACATGATCAGCAGTGGATTGCGGGTGCGCGATATATAGTTAGTGCAACTAACTATATATGGAATTTCAATGGTTTTGTGTGAGTAAAATAAGGTTTTTTAAATGCTAATTCCTAACTATATATGGTCTATAACCTATGGTTTTTTCAGTGAATTTTCAAGGTTTTGTAAATGCTAATTCCTAACTATATATGGTCTATAACCTATGGTTTTTTCAGTGAATATATATATATACATACATACATACATACATACATATATATATATATATATATATATATATATATATATATATCAAACAAAGTGCCCTGAAGCTTGGAAGCACACTCAAAGTTACTCGACCATCCGGCTTTTTCACGTGCAGCCTGCGCTCTGTTCCACATTTTATTTAGGATGCCTACGCGTTTCAGGGTTTCCACTACCCCTTCTTCCTGGGCTAAACAAACAACAGCATTTCAACTTCTCATGCTTGCATTTCCGGTTTTATTCATTTGCAGGTAACATGTGCATTTTCACTATCATTACAATGCATGATGGGACATAGAGTTCCTTTACTGAGTTCAAATGCGCAGTCCGTAATTTTAAGTTTATCATTACCTATAGTAGGTTTGTGTCACAGATTGGCAGGTTTCATTTAGCACCGAGTGACTTGCATTATATATATATATAATGAGTCTAGGATAACATTGCATCCCCATCATACGTGCTTTACCTACCTTGCTAGACACTAGTTTACACTGCACCTGGCCTGTTATTATAGCAGGTGAGTATATGAGATTTTAACCTATTGTACCGTTTTCTCCCTTAATAATAGTGGAGGGTTGCTGACAGTCTGGGAGGGGAAAACATGGCGGCCGGCTAAACGGGGGGGGGGTCGCGGGTGAACTCGAGTGCGTCTCAGGAGGCAAATGAACTCTCTGTAGGAAGACGGTAGGAAATTGTAGGACAACGTGAATTCAGAAGCGTTGGAGGAATACCCTAGAGTGGGTCGGCAAGTTGAGTGTCCTTGAGTGAGCCCGGTTTCTCCTGCTGCGCTCTGTGGGTATCACTGGTGACACAGAGGAGCAGCCGTGGAGAAGGGCGGCGCTGGAGCTGCAGAGGGGCCAGCGCGCTGCTGCCACGTTTCTCTTCCGGGGCAGAGGAATGCAATATTCCAGACCGATGTGGTAATGCCAGAATCTGGAAAGAGGCATCATAACCTTAATACCCAAACCAGGAAAATGTCCTAAAAAGTGTGATGCTTATAGGCCTATATCACTGCTAAATTGTGTCTATAAGCTTTTTGCAAAAGTTTTAGCTGAAAGATTGAATGGGGTTATGTCACAATTGGTACATGAGGATCAGAAGGGGTTCGTTAGAGGCAGATTGTTAAAAGAGCTTACATACGCGCTTATAGGGTCTATTGACCTGGCCTCTACATATAAGCTTCCCTTGGCAGTCATGGCCCTAGTTGCTGCCAAAGCATTTGATCGGGTGAATTGGGTTTACTTGCAGGCAGAGGTCAAATCTCTTAATTTGGGTTCTAATGTTTGTAACATTTTGAGGGGAATGTATTCTGCACCCGAAGCTAGGATCTTGGCTAATGGGGGACTGACAAAAGCTGTCCAGATTACAAGGGGTTCAAGGCAGGGTTGCCCCCTGTCGCCTTTGTTGTTCGATTTGTATATTGAACCGTTGGCCAGGAAAATTAGGATGAACACTAACATCTCCCCTTTAGATTTTAATGGCTGGAGGAAGAAAGTAGGATTATATGCAGATGATATTTACATTTTTACGACCAACTTAAATGAATCCCCGAGTTCAGTTTTAACTTTAAAAACAGATTTTGGCAAAGTCTCAGGATATGAGATAAACAAGGAGAAAACAAGAGGTTGTGGCTTGGCATACAGAGGTTGGGGAGACAAAATGTAAGCAGGAAATTAGATACCTTGGTGATAAAATTAATCATGATATCACAATACTGACTAAAGAAAATTTTGAAAAAGTGAGGAAAGAGGTGACGGGCAGGCTAAGGAGTTGGGCACATTTGCCGTTAACATTTTTTGGTTGAGTTAATCTCGTAAAAATGATAATCTTGGCAAAATTTACTTTCTTGTTCGACTCAATCCAAGATGCAAGGGCAAATTAGCACTTTTATTTGGGCATCCAAAGGAGCACGAATATCTTGGAAGAAACTCAGAAGGAGGCTGCTGAAAGGGGGGCTAGCCTTGCCAGATCTTCTTCTTTATTCTTGGGCTTTCTTATTGAAGAATAGCAGAATGTTATTGAATATTCCCACAAATACGGAGATTGGTAAAATGTTCGCTGTGATGGTAAAGAAAGAGAAAGGAGCCTACAGTGGCTTTATGTCTAAGTATGCAGATCCTAAATATTTCCAAAAAGTCAGGTTGAAGATTTTAAGGGGTATGGCTGAGACATAGTATAAGATTAGAAAGGTCATAAAACTGCCATATTTTAGCTATTTAGCTCCTATATGGGAAGCTCTGGGCTCTCCGGAATGGACAATAGATGTTCTGGCACTCCCATTGAAAGAGGCTGGTATATTGAGATGGAAACAATTACTCAAGGACGGCGATCTGATTACCTGGGAAAGGTGTGTATAGGAAACGGCCCAAGACATTTCAAGATTTAAGTTTTTGCAGATACAAAGTTGGTATCGAGCGGAAAATACAAAAATAGAACCCAATGAGTTTGAAGAGAAATTGTTGTCGGGTCGTACCAAAGAAAAAAATTGCGATGTGGTACTGGTTTATGGTGGAGATGGAGGATGGGACTTTCACCATGCCACAGGATCTTTGGAAAGGATGCTTGCCGGAGACTACGCTGGAAGATCAATGGCAAGTGTCTATGTCTATGTTATACAAAGTAGTCAAACCTGCATACCTGAGAAGGAATATCTCTTTACCATTCATGGGGCTTACTGGACCCCCTCAAAGGTTATCTAAATTCGGGTCTCGGGGTGATGTGGCGTGCCTAAAGTGTGGCAGTAAGAAGGAAGACAACATACACATGTTTGTATACTGTCCGAAGATTCAGCCATTCTGGGAGGCCGTGAGTAATGTGTTAACTAATGTGTTGAATTTACAAGTCAAGGTAGGCATCTTATTGGTTATTTTTGGGAGCTTGGATCAGCAAACTACAGCTAGCAACGATTTTGATAAACTGATATTTTATGCAATACTTTTGGCACGTAGAGAGATCTGCAAACAATGGGTATCACAGGCTCCCCCAAGTTGTGCAGATTGGCTAAAAGCTGTGAAAAATGTAGCCATGTTAGATATCTCAGATAAAGGGAAGAGGAGGTAAGAATTCTGGGCTCCCTTCTTACGCTGGTGTGAGCAATAAGTAAGAATGAAGAAAGAGGATCCTATGATTAAGCCTCTCGCCACCTCGGCTGGCTCCATTCTTCATTGAGCAGTGAAGCTTGTGTAGTTTGCTGTATATTGGAAATAAATGAAGATGGATCTCACTAACCAAGGGCGCTTTGGTTGCAAATAAAAAAGCGAAACCCCTTCTCTTTCCTTTTCCCAGTAAATGAGGTGTGGGACACCCAGTGGTGGAAACGTTTGCAGAAAGGTGTTGTGATATGGCCCCCTTACCTGTCTCACAACAGCGCTTTTTCTGGAGGCGGACTCGGAATCGTCCGTAGTAACAGGAACCCCGCCCCCCTTTACTCTGTCATTCCAGGAGCCAATAGCCCACAGAGGAAAACCGGAAGAGACCCCAGGATACCCCGGAAGTCCAACCCTCTGGAACTTGAAACAAGGAAGCCGTGAAGCCGAGGACGGAAGAACTGCAGGTGGGGAGTCGGAGTGGCAGGAGTTCCCGAGAGCTGGAGACGGCGAAGGTGGAGTAGAGACCGAAGGCGGAGACGAAGTGTGGAGCGAAGAGTGGTGGTGTCCCACGGAGGTGGCTGGGGAGCGGCCGTAGCTCAGGAGACCTACGGCGGAGTCGGTGAGTACACGCACCCAGGGGAAACACTGTAAAGCACCAGAAAGGCGGGAGGAGAGCACTTTTGTATAGAGACCGTTCACTAGTGGAAAACCTCACTGTACATTGTATATACTATATAGCACGTCCTGACCCTCACAACCCTTCCTGGCACCCGTCCTGCACTCGCCCTAAAAGAAAACTCGAGCACGGTTAATCACCCGGAGACGTCTCTACATTCTTCTCTTGCTGTATTCCCTCCCCTCTCTATCATCCCGCTTACCCGCTCCTTAAACCTCACCCCTCATTTTCCTATATCCGTCACATTCCCGGGTTTCGGTGTATGGTACTCAGCTTAGACCGTCCGACAGGACTAACGACTCCTTTTCTTTTTCTCCCATACGCCCTCCACGGACTACCCGGAGTCTTGGCCACAGAGAAAAGAGAAGGAGTCAATCCACACGAACAGGAACAGCCCAAAAGAAGAACAGAAGCTCGGACTGTTGTGTTTTGTCATTTCATCCTTATCTGTGCAACCTCAATAAACATTTCACACCTAATACGGCCTCCACGCCTGTTTATCCGGCCTGCACTTCCCCAACGATCACAGGTGTTAAGGAGGCAAATGAGGACAAGAAAAAATAGTGGAGGACGAAGAGTGGGGATTACCCGGGTTATCAGATAAACCAGTTAAGAAATGGTCAAAACTGGCCTGACTACTTTTCCACCTTAGCCTAGAACATATGGGTGTACTAAATCCGATCAATACCCAAAACCTGTAGACTGTATATAAATCACACAGATTATATATTGCCTGACCTAAGGATATGGTATTATATGGTCAGCATGAAAACTGTTGTACGTCCGGACCAGGATCACAACATTCTCGTTGCAAAATTTCACTTAGATTTGTTTTGCACGCCCCACGATCATATTCATTATACCATCCCAATATTGTTAGCTCTTACAAATAATTGTAAGAATATAAGATAGACTAACATCAATGACAATGAATATGGTGAGGCCAAGATTTATCAAGCACTGGTGGCTTATTTTGACCCATACAAACAAGCTATGTTTGGCATTCTTAACTTAATTTCAATACATTCTGATTTCTTTGAAACCTTAAAGCTATATAGGAAGCAATCCAGGAAGTCGCAACCTTAAACTATTTGTGTCCCTGGTACACTAGAGACTGTAGGGTGGCAAAGGGTGGTCTGATATAGGCCATAAAAGAGGGTGCTAAACCTGGTATAATACGAACCAGGAAGGTCTATAAGACAGCTAATTATAAAAAGAAAGAGGAAGAAGGCCAGTCGGTTGAGTTATTAGATCTATTGAATAAAAACGATGTTAGAGCTTTTTGGAGGAATATTGCCACCGGTAGCAGCTCTGGAATAACCACACCAGACTTATTCGTCCCAGCAGAGCAAAGGGTTGCACATTTTCTGCTCTATATGATGTAAGGGATCATGCTAGGCTAGGCTTAGATTCTAATACTGATGATAGATCAGTATCTTTTTTGGTCCGCCATCCTTCTTAGGTGCCCCTTCATTTGTCTTCCCCCTTAAGGAAACCAAGGTTGCACTCCTGTATATGGAAAAAAAAGCTCACTGCACTGAAAGTATACCAGGGAATTTGTTTTACTGAGAGCCAGATATAGGAGTTCCTTAGCTGAACATGCTCACTAATGCCATAGCTAGTAGGGAGGAAATTCCAGCGTCATGGCATGGTGACTTCATTGTTCCAATCCACAAGATAGGGGCAAAAGATAACCCTGCAAATTATAGGGCGATTAGCCTCATTGATAACACACAGAAGATATTTTGTAGGCAGGTCCTCAACAGGTTGCAGGGGTGGATGTTGAACACCAGGTTTACTTTTATCGAACTTCCAGGCAGGTTTTCGCGGGAAAACAAGTAATATCGGCCAGGTGTTTCACTTCATGACCATGTGTTGGAAGTACAGCTCAATTAATACAGACCATTTCTACATAGACTTTATAGACACGAGGGCTGCATTTGACCCAGAGAAATTCTATGTGAGGTACCGGGCTAAAATAGAATGCCACAAGATCTCCTTCATCTCTCTGTTATTCAGGCACTTATGCACAGGTCAGGTGGGGTGCCCAAGGAGAGTCGACTACCAGAATCCCTATAAAGCGGGGGTGAGACAAGGGTGTATTCTGGCCCCAACGTTCTCTTTGTATCTGAACGGCGTAGTTGGATTAACGCCAGCATGACGCACCTAAATTAGCTGTTCGCTGATGATACCGTTACTGTCACGCATACCAATGGGTTTGCAGAAATCTTTGAATCATTTTTCAGCAATTTAGTAAGTCCAGGGGCTTGGAGATTAATGCAGGTAAGTCTAAGTTCATGGCCTTAAACCCCATTGTACATTCAGCAATACAATGGTTGTAGATGGAGTTACTATTGAGAATGTTAAGAACTTTGACTTCCTAGAATTTAGACTTAAGGACACACAATCTTGGGATCTCCAGTTTTCAAAAAGTAACTCTATTCTCCTGCATAGATCAGCAGCTCTTGTGAACACATTCAAGTCAACATCTAACAGGGCTGTTTCACCAGCTCTCGAGGCATATAGAGATGTGGCTCTCGTAGGAGTAGGAGTGGGGCAGAAATCTGGGGTTATAGTGATAGATACTGAATTGGCTCGGAAAATACATTTGTGAGATCTCTCTCCTGAACGTCCCAGTTAGCACACCTCTGATACCCCTAAGGTTGGATTTGAATTTAAAAAGGATTACTGATATTGCCCGAATTAAAATTATGACTTATTGGGTTAGAATTTGGATAACGCCCGCTTTGGCCCCATATAGAGTTGCGCTTGAGAAGCTCATCACCCTAGATACGCGATGTACTACACCATGGGTGATACCTTTGAAAGCCCTGTGTAGCCTGCTAAAAAAAGGGGGGTATCAGGAGATCTCAGCAAAATGGGAAAAAATGTAGTTAATTGGATCAAGGGAGTCTACTGGGACCACATCGTCCAGGAAGTATTGCATGTGTCAAGGTCTGATGGGCTGATAAATAAGTTCTGAACCCACAAATGTAGTTCGCAATTCAAATTATTTCTCGATAGAATTAGCCCTTCTGAGGTCAAGACCTTGTATATTCGTTTTAGACTTGGTACACTGCCATTTAAGACCTTCTCAGATAAGTGGGAAATGACAGGAGAGACAGCAGGGGGATGCCTCTTCTGTCTTAACACATTGGAAATTGAGGTGTACTTTTTGTAATTTTCTTTGCCATAAATACAAAATCCTGGGATCAAAGTGGATTCTACCGCTATGTCGCTACCTGGGTGTATTAACATCTGATACATCAGAGCCAATTGTCTTTGACCTGTCAAGATTTTTAAAGTGGGCTTGGTATATAAGATCTAGTTTGGTGCAGGCATGGGACAGAGACTGCTTTCACCTAATCACCATTGTACTTATGAAATGGGGTTATCTAGACATAGGCATTTTAACCTATAGATCTGCGTATGACACGTAGTTTTATAATTTTTTGATAACAGATATATGTAGCTGGATCAATTACCCTTATACGAATGAGGTCATCACCACTTTGGGTCAGGATCTTTTTATATGGTCTTTTTTTTTTTTAAAGTATGTTTTTTTTGTATAGTTTGTTGCACTAGAATTGTTGATTTTCTACATGGGCAAGTGTGTCAAATAATTTTGAACTGCGACATTTATGTGATTGCAGCTATTTTGAATTGTTGAACCTGCTATTTTGAATTATTAATTTGTTGCTATAAGTTTAATGTGTTCTGGATTTGGGATCCTTTGGCGAAAACTTCACTTGTCACTTTACAAACGCTCAGATTTTGCAAATGCCATCCTTCTTGCATGCTTTGTGCATAGGCCCAGATGCACTAGTCACTCTAAAATTGATTGACTTTTTATCTTGTGAATTTGATGATCGCATAACTGTGAACCTACACAAGTAACATTGGACTATTTTAAATTTGGCGATGTGTATGCAATTTTTAGTCTATGTAATACAATGCTTTTTGATTTCTTTATGTTTCTATTGGACTTTTAGGGTTGATTACAACTGAAATAAAGTAAAGATTGAGTATCTCTCATCCTGCGATGAGCGGCTATCAATGCGAGGTATTTGGTAAAAGACTCAGGGAGCAGTAGCTACCCCAAAGAGCAGAACTCTGAATTGAAAGAATTATCCACTTACCAAGTATCAGGGGTGTGCAGGATGGATCGAGATGTGGAAATATGCGTCCTTCAGGTCTAGAGCACTCATGAAGTCGCCTTGAGTCAGCAGAGGAATGTCATGTCATCTTGTAGAGTGACAATGTTTCACACACAGGATGCACTTATTGAGGGGTCCGAGATCGCATAAGGGCCTGAGGGACCACTCTTTCTTGGGGATGAGAAAATACAGGGCCCCTTTGCCGCATGTGTGTGGTGGTACAGGTTCTATGACCTTTTTGAGTAATAGAGCATCCACCTACTCCTGGAAAAGACGTTGGTATTCTGTGGAGAGGGAGAGTTTGTGGGGGGCATGTTTGGGGGTGGAGCAGGGAGTTCAAGGCAGTAGGCCTGTTCTACAAGGGACAGAACGCATTGGTCTAAGCTGATGTTTTGTGCAACCATTTCCCTGGCAGGTGTAATGTGGTCGAGGAAATGAGGAGGAAGTCACTGTTTGGCAGGAGCAGCTCCCTTTGCTGCAGCACCACTGCGGTTATTTTCCTATAGGCACCTTTTGAATAAAAGAGAATTCCTTAGGATGAAGGGTGTATCCCCATTGGGCTATTTTGTCCATGCTGTAAAAGAAGCAAGAGTTTTATGAGGAGTAAGGAACTGGTTATCACCATGCACCTTTCATTGGCACCCTAGCTGTGGATACATCGTATGTTGCCTCTGGGGTTTCACTTTCCTTTTAAAATTGTTCTCCCCTAAGTTTCTTTTTCAGGATTTGGAATACTATGAACATTTACATTTTAAATCCTATGTGGCACTTGTAGCGTAAAAACATATCTACTGAATGAGCATTTTGCAGGCATAGTACACACTCCCAATATGGCGCCTTGCAAACGCTAGATGTCAAGTGATCTGCAATACGGAAGTGAACCGGGGTCTGGAGTCGGGTTAAACCGCTGCCGGCACGGGAATGAGACAACGCTCACCCACCGTTATACGCGGTAAGCTCATTGTGGGCAGCTGAGGTTTGAAGACAGGTTAATTTTTATATTTTCTCGATCCACGGTTGACTATAAGGTATGGGATAACTAGTTCCAGCAAGAGTGATCATGGGCACAGAGTTGAAAGGGATGCAAGAAATAGGACGGGGGACGTTACCCGCATTTGCGCTTTAATCGGTCACAACCATTGACAACATTGGCGAGTCGTGAGCGTTGTTGAGCATTAGATCACACGTGAGTCTAACATTTTAAAGGACACTAATATGGCTGGGATGTCTGCTGATGATGATTTTGAACACACAACTACACAGAATAAGTCTGTGTGTAATTGTATTTTAAAGATGGATATATAATCGATACAAAAGGCTTTTATATGGTCCTATGAAAAGGGAGGATCAACAGATGCTTGTATTTCTCTTTCCATGTAGATTTGTGACAACACAAGTGTCAGTAGAAAGGTTCCCATTAAAGGATCGAGCACCTTGTGACAAGGTGGATAGTTGGTACAAGGGGCCGTGGCTTCTACCCGGTAAATGTTACCTGTAATGACACAGGCTTATTTGATGCATGTGACTGAGTTCTTACTGGTTGGACGTCTTTTTAATAATTATTCATTCTTTTTGTGTTTGACAGTCACTGGGAATACAAAACAAGAGTCCGGAAGGGTGATTTACGACCCCAAGCCCTGACGAAATTGCCACTAAGTATAACAGGCAATGAAACATGTCGGCCCATCTTTAATTGTTCTGCAAACATGTAGTTGGTTTTAAATTTGAATAGGCCCACAAGTCGTGAATAAAGTTGGCCCATGGTGGCCATGTGGCTTATATGCATTTTAATCTCACGAGGTCTCTATTTGGTTTTTTGTGATACATACAAAACACTCTATTGTCACCTTTTTGTTCTGGACTTTCCCAAACATTTTTTAAGCGAGGTAGCTACCTATGATGAGAGGCGTGGGCACGACTGGTGAGAACCAATCAGTAAGATCCTTTGGTGTAGCACACGTGAGGTGCTATCTCGCTATTTCACACTTTTTCATGAATTTGGTTGTGAATTTTCTTGTATGTACACCTGTTTAAGTGGAGGGTATTTTTGGAACACGGTGACTGACAACCTTAAGGATGTTTTAACTAAATTACAAATATTTTGGGCCCTAAGGATTTGGGACAATACCTATGAAAGAAAATAAGGGTTGTTGGTGGGGCAGATACATTGAATTTCCACTCCCATTCCTATACCTTCAGCCCATACTGATCAGGTCTTGTTGCTGTTGATTTACCTTTTGAATAACTCCAGGAGGTCTGCTGCTGTTGCCTCTGGTATGAGTGGGAAGCCTATAGGGAGGTTGCTTTGGCGACACCATAGAACTGTGACTGACGAAAGGTGCCAAGGGGTAATGGAGACCAAAGAACCCAATTCCCTTGGCTGTGTTAGTGTCCTTCTTGATCTTCTATACCATCTAATCAACTCGAGGCCAGAAGAGGTGTTCCCCATCACAGCGCATGTTGAGCAGCTGCTGATGGACTTCTTGCTTGAAGTCAGAGACACCAAACCAGCCATGTTGGTGGATTACATTGCTATAGTTAATACCCCCTGCCGCTGTGTCAGCCGTGTCCTGGGCACATCTAATGGTCATGCTGGAGATGGTTTGCCCCTCCACTACGAGCTCCTGAACCCTTTGGCTGTACTGATTCAAGAGGTGTTGGATCAGGTCTCCCATTTCATCCCACTGTGCTTGGTTGTACCTAGAGAGTAGGCCGACTGAGCTGGCGATGCGCCAATGGGTAGCAAATTCAGTGGCCACCCGTTTGCCCCCTACATCAATCTTTTCACTTTCTTCGTCAGGGGTGGGGCGTCACCAGTACCCTGTGCATATGCATTTTTACGGGTAGTATGAACGACCAGAAAATACAATGGGAGCTACCCCCAGATATAATGAGGGTCCAAAGGGGAAGCCTTGTTTTTTTTGTCAACCATGGCTGTGATTACTCGTGCCTTAACAGGTTCTTTAAATGCATCCTCTGTGGATTTTAAAATTCCCTTAAACATGGGTAGGTATTTCATCTGAGTGTGAGAGATAGTTTCCACCAGGAAGCCCTCCTCCTCCGTGACTGTGTTTAAGTCCACTTGGGAAAGGTGACCACACTTTGAATGACCTCATCAAACGATCTGGTTTCGTCAGGAGAGGAAGACTTGGCTAGGTAAAGGTCAGGATCATTGTCATCTGGGGGGACAGCACCATAATCATCCCAGGGATCATCCGGGGGCCCCAAGGTTATGTGTCTGTAGAATCTAGGGGACTACTCTCAGCATTGGAGGAATGAGGGGAACCCTCTAGCAAGGATGGTGAAGAAGGCCTTTGTGGTGGAGGGGGAGTAGGAGCATAAGGTGGAGGGGTAGGTACCTTCAGTAGAGGAGGAGGAATTTTAGGTGAAGAGAAAGGAGGAGGAATAATGGAGGAATGAGAAGGAATAGGGCTAGTGCCCCTGTCTCAATGCTTCTGCCGCTTGGGAGATGGTGGAGGCTTCAGTGTAAGCTGCTCCTCAAAGGTAAGCTTTCTATTGCGAGGAAGAGTGTCTTGCACCTTCGGTGGCAGCTTGGCAGAAACCTTGGCATTTTCGGGTGTATGAATAGTTTATTCTGACTACTGTCCGGCTCCTCCTGAATGCGCCGTCTCATGATCGGCGTCCTTGGGCATTGGCCCCAAGGGGGGGTTGATCTTCAGTATCGGAGCCCAATGGAGAACTCGGCTCCAGGCAGCAGGTTGATGGGCAGAGGTGGAGGCACCGGTCTCCTCTTCGACGTCCACCCAAAAGATGCTGGGGGGGTGCCCTCATTTTGCCACTGAGCCATCTTGTGTCGAGCGAGGCGTCGATCACATCGGTATCTCAGGGTTCTCTTGCACCGGAACGTGAGGCAGGTGGGGCAGGAGAGCCCGTCGTGCTCCAGGGACAAGCAAAGGTTACAGATGATGATCTTGCCTCTAGTACTTTGAGGGACATTCTGGACAGTACTGGGAAGGGGTCCTTTCCATTAAGGTCTGTACATTCTCAAAGAGAGTGACTGAGAAGAAAGGCCAGAGTGGGCACTGAAGATAACAGGAAACGGATACCGACGGAACCAAAACAAAGCAGAGAAGAATGCAAAGAACACAACTGTTTAATGCCAACGGAATGGAAGAACCAAAAGGACCCAAAATGGATGGCCACAGTCGTCAACTCGGAGCTTCAGCGACACGGATTCAAACGTGACTGCGGAAGAAAACAATCCAGTGATGGAGCCGGTGCCCAAGCGCATTACTAGTCATAGGAAGAGTCACTATACCTTCTCACTCGAAGACTTCATCGAAGAAAAACAAGTTGTGCATGTCCGAGCCCAACACTAGATGGCAGGAGTATGTAGAGCCTTACAACATATGGACAATTGAAAACATTAAGCTCAAAAGGTAGGACTTTTTATGCAGTTTTTAAAGATATGCATTTAAACATATGTATTTAAACCTCACAGCAAATCCAAGCGGTTCATTTTGTCTGCTCTTGAAATGTAAAATTCCTCTTTCATAAGTTTTTTTTTATGGTTCTCAGTGCGACTTTAAATACTAGTGACAGTGCAAGAAATTGATTCAAACTCTTTGTAAAAACTGCCATTTTGATTTTGGCTTCTTCTGCCACTTGCAGTATATGTCTGCTCCTGAATGCAACCCACAAAGGTATTACATTTTAAATTAAACTGCAAATATTAATATGTTTTTTAAGATTTACACATATCTGCTTCTAAAAACAATCAGCAAATTGATTAAATTTGAAAATAAAAAGGCAAATGTTATAATGATTCTTAAGACTCACCGAATACTGGTTGATTCACTATATCCTACTACAGCATGACAACCTAGTGCTTTAGCATGGGATTTTATCTCCTGTCTGATTTCTGCCCACCAAGCATCTCGCGTTTCTGGTTCATCTGCAAAAAAGTAATGCATCCGTTCATTAGCTCTAAATCATCAACATGCACATTAAACATACTTATGTTAATACTGAAAAAATTATATTTTGAATAAACAGAAATCGTCATGCTAATCGTCTTAGTGAAAAAAGTATGTAAATCGATTCATTTTCAATACTTTTACCTGCTTGATTACATTATATGACCTGAACCTCTTCTGGTATTTCAATAGTGCAAATCTAGTCAAAATGCAGTGGAGGGCGTTTCACAGTTAAATAAATAAAAAACATAAATTCAATGAGTGATTGAAGAGGTAGCTCCATTATGGACAGTTCATGCAGTGTGATGTTGTGTTCTTTAAAGTGATAAGACTTCAACTCTTTCCTGACCTATACCAGCACTAGGCAGTCCTGATGGCTATGGAGATAATATTCTAGATCCTGGGTACAAAGGTGGAAATTGCCTGCTGCCTTGTACTTTTCTTTATTTCACTTCTTGGTCTGATGGTGTCCCGACTGCAGGTGTACCAAGATCCACCAGAGATGGTGGGCTTGTCTGCAATGTAAGCGGGGGTAGTGAACGCAATGGCTTTGTAAATCATGCGGTTGGTTAAGAAGATGGTGAGGACAACAAGGGGAACCAATGGAGTTAAATCAGGATTGATGTGATGTGAACATATTTCTTCAGGCTCTGGATAAAAAGTGCTGCTAGATATAGGATGCCCTTAAGGGTGGTCAGGGTGGAGCAGGGAATTACCATCACTCAGATTAGAGTATAAAGACTTGAACAGCAGTTCTGAAGTCAATTCTGGACTAGGCGAGAGAGCTGGTACCAGGTCATCTTTGTATTTTTTTAGGGTGAGGTTGGTGTCCACGAAGAATCCAAGTGACTTGGCATTCGGTGGTACATAAGGGTTCAAAGATGTCAGGGCTTATGTCATTGAGACCGTTTGCCCTGTTACTTATTTGCGGTTCTTGGAAAATACCAGGATTTGAGTCTTCAGCTTCACAGAGGCGTTGGACATCCAGGTCTGAATAATGTGCAAACACTGTGAGTTGCTGCATTTGTTCAAAGGCCTGACACGCTCAGGAATCACCAATTAATACCCTTCTCAATCCAGTTCCATCTTCTGATAGAGAGGATCCAAAGTCACTCATATGAGGGTAGGGCCAACAACACCTCTTGTTTAGATTCAAATATGCAGTAGACAACGAGTGCATCCTCCAAAAAGCTTAATTCAGTTCCTTTCAACAAAATTGGCAAATGCCCAGATAAGGTGTATCAATACAATATATTAATTCTAAAAGGAATATGTTCCTACTTCAGTGCTTTTATTGTTATTCCAAAGTAACAATATTTGTAACCAAGAGACAATGTTTTAAGCCAACAAATATTTCACCCTATCGAGGCATGCACACCTTTGTAAGAACAATAAAAGTTCCTGTTTGCAGAAAGAAATGCTGTTTTATTTTATGTTAACAAGGCTTCAGAAGTACATGTGTTTGTGAGCTTTTCTAATCCAGAAAATCAGCTAAATAGAAGCCTAGAGAATGTTATCTATAATAATATATTCTATTAACTTGTGTTCCTCAAAAGGAAGCCATGCTTATGGATGTTCATGTTTTTTGTAACTTTCAAGGTCCTTTGCTTGTATCTTTCCTAAATTTCATTCATTAGTTGAACTTCTCATTGTATTTCCGTATTATAAATGTAATTTTCTACATTTCCTATGTAAACGTCATTCATTAATATGTAGTAAAGTAGGTGTTTATTGAATAAATCTCATGTTCTAGAAAGTTCACTAGCTAATGTTTCGATGCATTGCTAAGCCATCCCTCCTAGACCATTAGAATTAGCTATATGCATGCGTCTTTTCTGTCTACACCCCTTTAAAAATTATGTTTTTTCTGTGATATATGCCAGTCTTTTCTGGTGGTCCTCTTGCTGCACTGTACTTAATTCTGGCTATTCGGGTACTTTGAAGGTAGGCCTTCTCTTGATCCTCTTCAATTATTTTGCTGTACTACTGAGATATTTATTGCTAATTCCCTAACTCATTACGTTTGCCTTCTGTAATGATCTTAACCTCATCGATGCTGGTGTCGGAACCACTCCGTCACCAGCCACGGACACGCTGTGCTGTTGACGGAGTGGTTCCGTCAGGGCCCGGCCGCCGCACCTGCGCGGTGCTGATTTTGCGCCTGCGCGACGCGTTCTATTGAGCAGGAGGGGCCGTGACGGAAGCACTCCGTCACAAGCACATCGCTCTCGAGGCTCGTGACGGAGTGGTTCCGTCACGAGCATGGCGGCACCGCGCCCCCCCTCATGCTGCGGCGAAATTACCGCCACAGCCAAGGGGTTAATTTTGAATAAACACATTGCCTTTTTATTTTATTTTAACTTTAAAATCTTGTCTTGTGAAGATTTTCTTGATTGGCTCAGACTTAGTCTTGCGAATTCTCACAAGGTCACACAAAGACTCAAATAATCCCGACTCTTTGCATTGCCTCTCTTAATTATTTAACTAGTGTGACGGCAGTACAAAGCGGCTCCATGTAGAAGCTAAAGATGATAGGAGACCGTATGGAATCCTGCAGGCCTCCACAGGTGATGGGAAACTTTTGTGGCCTGGAGATACCCATGTGAAAAAACTGGTGTTGGTTCGAAAGGCTGGAGGAGTATCAGTAATGGACATTGTAGGTGATACCCATTCAAGACTACAGGGTGTTTATGAGGGAGGGATGATCGATTGTGTTGAAGGTAGCTGAGAGGCCCAGTAATATCAAGGGGCATCTTTTTCTGTGCTGAGTAGGGCATGGTAACCGATGTTTAAGATAGAGGTCTCCATCCTGCTTCGTGAGATTAAGCCAAATGGGTAGTCATGCAGAAAATGGTAACGTGGAGCAACATATCTGGAGACAGATGATCACAAAAACATTAATATAATCATTTCTATTTTATAGACAGTGACCTACTATTATTTAACATCAAGTTTGTTTTGAGAACATATAAGTCATCTTACAAAAAATAAGTATCTTCTCCTGAAGCACAAATAAGATTTCTTCCAGAATGTTGGTCTCTGCCATCTATCTTAAATATAGACATGCCATGCTCATAGTTCATCCTCTAAAACCTTTGAGAAGTGAACTATTTTAGCAGTATGAATTCTGATCTGACCTCACCATTTCACGGACTTACTCCTGCCTACTGGCTGTGCCAAGAGCTGGTACAACTTGTTTTGCCACTATAAATAAAATAATGTTTTGTTATTTCAATCACCACCCACCACAAGGCAGGCTCTAGCCCCACTGTTTTGAGCAAGGCCCTCTCACCTGGGATGCAATGGTGGAGGGCCTAGGTTTAGGCTTCCACAGAAACTGACGACAAAACAAGTAAAGTGACTAACAATAACAAACACTGGCAAACACAACAGGTCTGGCTTTAGCATGCAAAACGTTAATACACGCATTCACACGTTCTATTTATATATGTTGCATGCATTAATCACATTAAACCCTGCCCCAATGTTGTTGGCAATGCTTGGAAAAAATAAGGTCTTTGTCAATGAAGGAAAAAAGTAGCAAAAACTGAGTTGCTTTCTGTATAGAAAACATATATTCACATAGGAACAATTCAATGTGACAAACTGTGGGATGATTGAGTGCACTTTTTAAATCCAAAATAATCCCCAATACAATTCAATAAAAGCACTCTGTGGAAGCCTAAGAATATATCAAATAGCCAACAGCATGAAGTGAAAAAGTAATACTCCTATGGTTGGAGCCAAAGCCCACTCTGTAGCTGTGCTGTCAAGGCAGACCTAAAAATTGATTGCTGTGCTTTTTTGAAACCCCTCTCTAGCGTGGCAAGCTTAAAAACAATCACAAAATCCTGCTGAACAACAACAAGGTAGTTTTCTACGTAAGCCGAACTTAAAACACAATTGTGATTTCTGTTTAACAACGTGGTAAATGAAACAATGCAGCAAACTGTCTGAAGATCTCCCGATAGTAATTCAAGTAGTAGGTGTATTAACATATCTCTCTAACTTCTTTACAGAATGTGGGAGTTAAATCAATGCTACGCAATCACTGAGTCTGTATGAGTGTACACCCAAGCTTTGCTAATTATTCCTCAGTGATGCCTAACTTGTGAAGGTGGTGACAGCTATTACCATATGAGTTTTATCAATTTATCCTATAGTCCTGGGTGTGAAGGCCCCTTCTCTTTGTTTAATGTGATGTTAGTCACATAGACAGGGGCCACTCCTACATCATCTTCCTTTACTTGCACTCATTCTTAGGCTTAAACTAGGGAAGGTAACCTAGAAAGATTACATATAAATGGGTTCTTGCCATGTCAATGTCGTCAGAAGACTCAACAAGCACTATGTCCATGTTTGAACTGGAAAAACATAAGTTAACCTCACCAGATTTCTATCCATTTATTTCTAGTCTAGTCTCATGAACCAGTGGAAAGGTAAATCTCCAATTGGTGTCATTAGCAGCTTAATAATGGAACCAATGATGATCTGTTCCCATTTCTACATCAAAATTGTAGGTGCCGAGGGAGGAGCCTAGCCTGCAACCATGATGGCCGCTTAGGCTCTCGGCTCCGCCGACCCTCTTGCCTTACACGTCTCTCCTGTCCACTATCCTGGCTTCGAAGCATGATTTCATGCGGGAGACATTATGCTGCCTTCGTTGGCGTGTCTTCGTGATCTTTGCCGGCGGTATTGGCGACGGACCGTCTCCGCCTGATCTGAGGCCCTCCTACCCACGAGACCGGGGCCTCAAGTGTTGGTGACGACCTGCCCCTGATGCAATACCACCGGCCACTCAAGATGGGGAGGAGCCGGCCGGCCGAAGGAAGTCTGCCGACCTGATACTCCATTGTTGCGGTCTTCCATCCCACCCGGCGGCGGTGTCTGCCTGTGATACATTGTGGCCCTGGAGAATCCAATGTATCGTTTTCTCCGCTTTTCACCCGCCCGGGCATTTTCCTGATCTTCCTTGGGAGACGGTGGGCGACGTCTGGAACATCGTGGACTCTATACCCGGTACTGGGGGCGCTAGCTTGTGCGTGCGGGCCCGTGCGACCGCTGGGGCCGCGTCCACATCACCGATCCCGACATTATGGAGACCGCTATCCCCGTGTTCCCGGCCCGACCTTGTTCCGGCGAGAGGCATTGTGCTGGCCGGTGGGGGTACGGGGAACCTCAGATGCGGAGGACTACCGGTGACTACGCTTGTGGGGCGCCGCCAGGGATTCCTGAAGTGCTGGCTGCCCTGGGTGAGGTGCGCACTGCCCTGGACTGTGGCGCCCAGGTCTTGGGGAGCCGGCTGGATGCCATTGTGTGCCTCGCCATACGTGATGACTTTCGACTGCGGGCCACTGCGCCACACCCGGCGCCCGAACTCGGAGAACTGGCTACCCTGGTGGATGTGAGACTGTCTGGTGATTGTGAACCTGAGCCAGCCATGGAGCTGCTCATCGTTGTTGGCACCGAGTTGAGTGATGGTGGACATACATCGTGGCTTGCAGTTCGGCTTGGGACAAAGCGCCTGGCCACTCCATTTTGTATTGTGGGGGCGACCCTACCATCTCTCCTGAGACCGTTGCAATCGACCTGGACCATGTACTCTGGGGGGCTATTGCTCCACGTCGAACCCCCACGCTTCACTGTGACTTCTTCATCTCTGTCCCTGTTGGGCTTTTCTGAGCAGCGCACTGCGCCACTGTGGCTATTTCGATCACCCACTTCACCTAAAATGGCGGCCGGCCGGTTGGATTCCTTTGTTACAACGGACCGTAAGGGACAAGGCTGAGAATGTTGTCTTGAGCTCCGGGGCATGATCGACTGGTGACTATATGGGACGGGCGTAATAATGGCTGATTTGCTTTTTATTCTGTACTATTTTATGGGACTTGACTCGAAGAGTGGGCGGACGGTAGCCCGTAAGTTTATCCCTTTTCCTCCTCCGCCTGCTTCCTCCTGTTCTATTCTTCTTGGCACGGTGCATAGTGATTCTTCCCTTTTCTTATCCTATCGCTCGATTACTGTTGTTACTGTGGCATTTGCGGTAGACGATATATACATGGCCGGGGAGACCGGGAGCCTGCATGCGTGATTGGCCCTCCTCCAGTTGGTTATAAATATCCCTTTTTTTTCCTTTCTTCCCTTTTCTTTTCTCTCTCTATATTTCGGGTTCTTGTTTTTTGGGCGACAGGCACACTGTCGGGGGGGGGTAGGCCGTAGCCTCCACATGCGTGCAGGGTGGGGGGATGGGGGGGGGGGGTTTGTTTTGTCCGTTTCGGTTTCTATGGGCCTTTTTCTTCTTTTTCTTTTTTCTGGCTCTTCCTTCTTTTTCCTCCTTATCTTGGGTCAGTATGGAGACTGGGTGTTACGCCATTTGTTGTTTTTCTTTCAGGTGTCCACGTTCTTATTCTTGAGGTTGTTCTACATGTATGTGGTGGGTAATGCTGGGTACGACCTTTGACTGTCTGTACTTTTATCCTGATCGCTGTAATTTTGTGTCGTTATCCCGATTGTGACTCCTTTGCTTTGTCAACATCCTGCTGTGTACACTGCCTATTCTGTGTTTTTTTTGATGAACCGCCTGGTCTCTGATCCTTCTTATCTTATTATTTAGAAAATGAACCTTCTTTTCTCCTGCACTCAGTGGTCGATTCCCCCTTACGTGTGATATAAAATGTTGCTGTTTTTGTCTTTGGGGACTGCTGAGTTTCTTATCGTTGTTCTACGCGCCAAGACTTGATTTCGAGGCCGGCCAGATTGGTTGTGGGCCCGTAGCTGTAACTCTTCGGCGTACAATAAAGGTTTTTAAAAATTTTTTTAAAAAAAATAAAATTGTAGGTGCCACAATATTAACAGAATCTATTAGGAGAGAAGGGGAAAGCCTACCGCCATAGAAGAAATGAATCAGGCCTTTTTAAGCACCATAGATTTCCATGCAGTCCAGCTTTAATATACTGCATTGAAATAAACTCAGTGGTGTAGAACACTCCGATCATAATAACTATGATGCAGGGCAGATATTTAACTCTGAACATTTAGTCCAACAATTGGCAAAACGGATGAGTTAAGATGCTTCCAGCCACTGCCTTCAGCAAGAACACAGCTTGAGTCCTTCACACTAGTTTGTCTGGGAAAAAGGGGGTACAAGGAGGCTGGAGCGAAAGGGATTGAAGTTTGCTCACTCAGCACGCAGATATAATAGCAACCAGGAATACAAATTTTAGAATTAATGGATGCAATGGACAACGGAGCACTGATCAAAAGGATTAAACATTAGAAACATGGGAACCAGATCTAAGTCCCACTGTATCATCACAGAGAGCTTAGGTGAAAACAAGTGTTGATACCCTTTAGAAAATCCATCATAACTGTTGATTTGATTAAGGACAGTTGGTCCGGTAAATGCAAAAATGCCGAAAGGGCCAAAAGGTAACTTTAAACTGAGCCCAGTGCAACACGTTACTGGCACAAAACAAAGCACACATCATTGCTTAGAACAGCTTTGCCTGCAGTGGTTCCAACTGACAGGCACAGCACCAAGCCACAAACTTGTCCCAGCACCCTGCATACCCTGATTTTGTTGAAGAACATCTGACTGTCAAATTAACATCTATGACCTCAGAGAAAACTCAAAGGGGATCAACTGTCAACACTCAGAATTCACATGTTGAGGTGCAGGTTGAGCAGGTTCAGGTGCAAGACCCTCCCGGATTATCCAACAGTAGGTTCTTTTGAAGTGACAGCCTGACTGGAGGACGGATAGTCAAGCCCAGAAAAACACATTATTTTACTTTGGCAACGCCTTTTCTGGTAGAGACTTTATCTAACATCAGTCTACTCAGCTTGTGAATCTCCCTAGGTGCCAAACTGGGTCTAAAAGATTTTCATAGCAACACCTTCATGTGCAGATAGGAGGCACTGTGCGGCTCCATCCAAGAAGTGACATTGGGCCACTATATCCTCACCTTTTTAGGTCGAGCCTAGCGCAGCGCGCATGCTCTGTTCTAGGAGAGGGCCCCTTGGAATCACTCCAGACTTCCGAGAGACTTCTCCGTGTGGGTCGGACTCCTCCCACAAATTCCCTTGGCCTTTGTGTGTGGCTTTCAATAATGAAAGCATGCAAATGGCCAAAGACGGGTGCATGTCCCGTCTTTCCTGTAAACGATCACTCCCATGGCCTAGGGGTCTCAGGAGCGAGCAGTGGCGTGCATTGTGCCAGCTGCATTCCTCCCTTATCATTATCTTGTCTTGGCTCATGTTACTAATTAAAGCACGGTCGATTTCGCAGCCGCGATTCTTTAACCTTTGTTTTTCTCTTTGATGCTTAGAGCCTTTTGCAGTTCGAAAGGCCCCTTTTAAAAAAATAAACACTAAACTTGATGTCTTGCTGCAGCGGCCATGGTGGCGATGAAAGACTTAAACTGCATGGAGAGGTTAAAACTACACACAAGAAATGTCTAATACCTCTTTGACTCCAGCAATCAACTTACTTTACATTTTCTGTAAGGAGTTCATATTTCGATATTACCTTTGTTGCAAAGTAATGTAAGCTTCACAATCCCTTTTTTCTTACCTCCCTCATCCCTTGTGTCTCCCCCCGCCCCTTCGTGTGCAAAGCTGACCTATGCCGAGAAGTACTTTACAACGAGTCACTCTTAAACGAAACACGCAGCAGTGTCTCCTTAGAATCATTCCTTCAGTGGGAACCAGCACAGCTGGCGACCACTTGAGTGCACAGCCCGGGCAATTAGAGCTAGCAACTAACAATTAGAATGGAAAGTCTACTCGTTTTAAAAGCTTGTCATAGTCCACTGTTTACTTATATACTTCAGATGTGTTTGTTTTCCTTCTGTATTTACATTTTCAATGAAAGATAACTAACCTGCAGACTGCGTTTCGTTAAAAAATAAATAATCCCTAAACGGGTATTTTCTAGCGGTACGTACCGCCACTTGATGCCTTTTAGAGTGGCTGGTCTCCCTTCTGATTGGTTCATCGGTTTAGTCTTCAGAAATACAACCTAGGCTGCATTGCATTCATGTACTCTGTGTCAGAAACAACCATTTGTAAATTCCTGACAACATTTGGTGCGAGCTGATTGGCTTTCATGTTAATTTAGGAAGCATTCCAGCAAGCGAGCAGTCCAACATTCAGCATAGTTGTCAATCCATTAAACATGTCGTGGGTTGATCTCTGGTTGGCAGATTGCAGAAAACACTCCCTGAGTCAGCCCCACGCTCACCCGTCACCAAAGAGTCACATTCTTTAATGAGTAACACCCTGCCTCTGAATTAACAGCAGAGGTAGACATTTCAGAGAGTCTTCAGACTTGCAAGAAGGCAACCCGTTTAGAAGCAGCCTTTAATGTTTTATAGAGCTATTTATGACTTGTAATTATGGGAATTAAAGACAGGGACCGAGGTACCCCCTTGGGGGTGAGTCGTTGCGCTATGCTACGTTCCTACAACATAACATAAGAGAAGAGAGCACCAGCCATAACTTAAAAGACAAGCATTTGGCTTAGCTAATAGGTCTCGCTTTTGAGACCTTATAAGTATTTAGTTATGCAGCACAATATCCTTGGTGCAAGAACATCAACTGTTGCATGGCTAAACACTTATAAGGTCCCAAAGGCAAGACCTATTGGTTATGCCAATGCTTGTTCTGCATGCTGTCAGTTTCTTTATGATCTTTGTCTACACAGAACCCATAGTTATCTGAATATGCTATTGTGCGGGTCTCTAATTTTGAGAACATATTAATGGGCTGTACAAGTCCATTCCACAGAATGGTGAGGAGGGTGGGTCGGTGAGGAACCTACAGTTAAGAGTTTATACCAGAAAAGACGTTAACACAAGTAAGTAACTTGTTGTTCTGAAATTAAATTAAATGAAAAATACATTTATTAAGCGCATGGCTTCTCTCGGGCATCCCAGTGCTGATAGCAGCAAGCAGCAGAGAACTGACCAACTAGGGGAAAAGCCAGGTCTTTAACAGTCTACAAAAGGCCAGGTGATTGGGTTCCTTGCGTATATGGTGAGGGAGGGTGTTGCAGAACTTAGGGGCAATGTAGAAGAACAGACGACCCCTGCTTCTTGCTTTCTGATTCCTAGGAATAGCTGCAAGATGTAAATCATCTGAGCGAAGGGTCTGTTGGCGCGGTAGGGCCGAACAATCGAGCGGTTAATAAGAGGGTTCTTTCCTGTTAAGGACTTGTGTACTATGCGCATGGTTTTGAAATAGACTCTTTCTCACATAGGTAGCCAGTGCAGAAGATTCAATGCAGGTTTTGCTGATTGGTGTTTCGGGATATCCAACAGTATTCTGGCTGCCCAGTTTTGTACTGTCTGGAGTTTTGCAAATGTGGTGCAAGCAGCCCCAAGATAAAGGGCATTCCCATAGTCCAGACATGATAGAATAAGTGCCTGGACCATGAGCTTCCTTGCATGGAAGGGGAGGAGTGGGAAAACTTTGCATAGCATCTTCAAGATGCCGTAGCAAGAAGCTACCACATTGCGTGCTTAGATCATGATCCAACCAAACACCCGGACTTTTTATTTGGGTTTTGGGGACCGGGACAGGGCCTAGGTCGACCGGCCACATTAAGTTGGAGTCAAGTAGAGATGGATTGCCCAGGATCATCATCTCTGTTTTGTCCCCATTCAATTTCAAAAAGGAGTTATTCATCCAGTTAGCCACCTCTTTTAAGCAGGGAGAAAGGCTGGGGGAGGAGTTATCTGCTTTATTAAGCCCCACTACTAATTGTGTGTCATCTGCGTATGTCACTATGGGAACCCCAAAAGGCAGTACGATCTCTGCTAGGGGGGTCAAATACATGTTAACCGCATGCGTGCGGCGGCTATTTCTGCGCTACGCGGCTTTTTAAAAAAAGCCGCGTTACATGACGAGCTGAGCTCGTCATCAGCGTGCGAGCGGCACAACTCATGACGAGCTCAGCTCGTCATGAGCGCCGAAGGGGTTAAACAAGGTGGGACTCAGGGATGAACCCTGAGGCACTCCGCAGTGGAGAGGCATCTGTTTTGAGGACACTTCAGAATCGAGATCCTTGAAGGATCTATCGTCCAGCAAGGACTGCAGCCATGTTAGTGCAACACCAGTCACCCCCAGTCTTAAGTCTGTGGGCAAGGATTATATTGTTGACCGTATCAAAGGCAGCACTAAGCTCTAGAAGGATGATGACAGTAGTGCCTCCTGCATTTAAAACTCTTCTAGACTCTTCAACTACAGATAGTAGAGCCGTTTAAATGCCTTGTAGAGGATGGAAACCGGTCTGAGATGGATGAAGGAGGTTCTGGGTTTCTAAAAAAGTAGCCAGCAACGAATTGACATATTTTTCAGCTATTTCGCTGATCTCTGGGAGGAGTGAGATAGGACGGTAACTGCCCAGGGAGTCAGGATCAAGGTTAGGTTATTTTTAGAAGTGCCTTCATAACCGCTTTCTTTCAAGAAGGGGGGACCGTTCCAGTGGTCAGAGAGGCATTAATCAGTTTCAGTATAGTGGGAGAAATGGTTGTGGCAACTTGTTTCAGGATGTGAAGCGGTGCTGGGTCACTGGGCGAGCCACTCTTTACCTTTGAGAAGATGCTTTCGAACACCTCAGGACTCAACGGGGAATTACCTGAAGATGAAAGTCTGAACTAGGGGGACAGGGATCCTATGTTTGAATGTCCATCGATGAAAAAGGTGTTCAAATATCTTGATAGAGACTTCTAACCGTAGATTCCTCTTGAGAAGAGATATTAAAGCAGTACCTCCCCAAGTGGTGGGTCTGTGGAAGACCAGGAACTCTTGCACAACAGATTGGGAGAATGCCAATTCCACCAGACTTGGCTATCCATGCATTAGTGCTTTGTGAATGTATGAAAGGAAGACCACATAACAGCCTGGCAGATGTCCAAGACCTACACACCAGACACCAACGCAGTGTTAGCTGCCTTTACTCAGTTGGAATGAGTGTGCAAGCCTTCTGGGGGCAGCTTCTTTGCTAGCCCCATAACAGATCCTTATGCATACTACAATCCATTCGGAGATGGGTCTCTTTTGTATTGCTTTCTCAAAAGAAGCCCACAAACAGTTGATCATCTAATCGAAAGTTTCTGGTTCAATTGATGTGGAGACGCTTCTCTCCCTTCGATGGATAAGTTGGGATGTAGAAGGATGGCAAAGTAATGGATTGCTCTATGTAGTACAGAGTGACTACCTTTGGCAAGAATCCCACTTTTGTTCAGAGGACCAATTTGTTCGGAACAAAAGATGTGTTAGGTTGCTAGACAGACAATTTATTTATTTATTTATTTTCTGACACTTATAGAGCGCGAACAATTACCCTTGGGTGTCTCGGCGCTAGACTGCAGTTATGTCATTCCTTAGAGGTGAGGATGCGGTAGGTGTACTGTATTATTGGTTGAATAACCACGTCTTCAGATTTTTCCTAAACTGTAAGAGCGATGGACTGGCTTTGATGTGGTATGGTAGGGTGTTCCAGATTTTGGGGGCCGCAACTAGGAAGCGGCGGTCACCCCATGTCACTGTTCTGCTACGTGGGACCACTAATTGGTTAAGTGATGAAGATCGTAGCTTTCTGGCAGGACTGTAAGGTATTAGGTGGTCTTTTAGGAAGCGAGGCCCCTGATCCTGCATTACCTAGGCCTAGATTTGACTCAATCATCGAGAAGAGGTCAGAGTTGAAGAACACAGTCTTTATGGTCAAAGAGCGTATAGGAGGCTGTGTACAAAAGGAGCCCATCAAGTAGGTGGTAACTAAATTGAGGTCCTACTGCGGCATGACAAAAAGTGTTGGTGTGCCCACACGCACACCCCTCCACCCGCCTACGGCGGAGGAATCCAGTCAGCAACGCAGCTCCCTTACCTGGGCGTCACGCTTACTGCTTCCACAACCTCCACGCTGACCCTCAACTATACGGCCCTGTCCTCCCGGATCCGATCCGACCTTGCACGTTGGGCCAAACAGCGACTCTCCCTACTGGGCCAGGTCGCAGCGATCAAGATGACGGCCTTACCTAAAATTCTGTATTTTTTCCAGACTCTTCCGGTGTTCCCTCCTGCGGGCACCATCCAGGCCCTCCAGGCCGCCATCCATCATTTCATCTGTGGGGGCAAACGGGCGCGCCTACACAAACAGCCAGCCTACCGGAGCCTGATTGAGGGAGGACTGGGTGTCCCCAATCTTCTGCAATATTTCCAGGCTGCGCAACTCCGATTTCTGGTGGAGTGGTTCAGGCCGGAATCCGAAAAGCGCTGGTTATTCCAAGATAGGGCAATGGCAGGCACCCCCCTTTGGAAGGTCCCTTTCCTTCTCAGACAACATCGACCGCGCTATCTCCTAAAGTCTCCTATCACTCGCACTGTCATGCAGGTCTCGAATGCGGTTGCGGTCCGAAGAGGACTTACCACCTTTCCCTCTCCTCTAACGCCTGTCTTGGACAAACCAGAGTTCCCGCCGGGCAACACCCCTGGGGCCTTCCCACAATGGCGAGACATCAGTAGCTTCTCCGCTGGTCATCTCTTCGACTTGCAGGGCTTCCTCTCCCTCAAAGACATTACTCAAAGCTATGACGTTGTTTCTCCTCATCTATTTCAATACTTCCAGCTCCGACACTGGCTTACCCACTCCGACGTTGTTCCCCTGGTTGGCAGGCCCATGACTGTCTTCGAGAAGTGGCTAGTGATGAAAGACTCAGACAAGCACCTCATTACGGACCTTTACAAAATGCTTACCCGCACCTCCCCAGCGGGCAAATCGGCGGGCCAGAAGCGGTGGGAGGCAGAGCTTGGGAGGGCCTTATCACCCCAAGAATGGCGATCTGTCTACTATAGAGCGGCCCACACCACCCGCAACACTGCGGCCAGGGAAGCGGCGACGAAGTTGGCCATATACTGGCATCTCACGGCGGTCCGGCTCAACAAGGGTAACCCTACGCGAAGCGCGCTATGTTGGAGGGGCTGCGGAGAACTGGGCACCCTGACTCACCTCCTCTGGGACTGTTGTGAAGTCCAGGACTACTGGAAGGCTGTCTTGGACGAGATTGACTCCACATTCGACACGGAAATCCCCAGATTCCCGGCATACGCACTCCTGGGCCTACCCAATACCCTTACCTTCCCCCTAAAATCTCAGAGGGGCCGCCAGATGGGGATTGCCATGGAGGCTGCAACACAACATGTCCTATCCCTGTGGGGCTCCACCACCAGACCCACACACACGGGTTGGCTACATAAACTATGGTTTGGCATGGAGCGCATTCACGCCACGCTCACACATTCCGCGGCTGCTTATCAGAAAGTGTGGCTCCCGCTGCTCTCCCTTCTGTCCAAGGAATTCAATGAGATCACATGCCCCAAGTACCTGCGCATTTTACGACTCACATAGACTACGTCTGACTCCTCACATTCATCTGAATGAGGGTAGTGCCCACTACACACATACGACTTTGCTTGACCCACTTGTTCGGCACACTGGGTGGGGTGGGAGCGGGGAGGGAGGTTGGGGGGGTGGGAGAGGGCTACAGTTGGGGTTTTTCCTTCTTACAATTTCATTGCCATACCATTGCCATACCGGAAGGAGCGTTCTAACTCCCAGCACACCGTCATTGCTTCTCCGAATGCAACTAACCATATATGTGATTATTGGATATTGCATATCTCTCTGCCAGGTTGCCTTATACGCCTACTACGTATTTCTTACAATGTTTTGTATACTGTTGCCCATGAAACCAATAAAACAAATTTGAAATTAAAAAGTGTTGGCGTGAACATTTGAACCCGCTCTTTCCAGAAACATATTACAACTGGTGGAGAAGTGTGGCTCAGGGGTTAGAGGCAGCAGACCCGGAAGCTGAGATCGGTCCTGGACCAGTGTTCAATTCCCCGCCTCGGCGGGTCTTGGGCTAAAAAAAAATTCCACGGACTCGATAATTCTCGCCCCGGTGCCTCCTCGACTCACGGGTTCACACTCTGCGACTCTGGGCAATAGCTTGCTTAATCTCCACAACGGCCCCTCGCGGTGGGATGCCTGACTTTCACCTTGTGGATACCCTGCTATCTCACAGGGGAATACCAGGAAGGGTTCCCTAAGCAAGCGCCGGGAAACCCACTGCGGGTAGCTGTGCGCTATATAAGCTCAACTACATTTACATTTACATTTGGTAATTTGAAAAGGAATCGCTGATCAGGAAAGCCGAAAGACAACCCTTAATTATCACCATGGAAAGGCCTTGATGGGTCCGCCGAGAGAGACAGAACAATAAATTGTCACACAACTTTGCTTGTAAAGGAGGAACACCAGACAAACTTCTCCCAGCATCCTGCACATACAGTTCTGGTGAAAGTAGGCCTGGTTGCCAGGATGACACAAACAGCTTAGGGGAATATTGAAAGCTATCAACTGTCTCCGTCCAGTCACCACACATGGAGGTGTAGGCTGTGAGGCTCTGGTTTAAGACCAAGCTCTTCTGTTGAGACAGTCCTGAAGGGATAGCCAAATCAGAGGACATATGCGCATTGCCAGACGTTCTAGATACCACATTCTCCTCGCACAGTCTGAAGCCTCTAGGATGACTTGGGCCTGGTCCATCTTATTCTTTTTCAATACTCTGGGCAGGAGAGGGAGAGGTGGAGGTGGAAAGGTGTACAGGAGTACCAAGGGCCATTCTAGGCAGAAGGTGTCTCTGGGGGAGAACAGACTTGTGAACTCCGACTTGCAAAAACCTGGACACTCCGCGTTTCCTGCGGTGGCAAACAGATCGAGCCATGGTCCTCCGATTGTTGGAAGACACCCTGTGCCACCTCCAAGAGCAACTGCCATTTATGATATGCTATGCAACGCCACCTGAGTTGGTCTGCCCTGGTGTTTAAAGATCCTTCCAGGTGCTGGCCACTCAGGGAGATGGCCTGAGAGTTCAGCCACTTCCACAGACATAGAGCCTCAAGACATAGGACCCACGACTGCACGCCGCCCTGTTCACTGTAGTACCACATGGCGGTCATGTAGTCTGTGAAAACCTGTACCCGTTCCCCACCTGATACTCCACAACCTGATATGGAGAAGAGTCTCTGTTGGAGAACATAGACCTCTGATCTCCACCTCTCCCAGATGAAAACCCCAACCCAGCAAAAACGCCTACACCATGACCATTTGTTTTAGTTCGGGCAGGGAGAGGTCTGCCAACAGGCTAGTTATGGTCGAGCAACCACCACTGCAGGACTTTCGCAGTTTCCTCTACTGGAATACAAAAGGTTCCCTTAGTCATGAGCCCAGTGAGACTTCAGAGCCTACTGCAGAACCTGTGTGTGCCATCTGGCATGATCGGCAAGCAGGATGCAGGAGGATTAGCACCCTCAGAGAAGCTCTCACTAAAACTTTGGCAAAGTTTGAAACAATGGGACCATAGCCGAAACATCACTGAGGTGGAGGGAAGGCTTGGAAAAAACAACATTCCCAGGATGCCTACGATGAAGGGGAGTCGTTGTGAAGGAGCTAGGTGCGATATTGGCACATTGATGGAAAAGCCCAACTATACCAACAAGTCGCCTGTCATCTGGAGGTGATTTACCAACGGTTTGAGGTAAGCCCGCCTTCAATCAATCAATCAATCAATCAATCAGAGGTTAGTGAAACGCGCTACTCACCCGTGAGTACTCAAGTCACGGGGATGAGAAGCTCCGTTGGGGTCACTGGAAGAGCCAGGTTTTGAGGTCCTTTCTGAACTGGCACAGTGTCGGGCTTTGTCAGAGGTGAAGGGGGAGTTGGTTTCAGGTCTTGGATGAGAGGTAGGGGAACGATCTTCCACCTGCTGTGGTCCTTTAGAAACGAGGGACGGTGGCTAAGGCGAGGTCGGCTGAGACAGAGTTTTCTCTTGGGGGCATAGAAGGAGATTCAGTTGTTGAGGTATTGGGGTCTGGTGTTGTGGAGGGCTTTGTAGGAGTGTGCGAGCAGTTTGAAGGTTATTCTTTTTTTGACAGGGAGCTAGTGAAGGTCTAGGAGGTGTTAAGTGATGTGGCCGTGTCGTGGGATATTGAGGATAAGTCTGGTTACGGTGTTCTGGATGGTCTGTAGTTTGTGGAGGAGTTTTTTGCTGATTCCGGAGTACAGGGCATTGCCGTAGTCCAGTCTGCTGGTGATGAGTGAGAGGGTGACGGTTTTCCTGGAGTCTGGGGGATCCACTTGAACATCCTGCAAAATATGCAGAAGGTGTTGAAGCATGCAGAGGGTACGGCGTTGTTATGGTAACTCATGGTGAGAGAAGATTAGAGTATGATGCGGAGGTTGCGTGCATGGTCCGTTGCGGTGGGAGGGTTTCCGATGGTAGGAGTCCACCAGGTGCAGGGGGTAAAGCCGAGGATGAGGACTTCTTTTTTCTCTGAGTTTAGCTTCAGTCAGCTGTTGCTCATACAGGTCATGACGGCTTACATTCCTTCTTGGAAGTTGCGCGTGGTGATGTCGGGTTCCTTGGTGAGGGAGAAAATGAGCTGGGTGTCATCGGCGTAGGAGACGATGTTGAGCCTGTGGTTTCTGACGATGGCTGTAAGCGTTGAAGAGTGTAGGACTGAAGGAGGATCCTTGGGGTACTCCGCATCTATCTCTGTTCGTTCTGAGAGGAAGGGCAGGAGTCTCATTCTCTTTTTTTCTGCCTGAGGCAGTGCTGTGGTCCTGGTCGTCAAAAGAGCGTCTTGATCTTTGGGTGAAAGAAGGAGCTGATTTTATTGCAGAGGTCCTGGGAGGGAGGAACATTGGTTGTTTCGTGTTGGGTTTGGTGAATTCCTGTACGATGGCAAAGAGTTCCTTGGAGTTGTGGGCATTGGAGAGGATTCTGTTTTGAATCAAGTTTTTCTTAGATGCTTTGATGAGTTGGTGGTGTGCTGTGATGGCTGTTTTGTAAGCGGAGCATGCTTCTGGGGTTTTGCTTTTTTCTCCACGTCTTCTCCAGTTGTCGGCAGAAGCACTTGGAGATCTGTAGTGAACCAGTTGGCTTTCTTGTTGTGTTGTCTCGTGATGTTCTGGAGGGGGCAAGGGAGTTGGCCTAGTTCGTGATCCATTGGTGGAGGTTGTTTGTTGCTGTGTTGGTGTCAGTCGTAGTTGGGGTGGAGTGTAGGTGAAGGCAGAGGTAAGGTGTTCTTCGGAGACTTTGTTCCAGCTTCTGCGTGGGAGGCGGCACGTGTACTTTGTACGGTGGGTTTTGAAATGGATGAAGTGGTGGTCTGTCCAGAGTTGTTCCGTAGTGCGGATGTAGCGAAAGTTGTTTCCTTCAGCGAAGCTAGGGTAGAGTGATTGCCCTGCTGTGTGAGTGGGGGTGGAGACCAGTTGCTTCAGTCCTATGTTGGTGAGGTTCTCCAGGAGGGTAGTGGTGTTAGGATCACTGTGGTTGTCCAGGTGGAAGTTCAGGTCTCCGAGTAGTATATAGTCTGTAGAAGCGAGAGCGTGGTGTGCGATGTGGTCGGCGATGGAGTTGGTTAAAGGAGTGCTCTAGAGGTCTTCAGGCGAGTGTTCCACGGAGCATCATTTCGGGGTTGGGCTGGATCTGGAAGTGGATGTGTTCCATGGGGGTCGAGGTGTCGTCCGAGTAGGTGATTGTCAGTCAGAGGGAGCATTTGTGGACGATGGCAAAGCCTCCTCCTGGGCGTTCTTTTCTCAGGATCTTGTAACCGTCTGGGATGGCGGTTGCGATGTCTGGTGCGGAGCTGGCGTTGGTCCAGGTCTCTGTGAGGAAGGCGACATTGGGCTTGTGAGTGTTGAGGCAGTCCCAGATTTCTACGGCGTATGTTGAGGAGGATGCAGCTCATTTGCCTGTGTGCGGTGGTGTCTGGCCTGTTGGGGGTAATTGTCGGGGTCCGGTGGTGGGTGAAGGTCCGTCGGAAGTGTCGGCAGGAGATCGGGCCTTGGGTGTTGCTCGGTGTCACGAGCTGGCAGTTGTTGTGTCCGGGGTTGAGTGCGTGGAAAGTGCTGGGGTCGATGCGGCAGGGGAACATGGTCTCTGTCGCTGGACACGGTCGGGCGCAGATGGGCTTGCCTTTGGCATGCCCGGGGCTCGGCCACCATTAAGTAGGGGTCAGGGGAAGGGCGATCAGCTGGGAGGCGGGAGCGGCACGCTGGGGTGGGGGATGTTGGGGCAGCAGCAGCGAGGAAAAGGAGGCAAAAAAAAAAGAGGCAAGAGAAAAAGAGAAAAACAAGGAAACGTGGCAGAGAGGCAAGGAAAGAAAGGCAGACAGAAAAAAAAAGAGAACACAAACAGAGCGGATTAGCAGAAGAGCAAAGCTCTTCCAATAGACAACCAGGGATGAGGCGCAGGCAGGAGCCTGCGGGTGGAGGAGGGCCTCAAACACCTAGCAGGGAGCTCAAGCGGCGCTAGGGGCGGTCAGACAACGATGGAGCCTTCAGAAACTAGTTGTAGAGATATGGGAAGACTGGTATTTCCAACCTCCACAGAAGTACTGAGACTACTGCCATCACCTTTGTGAACACCTGAAGTGCACTGCTAAGGACAAAGGAAAACACAGAGAAATGAACGTGCTATTAGCCTACCTGAAATCACAAACAAATCTGTGGGACTGCAAAAGGGCAAAGTGGAAATATGCAAATCCAACCCTACCTTCCAGTCTCCTGGATCCAGGGAAAGCAAAACTTGAGCCAGGGTAAGCATTTTGAACTAGTCCTACAGAAGGAAATGGTCAGAGGGTAAAGATCTATAAAAAGACGTCTGTCGTTTTTTATCACCAACAAACAATACGAATAACAGCCAGTCCCAATCTTTGATGCCAGCTCCATCTCTATGGCTCCCTTGGCCAAGAGAACCTGAACTTCCCCTCCGAGTATGGTTAAGTGGTCCTCCGGGAGGTGTTGTGGTGTGGGTGGCATATCCAAGGATGTCATGGGAAGGTTAGGGAGTAACTGTGTTCAACAATCTGGAGCACCCATTGGTCAGTCTCCCTTAGGATGAGTCAATCATGTGCTGCCGAGCTGAAAAAGCAGTTTTGCAGCAGTGGCTGGAGGAAGGACTGGACTTTAGGGAGATAATGATGGTAGAGGTGAGATTGATGAGAAATTGATGGAAATAGTTCCCGGTTCAGCTCTAAGTAGAGAAGGATAATAAGCTCCCCCTCCGGCATCAGCGGCTTCGAAGCCATAAGAAACATCGATATCGAGCTGGAAGCAGGAGATGACATTAAGAGCTTTGGGAATGGACCCACCAGCAGTGGACAGACTGGAAGTCACCCTGGTTCCTTGGGGTAGGTAGGGTCATCATAAGGGTCCAGCTGGGCAATGAAAATTCGGTCCCAAGCCTCTAAAGTTTTGAAGCTGCTATAGCCTCGCCGAGGATTCCAAACAGCGGGCAGAAAGTCATGAGGGTCAGAATCTGTTCCGGGGTTAGAGACTGATTCTGCAGTCTTGCGGTACCCGAGGCATTGCACTAATCTGAGTGATGAGAGGGGCAGGGCAAGGCAGAGCAGTGTTCAAACTTCTTATGTTTTTCACTCTTTCTGATCCTGAAGACTTCAATTTTAAGAATGACTGGATCGGCACTGGGAGCAGGAACGCGTCTGCTTCCTCAACCAGGATTTGGCCTTCTTCGACTTCTGTCAATGTTCCATGACATACAGCTTGGCTTCGTGGTCGTGGATGACCTTGGGGTTCAGCTTGGTATACTTGTTACAAGACACGAAACGATACTTGGGGCACAGACAGAGACAGGACTCTTGTGGGTTTGTTACAAACATCTGCTTGTGGCAATCCTCGCCTGGTTTAAATCATGTAATTTTAGGGATTGGCAAGGCCTAATTTTTTTTAGGGGAAAACTCGCAGACTCGAGGAAGCGAGCTCTGGATCAGCATCAAAAGGCGCAGGAAAAAAGGACCGGATATCAACATGTGGAGGTGGTGCAGATATAGTGGCACAACATCACATGCAGGGTGGGAAGGACCAGACACGGAGCCGCAAGGTGCCACCTACTGGCACTGAAGGGAGTTGGTATGAAAGTCTTATGGAACCAATTTGGCGCCTGGGGAAATTCACAAAATGAGCAAGCCGCAGTTAGAAGTCTCTAAAAGAAGTTCCAGGTATCACACTATGATGGCCCTATCCGGAGCCACTCAAATGACTTGGGCCCGATCGGCCCTCATTTTCTTTAACTCTGGGCAACAAAGGTAGCGGCGGAAAGCATGCTGGAGTCCCATGCTCCTCTCTACATGGAATGTAATCAAAAGTAAACTCTTCTGGGGGATAAATTCAAACAATTTTCATAATCACTTCCTAAGGGAGTGAATGTCCATTATAAAACATCAAATCCTCACGTGTCTTTCTTGACTGATTAATTTACTCTGTATTATTATATATACAATTCATGACAAATACATACAGTTTCTTATTACAATTACATAAATGTTCTTACTACACATATAACATACACTTATAAGACAGTTCATTCATAACAAATATTTCCAAAAAAGGAATATAGGACTTATGTACAACCCATTAAATATGGAGTCCTTGTATATACATTTAAATCAATAGTCATTAGTGTTCGAAAATTCATCCTGGTTCAATCTAACTGAAGTTTGTGTGTGTATCCAATTGCCTCAATCAGTCCTTCAATATAATGCACCCAATAGCTAACTTTCTGCTTGTTTTTTTTTTTTTTTATTTACTTGAGTTTTATATAGCGCTGGCTAGACCCGGAGGTACCAGAGCGCTTTAAATGAGGAGAGTTACACAGGTTACAAATGACACATTGTTACAGAAGGGACAGCAGTTTCAAGTTACATTCTTAGGTTAATGGCATGTAGAGGGGTAAGGGGGTAATGTAAAAAAGACGGAGGGTAGGGAGAATTAGGCAGAGAATAGGTATAAGGATAGACAAAGCAGGCAGGAGGCGAGGAATTCAGGGGAGAGAGGAAAGGAAAAGGGGAGGTAGCCAAAGAATGAAGGAGGGAAGCGGAGGTAGAGGGGGTAGCAGACAAAATGTGGAGACGGGGAACTAACTTTGTCTGACGTCCGGCTGGGTGGGACCGGGATCATTCTTAGTCCTCAGTTATGTGTGATTCCCATTTTCATGGTGGACTCTCTCAACGGGGTCGCTGAGACTCCAGGGCATAAGATGCTGGATCCCTCCCCAACAAGGGGAGAGGAGTGCTTTGGACACACGCACACTTTGAGGAATGAAGGAGGAAAAAGGTGGGGGAGGGGGTAGGAAACCCAGCAGGAACACAGTGTCCGACGTCCAGCAGGGTAGGCGACGGCTCCCAGTGGTATGGGGATCAGTCCCAGTCTTCCACTATGTGTGACACCCTTGTCGGCCCCTTTTACATACTTTCTATGGACCTCATAAAGGACCTCGTTTGTTGTAATATTTGGGTGCTTCCTCTAAAAAAATGTCCTACATCTATACTGGAGCTGAAAATCCCATCAAAATGAAATGTCGGCTACTGCCTTTCAGCAAACCGTAAATGGGGCAATGTTTCACTAGAAAAGTTTTCCAGTTCGCTCTCAGTTGGGATTAAAACTCTCAGAGAGAGCCTTCTTGGGAACTCCAAACTGCTGACATTGTATATTCTCAGCAGTGGCAAAGAGATCGAGCAAGGGATCTTTCCTTGTCAAAAGATGCCATGTGCCACCTCCATATGCGATCTGCTAGGCCCCAGCTGATTCCGTCTGCTATAGCATTTAAGGATCCCACCAGGTGATGTACCACCATGGAAATCAACTGATAATTTCAGCTGACTCCAAAGGTGTAGAGACCAAGACCAAGAGCCCCCACCCCATCCTGCGTGTTGCAGTACCACATGGCAGAGGTATTGTTTGTGAGAACCTGCACCAGCTGCCCCTAGATGGAGGGCAGGAATGTCTTCAATGTAAAGAGAATCTGCCACAGCCAATGCAAACTGATGTGGAGGCAGGTGTCTGCTGGAGACCAGAGTCCTCTGATCTCTTTGCCTCCCAGATGACCTCTCCAACCTAGTAGTGAAGCATTTGTTGCCATTGTCCGTTCTGGGTGGGGCAGGAAGAGGGTCTTCCCGCCTCCAACTGCAGTCAAGCAGCCGCACAGCAAGCGTACGTCATCTTGCATGGTCAATAAGCATGAGGCTAGTAGGCCAAGAAGCCTCAGAGTCAATCTCTCTGATACATGTGACTGGCAGATTTATTGAGAACACCAATGATGTCAAGATGTTACCCGTTGCTTAGAGGTGGTCCACGACTAACTGTGGCGAGCCCATCTTCACCAAACGGACAACAACGTAGGGGAAGACTGGCGCCATCGACCTCCGAAGATGGGCACTGACCACCGCCATCACAAATGTGAACACGAGAGGGGCATCGGTGAGCCTGAGAGGAGAACAGCAAACTAAAAGGTAGAAAACGGGGATGAGTGCTGCCCCTGGTAGGCAGGTACTTGTCTGTTGGGCCCATGGTCCAGACATCGAAGGGGCTGGGAGGCCTTTTTTGTGGGCAGTGAAGGGTGGCATTGCTGATGAACCAAACCCCTAGTATATCCCAGAAAAAAAAAACATTATTGAAGGGACTGCAGAACAGGAGCTGAAAGGCTCAATGTAGCATAGCCAGGCACTCATTAAAACACTTCAGTGCCACATCTGCCCACTTATCAAACAGGAGCCATCAAAAGGAATGTCCATCAAGGATGCCTGGACATCTCTCGAAAAGCCAGTGGACCACATCCATGCATGGCATTCAAGAACAATGCTGGGTCCCATATCCTTACCCAGACAGATACTGGTGCCCAGGTCCAAGCAGATGAGAAATTTGACAGCATCCAGACCATGTTGAATGGTTTGGGCAAAGGAAGTTTGTACGCCTTCTGGGAGAGCAGGTAAAATAATACCCACCATACCATAGTGTGTGTAGGTGAAGCTATCTAGCAAACAGCTTGTACTGACTGACCTCCGAAGCTGGCTGAGAACACACGCCCTCTGAATGTGTTTATGTATTTTAACTCCCTGTAATGGGGCGTGGCTGGAAAGGTGTTAGGGTTTACTCTACTGGAGAATTCCTGCACCACCAGACCTTCAAGTGCTGGATGCCGTATTAGGAAGTGTGGGCCTCCTGGACCACACCTATGGCAGTAGGCGACCTGTCAGTTGACTGGGTGACGGAAGCATGGTTTAGCCCAAGTGCTCTAGAGTGTATTCTCAGTGAGGGCTTCGTTGAAGCGCAAATGCGGTTTGGACAGTGCCTGGCTAGGCTGTAGGACCTTTGTCAATACATTTGTTTTCACCTAGAGAGTGGGGTGGTGCATGTCAAGGACTTCAGCGGCTTCTTGATCACAATAGGTAATGTACTGCTTTCCAATGTTGGGGGCCCAGTGGAGAGCCACCCCAGTATCGGGTGAGGTGTCCAACCCACTGGCATCCTGAAGGTCCATGTACCAGTTGTCACCACCATACACTGAGACAAACTATTTCCCGTCTTCTCCAATGCCACCCATAAAAGTGCTTCTGGTCAGAGTCCAAGCCAAACACTTTGTGTATTGTCGAGTAAAACAAATGGTGTAATATCTGCGTGTGATTGTTTGAGTCTGCCGCACATCAAGATCTGGATGTAGCCTCAGTCAAGGTCAAGATGTTGCTGGCTTGGAGTAGGAAACCATGATGGGTTGTGGACCGTCCTCCTGTGTCAGAGGGGTTGGATGAGGGCCTTGATGCTCTAGCAACAGGCACAGATTTCAGCCTTGGTCCCAATGTTGCCACTCAACCCAAAGTGGGTCCTAAAGGCCAAGACGGCACAGAAGGCGAATCCACTGGTGGTAACCTGACTGGGAGTCCCAGCGTACCCTTGGAGCCTGAGGTCATGCCAGACAGAGCCAAGAGAATGCCTAAGATGCGCAGAAAGGCCTCTCAGAGCCTTGACCTACTGCACTGTCACGATAGACGCAGGAACTCAGGGTGCATTTGAACCAGGGATTGAATCAGCTTCTCAGTGGAACAGCAGCGAGACCTAGAAATACAATGATGCCTTTCGCACCTTCTCTTGTGAACAAGAGTGTCTGGAGGGCCGAATCCCGATTGGACTTCTTCTGTTCCTTTTCCACGTATCCGAAGACTTCAACCATGAGGAAGATCTGTCTAGGGATCGATTTTGGGAGCGAGAGCAGAAGTGGGTCCTCGTTTTTAATGTACATCTGAAGCGGGACTAGTGCAAAGTCTTCTGATGTTTCGCTACGAACAGCTTCATCTCATGCTCTCAGATGGCTTTAGGGTTCATCTGGGCTTAGTTGTTACAGGCCTAGATGATGTGCGAACACCTAAGCACCAGACGCAACCCTTGCGGTGATCTGTCAATCATCTATTTCCAACAGTCCCTACGAAGCTTGTATCTGTTGTTTTAAGAGGAGACACACCTTGCAACCTGGAAAGTTTTTGGGGAGAATTCTTTTTAGCAGAGTGAAAAAAGGAAGGAGAGGAGCTTTAGATCCCTGTTTGAAGGCACAGAAAGAAACTGACATTAATGCGCGTGAGTGATGGTTATATGAGGCACCATGCGCCACTTCTGAAGCTGAACAGCATCAACTCCGAGTTGCCCACTTACCAGTTGTGCAGGAGCACTGCTTTTACCAGTCTGGAGCCTGGGAAAATCCACAAGGTAAGAAATCTACAGTTAGAAGTATCCATCAGGAAATGTTCTATTTTAGCTAATGTTTCCCATCATAAATGGTGCATGCAATTAGTGCTGTCCCTCCTTAAGCCTTTTGCTTGTTCTTCTTTCTCACCCGAGTAGAATTTAAGGTGTTGAGTCTGATACAAAGAGAGGACGTGATCTGCACTCTTATCTTATCACATTCACCTATTTCTCAATTTCCTTATCTGCCAGAACCTAGGATGGCTTAGCATCAGGCTAAATGCAGTGTAGCCATATTTTTTATGTCATGCTGGAATGGTTCATTTGATCAGTAGACCTCACCTAGTTAGCGTTCCCTACTTCAAACATTTGAGGCAGAGGAGTGCTATGCAGTCTGTAACCAGGCAGAAACTGCCGCAATCACAAGTAATTTGGAGTATGTGAACAGCAGAAGCTGCTGTAGCAGTGGATGCCTATTCCTGGCTTTGACCTGATGGGGTGTTGCATGTTTAAAATAAACCAAACTATGGGGCTCATTAGGATGGCGGACGGAAGAGCCACCGCGGCCCTGGAGTAGGCGGAAAAAGCCTTTTCCGTGTCCGCCTGCCGCGGATACTCCGTCCGCCATATCAGGATAGGAAAACGTGTCAAATTTCCGTCCGCGACGGAATAGCACGCTCCGCCGCCGAACTACACACGAGACCGTGGCGGACGGAACACATCCGGATGCCCCGCCGTACGTACTGACGTCGAAGACCGTCCCCCAAATCAAGATGGCGGAAAATACACATAAAACCGCAGCGGAAAAACAACCTGTCTGAACACGGCGGAATCCCCACTGCGAAGACAGGTGACATAGCAGAGATACCCACCGCAAGCTGACCAACACCATGGACCCAGCGCTACACGCTTTCCCGATGCTCTTCGCGATCCACCACGTCCTAGTCATGGCCCACCATGGACGACGACGCAGGTAAGGCACAAACCATTGGCCGTCTGCAGGGGAATACCAGTAAGGGACGTGACGTAGGGAGGGGGAGTGTCATGTTACCGAAACCACTGATGAGAAGCAAATACAAATACACATTAGTAGTACGCAAGCAGGAATGACAACGACAGACCACGAGACCTGATAGACTACCTTTATTGTACAAAATAGGGGTTAAATCACAGTGTATGCGTGAGCATGGGCAAAGTGGGCACCACAGCAGCTACATCATTGGCAGTCAACGAGAGGGCAGTATGCAGTATCAGAGCATCAACAGGGCATTGTGCAGTACAGAGCAGGTACATCAGAGCAGGTAACGAGAGGGCAGTATGCAGTATCAGAGCATCAACAGGGCATTGTGCAGTACAGAGCAGGTACATCATAGGCAGGTAACGAGAGGGCAGTATGCAGTATCAGAGCATCAACAGGGCATTGTGCAGTACAGAGCAGGTACATCATAGGCAGGTAACGAGAGGGCAGTATGCAGTATCAGAGCATCAACAGGGCATTGTGCAGTACAGAGCAGGTACATCATAGGCAGGTAACGAGAGGGCAGTATGCAGTATCAGAGCATCAACAGGGCATTGTGCAGTACAGAGCAGGTACATCATAGGCAGGTAACGAGAGGGCAGAATGCAGTATCAGAGCATCAACAGGGCATTGTAGAGTACAGAGCAGGTACATCAGAGGCAGCACGTGAGAGGGGCTAAGTGCATCAACAGTCCATTGCACAGAGCAGGCCCATCAGAGGCAGCACGTGAGAGGGGCTAAGTGCATCAACAGTCCATTGCACAGAACAGGCCCATCAGAGGCAGCACGTGAGAGGGGCTAAGTGCATCAACAGTCCATTGCACAGAGCAGGCCCATCAGAGGCAGCACGTGAGAGGGGCTAAGTGCATCAACAGTCCATTGCACAGAACAGGCCCATCAGAGGCAGCACGTGAGAGGGGCTAAGTGCATCAACAGTCCATTGCACAGAGCAGGCCCATCAGAGGCAGCACGTGAGAGGGGCTAAGTGCATCAACAGTCCATTGCACAGAGCAGGCCCATCAGAGGCAGCACGTGAGAGGGGCTAAGTGCATCAACAGTCCATTGCACAGAACAGGTACATCAGAGGCAGCACGTGAGAGGGGCTAAGTGCATCAACAGTCCATTGCACAGAGCAGGCCCATCAGAGGCAGCACGTGAGAGGGGCAGTATGCAGTATCAGAGCATCAACAGGGCATAGTAGAGTACAGAGCAGGTACATCATAGGCAGGTAACGAGAGGGCAGTATGCAGTATCAGAGCATCAACAGGGCATTGTGCAGTACAGAGCAGGTACATCAGAGGCAGCACAACTACGTGTCCCTACCAAACCGTCACAGGGACCACAAGAGTGCCACACAGTTCTCAATGGACACACCATGTGAACTAACATTTGAGTGAAGTGTACAGCACCTCACATCACAGAATCAGGGGGACTGCGTGAACTACCTGCCTCGGACACACTGGCAGCACCAGCAACAGGAGTGTGAGACACAGCCACAGCCCGAGTGACACACACATGGGCCACGGACCCAGACACACTGGCAGCACCAGCAACAGGAGTGTGAGACACAGCCACAGCCCGAGTGACACACACATGGGCCACGGACCCAGACACACTGGCAGCACCAGCAACAGGAGTGTGAGACACAGCCACAGCCCGAGTGACACACACATGGGCCACGGACCCAGACACACTGGCAGCACCAGCAACAGGAGTGTGAGACACAGCCACAGCCCGAGTGACACACACATGGGCCACGGACCCAGACACACTGGCAGCACCAGCAACAGGAGTGTGAGACACAGCCACAGATGTAGTCACTGACACGTGAGCCACTGACCCAGACAGACTGCCAGCACCAGAAACAGGAGTGTGCAACACAGACACAGATCTCCTAACTGACACGTGAGCCATAGACCCACATACCCTGCCAGGATCTGCAACAGGAGAGGGCACAACTGACACTGTGCCACCATCTGATACATGAGAGTCAACTGCACCAGCGCCACTGGGACTACTGAAATGATGAGCCACAGGGCTGTATGGGCCAGGAGGCAGGGTGGGCCTGGGAGCTGGGGATAGCTCACCTAGAGCCAAATCGGGGTTGGCAGGTGTCAATGGTGTGTGTCTGCGTTTCTTAGGGAGGTGTGAGTGCACCCTGGACAGGACAGGACTGCCAAGTGGTGGGGACTCCAAAGAATCACCACCCAGCATAGGTGGAGCAACTGCTGCCGGGGATCTTGTTTCGGGGGACGTGCTGGAGCCTGCCTGCCGTTTGCTCTGTGCCTGCCGCCTGGACTCGGAATGATGTGTAATGGGGGATGCAACAACAGGGGACACCCTCCTCTGCTTCTGACTGGCCTGGATGGGAGTGGAGGTATGGGGGGACTCCGCCGCGGAGACATCAGTTTGGCGTTTAGTAGAAAACATCAGCCTCAGTGATGTATGCCTGTCCTTGATAGCGCCATTGTCCATGCGAGATGCCTTGTCCGTAGGATGTGCCTTATCCTTAGGTGGAGTGTTGTCTCTGGATGTAGCCTGTGCCCTGCTCGCCGCCCTGTTCCTGCCAGCAGACTTGTCGTCTGTGGTGCACCTGTCTCCAGCAGACACCTGCTCTCTGTGTGTGTCCCTGCCCTTGGGAGTGGTCCTATCCACTGCTGTGGGCCTGCTCTTGGGAGTCTCCCTGCTCTTAGTAGGTGCCTTAGTCTTCTCACTGTCCTTGGGAGTGTCCCTTACCTCTGCTGTGGGCCTGCTCTTGGGAGTCTCCCTGCTCTTAGTAGGTGCCTTAGTCTTCTCACTGTCCTTGGGAGTGTCCCTTACCTCTGCTGTGGGCCTGCTCTTGGGAGTCTCCCTGCTCTTAGTAGGTGCCTTAGTCTTCTCACTGTCCTTGGGAGTGTCCCTTACCTCTGCTGTGGGCCTGCTCTTGGGAGTCTCCCTGCTCTTAGTAGGTGCCTTAGTCTTCTCACTGTCCTTGGGAGTGTCCCTTACCTCTGCTGTGGGCCTGCTCTTGGGAGTCTCCCTGCTCTTAGTAGGTGCCTTAGTCTTCTCACTGTCCTTGGGAGTGTCCCTTACCTCTGCTGTGGGCCTGCTCTTGGGAGTCTCCCTGCTCTTAGTAGGTGCTTTTGTCTTCTGACTGGCCTTGTCCAAGGAACAGTCCATGGACATGTGAGTATCCCTTGCCTTGGGAGTACCTTTCGTGTTGAATGCCTGTGTAGCTCCGGAAGGCATGTCCCCCAACAACACTTGTGGATCCTGTGTGTGTACTCCAGTGCATCTGACGTCGTCTACGTGAACAGAGTTAGCTGATCTAGGGGATGGGGTCTGTGCCCTGCGTGCCCTGACGTGCTGTCTGACGCTGCTTCTAGTGCAATAACCTGTATTTGAGTCCTGCTCAGAATAATCACTACCCCCTGAGACATCCAGCGGTGTAGATGGTGAAACAGAAGTAGCACCCTGTTCGTTCGACTGTACTATTGCAGACGACACACTGCTTGCCAATGACTGCACTGTCCTGTGTAGACCTGCAAGATCGCCATGCATCCCTTCCATGAATGCCACCACCTGCCCCAACTTCCTATCATGGTCCTGGAAAGCATTTGTCATATTGGTCTGCCCCACACACAGCTGTCGCAGCAGATCAACGGCCTCAGCACACAGTGCATTTTGGCTCACCGTGGCAGGGGCAGCGGTGCCTGCACCGAACGCCACTCTGCTCCCCCTACTCCTCCGGCCACGAACAGTACATGGTGCAGTTGGCGGAAGTGTGGGCCCTGTGTGCTGTCTTACGACAGAAGGTGATGAGTGCCCACTCCCAGTCTGTGTCAACAGTGCAGGCTCACCACGAGTGTCCGACGAGGAGGACGATGGTGTCTCCACATGCGAGTCCTCAGGGACGGTCCTGTCCCCCTCTCCGGCGCTGGCCTCCTCCGTGTCAGTCTGCGTGTGTGCGAAGTCTGAGCCGGACTCATTTCCTCGGCTACTCTCCACCGTCTGTGGCTGAGTGTCCTCTGTCAAAGCTGAAATGCACAGAAAAGATGTGTGAGTCATGGGCACACTCACGTACAGAAGGAACAGGATAGCCAAATCACATAGCAGACAAAGGTTTAGGAGCCCTCATCCTGCACATGGCCCACCCCTACCAGTCATCCTCACATTTTCTGCCATGGGGCCATGGACCACTAGGGGATGTGCTTTTACACTCAACTACTAAGCAAGTGGCGTGTCAACATGGCGGACCTGGATGTCAAATGAGTACCACCCAATGGGACCAAAATGGCTTCACAGGCATACATACGCAACACGGAACTCAATAGTGTGTCTGTGCACCAATACATGCATAGCACTCACAAGTTTCCTACACAGACAGTATGCTCACCGCTAGTTTGCTGTTGATCGGCACTCAGACGTTCGGCCAGTTCAGGATGCGTCACTGCAATGATACGGTGCATGAGAGGGGTCATGGAGCGTCGGGACAGACGGGGCGTCCTTGGAATCAGGCCCAGTGTTACTTCCGCTACATTCTTGCTCAGCCTGGAAATGTCGTCCCAGCGTTTGTGGCAGTGTGTATGTCGTCTGTTGCACACCCCCAATGCCCGTACTTCCCGTGCTATGCTCCTCCACAGGTCCTTGCGAAGGTGCAGCTTGACCTACCATGATGGGAGACAAAAGGGTGTAAGTCAGTGGACAGGTGGCCTGTCACACACATAGGGGCAAGACGTTACTGTCAGCAGCCATGCACAATCAGGAACATATGTCTAGCCCACACTACACAGCTAAGATAGAAATAGGCCTGATCATTTGGCCCCCTCATGCACACCAACATGTCCCACACTGCACTTACCACCCGTCCCGGTGCGCCGTAGAGGCGTCCATAGTTGCGGAGTACACCGTCCACGAGGACATCAAGCTCCGCGGCGGTGAAGGGTCGAGACCGGATCTCTTTGCCTCTCGACATGGCAAGATCACGGAGTATGGCACTAGAGCAGCAGTCGGTGGTCAGCTCAGCAGCAGCAGCAGGTCGAGGTGATGGCACTAGAGCAGCAGTCGGTGGTCAGCTCAGCAGCAGCAGCAGGTCGAGGTGATGGCACTAGAGCAGCAGTCGGTGGTCAGCTCAGCAGCAGCAGCAGGTCGAGGTGATGGCACTAGAGCAGCAGTCGGTGGTCAGCTCAGCAGCAGGTCGAGGTGATGGCACTAGAGCAGCAGTCGGTGGTCAGCTCAGCAGCAGCAGCAGGTCGAGGTGATGGTCACAGGCAGCAATGGTCCCCAGGGTAGGAAGTTTCATTTTGGCCAAGACACATATATAGGGCCCTCAGCACGTGTCAGTGGCATACGTCGCCAGCAATTGGTCAGCCCTGGAAGCGTGATCGTGAAATGGGCCAATGACTGGCCCTGTTGTTGCGGTGCACAGCTTCCGCTACTTGCGATTGGCCGTATGCGGCCAGCGTCCCTCTTCCCATTGGCTGCATGTGCAGGGACCGTCACGGGCCCACATCGGCAACCGCACGTGCAAGCCTCAGGCACGGATGCTTCAGTTGCAACAATGTACTATCACTGGCGCCTCCATGGCGGTGCACGTACACAGCGGGGGAGGTGCAGGCCTATACACCCTGTAGATGTACTCAATGGACATGCCAGTTCATGACCCCCCTTACAGTCACCTTGCATCATCCACCGTACACCGGCCGGAGCGGCCGGCCCTTCCACTACCGCCGTGCCAGGCCCTGCCCAGGACCGCCGTGCCGGCCATGCCAACCACCGCCATTGCACGGCCCTTCCACTACCGCCGTGCCAGGCCCTGCCCAGGACCGCCGTGCCGGCCATGCCAACCACCGCCATTGCACGGCCCTTCCACTACCGCCGTGCCAGGCCCTGCCCAGGACCGCCGTGCCGGCCATGCCAACCACCGCCATTGCACGGCCCTTCCACTACCGCCGTGCCAGGCCCTGCCCAGGACCGCCGTGCCGGCCATGGCAACCACCGCCATAGCACGGCCCTTCCACTACCGGCGTTCCCTGGCGGTCCGTGCAATGGCGGTTGTTGCCATGGCCGGCACGGCGGTCCTGGGCAGGGCCTGGCACGGCGGTAGTGGAAGGGCCGGCCGCTCCGGCCGGTGTACGGTGGATGATGCAAGGTGACTGTAAGGGGGGTCATGAACTGGCATGTCCATTGAGTACATCTACAGGGTGTATAGGCCTGCACCTCCCCCGCTGTGTACGTGCACCGCCATGGAGGCGCCAGTGATACAACATTGTTGCAAATCGACCATCCGTCCCGGATCCTTGCACATGCACTTGCCGGTGTGTGGGCGTGACGGTCTGTGCACGTGCAGAAAATGTGAATGTCGAAGGCGGCCCGCGTATGCCCAGACGTAAACAGCGGATGCAGTGCACCGCCATGGCGTGGTCAATGTTTGCATCTTAGCCGATGATGCACCTTGTACCATTGTCTGCAGCTGCCTGCTCACGGTTGTGTGCGTGATTGCGTGGCTACACATGTCATGCTCCATCCCATGTGTGTCCATACCATGGGCATCGGTGAGCCACAAGTGTCCATCACGTGTGCATGTCCACATCGGGTAGTACCCTACACAATTTTGTCGTACCTCACATGTACACAGTAGATCCCGTATGTATGGGCACCTGTGAATCAGTTGTCAGTGAGTGGTATGTGTCAGATGATGACTATGGTGGGGGTTCTGTTGTGTACTGTACATGTGTGTTGCCTATTGTGTCCCCATGCATGTGATGTCTGTATGCCCACCATTCCTGGTGTTGCCATTGGTGCATCATGATATGGGGGGGTGGGGGGGTGTTTAATTTAGTATGTGTGCATGTACTTACATGTGTGCATGTGATGTTGGGCCTACACATGTGGGTCATGTCACATGTCTGGTTGGCAGTGATGTTGAGGTGAGACAGTGTGCATTGCACATGTTGCTAAACATCATGTTGCTAGTGGATGCACATTGTTGCCACGTCGATCCATGTTGTCCTGACAATCAGAGGAGTCACACATATGACAAGCATACACTGGATACTACATGTTGGTAGAGGGCGTTGACATGTGATTGAGGTGCACACACATGCGTTGTATGTGATTTGACTTCCATTCCATCTACTCCCACACAGGAGGGCTCCAAATGTCCATCGCCCATACACTGTGCTGGAGGATATGGTGGACGAGGAGGTGATCCGGAAATTCAGGCTGGATCGCCGTCGATTGTTGGAACTTGTGACCCTATTGTCTCCTCACCTGCAGCCGCGAAGAAACTATCCAGGTTCCATGACACCCACGCAAAAGGTGATGGCGGCACTCCATTTCTTTGCAACAGGCACATTCCAGTACACAGTTGGAGATGCCGGGGGAATGTCACAGGCCATGTTCAGCACGGTACTCCGGGATGTACTGACAGCCATGATGCTGTACAAGCATGACTATATACATTTCCCTCAGGCGGCGGACTTGGCAGCGGTCAAAGCTGACTTCTATGCCCTGGGTCGTATACCACACGTTGTGGGTTCCATTGATGGCACGCATATCGCTCTCATTGCACCACGGGCACGTGAGCAGGTGTATAGGAATCGGAAACACTTCCATTCCCTGAACGTGCAGGTGGTGTGCCAGGCCGACAACATCATCTCACATGTGTGTGCAAGATTCCCTGGCTCTGCACATGACGCCCACATCATGCGGAGCAGCATGGTCCCCCAACTGATGGCTAATCTGCGTCCGGCACAAGCGTGGCTTGTTGGTGAGTATGCTGTGGTGACAGGAGTGATATCTGTGTGGCATGGTGTGACCCACAATGCAGGTTGTGATGTTTCTCTCTCTCTCTCTTCCACCAACACAGGCGACTCGGCGTACCCAAACAGGCCTTGGCTGCTCAGTCCCTTACGCAATCCCACTACAGCTGGAGAAATGAGATACAATGATGCCCATGGTAGGACACGTCGAGTGGTAGAACGGACATTTGGCCTGCTGAAGTCTAGGTTTCGGTGCCTGGATAAGACTGGAGGGGCCCTGCCTTACTCACCAGGCAAAGTATGCAAGATCGTGATAGCGTGCTGCATGCTTCACAACCTGGCTGTGCGCTATAACATTGAACTGCTCTTGGACCCTGATGAACTGCAAGTTCCTCGCCCTCCCGACCCAGCCATGTCAACTGATGAGGATAGTGGTGAGGAGGAAGGTGTGGACCAGAGGCGCCAGATCATTGATCGCTACTTCCCTTGATTGTGAGTGTGCTCCTCTTGTGCTGCTTGGGTATGCCCTGTGAATGTGTGCTGGTGTTGTGGCATAGTGGTGTGCTTCATCTCTGTGTTCTGCTATGTGATGCATGCATGTGTGTGTGTGTGCTAAATTGTGGCCAATGCACGTCTCCATGATGTGTGTCGTCTCATCCATTACTGTTGTGATGCGTGTGGGTTGTTATATGTTGCACTGCAGTGTGTTCTGATGAGTGTGATCATGTTTCCTGACGTGTCTTTGCGGTTTCTATTTTCCCTAGGTCACTCCCGCAGCGCCATGATTCTGTACCAGTTGGATACCTGTACCTAGTAACATCTGTTTCTGATGCATTCATGTGAATAAACATGGAGGCAACACATGATTGAGTGAGTAAGTGGCTTTTATTTACAAATTGTGCATGGGTGTAGGTGCATATTTACAAATGAGTGAAGGGGTGGGGGAGTGAGAGTAGAAGGTTATGGCAGATGAAAATTCCGTGCGGACACCACATAGGGTGGTGTCTGCCTAGTACAGCAGGCCTGTGGCAGGTGGGACCGGATAGTTGCCAGGGTGAATGGCATGCGCAGGTACTGGTACAGTCATTTTCTGTTCCTCTTGGAGCGTGTGGCAGCTGCTTCCACACTGCTGTCGCCCACTTCCTGCCTCGGACGGCCCCTCCGTCTTTGTGCCGGTACGGAGTCAGCTGGTTGCGCTGGGGCATCGGGTACCACATCCGCCGCAGGTGGCGGTGGCGGTGGCGTTGTTTGTGGCCTGATTGTCCTGGTGAAGATGTCCACTAGTTGGCCAAGCCGCCTCTCAATGGCCCCCAACATTGCAGTGTTATCTACAAAGTCCTGGTGGGCCCGGTCTGCCTGTGCCTGACCACGTTGGTAGCTCACCTCCACCCTGCCCAGTGCCTCCAATGACTGTTGCACTGGATTGGGTGTGTTGGTATCCTCCCGTCTTCTTTGGCGTATGCTCCTGCCTGCCGGATCTGGCCTTGCATCTCTGCCTTGCCTCACACTCTCCCTGCGTGGCTGGCATGGCGCTGGCACGGCGTTGGCCGTTGGGTTGGGCAGGGTGGCAGGGGCAGGAGTGGTGGTAGTAGTAGTGGTGGTGGTGGAGGTGGTGCTGGTGGTGGCTGTGCAGGTCACAGTGGCCGGTGTTGTCACAATGGCAGAGGCCGTAGTTGTTGGTGCAGGGGTGACCTGGGAGCCAGATGGCCCTGGCTGGCTGCTTGTGCCGGGATCATCCTCTGCCCCGGAGGTGGCTGGCCAATCGTCCCCTGAGACGTCTGTGATTGGCGAGTCTGGAGGGCGGGTGTTGCTTCCAGCTGTCAGATTAGGATGACCTGCAAAACAAAAATGTGAGGATGAGTAATGTGGACTTGACAGGTTGTTTTCACTTTTTTTGCCGATTCTGTCTGCACTGGTACTCACCCCACCCACCACCACCACCGCCATCCCTATGGACATGGGGGCCTGTTGGGAGTTGTAGTTCCGTCCCCTCACACCCACCACCACCCACCACCACCACCACCACCGCCATCCCTATGGACATGGGGGCCTGTTGGGAGTTGTAGTTCCATCCCCTCACACCCACCACCACCGCCATCCCTATGGACATGGGGGCCTGTTGGGAGTTGTAGTTCCATCCCCTCACACCCACCACCACCGCCATCCCTATGGACATGGGGGCCTGTTGGGAGTTGTAGTTCCGTCCCCTCACACCCACCACCACCCACCACCACCACCACCACCGCCATCCCTATGGACATGGGGGCCTGTTGGGAGTTGTAGTTCCGTCCCCTCACACCCACCACCACCCACCACCACCACCACCACCGCCATCCCTATGGACATGGGGGCCTGTTGGGAGTTGTAGTTCCATCCCCTCACACCCACCACCACCGCCATCCCTATGGACATGGGGGCCTGTTGGGAGTTGTAGTTCCATCCCCTCACACCCACCACCACCGCCATCCCTATGGACATGGGGGCCTGTTGGGAGTTGTAGTTCCGTCCCCTCACACCCACCACCACCCACCACCACCACCACCACCGCCATCCCTATGGACATGGGGGCCTGTTGGGAGTTGTAGTTCCATCCCCTCACACCCACCACCACCGCCATCCCTATGGACATGGGGGCCTGTTGGAGTGATTTCGACGTTGGTGAGTATGTGGACTGCATGCATGGGTTGGGGTCTGGGAGATGTGTCTTCACAGTTGTGTGAGGCACACCATGTAGTAGTGCTCGTGGTGCTTGGTTTGTACTTACCAGCCTCTTCTCCCTCAGGAAGTCCATCAAGGCTCTCAGGGTGGATGATGGTCATCACCTTGTCCTCCCACTCGGTGTAGGGTAAGGGCTCCGGAGGGGTTCCACCGCCGGTGTGATTAGCCCGGAGATGGTTCTTGGCTCGTATGGCTTTGACTCGGGTCTTTAGATCGTGCCACCGCCTCTGGATGTCCTGCTTCGTCCTCGGGACGCTCCCGGAGGCATTCACCCTGGTGACTATCCGGTCCCACATGCTGTTTCTCCTGGCTATGCTGGTCTGCTGCACTAGGGCCCCGAATAAGTGGGGTTCCACACGGATGATCTCATCTACCATAACCTTCAACTCGGTGTCAGTGAATTTGGGTTTTTTTTTTGGTGCCATGGTGTGTGGTGCTCGGGGTGTGGGTTTGCGTGGATGGGGAGGTGCAGGTGTGTGGTGTGTAAGAATGGTGTGGTGGAAGTTTGTGTGGTGGGTGTGTTTGGGTGTGGGTTGTGTGAATGCTATTTCTCTTTGGTCTCAGTTCAGTGGTGTGTCCTGCTAGCAGCTATGCTGTGATGCAGAGGAGTTGTGGAGTGGGTGGGAGTTCTTTTATGGTGTGTGTCTAGACCGTGTCTGAATGGGTATTGGCAGTCAGGTGCTAGGTGGGAGTGTTGCCAGGTGTGGATTGTGTGGTGCTTGGCGGTGGATCATTGTGTGTTGTGATTGGTTTGGATGTTTGCGGTGGGTGGGCGTTTTTTTTCGTGTGTTTGGTGATTAACTTCCGTGCCAATGTATGGCATTGGTTTGACAGTAGGGATGTTGTTTGTGTTGTCGTTCCGCTGTGGTGCACGGATTCTCGGTGCATTTGTACCGCTGCGGACGTGGATGGCGGTGACTACCGGGGTACTTGCGGAGTTATCCTAATAGCGGACACGGACATTGCGCAGGTATCGCGGGGGTGGTGGATGTATTCGCGGTCATGTGCGTACGCGGCGGTCGGTGTTTTTACTGTTCCGTCCGCCTGCCGCGGACTCAGGTGTACTCCGACCGCCGCGGACGGGGATTGGTGTGCTCCGTACGCCGCGGTCGGCGTTTTTTGCATGTTTTATCCTAATTGCTGTTGCGGATTTTCCGCGGACAGGTCCGGAGTATCTAGCCACCTTCCGCGGCGGACGGTACACGTTTCCGTCCGCCATCCTAATCGACCTTTAAATATCCAAATTGAAGTGTGGCTTCTTCCTGCCTCTGAACCATTTCAAAGTGATGGGTGTGATGCTGAATTTGTGAAAAGGTATGATTCAGGTTAGTTTGAAATATTCTTGCTCAGGTTTCTATTTCTTTATTTTTAGAAACAGGAAATTTCTGACGCCTGCCAACTTTGATAAGCAAGTAGTGGCAAAGCCAACAGGTCTCACCTAAATTATGTGAGTGGTCAAGCTGTTGGCTTTGCCAATGTTTGTTCGTAGAGTATTTTTTTTAAAAAGGGAACATAAACACATTTCAAAACATATATATGTTATGGTAGTTGGTAGCTGGTGTATCAAAACACCGAATTCAATGGTTTCAGTCTTAATAAATGGAATGGTATATTTTTCAAATAGTTTACATTCAGGAAACTGCACAAGATTTACAAACAGTAAGAGAGTAACAGAATGCAAAGTGAAACTCTTGTCAAGGCCTAATTTACTTTCCACAGGATTCAGCCACATGATCTTCCGTACTAGCCCATGCAGCAGATTTATGGGCCTCCATGAGATGTATCATGCTAAGTACACCTTCTGCCTCGGATGACCAGCTGAGTGAGTGAAGCACCATAAAACCCTTAATGTCCTTTCATGCAATTTGTGGACTGCAGAAGAGAAAACAAAAACAACCCTTATAGTCTGATCTTCAGTCACACACCAATAAAAATATCCCTGTTGCTGTGCTTTTACAGATAAGCTGGGAGAGATGGGGAACAACATAGTGAGGGTGTGAATGGATATTTGGAGGGGGTGCAAAGCAGAATACGATTGGTGGAGCTAGACAACACCTGCAATCTCGTGGAGTACTGAATGAAAACGCAAAATGTAGATCCCTAAATGTGAGCACTGGAAAGATATAAGCAAGTCGATAATAAGAAGGCTATACCACAGAAAAGGGGCAAACAAGGGCAAGGGAAGCAAGCCATTGCAGAGAAGGCAAGCACATTAGTGAAAATGTCAACCAATGGTAATCAATAGGCAGACTTTGAGCCCACTGTAAATTCACAATAAGTCTTTCGCAACAACACAGTGGCTTGCACTGTCTGGTAAGCTCGACCAAGAAAAGCACAGATTTCAAACAAAAAACAGTAGTACGATCAAAGTTCATGCTGAGCAACAGCTCTGGTATGGTCATTTATGGTAAGGAGCAGAATCCTTTAACTATTGAGCCTCGTCAGCTGTCACATTTTGCTTTGTGTGCATATTTTTACCGTTTGTTTCCAATTTTTACATAAGCCCAATTACATAAGAATGTTTTATGAAAACTACTAGACTATTCTGATTTGCACTTGAGTGATGTGGTGGTGTCCCCGAGTGATGTGGTGGTGTCCCTGAGTGATGTGGTGGTGTTCCCGAGTGATGTGGTGGTGTCCCTGAGTGATGTGGTGGTGTCCCTGAGTGATGTGGTGGTGCCCCTGAGTGGTGCCCCGGAGTGATGTGGTGTTTGAGGGTGAGGGTGTGTGGGGGGGTGAGTGAGGGTGAGAGGGTTGTGAGGGGGGCAAGGGGAGTGAGGTTGTGAGGGTGAGTGAGGGTGGGTGAGGGTGTGAAGGTGAGTGAGGGGGTGTGAGGGTGAGAGGGTGAGAGAGGGGGAGGGTGACGGGGGTGATGGGGGTGAGAGAGAGGGTGTGTGAGGGTGAGGGGGTGTGAGGGTGAGGGGTGTGAGGGTGAGGGTGTGTGGGGAGATGAGGGTGTGTGGGGAGATGAGGGTGTGTGGGGGGTGAGGGTGTGTGGGGGTGTGAGGGGGTGAGGGTGAGTGAGGGTGAGTGAGGGTGTGAGGGTGAGTGAGGGTTGTGAGGGTGTGTGAGGGTGGGTTAGGGAGGGTGTGAGGGTGAGTGAAAGGGTGTGAAGGTGTGTGAGGGTGAGGAGGTGTGAGGGTCTGAAGTAAATGGTGGCAGGGCAGACATCATAAGACAGAGAAGAGACTGCGTCGTGACTGCAATGGTCATTTTCAGAATCAGGAGGAGCAGAGTCAGCACAGTCTGTGAGGGATCAACGTGTCTAGAGGCAAAGCATAGCGGATTTAGCATTGCAGCTATCAAGTCGAGTGTTTTCAAGCTGAGTGTCCTCAGAGAGAGGGCAACACAGCAATAGCATTTGAGGAGCAAGGCCACTGTAAACAAGCACGGGAGGCTTTCACTTTTGTCCAGAAACAAGCTCTCTGCATTGCTGTGGCGGGAGGGGGGGGGGGGGAGCGGCAGCCTTTGAAGTCTGATGCCGAGGCACAGAAAAATGGTGGTGCACGATGTGCACGCGGGGGCGGGGGAGCTGCAGCCTTGGAAGTCTGATGCCGAGGCAAAAACAAAGGGTGGTGTGTTATGTGGCTGGCGATGGTGTGCACAGGCATAGATCACATGAACTGTATGCGAGCCGCAGCCGTTTTGGTGGACTTTTCTTTTCCGCTTACTATAATCGCGCCGGAGCAATGCGCAAGCGCATTGGCTCAGGTAAGACCTAAAAAAGAAGCTTAGATTCGAACTAGAGGAGTCGCTGCGTGAGAACGTTACAAACTTCTCTGTTGTGTATTTATGTTGGAGTGTATTGCCTCACGGCACACCCCTGGTGTTCCATTCTAGAATCACTAGGTCCGTGCCGTGACTTTGCATGAAGACATATACCCGTTAGTCTTTTCATTTCCATGAATAAAGTACTTTTCCTCGTCTTCCTACAAACCTCCTTGCTCAACAATGTGGCGACGAGCAGAGAACTAGCACCACCGTCAAGGATTTCAAGCATGAGGATTATATTTTATTCTTAAAGCTACTTAATGGAATTTTTGTTTTGAATCATCAGTATCGAATTTCGGTAATGAGTTGCAGCGGAAGATTTTTTGCTGAGGAGTTCTTTTTGAGAGCTGTTATTTCTTCCATGCGTTTTGGACACCGTCAGAGGATCTTACCATACACCGCAGGGTCACATCATTTTTTTATTTTTTCAAACTTATTCTTTTTTATTAGCATTTGGTTCACACATAGCAATTACTGTGGCTAGCAGTAAGCTTGAAGAACATTACATTTTGTAGTATACTAAGCGGTGCCAAGGTTGACCATACATTAAGAAAGAAGAACGGCCTCCTCCCAGATTTCTACTTTTTATTTATTTCTATTTCTTGTTATAAGAGAATCGGATTTCTGAAGGTAAAAATGATTTGGCACTGCATGTTTTCAACTGTACTGTCCAATGGTAAACATGTGATAAAGATAAGACTGGTAAACAGGGCCAATGTTTGCTTGTGTTTATGTATGTGAGAGGAAATTGGAGATTCAAAATATGTATGAGGAAGTGCTAGAAAAGGAATAGAATTTCTTGCCTTTTTCTTTTAAAACACATACCTTCAAAACCTTTTATTCATCAAAAGGCAAACAAAGTACCAGAAAACCCATGGATGCTTTACCAAAAGTGTGTATTTACAATAGCTTGTTTTTCACGACATGCAGACACTTGGATTTATTTTAGTTCAGTGAATGCACAAGATTTAATATATGTTTTCTTAGTTTAAACGAAGTCGTGCAAATCAGGGAGTACATTTATGTAACTTTTGGGCATAAGTCAGAAAGAGCCGATGTACCGCTAGAGTGACTGCACCAGTCGGAATAAAAAAAAATAGCTTATAAATGTAATGCTTTAAAGAAGATGTTGATACTTAAGTGCATGACAACTATATTTGTTTTAGCAGAATCTATTCTTTATAAACCACTACTATAGACTTGGTGCCAGAGCACTGACAAGTGGAGATTTTGGTTGCCTATGTGATAGTTTGTCAATGGCCGATTTGCATGAGAAGTTGCCTACGTGTTTTTTTAAAGACATCATTCTAGTAGTGTTTACACTACTTTACTGATTAATACAAATGCATGCTTACAATAATAATAAACACTGCAGAGTGGTGCAGAATGGGGTTGTGGCCTGTGTTCACCTCTCAGCAATCCCACTATCTGGGGCTTACTGGAGGTGTCAGGTAGACTAATTGGCCCCAAATGACCCCCAGCATTGAAGGGGACTTTAAACCCCTTCCAAGAGCATGCCAGGGAGCGTGTTTGCAGAATGGTGGGCAAAGGGGGCGTGGCCTGCTATAAGAAGTTACCAATGCTGATGTGTGGGACTTCCTAGAGGTAATAGGAGGGGTAGTTTGCCCCCAATGATGTCCTTCGGGGGCCAACTACCCCTCCTGTTACCTTCAGTAAGTCCCACACAGTGGTATTGCTAAGAGGTCTTCGGAGGCCACGCCCCCCTTTCTCCACCACTATGCAAATGGGCCTCCTGGCACACTATGGGTTGAGGGATGAAGTCCACTTTACTCCTGAGGGACTTTGGGGGCCAAGAAGCCCTCCTGGTACCTTTTTAAGTCCTACGCAGCGGAATTCCTGAGCGCAGGTTGGAGGCCCAGCCTCCTTTCTGCACCACTCTGAAAAGGCAACTACTACGTTAGAGTTATAAATTAACATTTAAAAAAACTTTAAAATTCATTGAAAAAAACATAGGTTTCAGGGACGTTACAGTTAGTAATTAGCATTTAAAAAACCTTGGAAATTAACTGAAAAAAAACACATTTCACTTGTAAAAAAACTAGAGAAAATCAGCGGTTATAGTTAGTTGAGCTAACTATAACTTGCGCCCCCGCAATGCACTGCTGATAACATCACATATTATATCACTCATGACCTGGTCAGTGACCTCACTGATGACATCACTGATGACATCTCACCTGCTTAATATCTGATGCATCTCCACGCACCCTAATGTAACCTTTCATACACCCACTCTAAACTACAGACAACCATTCTCGAAACCAGAGACACACCAATACCAGTTAGTACATACCCACTCACTGATTCATAGGTCTACATACATCCACTCACTCACTGACACAGTCATTCATACAGGCAGTCACTCATCAATACAGCCTCTGATATATGCACTCATGCACCCATACAGACACTCACATACTGCCACTCATCCAGAGATACTCACACACCTAGTCAGTCACCCAAAGACTCGATCACAGTGCCATTTCCTCACTATTACAGTTATACACACACCACCTCACTTATTCATAGATACTAACACATACTTAATCTCTTATACAATCACTGACACAAGCACACTCATATCCATACAGTCACTCTCACGATCACTCACTCTCACATATAGTCAGTTATACACTCCAAAACTCACATATACTGCCTTTCACATACGTAGTTACTCACACATATACCACTGAGACATCCAATCACTCACCAACACAGCCATACGCACACTCACTCACCCATACAGCCCATCGCAGGAGCACTCATGAACCCATACACCCACTGAATCACCCCCCACCCACCCACTCAGGTACTCAGACAACCAATCATTAACCCATATAGACACTCATGTAGCTACTCACCAACACATGCAGGGACTTACACAGCAACTGACAGACTGATACAGACATTCACACGGGTTACTCATTCACCCATGCATTCACTAGGACATGTTTAATCACTCACTTATACAGTCAGTCACGCACCCGCTACATCATCCACTCAGACAGTCACACACCCACTCATTCTTTAATACACCTTTGCGTATCTATATATAACATTCTTAAACTTTTTAAAAATCACCCCGTCTCTGGATGATGTCATGAGTGATGTTGTTTGAGAGGTCATCAGTGATGTCATTGACCATGTCATGAGTGATGTAATATGTGATATCATGAGCAGTGCATTGCGGGGGCGCAAGTTCTAGTTAGCTCAACTAACTAGAACAGCTGAATTTCTCTGGTTTTGTACGAGTGAAATGTCTAACTATAATGTCCCTGAAACCTGTGTTTTTTTAGTGAATATATATATGTATACTTATATATGCATGTATATATATATATATATATATATATATATATATATATATATATATATATATATTTATTTATTTTTTCGGCCACCATTGAACACGTTTCGGCTACGCAGCAGCCTTGCTCACCAATGCAGAGGCAAAAAAGCAGCCATTTTAAAATGATTTTTTGCGTGCATAACGTGTCATGTGTGGACTACAATAAAACAATAAAATACGTAATGCACGCAAAACTTTTTTTTTTAAATGGCTGCTTTTTTGCGTCGTCATTGGCGAGCAAGGGTGCTGTGCAGCTCAAACGCGTTGTACGAGGCATCGTCACCCTTTTGTTAAAAGGAGCGTTTGAATTTATACGGACCCTCCCTCGTGTGGGTCTTTAAGGTGGTGCGCGCTTCGGTTAGGAGGCGGCGAAGGATACACAAGAGGAAGTGTGGAAGATATATATATCTAGATCTATATCTATATTATATATATATCTATATTATATATATATCTATATTATATATATATATATATATCTATATATCTATATATATATATATATATATATATATATATAGATATATAGATATATATATATATATATGTTTCCCAAAGTGCCCTTGCGCTCAGGAGCTCACTCAACTTTTCTCAGCTAAACAGCTTTCACACAACAGCCTGCTCTTCTGCGCATCATTATTTCATTATCGCCGACGCGTTTCAGGGCAACAGCCCTTTCTTCTTGGGCTCAAAAGGAATCTCGATGACTGCATTACTGTTATATCCGGTAAACATTTTATTTCCGGTGTTTGAACATACTTTAATTTTGTACAAGCCCACAGTGGCCATTTGCATAGTGCACAGCATGATGGGGCACGAAGTCCTGCAGCATTCACCATCAGTCTTTAGTAAGTTCAAGAATTCCAATTGTATTTATATTTCTCGATACTTTAGTAGGCTGAGGCGCAGAAGGCAGACTCAATCTGTTCAAGAAAAGTGCTGATCCAGATCTGTAGGTTCGTCTGGCAGCCTCGTAACTGGTTTCTCCTTCATTAGCCAGCCACGATGGTGCTGCTCCCCACGGCCGGACTGCCGTGTAAACATTTGTTTCCCAAAGTGCCCTTGCCCTCAGGAGCTCACTCGACTTTTCTCAGCTAAACAGCTTTCACAAAAAAAAATATATATATATATATATATATATATATATATATATATATATATATATAATTGCACCAAACGCCACCAGCCTGCTGCACACACGAGCGGGTGCTCTTCGAGGCGGGGGTGTACACCCGCCGAAAAATCACTGCTACCAAATTTCTCCACGTTCCATAAGAACAAGAAAAAGCACTCTCAGGGGGGGGTTATCAGTACCAACAATTCTTTATTGGTCAACCAGCACGGACAAGACGCGTTTCGGCGCTTAGCCTTTGTCAATTGCCAAATATACATATATATATATATATATATATATATATATATATATATATATGTGCTCATATCAACCAATTAAACATTTATAGTGCGGCACCTCACCCGTGAGGGTCTTGAGCCGTAGTGGACATTTAGGCTGCTGCGCGGTGAGATGTTCAGTCGAACAGCCATGTCTTGAATTCCCTCCTGAATTCCCTCCTGAAAAGCTGGACTGAGGGTGAGGTTCTGAGGTGTAGGGGAAGGCTGTTCCAAGCCTTGGCCGCAAGGTGCAAGAAGGAGTGTCCTCTCCTGCTGGCTCAGCAGATAAGATGGGTGTCTGAGAGGGCGAGGGAGGCAGATCAAAGGTGTCTGGTTGGTGGAAGTTCAGGTGTTTGTTGAAGTATGCTGGTCCTTTGTTGTATAGGAACTGGTAGGTGTGGGTCAGCATATTTAATTGGCATCTCTTCTGGATCAGGAGCCAGTGGAGTTTCTTGAGGTGGGGCCTTCTGGGAAGGTCAAGGATACGTCTTGCTGCTGAGTTTTGGATGGTCTATGGTCTTTTCAGGAGTTGTGTGGCAATTCCTGTGTAGAGTGTATTTCTGTAGGCCAGTATACTGGTCACTAGAGCCTGCGTGACCGTAATTGTCGTCTTGGCTGGAAGTCAGCTAAAGATCTTGCGGAGCAAACTGTGTATGTGAAAGCAGGCGGATGAGACTGTGTTGACTTGTTTCTTCATCAAAAGCTGGCTGTCAAGGATGATGCTGTGGTTACAGGTGTGGTCTGTTGGGGCAGGGGAGGTCTGAGTTCTGTGTGCCGCCATGCACGTTCCAAGTTGATGTGTGGTTTCCAAAAATGAGGATCTCCGTCTCGTCTGTTTTGAGTTTGAGACAGGTGACTTTCATCCAATCGGCTATGTCCCTTATGCAACTATGGATGTTGGCTCTGGTGGTGGAGGGGTCTTCGGATAGTGAGGATGACCTGGGTGTCGTCAGCGCAGGAGATGATGTTGAGTCCATGCGAACTGACGTGTCAGCCAGGCGGGTCATGTAGGTGTTGTAGAGTGTGGGGCTGAGGGACGATCCTTGGGGGACTCCGCAGATGATTTTCTTGGACTCCAAGGTGAACTGTGGAAGCCAGAACCTCTGGGTTCTACTAGCGAGGTGTGAAGCAATCTATTTGAGGGCCGCTCCTTGGATCCCCATGTGGTGCAGTCTTTTGATCAGAGCGTGATGTGAGACTGGGTTGAACGATGGTGACCAGGAGGAAGAGGTCTGCAGTTTTTATGCAGTCCAGGCTTGCCCTGATGTTGTTGTTGGCTAAGATCAGGGCTATCTCAGATCTGTGGTTGGCTTGAAATCCTGATTGGGAGGCTTCCAGGAGGTGGTGGTGTTCTAGGTGTTGAGTGAGTTGTTTGTTAACTGCTTTCTCGAGAACTTTTGAAGGAAAGGGGAGTAGAGGACTGGGCCGGTAATTCTTAGGAGGGGTTTCAGTTGTGTAGGTTTAGTCCTCAGGGAAGGAGGCTGCGATGATGGAAGTCTTCAGGACTATCCTGAATTTGTCGCTGATCGTCTTGATTCCCAAGTTGAAGACATAGTGGGGTCAAGGCTCTGTAGGTGCTCCCAAGTGAACGGAGTTGATGATGGCTATAGTGTCTTGCGTGGTGAGGAGGTCCCAGTGGGTGAACTGATGTTCGGAATTTGAGTTTGTGGGGGCCAGCTGGCTGATGCTGCTGTTGGCGTTCAAAGTTTTTGTAGATGGCCGATATCTTGTCATGGAAAAAGTCAGCAAGCTTGTTGCACAGTTCCTAGGAGGGAGTGATGTCATTCTCGATGGCTGCTGCGTTGGAGTAATCTTTTACGATGCCAAAGAGTTTGTTACTGCAGTTCAATGCAGTCTGCCAGGGTATTCTTCTTAGTATCTCTCAGGAGGGGGTGGCACTGGTTCAGTGCCGTCCTGAAGATGGTGTGGTCTTCTGATTGTTTGCTTATGAGCCACTTTCTTTCTAGTCGCCGGCAGTTGCATTTTGTGGCTTGCAGTTCCTCAGTGAAAGAGCTGACTCTTTTGGTTAGTCCCCTGGTCTTCACGGGGGAGATTCTGTCACCCCCTACTGTGATCCACTGGGAGAGGTTTTTTGCTGCTTGTTCCGAGTTGGGTGTCGAGTCTGGGATATGGGAGCAAAGAGTGTTGTTCTACAGTTCTTCTGATATCTCTTTCCAGGCTATGCACGTGGATCTGAGGAGTGCCGTGCCTGCGTTGGTGGGCCCTGCAATGGTGAAATGGTGCTTGAATCACTGGTTAACAAACAGCTTGTTATCCACCTTGAGAGCCATGGACTACTGGACCCCTCTCAGTCGGATTTCAGAGCCGCCCATAGTACAGAAACAGCGCTGGTAGAAGTAACAGACAATATTAGGCTAACATTGGACAGAGGTCAGTCATCAATTCTCTTCCTGCTAGATCTATCCATCACTTTTGACACCATCTCCCATAGCATTCTAGACCACAGGCTTTGGGAGATTGGTGTCAGGGCGAAGGCCCTAAAGTGGCTCAAGAGATATCTAACGGATCAAGTTACAACGGTACAGGTGGGCAACACCATTTCATGTAGTAGACATGTCAGGATGGGAGTGCCGCAGGGCTCCATTCTGAGCCCGACTCTTTTTAATCTTTACGTGTCCCCGCTGGCCAAGGTGATCAGACCCTACGGCCTTGATGTTGTATCATATGCCGATGATACTCAGATCTTGATCACTCTTGGCCCAGGTCCGGCAGAAACAAAGTTGTGATTCACAGACTGCATGTCCCAAGTTGACAGGTGGATGAGCACAAATCACCTTCAATTACACAGAGGCAAGTCCGACATTGTGATTTTTGGCAAGGCTCATGAGAAGTGGTCACATGACTGGTGGCCCCTGAACCGTGGCCCCGGTCTAATCCCAAAACAGACTGTACGGAACTTAGGATTCCCTATGGACAATAAATTATCAATGAAAAATTAGATCAACCATATAATTGGTTCCTGTTTTGGCTTGATGCGTAGTTAACGCAAGGTTTTTTAATAGATTCCGATGGAGGCCAGAAAACCTCTAGTTCAGGAATTGATCATCAACCGTATGGACTACTGCACTGCCCTGTTGTCGTCAATCAACAAAGACCTTCTTACAAGGCTTCAGATTCTGCAGAACACCGCGGCCAGGTTGGTTCTCAACCTCCAGCCAAGATCCCCTTCGGCCCCTAGCCTGAGACTTCTACACTGGCTCCCTGTCAGAAAGCGAATTCGCTTCAAGATCCTTTGTTTTAAACACAAAAATATGTACGGAAAAGGCCCAGGTTACTTGGCCAAAAAGTTAAGTTGGTACCAGCCTTGCAGGACCCTGAGAGCCAGTAACTAATCACTTCTTACACCACTCAGAATCCGCACCACCAGAAATGGAGGGAGATCCTTTTCTTTTCTTGCACCTGCTTTCTGGAACAAACTGCCCTCAAACATACGCACAATTACAGCTCACAACTGACATGGCTGTTTGACAACTAAACAAGCTGGCCTTTCAGAATAGTCCGCAAGCGCCATGAGACGTTCGAGTGATTTTGTGCTGAATAAATGTCCTGATTTGATTAGATCGATGCTGTAGTGGTCAGTCCAGATTTTTTGAGCAGCGTGGGTGTAATTTGATTCTGTCGCTGGAGGTGAAGATGGGGTTGAGCAGGTGTCCTACGATGTGGATGGGGTCTGTGACCAGTTAGCTGAGGCAGATGTTGCTCAAACTTTCCAAGAGGTTGGTGCTGTGAGCGTCACTTGGGTCATCGAGGTGAAAGTTGAGGTCCCCTAGGAAGATTTGGTGCTTGGAGTCGATGGCGATCAGGGCAATGAGATCTGGGATGGCACTGCAGAAGCGGGGGTGTAGTCCAGGTTGCCTGTAGGCAAGGGTGACCCTGATGGTGTTTTTTTCATCTGTGTATAGTTGGAAGTTGAGGTGTTCCATCAGAGGGGTGGAGTTGTCTGGGGATGTCACGCAGTGGATGGTGTCCTTGTAGATGATGGCAATTCCACCTCCATGTGTGTTACATTGGTCTCAGTGAGTAATCTTGTAGCCTCCAAAAATGGCGGTTGCAGTGTCCGGTGCAGAGGCAGGGTTCAGCCAGGTCACTGTGAGGAAGGCAATGTCCGGAGTGAGGGATGTTATTGTGTCCCAGATTTCTGTGGCGTGTTTGCCAAGTGATTGTGCGTTGAGCAGAATGCACTGGAGTTTTGTCGGGGTAATCTCGGTCTGCATGGTGTTTGCGTTTTCGCTGGTACCATTGGTTGCTTCGATGCTGAAGGTAAGGCAGCAGTGTTGGCAGAAGAATGGTACTCTGGTGGTGCGTAGGGACATACAGTAGTAGTGGATGTTGGCACGTCCAGGTTCCAGGGTTTGGAGGTCTGCAGAGGTGTAAATACATTGGAGGAAGAGCCATGGTACATGGTGCTAAGCGCGGTTCGGAAGTGGTCTAGGCGCAGACAGGCTTGCCTTAGGCACACCGGTGGTGCAGCTGTGCAGCGGCATGCATAAATCGACTTGGGAGGTGGGAAAGGCTGTTGGGGAGGGTGGAGGATGGACGGCAAGTGGCAGGAGAATTAGCAAAGGGGTGTCAGCACAAAGAAATAAAGACAACCGTTTTAAATTAAAAATAAACAGCGATTACAACAGTGAGTACAACCTTTTATACACTTTTGGCAAAAAAATACACTGGCTGCGGAAAACAAAAAACTGGCTAAAGCAAGGACGAGATTCCCACAGTGGTAATGAACCTGCAGGCTCAGGGATCGTGTTAAGGTTGCCCGGCCTGCAGTGCAAGTCGGCAGAACACCGGCAGTTGGAAGCAGTGGGCTAGACCAGTAAGGTCAGAACTAGAATTCCCTTATTAGACTTCAACAATCAGCAAAAGGCATCAACACAGAGATTAATAGGGGCGCATTTTGGACTTTACCGAAAGATTTAAATCCAGAGGTACTTGGGGTTGACTACAACTTTGCTGCTAACAGTTATAGCACAAAAGACAAAGCACCACGTTCAGGTAATGCTGCTCACCAAAGATGCTGCAAGGAGATTATTTTGTTGTTGTTTGGTTACCATAAATGCTGCAACGAGATAATTCTGTTTGCTATACATCTTATGAGTCATTTGCACAGATGTGCAATCAGCGACGTTTGCGGTTTCTTTTTTTTTTACCTCCTTGCATGCATACTTTTTTTTTTTTATTATTTTTTCCAAAATACATGTATCAAAACAATACAAACACAGTATAGCCAGTGATCATATATGTACAAACACAGGATCAATTACAGTCTTATACAATCCCCATGAATCATAATCAGAGTGCAGCGCTATGTCCTTCTCAAAGATATAGGAAGAGATTACACACATGCTAGCAATCGCCTATGCCCGCGTCCCATGTCCCCATCTCCCCACAATTCAACAAGTCTCGGCCCAAATCCAGTGCATGACGGCAATCACAATCCAACATCTCGTGTCTCCCAGCACAGTCCTCCCACCAGATCTGTCACATGGCTCCCAGCTCATCTATCAGCCAGTCTCCCGCAACTTATTTTCACCAAAAACCCTGCTCGGTGAGTGTCTTCCCCTTCCGGCTCAGTCACTTGGACCCTCTCTCTCTGCCATTGGAGAAACGGTTCCCAGATATCTCGTGGCCTCGAGGTAGGTGGCATCAGCTCCCAAAAGGTGCCCAGCTGGGTATGACCGTGAGTAACGTCCGCCAACCAGTTCTGAATTGTCGGTACCTTATGCCTGCCCCATTTTACAGCCAACTGTCGCTTCGCATATAATAGCAGCTGAGTGTGCAATTTCCTCAATTTGGGCACTGTGTGTCATACATATCCTAGGATCGCAAGTTCAGGGGACGGGACATTTACCCTGCCCACTATCTGGTTCACAGCATCAAACAGCGAGGACCAGTATCCCTCTAGTTTTACGCAGGACCAAGCCTTGTGTAGGAACGTAGCAGGAGAGCGCCTGCATCTCCAGCAACAGTCCTCCTCCCGCAACCCCATTCTGTGTAAGCTGACCGGTGTTCTATAGAAGCGGTGCGGGTATTTGAAATGAATCAGTCGCAGCCTGTAGTTAGGGGACAGTTCAGTGAGTTCCTCACAGCAGAAAGACCACTGCTCAGTTAGCGGGGTATGAAGGTCTGCATTCCATGGTCGAAGAGCTATCGCGTGCTATGAGGAGGTGGCGCTCTGCATTTGTGTGTATAGTCTAGTGACCAGCTTCCGAGGAGAGGGGGAGCTCACTATCGTTTTGAGCGCCTGAAACACCGGAGGGGCTGACGGGAACTCACTGCACAATTCTTTGCAAGCCGATGTCAGCCTGTCATATAGAAACATGTCTGAGAAAGACACCTCCTGCCCCTCATCTGCCAAAGGTGGGGGCATGAATTCGCCGTCGGGGAATAGGTCAGCAAATTTTTGAAGGTCTAGCCTCTGGTGTGCCAACCTGCTTATTCCACCCTCTATACACGGCAATAGGGGATTCTGCACAACAGAAAGGGACGGCGCATACATTGTGGGTACACCTGCCATTTTCCTCAGCTCGCTCCATGCCCATTTCAGCATCTCCGCCGTGTCGACCTCACCCCTTGGTGGCCAAATCTTTGCGCAAATGGCCACTTGTAGCGGGATCGGCGCCATGCTGTCACACTCCACAGCAACATGTGGATGAAAAGGGGTGGGGTGTATTCAATAGTGCAAAAACTGGGCTTGATCGCACAGCGCATAAAGGCGCATGCTTGAGGCCCCCAAGCCTCCCTTCTTCAAGGGTAGCGTCAACACCTCCCAAGCGGATCTTGCCTGTCCTCCCGCCCAGACCAATTTTACCAAATTGGATTTCAACATGGCAAAAAAATGAGATGTCAGGGGAATCGGGACTATAACAAACAGATACAGAAATTTAGGCAGCACAATCATTTTCGTCAGAGCTATTCGTCCAGTGAGCGATAGGGGCAAGCGTTCCCATATTTTTACCTTCCCTTCCAGCCAAGTCATGGCCCTGCCATAGTTCATGTTCCAAAGCTCTTGGAGGTCTCTGCTGATCCAGATTCCCAAGTACTTTACCTCTTTGCTTTCCCAGCGCAGAGGGAACTCCGACACGACAGTCGGTGTACTGTCTGTCAATGGAAAGACGACCGACTTGGACCAATTTATGCAGATGCCTGCAAGCCCTCCAAATCTTATGAATTCACGCAACACCGGGTCCAAGTTGACCTCCGGATTTACTAGGTATAGCGTTACATAGTCTGCATATAAGGAGATTAGGAGGCTGCGGGAACTGAACCCTATGCCCCCTGCAGTATGGTGTTGCCTTACAAGGGCCGCCAAAGGCTCCATCGCGATGGCGAAGAGCAGCGGGGACAGGGGACAACCCTGCCGGGTGCCCGTGAAATGAGAAAGGGACCCGAAATCAACCCATTTATCTGTATCCACGCACAAGGGGCAGTGTACAGAAGCTTGATCTTTTACATAAAAAGCTGGCTAAAGCCCATGTTGAGCAGGATCTGAAACATATACGGCCATTCTAGGGTATTGAACGCTTTTGTGGCGTCCAAAAACACCCCAGCGGCGTGTACAAGGGGATGCAGGTAATGCAGCACAGAGAAGATGGTACGTAAGTTGTGGGAGGTGGCTCGGCCCGGGATAAACCCCGACTGGTCAGGTCACGCTAGGAGCGGCAACAAAGGTTGAAACCTAGCGGCGATCAATTTGGCGAATATTTTGGTATTCACATTGATCAACGTCCATTTCATCCTCAGCTTTACCTGGCTTAAGCAACGTGATTATCAGAGCTTCTCTCATCGAGTTGGGTAGCGTGCCCACCTCCAATGCTTTCTCGTACATCGCTAATAGTTTAGGTGCAAGCTGTTCTGAATATGCTTTGTAAAAGGAAGTGGTCAGGCCATCCGGGCCCGGCGCTTTATTGAGGGGAATGCTGTTTAAGACCCGTGTAATGTCTTCGGCTGTGATCGAGAGATCCATGTATTTCCTGTGCGTGTCGTTGAACCAGGCAAGCTCCATAGACTCCATAAACGACCCGAACCCCTCCGGACAGTTGCTCAAAGTGGCGGTGTACAGGCCTGCGTAGAATTCGGAAAAGGTTGCCAAGATTTCCTCCGGGCCCCGCACCACACTGCCAGATGCATCCTTTATCTCATGAATGTGAGTAGCTGATCTAGTGGGCCTGCCCATATTTGCAAATGTGCGACCAGGGCGGTCCCCCTCCCCATAAATCCTCGCCTCCGCATATTTCCCCAGGAATTTAACCTCTCGTTGCGCTTCTTCAGCATAGTCTAACAGTTTCGTCTTCATTAGACCAGGCGCATCACTGCGCCCGTCGCTATAATACTGTGTTTCTAGTTCTTTGATGTCTGCTCCTAACGAAGCCAGGGTCCCCCGTATGGCCTTGAGCACGGCTGCCTGCCTGGCAATGCATTGCCCTCTTATAACCACTTTAAATGCCTCCCAAAGAGCGCTTACTGTATCAACTGACCCTGTGTTGTTGGTGAAGTAGTCCTCTATGTCATTCCCTAACTCTGCCATGAAGGCTTCATCTAGTAGGGCGTGCGGTGGCAATCGCCACATACGTGCTTGCATATACATAGTGGGAAGGGACAGTCGCAACAAGCACGGAGCGTGATCTGACAGAGAGAGGGGCAGGTGCGTGACTTCAGCTGTGCAGGCCGCCATATCCCGGGACACTAGCCAGAAGTCTAGGGGGGACCAAGCATTATGGGGTTCTGTGATGCAGGTGCCCTCCCGCAACCCAGCATGCCTGTGCCTCCAAATGTCCATTAAATCCCCATCAGCTATTATTTCCCGGAGGGCGGCGGTAGCTGCCGGGTGTAGGGATTTGGTCGTGCCCCGTCTATCCAGATGCTCATTAAGAATGGCATTGAAGTCCCCTTCCCAAATGATCGTATTGCATCCAAGTGTTTTAACCTTGGACCATAGGGAGGTAAAACAAATCAGGAGAGTCTGTGTTTGGGCCATAAATGCATACAATGACGATATAGACACCACTTAGGAGCCCTCGTACCAGGACATACCGGCCCTCAGCGTCGGGTTGAACTAAATCTTCCTTCCAATCCAAACCACGTCTCAATAGAACTGCCACCCCCCTCGCATAATTAGAATAGATTGCGGAATAAGTGGACCCCCATCTGCCCCCATCTATGGCTGAGCATGCGGGATGGTGTGTTGTTCAGATGTGTTTCCTGCAGTAGGCACAGGTCTACACCGTGTCGGGCCAGGTAAGCATGCACTAGTCGGGACTTCCTACCGCCATTCAGGCCGCGGACATTCCAAGTGAGGCATGTCTACTGACTAAAGGCAGCCATGTGTAACTGGGGTAATCGGACTCACTGCATTCCACTTTGAGGACACAACACCGCCATCAGAGACGGCTATCTCACACCATGCTCTCGATCTACTGGCATCACTGAACCAAACAGCCCCCCTTACCACCACCTCCCAATCCAACCACCCAAACAGGTTGCAGAATATCCCACCCTATACAAACTTTTAAACAGTGCAATAGCATTGCAAATGGGAAATCTTCCCTAGGAGGCGCGGCTATACCCTCGCTTTGTGCAAGGTGGCCGGACCAACTGCAGGCTATCCAGTCCGCCATCAAACTCTTGACTTGAAAGAGAAGTATATATATATATATATAAAAAGCGATATGTGGTTAAGTGGAACGTTAGCCATCCTTAACAGAAAATACTGAGTAAACATAAAACAGCTGAATGTATTGATTGCTGTATGTTCTAATTACGACAGTTCTCTATTTGATGAACAGTAGTGTATATATATATATATATATATATATATACAGGCTATGCAATGCAGTCTCCCCAACATTCTGCAGATCACAATTTACAGATCAGTTTAGCCATCCTGCCAAAGACTCATTTCAGACACAGCATTTGTTAATACGATACCGCTGTTAATCATTGTCACTGAGGGCCCCATCCGCTGATGCCTCCAGAGTCTGCTTCTTCTTGGATCCCTTGCCCCCCACATGCTTTGCGAATTTCAACGCCGACTTGGCATCCGTGAAAAAATGTTGCGTCCCATCCAGGGAGACCTTTAATTTGGCTGGGTAAAGCAGAGAGTAGGGTACCTGCGCCTGCAACAATAGGCGCTTAGCTGGCGTGAACGCTCTCCTCGCCGCCTGCACTGCCGGGGTAAAATCGGGATAGATTGAGATGGTGTTCCCTCGGTGAGTGACGGTGCCTTTCTCTCTTGCCTTCCGAAGGATAGTGTCCCTATCCTGGTAGTTCATCAGTTTCGCTATGATGGGCCTAGGTGGTAGTCCGACAGCCGGACGTGGCCCCAACGACCGGTGCGCCCTCTCCACAGCAAACACTCCGGACAGATGGGGATCAAAGAGCTCCAGAAGCAGGTCCATGACAAACAACTCCATCTTGGTAATAGCGGTCGTCTCCGGAACCCCCGTGATGCGTACATATTTACGCCGTGATCTTGCCTCCAAATCCTTGTTCTTAGCCCTGATGATTCCTAGCATCTTATCCATATTAGGCAGCTGCTCCTTCCTCTCCACCTGAAATTCGTGGCACTCCGTGTGTCGGTTTTCAAGTGCGTCTAGACGGGTCCCGTGTGTTCTGACTTGTGTCTTAACGGCGTCTAGTTGCGATGTCAAATTGACTAGTTTGGCGTCGATATTGCGCAGGCTAGAGCGCATATCTAGCATCAAGGTGCGCAGGTCTGGTCTCTGAATGTCTTCGTCTTCATCCCGAGCCGCTTCCACTTGTGATGCCGGGTCAGGCCCGCTCTGTTTGTTGGCTTTTTTGGCATCAAATGTTATCTTGGGCTGCCGTGTGTCGTTCTTCCCCATTATGGCGCGTCTGCAGGCAAGTCCAGGCCAACTGATGGGTACAGTGCCTCCCAGGCGCACTGCACTTCTTGTGGACAGCTGCCAAGTGGGCCCTTGTGTCGAGCAGGCCGCAGTAGATCACACCAACCGGTGGGTGCTGGTGGGCACGCCGAGCTCTCCACAAAATGGCCGGCCGGCTGCAGCTCGGTGCCCCCGAGTAACGTCTATGTCCCAGCCGCGACCAGTGGGGTGGGCAGTGGGCCACACCAGACCCCAGTGTATGGGTTTGACCAATGCCTATATCCGCGCTTTGCCCAACTTCCCGCAGCCCGACTCTATACTTCCGCTTTGTCCAATACAAAATGGGGGCCTTACCGGGGGTACCGCAGAGCCCGGCACACGTTTCCTCAACCGGCCGCTCTGTAGGCCGGACAGTATCTCAGCTCTTCTGTGGCATGCCTGCTTGTAACAGTGCTCCTGTTAACCATCCACTACCTCATTGTTCCTCAAACCCCCGCTAGGTAGAATGCGGCTAACGGCTCCGCGGCTGTCCGGGGAGGTCTCCCTTTCGATGCCCCCTACGAGGTGCCCCCACGCCGATACCTCGTGCGGATGCCGCCCGGTCCTAGCAGAATTCGCAGTCCGCTGCTGATTTGTCACGAACACGGCCCGCCGGCCAGAGCTGGGTCCGCAGCAGGTCGTTGCATTGTGCCTCGCTCCGCCATTGCTCACAGGCACCTCAGGATTGTCGTGCCTTCTCTGCTATTTATGGTGCTCCAATACGTAGTAAATGCCCTTAGCCCGGCTCTCGTCTTCCGCGCAGCTGGGCCAGCAGGCCCACCTCTGCCTCCGCCGGCTTCCAGGGGATAGTCGCCACTGCAGCGTCGGCCCAGACTAGGCCCCTCAATCCACGGGCTCGCGTAGGTTTCTCTGCCGCCTGGAGGGCAGCTCGCGCTGTCTCGGCGTGATCAGCCAGTGAATCACCTCGGCTTTTCTCGGTCATCCTAACTGCTAGAGGCTCTGGGATTGCGGTCGATCGTTCCACATATAGCCCGCTCACTCGGCGTACGTTTCTGGCGGTCTGGAGATCGCTCGGTGTGTAGGATTAATGAAGGATAAGGTGTCCAGCCTGCGGAGCGGGCTCAGAAAGCGGCCATTCCGCTGCGCAGCAGGCCCGACGTTTTCTGTTTCTTAAAGCCAATCACAGTGAATGTGTAAGTCACAATCACTCACTGGCCCTGCTCATTTATGTTATAAACCTGTTCTGACTAAGAAATAGTAACTTTTCAATCATTCCATAACTTTAGTATATTACACCAGAGGACACTGTCCTGATGTGACTGCATGGACCCTACTTACAAGGCAATAATATTCCTGCCGGTACGTCAGATGTCCTAATGTGGCACCCATGATCTCTATCTAGGTTCCGGTTTCAATGTCCTGCTTTAACATTGTATCCTGCTACAATCAACTGCTGAAGAGGTGGTCTCTTTTCAGGCAGCTTGAAGCTGTTCAAAACTGTTTCAAGCATGCTAGGGTCATCAGTACAACAAACAAGCACAGGTAAAGCCAGTAGGTCTCAATAATCTGAGAACTAATAACCCCTTTGCAGCTTCTGATGGCCAACGGCCGTCGCGCATACTACCTCCGTAGTGCTGTGCACGTCCGTTGGCCGTCGCGGCCCCGCCGACCGCGCTAAACCGCCGCACCGCAGTGGAATTGCCGCCGCGGTTAAGCGGCTAACGTATGCAATGTTATTGTCTTTTAGCCATGTGTTATTGGCTTTACTTGTCAAGATGGGTATCAAAACTTTCACTTGAATGTCTAAAGAAGGCAGCTCGCAAGATGAGAGGGGCCTCAGGCAAACTTCAAATGTGCTTTTATCATAGCCAGCTAGAGCAGTCGACTTCAAGAGATGGTTGCAGTGAACGTTTATACACTCTGCAGTGCTTTCGGACAGTGCCCGGATTAGCTTCTGGGTGCAGGAGATAGCTACATGAATGAATGAAAAGTTATATACATCTCCAAGTATCATACAGCTGGATCAACGAATAGTTAGCAACCGAGTTTGGTTCAGTTTATTTTTGTTACAGACCATATAGTGCTAGCTTGCTACAGTATATGAGTGAAAGAATAAAAAAAAAATATATTTTTGACTTGGTGCTACATACAATGCAATAGGATTAGTAACAGTGAGTATTTAGATTGTTTGCATTAGGTTTTCTGCACTACACTAACAAATAGTTAAGTACAAGGCAAAGGCAAATGAATGATTGAAAGATTTTATATAGTACCTCAAATCAAAGATGTGTTATTTTCACTTCTTAGACATGGCTATATTGGACAGATGTCGGCGTTTAAACAGCGGACCACCAAAAATCTTTTGTAGATTTTTGCTTCCTTGGTCCATGGCCCGCGAAGGCATCTTCACAGCCCACCTTGACCGAGAACAATGAAGCCTGGCAAAGGCTAATTATGAACAGACGAAGTTGTGTATGCATAAGGATATGCAGATACATCCCCACTATGGCACACCAGTTGGAAAAAAGATGCCTTTCAATGGTTGATCATTCAAAGTGTAGAAATTTATTGGAACAACTTATTTTTTCATCAGAAAGTCGATATTTCATTCATATCAATCCAATGTTATTGGGTAATTTCCAGAATGAGGAACATTCAAAGTGCATTACTCCGATGCATTTCGGGCGGTGCCCTTTCTCAAGGAGTACTAGGAAGAAGACAAAGATGTGTAAGAATTGGGGGGTGAGGGGCGCAGTAATGAACTAAATAATTTAAGATGTCTATCAATGAGTGGGGACATTTTGGCTTGTACAAAAACAGGGGGGCGGGTGAAAGGTGGTGCCAGCTATTGACTAAAACGGGGTGTGAATTTAATGATATCAGGACGTGAATGGCGGGTATTAAATCGTGGCGGACTATGAAGCGGCAAATGACTTACTTGAAATTCGATGTAACGCGGAGCGTTACTAACAGGTTCTACAAACGGTGAAAACGCTGGACGCGAGTGATCCGGATGTGGGGAAATTAACCAAGAAAGCGTGAAATAGAAGAAGGACTGAAAGACGGACTAAGATAGATGTCGTGACGCCATCTTGGAGTGGGGAGAAGTGAGGAAAGTAGGATTTGGTTGAGGATGTGGGATTTAAGTGAAATGTAAACAATGAAGAAGTTAAATAAAACATAAGCAATAAAGAGACAATGTAGAGCATTCTGACACATTACAGATAACAACTATATTCAAAGCGGTCATTAAGGCCAAAAGGCTTCTGAGTCTGTAGGCGGAACATCCATTCGAGTTCTCTTTTTAGTAAAAGTTTGTTGTTGTCGGTTCCTTCTTTTTTGTTGACTATTTCGAGGATGATGAATTGCAACTGAGCAATGGTGTGACGGGCTTCCAGAAAATGTATGGCTATGTTGGATTTAACATTTTTAAGTCGAATGTTTGATTTGTGTTCATTCAAGCGTATCTTGATTTTTCTTTCTGTTTTACCAACATATAATTTGCCGCACGGACATTTCAGGGCATATATTAGATTGCAAGAGTCACATGTTCCATTGACTTGTAAATTGATAGCCTGACCTCTCATGGGGTGACGGATGATATTGCCTTTAATGACACAGTTACAGTGGCTGCAGTTGAGACAAGGCTGAGTACCTTTGTAGTTTTGAGTTATACAGGTTGGTTTAGATAATATTTCTTTGATGTTTTTACTTCTTGTGTGTGCAAACAAAGGTAACGGTTTAAACATGTCGCCAAAGTCTGGTTCAACTTGAAGGATAGGCCAGTGTTTAAGAATGATTCTTTTGTAGGTGTTGCTGGCTGTTGAATACTTTGATACTAAAACCATTCGTTGTTGATCCTTGATGGGTTGTTTAGTGAGCGCCTCTTACAAGTCAATGGAACATGTGACTCTTGCAATCTAATATATGCCCTGAAATGTCCGTGCGGCAAATTATATGTTGGTAAAACAGAAAGAAAAATCAAGATACGCTTGAATGAACACAAATCAAACATTCGACTTAAAAATGTTAAATCCAACATAGCCATACATTTTCTGGAAGCCCGTCACACCATTGCTCAGTTGCAATTCATCATCCTCGAAATAGTCAACAAAAAAGAAGGAACCGACAACAACAAACTTTTACTAAAAAGAGAACTCGAATGGATGTTCCGCCTACAGACTCAGAAGCCTTTTGGCCTTAATGACCGCTTTAAATATAGTTGTTATCTGTAATGTGTCAGAATGCTCTACATTGTCTCTTTATTGCTTATGTTTTATTTAACTTCTTCATTGTTTACATTTCACTTAAATCCCACATCCTCAACCAAATCCTACTTTCCTCACTTCTCCCCACTCCAAGATGGCGTCACGACATCTATCTTAGTCCGTCTTTCAGTCCTTCTTCTATTTCACGCTTTCTTGGTTAATTTCCCCACATCCGGATCACTCGCGTCCAGCGTTTTCACCGTTTGTAGAACCTGTTAGTAACGCTCCGCGTTACATCGAATTTCAAGTAAGTCATTTGCCGCTTCATAGTCCGCCACGATTTAATACCCGCCATTCACGTCCTGATATCGTTAAATTCACACCCCGTTTTAGTCAATAGCTGGCACCACCTTTCACCCGCCCCCCTGTTTTTGTACAAGCCAAAATGTCCCCACTCATTGATAGACATCTTAAATTATTTAGTTCATTACTGCGCCCCTCACCCCCCAATTCTTACACATCTTTGTCTTCTTCCTAGTACTCCTTGAGAAAGGGCACCGCCTGAAATGCATCGGAGTAATGCACTTTGAATGTTCCTCATTCTTGAAATTACCCAATAACATTGGATTGATATGAATGAAATATCGACTTTCTGATGAAAAAATAAGTTGTTCCAATAAATTTCTACACTTTGAATGATCAACCATTGAAAGGCATCTTTTGTCCAACTGGTGTGCCATAGTGGGGATGTATCTGCATATCCTTATGCATACACAACTTCGTCATTTTCTGTAGTGTTTCAGTCGGAGACACCACCCACCAGTGCACCCACCACATTGTTTAACTGAACTTTGAATCTATTCAACCATAGCTGTGCACCACCTACTACTCTTTTAATTATGAACAGAACCATGATAATGCATCACTCAAGATATCAATCCCACTCAGGAACTGGAAATATCAGACATAAGATGATCATGAAAAGTACTAAATAAGCAGACTGAAAATGCATTAGGCGTCTACCCCTTTTTTGCACTTGAACTAAAGTTACTCACTTCATAATGGTTATTTCTGTTGTCACTCACTGAACGCGAGTTTACGGCAGATGCATCATGACAATTTCATTTGATCTGACGTTGCCTGGTTCCAAAATGGCTGCTAGTCCAGACAAAGTAGCGCACAGCTTGTAACGTTTGCAACGCTTGGCTAGGTTTGGTAATCGGAGAGCTAGAAAGAGTGTTATGCCAACATTCAATCCTACTAATAGGTGAAGAATCAGGGAAGTAGTAAATTAGTTCCAGGGTACATTTCCTACGCATTTTATTCTAGACACAAGGTCTTTAAAATGGCGCTTGAGCAAATGCGACCAGAACAACAAAATATACCGTCTGCATTCGATGTTAGTGGTAGGTAAATTGAAAGCAAGAGCAACCATCTGGGAAAATACCACCCAAAGCAAGCTTATCTCCATATAATTAAAATTATATATATACTAATGTCACTGAGTGCAACAGCTTGTTTGGTTAATTTCTGTTGGCAGTAGCACTTACTCTAACATAGTAGTTCCCTAGCAAGTTGCTGACTGTATAACTCCCACTGGCAGAAGTTGAAGGCAAGGTTATTCCAGGATTCTTTTTCAGAGGTGCTCGTAGGTACGGAAACCGTCTGTATTGCTTTGAGACGTTAATTAGAAAGTTTCAATCAGGTTTTATGATATTTGGAGTATATTAAGCTCTCTTTGACATATTTGACATATCGAAGTACTGGAAGTAAAATATTATAAAGCCTCCTGGAAAATGTTAGGTTACGTTTAACTTTAATTGTCAAGCAGCCTGCTATCAGACAAGTCATTCCGATTGCACTGCTTCAATGCAAGCTCCCTGAATCATGCTCATTCCATATTTTCAAACTTACTTTATTAAAAAGTTTTAAAATTATGAGGACTCGTGAGAAGTGCTCAAAAACAAAGGGAAAAGTAGCTCCTAAACCGGGAGCAGTGGATGGACACTCTGGGGGCGCGTTAAACACAAGAAGAGGCATGACGCATTCATGCCATGGACAAATGGAAGCAAAGGATATGTGAGAAGCTGGGTTTCTGTTGCAGTAACCCTCCCACTTTTGAAAGACTACTGATGCACTTTGACTTGATGTGCCCTGGGACCCTGCCAATCAGGTTCCCGGGGCCAGTGTTCTTTCTCAAAAACTGTACCTTGTACACCCAATTGGCACTCTCTGGCCACAGGTCAGCCCCTGGTAAATGGTACCACAGGTACCCAGGGCACTGTGACCAGGGAAGGCCTCTAAGGACTGCAGCACTTATTGTTTCACCCTTAGAGGTCCTGTATCTTTACACTCACACACTGCCCTTGCAGGCTGCATGTTTTGGTGCATAACAAAGTGGAGAGTCGACATGGCACACATCCCTGTATGCCATGCCCACCACCCACTGCCCTGGCATTGATCAGTCACCCCTCTAGCTGGGTGCACTATAACAGTGGTGATGGTACAGGTGCATGAGTCCTGTACCCCTACAGTCTCTAAGTCAATTCTTAGACATTGTAAGTGCAGTGCTACCATTAAGAGTATATGGTGCTGGAAGTTTGTCATTATGAACTCCACAGTACCATAATGGCTGCACTGAAAACTGAGAAGTTTGGTATGTTATTGAAACTTGTATAGCGCGCATATCCCTGTAGGTGTCTTGGCGGTTTCAGGATCATAAACATTCTGCGCTGAGGTATAGCTAATTTCTGAATAGCCATGTCTTAAGTTGCTTTCTGAATGCAAAGAGGGTGCGTACGGTCCTAAGATATAGTGGCAGAGAGGTCCACAGCATGGTTGTAATGTGACTGAAACTCCTACCACCCCAGGTCGCTTTTCTGATTCTAACGGTGGTAACCAAGCTGGCATTGGCTGAACGAAGAGATCTACTTGGAGAGTACCAACTGAGTGTATTGCAAAGAAATGTTGGACCTTCTCTGTGCAGAGCCTTGTGAGCAATGTAGAGTGCTTTAACTTTGACTCGTTGGCATATCGGGAGCCAGTGAATATCCTGAATGCCTGTCGCTATCGGCTGATGTTTGGGAACATGCAGGATCAATCTGGCGGCAGCATTCTGTACCGCCTTCAGCGTCTTAAGTAATCTGGCATGAAGATTCATATATAGGCCATTACAATAGTCCAGCTTGGACAGGACGAGCGAAGACACAACTATTTTCCTGGTGTTTCTAGGAATAAAAGGAAGAATTTTTCTCAGAGTTTTAATGGTAAAGAAAGAGGAGGACACAACCTTAGACACTTGGGCCTCGAAGTTGAGTTTCTCATCCATGATAAAGCCCAAGTTTCTGGCTTTCGTTACTGGAGTAGGGGGTGGGCCCAGGTTATCTGGCCACCAGGCAGGAGACCAAGCTGGAGAGAAGTTACCAAACAGTAACACATCTGTTTTGTTGGAATTCAGTTTCAAGCAGTGCCTGCTCATACAGCTATTCAGGGCAGCCATGCAGTCCTGTAGTTTTAGAGAATGGTAACATCCTTAACCACCGCAGAAATCACCAGCTGGGTGCCATCAGCATATGATGTAGGATTCAAGTTAAAACTTCTGATCAGCGGGGCGAGTTCAGAGACCTAGATATTAAAAAGTGTCGGGCTCAACGAGGAGCCCTGAAGGACCTTGCAAGGCAGGGAAAACGATAAGGATTTAAACTGACCTAAATGTACCGTTTGAGATTTCCCTGATACAAAGGATGTTAGTAGGATGAGAGCTTTTTCTCCAATCCCTATAGTGTTCAGACGGTGGATGAATAGGCCATGGTCCACCATATCGAACCCTGTGGACAGGTCTAGCAAGATAAGAGTCGCTGACCCCCCACTGTCTAATGTCATTCGTATTTCTTCCGTACTTTTTATCAATGCAGTCTCAGTGCTATGATTTGCTCTGAAACCAAACTAATTGTGGTCTATGAGCTAATTTTCAGAAATAAAATTAGAGAGTTCTACATTGATTATTTTTCTATGATTTTTGACGGAAGCGGGAATCTCGAGATGGGACAGTAGTTAGCAGGATCGCTAGTGTCAAGGTTTGGCTTTTTAATAAGGGAGAGGATGCAGGCCTGTTTCAGAATGCGAGGAAATGATCCTTGCATAAGCATTTGATTAAATACTGATGACAAGTAGGGGGTGATGTACTGATTTGCCAGTTGTAGTATCTTAGGTGGGCAAGGGTCATCTGGGGATCCAGACTTAACAGCAGAGAGAAGCATAGCTACTTGATTTATGGATGTTGGAGTGAATTCTAAGAGCAACATTTCATTGGTTGTTTCCTGATCTTTATGATTAGTATTAACCTTAATTTGATCAACATTTGATCAACTTTATTTTTAAATGTCTGTGCAAGCAAGTGATAAAAATCTTGTTGTGACTAGAAGAGTTGTTTTTTGGAACTGTGGTAAGTTTCTTTACAACCTGAAACAGTTCTTTACTGGAATTGCCAGCATTTTTAATTTGTTGCGTGTACTACTGACTTTTTTCATTAATGAGCTTCTTTTTATAGTTTGCAAGAATAACTTTATAGCGATGTTTTTTAGATTTATTATAGTTTTTGCACCAATTCCTCTCTTGCTTCCTGCATGCTTGTTTTTATCAATCTTAAGGCCTCAGAAAACAAAGTAGCAGATGATGTATCAAACCTTTCAGCACATTAAACTCACACTGATGCCAGTGTGGGATTTAATGAAAAATTCACTCAGAGAGAATCTTAGGCCTTGCAGCCTTTGTAATGCGACCCCCAGCCTCTCCTGCTATCAGGAGCAGACCCCCTTCATATCTCCTCTCCTTTTCGGCGGGGGTATGCCCACCTCTGCCAACTGCACCCATTAGGTGAGGGAGGCGAAGTGAAGTCCACTCTTCAGTGCCCGCCAACTTGCAAATGGCAGGCACTCCCCAATCAGGATTAGGAATTGTGCTTACACCCTCAAGGGTAATGTAGTCACCCTAAGGTCAGTAGCCCATTTGCTACTGACCTTGAGACCCCTAAACCACCCCCTAAATCCCTGAACCAAGAAGGAAGACAAGAACCAACTATAAGGAAAGAAGAAGAAGGACCAAACAGCCGTGCCGAAGCTAACAAGAGGAAGACGCCCACTGACTTGTCCCCAACCCTACCGGACTGTCTCCACCTCGAACCTGCTCCTGCGAAATCCTGGTGTGTCCTGTAGCCAGCAACCTCGAAAACCCCGGAGGACCTGCCTGCCTTCAACCACAAATACTGTGTCTCCTGTGAACACCGGATTTGTTCATCTACAACCTCTGGCCCCGGCCAGAAACCGTGAATCTGCACCACTCTGCATCCACCGTCCACGGCTCAAGTTCGAGTGGGCAAACACCACGAGGAGGTCTTCCCGGCGATCCTGACCCGAGATTTGGCGAACCCTGACCTGCCTCCAGCCGACACCTGCAGCCTAAATCTGGATGGTCCCCCTAAAAGGCACCCCTGCACTCAATGCCCCACAGCCTTGAGTGGCCAAACCAACGGTGCCTAACCTACCCCCAAGATCCCAACTTACCTCTCGAAGTGGTGGTAGCACCCAGAAGACAACATCCCCGAGCCTGCAATTCCTTTACAAACCGGAGGTGCCCCACTGCAAACAAGAGGTCACCGACTTTGAAACAGCACCCTGCGCCTGGCCGCCATAGTGCCGCAGAGGGTGCACCTTTGGTGCTACTTTGTTTTCTCATTTGCCCTAAGCTAAAGTCCAGGAGCTTTGCTCCCACAACCAAGTGGCCTGCTCGACAGCAGCCATCAACCAAAGGCTCCCTATTCCACACTGGATAACGTTGGGCCTCTGCACTCTGCAACCTGCCGCCCTAGTGCCGCTGAGGGTATAACAAGAGGGTATCCCTGACCCTGGGCGAAACCGGAGTCTACCCCCAGAACCTCAACTACCGAATACTTACCCTAAAACCGATGACACTATTTTCCTCAATAGGATAACATTGACTGTTTTTCTTGGAAAAGTTTTTAAGTGTTGAGTTTGAAAACCTAAAGAAATTGTTTAAAATTGTACTAACAGAAATGATTTTACTTACCTGTTTACAGGAAATGTCCCAGTGTAGTATCCAGGTATACTACACTGTGTAAGAAAAGTAATCTCAAAAGTAACTTATCTGTAATTTTGCTCTAAATCCTACACAAAGTATATGTACTGTATTCTGAAAAGCATTGCAATATCAGTAACACTACTGTAATCAAATCAAAGTACAACTACAATTGCAATCCAAACTGTGTTACAATCTGTGTAAGTACTTATCACTTACCTGTGCCAGGCTTGCTTGGTTCTAAAAAATAAAAAACCTAAAAGAATATTTTTATACAAAAACAATTGGTCTGAAGTTCAGTCTTTGAGTGTGTGAAATCATTTGCCGTTTGAGTGTGTACAACAAATGCTTAACACTGTCCTCGGATAAAGCCTTACTGCTCGACCACACTACCACAAATAGAGAGTAAGGTGCTATCTAACTTTACCTCTGCCTACCTTTGGGGTTCCACTTGACTCTCTGCACACTATACCTCACTTTAGTATAGTATATACAGAGCCAGCTTCCTACAAGTGACGATGGAGCGAGCAAACGGTAAGCCTATGGGTGGGTTGAAGCCAACAGTTTTGACACAACACATCTCTTCAAGACAGCGCATACACGGTCTAGTCAAGACCTAAAAACAGTCACTCTAGTCTCCAAAGTCACCCGTATAAACTACCTCTTCTGCATTCATTAACCTTCCCATCCTAATGGGATGCACAGCAACTGCGTGCAACTGGAATAAATAGATTCAGTTAAAGAAAATGCAATGTTTTCAAAACATTTAGGTCTATTTAAAAAATGTACATGCAGGGCATAAGAAATCACTGTGTACTTATCAACCAGAATTGATCATGTATCCATTACATGCCTCTAAGAGCTGAACAAATCAAAACGAAAACATAAATAAATCATGTGAAAGTCCACATCAAAATTTTCACATTAAAGCTTGAGTATGTTTCAATCCTTGCATGTATAGAGGTGAACATCCAATCTCACATTAAGCAATCATTGTGTACAATATGCAAGTCAAATATAGTACGGAGCTCAGACTTACCTTTATATACCATAGCGCCATCTGAATAACAAGGCAACTTCATTGCAAAAGCAGGCGATACAAATACTAAATGCAGTGCAATGATTAGGATTTCATATTTTGTGACCGATAAATATATATTCATAGATTGTGTAAGAAGATTCTTTGACACAAGAGACACAATTCCACATGGGGATGCCATTATAACAATGATGCTTTAGCTAAGCTGAGGATTTAGACAGCTGCTAACGCACATTTTATACAAGGGGGATATTGCAGGAGAGCAAGTGTCAAACAAACATCAAAGGATTATTATATTTCCAGAAAGGGGTAGGAGCTCACAAAAATAGGGTTGTGCAAAGCAGACAGACAGAAATGAGGGTATTTTATCACATGCTTGGTGGTGCAGACTGAAAACTATGGCAGCTCACTGAAATGATCACAAAGTAATGATGCTAAACTCTAAGAAAGGCAAGGCAAGCATTGACCTCTACCAAGTGTTAACATCTCTCATTTTAGTTAAAGAAAAAGTAAGTGATCAGAACAGTATTTGAAATTATTTTCAAAGCTTTTATACTAGCGGCAGCAATTAAAGATTATAATAATATGCTATCGCTGCAGTGAATGACTAGATAGGTCATTGAACATTTTCATATTGTTCATTTGTACCAGTGACAAAGTTTAAAAAATGGCAAAAAAAGTTTGTTAAATAAAACTTACTATAATTTTATAAGCAATGGTTGGAAAAGAGCACCTAAAAGATTTAAGCCTTAATTTACAATTGGACAGTAATGGAACATCTGATTTCTGAAAGAAGCACTGAACTATTTTTAGGTCAAAACCTACCAGACTGAGCAATTGTCTGCTTTGCTAAAGACATCTTGGGGACATTCAGAAAGCTGACCTAGCAATGCATTCGTCCATTACTGGCCATTGGCTTTGAGGTTTGTAACTCACATTTTCTGACTTTCCATTTGCTGGTTTCATTTGGTTTAGGCTGCTGACCCTCACGTTGCCCAAACCTTGTTTTCTGTATTCTTCCACAAACTCGCTTTTTGTAACCGGGCCTTTAAATCTTATTCCTATCTTGTCACATTTGCTGTGCATTCAAAGACAGAGGACAAATGTCAAGCTGCCTTCCAAGGGAGCTTGGTGTTTACTTTTCTTCCTCGGACTTCAAAGTGAGATAATTTATGCGACACGTACTCATGTAAGAGGAGAGGGTGTAGGATGTTATGTTTCAAACACACAACAAAAAAATAACTGTGCTGATGTTTGAGAATAAATAAATCAAAATTAGTAGAAATTAAGCACTTTTTTTTGTAATTCTGAAGTGTGGTGGAAACAAATATTTGAATATGAACAAAACAATACACTAGGTGATGATGTTTGCACACATTACCGTTTGTGTGCAGTAAAACCGTATTTAAGTGCAAACGTAGTGGTAATTTCAATTGAAAATGCGGTGTCTCTAATGGCCGTGTTCCACACCATGCATACACCATACTGCGTCACTCCTCTCTATGACACGCCACTCCATTCTACGCCACCCCACTGTATGCCACTACGACATGCCACTCGACTTCTAGCCACTCCAATCTACACCACTCACATCACAACAAAACACTACACTCCAATCTACGCCTCAGCAGTCACACTACCTACTCCACTCTACCCCACTTCACTCCAATGTACCCCAATCTACCCTGTTCCACTTCGCTTCTTTCTACCTCACTTCAATTCAATCTACCCGAATCTACCCACCTCAATCTAATCCAATCAATCCCACCCCAATCCAACCCACTCTATTACACTCCATTCAAATCTACCCCACTCAGCTCAAATCTACCCAATCTATACCACTCCACCCCACCCAACTTTAATCTACCCCAACACAGTCCACCCAATCTGCCCCACCGTAATCTACCCCACTCCACTCTTCCCCAATCTATCCCACTCCACTCCAATCTACCACTCTCCACTTTACCCCAAACTACTCCAATCTACCCACTCTAATCTACCACATTCCTTTCCACTCTAACCAATCTACCCCACTCCACTAGAATCTGCCATTCAAATCTACCCCACTCCACTCCATCCCACTCTATCCCAAAATACCCTACACCAATCTACCCCACTCCTTTTCATTCTACCGTACTATAATGCACCAAATTCACCCCACTTCAAACCAATCTACCCCACTCTTCTGCAATCTACCATTACATATCCCACTCCACTCGACCCCAAAATACACCACTCCACTCCATCAATTTACCCCAATCCAATCGAACCCACTCCACCCCAATCTATTCCACTTCAATATAACACACTCCAATCTACCACATGAATCTAACAAACTCTGCCACTCCAATCTACGCCATTCTACCCTGCTTCAATCTATCTCAATTTACTTCCACGCCAATATACCCCAAACCACTCTATCCCAATCTACCCATTCCTCTCTACCCCAGTCCAATCTATCCCCTCCCCATGCCACTAATGTTAGCCATGTTGAACAGCAGCCAAAATGGTGTAAACAGGACTAAAACACCTTCCCAAAGTCAGTAGCTCTCGCATAGGCGCAACCTATTGGCTTTGTCAATACTTGTTTAAATATGTGCTAAACTGTTTGCACATTCATTGCCCACACGTAAATACCCCGATTACCAGTGTTACAATGGGTAATATATACGCTACCTTTACCCAGAACAAGATTAAGCAAAAGAACTGGGTGGAAGACAAAAAACGCTCCCTCATGGGGTTTATAAGAAGTTGGATTTGGAAGACGAATGGGATCAATAGATTGCAACACTGGGATTGAACAGAAGTTTCCTAGTTAGTTATGTTTATAGGACTGCCAGTATTCTATGTCTACATCGCAGGACTTGTGGGTTCCACAAGTCGGGTCTTATGATTTTGGTGTAGGACGTCTGTGAAAGACCAACTCGAAAAAGTCTAATCCATATTTTCGAGATATGACAAAGTTGAATAGTAATGACCATGCTCTAAACCGATGTGCGATGAATTAGCAAGATCCCAAAATTACGTGTATTCAGTATATGTAAATGACACGCAGTGCAAAAATATTTTTTTTACATGTCAGGTAAAGCAGGAAACTAACTATACATGTCACCCATGCTTCAGGTTGGAAGGGGGATGCTAAAGTTGATGATTACACACGGTATTATAGTGTTTTACTTTCATCCAGTTTGAGGCAAAACTTTATTTTAAAAAAACTTTAGCACGAGAACACGTCCAAAAATGTGTGTGTTAGAAAGACAGCTCTTCAGTGCAGACATTTTTGTAACATTCTCACACTTCATGCCACTACGGCATATGTAATGCCAAGCAATAAAAAATGAAAGGAAGAAAATCCCAATTGTTAAACAGAAGCATGGTACCTGGACTAAAGCTCATCTTTAAAATTATTGTTCACGTTTATTTCCTGCTTGTTGCAAATGGATTGTGGTATGTCCACTAATGGTTTAATAGTAAATCTCAGCAAGGTACAGACCATGACACTACCTAGCTGAAATAAATCTAGCTATTTGTGTTAAGTAGTAGTTTGAAACCACCTCTGAAAGTGAATAACTTGGCATTCTGGGTGGATTATGATTGATTCATTAAGTACCAGGCCTCTAAATTAGGTAGCACAAGATTGTATCATCACGTACTGAAAGAAATTCAGGACTGCCTCAGTTTCCCCCAGAACGTTCAGCCTAGCCTGGCGATTTTCCTAACTGTGCCTATCTTTTCAAAAAGCAGATGCTTGGATGCCCCCAAAAATAAATGAAAAGAGTGGGTCCCCAGTGTGCAAATCTGTACACTGGCTCCTGGTCACAGAGTGGGTTTAATATAAATCAGAACTTCTGGTGATACTGAAGACTAACCAAGCTTTCTTTGGCCATCGTTTCAACAGATTCATCCCACTCGACAACTAAGATCAGCTAGCAGAGCCATACTCTGCATTCACAGATTTAAGCATGCTGAATAGGGTAGCCTCCCCTTTTCAGTGGCTGTTACATGAAGCATACTAATTCTTCAGTAAAACACTGTTTTCTTGCAAAGGACTCAGTTTCCTCATCACTAAGAGATTACCACTGGCAGCGAAAACGTGCTAACAAGCCCTCAAGCAAGATAAAAATAAACACAATTAATTTTGGCCTATTGTCTAATCAAAAAACCAAGTGTAAGTCAACAAAGTGAGAACCCTACCTTTCTAGAAGAATCAATGAAAGAAAATGAGTCCTCCAAGAGAGGAAACCATGCAGGCTTACCGCATACACTTGCACTAAACGACTCAGAATGGGAAAGATATCTGCTGGAAGTCTTGGTTCACACGCAATACAAAGCAAATAAAATAAACAGACTCAGCAGAGCAGACTAAGACAAAAAAGTATTGAGTAAATGTCTTTGTAGGTCATAACTAATGCATTTACTGCTTCAGTCAAGACTAACCTTGAAAAGCTCAGATCAGTTCTATATTAACAACTTCTAAATAGTTCAGTTCATCAAGCAGGTAAATGATGAGGCTCGATATCATTTAAGAGGATCTGGAGGAACTAAACCCTAATGCCCTCTTCCTGACAGAAACCTGGCTCAATAATGAGTCCGACCCAGTCCTCACTCAAACCCTCCCTCACGGCTACCTTAAACAACGGGCGAATCATAAGAATGGCGGAGGGGGGGCATAGCAATTATTTTTAATGACCAGTTTAGTTGTTGCATCTCTGCAGACCATTTACCGGACTGCGAGAATCTAGCTTTACTCATAGATTTTTCCCCCACTATCACCTTTTCTGGGCTACTAATATATCGCCCACCCGGGGCCCAAGGCAAATACACCCTCCCGGTAACTATTGCCAACTTAGCCTGTTCGCCGTCCAACTTCACAGTATTAGGGGATCTTAATATACACCTAGACAAACCCTCCGATCATACTGCAAAAGAGCTGATCGTGAACCTCTCCGCACTTCAGCTAAAACAGAGCGTAATTGAACCTACCACACTAAAGGCCAGCTACTCTATCCCGTCTTTAGTAACTGTAATGAACTCACAGTAGGAGTACCGTCCCCGCTTCCCTGGTGTGATCATTTCCTGATCCCCCAGTCTAGGGAACTACCTGGCCCTACCTTCTCCTAAAACACAGCTCCCCGCTTGGAACGTAACTGGTCTAAGCTTCCCACAGAACAATGGATCTCAGTTCTGGAAGCCACCAGACCAGCCAGATGCCCAAACCCCCATCTCGGCCAATGAGAAATGTAACTCCTGGATTCAGAGCTCCTTAGATGACGTACTCCCCAGGAGACCTACCCACAAAAAATGTAGGTCGAAGATCTCCCCATGGTACTCCCCAAAGTTACAGGAACTCAAACAACGCTGCAAAAGGTTAGAGAGGTAGTGGAGACAGAACTAGGCAGAATCCAGCATATCTAAATATAGGGAGGCAATAAGAACCTATAAAGGCGAAATCAAAGCTGCCCAAGCAGCCTTCTACAAGGAAAGAATTAATACAGCCTCTAACTCCCCTAAGGGAAACTTCCGGATTGCCAAAACCCTTTCAAAACTGCCCCAGAAACAACCTACCATGGACGATGCCCATAACTGCTGTAACAACCTGGCGGAGTTTTTTCACCAGAAAAAACAAAACATATATTTGACCTTCCCATCCACTCAGAACCAACAAATCCTGGTTCCCACTACAGTACCAATGTATGGAACTCAAGTTGTACTGGAGCTCTTCCCCCTTTGTATCTCGTAACCCTAGATTCTATCATGGCCCGGGTAAAATCGGGCTCCCCCTCAGACCCTGCGCCTCCCCGCGCTTTGAACCCAGTCTCAGGGAACATGCTTCCAGTAGTCCTTGACCTGCTCAACGCCACCATTTCCTCTGGAGTGGTCCCACCTGCATGGAAATGCGCAATGGTAAAGGCTCATCTAAAAAAAAACTAACCTCGACCAGGACGACTTGGGGAACTACCACCCTATTTCCCTCCTTCCAAGGGTGAGGAAGATTTTGGAAAAGCACGTCAACTCAGTCCTGGTAGAGTTTCTGGAATCCAGCAATTTACTTCATCCTTCACAGACCGGCATACGTCCCCAACATGGGACTGAAACCGCCCATCTTGCAGTAAATGAGGAGTCCAGGAGGATTCTGGATCAAGGGAGCATTTCAGCGATCATTCTCCTTGACTCCAATGCTGCATTTGATACTGTCAACCACAACATACTGATCCTTAGACTCAGGAGTCTGGGAGTGACAGGCAGTGTCATTACCTTGATATATTATTAGTAACAAGAGCAACCCATATGTCCTTGCAAACTGGGTAAGTACATCCGTACCAAAAAACAACGTTCACAAGGAACTCATTTTAAATATGAATAACAATTTGTGGCAAATAAATTAATTGCAATGCTTAATAAACAATTATATACTGGTCATCTCTTATATATATCAATGAATTGATCATATAACCCTTTAAGACAAGCTCCGTTCACTCTATCCCATATATGTCTATAGTCATAATTTGTCCTTGTTTAGTCCCCAGATACACTGTCCTGATGAGACCCGGTATCTAGAGAGGGTCGAAACGCCGTCAACGAAATTACGAAAAGAGACTATAAAACATTTTTATCTTTATAGTTTGTCCTTTTGTGAAATTTATTGATAACCGTTTTATGTTTGAATATGTCACTTAATGTTCACTGTAAATATGGTTATGGTCACTACACTTGGGGTCACGAAAACAGTTTTTATGTGAAAATTTATTAAATTGCTTACCTTTTGTAAAAATAAAAGTGCCTACTTCGGCTGAAGTTTGGTACAACTAATTGAATGTTCTGTGAGCTTGTCTTAAAGCGTTATACGATCAATTCATTGATATATATAAGAGATAACCAGTATATAATTGTTTTTTAAGCATTGCAATTATTTTATTTGCCACAAATTGTCATTTATATTTAAAATGAGTTCCTTGTGAACGTTGTTTTTTGGTACGGATTACCTGGATATAGTCTTTCCTAGAAGAACGATCGATCCAGGTCTTTGAAGGAGATGTTGTATCCAAACGTATGCCCCTGAGCTGTGCCTCAGGGCTCCTCCCTGAGCCCCACGCTGTTCAGTGTCTATTTGATTCCTTTGGCAGAGATTGTCCGTCATTTGGCATAAAAATCATCACCTACGCTGATGACACACAGCCCATGGTGGCATTAAACCACCCTGAGAAGTCACCCAGCAACCTCAGAAGTTGCCTAGAGGAGGTAGCCAGATGGAGGAACTCTCTTACCTAAAACTCATTGGGGACAAGACCGAGCTTATGCCCCTCGGTAATTCTCCTTCTGTTAATCCCAAGCTACTTTGGCCTAAATGCCTTGGCCCTGCACCAGTTCCTGAAGACCAGAATAAAAGCCTCGGCATCTGGCTGGACTGCTCACTTATTAGTTCAACTACCAGGCGGCAAAATTATCGACGACTTGCTATGGCCTGCTGAGGATGCTACGCAGAATACTACCCCTTCTTCCATTTCAGGCAAAAAGAATCATGGTTCAGACTCTTATTCTGTCCTGCTTGGACTATGGGAATGCCCTTTATTTAAAAGCCCCTCAATCCACTACACAAAAGCTCCAGATCATTCAAAACTGCGTAGCTCATCTGCTCCTCCAGATCCCACACCGGCAATCCGCAAAACCGGCTCTGAGGAGCCTTTACTGGCTGCCTGTTAGGGAGAGAATCCAATTCAAAGCCATGTGTATCGCTCATAAGATCTTCTGGAGGAATGGCCCAGCATTCAGCCGATCTATGATAATTCCTTATCAGCCTAGAAGAAACCTCAGCTCGGCGTGGTCTTCCCTCGCCCTACTCCCAAGAATAAAGAGAGCTATATGTGGCGGGCGCTCCTTTTCCTATAACGCCGCCAAGTTGTGGAACGCTCTGCTCACACGCATACGGGCGGAACCTAATCTGCTGCCCTTTTGTAAACTTCTAAAAACACTGCTCTTTAACAATTGCTTCTAACTATTGGGCTTTCTCTGTTTGTCCGTGTTCGTCTGCAGCACTGGGAGGCCTCAAGGTAGCTATTGCGCTATATAAATGTTTTTTTTATTTCATTTCATACAAACCAACTCCAACACACAACAATTTTCACAAGAAAGCAGTCAATGCAGTCCTATGGGAGAAAACAATGTTATCCGTAAGTACTTAGGTTTGGGACTTGGATTCCTGGGGTTAGAACAAGGGTTCCTCCAGGGTCAAGGATGACCTCTCAAAGCACCCTCAGCGGCACAAGAGCTGCCGGGTGCAGAGTGCTGAGGCTCAGTGTTATCCAATGGGGGGTAGGGGGCCTTCGGTTGGTGGCTGCTCACGAGCAGGCCACAAGGTTGTGGGAGCAAAGTTCCAGGACTTAAAGCTCAGGGCAAAGGTGCATTCAAGTTACCACACAAAGTGCACCCACAGCTGCACAGAGGTGGCCGGGTGCAGGGTGCTGTTCTGGCATCGGGTGCCCTGTTGTTTTCAATGTGAGTTGCAGGTTTCGGATTTTGGCTCCAGGCTCGGTATCGAAAGTCTTCGAGGAGTAACCATCAGCTGGGCAGGTAAGTTGGAGGGCACGGGAACGTAGGTGCACATTAGGTCTTCTTCTCCCAGGGAACAGGGTGGCTGGATGCAGGGGTGTCTTCTTTTGGTCAGATTTCACCTTATTGGGCTACTTGCAGTTGGGGGAGGGGGTCTCCGTGCAGAGGCTGCAGGCGACATCAGGGAGTCCTGAAGGGGTCAGCCCACGGTGGACTCTGACTCTGGAGTGCTGGGTGACCTCGCTGGGACTGGTGAGCCACTCTGATTCAGGACGTAGGCGTCGGGTGCAGTGGGAGTTCCAGGCATTAGGTTTCGTTGTCCTCAGCAGGCTCGGAGTCATTCTTTGGTTTTTGTTTTGAACAGAGCTGCTGTTTACAGGAGATCCGGTCTTTGTTGAAGGCAGTCAGTCCTCCCAGGGCTTCTGGAGGGCTCTGACTGCAGGACAAGGCGACTTTTGGCGCAGGACAAGGTGACTTTTAGCACAGGATCTCAGGAGACTGCAGACGGGCCGGTAGGGGTGGGGCCAAGCCAGTTCTTCTCTGCAGTCTCCTCTGTTATGCGTCTTCTTTAGTCCTTCATCAGTTGTGGGAATTTGCCGTCTTGGTTCAGGGATGCCCTCTAAATACTGTATGTAGGGGGGCGTTTTCGGGGTCTCAAGGTCAGTAGCCAATGACCTACTGACCTTAGGGTGACTACACCCTTGGTGTGCTCATCCCACGTGGGGGGGCAGCCACAATCCCTAACCCTGATTGGAGAGGGCCTGCCATCTGCAAGATGGCAGACACTTGAGAATGGGCTTTGTCTCGCCTCCCCAACTGAAGGGTGGGGTTGACAGAGGTGGGCATTCCTTCTGGGCTGTTCTAACTTTTCCCACCTGTCTTCCTGCCGAAAAGAAGGGGAGACAGGAATGGGCCTGCTCCTGATAGCAGGAGAGGCTGGGGTCATGTTACAAAGGCATCAATGCCTTTAAAGCTCACCTGAAACAGATGGCTCTTCCAGACCTGGGGGAGGTGTGACCTCCATCAAGGAAAGGCTTTGTTTCCGGGCTCAGGGAGCGATGGCTCAGACCCCAGACGTCCAGAAACATGTCTTGTGGTGGCAGGCTGCTGTTTACCAGGCAGGGAACCCACCATTGGCGGTTCGTTTTTCAGGGAGCATCACCAAGATACCCTCTGAAAACATGGTATAATAAATCCCACACTAGCATCAGTGTGGGTTTATTATGCTGAGAAATTTGACATCAAACATCCCAGAATTCAGTAAAGCCATTATGGTGCTTACAAACTCCCAGACCAGACATTACTGCACTTACAATTTCTAAGAATGGACTTAGACACTGTAGGGGTATAGTGTTCATGCAACTGTGCACACAGCTAGAGAGGTGTCTTACCTATACCATAGGCAGTGGTTTGCAGGGATGGCACACGGGTATGTGTGCCATGTCGACTTCACTTTTCTCTGCACCCAAACACAGAGCCTGCAATGGCAGTGTGTGTGTGTGTGTGTGTGTTTAGGTACATGACCTCTAAGGGTGACAACATGTGCTGCAGACTTGGAGGCCTTCCCTTGTCACATTGCTCCTGGTACCCATGGTATTTTTTATAAGGGACTTACATGTGGCCAGAGAGGTGCCAATTGAAGGTGCAAGGTACAGTTTTGGTAAACAACACAGGCCGTGGGAACCTGATTGGCAGGGCCCCAGGGCACATCAAGCCAAAGTGCATCAGAAATCTAGCAAAAAGAGGGGGGGGGTCACTGCAACAGAAACCAAACTTCCTACAAACGATGCTTATATTAAGTATTATTATTATTATAGGTCGGTCTTCTCTTTTTAATTTTGTTTTAATTTATTTTTTTACTAACGAAAGGCACAAGGGTGTATAGAAGGGATCTGAAAGAAAAGGAGCATCAGTTTGCAGAGTGGGGAGGATGGGTGAGTTGGTAAGGAATCTGCGGCTAGACTAGTCTCTAGCAGATAAAGCATTACCAAATGTAGGTAACTTGCTCATCTGATAGAGATGTCAAGCCACAGATTTCTTACCTTTGATTGAGATACCCATGCAATACCATCCTGGAGGAGGAAAAATTACCGGCTCGGCTATCCATGCTGCATAAGAAAATGAGAGAGAGACCGCTTGTCAGGAAAGGAGGGTGAGCAAGAAAACATCCCCGCATGAAAATCAGGGAGAGCCCAGTACGGAACCGAATTCACCGCTGTGTATAAACACTGGAAAACACCATGACAGAAAAATACGAAGAGTGGGAAGAGCGCTCAATCTAAACATAGCATTTCAATGCACCCCGAGAGGCCAGCCAGCCCAGAGACCGAGATGGAAGGCTAAGGACAGTAGCTAAGAATACAGGGCCAAAGACCCTAACCATAGAAGTAGGAAGAAGCCCTTTGGGACTATGCAATGTAGAATTTCAAGAATATATATATATATATATATATATAAATATATATATATATTTATATATATATACACATATTACCTACTGGCGATAGCCAGTAGGTATATATAGTTAGGACCTCGCTACCATAGGAAATCCGCAACATTCTATTGGGAATAACTTTGGCGCCGGTTGAGGAATTTGCGTGTCATTTTCCTAAATTTTGGCCAGCTCCGCTGCGCTCCTTCCCTGAAAGTTTCAGGGGGATTCGTGAAGTGGGGGCTGAGAAAAAAGGGGGGTCCCAAAACGTGTTTTCCCCATGTTAATTTCCATAGGACATTCTGACAAGGCTACAGCCCGAACCGCTAAACGGAATTATACCAAACTTGGCAAAATTGTAGGGACTGGTACGCAGATGTGCCTTTGCTATATTTGGTGAAAATTGCTCCAGTGGTTTTTATGAAAATTAACTTCAAAAAGACATATATATCTGGGCGGAGCCTAACCACACATCTCATCGTGAGATCTGATTGGCTGTCAGCACTTCATCCAAGAAGTGTTGGCAGTCATCTTGGGACCAATATACATGATAGCACCTCCTTAAAAAGCATTGTAGTTAATAGAGGGTTTTAGGACTTTAGTTACATTATAAATCATTTGTTGATGGTACCATACTCATTTTAGGAATTGTGGTGTGTTCTAAGGTGATTTTACCATGTGAAAAAGCCTTCTGCTGGGATATCATGAATCATGTTTGAAAGAAAACTATTTTCTCATGCTTTTCCCACAGTGGTTTGGAAGGGGATCTATAAGCTAAACTGAAAGCATATTTTCTGTAAATTCACATTATCTTTCTCAGTCATGTGAGAATGAAGTCTGACATTCTCAGTAAAACATGTACATCCAACAAGGACAGAGACTGTCAGTCTATTCCTTTGTGTTCTACTGCAGCCTCCTAGAGTGTTCTAAAGAACAACTAGAGCGCTAACAGTCCTACTTATTACAAAGGAATGGCCCACCTGAAGCCATCTTGATTGGAATAAAGTGGTAACTCTTAAAATATTTAATTTAAAAAGGAACAAAATGAGGGGGTATATTTTGCCATAGAAAGTATGATTAGTGCTGCAGAAAGAAAAATTAGGGCACATTTTGAGTTACTTCCCAAATCCTCTTCCATTTCATTAAAAAATTCTGACATGCAGTCTCCCAAGATGGCCACCAGAGACAAAAGAGCCCAAATGTAGCCCAAATATCACCCGGATGTAGCCCAAGTATAGCCCAATGACAGAATGTCCCAGAGTGTTCTAAAGAACAACTAGAGCGCTAATAGTCTTACTTATGACAAAAGTATGGCACACCAGAAGCCATCTTGATTGGAATGAAGTGGTAAGTCTGGAAACATTACATTTAAAAAGGAACAAAATGAGGGGGTTCATTTTGCCATAGAAAGTATGATTAGCAGCAGACTTCCCTGGTGAGCAGTAGCTTTACTACAGTGATCTAATGAGCAACTAGAGTGCTAACATTCAGCATTTATGGCAAATGTGTGACACATCTGAATACCTTCTTGATGGAACCAAAGTAAACAAGCAATGAAAATGCAATAGATCTCGCCCTCGTTTAAGTTAAAGCCATTCAGTTTGTAATGAGGTGGCTTTTTAGCTTTGCTTTTATTAGTGTTTTTAAAACTTTAATGTAAATAACATGCATATGTCTGCATATATGTATATGTATGCATGCATTTATATTTGTATTTATATAGATATGCAGATTATATATGTATGTATATATATATATATATATATATATATATATATATATATATATATATATATACACATACAAAAATACATATGCATATATATGCATATATATATGTGTATATGTGTGCGTGTAGAGAGAGGTAGAGAGGTAGAGAGAAGAGAGTGAGTAATAGAGAGTAATAGAGAGTAGTAGAGAGTAGTAGAGAGCAGTAGAGAGAGTAGCAGAGTGAGTAGTAGAGAGTAGTAGAATGAATAGTAGAGTGAGTAGTAGAGAGTAGTACAGAGTGAGTAGTAGAGAGTAAGTAGTAGAGTGAGTAGTAGAGAGCAGTAGAGAGTGAGTAGTAGAGAGTAGCAGAGAGTGAGTAGTAGAGAGTAGTAAAGAGTGAGTAGTAGAGAGTAGTAGAGAGTGAGTAGCAAAGAGAGAGAATAGTAGAGAGTGAGTAGTAGAGTGAGTAGTAGAGAGTAGTAGAGAGTGAGTAGTAGAGAGTGAGTAGTAGAGAGTGAGTAGTAGAGAGTAGTAGAGATAGAGTAGTAGAGAGTGAGTAGTAGAGAGTAGTAGAGAGTGAGTAGTAGAGAGTGAAAAGTAGAGAGTGAAAAGTAGAGAGTGAGTAGTAGAGAGTAGTAGATAGTGAGTAGTAAAGAGTGAGTAGTAGAGAGAGAGAGTAGTAGGGAGTGAGTAGTAGGGAGTGAGTAGTAGAGAGAGAGTAGTGTAGAGTAGTAGAGAATGAGTAGTAGAGAGTGAGTATTAGAGAGTAGTGGAGTAGTAGAGAGTAAGTAGTAGAGAGTAGTGGAGAATATTCCAAAGTTTGGCACAGCACCACTTGCACAATAAGTCCAATCAAATCATATCACTTAGAGTCCTTATTGAAGCGCTGAATCTTGGTGTATATTCAAATGCTTTTATTTTCCTTAAGTTTATGTACCCCAGCCAGCTGACGCGTTTCGTTCTGTACAACTTTACTTCTTCAGGGCGTTCCTATTTCCTTCAAGTTATGTCGGTATCCTGTTGTCATATAACTAGATATTTCTTCCAAATGTTAGACGAGACGCAAGTACATTCTTATTCAAAGTGACTAGGTATCAATTTTACCCACACAATTCGGGCAGACTTGAGTAATTTATAGCATCCTCAAAGTCAGTCTTTCAAAAATTCCAAAGTATAGGACATGATAATCCAAATCCAAATGTTTCTCAAGAAAAGTCATTTTCAATCGTTCGGAATTTTGACGTTTGGGCAGATATGACCCAGGGACCCCCAGTATGCACGGGGAATTAGTCCCCCCTCTGCAAACGCGCCAGTGGCATGCGTTGCAGAGAGGTGTAAAAAGAGGCACAGCCTCATTACACCTCTGTGCAATGCAGACCCCTGGCGTATACTGGAGGTTCCAGGTGGGCTAGTTGGCCCCCAGGGACCCCAGTATGCAAGCGGAATTAGTTCCCCCTCTTCAAACATGCACGGGGGCTGCGTTGCAGAGAGGTGTAAAAAAAGTGTGTGGCCTCATTACACCTCTCTGCAATGCAGCCCCCTGGCGCATACTGGAGGCTCCTGGTGGGCTAGTTGGCCCCCAGGGACCCCCAGAATGCAAGGGGAATTAGTTCCCCCTCTGCAAACGCGCCAGGGGGCTGCGTTGCAGAGAGGTGTAACAAGGGGCATAGCCTCATTACACCTCTGCATTGCAGCCCCCTGGCACATACTGGAGGTTCAAGATGGGCTAGTTGGCCCCCAGGGGCCCCCAGTATGCAAGGGGAATTAGTTCCCCCTCTTCAAACATGCACGGGGCTGCGTTGCAGAGAGGTGTAAAAAGGGGCGTGGCTTCATTACACCTCTCTGCAATGCAGTCCCCTGGCGCATACTGGAGATTCCTGGTGGGCTTTCAGGTCTTATATAGTTAGGAATTAGCATTAAAAAAACCTTTGAAATTCACTGAAATAAACATAGGTTTCAGGCCTTATATAGTTAGGAATTAGCATTTAAAAAACCTTGCAAATTCACTAAAAAAAAACATAGGTTTCAGGCCTTATATAGTTAGGAATTAGCATTTAAAAAACCTTTGAAATTCACTGAAAAAAACATAGGTTTCAGGCCTTATATAGTTAGGAATTAGCATTTAAAAAACCTTTAAAATTCACTGAAAAAACTATAGGTTTTAGGGGTGTTATAGTTAGCTGGACATTTCACTCATACAAAACCATTGAAATTGCTCCTATATAGTTAGTTGTACTAACTATATTTCGCGCACCCGCAATCCACTGCTGATGATGTCACATATTACATAATTCATGACATGGTCAGTGACATCACTGATGACATCTCAAATGACATCACTGATGTCATTTGAGATGTCATCAGTGATGTCACTGACCATGCCATGATTGATGTAATATGTTTCATCATCAGCAGTGAATTGCGGGCGTGCGAGTTATAGTTAGTAGAACTAACTATAAGGGAGCAATTTCAATAGTTTTGAACGAGTGAAATGTCCAGCTAACTATAACACACCTGAAACCTATGGTTTTTTCACTGAATTTCTAAGGTTTTTTAAATGCTAATTCCTAACAATAACATGTCTGAAACCTATGTTTGGTTTTTTCAGTGAATTTCAAAGGTTTTTTAAATGCTAATTCCTAACTATAACATATCTGAATCCTATGCATTAATTGTTATATTTATTTTCTTGATACTGATTTACTACATTATTTTAAACTATTTATTTTTAGATATTTAATTTTTTTAATTACATTATACATTACATTACAAAATATACTTTCTCAGAATGAATTACTTAAGATTAAATACTTTGCAAATAGGCAATAGATTTAAGTACAGTAGTTACAGTTGTTGCAATGGGCAACACAATTTCAAACACAATGCAACATTGAGCTCAATGTGAATTTCTGGTTAAATGCAATTAGTTACTTTATGGATTACTTTTCTAACCACAGGACTGGATCCTAGATTCATTCCTTGGACGTCTCCTGTAAACAGTTGAGTAAAAGCGTTTTGGTTACAGTAGTGGATTTTAAGGAATATTATTGTATTTTAAAAGTTGAATCACCAATGTTATCCTATGGGAGGAAATTCACTTAGCAGGTAAGTAGTGTTATTGTTACTTTTTCTTACTCAGTGGTGGATCCTGGATCCAGCACTGGTGCATCACCTGTAAACAGTTGAAAGAATGTGTTTAAGTCATACAGGCAATTTTTTAGGAATATTTTTAGTTTGTGGAAATAGACACTTGGAAACTTTTCTGGTGAAAACCAGACAATGGATTCCTATGGAAAGAAATACAAGTTACTGATAAGTGCGGTTAGAATTAATTTTCAGGGTCAGCGCTGGCCTAAAAGATGCCATTACTGGAATGGGGTAACCCAATAAGGTTCAAGGACCTGGGTGAAACGTTATATAGAAAAACAATGGTCCCAACCAAATAGTTTCTTTCAAAGAACAAAATCTGTACTGAGTAAATTGTTTAAATGAGCTTCTTCAATCAATAACGCTCTATTGAATCAATCAATTTTAGCAAAAAACAATTTTCAACACATTAATTTTTGTCGAAAAACCTGACACAAACCAAAGTATTATTCGAAACAGTTCGGAGTTTAATGTTTCACTCCATTAAAACTCAATAATTGAATATATACACATTTTTCATTTATATACAATTCGGACTAACGGTAAAAAGAAGAGCAGTCAGCTTCTAAAAGAAGTGCAGAAAAAAGGAGAAGAAATAGTGATTGTGATAAGAAGGGTGCAAGCCTCAAAAGAAAATTAGTGACAAGTGAAATAGAAATTCGGATTTGATTTATGCTGTACTCAGAATCCAGCTAGTTATTTTCTAAATAGGCCACAGATAGTTGTTATTATCTCCACTCATTTATACAGTCACAGGTGACATGTATAATGGTTTCCAGCGTGGTCCTATTTGTATAGCTTAAAGAAAGGCGTCGACGTTTCGACCCGTCTTTTGGTGCGTGGGCAAGTTGGAGCCTCGACCTGCGGGTCTTCCTCAGGACGGATGTTGCACATGCGTTTTTACCGTAGACTTCACACAACAGTATCCTAAGTTAAAAATTCATAAAAAGATTGGTGGTCAGGATTTTTGATAGTGTATATGGATTTTAACTTTCCATAACCGATATGTTTCTTACCCAATGATTATTTATGGGCTGCCTCCATCATCCTATTTCGAATATGGACGAAATATGTAATTCAATCGTAGAGACCCACCTGTAATTAATGAGGCATAGGTGGTCTATTACTAAATGTTGCATGTGAATCAACTTATGGTAACATATTTACCTAGTTTATCTAATGCTGCCTAACATAAAACTAGGAGTGCTTACCCTGAACTGGGTGGTACGGCGTCTGAGTTGGTTGTCCAGACCTTGATGGTTAAAATTCAAGCAGAACGTCCCTGGACACTATATAGGAGACAACAAAATAAGGGGTGTATTGAATTTCTAAAGTCCCCCACTGTAACAACCGTGTGGACACTATACGTTAGTGAATTAGTGCATACCTTCTGTGTCAGGCGTTGTGCATATCAAGTGTCAGCCAGTTGGAATTTTGCAATTGTTCCAAAACAGTTCCTGATTGAATAAGTTACCAGGCGCTGAAAAAGATCGTACGCAGTGGTTCAGTATAGTGAAAGGGACGTTTAAATCGTGTGCGATAAGGGATGGCGAGTCGTAAAGTAAGCCTACCTCTCTGACTCGCGTCTGTTGCCGCAGAAAATGCCGACCTGCCGTGTCAAGTTCAGGCGCGACGTGATGGCGTCACAAACACGTGTTGTTTTGAAGCCTTTCAATAGAAAGGGACAAAAGACTGCCCAAAGGTGATATTCAGTCCTACATGGATGATTAAATTAATTAAATTAATTTAACAAATTCATGTGGAGTACACGGTCAGCCAGTATTCAAGATAGACACTTGTTTGTTGATCTCTTCATACTCATTGAGTCCCCGCTTGATTGTGTCGAAGAAATGTATAAAGCGACACTCTCGAACACTTAGAATTTGGCTAAAGTCTCCCCCCCTAGGGTTCGGGGACACCTTTTCTAGGATACACCAGGTCAAGCTATCTGGGGCATGGTCAAATCTCATAAAGTGTTCAACTAACGGTGCTCCTTGGGTTTTGCATTTTATCCGGCTGATGTGTTGTAATATCCGACATTTGGCTTTTTGGATCGTTTGCCCGATATATACAAAACCACATGGGCACGTGATGGCATAAATAACGCCAGAGGAGTTGCAGTTACTATGATCCCGCATCACATGTGTGTGGTTGTTATATTTAAACTCTTTGGTTTCTTGAGTAAGCGGACATACCTTGCAGTTACCGCATTTTACGTGTCCTCTTATTGGTGGAATTCCCCACAGTACTGTTTGGCTAGGTTGACTTGCTGTAGGGAGGAGAGCCCTTACCACATAGTCCCTTATATTTTTAGCCTTTTTAAAGGCATGCAGGGGCGGGGGAGCATTCCCTATTTCATCTGCAATCATGTGCCAATGCTGGTTTATTATCTTTTTAATTTTGTTGCTCTTGGTTGAGTACGTGGTTACGCAAACCAGTTTTTCATCAGTGGCCTTTTTCTTTGATGTACCTAAAAGGTGCTCTCTGTGATTGTGCCACGCTCGTTTTCGTGCCTGCTTCAGGAGCCTAATGGGGTACCCTCTGTCATGGAGTCTTTCTAGCAGGCATGAAGATTCATTGAAAAAATCTTCTTTTTTTGAACAATTCCTCCGCAACCTCAGGAATTGACCAAATGGAAGGTTATCTCTGAGGTTGCGGGGGTGGTGGCTCGTATAGCGGAGTAGGGTGTTTCTCTCACTGCTTTTTCGATAAAGACCAGTGTATAGTATTCCTGATTCAGCATTGATCGTTATGTCCAAAAAACTTATTTTCTGTTTATCGAATTCTACAGTGAATTTTATGTCATCGGATACTGTGTTCAACCACTGGTGGAAAGAAGTTAATTGCTCTGAGGTGCCATTCCAGATAATCAAGACGTCGTCTATATATCGACGCCATAACCCTATGTGATGGTAATATGGGTTACTTACATTGAGTATATGTCTATGTTCGAAGGCATCCATGAAAATTATTGCTAGATTGGGGGCAAAACTAGCCCCCATCGCTACTCCCTTCGTCTGGACATAAAATTTCCCCAGAAACGAAAAATAGTTCTTTGTCATGGCCAGAGTAAGAAGTTCTATAATGAACTCCGTTGGTACGAAAGTGGGTGCAGGACGTGAGTTAAGCACTGTTTCAATTACAGTCAGAGCTAGATCTTGCGGGATGTTTGTATATAATGATTGGATGTCCATTGTGGCCAGCAGATTTTCATTAGGATCATGGGCACGGCCATCCAATAATTGTATTGTTTGTAGTGTGTCCTTTAAGTATGTCGCAGTATTTTCAGCCAAAGGTTTTAAAAAGGTGTCGATATATTTACACAGGGGCTCGAGTAGAGAACCACAACCAGAAATTATTGGTCTGCCCGGCGGGTTCTGCATTCTTTTATGGATTTTTGGGAGGGTATATATGGTAGGCATTCTGGGGTTGCGATTATTTAAATATTCAAATTCATGTTTGTTTAGAAAACCTGACTCTCACCCTCTTGTTGTTATTGAGGTGATTTTCTTAGAGAGTTCTTTAGTTGGATCACTCCTCAATTTTTCATAGTTACCCTCCACATTCAATTGGTCCAATATCTCTTTTGTGTAGTCATCATAGTTCTGGACTACGATCGCCCCACCCTTGTCTGCGGGCTTTATAACAATTTTTGTATTTTCTTTTAGAGTAGTAAGGGCCTGTCGTTCTGCCTTTGTGACATTATATTTCACATAATGTCGTTCAGATAATGTTTTTTCTACATCTCGTAGAACAACTTGTTCGTACGCCAGAATTTTTGATGGCATTTGGTATGCAGGAGGATTGAATTTAGATGGTGGCCTCAAGCCACTGCCCGTGAGGATGGGGTTGTGTGGAACCTTTAAAAAGAAGTGCTTCAGTCTAATCTTTCTAAAAAACTGATGTAACTCAACTTTGAGATTAAAGGAGTTAGGTATAGCTGTAGGGACAAAAGAAAGACCCTTTTCTAGGACACTTTGTTCGTCCAAATCTAGTTGGTAAGTTGAGAGATTGATTATTGGGTTTTCGGTTCTATTCCTCACCACCTGTAGTGCTGTCTCCTGGTTTGTATCTCTCCATGGGACGTCTGCTGGAATTGTGTCGGTCGTTTGCTTTTTCCTCTCCCTCGGTTCCAAGACTGTGTTCGTGACCCCCTGGGTCTCCCCCAGGGGCGCCCCCTGCCTCGTGGTTCCCACCATTGATCCTGTTCTAAAAAATCAGTTTGATCTGAAAAGTTGTCGGAATTGGCAGTGTTACTACTGGTACCTGGTTGTTCTGAGTCGCTATCTGTGTTACTGCCAAAAGATGATCCAGAGAAGGTAGTATATTTCCTATACCCTCGTCTACCTCTGCTCGAATATGTACCTGACTGTTCCTTTGTGTAATACCCTTCCTGCAGGTATGGGTACGTTAGTTTTTTATCATAAAATTTAATGTCTTTTGCCACTTTGTCCAATTTCGTGGCTTGGGTATATAACTCAAACTCATGTATAGTCTTCTCTACTCTCTCTAGAGCCTCTTTGGCATTAGTTAGAGCTTTGTCTTCAATAATTTCCTTTTTCAGCTCTGCGATCTCTTTTATTAGTTTCTCAGCCTCTACCACAGCGGTCTCCACCCCTAACACCATCCAGTGGCGTGAGCATGTATTGGAGACAAAGCTGAAACTCTCCCTGAACTTAGGGTTGTCGATAAAGATTGCTGGCTCGTTTCTGACTCTAAGTCCCACCGGGATCACATTGGATTTAAGATATTTTGCTAGGGTGTGCCCGTGGAGTCTAGTTCTTATTAATTTCTTTTCCAATCTCTCTAACTTTGCAACCTTTTCATTGAGAGTAATGTCAATATTTCTGGTATCGTTCCCTAGGAGCACGCCTGCTCCTTCATCACTTAACAATTTGTCAATATAATCTTCGCTGTATGACAGTGTTTCTTTTTCGGACATATTACAATACGTCACATACGAGTATACAACATACAAAACTTCTCAAACATTCAACACTCAGTTTATCAACATGAAAAACCCTCGCAGGAATCCCTGCACAAGGTAGCCATTACTGGAATGGGGTAACCCAATAAGGTTCAAGGACCTGGGTGAAACGTTATATAGAAAAACAATGGTCCCAACCAAATAGTTTCTTTCAAAGAACAAAATCTGTACTGAGTAAATTGTTTAAATGAGCTTCTTCAATCAATAACGCTCTATTGAATCAATCAATTTTAGCAAAAAACAATTTTCAACACATTAATTTTTGTCGAAAAACCTGACACAAACCAAAGTATTATTCGAAACAGTTCGGAGTTTAATGTTTCACTCCATTAAAACTCAATAATTGAATATATACACATTTTTCATTTATATACAATTCGGACTAACGGTAAAAAGAAGAGCAGTCAGCTTCTAAAAGAAGTGCAGAAAAAAGGAGAAGAAATAGTGATTGTGATAAGAAGGGTGCAAGCCTCAAAAGAAAATTAGTGACAAGTGAAATAGAAATTCGGATTTGATTTATGCTGTACTCAGAATCCAGCTAGTTATTTTCTAAATAGGCCACAGATAGTTGTTATTATCTCCACTCATTTATACAGTCACAGGTGACATGTATAATGGTTTCCAGCGTGGTCCTATTTGTATAGCTTAAAGAAAGGCGTCGACGTTTCGACCCGTCTTTTGGTGCGTGGGCAAGTTGGAGCCTCGACCTGCGGGTCTTCCTCAGGACGGATGTTGCACATGCGTTTTTACCGTAGACTTCACACAACAGTATCCTAAGTTAAAAATTCATAAAAAGATTGGTGGTCAGGATTTTTGATAGTGTATATGGATTTTAACTTTCCATAACCGATATGTTTCTTACCCAATGATTATTTATGGGCTGCCTCCATCATCCTATTTCGAATATGGACGAAAGATGTAATTCAATCGTAGAGACCCACCTGTAATTAATGAGGCATAGGTGGTCTATTACTAAATGTTGCATGTGAATCAACTTATGGTAACATATTTACCTAGTTTATCTAATGCTGCCTAACATAAAACTAGGAGTGCTTACCCTGAACTGGGTGGTACGGCGTCTGAGTTGGTTGTCCAGACCTTGATGGTTAAAATTCAAGCAGAACGTCCCTGGACACTATATAGGAGACAACAAAATAAGGGGTGTATTGAATTTCTAAAGTCCCCCACTGTAACAACCGTGTGGACACTATACGTTAGTGAATTAGTGCATACCTTCTGTGTCAGGCGTTGTGCATATCAAGTGTCAGCCAGTTGGAATTTTGCAATTGTTCCAAAACAGTTCCTGATTGAATAAGTTACCAGGCGCTGAAAAAGATCGTACGCAGTGGTTCAGTATAGTGAAAGGGACGTTTAAATCGTGTGCGATAAGGGATGGCGAGTCGTAAAGTAAGCCTACCTCTCTGACTCGCGTCTGTTGCCGCAGAAAATGCCGACCTGCCGTGTCAAGTTCAGGCGCGACGTGATGGCGTCACAAACACGTGTTGTTTTGAAGCCTTTCAATAGAAAGGGACAAAAGACTGCCCAAAGGTGATATTCAGTCCTACATGGATGATTAAATTAATTAAATTAATTTAACAAATTCATGTGGAGTACACGGTCAGCCAGTATTCAAGATAGACACTTGTTTGTTGATCTCTTCATACTCATTGAGTCCCCGCTTGATTGTGTCGAAGAAATGTATAAAGCGACACTCTCGAACACTTAGAATTTGGCTAAAGTCTCCCCCCCTAGGGTTCGGGGACACCTTTTCTAGGATACACCAGGTCAAGCTATCTGGGGCATGGTCAAATCTCATAAAGTGTTCAACTAACGGTGCTCCTTGGGTTTTGCATTTTATCCGGCTGATGTGTTGTAATATCCGACATTTGGCTTTTTGGATCGTTTGCCCGATATATACAAAACCACATGGGCACGTGATGGCATAAATAACGCCAGAGGAGTTGCAGTTACTATGATCCCGCATCACATGTGTGTGGTTGTTATATTTAAACTCTTTGGTTTCTTGAGTAAGCGGACATACCTTGCAGTTACCGCATTTTACGTGTCCTCTTATTGGTGGAATTCCCCACAGTACTGTTTGGCTAGGTTGACTTGCTGTAGGGAGGAGAGCCCTTACCACATAGTCCCTAATCACTATTTCTTCTCCTTTTTTCTGCACTTTTTAGAAGCTGACTGCTCTTCTTTTTACCGTTAGTCCGAATTGTATATAAATGAAAAATGTGTATATATTCAATTATTGAGTTTTAATGGAGTGAAACATTAAACTCCAAACTGTTTCGAATAATACTTTGGTTTGTGTCAGGTTTTTCGACAAAAATTAATGTGTTGAAAATTGTTTTTTGCTAAAATTGATTGATTCAATAGAGCGTTATTGATTGAAGAAGCTCATTTAAACAATTTACTCAGTACAGATTTTGTTCTTTGAAAGAAACTATTTGGTTGGGACCATTGTTTTTCTATATAACGTTTCACCCAGGTCCTTGAACCTTATTGGGTTACCCCATTCCAGTAATGGCTACCTTGTGCAGGGATTCCTGCGAGGGTTTTTCATGTTGATAAACTGAGTGTTGAATGTTTGAGAAGTTTTGTATGTTGTATACTCGTATGTGACGTATTGTAATATGTCCGAAAAAGAAACACTGTCATACAGCAAAGATTATATTGACAAATTGTTAAGTGATGAAGGAGCAGGCGTGCTCCTAGGGAACGATACCAGAAATATTGACATTACTCTCAATGAAAAGGTTGCAAAGTTAGAGAGATTGGAAAAGAAATTAATAAGAACTAGACTCCACGGGCACACCCTAGCAAAATATCTTAAATCCAATGTGATCCCGGTGGGACTTAGAGTCAGAAACGAGCCAGCAATCTTTATCGACAACCCTAAGTTCAGGGAGAGTTTCAGCTTTGTCTCCAATACATGCTCACGCCACTGGATGGTGTTAGGGGTGGAGACCGCTGTGGTAGAGGCTGAGAAACTAATAAAAGAGATCGCAGAGCTGAAAAAGGAAATTATTGAAGACAAAGCTCTAACTAATGCCAAAGAGGCTCTAGAGAGAGTAGAGAAGACTATACATGAGTTTGAGTTATATACCCAAGCCACGAAATTGGACAAAGTGGCAAAAGACATTAAATTTTATGATAAAAAACTAACGTACCCATACCTGCAGGAAGGGTATTACACAAAGGAACAGTCAGGTACATATTCGAGCAGAGGTAGACGAGGGTATAGGAAATATACTACCTTCTCTGGATCATCTTTTGGCAGTAACACAGATAGCGACTCAGAACAACCAGGTACCAGTAGTAACACTGCCAATTCCGACAACTTTTCAGATCAAACTGATTTTTTAGAACAGGATCAATGGTGGGAACCACGAGGCAGGGGGCGCCCCTGGGGGAGACCCAGGGGGTCACGAACACAGTCTTGGAACCGAGGGAGAGGAAAAAGCAAACGACCGACACAATTCCAGCAGACGTCCCATGGAGAGATACAAACCAGGAGACAGCACTACAGGTGGTGAGGAATAGAACCGAAAACCCAATAATCAATCTCTCAACTTACCAACTAGATTTGGACGAACAAAGTGTCCTAGAAAAGGGTCTTTCTTTTGTCCCTACAGCTATACCTAACTCCTTTAATCTCAAAGTTGAGTTACATCAGTTTTTTAGAAAGATTAGACTGAAGCACTTCTTTTTAAAGGTTCCACACAACCCCATCCTCACGGGCAGTGGCTTGAGGCCACCATCTAAATTCAATCCTCCTGCATACCAAATGCCATCAAAAATTCTGGCGTACGAACAAGTTGTTCTACGAGATGTAGAAAAAACATTATCTGAACGACATTATGTGAAATATAATGTCACAAAGGCAGAACGACAGGCCCTTACTACTCTAAAAGAAAATACAAAAATTGTTATAAAGCCCGCAGACAAGGGTGGGGCGATCGTAGTCCAGAACTATGATGACTACACAAAAGAGATATTGGACCAATTGAATGTGGAGGGTAACTATGAAAAATTGAGGAGTGATCCAACTAAAGAACTCTCTAAGAAAATCACCTCAATAACAACAAGAGGGTTAGAGTCAGGTTTTCTAAACAAACATGAATTTGAATATTTAAATAATCGCAACCCCAGAATGCCTACCATATATACCCTCCCAAAAATCCATAAAAGAATGCAGAACCCGCCGGGCAGACCAATAATTTCTGGTTGTGGTTCTCTACTCGAGCCCCTGTGTAAATATATCGACACCTTTTTAAAACCTTTGGCTGAAAATACTGCGACATACTTAAAGGACACACTACAAACAATACAATTATTGGATGGCCGTGCCCATGATCCTAATGAAAATCTGCTGGCCACAATGGACATCCAATCATTATATACAAACATCCCGCAAGATCTAGCTCTGACTGTAATTGAAACAGTGCTTAACTCACGTCCTGCACCCACTTTCGTACCAACGGAGTTCATTATAGAACTTCTTACTCTGGCCATGACAAAGAACTATTTTTCGTTTCTGGGGAAATTTTATGTCCAGACGAAGGGAGTAGCGATGGGGGCTAGTTTTGCCCCCAATCTAGCAATAATTTTCATGGATGCCTTCGAACATAGACATATACTCAATGTAAGTAACCCATATTACCATCACATAGGGTTATGGCGTCGATATATAGACGACGTCTTGATTATCTGGAATGGCACCTCAGAGCAATTAACTTCTTTCCACCAGTGGTTGAACACAGTATCCGATGACATAAAATTCACTGTAGAATTCGATAAACAGAAAATAAGTTTTTTGGACATAACGATCAATGCTGAATCAGGAATACTATACACTGGTCTTTATCGAAAAAGCAGTGAGAGAAACACCCTACTCCGCTATACGAGCCACCACCCCCGCAACCTCAGAGATAACCTTCCATTTGGTCAATTCCTGAGGTTGCGGAGGAATTGTTCAAAAAAAGAAGATTTTTTCAATGAATCTTCATGCCTGCTAGAAAGACTCCATGACAGAGGGTACCCCATTAGGCTCCTGAAGCAGGCACGAAAACGAGCGTGGCACAATCACAGAGAGCACCTTTTAGGTACATCAAAGAAAAAGGCCACTGATGAAAAACTGGTTTGCGTAACCACGTACTCAACCAAGAGCAACAAAATTAAAAAGATAATAAACCAGCATTGGCACATGATTGCAGATGAAATAGGGAATGCTCCCCCGCCCCTGCATGCCTTTAAAAAGGCTAAAAATATAAGGGACTATGTGGTAAGGGCTCTCCTCCCTACAGCAAGTCAACCTAGCCAAACAGTACTGTGGGGAATTCCACCAATAAGAGGACACGTAAAATGCGGTAACTGCAAGGTATGTCCGCTTACTCAAGAAACCAAAGAGTTTAAATATAACAACCACACACATGTGATGCGGGATCATAGTAACTGCAACTCCTCTGGCGTTATTTATGCCATCACGTGCCCATGTGGTTTTGTATATATCGGGCAAACGATCCAAAAAGCCAAATGTCGGATATTACAACACATCAGCCGGATAAAATGCAAAACCCAAGGAGCACCGTTAGTTGAACACTTTATGAGATTTGACCATGCCCCAGATAGCTTGACCTGGTGTATCCTAGAAAAGGTGTCCCCGAACCCTAGGGGGGGAGACTTTAGCCAAATTCTAAGTGTTCGAGAGTGTCGCTTTATACATTTCTTCGACACAATCAAGCGGGGACTCAATGAGTATGAAGAGATCAACAAACAAGTGTCTATCTTGAATACTGGCTGACCGTGTACTCCACATGAATTTGTTAAATTAATTTAATTAATTTAATCATCCATGTAGGACTGAATATCACCTTTGGGCAGTCTTTTGTCCCTTTCTATTGAAAGGCTTCAAAACAACACGTGTTTGTGACGCCATCACGTCGCGCCTGAACTTGACACGGCAGGTCGGCATTTTCTGCGGCAACAGACGCGAGTCAGAGAGGTAGGCTTACTTTACGACTCGCCATCCCTTATCGCACACGATTTAAACGTCCCTTTCACTATACTGAACCACTGCGTACGATCTTTTTCAGCGCCTGGTAACTTATTCAATCAGGAACTGTTTTGGAACAATTGCAAAATTCCAACTGGCTGACACTTGATATGCACAACGCCTGACACAGAAGGTATGCACTAATTCACTAACGTATAGTGTCCACACGGTTGTTACAGTGGGGGACTTTAGAAATTCAATACACCCCTTATTTTGTTGTCTCCTATATAGTGTCCAGGGACGTTCTGCTTGAATTTTAACCATCAAGGTCTGGACAACCAACTCAGACGCCGTACCACCCAGTTCAGGGTAAGCACTCCTAGTTTTATGTTAGGCAGCATTAGATAAACTAGGTAAATATGTTACCATAAGTTGATTCACATGCAACATTTAGTAATAGACCACCTATGCCTCATTAATTACAGGTGGGTCTCTACGATTGAATTACATCTTTCGTCCATATTCGAAATAGGATGATGGAGGCAGCCCATAAATAATCATTGGGTAAGAAACATATCGGTTATGGAAAGTTAAAATCCATATACACTATCAAAAATCCTGACCACCAATCTTTTTATGAATTTTTAACTTAGGATACTGTTGTGTGAAGTCTACGGTAAAAACGCATGTGCAACATCCGTCCTGAGGAAGACCCGCAGGTCGAGGCTCCAACTTGCCCACGCACCAAAAGACGGGTCGAAACGTCGACGCCTTTCTTTAAGCTATACAAATAGGACCACGCTGGAAACCATTATACATGTCACCTGTGACTGTATAAATGAGTGGAGATAATAACAACTATCTGTGGCCTATTTAGAAAATAACTAGCTGGATTCTGAGTACAGCATAAATCAAATCCGAATTTCTATTTCACTTGTCACTAATTTTCTTTTGAGGCTTGCACCCTTCTTATCACAATCACTATTTCTTCTCCTTTTTTCTGCACTTCTTTTAGAAGCTGACTGCTCTTCTTTTTACCGTTAGTCCGAATTGTATATAAATGAAAAATGTGTATATATTCAATTATTGAGTTTTAATGGAGTGAAACATTAAACTCCGAACTGTTTCGAATAATACTTTGGTTTGTGTCAGGTTTTTCGACAAAAATTAATGTGTTGAAAATTGTTTTTTGCTAAAATTGATTGATTCAATAGAGCGTTATTGATTGAAGAAGCTCATTTAAACAATTTACTCAGTACAGATTTTGTTCTTTGAAAGAAACTATTTGGTTGGGACCATTGTTTTTCTATATAAGGCCTAAAAGATGCAGCACTGGGTTCTCTCCTGAAAACAGGTGAGTAAATCGGAATTCGTTGATCGGATGATTTTAGTTGAATATTTTAAAGTTCCAAAACTCCACACTTAAAAGAATTTCCAAGTGAAACCAGTCAATGTTAGCCTATGGAAGGACATTCAAGTTACTGGTAAGTATGGTTAGAATTGCTTTACAGGATTAGTACTGGCCTCAAAGATGCAGCACTGAGGTCTCTCCTGATAACAGGTGAGTAAATCGGAATTCGTAGTTCTGCTGATTTTATAGGAATATTTTAAAAGTTCCAAAACTCCACATTTAGAAGAATTTCCAAGTAAAACCAGTCAATGTTACCCTATAGAAGGAAATTCACTTAGCAGGTAATTAGTGTTATCGTTACTTTTTCTTACTCAGTGGTGAATCCTGGATCCAGCACTGGTGCATGTCCTGTAAACAGTTGAAAGAATGCGTTTAAGTCATACAGGCGATTTTTTAGGAATATTGGTAGTTTGTGAAAATAGACACTTAGAAACTTTTCTGGTGAAAACAAGACAATGGATTCCTATTTATTTATTTATTTATTTAGTGTATCTTATATAGCGCACGGCTACCCCAACGGGGTGTCTCCCGGCGCGTCTGAGAGTGTAGGTGAAACTTACTCCTGATGGAATCAACAGAAGAGGAGTGTTTTTAGTGCCTTACGGAAGGGGAGTTCATCAGGGATAATCCTGATGGAAAGAGGAAGTTTATTCCAGTGAGGGGCGGCACAGACTTGGAAGGTTTTCCCTCCAGAGCGGGTTTTGTTGAATCTAGGAGTGATCAGAAGATTTTTGGTATCAGAACGGAGAGATCTCACCTTTTTGTAGGGGCGAAGACAGGATGACAGGTAAGCTGAGCCTTGTCCTTTAATAGCCCTGTGAGCCAGTGTGAGGGCTTTGAATTCGACTCTCTTCTGTATTGGCAACCAATGGAGCGAGTGCCGGTGACAGGAAATACGCTCTCTTAGGGAAATGTCACATACTAAACGGACCGCTGCGTTTTAAACTGTCTGTAGTCGATGGCATAACCCTGCAGACAAACCGATGTACAGACCGTTGGCATAGTCCAAGTGAGAGGTAATCAACGCTTGGACTATAGCTCTCCTGGTGTTGTTAGGGAGGAAGTTGATGAATTTTTTGATCATCCTAATTTTGGAGAAGCAAGCCGCTGATACTGTCTGTACTTGGTTATGAAAAGAGAGTTTGGAGTCCCATCTGACCCCTAGGTTTTTTACAGATTCCTTGGGTGAAGGGGGGGAACTTAAATCGAGTGGCCACCAAAGGTTGGGGTCCAGGGGGGAAGGCTGATGGAAAAAGAGGACCTCGGTTTCCCCGGCGTTCAGTCGGAGGCAGTTGTTGTCCATCCAGAGTGATATTTTACGCAGGCAGTCTTTTAAAGGATCAAAGGTGGAATTGGAGAGTTTATCATAGGCGAACAGCAGTTGGATATCGTCCGCGTATGAGGTGGCTTTGATTCCGGACTGGGCGATCATCTCGGCAAGCAGGGAAAAATATACATTAAAAAGAAGGGGGCTCAATGAGGAGCCTTGGGGGACTCCCCACTTAAGCGGCCGGCTGTTGGACGTGTACGGAGGGGTGAAGACCGCCTGAGTCCTGTTAGACAAAAAGGAAGATAGCCACCTCAGGGCCTGGCCTTGAATGCCCTTGGAGTGGAGCCTATGGAAGGAAATACAAGTTACTGGTAAGTACTCTTAGAATTACTTTTCAGGGTCAGTGCTGGACTAAAAGATGCAGCACTGCAGTCTCTCCTGATAACAGGTGAGTAAATCGGAATTCGTAGTACATCCAGTAAGCGCCACAGAGCTGCGTAGAAGAGAGATGTAAAAAAGGGCACGGCCTGCACCACCTCTCTGCAACGCAGCGCAGTGTAGCTTCCTGGAAGCACCTGGTGGGCTACTTGGCCCCCATGGTCCCTCAGGTTTGAAGTGGAATTATTTCCCAACTTAAAACGCGCCACAGGGCGGGTTTGCACACATCACGTCAGGCCCCGTCCCATCCCTTCACCACTGTGTAAACCCACCCTGTTGCAGTTCCAAGTTGAGAGATTAAGTCTCCTTCAATCCTAAGGGTCCCTAGGGTCAAACTAGCCCACTAGGTACCTCCACTAAGCGCCAGAGAGCTGTGTTGCAGAGAGATGTAAAAAGGGGAGTGGCCTCTGAACGCCTGTCTGCAACGCAGCTCCCTGGCGCATACTGGAGATACCTGTTGGGCTATTTGGCCCTCAGGGACCCTCAGTATTGAAAGAGAATTAATTCCCCAACTTAAAACACGCCACGGGGCGTGTTTGCACAGTGGTGAATGAAGGGGGCGTGGCCTGAGGTGATATGTCTGCAAACACACCCTGTGGCGCTTTTTAAGTTAGAGAATTAATTCCTCCTCAATCCTGTGGGTCCCTGCGGGCCAACTAGCCCACGAGGTACCTCCAGTAAGCGCCAGGAGGCTGCGTTGCAGAGAGGTGTTCAGAGGCCATGCCCCTTTTTTCAACACTCTGCAACGCAGCTCTGTGGCGCTTACTGGAGGTACCTTGTGGGCTAGTTGGCCCCCAGGGACCCACAGGATTGACAAGGAATTAATTCCCCAACTTAAACCGCGCCACAGGGTGTGTTTGCACACATGTGAACCCTCCCTTCACCACTGTGCAGACGCGCCCTGTGACGCGTTTTAAGTTGGGGGATTAACTGCCCTTGAATCCTGAGGGTCCCTGGGGCGCAACTAGCCCACCAGCTACCTCCATGAAGCGCCACAGATCTGCGTTGCAGAGGAGTGTAAAAAGGGGCATGGCCATTCTATTCTATTCTATTCTAAAAAGGGGCATGGCCTCAGAACACCTCTCTGGCGCATACTAGAGTTTCCTGGTGGGCTAGTTGACCCCCAGGGACCCCCAGTATTCAAGGGGAATTTGTTTCCCCCTCTGCAAGAAGGGGGCATGGCTTCCGGTGCGATGCCGGTCTTTTTCCTTTTTTTTTGTTTTAAGAAGGGGGCTGTGTGGTCCCTTCTTTTCCTAATATTTTGGCCAGGGGGCCCCATCCCCCAGGGCCTGACACCTTTTTTTTTTATAAAGGTCAGTTCTGAAGGGGGCTGCGTGGCTCCGCTCCCAATGGCATAATACGCCCCGGGGACCCCATCCCCCGGGGCCTGGACTTTTTTTAAATGTTATTTTCATTTTAGGAGGGGGCTGCTTTGCCGCCCCCCCCCCCCCCTCTACTTAGGCCATTTATGGCCCCAGGGACCCCATCCCCCGGGGCCAGCCTTTTAAAAAACAAAAAAAAATCATATTTGAGGAGGGGGGCCGCTTGGACACTATACCCCGGGGTTGGCCCTCGCCGTTGGGGACCGTGGGGGGGTCCCAATCCCCCCACGGTCCCGCCAGCTCCCCACCTCCTGCAGGAGCCGGCATTGCTTTTCCACATGGGAAGCTGCGAAGATGCAGCTCCCCATGTGGAAAAGCAATCGTCTTTGGTATTTGGAACAGAGAGCAGGTTTCCTTGCTCTCTCTTCGAAATACCGAAGCAGTTTGATATGGCAGGGCGGGAGTCGCAAGGCTCCCGCCCTGCCATAGCAAACTACAGTGTCCCGGGAGTGGGCACCCTGGGACACTGCAGGAGCCGGCCCTGGGGGGTGGGGGTCCCCAGGGCCATCAAGGGCTCCAGGAGGGGGGGCGCGCGGCCCCCTCCCACCATTTCCAAAGCTCCGGGGGGTGGTGGTCCCCGGGGCGTGTGGGACCCCCTGAGCAGGCCTAGGGGGTCAGGGTGTTTCTACCCTGTCCCCTTTTTCGCGTTTTTTTTTCTTTTGTTTTCTTGTGCCTCAGTTCTACCGAGGCACAAGATGGCTGCCAACAATTCCTTATTTGGAGTGTTGACAGCCAAATTAAATACAGCTTGTGCACGGCAGGGTGAGCTTAGGGTGCGCGGATCCTGCGCGGCCATAGATATATATGTACTTTTCATTGTGATTTTCTCAGGAACTACTGAACGGATTTACACCATTTAAGCAAAAGGCACGAGTCTGAACCACGGGCAACTTCTTTGACAATTTTGGTGTAATTCCGTTCAGCAGTTCGAACTGAAGCCGAGATGAACGGTTCCTATGGGAATTTGCATGGGGAAAACACGTTTTGGGGCCTCCCTTTTTTCTCGGCCCCCACTTGACGAATCACCCTCAGACTTTCAGGTTAGGAGCGGATGGGAGCGCCCCAGGAGTTTTGAAAAATTCGCGAAGATTCGTCAACCGGCGCAAAAGTTATTCCAAATAGAATGTTGCGGATTTCCCATGGAAAATTGATCTTAACTATAACTACCCGAAAACGGAGGAATAGGATGTGAGTTAGGGACTTAGGGAAGGCCGCAGCGATGACCGCCTACGGCATGACTTACCAGGTGACAGCGAGGGAGGACTTCGGGAGTTGGCCCTCGGAGGAAGAAGAGGACCATGACGGATGAGGGGCCGTTGAGCACCACGCCGCTAATAGTGTCATGTGGCCCTCCTGCAATGTCGACAACTGAAGCTGAAGACACGAGCCATGCCATTTGGATTCAGAGTGAGCACCTGCACATCACATGCAAATAGGATGAGGGGTCGATATCCTAGTCTAAAGGACCTTGAAGATACCCAGAAAAAGTACAAAGTGTTGTCGTGGGAGGCCAAAAATACGCTGAGGTACTGTTCGCCGGATCCGTGCTGAAAGCAAGAAACTGACGTCAGTGCGCCAGGAGAGGGCTTTTATGGACTCAGACGACGTCACATCCGGTGGATGGCGTTGTTACGAAGTCATTCAAGGGCCTCTACCGAAGCGCAGCGGTACCGCTGTAGAAAACGTTCCGGATACAGTCTGGCACGTGGGGATAATGCAAAGGTAAGGAATCTGTGGCTAGATGTCTGTATCGGATATTGTGTACAAAAATATTACCATATTGGAATTCATAATCAAAAATCTACAACCAATAAGATGATTTTTTTGTGAATTACATTTCGGACAAAATATTTATATATTCGGATGTACACCCAATGTATTAAAATGCATGCTCCTTATACCCTGCTATTCAGCCATGTGGGACATTTGGATAGAATTATGGAATGAGAACAATGGTCAAACATCCCTGGGGATAATGCAGATTTAGGCTTTGCGACTGTCTGTGACCTGTCAAGTAAGGTAAGGTCAACTTGAAGGAATTTGTGGAATAATCAAGAGCAACCAAACTCCCAATGGAGTTTGAGAGCGTCTGTATATTAAAAACCCAATACAAAAGATGCAAGCTTTCATGAAAGCTCCAATAGCAGATGGGCCCTCTGCAAAAGGAGCTTCTTTCTTAACAGCATGGTCAAGAGTTTAGAGTCTACAAGTGAGAGTAAGAACGTACAAGCCTACAGTGTTTGGGAGCGCTAGGTATGCAACCAAGGGTGCTCATTTGTGGTTGTGAAGGTAAGTGTGAGAGACATTGCTTCTTTTTTTATTTCATTTAAGAACTACTGTATTTGCCTCAATTAATTTCATGTATTTATGTTTTAGGGCATGTCTTGCCACAAAATTTGAAAAGAGTACTCCAATTTAGACATAACAAACATCAGCAATTAGATATGACATTCTGAGGTGTTTACCTCCTTTCTCTAGAGGTACACTCGAACAATCTTTTAACAGGTGTCATCAACACCACTTCTGTAAAGAAATGCAGCAAAATCAATTCAATTTCAAATTCCCTGCCTAGGAAATGGGTAGGGTGGTGGACGTTAGATGAGTTGATTGGCTGTCTAGGAGTCCTTGTGATAATGGCTTTTGAGGTTGGTTATTACGAACTTTCTGGAGCAAAGGACGGTAATCTTTTTTCTCTCTCATATAAGCGCACATCAGTAGGGAAGGTGAACCCTCACATGTATTTCCATGGCACTTTTGAGACTATGTATATCAAAAGTGTAGTTTGTGGGTCTCTGTTATGGGTGTGAAAAGTTATTTTTCACAAGCTAAGTTCCAGATTTTTCTCCTACATGAAGTTTTCCAGCCTATCGTCAGATTCACCCATGCAAGCTTTTTCTGGGAAATGAAAGCATTTTCATCGCAGTGCAAGAAGATTTTCTTTCACATTAAAAAACTCAACCAAGCTGGAAAATGTATACAGTCTTTTTCTCCACAGTTGTGCCTTTTATAGAGCTTTGCAATGCACTATATGTCTGCTCTAGTGCAGAATACTGTTTTCTGCAATTCTGCAGAATGTTTTAGTTAGTGCTAAGAGGGTTATATGCACCATGTATTGCTGGAAAAGCTATGACTTGAACCCGTCATGAAGTTACAAAGATTTGCATAGAACTTCCCAGAGGCGGACACTGATGATAGGACCATGGTCAAAGAGAGTGGACTATTTGACCAGAAATAATTTTTCAGTGATTCGTACATTTCTTTTCTCTCGATTGTCTGGCCATGATACCACACAGAATTTGAGGTAAATGTGTTTTGCGCAATATTTCCAAAAACATGCAATTTTATAAAGGCTTATCACAGATATCAAAATGTTAGCTGGAATGGCAGGTCAAGATTTGTGTTCTGATGGGTCTCCTTGATGAATTGGTATCAAATATATACCTGGTTCCTTAATTACCATTAAGGAAATATTCTAAAAACTCTGCATGACAAGCTGGTCCACCATCTGAGGCTTTTGCTCATAGTTCAGCATTCATAGTCCTGTTAGGTCACAGGGATTTTGGATACTTTTAAAACTGGTTGATAACAAATTAAAAGGAATTAGACAAATGTAGAACAAAAAGAAAGACATACCTTCAACATAATAGTAAGAGATGAGAGAGAACGTGTACCTTACATTTGGCATAGTGTTGTGTCACCCCTATCCCTATAAAACACCTGCCAACCATCACCATTGAACATGATAGTACCCTGGAAATACAGCTAACTCTGAATGTTAACTAAGAAAATGTGGATTCAGATAGATGTATAATATAAAAAGAAGGCATTTTGACACAACAATACCAGAGAGGCTGAAAATTCTACTTGTTGCTATAAACACATAAAAGTATGGAAAGCCCACCTTTCGGATGGATAAACGAAGGAAAGATTCAATTTATCAACCAACTACTAAATATATTGATTACTTTCTACAGAAAAGTGTACAGATTCTTACATCAATGATACTACAGCCTTTCTGAAGCAATGACAAGAAGATAAAAAATTAGAAGAGCAGGTAGTATGATGTACTTTATACGCCAATTACCCATTTACCTCAATCTCCACAGAGGGAGCAGAAGCAGATGAATGGATTTAACACAAATCAGAAATAACAGGTATAATTAAAATCTTCGTATTGATACAGTTACACTTCACAGGATACCGTTTTTTGCAGATGGGAGGAGAGCTACTGCTTAGAACCCAGTGGAACTTCAGCTGGATCATATGCAACACCATGATATGCCAATACCTTTATGACAGGATTTGAAGAAGAGAACAATTCCAAGAACAACATATTGGAACATAATTTGATCAGGTATAATCCGTTTAAAAGTGATCTTTAAATGTTATGGGGAAAGAAAGAGTACTTACTTAGGAATACAATTTATGAGTTAAAACAAATCATTGGATAATCAAGCGACCTATCAATCCCATAACTACACAATTTCTAGATGTCAAAATAATATTAAGCACATAAAGTGGAAATAAAACAGCAATCTACAGAAATGAATCCGATCATAATAACTTATTACACTTTGAAAACTTTCATCTAACATAACCTAAAAACATCAACCAATGACTCAACGTATGAGGACAAAAGTCATAATTGTGCATTTAGATTCATATGAAGAACAAAATGAGATGTGTAAAAGATTTAACAAATGGGAAAGAGTACAAGATAAATCTAAAATGATAAACAGCAAAAGTTTTGCTTTTTTAAATCCAAACAGGCTAGATCAAGAAAGCTATTTTAAACCATTGGAATTATTAGTAGACCAAACCAGATTTCAACAATATATATGAAAAGAATAAACAGCGAGGGAGCACACTTGCTGTTTCCTGTTAAAGGGCTCCCGTGAGCCTCCGTAGCTGACGAGCTATTGGTGATGCACCTGCGCGCCCGAGAGGCAACGAAGCCTGTTAGTGTTGTTTGGCAGCCTTCAAAGCCACCCCAAACTGATCTCTACTGATGAAGGATATTATCCAGAAACACGAGTCGTGTCTCGTGTCTAGAGATACCTTATACCAAGTATCTACTTGCACCAACCTTGGTGAAATACTTACGAACTTTGTCCTGAATCATAAGAACTGCATGTACCAGAATGCAAAGTGGCGATCCGGCTGAGAGGGTAGGAGTGTGCTCCCTCGCTGTTTCCATATATGAAAAGAAGGCATTGTTTGCTTATCAACTAAATCAGAAATTAAAATGACAGAAAATAAGGCTATAAATATTCAACAAAAAGAACACATCAAAAATACCAATAGAGGTATTTTGTCATCTTGGACTGCAGTAATCGCATGACTATCATACGAAGTGAACATTAAGTAAATTAGATTCCAAGGAGTAGAAGTGGCCAGAAGAAAACAAGGATTAGATCACCAGAAATCGCTGTTATAATACCATATAAAGAAACCTAAGTGCTTTCAACCCAGAAGTTTGAATGGTAAATAAGAAATGGCACGTCTCCTTTGATAGACTTTATTACTAATGGCTCCCAACTAAAGAGAAATAAATTCACCAATAAATTTCCTTAGCATGTGCTTCATGGAATAGTATTAAACTATAATTATGAGCCAGAAAAATACCTATGGCAAATACAAATACAAGCTCCCACCACAAAGACGCTATGTAAATGTCAGAAATATAGCATGTTAAACCAAAAGGTGAATGCACATTTAAAACCTCATGGCAGAAAGCAAGAGAAAACATAGATTTTATTAATAAGACTCATGATGAGAGGTCACAACTAGGAGGACCGATTTAAATATAAGCATTCAGAACCGGACACATATGTAATGAATTTTAACACTTGTGGTTAGCAGAACTGAAATCTTACTGAAACATCTGTAACTCTTGCAGGAATATTTTTAATTGTTCACCATACTTGATTCAGTAGATGTTCGATCATTAGTTGCCTTAGCAGTGTTTTGTTCCCATATTACCTTTCAGCCGTTACTATGTTACTTTATTATGGAAAGGTCTGAGAGGCCTAGCCTTGCTTTCTCACTTTCCATGCAGAAATCGAAGAATTAGGAGAAAGGAAATAGAAGAGTAGAGGAGTAAGAAAAGTTAAACCTTTTTTCAGCCCTCTTTTAAGTCTGGGAAGGGAGAAAGCCGAAGACAGGAGCAGGTCGGTACCCCATCCTATTCTGCCTTCCATGATTCCTTATCCCAAAAGAAGAACATCGCTAAGAATTTAGGACCAACAGGAATATCTTCATTCATGTACGAGATATTCTGAAACACTTTGATATACACGTCGATCAAATATATACATTTTGTTTTAAATACAACCAAACTAAAATTAGGCACTACAAAAACTGAGTGCATGTAGTGCTGTGCCGCTTTAGGACAGCTAGGCATCAGTCTGTATGTACATACAAAAAACAACGTCACTAAGTCTCCAGCTCATGCAGCTATGAACTCGTTTTTTTCTATCGTTCATAGGCTAGGTCTGTGAGCACATGTGTCAGCCTATTTATGTATTTAAAATCATGTTTTCGAGTCAGGTGTCGTCGCATCTTCAATTGTTTTAAATGCTGCAATTGAACCACAGCTTCGTTTATAAAAAATAAAATGTTGCAGGCCATCCTCTTAGATCAGTTGGTTTTAGTTTCATACACCCACAACATGATCATTGAGGGCATGTTTGCTCTTACTATAATGACCAAAGCTCCCACCTGAAGTCCTAGGTCTTACTAGGCCCCGACTCAGCCTGGATCTGCAAGTTTTTAAAAGTGCAGAGCCCTAGGTACAATGCAATTAGTAGATGTAGTTTCAGGCTGCACGACCACAGCAATGGTAAGGCTGAACATTGTATTGTGAGCTTTTTAATGCCCAACAGCAAGCAAACATGCATTGTAGCATCACTAAGTAAAAAAAAAAAAAACACATTTTGTTTTTGGGTCCTCCTCAGACTAAAACAATGCACTAAAGGGTAGCATATTTATGTTCTCTGATGTGTACAACAGATAACAGACAGATAGAAGTTTCCTAGTATATTTTTTATTGTATGGGGTAAATGAAAAAATATCTGCTGTCGAAGAAATCCAGACATCATCTTTTTCACCCAAGAAGTACCATAACACTAGGAGATGGATTATACGGATTCAATTTCTCATTTCAGTTATTTTCTAAAACAAGGAGAAAGATATGTTGATATTAATTAAATAAAAGGTCATTAAATAATGTTTCCTTAGAGCTTAAAGTATACTACAACTCCATGAAATCTACCAATGCGGTCTTTAATTATACTACTAGGATTACTCTTATCAGTGCTTACTAGTACTACTGTCGCCCAAAAAACTTCCACCATAAATACAGCTACTACTAATGCCGGTACCTCTAGTGCTATGACTACCAGGTCTACTATCAGTGATAATATGCCAAACACAACTTCTGTTATTAGTTCTAGAATTAATATAACTACTATTACTAATACTAGGAACTGTTCCTTACTACTGCTAGGAACTACTCCAATGACATCACTGCAAACAGTATAAGAACTACTACTAACACGGTCAATAGATGTGCTACGGACTAGGTATTCCATGACTACCAACACCACTTACATTGGTGCTATTACTACAATGTTTAGAGCGATTGTGGTACTATCAGCAAAATCTTCCTGCTAAAACTGACACACTGAATGAATTTTATCGTCTCTTCTTTTTGATAGTTTTCCAAACAAAGCCTATGAACATTAACTCTAGGGGGTCGTCGTTATGTGAGTCTCCGCGATGTCCGTGTTGTAGGTGATATTCGCGGCGCCTCGCCCTAAACCCCTCCATCCGTCCCAAATATCCGTGTCCTGTCTGTGTGACAGGCTGCCTCAGGTGCAGTGACACCCTCCGACCGCCTCACCATAGTCAGAGGTGGTGAGAAGAGGACGTGCAGCCCCATGCAAGTTCCGGCCTATGTAAAGGCAAGAACCACGGCCTGGAGTGACTGCCGGGCCGCTCCAAGCGTGCAGTGAGGCAGGCGCGCAACAAATCGAGGTCGCGGGCTGCGGCCTGGTCGCGAGTCGCAGAAGTGCAGCGAGCCCACCCCCCCGGGCGCTCGTTGGGGGCAGTGTACCCTGGGTGAAGTACCGCACTACATAGAGGTGCAGCAGTGGAGAGCTGCCCCGAATAGCCCGCCTGTCCTAGCCAGTGCCAGCCGGTATGAAATTGAGGGGAGCCCCGCAGGCTTACAGTGGGGGCGGAAGAACAGTGCCACATCACCGGCTGCCCAATTTGACCAGAGTTGATGCATCCTCTATGTGGGGCGCGACTCCTTGGGGCATTGGATTGGCAGGGACATGGTGAAGGCCGCAGAGACGCATACCCTCTTGCATTGGCCAGTTAACCTCCTGTGGCGGTTGTAACTGGGGACACGGTGGACTACACTCCGGGAGCACACGTGCGGAATCAGCAACGGTGCAGCGGTGTGGTGTCTCCCTCGGAAAGTCAGCCTGTCCTTACTGGAGCCAATCGGAGTGGGTTTGAGATGGGCTCCGCATGCAGTCAGTAGGGACCTGAAAAAGAGTGCTGCATTTCTAGCTGCTCAGTGTGACCGCCGTGGGGGAGTCTTGGGGCCGTTGGCCCGTGCAGAAAACTTCTCCTCTTGCATCCTCATCCTCGAGAACCCTCAAGAGAAACAGCAGTGGTGTGGATTCGGTAGACTTGGTCCCGCCCGAACTGGTCAGCAACTTTCCAGAGCCTAATCCGGCTGGAGGCACGGCGGACAACGGTACCTATCATAACCCAGCCCTCAACAACATCACGATGGCAAGCAGTAGGGGCGTGAAAGCGACGCAGCAGAGCAAATTAGACAAATATGCATGCCCCAAGAGCTTGACCCCCGAGCCGCAGGCCAGGCTGGCATCTGCTGAAGGGACGGCGAGCACGTTCCCTGAAATATCCCTGAAAGATGTAATGGATGCCGTTGCAGGAGTACGTACCTCCATGGAACAGCGCACTGACGCCATCACAGTGGAAGTGACCCTAATTAGACTCATGAAAAAGTTAAACAGCTCGAGATAACTACTCAGAGTCTGGTAGATGACGTCTCACAGTTACAGTCCGAGGTCCAGGCGCTACACACCTTCAAGAAGTTTGCAGAAAATAAGCTGGATGAATATGAGGGGCGCACACGCAGGAAAAATGTCCGCATCATAGGTGTTCCAGAAAAATCAGAGGGGCAGACGCCGGACCTTAACCATCTTCAGCCGAGGGGACTGTCCAAGTTTTTTGTGGTGGAGCGTGCTCATCGGGTGCCGGGGGGTGCACCACCCGACCTATCCTAGCGAGACTTCTCAATTTCAGAGACCGGGACGGGGTATTGCAGCAAGCTAGGAACTCGCCGCCACTTAAGTTCGAGAACTTAACTGTGACGTTCTTCCGGATTTCACCCAGGCCGTCCAGAGACAACAAAGATCCTTTTTGGCGGTTAAAAAAACTTTGAGAGACAAAGGGCTGAAGTATTCTATGCTTTTTCCTGCCAAACTTCGGATAGAGGCAAATGGGAAGACCTGGTTTTTCGATCGTCCAGAGGTGGCGGCGGACTGGATTGAGTGCATGAGAGTAGACAGAGAGCATTCCCCACGCTGAGCACGGGGCCCAATATCATGGGTGTGCTATAGGCTCGAGAGTGGCTCACTCTTAGACTGTGACCTGTGGGAGCGCTGGAGGTGCTGCGCCAGAGCTGGTGGGGGTTATTCCCACTGTGGACTTAAATATGCCGAAGATGCAAGCAGTTTATCCTTATTTGCTACCCTGGGGTGGTCTTCTCAGGGGGGACTGATGTGATGTATACATTTTTGTACTTTGGGGAGGGGGAGGGAGTGGGCCTGCGGGTGGGACCCCTATCCCCCACATCTACTTTATGTTACCAATTTTTGGGGCGACAAGCACTCTGTGAAGTTGTTGATGGGCTGGTTCTTGCCCGAGATGCAGGGAGCGGGGTGTTGGGACAGGATTTGGGGGGTTTGAGTTGTTGTTCTTTACTGTTCAATCGGCTTTAAAAATGTGCATGGCTATGAATATGGGCTCAGCTTCATCTAGGGTTGTGAGGTTCGGCACTACTTTAGTACTTCATCATGGGGTCACACTGGGATAAAAGTTTCTCTTTGCTCAGTTGGAACGTCAATGGGCTAGGGGATAAGGTGAAACGCACAGTGGTCCTGCAATATATCAAAAGACACTCCCCGGATATGGTTCTCCTTCAAGAAACGCACCTGGTGGGGAATATGTGCAAAGCTCTAAACAGATGCGGATACAAGCTCTTAGCCTACGTGGGATTCACAAGTGGATCTCGGGGAGTGGGCATCATGGCTAAAGCCTCTTTCCCTTTCTCGCCCCAATCTATACAAGCAGATCCACGGGGGAGATATATCGCACTCACTGGGCAGTGGGAGGGGAGGCTTGTGAACCGGATATCGATATATGAACCACCGGGACTGCAGGCGCAAACATTTACGGATCTGGGCACCCTGCTCCTTGCTCTGCCAGAGAGCCTTCTCCTGGTGGGAGGCTACTTCAATGCTGTGCTATCCGGGAATCTGGATCACCGGCCCCCATGGGCCATGGGATCCTCAACTGGTTGGCTTCCTGATTTTACTGAGGCATTCGGACTATCTGATGCCTGGAGAACATTCCACCCCGGCGACAGGGAATACACCTTTTTCTCAGGAGCCCATCACAGCTCCTCCCGCATTGACTACTTGCTTTTACCGGCCTCTCAGTTGCTCCACGTGCGAGGGGTCTGCCATTTGATATGGGGCATATCTGACCATTCACCGGTATGGACCAAAAGAGTACTTGGGGGTCGCAGAATTGATGTTATTGCACCGAATAACCCGTGGTATCTGCGTAACCCGTTGGTTCGTAGGGACCTGCAGAAAGCGATTGATTACTATTTTAGTGAGAACCTGGGTTCGGTGGACTCCTCTCAGACACTGTGGGAGGTGTTCAAGTCCGTCGTTCGGGGGGCTGGAGTCCGAAAGGAAAGCGCTAAGGAGCTTGAGGAGGTCGAAAAAGACATAAAGCGCCAGGAGGCGGAGATGGGTGGGGAGGATGTCCCAGATGCCGAGCACATTTTGCGCTTAAAAACTGATGTGTATAAGGCCCTTGTTACAGAACGTGCTAAAACCTGGGGAAGGGAGAGATGGTAGAGTGTACGAATGGGGAGATAAGGCTGGGAAACGGATTGCCTGGTTGGATAAGAGGGAGAGAGCTAACTGCATTGTTCCCGAACTGGTGACCGTCTCGGGAGCAAGGGTCACAGAACCGGACGATATAGCCCGGGAATTTGCAGCACAATATACCGAGGTATATGAGTTGCAGTCGTCTTTTGGAGAGACAGACTTGGCTGACCTCAGAGATATTGATCTCCCACCTCTCTCTGACGAAGATCGGAGCTATTTAGACAGTGAGGTGACTAATGACGAAAGTGGGCAGGCGATCAGAGCTCTCAAACCGGGCAAAGCGATGGCCCCAACGGGTTACCAATTGAGCTTTACAAAATGTGCCCCGACAAGCTTGCCCCACATTTGCGCGCCATGTTCGAAGATAGTAAGACCAACGGCTTGCATCAATTACAGTCATCTCTAAAGACGGCAAACCGAGGGACAAGTGTACATCTTACAGACCTATCTCCTTGATAAACGCTGAACCTAAGATACTAGCTAAACTTCTGGCCACCCGTCTTACACGGGTGCTCGGTTTCCTTGTACATTCAGCCCAATCAGGCTTTATGCCCCATCGCAATACTGCCCTGAATCTGAGGCGGGTCCATGGGGTGATTGAGAGAGCTGGGACAATACAGGAGGATGCAGTCATTCTATCTTTAGACGCGTCTATGGCCTTCGATACGATTGAGCGGCCCTACCTGTTTGCAGTACTCTCGAAATTCAGATTTGGCACCCCGTTCATCTCATGGGTCAGGCTCCTTTACTCCGCTCCCCTTGCGCAGGTTTTGGTTAATAACAAACGATTGGGGGCCTTTGTTCTTGGTCGGGGCACCACTGCACACTATCGCCCCTGCATTTTGCCCTGTCTCTGGAACCTTTGGCCTTGTGGATTCGACGGGACTTATCGATTAGGGGTTTGCGCTGGTCGGCAGAATGGGAAGATCGGATCTCCCTTTATGCAGATGATATTCTGCTCTATCTTGCCTCCCCGCAAAATTGCTCAGATGTGTCTTAGATATTTTTACATCCTTTGGGAGGTTCTTGGGCTACGCCATTAACTGGGGAAATCTCTTCTGTTTATACTATCGGGTGAACCTCCATCTCTTCACTGAGACTGTCCGATACAGGTGGTGTCTGAGGGCTTCAAGTATTTAGGGGTCTTTGTCACAGCTGTCGCCCGGCTCCGATATGAAAGAAAACTTCTTCTGCATCTGCACCGCCTGCGGAGGGATGTTGCGGCCTGGAGAGCGCTTCCGCTCTCGATGCTTGGGCGTGCTGCTCTCTTTAAAATTATGTCGCTCCGCCAATTCCTCTATGCCCTTCAAAACTTCCCCGTCCCAGTCCCAGCGCATTATTTTAAAGAAATCGAGGGCCTACAGAGACAGCTACTGTGGAACGGGAGACCAAGATTTGCGCTCCATAAGCAGACTCTCAATTGGTATGATGGTGGTATTGGTCTCCCCGACATAAAAAATATTACTGGGCGGTCCCATCTGGCAGCCATCAATCAGGGTACATATCGGACCCTGAGAGATCCGGGCTATGCCATGGATAGGTGGCAATTGCCGGGCGGCTCCTATAATCGGGCCCGATACGGTAATCCCAAAACCCTATGCCTGACTGGGTCCACATCACACTCAGTCCAGGTATGGCATGCAGTTAACAAAAGCCTGGGGTGGGAACGTAGGTTGACCCTTGCGACCCCCCTATGGGAGACAGCTCAGTTGGGTGAGCTTCACTCTTCTAAGGGTTTCGACAAGTGGGACCTTATAGGACTATCAAAAGTGGGCGATATATGGGTGAAGGGGCAGATGCTCAGTTTCGATTAACTAAAACTGCAATATGAACTTGCCGACACGGAGTTCTTCCGCTATCTCCAAATCCGTCATGCCTTGACAACCGCCATCAGAGAAGGGCCCCCTTTACCGGATTCTTCCCCACCGGAGGACAGACTGCTGGATGGGCTCCTCCCTCAGAAAGCTATCTCCTTGACCTACAAGAAACTTGTCAACAATGCACCAGACCCCCTAACCAAGTTGCGTGAGGCGTGGGATGCTGACGGTCTCCGGGTGGATGACGAGGAATGGAATGAAGCGGCGGCCTTTCCCAGAGAGGTGGCAATCTCTGCTCGCCTCCGCCTGGTGCAACTGAAGATTCTCCACAGAATCTACATAATGGGGCCGCAGCTGGCCCACATGGGACGGGGAGACAATGTTAACTATAGGGGTAACTGTGGGCAGGTAGCCACATTTATACACATCCTATGGGAATGCAGGCACATTCAGAGATTTTGGAGAGGGATTCACCGGGTCATGAGTGAAGTCTTGTACAGAAATATAAATCCAGAGGCCAAAAGATGCTTGTTAAATGAGTGGGAACCCACAGACCTGGTGGGGGCCGATAAACTAGGGTCACACTTGGTAACACAGTCGCCAAGAGGGACATAGCGCAGATGTGGAGAGGGAGCTCAGCCCCTGGTGTCAAGAGCTGAGAGAGTAACATGGACTGGGTCATGTTTTCCGGGAGAAAACGGTATATATAGCACCTGGGTGCCCTCGGAAGTGGTCGCGAGTGTGGGCTAAGTGGAATACGTACAGGGGAGACATTTGTGCTGCACCGATTGTCCGCATAGATGATGACCCAGCCTCACCAATGAGTGCATGATATGTGTGAATATGAACTCACCTACCTATAACACAAGTCCAATATATCTGCCATATTCCATCATGTCTGTAAAGGAATTGTCGATGCCGATTTTTGTATGTGTTCTCTAACTCCAAGTTATGATATTAAATAAAAATTATGTGAAGTGTCGTCACTGAGATTTAACTGGATGTGGTGTTCCCATTTCATTTAGTCCAGTATGAAGTATTTAAATACCCGTTACGCTTCCTGTTGTCCATGTCCTTTTAATGATGCGTGATAGCGGTGGGATGTAGAAAATGTGCTGCATATCAGTTTCTGAAAATAGGTCTCAAATGATCCCGGCATGCCTCACACTTGAATAATTAACGAATGGTGGATAAACTTTGTTGACAAGTTTTTCTGTAATGTGCATATGACAGTGAGGCATGTGTTGTATAAAAAGGGTATTAGGATCCTTACTGCCAGCTTCTGCTTCGAATACAAATTTTCTTTTTGATTTATGAGCAATTTCCTTTGTCATACACTGTGCCTCATCGGAAATCTATCACTTTTGAAAAGCTTGCTGTAGATTTAGCATATGTTAATGGTCACCCATGCATTGTAAAATCACATAACCTCACAGACCATCTCCTTTCATTTCAATGATTCACCTAATGGTAAATGAATGAAGCAAATTAAGTGTTTATTGAAGTTTGCATGGACAAGGCCTGTTGAGGGACCATCTGGACTTAACAAGTTGGAGTATGTCTCAGCAATTCATCATGGATCTCACCCGAGGTTAGGTTCTTAAGTGACATGTTGTACACACAATTAGATGGTCTAGTATTATTCACAGACTTGAAAATAGGGTAATGCTTAAGTGATTTATCAGAGAGATAGGATAAGTGAAGTAAGCTGGTTTTGTTGGAATTAGTGTTTTTAGCTACAAGATTTTTATTGAGCTTTTTCACTTTCTTCCTCCACCTTTTACTTCCATACTGTTAAAATCAACTATTCCTGGTGAACATTCTGATAGAATGACTTTGGCTTCATTTCCGTTGTTTGCGTAAGTTGAGCTATTAGTACCAAAGTTGCCAATAAGGGTTGTTGTAGCCTTGATGGGCAATTGCGCCCGCTTGACATTTTGAGAGGCTTTGTTGGTGCAACCAGAAGTAGTAGTCTGTGTAGTATTTTCCATACTTTAATCTTGTACAGTTCCTAGGTGATTTTTAATGGTAGTAGTTGTTAAGAATCAATAATGTCACCCGTACTACCACGTACTACTAACAGTAAGTGGGGGCAACCATAAACTCACAAGACTTGTGTCTTTATAGAGATAATTATGGTCACTCTATGGTTGAGGTAGTACGGGTGTATGGAGATTTTTAACATGGCATGTATTGATATTGGTCCAATAGATGTCTTGTGTAATTGTTATGTCATGGGTATGTAATTTACTACGGATTCTTGCACATATTATTTTTGCAGGCGATCCCTGGGTGTAGAGAACAAGGTGCATTATATCTGACGGGTCCTGAAGAAGGTGGCTCCGATTCTCGTTGTATGCCACCGAAACGCGTTGACCGAGTCTTTTGTAAAATCCTACTGAATGTAGTAACCCTGTATTGGGCAATAGATGAACATCAACTAAACGTGTTAACCTGTTCAGATAGATTGTTTTGGGATTTGAATGTGTATGAGGTATGAGTGAGTGGTTTGGCTGTGTTGGTTCTCTACCCAGGAATGAATGGATTGCAGTGTGGATAATAATTTATGTATTATAGATCTCTGATGAAAAGTTTGTAATTTTTTTTGATAAAGTTTTATGCTGAAAATAATAATATGAAAAAAAGTACTAATAAGGAAAAAAAGAAATAAAATAAAAAAAGAAAATGAGAAAGTAAAAAAATGTCTTTGGTATTTGGTGTTGCCCATGTTGGAATTCATTGTTTGGATCCTTTGATAAAATAGAGGTCACAAGGGAGTTTTTTCCTAATGATGGTTGCCAACGCAGTAGTAGCAGCCTAGTCTCCAGTCTAGTGAGATATCAGACACTTTGGAGGCTGCTTCTGTGCCAATATGTAGCACATTTTCATACAGAAGACTATCCATCTTTGAATGGCCCTTTTCTGCACTGCTCCAGTGAAACATATGAAGAGCTGACTGTCCACTAGATCGTCTTTGGAACAATCAATGTAAAGGTTGAGAGCTGTTTTAGGGTCCAAGCAATGGATTCTCTCCTTCTTTATCTAGGTGTGAGGTGTAGAATAGAATGCCAAAAGGTTCATGGATTGTCCCACATAAATGGGCGCCACACCGTTAGGCCAAAATGCCCCCCTAGTATGTAACACCAGTTCATCCGGAAAGAAGGAGGTGTTAGGTGAGTGAATGGACAGAGCTTATAGCTCGCTCACCCAAAGAGCTGAGGTTATTGCTATGAGGAAGAAAGTTTTGAGAGTAAGTAATCTTAAAGAACAGCTGTGCATTGGCTCAGATGAAGTACACATCCTGAAAGCGCAGACCAAATTAAGGTTCCACTGTGGCAATACAAAAGTTTTGGGTGGACCAGATCTTTAAAGAAACTCATCACAATAGCTGAATTACACATGAATGGTTGGTCAGGTAAAAGTAAAAAGGCAGAAAGGAAGGAAAAGTAAACTTTAACTGTGCACAAGGCAAGTCCTTGCTGGGCTAAAGACAGCACGAAAAGCAGACCATCCGATAGTAATACTTGAAAAGGGTCTGTGTGGTAGCAACTGCACAAACTTGTTCCAGCATAAACAGATTTCATATATGGACGTGTGGCTGCTAGAATAACATCAACTACTTTGGAAGGCAGTCAACTGGTGCCACACAATCTCTACGCATGGAGGTGTAGTTTGTGAAGGCCTGAGTGCACCAAGACCCAGAATGAGGCGGGAGAATCGGGATAGTAACCCAAATGTCCTAGACTCATTGATCTGGAGGGAAAGCTCAAAACTGCACAGTATCCAGAATGCTTCAAATGAATGACAGCCTATGCAAAGGAGTCAAATCTGACTTTGGTATGATGACCGAAAACACCAAAGACATTAGGGGATTTACCATTGGAGATGGTCGATCACGGACTGTTTAACAGCCAGTCATCGAGATATGGGAAGTTTGGAATCCCGATCTGCGCAGATGTGGTGCAACCACTGGCATCATTTTGGTAAACCCCTGAGAGGCTTTGGTAAGTCCAAAGGCGGAGCAAGGAAAACTGAAAATGCTCCGTGCCCACCAGAGCCGGTAACGCCTGTGGGACTGCATGAGAGGAATGAGAAAATAGGCATCTCGCAGATCCAGAGCTACCATCCAGTCCTCTGGATCCAGGGCAGATAGAACTGTGCCAAAATGAGCATCCTGAATTCATCCTTTTTCAGGAAGAGATTGAGAGGTCGAAGGTCTAAAATAGAGCAAAGGCATCAGCAATATCCCAGCCCCTATATGTGATGCCGGTAACCTGTCTAAAGCTCCTTAGTCCAAAACAGCCTAAAAATGGGCAAACAGTCCTCCGACAGATGTATGGTGTATGTGGAAAAAGTAGGGGGTCTGAGATGAAAGGTAGGGCAAAGTCTGGCTGGACTATCTGGAGCACCCACCTGTCAGATGTGATGCTATGCCACCCATGGAGGTAATATCCTATCCTGCCTCCAACAGGTTAGGCATGTGCCACTGAGGGCATGCAAAGCAGCTTGGTGGCAGTAGCAAGGGGCAGGCAGCTGAGCAGTGCGTGAGGGCCCATATGGTGTTGGCTGGATCCCCAACACTGACCTCTAAAGGACGGGAGGTCTATTGCTGTGGAGGCGAATCTTGGCTTAGTCTCTGCACCAAGTCACTTCCAAATCCTCGAAAAGGGCACTTCTGCATAGATGAGAAAGGTCCAGAAAGGGTTAGGCTTGCGCCTAGTTGTCAATGACTGAACCACCAGCCAAGCTTTAGGCATAGGGTGTTGCATAAGGAATAGAGGGTCATCCAGGGCAGGAGTGTGTGTCCTGACAATGTCTGTTGGGTGTCTGGCAAGTGCCAGGTTTGGCCCAAGAACCCACCAGTGTGTCCGTCAGGACTTCATTAGAAAAGAGGCATGGTGCTGTCAAAGTCTGCCCAGGTTCTAGGACCTTCGTCAGGACATTAGTCTTTACTTCTACAGATGGAAGTTGCAGGTCTAAAACATCAGCACCCAATCAGATCACTACAGCATCATACCAGTCATCTCCATGAACATTTTGAATTTGGTTCTGTAGCAATAGGAATGTGGAAAGTTATAGGTGAAGAAAGAGTTCTATCAGTCAGAATGAGGATGGACAGACAACACCAAAATTTGCAAAGGGTGCATCATCAGTCGAGGCCATATTGGATTTCCTTCTAAGTCTGATAAGATAATGGGTTCTTTATCCAGCGTTGATGTGAGAGGGACCAGTGAAAATCACGGCAAAAGATTTGAAGTTGGGCTGAGTGTCGACCCTTGAATCGGGGCGATCCCCGCATTAAAGGTTCGAGGCGTAGATGACACTGAGGATGGATCCACAGCTGGCTGCCTGCCTTGAGGCCTTTTTGGATACTTGGGGCCAGAAGGGAGACCAGTGGGAGGCAGAAGTGGGCCAAAGATGCACAATATGGCCAAGTAATGTAGTGTAGACTCTGCTCTGGGTCTGAAAGAGTGTGGGGGGATTGTAATATATAACCTATTCTGGTGGATCAGCACAAGGTCATGCAAGTACCTAAGATATGCTTCTCCTATTGTATATCATAATCCAACCTAGAGAGAGGGAGGAAAAAATAAGAGGAAACAATAATAATAATGAAAGTAATAAACTGGCCACCGAATAAATAATGCTGTGTCCTTGTGGAGGTTCTCGCAATTGAGAGTCACCTAAACAAATCAATACAAAGTGCATACTGTTCTTGCAATCGTAAACATCATTGGTGGTTATATATGTGACTTAGGTGTCAATTCCGGGGCCGGGCGAAGCTGACACAGAGGAATCTGTGGTTAAAAGTATCCATCTGAAGGTTCTTGTTCCACTTTTGGAATGGATGCACAAGTTACTACTTGTGTAACGATATATCTGAAAGAGACATTAGTTAGTGATAGATTCCTTAACTTAGAATATCCCCAGGCGTCAGACTGGATCCAGAATTTTTTTGCGTAGCAGTACCCATGCGCGTCGGTAGGCGTCGTCCGCGGCTCCGCGTCCGTCGTCATCGTGATGACGTCGTTGGAGTACTTAGACGCCGCCTCCGCGTGCTGACGTCAGTTCTTATACACAGCTTTTACCGCGCCAGAAACGCAGAGCAATGATAAAACCAACACTGGTGCCATGAAACTAGGGCCCTGAAAGGGGATGACCTTCACCCTAGATATCGGTTCGCAGAACGGGGAGGATGGGTGGGTCGGTAAGGAATCTATCACTAACTAATGTCTCTTACAGATATATCGTTACACAAGTAGTAACTTGTGCATCTGAAAGAGACACGTTAGTGATAGATTCCTTACCTTAGAATAGATACCCCAGCAATACCAACCCCGGTGGTGGGTCTGCGAACCAATAATCACACCAGAAAGTCCTGGAGGACGGAACGGCCAGGGAAGCCATCCCTCCGGACTTGGCTGTCCAGGCAGTAGTGTCTTGCGAACGTGTGCAAGGCCCACGTAGCTGCCTGACAATTGTCCTGCAAGGGGACTCACCGGCCCAGGGCAGTAGAAGTCGCCGTGGCCCGAGTGGAATGGGCCCTCACCCCAACAGGAGGTTCCTTTTTAGCCGAAGAGTAGCACGCCTGGATGCACAAGACGATCCACCGAGAGATGGTCCGTTTGTGCACCGCCCGTCCCTTCTTAGCGTCCACGTAACCAACAAAGAGTTGGTCATCCACCCGGAACTGGCGTGTGCGATCCAGATAGTATGAGAGCGCACATTTTGGGTCCAGACGGTGGAGCCTCTCTTCCTCTTTCGAGGGATGTGGAGGCGGAAAGAAGGTGGGCATGGTGATGGACTGCCCGATGTGGAAGGCTGTGACTACCTTGTGCAGGAAAGAGGGTCTTGTCCACAACACAACCTTGTCCGGATGGACAGAAAGGAAAGGAGGTTTAGAGGAAAGAGCCTGGAGCTCACTCACTCTCCTGGCAGAGGTGATGGCAACCAGGAAAGCAGTCTTGAGTGTAAGAAGACGGAGAGTACAGTTATGAAGTGGCTCAAAAGGAGCGCACATCAGGTAAGTTAAAACCAGGTTAAAGTCCCACTGGGGCATCACGAAAGGAACAGGAGGGAACATATGAGTGATGCCCTTTAAGAATCTGTTAACAATCGGGGACTTGAACAAAAAAGCCTGATCAGGTAGCCTTAAGAACGCGGAAAGGGCAGAAAGGTAGCCCTTGATAGTGCCCAGAGCAGAGCCCTGCTGGGTAAGAGAAAGAAGGAAGAGGAGAAGATCAGAAAGGGGGGCAGAGAGTGGATCCACAGCCTTTGCTGTGCACCATGCCACAAATCTGTTCCACCTGCAGGCATATACAGACTTTGTGGAGGGACGCCGGGCTGCCAGAATGACATTACAGACTTCAGGAGGCAAGTCAAATGGCCTCAACTGGAATGGCTTCAGTGCAAGCCGGATCGCCCGCAGCTTCAGAAGGTTGATGTGGAGCCGGGACTCCGCCGGAGACCAGAGGCCTCTGATCTCCGCCTCTCCCTTGTGGCCCCCCCAACCCTGGAGGGACGCGTCCGTCACAACTACGTGCTCCGGTTGGGGTAGGGAGAGGGATCTGCCGCTGACCCAATCGCGGTCCGTGAGCCACCACTGCAACTGTCTTGCAGTGCCCTCCGAGATCAAGACATGGTTGGACAAGTTGCCCTGATGCTGGGCCCACTGAAACTTCAGGTCCCACTGCAGAGCCCGCATCCGCCTCCGGGCGTGATGCAGCAGAAGGATGCAGGAGGCCATCAGCCCCAGAAGCCGCAGCGTCAACCATACCGAGACTCGGGATAAAGGCTGAAAGATCGGAATCAGAGCCTGAATATCCCGAACCCCCTGTTCGGGAGGATAACCCTGAAACTGCGCCGAGTCCAGAACCGCTCCGATGAAGAGGAGCTTCTGAGAGGGACATAGGTGTGACTTCAGCACATTGATGGAGAACCCCAGCAGGTGCAGGAGGTCGGCCGTATTCTGGAGGTGGCTGACGACTGTCTGGGGCGAGCCCGCCTTCAACAACCAGTCGTCGAGGTAGGGGAAGACTGAAACCCCTAACCTGCGCAGATGAGCTGCGACCACCGCCATCACTTTCGTGAACACCCGTGGGGCGCTGGTAAGGCCGAAGGGGAGCACGGTAAACTGAAAGTGTCGTGGCCTACCGTGAACCGCAGGTAACGCCGGTGGGCCGGCAGGACGGGGATGTGAAAATAAGCGTCCTGCAAGTCCAACGCTACCATCCAGTCTCCAGGGTCTAGGGCAGCTAAGACCTGAGCCAATGTCAGCATCTTGAACTTCTCCTTCCGGAGGAAGCCGTTGACGTTCCGTAGGTTCAAGATAGGGCGTAGGCCCCCTTTGCCCTTCTTGGGTACCAGAAAGTAGTTGGAGTAACAACCACACCCTACTTCTGGCCCAGAAACGTGCTCGATGGCCCTCTTGGCCAAGAGGGCCGTAACTTCCTCTTGTAGAAGTCTCAAGTGATCTCCCGACACGCGGTGGTACTACGGTGGCATGGCTGGAGGGGACGCCTCGAAAGGGAGGGAGTAGCCCCTTCGGACGATTTGCAGCACCCACCTGTCCGAAGTGATAGTGCGCCAGTGGTGGTGGTGATGGCGAACCCTGCACCCCACTGGCATCACATGGGCCTGAAAGCACGGACTAGGAGGGTTTTGAGGCAGATGCTACAGGGGTAGGTGTGGACTGGCCTCGCCGTTTTCCCCGACCACCGCCACGGTGGTTTCCACGTCCGCCACTGCGCTGGATGGTAGTCTGCGGCCCGTGGCTGGCAGGACGTGTGGGGGCGCCCCTTTTCTTGGCCATGAAAGGAGCGAAAGGCAGCCGTTTGCTGGCACGGGCCGAGAGGCCCCAGGACTTGGCCGTAGCCCTGGAGTACTTAAAGCGCCTAAGCGCATGGTCTGCCTTGTCGCCAAAGAAGCGACGGCCATCGAACGGCATGTCCATAAGAGTGTTTTGGACATCAGCCGAGAAGTTTGCAGATCTCAACCAGGCGTGGCGACGAGTCACCACCGTCGTTGCCATCGCTCTGCCCAGTGAGTCAGTAGTGTCCAGCCCACACCGGATGGAATAACGCGACGCATCCCGACCCTCCACAAGGGCTTGGCTGAGTTAAGCCCGGACCTCCACCGGGCATTCTGGCAGCACGTCCACGACCGTGTCCCACAGAGAGTGGGTGTAGCGGCCCAAGAGGCATGCGGTGTTGACGGACCGCAACCCTAAACTCAGGGAGGAGAATACTTTCTTCCTGTATTGCTCGTACCTCTTGGATTCCCAGTCGGGGGGATCCGACGGGAATGCGGTCTGGGAATTAGAGGCCTGGATGACCAGGCTCTCGGGAGTGGGGTGGGTAGAGAGAAAGCAAGGGTCGTCCGGAGCCGGGCGGTGGCGCCTGGCCACGTTCCTATCCACAGGCTGACCTGTAGCGGGCTTGGACCAAGTGCCCAGAAGAACGTCTGATAAGGCCTCATTAAACTGCAGCAGAGGCTCGGCCGAGCTTGACTGCGGTTTAAGGACCTCAGTGAGGAGGTTAGTCCTCACGGCCGTGACGGGGAGCTCAAGGCCCAAGGCCTTGGCCACCCTCATCAGCACCACGCTATAAGCAGCCCCCTCCTCCGTAGCCACGCTAGGAGGGGAGACAAAACCAGTGTCGGGCGAAGTGTCCAGACCACTTGCCTCTCCAAGCTCTCCTGTCCAGTCCGCAGAAGACTGGCATTCACGTGCCAGAGGGTCCTCAGACCCCTCCCTATCCCCCTCGTCACCCATCGCCTGGTACTCAGGCTCAAAGGATGGGGCCGGGTCGTACAAGTAAAAATCTCCCATCGGCGTCGAATGCGGCACCACTCCAACGCCGGACCCGAATCGAGGGCAGGACCAGGGACGGCGTCGTCCTGGGACGGCACCGGGGCCGACACCCTTGGGGTCGGCGCCGGCGAGGTCGTGAGTTCGACCGGCGGCGACCCGGATCCGGAGCCAGATCCAGTGGGGCCCTGCGGCGTCGGGACCGAAGTCGCCGACTGCGCCGGGGCCGAAGCTCCCGACGGCGCCGGGGCGACAGCACCCGGCCCGCGTGGGGACCCAGTCGGGGCCGCTTGGCCCGAAGGCGCCGCGGAACCCGACGGAGGAGCGAGCGACCTCATGGCCATGAGGAAGTCATCAATCTCCCCCGGCGTCGCGTTCTGCCCAGGGACCGGCGGGTATTGAGGAGGCCGCGGCCCCTGCGGCTGCGGTGGAGCCGCGTGGGCGGTGTCGCCTGAACCCTCGGCCGCGTCGCGCGAGCATCTGGGGGGGGAGTCAGAAGAGCGATGGTGCCTCTTTGACTTCTTGTGCCTCTCACCTGAGGACTTCGAGCCCGAAGACCGATGATGACTCCCGGAACTGTGGTGACTCCGGCCCCGCGACCGGTCCCTCGACCTCCTTTCGGACCGGGACCTCGAGCGGCGCGGGGCAGACTGCTAAAGCTCGAGACGCTTTCCCGGATCCAGTCTGACGCCTGGGGTATTTTCTAAAGTAAGGAATCTATCACTAATGTGTCTCTTTCAGATTAACAGATAAATAGACTACTTATAGTTTTCGTACTAGAAAAAGTTGACAATTGTGTCTAGTAGCGTGCCTCAAGAGGAAAGTGGACTGGCCTTATAGCTTTGTTAAGTGTCCAAGTAAAGGTATTAGATCACCTTGTGTCCCTAGAGAGAATGTTACAGTACTGGATTGACATGTAACCATCAACAGCAATTTTTCACTTGTAACCACGAGTACAATTCAATTTAACTCACGGAACTAAATGTCTAGCTTCAAGAAGGCAAAGACAGACTGGAATATCATGTCTCTGGACACAGATTCAATATACAACAATAAATACTTACCTCTGGAAGTGTTATTTCTTTGAAGTAAACCATTCTACAAAAAAACTGTTCACTTTTTAATTCATGTTAATGCCTTCATTTGGTTTTGAATTATGCTGAAGTTAAATCAAAACGTATCAATTGAATTTGCATTGTAGAGTCAAAGTACTGTGGAGTCAGGGTGACCGGGGAAACAAATGATACCACTAAAAAAATTCAAAGGTATGAAGTACATGAAATGAATACCTGGTGCTGGCTAACTGAAAGAACATGTTGATTTCTTTTGCTAACCTTTGATTCTATTTCGATGAAAGCTGCACTTCCCTGAATTACATTTACTTATTTTATTAGTATGTCAAGAAATTAAACTGATATTGGATTAAACTAGGATCTGGGTCCATGAACAAACTAAAAAACATAACAATGTATAGTTTGCCTGGAGTTTAGATAATTTTATTCTGAATGTTTGTTGAGAAGGCACTTACAGAGGATGCATTCTGAGAATTGCTTGATTTAACTAAGCATGGCAATATGTGTAAAAATCATTAAACACACATCTTTTACACTGTACAAGTTTAGTAGATGTGACAATATTTGCATTACGACGTCATAAATAAGGTTGGTGTTTGGTTAAAAAAGGTTCCTAACATCTTCACTGAGCTGCCATAATTTATTTGAGTGTGTGCAGTATGGAAGAGCTAATGAAATACCTGCATTGACACTATTCCAGTCTAGCAGTTTGTGTGATCTTGTGTTACCCATAATTCCGACAAAAGCTGAGTTCAAAACAGCAAAATACATAAATTAAATGTGGAAAAGTGACAAACACCACACAAACAAGAACACAACTGACAACACTACAGCACAAGGTTTAAAGAGACAAACAACATTATTAATAAGAGGTTTACTAGCAAACACAAGAAAGTAGGTGCATGCAACAGCAATTTGTAAACATTATTCAACAGTAACTACAATAGTGTTAATTCAAGGACTTCATCACATTACTCTTGAGTGCCAAGTATATGCTGTGCCCTCTAAAACATCTCATCTCTATTTAGACCTCAGTATGCCTCTTTCCCAGTTAAAAAGCATTGGAGTGGAAAGGACATAGATAATAGCCACTGTAATTTCAAAAGGAAAAGGTACATGGATGAAGAGTACCAAAATTGTTATAGTAAGTTATTGTGTCCCAACAACTTACCCTCTTTTCAAATGCCTTGAAATGTCCAACTTTTAGAAAAGTATATGCATGTCAATGTTTAGCTTTAAACAAAACAGATTACAAGGAACAGTTTGAACACATTGGATTCCAATTCCAGAGCACTGGTGCCAATTGAAATCCAGAGAATAATGTTAACACAATACAAAAAATAAAAGAAATAGTTCATGCCCCTTCAGTTCAGTTTCCGGATAGGAACTGATGTTCATATATTTAGCCTAAACAGAGATATGTAATACATGATTACTGGGGGCTAGACAAGGATGGATGCATGAGGGTATTCCAATCTTGGTCTATCTGATGAAAAGTCAAAACTGAGGCCTTGGTCCATCTAAATTGTAAAGGGTATCGGTGAAACCTGAGGGTTTCTGGAGTGAAAGAAGGAATATAGGGTTGTTACAAATTCAATTTCAGTAAGAACAGTGAAGTTATAAGTGAGATGGATACATTGAGGGGGTTGAAAAGGAAGAAGATACAAACAATGAGGAAAATCTTGATATTGCTTTTTGAGAAACAAGTCTGTAGTAAAGGAACTAAATCCAAAACTACAGATCTAATACAATTGGAGAATGGGACTGTCGATCTCAGAGTAGTACAAAGAGTGGTAAGTGCAATGTTCAAAGGTATGGGAACAGCAAGCTGGTGTAATGAGGACTCTGTTGGCCAAGTGCGCTTGTTCCCAGTTTGCTAATTAGGGGCAGGTTGTTTTTTACAAAACAAAGCCACCGTTTTTTATGAAAAATGAGAGGTAGAGGTGGCATTTTACTGTTAAGTAACATCACAATAAGAGAATAAGTCAAACGCCGAGATTTTGATCTGATTCAATAAATACTTTGTGAAGGAAAATAATCTAATACGAAAGCAGGTGCAGTCTCCTGCCCAAATCCTCAAGGAAAAATATTACACTTTAAAAGATACATTTATGGTTTCAAAATAAAAGACTGGGTACATTAACAATTAATGAACTTCTAAATACCTCAAGGGCAGCCTGAAAGTCAGCACTCAAGGCTAAACATTAGGCGCGATTTAATTCTTTTTTTTTTTATCGTTATTTATGCATATGAATACATACAATCAACCCCTCCAACTACCAACAACAGATAATGCATGTTAGTGAGTAGGAGTATCAAATCACATATCCCCAGTGGAGGAGTAGCAAGCACATCACAGAACAAATATCATATGTGCCAAGTCGGCATACAGATCATGGACATCAATATCCCCAAAAAACCCCACTAGGCAATGTCAGTTCTCCTACTCAATTATTTGTTGTGTATCATCACGTCTCCAGTTCACCCAGGTTGGAGTCCATATCTGGGTCTTATGTTCATGGAGAGTCAGGCATTGCCCCCAGGCTGCCAAGTCCTCTGCGACCCTATCATCTGAGCGAGAAAGTCTCATGTGTTGTTCCTCTGCAACTCTCCACTATAGAACATCCTTAATCCATAAGACCTCACTATGGATCCGGGACCCCATTCACCAAATAGTTGTTCATCGTTTATCAAGCAGTAGTGCTAACCCACTTTGTCTTAGACGTTGTGGAGGGGAGGGGTCATTTTACCACATTTTGTGGTCCTGTCCGAAAATCCACTCATATTAGGATGCCGTAGTAGCATGTATGTCTGAAATATGTGGGGAGAAACTTCTGCTCGCACACCAATAGTGTCTTCTCGATGTCTGGGAGGCCACCTTGGACGAGCGGACCAAAATTAGGTTACCCTAGGCCTGATGCTTGAAAAATGCAACACAGCGTGGAACTGGGGGGCGGAAGCTCCACCAATCCTTCGAGATTGAAAGAAGACATGGATTGGAGGATGGTGGCAGAAAAATCAATATATGTGAACAGAGGATGGTCCGGGAAATGATGGAAAGTGTGGGACAGATTCAATATGATTGGTATGGTGCAACTCTACATTGTCATTGTGTTATATAAGACTGTGATGTATTGTTTTTACGGCCTCAAGTTAATATAAAAATATATTAAAACATTTTTTTTAAAGGTTGTCGTCTGAATGCCACACTATGATAGTAGCCCTGGGGTGCCAGCACAGATAAATCCGCAGCAATGCTAATCAATTGATTCAGGACTATCATGCCTTCATTCATGATTTTGATGAAGTCTTCTCTGTTGTCTCCTGAGAATTCTTCATCAAACTGCTGCAGGGAGTCTCATAAGGATCTGTCATGTCTGCCTTGCAGGGCCGATGCACTTGTCGCTTTCATGGCTTTGGCCGCTGTACCACGTACATTACGTCCCACTGACTCTAGTTTTCTACTTCTTTGTCTGGTGGAGCTGTGGATGAAGGAGTAGTCAAATTTACTTTCCGTGCAGCCAAACCAACAACTGAAGCCTAGACAGAGCTGCTTTGGCTGCAGTTGGCATAAGGAAAAGTTCCATGGCTGGTTTTAATAAACCTGGAACTAGGAGTAGAAGGGATCCTGATGTTGCACGTTAGTGAAGAGTCTAAAAAATCACCAATGTGTGAACAGGTAATGAAAGGTTCAGTTTTGCAGCCCCTTGTACAAGCACCTTTTCAAACATGATGTCATCAACTGGCGGGACCCTTGGCTGGGGAGAATCCATCAGTGTCAGTATCTTTCACTATTGAAGGAAGAGGTGGAATCACATTACTTCTGTCTTCATGGGTGACTTAGATCTGGATCGCGACCTAGGACGATGTATTTGAGTGTGCCGAGAAGAGCAGCTTGATGAGGAGTGCACTGGAGTGCCTACAATGACGACTGAGTCTCAAAGGCACTTGTGTTCGCGATCCATGGCGAGATCTGGACTAATGACACCTTGATCTCAGAGAGGAAGCTACCGTGCTTGCCAGAGAAAGAGACCCTCCCCCCCCCCCCCCCCCACCCCCTAAAGGTGTCTCTGTCTGAAGTAGTGGTGGAGGTGAAAGCTGTTCAGTGAAGGTGTTGACAAAACATTCTGAAAGAACGTTTTGAGGGAAAAGGCAAAAACCCCCAATCTCAGTGCTCCAAGATCCTGCCACCAGGAGCCTCAAAAAATAACTTAAGCAACTGTCACCTACTGGGCATGATGGGATACTAGTGGAAAATGAGCTCTTAAAGGCAGAGTCTCTTTCCATATCTGCGGAGCTGCAACTTAAAAGTTTACATTATCCTCTTCTGTCTTCCCCATTTTCCTTTAAAGAAAGGTCTGTGACTAGAATTTATAAGGACAAATACAGCTCCTGATAATTTTTTCCTACCCTTAATTACACATTAACCCCTTCTGAAACGCAAATTAAAGCAATTGGCCAATATAGCCTCATTTATAGGCTGAATAACATTTTAATAAATGGTGTGCTTATTCTGGCCTTATAAAAGAAAGGTTAACATCGACACTTAAGAATATATATTGTTAATAAGTTCTCCGGGATCCTCGCACGTGGGCTGGACTATTCAGTGCTTATAATTATCAATGGAGGTCCCAGGAGAGAGAACTTGTTTTTCATTTTACATGTTGGTATTGAGATTTTATAAAACAGCAACCAGGTCAATACATACTAAATGTAATGTTCAAACATGACAGCACCTACTGAGCTATCATCTGATCAAACTTTATTGTTTTCTGATATCAATTACTGTTAACCTTTGTAAGAAATTGCAGTATTAGTTTAGCGGGGTAAGTACCAATCTCAGGAAATAATCACAATCCTTGTCAAGGTGAACCCTCAATTTCACTAAATTAATCTGAACTCAACCCTTCTACTCCAGTCTCACATATCCACAGATCAAATTCATTTCATATTTCCCTATACTAATTCATCACTAATACTGTTGCTTAGATTCCGGAGTAGCATTCAACTCGCCGAAAAGAGTTTTGGTGCTTACACACGGGTAATAACCATTCTATAAAAGCAATTACAACAGGAGGTCAGCATTATGATCCTTGGAGTACACTCCTTTGTCCTGGGTAGAAGAGTGAGACCAGGACCAATCTTCTAGGCTCTTCTCAGTTTTCACACAACAGCCTCAGCCCTCTTCTGATCTTCCACCAATCCAAGAGTGTTCTGAAGTGGGTACATGGAAGTGCCATATTTAGGCATGGCATGAACTGTACCCACTCAAGAGTATTTTCAAGGTGCCCAAAATCTTTGGCTACACTAAACTAGGGCTCTGACGGCTGGTGTGTGTGGAGCGTGTTCTGGTAATCCTAGTGACCTTTCACATATATCACCAAATCCAGGATTTTAAGTAAGTCCCTATACTCCCAAGAAACTCGGAGACCACAGTCTTGTAGAATAAAGCAGAGTATTCAGCAATCAGACAAGAATTGTTTTGGCATTCATTGTGCTTCCTTTGAAGCACGCCCTAAGTGTTACCTGGCTAACCCCAGCAGACCGATCAAGCAGGATGAGACATTCAAGCAGGAGTACTCACAGCCCCACTCAGCATATACTGTTAGGGTCATCTCTCCCATTCAGGTCAGTCTATTGTTTGCAACTGGGAGGCATCTCAGATCAATTCATGCCTATTCAAACGCTAATTATGTCTGGCAAAAGTTAGGGAACACAAACAAAGGGGCCACCAGAGACTTTAGGTAGAGGAAAGGCAACTTTCTAAAAGCGTCTTTTCCGTAACAGTTACAATCATATTTGTTACCACTAAATTGGATTTGAAATAACTATTAAAGTATTTGTATTATATTTCTAGCTGCTTCCAAAACGAAATTAGCAATATGCCATTATTATATGTAATATTGTAACCCAGTATTTTCCTATGGGCAGCCTTGCTACAGTGAAAATAGCATTTAAGGCGTTTCCACACCCAGGCCATGTGTGACACTTATATGCTCAGCTTTCAAATACCATACACCCTGCCTTATTTATTTATTAAGAAGTTTTATATAGCGCTGGCCAGACCCGAGGGTATCGGAGCGCTTTAGAACAGATTTAAAGCAGAAATCACATAAGAAAGCATAGGTAAACATAAATGTTCGAAAGACCCAGTGTGCTGTGCGTCATTGAGGTAGGGAAGTCCTGAGGTAGCCTCAATGACTGCGCAATGTCTTTGGCGAAACCTCATTCCGGGAGGCAGGAACGATGAGGGGGTCGGCGAGAGGGGAAGAGGTAGGTAGTGGTGGGACATTGTCAAGAGGCTGTAAAGTGCAGGAAGAGGTAGGTTGTGGTGGAACATTGTCATGTGGCTACAGAGTGCAGGAAGAGGTAGGTTTTGGTGGAACAATGTCAAGGGGCTGCAGAGTGCAGGCTTGTGTGTTTTGGCTGCAGTTCTCAGTTTGGTAAGGCACGGTTGAGGTAGAGGTCCTTTAGGAGTCTTTTGAATTTTATAAAGGAAGGGATAGTCCTGATATCGGCTGGGATGGAGTTCCAGATTTTGTGTGCGTTTCCAGCGAAGGATCGTGCAGCAGTTTTTTGTTTGCCTGTTTTCATAGGGATGAGTAACAGGGTGTTGGAGCTCCTGAGGTTTCTTGTCTGGCCGTCTTTCTTTAGTTTGGACGCCAGGTATTCCGGTTTTCCTGTGTGCAAGGCTTTGCGCGTGAGGCAAGCTGTTCTACAGTTGGCACGCATTTCAACTGGGAGTCATTTTAGTTCTCTGAGTGTGGGTGATAAGTGGTCATATTTCTCAACTTCAGTGACCATTCTGGCAGCTGCATTGAGAGTTTTTTAGGGGAGCCAGGTGGGATTGAGCTGTACCAGTGAGGACTGCGCTCCCGTAGTCGAGTCTAGATAGCACCAGTGATTGGGTGGCTTGTTTGAGGTCCTTCGACGGGATGAAGGGCTTAATTTTGTTGAGAAGCTTCAGATTGAGGAAGGCACTCTTCGCGGAGATCTTAGTGTGTTTGGTCATATTCAGTTTTGGGTCTGGAGTGATTCCTAATGATTTTACTGAGTTAGCCAGGGTAAGATTACCGTTGAGAGCATTGATTGCTTTTAGCCACTCTACGATTTGAGGGTCTTCTTCTTTGTTGGAGATGAGGAAGATTTTGCTTTTGTCTTCATTGAGTTTAAGGTGGTTTGTTGATAGCCAGTGTTGAACTTCTCTAAGAGTGTTATTGAGTCTTAGATTGTTGTTAATGGAGGAGGTTTCCAAGTAGATCAGGGTGTCATCTGCATATAGGTGGAAGGGAATTTTGGCTTTTTTTGAGCAGGGGATGAGGGGTTCCATGTATATGTTGAACAGTTGAAGGGAGAGCACTGAGCCTTGCGGGACACCTCTGCGGGACACCTCTGCAGACTTAAAGGTTTTGATTTTCATCCTTTGGGAGCGGTTTTGTAAGAAGGAGGAGAACCATTGTAGGACCACCTCGTCCACACCTACTCTGTCTTGGAGAGCCTTGATGAGTAGATTGTGATCAACCATGTCAAAGGCTGCCTATAGGTCCAGGAGGATGAGTAGGCAGCATTGGTCAGTATCTAGAGACTTGTGGAGGTTATCCACGATGTTAAGGCTCACTGTTTCGGTGCTTCAGCCTTTTCTGAAGCCCGATTGGAGGGGATCTAGCAGGTTGATATTGTCCATGTGCTGAGTCAATTGTAGGAGAAAGCACTTTTCAAGGATTTTGTATAGGAAGGGGCGATTGGAAACAGGTCTGAAGTTGTTCAAATCGTTGGTGTCTAGGCCTGGCTTTTTCAATAGTGGCATGACTTTGCCGACTTTGAGGCGGTCAGGTATGATGCCGGTTTTGAAGGAGTTGTTTATGATTTCGCACCAGAGTGGGGCAAGGGAGAGTTTCAGCTTTTTGGTCAAATGGGTGGGTACACAATTGAGTATGTGGGATGCCGGCTTGGAGGAGGAGATATTTAACAACAAGGGGTGGTGATGGACAGAGTTTCTGAATTAAGCAGAATACTCTCACCCAGTCAAGAGATCAGGGCTAGATCCAACACCGTTTTTTAGCTCACTGCACCATCCCAGTTCAGAACCTGGCTATATGCAAATTAGTCTGTTCCTGTCCCAGTACATGATGGGAACAGGGCAAACCAAACTACCAAGCCAATTCTTACACTGGGAAGGAAACAAGCTTCCGGGGACCGGTTTCTGGCATTTCAGCCGTCGTCGGCCCGGCTTGCTTGAATCCTGATGGTGCAATGAGCAAGGGACTCACATCTGAGTATACCCTTCCACGCTTATGGTGGACAAAATGCATACATTTTTCTACACTCAATGCTAAGATATATGTTACACTGCCATCATATGTCTTAAAATGGTATTCACGTTTCATTTTACAGTTATTGATGAAACGTTTTCTTTTGTAAAAGAATACTTTACAGTTATTATCTGGTTCGACAGCATGTCTTCTTTGATAATTGTGTTCTCTTGTTGTTTTTCTGGCATTGGGTATGGGTTATTAGTTCCATTAGCCACTATTTCAATTGCAAAGTGGGTTTCTGTTCCATCTCCTCATGTAAGAGGTATTTAGGTATTATATGCTGGGTGTTTAGTTTACAGTGTACTTATTTTACTTAAAATGTTTATTTTAAAAGTGTGGTCAGCATAAAGATGAGTTTTTCTTAGTCCCGTTTCCTTTTAGAAACATGTTGGGAGAGGGTTTTAAGTCCCATCATCCCTGTATGCCAGTTGGCATTATGTATAAGTTGTTACTTTTTTTAAGATGTGGGTTATGAGTCCCATACCTTGGGAGTGGGTTGTTAGTCCCATTTACCCTTGGCTTACGCAAGTTTTGTTTTTTAAAGTTAAATGATCATTTTGGTGAGGGGGTTTTAGTCCCACCTTGGTTTTTTAAGGGGTGTCAGTCCTACCTGAACAGTGCTATACTAGAGTTTGAGGGGGGTTTTAGTCCCACCTTGGTTTTTAGGGGGTGTCAGTCCCACCTGAACAGTGTTATACTAGGGTTTGAGTCCCATAGTGTCCCTTAAAAGAGGGGTGGCGTTTTGTTACGTCACAGTCTTCTCATGTGAGAAGCATTTTTTTTGGGTTTGGTTCGCCCATTGCAGTTGTTGTCTTAGTTTTTGGTTATCATATTTGAGCTAAAAAATTACGCCTTGTTTATTTTAAATTGTTCGTTATTAAAGGAGGAGGATGGATAAGTGTTTATCTTTTTGCTTTCTTCCTTCTTTAATAATGTGGATCACTGTTTTCCCTCTTGTGGTGCTTTTTATTATTCATCCCTGGGTTACAGTTTTCTTAAAAGTTTGTATATTTCATGTGCATAGTTTTCCCCTTCTTAGTTATTTGCTCTTTTTGTTTTCCGTTATTAAAGGGAGAGGATAATGTAGTATCCTCATGTTATTTCTATGTACCTGCATCTAGCTGCTCAGCCCTGTGTGAGAGTTCTCTCTGGAATCTTGGTGTGGTGGAATGTTGGACGCATGAGAGACACAGTTGAACACACACAAAGCCAATAGCTTACACTTTCCTAATGCGAGTCCTATTGGCTATGGCAATGCTTGTTGGTAGCAAGCAAGGTCAGTGCTGTTGTGGTGCTGAGTGATGATGTGGTTGGGCGGAGTGATGTAGTGGTGTCCCAGAGTGATATGGTGGTGTCCTAGACTGATGTGGTGGTGTCCCAGAGTGATGTGGTGGTGTCCCCGAGTTATGTGGTGGTGTCCCCGAGTTATGTGGTGGTGTCCCCGAGTGATGTGGTGGTGTCCCCGAGTGATGTGGTGGTGTCCCCGAGTGATGTGGTGGTGTCCCCGAGTGATGTGGTGGTGTCCCCGAGTGATGTGGTGGTGTCCTCGAGTGTTGTGGTGGTGTTCCTTAGTGATGTGGTGGTGTCCCCGAGTGATGTGGTGGTGTCCCTGAGTGATGTGGTGGTGTCCCTGAGTGATGTGGTGGTGTCCCTCAGTGATGTGGTGGTGGTGTCCCTCAGTGATGTGGTGGTGGTGTCCCTCAGTGATGTGGTGGTGGTGTCCCTCAGTGATGTGGTGGTGGTGTCCCTCAGTGATGTGGTGGTGTCCCTGAGTGATGTGGTGGTGTCCCTGAGTGATGTGGTGGTGCCTCTGAGTGGTGATCCTGAGTGATGTGGTGGTATCCCTGAGTGATGTGGTGGTGTTCCTGAGTGATGTGGTGTGCGAGGGTGAGGGTGTGTGGGGGGTGAGGGTGAGAGGGTTGTGAGGGTGAGGGGTGTGAGGATGTGAGGGGGTGAGGGTGAGTGAGGGTGAGTGAGGGGGTGTGAGGATGAGTGAGGGTGTGTGAGGGGGTGTGAGGGTGAGGGGGGGTGAGGGTGAGGGAGGGTGAGGGTGATGGGGGTGGGGGTGGGGGTGAGGGTGTGTGAGGGTGAGGGGGTGTGAGGGGGTGTGAGGGTGAGGGGGTGTGAAGGTGAGGGGGTGAGGGGGTGTGAGGGTGAGGGGGTGTGAGGGTGAGGGGGTGTGAGGGTGAGGGGGTGTGGGGGTGCGAGGGTGAGAGGGTGAGTGAGGGTGAGAGGGTTGTGAGGGTGAGAGGGTTGTGAGGGTGAGAGGGGTGTGAGGTTGAGGAGGGTGAGGGGGGTGAGGGGGTGAGGAGGGGGGTGAGGGTGAGGAGGGGGGTGAGGGTGAGGGGGGTGAGAGGGTGTGGGGGGTGAGGGGGTGAGTGAGGGTGAGAGGGTTGTGAGGGTGAGAGTGTTGTGAGGGTGTGAGGGCGGGTGAGTGAGGGTGTGTGAGGGTGAGAGGGTGAAGAGGTGTGAGGGTCCGAAGTAAATGGTGGCAGAGCAGACATCATAAGACATAGAGAAGAGACTGCGTGGTGACTGCGTTGGTCAGTTTCATAATCAGGAGGGGCAGAGTCAGTACAGTCTGCGAGGGATCAACGTGTCTACAGGCAAAGCATAGCGGATGTAGCATTGCAGCTAGCAAGTCGAGTGTTTTCAAGCTGGGTGTCCCTCGAGAGATGGCAACACAGCAACAGCATTTGAGGAGCAAGGCTACTGTAAACAAGCACGGTAGGCTTTCATTTTCGTCCAGAAACAAGCTCTCCGCATTTCGGTGGGGAGGGGGCAATGATGGTGGTGAGCGGCAGCCTTTGAAGTCTGATGCCGAGGCACAGACAAATGGTGGTGTGCGATGTGCACGCGGGGGGCGGGGGAGCGGCAGCCTTTGAAGTCTGATGCCGAGGCACAGACAAATGGTGGTGTGTTATGTGGCTGGCGGTGGTGTGCATTCACATAGATCACATGAACTGTATGCGATCCGCAGCCGTTTTGGTAGACTGTTCTTTTCCGCTTACTATAATCTCGCTGGAGCAATGCGCAAGCGCATTGGATCAGGCGAGACCTTAAAACACTAAAGTGGCCCTGCTCAAAATAGAGAAAAAAATGGAACAGTATTAAAAACTCGAAGTGGGAGTCCTTGGGGCAAACACCAAGACTAAACATAGGGGGAAACCCCTTTCCATAGGGATTTGGAAGAAAATGGGAATCTCCTAACCAGCCCAGCTGGAGGTGGGAGGGAACCTCACAACATTAAACATGCTAAAAGAGAAACATAACCTACCAAACATAGAACTTTACAGTTTCCTAAAAATCAGAACAGCTCTGACAAAGGCAAATTTAGCACAACACAACCCGTCAATCATACAATACATGACAAGGCTCAACAGAGTAGGACACCAAGTCTCTCACCTCTACAAGCTCCTTTGCCCTAGCGCCACCACAATCAATAATAAGCCAGCAGAATACTGGACAAAACAGCATGACACCACACTAAACGGACACGAATTGGAGACCCTCTGGGCCTCCCTCCTCAAGGAACAAGATCACCCCAGCACTGTCCCAGACAAAATTCTGGCTACTACACAGATCCTACAGGACCCCGGCACGACTTGCAACACTAGGCCTCAGGGAAATCAACCTATGTTGGAACTGCAAGACCGAGAAGGGAAACCTGGCACACCTCATCTTCTACTGCCCTAAAGTTAGAAGGTTTTGGGGGAAAGTATTCAGTTTTATAGAAAAAATGCTGGGATGCACTCTAAAACCAGAATTTTCCACCCTTGCCACGGCATTTATAACCACTGACCTAGAATTGCAACAGGAAAAGAGACCTACTAGACCACCTTCTGACCGCTGGAGTAAAAATGGTAGTCTCCAAATGGAAGGAGACATCCATGGCGACATTCAAGGAGTGGCTGAACTGGGTAACGTACCTAAGAGGTGCAGACAGCATTGCACTGCAGAACTCACCCTGGAGACCAGCAACCAGGGGAATGTGGGCATCACTGGATGACTACTTGGACCCCTACAAACCCCCGTGAGTACAACAGAAGAAGGGCGTCTGCCCACAAAACTCTCTCCTGCAGGCCAAAGTAGACCACAAGCGTCAACTTCTCCTTGTGCACTACCCTCTTTCTTCTCTTCTCGTTCCTCTTCTCTTCTGTGACTTTACTCTCCCACTCAAATTCACTCTTTTTGTAAGACAGTGGAAAGGGGAGCAGCCGAACATATAGACCACTCACCTGTATCATTGGCAAACTAAGCCAGTTTGCGCTGCTACCCCCAAAGGAGAAGCGATGACAATTGTATATTTAAAAAAAATCTTAATAAAATACTTTGAAATTAAAAAAAAGTAGTCAACACTTTGTATTATGTACAAAAATAATTTGAAAGATAGTACATATAGCTGCACATTAAAGACCAAGGACACTTCTCTATGTTCAAATAGTTATTAAATAAATAAGAGAACATTTGAACAAAACATAATCTTATCTCAATAGGCTCCAGATAGCACCCACATAACCAATATGTACATCTTTCAATAAAATATAGCTAGTCTTAAGTATATTCAGAATCCTGGGTAAATCGCATATGTCGCTATGCACAATTAAATGTACGTAATTTACAAATATATTTACAAAAAACTTGAAAATATACATAGTCAGCCCACTTTTTCTAGACTTTACTGGTATCCTAGAGAATTAATCATTAGGACTAACTTAGCAATCAAGGGGGGCGTGGCTTGGAAACATGGATGCACAGACGTGTTCTGAAAGAGCTCCATCCGACGGCCTAAACTTCGGAAACATCCTGTGGAATCCTGGCTCCCAAACATACACGAAATGACCTCCCTAAACCTGGAGGGCCCCCTGAGGTGCCACTATCACTGGGGTGTGACGTGGACTCCAGAGGCAGCGACGCTGGTGCTTCGAGCCTGGAGGTACCCCGGCGCCATTTTGCCTCTGCTGAGACGGGACCCGGGAGGCACTGGACATGGAGAGATTTCGGCTCCCGGCCACGCGGGGAAATTGATAGCTGCGTCCTGGCGGCGGAAAGGAGGACCTGGAGGGGGGAGTCGTGCTCCCAGATTGCCCGTGCTGCCTACGGAGGGGTCCACAACCTTCCAATTTGCAGAGGTGAGCTGAGCAGCTGGAACCTTGCTGGGCCTCCGCTGCATAGTCGGGGGTGCAGCCTGGCCCAACAGAGACCAGGTCTGTCCGGGAGGCTTGAGAGTAATCTCGCACCCTGGTGTTATCTGCTCCCTTGCACAGCACTACATGAATATCCACACTGGCAACTCGGACCGGACTAGAGCAGGCCATGGCCCTCGATATGGTGTCCAGCTGTTGGAGCGTTTGAGGGAGGGGGGTGGAGATATGGGGCGGTGGGTGTGGTTCCTTCTAGCACTTGTATGCAATATTGATCTATACTGCTGCTCGTGGGTGGGGGATGGGTTAACCACAGTTTGGTACTTCGATTTGGTTTGCGTCTTGGGGTAGTTCTAGGGTCACAAAAGGTCACGCCATGATCCTGGAAGAGACAGGGAAATGCACTGGCATGGGAGGGGCTCCTATCACGCATACACAGATACACCGTTATGGCAGCTCCAAAGTTACAATTCCTTAACAGGAATGTCAGGGGAATGGCGGCTTTTGATAAGCGCCGCAGGGTGCATGGCATTTTGAGGAGATATAGGGTCACAATTGCTGGACTGCAAGAGACACATATATGGGGGAATTCGATAACAAGCCTGCGTAAACGTTGGAGAGGACAGATATACGCCACTTCATACTCTAGCTTTGCATGGGGGCACTAGTGTGGGTGGCACCAGGTACTCCATTCCAGCACGTCCATCATGTTTTGGATCCCGAGGGGTCGGTACATCATACTGTTTGGGAGATTTGTGCATAATTAATGTCTCTGCACCTAATTTGAACTGCCCTGATTTTTATCCGGCAGTCTTGAAAGCGGCAACGCTGTATATGGGAGCCGAGATCCTCCTGTTTGGAGACTTTAATTGTATATCCGATGGACACCTGGACAGAGAGCCTCCTAGAGACCACACTAAACCACGTATGACAAGCTGCCTCATGGGCATTATACGGGGGATGCAATTAAGGGATGAATGAAGAGCGCATAACCCTGCCAAAAAAGAGTTCTCTTGCTTTATCCCAGCAGCTAACACCTTCTCCCAAATTGATCGCTGCCTTTCGGCCATAACGGAGGACAATTCTTACTTGCCACGTTACATATCCGACCATGCGCCACTACTACTGACTCTGCTCAGCGGGCTGGGACGGCTGTCCATCCCGCTTTGGCGGCACTGCCGTGAAGGAAGCCCTACAGCATTACTTCACTGAGAACTGGGGGTCCACAGACACTAGATCCAATGAATGGGAGGCTATGAAAATTGTTATCTGGGGGTTTGCACAAGAACCCTTCACAGGGTCCAACAGCAATTGCACGCCGATATTGATACCTTAGAAAAGAGACTAAAGACCCTAGAGAACACACTTCATAAAACACCGACTGACAGGGTGGAGTGGGCACGGGTTCGGGGGCAGTGACTTGAGGCTTGGTCCTGGCTAGAAAAACACCAATACACTACTTATAGGTAGAGGCTCTATATGGGGGGCAACAGGTATGGAGCACTACTGTCAAGACTGATTCGTATGGAGACGGAACAGAAGAACAAGTTACTTACCTTCGGTAACGCTTTTTCTGGTAGATACAATATCTGCCTGTGGATTCCTCACCTTGTGAATATCCCCCTGCATCAGCAGCATTCGGAAATTCTTTTTGTAGCTTCGCGCCGACGTGGACGACGTCACAGAGGCACGGCATTGCGCGCGACTCCGCTGACGTCACCGACAACATAATAGGCCCACGCCGGCGTGATGACATCAGTTCCGCCCTTTTTTCCGTGCCTTCGAGGCACACGGACGGACCGATGACAGCAGAAATATAGACAGTATACACAGTACACAAATGTCAAGATAACACACATCGTGTGAAACCAATGCAGGAAATTAAAACATAATAAACATTTCCTTTGACAATAAAAATACATACAATACAACAACTCAAGTATAGAAGAGTGGACAACGGGGAGGCGGGTGGGTCAGTGAGGAATCCATAGGCAGATATTGTATCTACCAGAAAAAGCGTTACCGAAGGTAAGTAACTGGTTCTTCTGATAGATACATCTGCCAGTGGATTCCTCACCTTGTGAATAGAGTCCCACAGCAGTCCCCACTCCCGGAGGGGGGTGTCCACTCTCCTATACCAGAAAATCCTGGAGGACAGCGCGCGCAAAGTGGCCCTCCCTCCTCACTTCGGTATCCAAGCAGTAATGCTTCCCGAAAGTGTGGAGGGAGGCCCAAGTCGGCGCTCTACACATGTCCTCAACAGGAACACCCCTAGACAAAGCAGATGTTGATGACTTTGCTCTAGTAGAGTGAGCTCTTATACCCTCTGGAGGGTCCTTACCCGCCAGGGCGTAGCAGATCTTAATGCAGAGGATAATCCACCTCGAGAGCGTGCGCTTGTGCACCGCCTTCCCCTTCTTGCAGCCAGCAAAACTAACAAACAGCTGGTCATCCAACCTGAACTCTCGTGTCCTGTCCAGGTAAAAGCTCACCGCCCTCTTAGGGTCCAAGCAGTGTAGTCTCTCCTCCTGCTTGGAAGGGTGAGGGGGAGGATAAAAGGTAGGGAGGGTAATGGACTGCCCTAGATGGAAAGGAGTTACCACCTTAGGCAGAAAAGCAGCCCTGGTCCTGAGAACCATTCATTCAGCATGAATGGATAAAAATGGGGGCTTTGAACTAAGAGCTTAAAGCTCACTTACCTCCTTACCGAGGTAATTGCCACCAGAAAAATAGTCTTGAAAGACAAAAGTTTCAAGGGACATGTGTGTAAAGGTTCAAAAGGAGAACCCCTCAAGAACGTAAGAACAAGGTTCAAGTCCCATTGAGGCACAATAAAAGCTATAGGAGGAAATTTATTGGTAAGGCCCTTAATGAAACGTAACACAATAGGAGATTTAAACAAAGAGGGCTGGTCCGGCAAACAAAGGAAAGACGATAAGGCCGACAAATAACCTTTGATAGTTGTCACCACAAAACCCTGCTGAGCCAAGGAAAGTGCAAATTGAAGTATATTGGACAAACGAGCCCTTAAAGGGTCAACGGACTTCTCCCCACACCAAGCAACAAATTTAGACCATCTATAAGAATAAATGGACTTGGTGATGTCACGACTGGCCGATAAGATGACATCCACCACATCGTGCGGGAGAGAAAAGGAAATCAGGTTGCCCCTCTCAATCTCCAGGCATGATGGTGTAAGGTCTGGAGGTGGGGGTGTAGAACCTGCCCCTCCATCTGGGAGAGGAGATCTGCCCTGTGAGGGAGACGGAGCGGCGGGCACGAGGAGAGGTGGAGAAGATCCGTGTACCACAGCCTTCTTGGCCAATCCGGGGCGATCAATATGACTTGGGCCCGGTCTTGGCGTATCTTCCTCAGAACCCGAGGAATCAAAGGTATGGGAGGAAACGCGTAAAGGAGTTGCGAGTCCCAACTCAACTGAAACGAGTCCCCCAAGGCTCCCTGCATTGGAAACTGGAGGCTGCAGAAGTAAGGGCAGTGAGCATACTCGCGAGTGGCAAACAGGTCCACCTGAGGAGTCCCCCACGTCCGAAAGACGTGACGAACTTCCTCTGGATGAAGCCTCCACTCGTGGTCGGCGGAGAACTGCCGACTGAGACTGTCTGCACGAACGTTCAGAACTCCGGCCAGATGATTTGCCATCAGACAAATCTGATGGTCCTGAACCCAGGACCAGAGACGCAGAGCCTCTCTGCAGAGACACTGCGACCCCACTCCTCCCTGCTTGTTGACATACCACATTGCGGTCGTGTTGTCCGTCAGGACCTGAACTGACTGACCGGGAAGGGAAGGGAGGAAGGCCTTGAGCGCCAGACGTATCGCCAGCAATTCCAGAAGGTTGATGTGAAGCAACCTTTCCTCTGGAGACCAAGGACCCTTGATCTCCAGGTCCCCCAGATGAGCACCCCACCCTAGAGTGGATGCATCCGTTATCACTGTGGACACCGATGGAGGAAGTTGAAAAGGCTTTCCTTGAGACAGATTGCCTTCCACGCTCCACCAAGACAGATACGCTGCAGTTTCTCTCGAGATCCTCACTGACTCCCTGAGATCTCCGCCGTGCTGATACCACTGCCTGCGGAGACACCACTGGAGTGCCCTCATGTGCCAGCGTGCATGGTTGACCAACAGAATGCAAGACACCATCAGACCGAGCAGGCGAAGGACCTTCAGGACTGGAACAACCGCTCCATTGAAAAATAAAGGAATAATTTCCTGTATGTCGCAAATCCTTTGAGGAGGAGGGAATGCACGACACACAGTAGTGTCCAGTACCGCACCTATGAACAGGTTGCGCTGGGAGGGCACCAGGTGAGATTTGGGTACATTTATCGAAAAACCCAACCTGTGCAACAACTGAGTTGTCTCTTGCAGATGATGGAGCACTATCTCTAGAGACTCTGCTTTGATCAGCCAATCGTCCAGATACGGGAATACAGGTATCACCGACCTTCTGAGATGTGCTGCCACCACAGCCATCACCTTGGTGAAGACTTGAGGCGCAGTAGTAAGACCAAACGGAAGGACCGCAAACTGGTAGTGTTGCGATCCAACCGTGAAACGGATATACTTTCTGTGCGACTTCAGGATTGGGATATGAAAATACGCATCCTGCAAGTCGATCGACACCATCCAGTCTTCTTCCAGCAGCGCTTGAAGAACCTGTGCAAGGGTGAGCATCTTGAACTTCTCCTGCTTCAGTTAAAGGTTCAAGATCCTGAGATGCAGGATTGGACGGAGCCTGCCATCCTTCTTGGGGATCAGAAAATACTGGGAGTAGCATCCCTGACCCCTCTCCAGCTCTGGAACCACCTCTATCGCACCCTTTCTGAACAGAGCCAGGACTTCTTCCTGCAGGAGCAGCAGATGGTCCTCCGAACAATAACCCTGGCAAGGAGGGTAATTTGGGGGAAATTCCCGAAAGGGAAGAACATACCATTCTCCACGAGATTGAGAACCCAAAGATCTGATGTAATCAATTCCCAATCTCGTAGAAAATGGGTAAGCCAGCCCCCCACTGGGCCCACATGATCCAGAATGGCGGATCTAGGGCTGCTTTGCTGCGGTGGTTGGGGGCTGGGAAGGGGAAGAGGAGGAGGAGGAGGAGGCTTGACGACCTCTAGGACGAGCTCGCGGTCTGCCTCTGTACGGCTTGTACAGCGTATTTTGCTGTTGTTGCGGCTGCTGCTGTGATGTTTTGTAGGAACGAAAGGAAGACCTGCCAAATCCTCTGAAGCGCCTTCCAGTAGTACCCCTGGTCTGAAGACCTAAAGATTTCGCTGTTGCCCTGCTGTCTTTGAAACGTTCTAAAGCAGCGTCAGCCTTCTTGCCAAACAATCCTGACCCATCAAAAGGCAAGTCCATCAAAGCAGACTGAACATCTGCAGAGAATTCCGATGACTTTAACCATGCAGCTCTTCTAGTGGCCACCGAAGAGCTCATGACTCTCGCCACCGAATCAGCCGTGGTGGTGGTGTCCCTCAGTGATGTGGTGGTGGTGTCCCTCAGTGATGTGGTGGTGTCCCTGAGTGATGTGGTGGTGTCCCTGAGTGATGTGGTGGTGCCTCTGAGTGGTGATCCTGAGTGATGTGGTGGTGTCCCTGAGTGATGTGGTGGTGTCCCTGAGTGATGTGGTGTGCGAGGGTGAGGGTGTGTGGGGGGTGAGAGGGTTGTGAGGGTGAGGGGTGTGAGGATGTGAGGGGGTGAGGGTGAGTGAGGGTGAGTGAGGGGGTGTGAGGGTGAGTGAGGGTGTGTGAGGGGGTGTGAGGGTGAGGGTGAGGGAGGGTGAGGGGGGGTGAGGGTGACGGGGGTGGGGGTGAGGGTGTGTGAGGGTGAGGGGGTGTGAGGGGGTGTGAGGGTGAGGGGGTGTGAGGGTGAGGGGGTGTGAGGGTGAGGGGGTGTGAGGGTGAGGGGGTGTGGGGGTGAGAGGGTGAGTGAGGGTGAGAGGGTTGTGAGGGTGAGAGGGTTGTGAGGGTGAGAGGGTTGTGAGGGTGAGAGGGGTGTGAGGGTGAGGAGGGTGAGGAGGGTGAGGGGGGTGAGGGTGAGGAGGGGGGTGAGGGTGAGGGGGTGAGAGGGTGTGGGGGGTGAGGGGTGAGGGGGTGAGGGTGAGTGAGGGTGAGAGGGTTGTGAGGGTGAGAGTGTGAGGGCGGGTGAGGGTGAGTGAGGGTGTGTGAGGGTGAAGAGGTGTGAGGGTCCGAAGTAAATGGTGGCAGAGCAGACATCATAAGACATAGAGAAGAGACTGCGTGGTGACTGCGTTGGTCAGTTTCATAATCAGGAGGGGCAGAGTCAGTACAGTCTGCGAGGGATCAACGTGTCTACAGGCAAAGCATAGCGGATGTAGCATTGCAGCTAGCAAGTCGAGTGTTTTCAAGCTGGGTGTCCCTCGAGAGATGGCAACACAGCAACAGCATTTGAGGAGCAAGGCTACTGTAAACAAGCACGGTAGGCTTTCATTTTCGTCCAGAAACAAACTCTCCGCATTTCGGTGGGGAGGGGGCAATGATGGTGGTGAGCGGCAGCCTTTCAAGTCTGATGCCGAGGCACAGACAAATGGTGGTGTGCGATGTGCACGCGGGGGGCGGGGGAGCGGCAGCCTTTGAAGTCTGATGCCGAGGCACAGACAAATGGTGGTGTGTTATGTGGCTGGCGGTGGTGTGCATTCACATAGATCACATGAACTGTATGCGATCCGCAGCCGTTTTGGTAGACTGTTCTTTTCCGCTTACTATAATCTCGCCGGAGCAATGCGCAAGCGCATTGGATCAGGCGAGACCTTAAAACACTAAAGTGGCCCTGCTCAAAATAGAGAAAAAAATGGAACAGTATTAAAAACTCGAAGTGGGAGTCCTTGGGGCAAACACCAAGATTAAACATAGGGGGAAACCCCTTTCCATAGGGATTTGGAAGAAAATGGGAATCTCCTAACCAGCCCAGCTGGAGTTGGGAGGGAACCTCACAACATTAAACATGCTAAAAGAGAAACATAACCTACCAAACATAGAACTTTACAGTTTCCTAAAAATCAGAACAGCTCTGACAAAGGCAAATTTAGCACAACACAACCCGTCAATCATACAATACATGACAAGGCTCAACAGAGTAGGACACCAAGTCTCTCACCTCTACAAGCTCCTTTGCCCTAGCGCCACCACAATCAATAATAAGCCAGCAGAATACTGGACAAAACAGCATGACACCACACTAAACGGACACGAATTGGAGACCCTCTGGGCCTCCCTCCTCAAGGAACAAGATCACCCCAGCACTGTCCCAGACAAAATTCTGGCTACTACACAGATCCTACTGGACCCCGGCACGACTTGCAACACTAGGCCTCAGGGAAATCAACCTATGTTGGAACTGCGAGACCGAGAAGGGAAACCTGGCACACCTCATCTTATACTGCCCTAAAGTTAGTAGGTTCTGGGGGAAAGTATTCAGTTTTATAGAAAAAATGCTGGGATGCACTCTAAAACCAGAATTTTCCACCCTTGCCACGGCATTTATAACCACTGACCTAGAATTGCAACAGGAAAAGAGACCTACTAGACCACCTTCTGACCGCGGGAGTAAAAATGGTAGTCTCCAAATGGACGGAGACATCCATGGCGACATTCAAGGGGTGGCTGAACTGGGTAACGTACCTAAGAGGTGCAGACAGCATTGCACTGCAGAACTCACCCTGGAGACCAGCAACCAGGGGAATGTGGGCATCACTGGATGACTACTTGGACCCCTACAAACCCCCGTGAGTACAACAAAAGAAGGGCGTCTGCCCACAAAACTCTCTCCTGCAGGCCAAAGTAGACCACAAGCGTCAACTTCTCCTTGTGCACTACCCTCTTTCTTCTCTTCTCGTTCCTCTTCTCTACTGTGCCTTTACTCTCCCACTCAAATTCACTCTTTTTGTAAGACAGTGGAAAGGGGAGCAGCCGAACATATAGACCACTCACCTGTATCATTGGCAAACGAAGCCAGTTTGCGCTGCTACCCCCAAAGGAGAAGCGATGACAATTGTATATTTAAAAAAAATCTTAATAAAATACTTTGAAATTAAAAAAAAGTAGTCAACACTTTGTATTATGTACAAAAATAATTTGAAAGATAGTACATATAGCTGCACATTAAAGACCAAGGACACTTCTCTATGTTCAAATAGTTATTAAATAAATAAGAGAACATTTGAACAAAACATAATCTTATCTCATTAGGCTCCAGATAGCACCCACATAACCAATATGTACATCTTTCAATAAATTATAGCTAGTCTTAAGTATATTCAGAATCCTGGGTAAATCGCATATGTCGCTATGCACAATTAAATGTACGTAATTTACAAATATATTTACAAAAAACTTGAAAATATACATAGTCAGCCCACTTTTTCTAGACTTTACTGTTATCCTAGAGAATTAATCATTAGGACTAACTTAGCAATCAAGGGGGGCGTGGCTTGGAAACATGGATGCACAGACGTGTTCTGAAAGAGCTCCATCCGACGGCCTAAACTTCGGAAACATCCTGTGGAATCCTGGCTCCCAAACATACACGAAATGACCTCCCTAAACCTGGAGGGCCCCCTGAGGTGCCACTATCACTGGGGTGTGACGTGGACTCCAGAGGCAGCGACGCTGGTGCTTCGAGCCTGGAGGTACCCCGGCGCCATTTTGCCTCTGCTGAGACGGGACCCGGGAGGCACTGGACATGGAGAGATTTTGGCTCCCGGCCACGCGGGGAAATTGATAGCTGCGTCCTGGCGGCGGAAAGGAGGACCTGGAGGGGGGAGTCGTGCTCCCAGATTGCCCGTGCTGCCTACGGAGGGGTCCACAACCTTCCAATTTGCAGAGGTGAGCTGAGCAGCTGGAACCTTGCTGGGCCTCCGCTGCATAGTTGGGGGTGCAGCCTGGCCCAACAGAGACCAGGTCTGTCCGGGAGGCTTGAGAGTAATCTCGCACCCTGGTGTTATCTGCTCCCTTGCACAGCACTACATGAATATCCACACTGGCAACTCGGACCGGACTAGAGCAGGCCATGGCCCTCGATATGGTGTCCAGCTGTTGGAGCGTTTGAGGGAGGGGGGTGGAGATATGGGGCGGTGCGTGTGGTTCCTTATAGCACTTGTATGCAATATTGATCTATACTGCTGCTCGTGGGTGGGGGATGGGTTAACCACAGTTTGGTACTTCGATTTGGTTTGCGTCTTGGGGTAGTTCTAGGGTCACAAAAGGTCACGCCATGATCCTGGAAGAGACAGGGAAATGCACTGGCATGGGAGGGGCTCCTATCACGCATACACAGATACACCGTTATGGCAGCTCCAAAGTTACAATTCCTTAACTGGAATGTCAGGGGAATGGCGGCTCTTGATAAGCGCCGCAGAGTGCATGGCATTTTGAGGAGATATAGGGTCACAATTGCTGGACTGCAAGAGACACATATATGGGGGAATTCGATAACAAGCCTGGGTAAACGTTGGAGAGGACAGATATACGCCACTTCATACTCTAGCTTTGCATGGGGGCACTAGTGTGGGTGGCACCAGGTACTCCATTCCAGCACGTCCATCATGTTTTGGATCCCGAGGGGTCGGTACGTCATACTGTTTGGGAGATTTGTGCATAATTAATGTCTCTGCACCTAATTTGAACTGCCCTGATTTTTATCCGGCAGTCTTGAAAGCGGCAACGCTGTATATGGGAGCCGAGATCCTCCTGTTTGGAGACTTTAATTGTATATCCGATGGACACCTGGACAGAGAGCCCCCTAGAGACCACACTAAACCACGTATGACAAGCTGCCTCATGGGCATTATACGGGGGATGCAATTAAGGGATGAATGAAGAGCGCATAACCCTGCCAAAAAAGAGTTCTCTTGCTTTATCCCAGCAGCTAACACCTTCTCCCAAATTGATCGCTGCCTTTCGGCCATAACGGAGGACGTTTCTTACTTGCCACGTTACATATCCGACCATGCGCCACTACTACTGACTCTGCTCAGCGGGCTGGGACGGCTGTCCATCCCGCTTTGGCGGCACTGCCGTGAAGGAAGCCCTACAGCATTACTTCACTGAGAACTGGGGGTCCACAGACACTAGATCCAATGAATGGGAGGCTATGAAAATTGTTATCTAGGGGTTTGCATAAGAACCCTTCACAGGGTCCAACAGCAATTGCACGCAGATATAATAAACATTTCCTTTGACAATAAAAATACATACAATACAACAGCTCAAGTATAGAAGAGTGGACAACGGGGAGGCGGGTGGGTCAGTGCGGAATCCATAGGCAGATATTGTATCTACCAGAAAAAGCGTTACCGAAGGTAAGTAACTGGTTCTTCTGATAGATACATCTGCCAGTGGATTCCTCACCTTGTGAATAGAGTCCCACAGCAGTCCTCACTCCCGGAGGAGGGTGTCCACTCTCCTATACCAGAAAATCCTGGAGGACAGCGCGCGCAAAGTGGCCCTCCCTCCTCACTTCGGTATCCAAGCAGTAATGCTTCCCGAAAGTGTGGAGGGAGGCCCAAGTCGGCGCTCTACACATGTCCTCAACAGGAACACCCCTAGACAAAGCAGATGTTGATGACTTTGCTCTAGTAGAGTGAGCTCTTATACCCTCTGGAGGGTCCTTACCCGCCAGGGCGTAGCAGATCTAAATGCAGAGGATAATCCACCTCGAGAGCGTGCGCTTGTGCACCGCCTTCCCCTTCTTGCAGCCAGCAAAACTAACAAACAGCTGGTCATCCAACCTGAACTCTCGTGTCCTGTCCAGGTAAAAGCTCACCGCCCTCTTAGGGTCCAAGCAGTGTAGTCTCTCCTCCTCCTTGGAAGGGTGAGGGGGAGGATAAAAGGTAGGGAGGGTAATGGACTGCCCTAGATGGAAAGGAGTTACCACCTTAGGCAGAAAAGCAGCCCTGGTCCTGAGAACCATTCATTCAGCATGAATGGATAAAAATGGGGGCTTTGAACTAAGAGCTTGAAGCTCACTTACCTCCTTACCGAGGTAATTGCCACCAGAAAAATAGTCTTGAAAGACAAAAGTTTCAAGGGACATGTGTGTAAAGGTTCAAAAGGAGAACCCCTCAAGAACGTAAGAACAAGGTTCAAGTCCCATTGAGGCACAATAAAAGCTATAGGAGGAAATTTATTGGTAAGGCCCTTAATGAAACGTAACACAATAGGAGATTTAAACAAAGAGGGCTGGTCCGGCAAACAAAGGAAAGACGATAAGGCCGACAAATAACCTTTGATAGTTGTCACCACAAAACCCTGCTGAGCCAAGGAAAGTGCAAATTGAAGTATATTGGACAAACGAGCCCTTAAAGGGTCAACGGACTTCTCCCCGCACCAAGCAACAAATTTAGACCATCTATAAGAATAAATGGACTTGGTGCTGTCACGCCTGGCCGATAAGATGACATCCACCACATCGTGCGGGAGAGAAAAGGAAATCAGGTTGCCCCTCTCAATCTCCAGGCATAATGGTGTAAGGTCTGGAGGTGGAGGTTTAGAACCTGCCCCTCCATCTGGGAGAGGAGATCTGCCCTGTGAGGGAGACGGAGCGGCGGGCACGAGGAGAGGTGGAGAAGATCCGTGTACCACAGCCTTCTTGGCCAATCCGGGGCGATCAATATGACTTGGGCCCGGTCTTGGCGTATCTTCCTCAGAACCCGAGGAATCAAAGGTATGGGAGGAAACGCGTAAAGGAGTTGCGAGTCCCAACTCAACTGAAACGAGTCCCCCAAGGCTCCCTGCATTGTAAACTGGAGGCTGCAGAAGTAAGGGCAGTGAGCATTCTCGCGAGTGGCAAACAGGTCCACCTGAGGAGTCCCCCACGTCCGAAAGACGTGACGAACTTCCTCTGGATGAAGCCTCCACTCGTGGTCGGCGGAGAACTGCCGACTGAGACTGTCTGCACGAACGTTCAGAACTCCGGCCAGATGATTTGCCATCAGACAAATCTGATGGTCCTGAACCCAGGACCAGAGACGCAGAGCCTCTCTGCAGAGACACTGCGACCCCACTCCTCCCTGCTTGTTGACATACCACATTGCGGTCGTGTTGTCCGTCAGGACCTGAACTGACTGACCGGGAAGGGAAGGGAGGAAGGCCTTGAGCGCCAGACGTATCGCCAGCAATTCCAGAAGGTTGATGTGAAGCAACCTTTCCTCTGGAGACCAAGGACCCTTGATCTCCAGGTCCCCCAGATGAGCACCCCACCCTAGAGTGGATGCATCCGTTATCACTGTGGCCACCGATGGAGGAAGTTGAAAAGGCTTTCCTTGAGACAGATTGCCTTCCACGCTCCACCAAGACAGATACGCTGCAGTTTCTCTTGAGATCCTCACTGACTCCCTGAGATCTCCGCCGTGCTGATACCACTGCCTGCGGAGACACCACTGGAGTGCCCTCATGTGCCAGCGTGCATGGTTGACCAACAGAATGCAAGACACCATCAGACCGAGCAGGCGAAGGACCTTCAGGACTGGAACAACCGCTCCATTGAAAAATAAAGGAATCATTTCCTGTATGTCGCGAATCCTTTGAGGAGGAGGGAATGCACGACACACAGTAGTGTCCAGTACCGCACCTATGAACAGGTTGCGCTGGGAGGGCACCAGGTGAGATTTGGGTACATTTATCGAAAAACCCAACCTGTGCAACAACTGAGTTGTCTCTTGCAGATGATGGAGCACTATCTCTAGAGACTCTGCTTTGATCAGCCAATCGTCCAGATACGGGAATACAGGTATCACCGACCTTCTGAGATGTGCTGCCACCACAGCCATCACCTTGGTGAAGACTTGAGGCGCAGTAGTAAGACCAAACGGAAGGACCGCAAACTGGTAGTGTTGCGATCCAACCGTGAAACGGATATACTTTCTGTGCGACTTCAGGATTGGGATATGAAAATACGCATCCTGCAAGTCGATCGACACCATCCAGTCTTCTTCCAGCAGCGCTTGAAGAACCTGTGCAAGGGTGAGCATCTTGAACTTCTCCTGCTTCAGTTAAAGGTTCAAGATCCTGAGATGCAGGATTGGACGGAGCCTGCCATCCTTCTTGGGGATCAGAAAATACTGGGAGTAGCATCCCTGACCCCTCTCCAGCTCTGGAACCACCTCTATCGCACCCTTTCTGAACAGAGCCAGGACTTCTTCCTGCAGGAGCAGCAGATGGTCCTCCGAACAATAACCCTGGCAAGGAGAGTAATTTGGGGGAAATTCCCGAAAGGGAAGAACATACCATTCTCCACGAGATTGAGAACCCAAAGATCTGATGTAATCAATTCCCAATCTCGTAGAAAATGGGTAAGCCAGCCCCCCACTGGGCCCACATGATCCGGAATGGCGGATCTAGGGCTGCTTTGCTGCGGTGGTTGGGGGCTGGGAAGGGGAAGAGGAGGAGGAGGCTTGACGACCTCTAGGACGAGCTCGCGGTCTGCCTCTGTACAGCTTGTACAGCGTATTTTGCTGTTGTTGCGGCTGCTGCTGTGATGTTTTGTAGGAACGAAAGGAAGACCTGCCAAATCCTCTGAAGCGCCTTCCAGTAGTACCCCTGGTCTGAAGACCTAAAGATTTCGCTGTTGCCCTGCTGTCTTTGAAACGTTCTAAAGTAGCGTCAGCCTTCTTGCCAAACAATCCTGACCCATCAAAAGGCAAGTCCATCAAAGCAGACTGAACATCTGCAGAGAATTCCGATGACTTTAACCATGCAGCTCTTCTAGTGGCCACCGAAGAGCTCATGACTCTCGCCACCGAATCAGCCGTGTCCAGCCCACTCTGAATCACTTGTCTCGCAGCAGCCTGAGTGTCCGAAATTACTTCCTGAAAGTCCTTTCTATCCACCTCAGGAATTTTTGGCACTAACTGCTTCACGGAATCCATCAAGGCATGGATGTATCGTCCCATCAGACAAGATGCATTAGTAGATTTTAATGCCATGCTGGCTGAGGAGAAGACCTTCTTGGCCACCTGATCTTGCTTCCTGGACTCTTTTTCCCCGGGAACCTGCGGAAAAGCACCCACAGACTTCTTTGAGCAGGCAGCCTGCACAACCAGACTCTGAGGAAGGGGGTGTGTTTCTTCCAGACTTCATAAATGGATTCAGCCAAAGCATCATTAAATGGCAGCATTGGTTCAATAACTGAGGAAGGCGAGTGAAGGACCTCAGTAAGAATATTAGACTTGTACTCAGCAGTGGGCAGAGTAATGTTCAACAAGCCCGCAGCCTTTTTAATAACAACGTGATAAGGCATCACATCCTAGAAAGGCCGTCTGACACAGAAGCCAAATCTCACTCAGGAGACAGTTCAAGTCCACTGGCCTCTCTCAGGTCATCAAAAGGATCATCAGAATCCTGTAACTCTCCTTCCTCCACGTCAGCATACCGATACCGTTCCTCCTCCAGAAGTCTCCGGGCTTCACGCCTCGACCTCTCCTTCATGAACGAAGTCGACGGATCCAGAACCGACTCCGCCGGTGTCAGAGCCGGCGTCGAACCCGAAGTCGGGCGAGGCTGTTTTACCCGAGGTCGAACGGGATCCTGCATCGGAGTCGTGGGCACCGGCATCGATGGAATCGGCGTCGATGGGTTCGGCGTCGAAGGCTTCGGAGTCGAAGGCCTCGGCTGTGCCGGAAAATGCCACTGCGGTGCAAGAGCCGGCATGAAAGGCATAAAGGGCGCAGGAGCATAAGCCTGGGGAACACCGAAGTTATACGCCAAAGGACCCGTGGGACCAACAGGTGCACTAGAGGGGTACATTGCCCTGGAGTAAACCCCAAACATAGCATTCAGAAACTGGGATGGATCCTGACCTGGAGCCGGAAAGGCTGGATAAGGGCCCCCAGGCTGCTCTCGAGGGAGCGGAGTTGTCTCAACGTCGATCTCCTCCTCAGGCTGTGGCACCGGGGTCGACGAACCCGCAGGCACCGGAACCTCGCCTTCACCAACCGCCCCCACCTCACCTTCATCCTCCTGACCAGAAGGATTGGACGGATCCGGAGAAGGGTTCGCTTGCTGCTTCGGTGACTCAGGCGAATTCGCACGCGAAGCCTCACCATCAGAGTCCTGGGCTTCTGACGCCGAAGCCTCCGCTTCTTTCATGGCTGCTCTTCTTGTGCTTCTTTCTCGAGGACTTTGAAGCATGAGCAGAAGAGGACTCCGAGCGCGACCTCGATCGAGACCTCGACCTCGAACGCCGAGAACGTGACTTCGAAGTCTTCCTATCTTTCTTACTTTTAAGCTTTGCAACGAGGAGCTTCGTCTCCCTCTCCCGAAGGGCCTTTGGAGTCATCTTCCTGCAAGATGGGCAATCCTCGACGTCATGGTTGGAGCTCAGACACCAGACGCAGCACTCATGCGGGTCAGTAATGGACATAGTCTTGCCACATTCCCCGCAAGCCTTAAATCCAGTCTTCTTCGAAGACATCTCGACAGAAGACAATGAAACAGAGAAAATAACTACAGAGTAACAAAGTTACTACAAAGCTACTGTCAATCCCTAGAAAACCGTTAGCGTCGACAACGCGGAAAAAAGGGAACTGATGTCATCACGCCGGCGTGGGCCTATTATGGTGTCGGTGACGTCAGCCTCTGTGACGTCGTCCACAACGGCGCGAAGCTACAAAAAGAATTTCCAAATGCTGCTGACGCAGGAGGATATTCACAAGGTGAGGAATCCACTGGCAGATGTATCTATCAGAAGCCGGTATTGCAGCTGCGTAATAACGAGGGAGATGTCCTGCACACACAAAAAGCAATTATTGCAGAGTTTGCTACCCACCTAATACAGACGTGTTCGACTAGCACCTGTGTCGGTCCACATACATTACAAAACAATCTTAATGCTAACACGCTTCCCACTCTTGAGGAGGAAGACGCTGCAAGCCTGGGGTAACCATTGTCTAGGGAAGAAATATTGGCAGCGATTTATTGGCAGCGATTAAAAAACTCAAGTCGGAGAAGTGTCCGGGTAGTGACGGCCACCCAGCCGAATTCAATAAAACGTTTGCCACCCAGTTGGTAGATCACCTCTCAGAAGTGTTTAACAAGGCACTGTGCAGAAAGGAGCTTCCTGGTACCATTATGGAGGCACTAGTGTCCATGATCCTCAAACCAGACAGGGACCCCATGGCTCCAGGCTCCTATCGACCCATTTCTCTTCGAATATTGACAAGAAGAATCTGTGTGGAGCGCTGGCAGCACAACTCCTCTCATACATGACCCGTTTGGTCCACCCGGATCAGGCTGGGTTTATTCCTAGCCGAAACACTACGCACAACTTATGACGACTAGCACACATATGGCATGATCCCGACGTGCAAGGGGCGGATTGGGCCCTATACCTTTTGGACATACGACAGGCCTTCAACTCTGTTAAGTGGGATTACATATGGGCAGTACTTGAGCGAATGAAACTGGGGGACAATTATCTGAGCTGGTTGAAACTGCTTTACATTAAACCAACTACCCGGGTCCGCCTCCGCAATCAAGTGTCGGATAGTGTAGAACTTTAGAGGGGAACTCGGCAGGGTTGCCCTCTGTTGCTGCTCCTTTTCGCTCTTGCGATGGAGCCTCTGGCAATTACACTCATAGATAAGATGAGGCAATGGGGTATTCAGTTGGGCACAACAATTCATGTGGTGTCCATGTACGAGGAAGATACCTTGGTGTATCTTCATCGATCGAGGGAGGCGGTCTGGTACCCCTAGGGGAGCTAGCGGAGTTCGGCGAGATATCGGGACTTTGTCTGAACTCGGGAACGTCTAAACTCTTCCCCATGGGCAGCCTTCAAAATTTAGAGGAGGGTGAGCTACCCAGTGTGGGGATGGCCTGGGTTAAAGATACGGTGCGCTACCTGAGGGTCAGGCTGGCACACACGTCGACGACCTATTAGGAGCGGAATATGGGCATGTGTGTGGAGGGACTCCGTGCGTCGATTGGGTTCTGGCAAGACTTATCCTTATCCCTGATGGGAAGGGTCGCCCTGATAAAAATGGTGGTCTTACCGCGCTGACTATATATTATGCAAAATTCCCTTTACCGCATACCATGGGAATGTTTCCCCCAGCTAGATCGCCGACTGATTGCGTTACTCTGGGGGACTAAATGGAAAAGAGTGAAACTAGACACATTACAGAGGACACGAAGTCCCTCGCCTAAATTTTTACTACATTCCGACACAGCTGCAACACTCTATGCAGTGGCTCAACGAAAATGATTATTGGGAGAAGAGACTACTGATGGGCACTCATCAGGGGTAGCGCTCCCTCACATTCTCACCATAGGATCACAGGTACCATATAGTATAAGACACTTGGCCTCAGTCTGGGAATCTGTAATCAGAAATGTGGTATGTCATGCCCCCTATGCTCCTTAGGCCCCGCTTTGGGATGTGGCACTGTTCAAGCAAATAAGCCAGACTATGTCCATTACTAGATGGATGGAGGGGGGTTGTTTCACAATGGGGGACCTGTACTCGAGACAGAGATTTCTTACGAAAGAAGATGCAGAGACAACGTTCGAGTTAGGTAGGGGTCAATACCTTCCCTACAGTAAGATCTCGGCGGTGGCACGAGAACTATGGCCGGTATTTCCAGAAGAGCCGCCTATTACTGCCACCCTTCAGGCCCTTGTGACTCTATCCGGGGGTCGCAGGCTGTTGTCTCACATCTATAGGGCATTATGGGAGGATCTAGACTCACGCCCACTTCCAGTTCAGGCCAAATGAGATGCAGAAATGAAAGAACATGGGACGGATTCTGATTGGAAGAGAATACATGAAGGGGTTAAGCAGATTAGCACCAACACTAGATTCAGACTAACTAACATTGTCCACCAAACCTACCTGACTCCATGGATGCTCCATATATCGCTCCACACATTGCCCTAGATGTGGTTCACAGATAAGACTATTCTGGGGGTCGATACAGGAGCGCCTACGACTCATAACGGGGTGGACGCTTCCTCAGACAAATACTCTTGGGTCTCCTTCCCCGCCCCAGGGGCGAAAAGCTCACCCTAGGTTCCTCCAGCTAGGATTGGTGCTCGCCAAAAGGCGGATCGCCATCAGCTGGATGGGGTCCAGACCCCCCACAGTGAAATGTTGGGCCAAGGATTTGAGGGAATGGGCGACAGTGAAGTTGATGCGAATGAAACGAGTCCGAAGAGATGGAAAATTAGAGGACGATGCACGGGCATGGCGCATTACAATTTCGGAGATCCCTGTAGGGGAAGCCCACAACACCCAACGGTCGGAGGGGACCTTACCTGACAGAGACGGGCCGGAGGAGGGGGAAGGATGGGAGGCCAGCCCTAGCCCTGGTACAGTGTAGACCACCTGATAAAAGCAGTACTAGATTATTTATACATGGCGGAAACGGGACAGACCTTATGTTCGTGACCCAGGGTGAGGGAGGAGGAGTTAGGATAGGAATTTAATGTTCAGTCTTGTTGTTTTTTTCTTTTTCTTTTTTTAGTGCACTATTTGCTTGAAGTTGATTGCTGTACTGGGTGTACTAACGCAGATTTCAATGTTATTGTATTCCTCCTTGACCCAAACGATGATTCTTTCTTCTTTTCCTGAAATTATTGGTCAATGAACATATTGCCATATTTATGTTGTACTGTGACTTCGGATGATACCACTGTACAGAGATTCTGTTGTAAGTGCACTGTTTTTGAGATCCTGAATAACCAAAACCACAACAAAAAAATTTTTTAAAACAAAAATTAGCCAATGAGTAATAAAGTGTGTTAATTCTAAGTAGCTTGAAAGCAAAAGAACAAGTTTTTGCTCAGAGGAAGACAATTAAAGGCTGCATTTCTCCAAACTGTCTTTCAATTTCAAGCAAACAGCATCCTTTCACTGAGTTTCCGGACATTTTCCAAAGGGAATGCAAGTTCAATATTTTTCAGAAGCAAATTATTTGTGGATGACAAATCTATTTGGAAAAAAACAAAACCACATAATCCAGAGTCACAAAAACAGTATAAGCATTACTTTTCAAATAAGAGGAATCCAGATTCACCACTAGTGATGGAATGGTGGGTGACCTGGCACTTTTTGCAACAGAGATGCTGCATTCACAGCAATGAGATGGAAACGTCCTAGTAAGACAGTTCAATAGGTTAAGCACCTACTACAGATATCTATTGTGTCCAATGCAGGCCACTGGTTTAAACTATAGCAAGGCTGAATTCACCTTTTTATATTCTTCTGAAAGTTGTTAAATGGAGAACCATTTAGTTGGTTAATAGCAAGATCTGTAAAATGTATTGTGCTAATATTATGATCCTAGGCCCGCACTAAATACATTGCCCAAGGGGAGCAATGGGCGTGTACATCTGTTTTCGTCATGCCAGGAACTAGTAATATTACAAAAGAAAGTGAAGGCGCTTATGATAGTTTCAGTGCACATATAGTGTCAGCACTATTGTAAAGGGGGGTTTCCCTCATTTCCAGGAGAGTGGCCCTATGCAAATGAGGGGATAACTTTGCCTGTGCGTCCATGCCATGTTATGGACGTGGGTACGGAGGCAAAGAAGCAGTCAGTAGGTAAACTAACAGTGCACCATAAAGAGGTGCCGTAGTCAGTGGGCCCATGACAGCAGCCCTTTGGAGGAAATAAAGTCCCACTGCTGTGTTCTGCCGGGCTTACAACCACCAGTTTTGCCAAATTCCATAAAGTATGAACATAGCGGCCTGGTAGGTCTGTAATATTCACCATATTAAGAGTGAGACTGTCTGAAGTGACTATCTTCTGGACCACCAAGTCCAGTTATTTAAACTCAGTGTCCACAGGGCCATTAGGAAGTCTTGAGGATGAAGACTGAACCACAAGGCTCTGTAGGGAAGTGTGCGAGGAAATTAATTTTGTGTCACCCAGCGTACACCTATGGCATCTGGCAATTTGCCTGTGACTACTGGACCTGAAAAGGGCTTCTCCCATGCTGCCAAGACAGGTTCCAATACTGGCTTATTAAATGGCCACAAGAACCAAGAACCTGAAGAGGCAAGTTTAAAGATTGCATTCAAAATGCTAGACTCAGAAGGCAAGGTTAGTTCCAGAACTTCAGGAGCTTTTTAAACCACTGTGGTAAATTAGGCTATTTCTCTGTCAGAATGCCAGAGGGGTAAGGAGCACTCCTTTCTGGTGTGGTATCTAACCCACTGGCCTTTAATGAGCCAACATATAAGACAAAATTGGAATAAGAGAGAGAAAGCAGAATTTCAGCCTCTGAGCATCTTCTGTACAGTCATCCTCCCTATCGGGAAGGTATATGCCATACGAATCTAATTGAAACAAGTCCTCCACTCCTGGCAAATGGATCTATTCTGAGAGGAGTCCTTTCATCCAATCAAGCTCTGACCTTTTCTTTTGCTGCCTGGATAATTCCTGCTGATTTTGAGGGCAGTTTCGATAGCTCTGATCGCAGTGCCATGACCAGCTCAAGGGCGTCGACATGGATGGCACCAGATCGGAAGGAGATGCTGCTGTGGCATGGAGTTTCAATTAGGTGCTGAGACCACAGCATGCACCAATGCAGAGTTGCAAGGTTTTGGACCTGAAGCCGCCATGCCAAAATAAGCAGGTTTGCCCTTGGGGAGTGGCTCAGAGGGTGCTATAGCCATCCTGAAGATACCATACATTACCTTGACTTGCAGACGTAACAGGTTCATTCTGGTTAGACCTTTTGTAGTTTTAAAATTGGTTCCAAGGACGAGCAACAGCCAGGTATTGGAAAACGGCATGAAACTCCTAATAGTCATGGGAGCGGGACAGTGCCCTTCAGAAGAAAATAGTTTATACTTCCTATGACATTTTTGTTTTTTTCTGGGAAGATCTCCTGGGAGATTGTTCTCTTTCAGGGAACAGGAACACTTTTGCATGTCCCTGCAGTACATGGACAAGAATAATTTAGCCATCCATTCCTAAATGGCCTTGATGCACATCAGGAAGCAATAGTTGTATGTCGAGAAGTCATGGTCAGGGCTAAGACAACTTATGCAGATGTTGTGTGGATCCAAAATACATCTGCTACATGCAATTATGACAGGACTTGCACCCTGAAACTGTTGGGGGAGAATTTAAAATTGGCAGTTATTGAAAGCTAAGGAAGTTCTTTTGCTAAAGCCCAGAAAAAGAGCTCCATGTGGCATCAATAAGGCACTGAAAACTGAAAAGGAGGCAATTGTGCATGGTGGCACCTATTATATGGTGCTGTTGACGGCTGGTGGACAGAGTAGCAGATGACACTGCTTGAGGTCACCTGGTGGCTCTTGAGAGCCATTGCTGGAAGAAAAAATTGAGACCAGTCTGATGCCTGGAGAGATATTTTAAAGATGGGGAATCTCTAGGAAGAAGTAGCCATCAGAACCGTTGCTACTAAGTAAGTAATTTGTTAATGTTTGATTAATTAAAACCGTACATAAAAATGAACTTTAAAAAACAATCCCATTTCATTCAAGAAGAAGGTATAGAATAAGAATAATAATAAAGATAATATTTAAAATCTCTAAAATTATGATGTGGAAAAACTGCAATAAACGTATTTCATTATGTGCAAAATGGCAGATAATTTGGCTAGTTTGATGGAAACCTTTAAAAGATCTAGCAGTTTGGGATAGATCTGTAAATGATGGACTATTGGAGCAGTGCCTAAGGGCATCATTACAATGTCCAACATTATTCTTTAAGAACATCTGCTACCATAGAATCTTCCTTTCCCTCTACATTCCTTGGCAGCAGCCGGTAATATGTGCATGGCAGCAGCAGGTAATATGTGCAGGCGATTCTTTATCATAGTAACATAGTCTGCACCTGCAGTCCTGTGGCTTACAGGATCGTCTCAGTTCTTTGATGGGAAATAATAAAACTCACATACAGATAATAGACAATCTAGCTGAATTATGCAAGGGCTCCAATACATTTTCCTGTGGAGTCATTCTATTGTATGAATCGATAATGTACCCGGAGTGCTTATCAATGGCTAAGCCATTTGTATTGGTAAGTCTGCTGAGCAATAGTACTTGTATTTTCAGGGCTTATTTGAGGTCAGTACACGAAGGACCATGATTCCAAATTGATTGCGTCTCTACATCTTTAATAGAGAACCCAAAAAATGCGGTACATGGGGTTGAGGATGGTGCATCCTGTATCGAAAACTACCTGAATTTTTCTTTCAATGATCCTGGCTTTACCTTTATAACCATGGAGCAGTTTGCCAAAAAGTTTGCCTCGCAGGCAAGATCTTGAAGCACTAGGCCAGATTCTAATCGAATTTGTGCACAAGCACAGCACCGTGGTTGGTGAAACAACCTCCAATACGTTTTACACTGTATCAAATCCAACATGGAGGCAAAAGAGCCTAGGAAGTCCTGATGACCATAAAGCATAGAAGGAATTAATTTTGTTCTGCCAACATGTAGGACTGAGGTCGCTGAAGGACTTTAGAGTTTGACATCAAGCTTACAAAGAGCATATTTTACCGAAGTTCCTTTGTGCCTTGAAGTTTTCTCAGTCAGCCGGATGCCCAGGTATTTATAGCTTGCTGAATACTTTATTTGGCATGGGGCAGATAGCCATGTTTTCTTAACTTTCTTCTGGACTTTTCCAAAAATCATTACGCTAGACTTAGATGGATTTAGCTCAAGCCTATTTTCACAGTACTAGGCAAATAGTTCATTTAGTGCCATTTGCAACACTATGTATGCATGATCAAGAAGGACCATTTCATCTGCATACTGTAAAATTTATATATCAAGGTTGATGATCTTCGGAAGAAACTATCTTCCTTCCTGCGAGTTGGCCCAATGTCTGCAATGTAAAGACTGAACAACACAGGAGCGAGGGCGCAGCGCTGCTTCAGTCCCTATTAGTGAAGATATTTTTTGAGACTGTGGACCCTTTTTCAACCTTAACCAGGGCCTACTATAACAGTTTAACCAGATTATCACTTGAAATAAAGCAGATGTAATGCACCAGGCTTCCAGCTTCCTCCACAATATATGCCAATCGATCCTTGTCGAAGGCAGCCATGTAATCAATAAAACAGGCATATAAAGCGGTCATTGGGCACTAATGGCTCAGTTGATTAGATAAAAAGCAATACAATATTGTCTACGGTACTGCAATTTTGTCTGAACACAGTTTAAAAAGAAGGAATTATGTTCTTACTAGTTGTCCAAGCTTCATGTTCTTGTAGTAAGATTTTTGCATATGCTTTATCTTTAATGCGATTTGACAATAATTAGATCGATCTGATCTACTACCCTTGTTCTTATAAAGTGGGTTTAAGATTGACCCCCGCAAAGAGTCCACAACTGACTGTGCTAAAAAGGAGGCCCTGAACAAAGGGGTCAGTGACAACTGCCAAAAGACTTCATTTGATTTAAACATAGATGATGGTACGCCATTTACACCCGGGACTCCACTCGATCTCCACCTGCTGCTACTGGGTAAAGTGTTCTTTTCTTTCAGGTGCATTTTCTCCAAACAAAGTTGGTACACCAAATAACAGAGCTTTAATAGTTAGAAAGGAAAATGCTACTTACCAGTATGCATCTGTTCTTGGCATGTTGAGCTGCAGATCCACACACTTGCATAAGATCGCCATCTGGTGTTGGGCTCGGAGCTTCCACCTTGTTGTCTTGGAAGAAGTCTTTGTAGTCACAAGATAGGTGACTCCTCCATTGGACAATAGAGCTCATGGGCATCGACTCCATCCTTAGATTGTTTTTCGCCATGATGGGAAAGATAGAGTTAGTAGTAAAGAAAAAGATGTACATGTATGTATATCTAAGTAAGATAGAACTGGACAGATACAGGTCCCAGGGAGGTGGGTGGGCATATGTGGATCTGCAGCTCTGCATGCCAAGAACAGATGCATACTGGTAAGTAGCATTTTCCGTTCGAAGCATATGAGCTGCAGATCACACACTTGCATAGACTGTACAGCAGTATCTTCCTTAACGGTTGTCACCTGTATCGGTTGCAGTTGTTTGAAAAAGTTTTAATAACAGCCTGGCCCACAGCAGCTTGTTGCTTGGCTTGCACGTCAACACAATAGTGTTTAGTGAAGGTGTGTGTGTTATAGACCATATTGCCGCCTTACAAATGTCTTCTAGGGGAATGTTCCGTAAAAATGCCAAGGAGGCTCCTAGTTTTCGTGTGGAATGGGCTCTAGGGGGAATTGTTAATGTGTGTTTAGCTTTTTGGTAGCATATTTGGATACATTTAACGATCTACCTTGCAATTCCAGCTTTGGAGATGGGATTACCTTTATGCGTTGGGGATAAAGACACGAACAGTTGTTTTGTTTTTCGAAGTGATTTAGTTCTGTCAATGTAGGGCTCTTTTGACATCTAGTGTGTGAAGAGCTCTCTCTGCTACGGAGTCAGGGCTTTGGAAATACACCAGTAGCTCCACTGATTGGTTAAGGTGAAAAGCAGAGATGACTTTAGGAAGGAATTTTGGATTTGTTCTGAGAACCACCTTGTTACGATGTAATTGTAAGAAGGGTTCTTGTGTGGTTAAAGCCTGGATCTCACTCACCCTTCTGAGAGAGGTAATTGCAATAAGGAAAGCTACTTTCCATGTAAGGAACTGAAGTTCACATTTATGTAGAGGTTCAAATGGGGGTCCCATGAGCCTAGTTAGTACAATATTGAGATTCCGTACCGTAGAGGGTGGTAAGCTAGGAGGAATGATCCTTTTAAGGCCCTCCATAAAGGCTTTAATTGCTGGCATCCTAAAAAGTGACAAGTTTTGTCTGTTTGGTAAGTAAGCGGCAAGTGCTGCTAAATGAAAATGTATGGATGAGTGTGCTAGATTACATCTTTGAAAATGTAGTAAATAGCAAATGATGTTTTGGATGGAGGCATCCTGTGAATTGATATGATTGTTAGTGCTGTAGATGTCAAATCTCTTCCATTTTGCTGCATAGCAAGCTCTGGTGGTAGGGTGTCTGACCTCTTTAATGATGTTCATAGAGTCCGGTGGAAGGTTAAGGTAACCGAACTCTAGGACTTCAGGAGCCAGATCGCTAGATTGAGTGGAGTTGGATCGGGGTGCCTTATCGCTCCATGGTTCTGCGTTAGTAGTGAAGGGGAGAGGCGCAGTTTTTGGTGTGGGACTACTGAGAGTTCCAACCTTAATGTGAACCATGATTGGCGTGCCCATGTGGGAGCCACTAGGATCATTTTAGAGACTGTTGCCGGAGCTTGCGTACCACTAGTGGAATCAGTGGGAGTGGCGGAAAAGCGTACGCAAATTTGCCTGACCAGTTCATCCATATTGCATTGCCCTTGGACAGCGGGTGTAGAAACCTGGCGGCGAAGGTTGGGCATTTTGCGTTTTTGTGTGTGGCAAACAGGTCTATGTCTGGTTGACCCCACATCTGGAAAAATGGTAGAAGAACTTGTGGATGTAGCTCCCCCATTCGTGAATCTGTTGGGTCTGTCGACTTAACAGATCCGCAATCTGATTGTGAACTCCTGGATGGTGCTCTGCTAACAGATATATGTTTTGTGGAATGGCCCACTTCCAAATATCTTGTGCGAGCTGGGACAGTTGCCGAGAATGTGTGCCTCCTTGTATTTGTATGTAATACATGGCTGTCATGTTGTCCGTGCGCATCAGGACAGCTTTGTTTTGTACATGAACTTGGATTGATTTCAGAGCTAGGAATATTACTAGCAGTTCCAGATGATTGATACAGAGCCTTTTTTGTTGAGTGGTCCATTTGCCTTGAGTTGTGTGATTGAGGAGATGTGCTCCCCATCCTATGGAACAGTCTCGAGGAACAGCGGTCCTTTGGATACATTTTTTGTGTTCCACCACTGCAGAGAGCGATGAGTGCGGCTGTCCACCAACACCAGATCTGTAAGTTGTCCCTGAGCTTGATTCCACTGATGTGCTAGACATTCCTGAAAGGGACGCATTTGACGTTTTGCATAAGGTACAATGAATATGCAAGATGCCATCATGCCTATGAGTTGCATGAACACTCTGGCTGGGAGAGAGTGTTGTGTTTGAAATTTGTTGATGAGAGCTTGTATACTGGCTATCCTGGCTGGACTGGGATATGCTGGAGCTGTGGAAGTATTTATTGTGGCTCCCAGGTATTGATGTATATGAGAGGGTTGGAGGTGCGACTTGGTATAGTTGATTGTGAACCCCAAGTTGTGCAGTGTTTGAATGGTTTGTTGAGTGTGTGTTGAACACATTGGTTGAATGACTTGGCTTTTATTAGCCAGTCGCCAAGGTATGGGAAGACATGTATTTGCTTTCTTCCTAAGTGTGCTGCTACCACTGCCAGGCATTTGGTAAATACTCTTGGAGCGGTGGTGACTCTGAACGGAAGGACTTTGAACTGATAGTGTTGTCCGTCCACTACGAACCTTAGATAATTCCTGTGAGCAGGATGTATGGGAATGTGGAAGTAGGAGTCCTTGAGATCTCCTTGTTGGAGTAGAGGAGACACTTGTTGGAGAGAGATCATGTGAAAATGATTTGAGTGTATATACTGATTGAGGGGTCTGAGGTCGAGTATTGGCCTTAAGGACCCGTTCTTTTTGGGGATTAGGAAATACAGGGAGTAAGCTCCTGTTCCCTGATGTAGTAAGGGGACTGGCTCTATGGCATGCTTTTTACGTAGTGGACTAACTTCTTGTTGAAAAAGTGTAAGATGTTTTGTGGACATTGGACGCTGTTTGGGTGGCATGTTTGGGGGGTAGCTGTAAGTTCCAGGCAATAACCATATTGGATCATTTGTCTTACCCACGTGTCTGTTGTGATGGATTGACAGACATGTAGGTACTGTGATAATCTTCCCCCGACTGGAGTGGAATGGTCTGGGGGGACTGGAGGGAAGTCACTGTTTAGTAGCAGAGGATGTGTGAGTGTTGTTGTTACCTCAGCCTCTCCCTCTGCTGTTATTGCCTCTGTATCCTCCTCTAAAATATCCTCTATTGGGGGATGTTTTTTTTTTTTTTTTTAAAAAGAAGATGAGGTATCTGTGCCCATGTTCTTGGAGGCTCCTTTGTAAAAGGAGCGACGAAAAGAGCCACGTGTTTGCGGAGACTAAAACGCTCCCATGGACTTAGCAGTCTCTGTGTCTTTTTTCATTTTTTCAAGTGTAGTATCCACAGCCGGTCCAAAAAGTTGTTGCTGATTAAACGGCTGATTTAAAATAGTTGTCTGGACCTCTTGTTTAAAGCCTGAAATGCGTAGCCAGGCTTGTCGTCTGAGCAGTACACTGGTATTGATGGACCCAGAGGCAGTGTCTGCTGCGTCAAGGGCACATTTAATAGGCATTTGTTATTAGTTTACCCTCTTGGATGAGATCATTTGCTTGAGTTTTATATTGGTCAGGCAAATGCTGTAATAAGGTTTCCAGCTGATCATAGTGGTCCCTATCATATCTAGCTAGCAGTGCTTGAGTGTTAGCTATGCGCCATTGATTAGCCGCCTGCGCAGCTACCCTTTTGCCAGATGCATCTATTAATTTGGATTCTTTATCCAAGGGTGGTGCATTCCCGGAGGTTTGTGAATTTGCACGCTTCCTAGAGTTGGAAACTCCAAAGGCAGTTGTCCCTTGATGTACGCAGGGTCGTCAGGGGCAGGTCTATATTTTTTAAATCGATCCTTGGATTAAGAATCCTGGCTCGTACAGGATCTTTAAATATATCAGGGGCAAATTTAATAACCCCTTTAATCATTGGTAATATTTGTACAGTTTTTTGGGACTGTACAAATGTATCTAAAAGGAAATCTCCCGCTGCTTTGTCCGAGTGCATTGTGACGCCGTGAAAAACGGCAGCCCTATTGATTATTTGTCCAAAACCAATATTATTGTCTGGGGGAGATGGTTTTGTTGGGTATGGTTGGGGGCTTGGGAGGTCTGGAAGATCTATTGGATTATTGTAATCCCAATCATCTTGAGGTGGGTCGTCTGGATCTGTGAACGGATCATTGGGGTTTCCCCCCACCCCTAAGTTATCATCATCATCATCATATGGTGGTGGTGTATGTGGTGGAGAAGTTACAGGTAGAGGTGGTGTAACAGGTTTGGGAAGAGGAAGAGGATTAGAAGGAGGTACAGGAGAAGAAGGGGGCATAGGTGATGTAGCAGAATCCTTCTTCTTTACAGGCACTGGCTTTTTGTTTTTGGATGGCACAGCTGTGACATGTCCTGTTTTAGGGTTAATATAGATCTTTTTCTGCCTAGGATCGACAGGATCGGATGAAAAAGTTCATCTTCCTCGATAACCGCTATCGGCGTAAATTGTTTCGATTCAGAGCAGGGCTGGTGCTGATTTTTGTGTTCTTTGGCCTTAGGAGGCGTGGTATAATCCTTAGGCTTGTTTTTTGGTACCAAAGGGGTTGGTTTCGGAGCCGAGGCGTGATCCTTAGGCTTAGAAGTATTCGAAGCCAGTTTATCTACAGGCCTGGAGGTTTTCGAGGCCGGGTTGTCTTTCTGCGCTGAAGGAATTGGAAGTGATTTTGGAGCCGAGAGTTCTTTTGGTTTTGGTGCCGAAGGCGCCCGTGGGATATGCGGTTTGCTCGGTCCCAAGCTACCGGAAGGCCTGTCTTTCTTCTTCGGAGCTGGGCACGGAGGCAGAGCTTCTGAAGTGTGCTTTCAGTCGCGACTGGGGCCAACAGGCGAAGTCTTGACCAGTGCCTTCTGTTTTGATGGTGGGGTTGGGGTTGGGGCAGTAGTACTCACTCGATGACCCGGTGTGATCTGGTCATCGGAGTCTCTGCCTCTGACACAATTTCGAGATCCTCAGAATGATCTTCTGGGACATCTGGGCCTTCATTGAAGATGTCCTCTGGTTCCGGAGCTGATCTGTGTCATGATGTGTCGTCGAGCCCGACGATCTCGAATGGTCTTTCTTTTGATCGAAATGAGGTGCAGGCTGGAAAGCTGGACTCGTCGTGTTCTGGCGAGAGACACAGGTTGCAGAACTTATGATGGTCACTGTGTGGGAACTTCGCTCCACACTGGGGGCATTTTTTGAACGGCGTCCTTTCCATGAGCTGTAGGCTTTACGGTGTCGATAGGCCCAGCGGCCCGCGTCGATGACTGGAATCGGGCCGGTGAAAGTCACGTCGAAGACTTTGATGTTTGAAATGAATTCGAAGAGTTTAAGAAAAATTGAAATTAAAGTTTCGAACCGGAGCGCAAAAGTTGCATCCAAACCCAATGGCGGAAAAAAACAATCTAAGGATGGAGTCGATGCCCATGCGCACTATCGTCCAAGGGAGGAGTCATTTATCTTGTGACTACAAAGACTTCTTCCAAGACAACAACAAGGTGCAAGCATCCGAGCCTACCACCAGATGGCGATCTAATGCAAATGTGCGATCTGCAGCTCATATACCTTGAACAGTATGTTTCTTTATTTATAATTTACTAGAATAACACAGATTCAAATTTAGGTTTATAATGTGTTAAACAAAATGGTAGTTATTGAAATAACAGCTACTAGATGGGTCCAGCATCTCTGCGCAAATTATTTCAAATGCTTTATATGAGGAAAAATGAATGGATATTTTTTCTTTTTCCACAATGTGCACTGGCTTCACGATTTTCCAGACCATAAAGAATCTTGAAAAAGCAACTGTACGTTATCTGCCGACAGATGAAAATTAATACGATCAGGATGGAAATAACAAATTAATTGATGAGAGTGTAGTTCCCAAGTCAACAAAAATGTATTACTGAATGACAATCAAAAGATTATACTGTAAAATTATTTTTAAATTCATATTCCTAATAGTAACAGACAATCACATATGTAAGTTTTATTATTTCCTAGCTGAATCAAAAGGTTGTTTTACCGGTAGGTGACAGTTTCTGTTACCAAACATACCAGGGTTGTGTATACGATCCAAAAGCTTCACAGAACGTGCGCTGACAACACCTCCGACATGAACAAGGAAGCCCAGAGGGAAGGTCGTCAAGGTGAAAAAGGGAAACTCCTGAAATTATAAAATGTGCTATCAGAATTCCTCAATAAGATGATTTTACCAAGAAGATAATTACTTAAAATACTTTATAAAGATATACTATATAAATATGGCTAGCACAAAAAGTGGTTTCTTCAACCTATAAAGCTGTTAGTTATATTTCATAAGTAGTCATTCAACTGCAATACCCCTGTATTGTTTTAGCTTTGGAGAGGTTTGTGAGTGGCAGTTTAGGAATCACTAATCTTTATAAAATGTAATACATGCAGATTTCAAGGATAGGCTAGGACTTGTCAGCACAGCCTTACTTTCTTACACAGCACAGTAAATTAAAAAAAACAATCAACTGTAAGTTGAGCATGTGGTTCAAAGGTTTCAGAAGAGTTGAAGCAGGACACAATTAGCCCATCAATAACACAATACTTCCATGTAGCTAAACTAATACTTGGAATTTTAAAAGGTATTCAAGTGATCTGCTATCTAGGGAACAAACAGGCTGATCTTTCAGGGTCTGAGTGTCAATCTATGATCAATATTGCATTAAGCAGGTTTATCATTACTAAGATGTTCCCCACAAATTACCCCAACTCACCTCTAGCCAATACTTCGACTTGTAATGTATAGTTGTATCAAGAGTGATTTCCGTTTTTAACGGTACTCCTCTCATTTTAACAAACTCACTGGTTTCTTGTCATTCAAGCAGCTAACCTTTGTGATCCACTTTCCTCAACATCTTCCCCTTCCATCCTCTAACTTTCTGCATCAGACCAACTCCCTTCTTGCCCAAAACCATTCTAGTAACTGCTTCCCAGCTTCCCTGTCACACCGACTGCAAAATATCTAATTCCTCAGATTTACTCCCACTCATTCTGTTGTTAAGACAGGCCTGTCTTACTCTCGTCTCTGCCATTATCAATGTAGAGCTTGAAGTTCACAGACATTGCCACAATCCCCTGAATATCTAGGTTCATCATTCCTGTCTTTATTAACTATATAGTCTATCATACTTGGATATCAGCTGCCACATTAGCTGGAAAGGGGTCTCTGTAGGTACCTCTCCCTGACTGCAAAGCTTGGCACAATCTGCATTGGTCAGTGAAGAACAAGTTACTTACCTTTGGCAATGCTAATTCTGGTAGATACCTGTGATAATTTAGTCATAGATCTTGGTAGTTTATATGAGAATCTTTTATTCAATAAAGATAGTCCAGCTCATCATCATTAGCCTGGGTCTCAACTGTATCTCCTGGAATCTGGAACCCAGCAGTGTTCCCGATTCCAGGTGCGACACAGCGATACCACACATTCCCTTCCGTAAAGAATAATGAAGAAATAATTTAAACAGAAAATGAAAGAACAGGAATTGTTGTGTAAGGTTTAAATTGATAGAAATATCAATATAGGACTAGCTAAGTTGTGTTAGTGAGACTCAGGAGGTACATCTGCGGACAAACCATTAGGTTTGGTCATGAAGCCCTCACACACCAACCTAGTTGGTGTCATGCTTCATCATCGGGCCCACCACAGTGACACCGAATGTGTCCCGGGTGTGCTGCGACTCCAGATTACTGAGGAGCTGGTATGCTTGCTGAGTGTGCAGTGATAGTGAGAATGAAAGTGAAAGGTTAAAAGCTATACAGGTGGTCCCAGTTCCCGAGGGTGAAAGGTAAATTTTAATATCTGGGCCCCTGTTAGCAAGATAAAAAGGCTGTGGACGATGTGGAGTGTATTAAGAGCTCCTACGTCCTTGTGGTCTACATGTTTCAGCCAGGCCTTTTGATTAAAACTGGCTTTCCTCAGGACCAATGAGTATGTGTGGGTGACAATAAACTATATTAAGTGACAATGTGTGGAAAAAAGTGTCGCACTCGCTAAGGTGCTGTACGTGTAAGAGGGGGATTCCCTCTACTTTACTGTACATAGAACATAGAGACAATACAGACATACAAGGGAGAACCAGTGAGAATGGTATTAACCAAAACACAACATATGGCCGACTTCTAGTGTGCGTGAGCGACCTAGAGCGGCAGATAACGTGGCCATGAGCGTTTTACATGGCTGATGTGAAATATGGCGGTAAAGTTTTAAACGCAGTGGCGGTGGTGGGCTACACAGCGAAACAAGCATAGCGTGAGGTACAGGTAAGTATGGTACATAATTCCTCACACTTGCTACTTGCTGTTAAAGCCTCATGGGTCACTTGGCAGGGAGGGGAAGAAGACCCTAAACGTTGTAAAAGGTCAGAGTTAGGATGATACCTGTGGGGAGAAAATGCTGCTTACCCAGAGCGTCGTGTAGAGATCACTCGTTTACTCACGGTATTTCCGATCAGCGTGCTCCTGCGACCTATCGTCCTGCTCCAGTGTCCCGAGTGAACTCTGCATGGCTCAGGCATGGGTTTAAATAGTAGGTTCAATTGGTTGCACCTGGAAAAGGGGAGAGGGTGCGGTCGCGCTGGCTCTAAGTGCGCGTGTGCAAGGAGACAGTGGCACTCGCGTTGCGCATGCGCGGTGATCAGTTCCAGCGCATGCGTGTACTGCAGATCTCTACACATTAGCGCATGCGCATTGGAAATGTATAGAAGAATTATGGCAGGTGTCAGGGGACCAATGTGTAATGGCCCATTGGGGGTAAGGAGACGATAAAAAAATATATATAAGCGACATCTGCACACTAGCGCATGCGCATTAGGGAAGTTGTAACCGAAGGGTAATGGCCCATTTGGGACAAGGGATGATTAAAAAGCAACATTTAGCGAATTAAAAGGCATAGAGGCAAATACAGAGATGGGACAGACCACGAGTCTGAGCGCAGACCGGGATACAGACTAATTATTGTGAACAGACATGGAATGTTTATCTGGATAAGGCATTCCACGGAATGGAATCATTGAGCCCCTCTATATGGGTAGAAAGGCGGTAAATCCAGCGTTGCTCTTTGGAGAGTAGTGTTTTCTCATCGCAGCTGGATAGTGCGAATTGTTCAATGACTGTCCAGGTGAAGTCGTTTGGGGTGTGATTTTGGGTAATGAAGTGTTGGGTCAGCTTGCTGATGTTTTTGCCACAGCGCATTGTACTTCTATGTTCAGTCATCCTGGTTCTGACTTTCCTGGTAGTCATACCGATGTATCTCAAACCACAACGACAGGTGATCAAGTATATTAAGTTGGATGAGTTACAGTTGGTAAATTGTCGTTGTGTCCAGGTTTTTCCATTTTCCAAAGATAATGTTTTGGAAGGGGTAGTCAGGTGGCAGACGCTGCAATTGTAACACGGTTGGTGGCCTGTAATTTCTGGTAGACCCCATGCATTCAAAATTGTCTGGCCTGTTTGTTGTTTCTTTCTGGGTCTCGTGGATACCAGTTGGTCTTTTAAATTTTGTGCTCTTTTGTATGCAAACCGGGGGGGATCCCAGTTCCTGGTGCCTGAATTGATGATCTTCCAATTCTTGCGGATTATGTTGGAGACCTGGTTTGAGGCGGTATTGTAGGTGGTGACACATGTCATGGTGGGTGTTTCTTGGGGTTTGACAGATGTTTCAAGAAGAGCCTCTCTGTTCTGGTTACGTGCTCTTTTACAGGATTTTGAAATGATTCTGGATGGGTAACCCCGGTCTTCCAACTTGTGGACCAAGGCTTTGGACTGGTGTTTAAAATCCTGGAGGTTGCTGCAGTTCCGGCGTATGCGCAGAAACTGCCCAAATGGCAAATTCTCCCTCAGGGGCCTGGGGTGGAAACTATCAAAGCGCAACAAAGAGTTCCTGGATGTCGGTTTGTAGTGAGTGGTTGTTGTTAGGCCTCCCTGATCAGGTCTTATATTGAGGTCCAGAAATGCTAGTTCTGTTGGGCTGCTGGTGCAGGTGAACTTGAGAAACGGGTCAAGATTGTTGATCCAAGTGAGGAAGTTTTTTAGTGTCTCCTCATTGCCCTCCCAGACAATGAAAATGTCGTCGATATATCGACGCCAAATTGTTATGTTAGCTGAGTAGGGGTTCGTGGGGGCTTCGATGTTCGTCTGTTCAAAATGGTGGACGTATAGCCCCGCCACACTGGGCGCAAAGACACTCCCCATAGAGGTACCATTGGTTTGCAGGAAGAATGTGTCCTCATATTCGAAATAATTCTCTTTCAATGCTAATGAGGCGCAGTCCATGATGAAGTGACGTGGGGTGCGATGTTGCCAATCAATCTCCATCAGGACATCGTGGAGTACCTTCAGTGTGGCATCTTGGGGGAGGCTCGTATATAAGCTTTCAATATCCAGTCCGACCAGGAGATGTTTATCTGGGTCGAAACTGACATCTCTGATGATGTTGAGGAGATGTTTCGTGTCCTGGATGTAGGATCGAGTTTTCTGAACTAGCGGGTTGAGGTAGTGATCACAGAACCGTGATAGCGGTTCTAGAAGGGATTTGATGCCTGACACTATGGGACAGCAGAAGAGGACCCAGTGAGTGCCAACACAAGGAACAAAGCCAAAGAGCAAGCAGGCCCCAGCAAATAACTGAACCAACTAATACTAGCACTCTAGTATTCAACCTTTCTGATACACCCCTCACCAATGAGGAAACCAGCGTCCTTAATAAAGGACTATCGTTTGTTCCCACCACCAGACTAGATACTTTCAAACTCCATGTCGAACTGACCGAGTTTTTCAGAAAACTGAGGTTAAAAGCGTTTTTCGAAAATAAGGAGAAACCCAATGACCCAGAGATCATCAATGAAACAGGCCTGAAACCTAAATCCAACTTCACCCCGCCACCTGCCACTGTGCCAGTAGAGATCAGCACCTTTGAGTTGGCAGTATACTCAGAGGTCGAGAAATTACAGCCCCAAAACCATTTCAATAACCTTTCCTTTCGAGACAGGGAAATCGTCAAGAAACTCCAAAATGACCCCACTCGCATCATCAAACCAGCGGATAAAGGAGGCGGAATAGTCATCATGAACAAATGCGACTACGACACCGAATGCCGCGACACTCGCAACTACAGAATATTACAGAGAGATCCCTCTAAAGATTTACAGAAAAAGATCACAGAATTAGTGCAAGAGGCTTCTGACGCAGACTACATCTCGAAGCAAGAAGCTGAATATCTTAATACACGTGACGCAAAAGTACCCTATTTCTACATCATGCCCAAAGTGCACAAAGGGGTCACCCCACCACCGGGAAGACCCATAGTGTCAGGCATCAAATCCCTTCTAGAACCGCTATCACGGTTCTGTGATCACTACCTCAACCCGCTAGTTCAGAAAACTCGATCCTACATCCAGGACACGAAACATCTCCTCAACATCATCAGAGATGTCAGTTTCGACCCAGATAAACATCTCCTGGTCGGACTGGATATTGAAAGCTTATATACGAGCCTCCCCCAAGATGCCACACTGAAGGTACTCCACGATGTCCTGATGGAGATTGATTGGCAACATCGCACCCCACGTCACTTCATCATGGACTGCGCCTCATTAGCATTGAAAGAGAATTATTTCGAATATGAGGACACATTCTTCCTGCAAACCAATGGTACCTCTATGGGGAGTGTCTTTGCGCCCAGTGTGGCGGGGCTATACGTCCACCATTTTGAACAGACGAACATCGAAGCCCCCACGAACCCCTACTCAGCTAACATAACAATTTGGCGTCGATATATCGACGACATTTTCATTGTCTGGGAGGGCAATGAGGAGACACTAAAAAACTTCCTCACTTGGATCAACAATCTTGACCCGTTTCTCAAGTTCACCTGCACCAGCAGCCCAACAGAACTAGCATTTCTGGACCTCAATATAAGACCTGATCAGGGAGGCCTAACAACAACCACTCACTACAAACCGACATCCAGGAACTCTTTGTTGCGCTTTGATAGTTTCCACCCCAGGCCCCTGAGGGAGAATTTGCCATTTGGGCAGTTTCTGCGCATACGCCGGAACTGCAGCAACCTCCAGGATTTTAAACACCAGTCCAAAGCCTTGGTCCACAAGTTGGAAGACCGGGGTTACCCATCCAGAATCATTTCAAAATCCTGTAAAAGAGCACGTAACCAGAACAGAGAGGCTCTTCTTGAAACATCTGTCAAACCCCAAGAAACACCCACCATGACATGTGTCACCACCTACAATACCGCCTCAAACCAGGTCTCCAACATAATCCGCAAGAATTGGAAGATCATCAATTCAGGCACCAGGAACTGGGATCCCCCCCGGTTTGCATACAAAAGAGCACAAAATTTAAAAGACCAACTGGTATCCACGAGACCCAGAAAGAAACAACAAACAGGCCAGACAATTTTGAATGCATGGGGTCTACCAGAAATTACAGGCCACCAACCGTGTTACAATTGCAGCGTCTGCCACCTGACTACCCCTTCCAAAACATTATCTTTGGAAAATGGAAAAACCTGGACACAACGACAATTTACCAACTGTAACTCATCCAACTTAATATACTTGATCACCTGTCGTTGTGGTTTGAGATACATCGGTATGACTACCAGGAAAGTCAGAACCAGGATGACTGAACATAGAAGTACAATGCGCTGTGGCAAAAACATCAGCAAGCTGACCCAACACTTCATTACCCAAAATCACACCCCAAACGACTTCACCTGGACAGTCATTGAACAATTCGCACTATCCAGCTGCGATGAGAAAACACTACTCTCCAAAGAGCAACGCTGGATTTACCGCCTTTCTACCCATATAGAGGGGCTCAATGATTCCATTCCGTGGAATGCCTTATCCAGATAAACATTCCATGTCTGTTCACAATAATTAGTCTGTATCCCTGTCTGCGCTCAGACTCGTGGTCTGTCCCATCTCTGTATTTGCCTCTATGCCTTTTAATTCGCTAAATGTTGCTTTTTAATCATCCCTTGTCCCAAATGGGCCATTACCCTTCGGTTACAACTTCCCTAATGCGCATGCGCTAGTGTGCAGATGTCGCTTATATATATTTTTTTATCGTCTCCTTACCCCCAATGGGCCATTACACATTGGTCCCCTGACACCTGCCATAATTCTTCTATACATTTCCAATGCGCATGCGCTAATGTGTAGAGATCTGCAGTACACGCATGCGCTGGAACTGATCACCGCGCATGCGCAACGCGAGTGCCACTGTCTCCTTGCACACGCGCACTTAGAGCCAGCGCGACCGCACCCTCTCCCCTTTTCCAGGTGCAACCAATTGAACCTACTATTTAAACCCATGCCTGAGCCATGCAGAGTTCACTCGGGACACTGGAGCAGGACGATAGGTCGCAGGAGCACGCTGATCGGAAATACCGTGAGTAAACGAGTGATCTCTACACGACGCTCTGGGTAAGCAGCATTTTCTCCCCACAGGTATCATCCTAACTCTGACCTTTTACAACGTTTAGGGTCTTCTTCCCCTCCCTGCCAAGTGACCCATGAGGCTTTAACAGCAAGTAGCAAGTGTGAGGAATTATGTACCATACTTACCTGTACCTCACGCTATGCTTGTTTCGCTGTGTAGCCCACCACCGCCACTGCGTTTAAAACTTTACCGCCATATTTCACATCAGCCATGTAAAACGCTCATGGCCACGTTATCTGCCGCTCTAGGTCGCTCACGCACACTAGAAGTCGGCCATATGTTGTGTTTTGGTTAATACCATTCTCACTGGTTCTCCCTTGTATGTCTGTATTGTCTCTATGTTCTATGTACAGTAAAGTAGAGGGAATCCCCCTCTTACACGTACAGCACCTTAGCGAGTGCGACACTTTTTTCCACACATTGTCACTTAATATAGTTTATTGTCACCCACACATACTCATTGGTCCTGAGGAAAGCCAGTTTTAATCAAAAGGCCTGGCTGAAACATGTAGACCACAAGGACGTAGGAGCTCTTAATACACTCCACATCGTCCACAGCCTTTTTATCTTGCTAACAGGGGCCCAGATATTAAAATTTACCTTTCACCCTCGGGAACTGGGACCACCTGTATAGCTTTTAACCTTTCACTTTCATTCTCACTATCACTGCACACTCAGCAAGCATACCAGCTCCTCAGTAATCTGGAGTCGCAGCACACCCGGGACACATTCGGTGTCACTGTGGTGGGCCCGATGATGAAGCATGACACCAACTAGGTTGGTGTGTGAGGGCTTCATGACCAAACCTAATGGTTTGTCCGCAGATGTACCTCCTGAGTCTCACTAACACAACTTAGCTAGTCCTATATTGATATTTCTACATATAATCAGGGGACCCGGACTAGCTTACCTAGTCCTCTCTCTCCCTTTTGATTTGCAGGTTTAAATTGATTACAGAGTTTGAAATCAAAATTATCAATAACGGGAAATTACATGGTACAATGAACAAATCAGATTATCTATAAAGATGATAATCTTTAAACCGCACAGGAGTGAGACATCTCCTCTGTGTTCGTTGAATAGTATTAGAGTCAGGAGTACAGGAGAACTTGTTTTCAGGTACATTGTGCAGAGATGTTGAACCAGAGAATTTCCTCCAATTATTGGCATTGTTGGAGGGCCCCGAGTTGGATGACATGCTAAACTCTAAGGCTGTTCCCTTAGGCCACAACCACTTGGGAATCTTTACTACTTTGGACATATTCCATACGTTGCCATCTGAAAGTTCAACAACTTGTCGACCAACACGTTTGACCAACAAAGGATCCGAATATCGTGACTCCCCAGACCTGACTAATCTGCTCTTCTTAACACGCACCCAATCATTGACACATAATAGTGCAGAATTGGCATGTAAGGAACTATCATTATCAATAGTCTTTTTTTGAATCAAGCATTTTCATCCAAGGTTGACTCATGTTGGAAACACTCCTCCTCCCCCTCATTTTCTCAAAAGGCGAGAGATCACCCATGCTTCTTGGCGTATTTCTGCAACACCACAGAATTTCACTAATGGTTTGTTTAAATCATTACCATTATGTAAGGCTAATTGGAGACCCTCTTTAAACACCCTGATCCACCTCTCTACTATACCATTACTGTTGGGATAATAAACTGATACACGTTTGTGTTTTATGCCATGACGCACCAAAAACTCCTTCATCTCTTGAGAGACAAATTGTACACCATTGTCTGTTGTAATGGATTCAGGGAAACTTTCTCTTTCGAATACTTCATTTAAAAACTTGATCACCACACCAGACGTTATACTAGAAACCATTTATACCTCAGGCCATTGGGACAATTGATCAACCAAAATAATTGCATACATCATGCTCTTGTTGAATGACATGGGACCAGCAATGTCTAAGGATACACTTTCCCAAACCTGTGATGGTCTAGAAACAGGAAGACGTTCAAATGTGATATGCTTTTGAGACTTATCACTTAAGCAACACTCCAGACAGTCCTTGACGTACCTTTCTATACTCTTATCCATCCCTGGCCACCAGAACTCACTCCTGATCCTCTTTTTCATAGATGTCATCCCCGGATGACCCTCATGAGCCATTTCTAAAATCTTAGACTGCAATTCGCCAGGCACTACTAGTTGTAAACCTCTAAACAGTAACCCCTCATTTACAGATAGTTCTTGAGCAACATGAAAAAACGGTTGAATGTCTTCAGACAACAAGTTTTTACGTGGCCACTGAGTTTTCACAAAACAACATATCTCATTAAAAACAGGGTCACTACTACATGCTAATTTCCATGTATCTTCACGGATACTACCTTTGGAAATCTCACAAATTGAAACTACGTTATCATCATCATAGTCTAACTCAACTACATTGTCATCAGGCACTGGTAATCTAGATAAGCAATCTGCTAACACATTCCTAATACCAGGAATATATTCAACTTTAAAATGAAACTCTTGTAGCTTGTATTGCCACCTTGCAATTCTAGATGTTGCTTTCCCACAACCTTTAGTAGTAAACAAATCTACTAGAGGACGATGGTCAGACCAGAGTTTAAAAACAGTACCGTAGACATACTTGCGGAAATATTCTATGCCCCACCAGCAAGCAAGAGCTTCTTTTTCTAATGTAGAATATTTACATTCAGCATCTCTCAAGGGTCTTGAAGCAAACCCAATTGTTACCATTTGACCTTTTTGACGCTGCATTAAAACTGCCCCGATTCCCACATTGCTAGCATCAGTAATGATGACTGAACCATGAGCAGTATTAAACGTTGCCAGTGCAGGAGCAGATGCTATGTTTTGTTTCAATAACTTGAATTCTTCTTTACAATTTTCATCCCAAAGAAAATGAACACTTTTTTCATCAAATTTCTCATATTTACAGTTTTGTCAGAGAACAAGGGAATAAACTTGCAGTAATATTCGGCAAGCCCTAAGAAAGACCTGAGTTGATCTTTATTCGTGGGGTCTGGAGCTGATTCAATGGCCTTGATCAAATTTAATTTTGGGGAAATGCCTTCTTTACTTATAGTATGTCCCAAATAGTCAACAGAAGGCACTCCAAATTTACACTTATCTTTAGTGAGGGTGAGGCCACTGTCTTGCAGCACACATAATACCTTATACAGTATTTCAGAATGGCCTGTTACGAAGTTCTCCTCACGATAACACGTTTTCACAATGTCTTTCAATGGAAATTAGCCCAAAAGATGGCCGCCGTGCGTCAAATGCGTGTTTTCACGCTGTGACGTCACGCGCGTGCGCACTTGTTCGTTATGCCTCTCGCGCTGACGAAATCTCGCGCCGACTAACTCTCGCGCGGCAAGCACAGAAAATGCCGAATTAGATTAATATTGAATTCCTCACTCACGGAAGGGCACACAACAGCGGGATTTTCTCCAGTGTGTCTTAGCTCCTGTCCGTAGTCCGGCGCCATACTCTTTCACAGGAATAGAAGATGACTCGTGATCCTCCGTTTATAACGCACCTTATGCGTTGCAGGTAGGGACTCCAGGCTTCGGTGTCAAGGTCCTTAACCCAATCGTCGCCAGTGTGATAATTTAGTCATAGATCTTGGTAGTTTATATGAGAATCTTTTATTCAATAAAGATAGTCCAGCTCATCATCATTAGCCTGGGTCTCAACTGTATCTCCTGGAATCTGGAACCCAGCAGTGTTCCCGATTCCAGGTGCGACACAGCGATACCACAATACCCTATCTAATCGCAGATTCCTCACCTTGGGAATATCCCCAGGTACCACATTAGATTGAGAGATTTTTCTCAGCAATTCCCTTACGCACCAGTATGTGGTGTCGAGGGGCTCTTGGTCGACTCCGTCCTGTCCCGGAAATAGCACTGGAGCCTCATACAGCTGCTACCCTGAGCTCTGCCATTAGTTTCCTTCTTTGATTGCTAAGGAAGAATGGTCCCTATGGTAACAGTGATACTGAATAATATCAGAAAAAATATATGACCAGTGTTTTTATGATAAATAATAAAGAACAAACACTTTCTGTACAAGAGGACAGTGGGGTGAAAAAAAAGTGCTCAGGCAAGAGTGATACATATGTGTAATTTACGCAGTGTGTGCATCATCAATTGCCAAAGTTTATATACAGCCAGAGTCTTTTAAATTCTCATTTAACCGTGTCTGCAATATTTGGCATCTGCATTGCAAACCACTAGAATTGTAAGATAATTTTTAGGACTTTTATTAGTGTTCACTCTAAACAGTACCAAGTTAAATAAACAGGGAAACGGAAAAAAAACATAAATATAAGGTAAGCTTACACAACGAAATTACTGTAAAACTATTGTTAACTGTGCACTGAACAGATGTCTCATATTCATTACTTGTATATATTGGTATAAGAAACAGTTCTAAATATAGAAGGCATGCAGATGCATCTAAAGAATAAGAAAAAGCATAGAATGAGAGGGTAAGAAAGATCACAGGTATGCAAGCACAGATCAGAGTCCTAAAGGTTTGAGGAAGTACTGGTCTGGGAAAGCAAAGTGTCTGCATACCGGGTTGCCAAGGTGATCCACATGGGGATTGGGTTGGCAATGAAGGTGCCCAACTCAGATGGTGCTTGAGAAAGAAACCAATGGTTAAGGGAGGAGATAATTGCAAGACTACATAGCGTGGCCATACAGTACTGCCAGACTTCAATCAAAACATACTTACTTGGTTGCATGCAGACTGGGAATCTTGTATTGAAAGGTGTTGGAAACAAGGGATACACTTGCCTTGTCAGGCACCCTTTATGCGACAAGAATCGAGACGAGAATTTGTGTCATGCTGGGACACTTGAGCGCTGAATAACCAGTGTTATAGGTACCGCAGTGTATCCTTCAATGAGAGATGCTCAGAGGAGCGATATAAGCCATGGGAAAAGGGCCAGTGCGGGCAAACATCTTTGACTGGCAGGACAGTGGCCATAATGGAGTGAGGACAGGACACATGAAGAATAAGGGAAAAAGATCATAATAAATAAATTGGGAGAGAAATCTGGAAGAGAAAAAAACATCACAGAATTAGGTTTAACAGTGGGATCATCCACTCTTTCAACTCAGGGAGAAAGATGGAATTGGGATCAAAGTGGATAGCCAGCTTGACAGAGCAAAACGGTGGCCCTATATGGACTGCTTTTGAGACAAGAATAAGGTAGTAAAAAGGAGAATTATGTCAGGTTATCAGAGACCATGTCATCTGACAGTAGGGTTACAGTAAGGTTGGATAATTTCCATTCTATTCAGGTCTGAGTTCATGGTATCAAGAAGCAAGAACCAGTTTAATTCTTCGTTGTTCAATAATGCTGTGATGTCACTGCCTCTGCTTGGCTTCTTGATGACTAAAATCATTTGCCAAAGGAGATCATCTTCGGTATGATTTTTTTGTAAAAACAGTTCAACTAGTGGTCCACTTGTGACGTCATACCTGGCTCTGCTCCAGTGTAAGCAGATTGTGATTGTGTGCATGGTTGGCCCAATGTATACCAATTTTCAGGGTCAAAATATTGTGTACACCGAGTGTTGCAATTGGAGAACTGCTTCAGACTGATTTGGTATTGGCAGGTTTATGCTATGCTATGTTATGAGTACTTGCTAAAGCGCAAGTCCACCAGCTATATAAGTCTATGGGAATGAAAAGGACCAGAGAGTCTAAATTGCACGTAAATGCCTGTCTAAGAGTCGAAGACCTCCAACTTGCACATATAGGCTTGTCTAAAAAGCCATGGTTTAAGCCAGGCATCTCCAACCAGTAGCTCTCTAGCTAATTACAATTAGATCTCCAGTGTGTATCATTTACTACTAAATTAGAAGACTTTGCATGGTTGAAAGAATGTATGAATTCCCAAAAATAAAAAATGTGATGGTTCAATCATGCGTCATTTCGGAACTTATTACAAATATTTTTACATTGATTGCAAGGGCATTGCAGCTATAGCTCTCATGTAATAACCATGATTAAGCATGCCAAATTCAAATCCAAAATCTTGTTTGGAGAGCCCACTAATGTAAAGTTCTCTGACTTGGTCACTGTTACCATACTAATAATATTCGTAGCTCAGGAGGATTTTCATATTCCATAAGTAGCTCTGATTAAAGAAACAGTTGAAGATCCCAGTTTTAAGCATTTTACTTAAGGTCAAAAAGCTGTTTTCTTGCCTCAAGTAATTAGCAAAGGAGTTACACAACAGTGTGACCTGGACTGAAAAATTATGAAATTATGGATTGCTTCCTATACCTCGGAACCTGAGGAAGATAGGTGCTGGAATATCTTGATTTGCATGAGGGAATGTATAAGTATATGTGTAAGTCTCTTAACTAAAAAAAATACAAAATCTCCAAACCTTATGGAGATTAAATATTGTGTCAATAGTTAAAATCCCCAACCACTACCAATTGAGAATAATGTGTCATAAGAGAACTGACAAATGTATGAAAGGTTTGGGAAAGAAAGTCATATATTCGGGGTTATAATAGTAAGCATTACAAACAATTATTGTTGAAGTCAATCTTTAAGCCAATTAAATCAATGTCAGGAAAGGTTCAAGAGACATTACAGAAATCTGTAGGTAGTGTTGTACTTTTGCAGCCACACCCCCACATCTCTTCCTAAGAGGGTCTATTCCTGTATAACAAATTATAGTCATTGGGGGTAGCTGCCAATAAATCAGCCAAGAATTCATAGTTCAGTCTGGTTTCTATTATCAGAAATATATCAGGTTTGCTTTGACCTAATAAGGTAAAGAGTTCAGCCTTATGTTTACCAAGCAAACGTGTGTCATGGTAAGTAACCTGGGATAAGTCTGCAGAGCTAATAGTCAATTCTCGCCTTTCAGGTAATGTTTGTGTACTCTGATTAATCTCCAGTATCTAGGTATAACTTGAATACCAGGAGGATAAATCAGATCATTTTACTTAAAAGTTCTCAAGAGCAAAACAGTTTCCAGGACATAAATTCAGCCACTGAGTACGATAAAAACAGCAGGCAGCAGGATCCCTGGCCCCTGGTGTTGTTTGGGCACTGAAGGCATTGCCTTTGGCATGCCAGGGGCACATCTGCAGCGGAAGCCTCATAGCTAGTTGGACACCTCCAAATGCTAGAGCGCTAACTTCCAAAATGGTGGCTTCACACTAGAAAGGATGAAAAAAAGAGTCCAGAATATGCACAGTAGCAGAACTCCAAAAGCAAAGAAAGCACAGATTAGCAATTAAAGCACATCTTCAAAAAACCAACTTCTGCCACAGAAAAACTAAAATCAAACTTGTCCCCCCAATACAAGTTCTGTGCCACATTAAAACATGTATATGTACTCACACTATCCAAGGATTAAAAAGGTTAAAAAGGTTCAGAGTTGTCTTCACAAAAAAAAAAAATCCAACACAACTTTTAGAGCAAAAATAGCGTCAAAATTGCAACAATAGAACCATTACTCCTTAGACTCAATGGTGTACAAGTAAAGGCTGCAATGTCTGCCCTGAAGGGTCCCGACACTGCAGGTCATCCCCACAGATTACTGATGGTGTGTTGTGAGTTACTTTAGGTAGGGCTGCATCGACTAAATGGTCGTTGAGCTTTCTCCTTTACAGAATGCATAAATGGGCTTTCAAGTGTAAGGTCAATCACTGCAAGGACAATCCAGTGTTTAAAATCTTTTTTTTAATTTTCTTTTTAAACAAAAACGAAACGTCAGCCATTGCATCAGTAGGAGAACCATTGTACACAGTACATTTTACATTAATACATTCAATAATCACTTCAGGGAAACAGAGATACAAGAATATGTTCCAGAAATCGCACCTCCCCAACCTCCCTCCGTACCCAGCGGCCATCCCTTCTTATTAACATATGCGTGAAGAGTGATAGGAGCCACTGACTACATTCTACCCTAGCGTAGTTGGATGCGTGTTTGTTAACTCTCACCCCTTCTACTTCTAGGCCATAGCAGCTCTGCCCATGGAGCCCATATCTTAGTAAACCTTTTAGTGCATCCTATGGCCACATAAGTTGTCTTCTCTGCTCCCATGTATAAGCCCATACTGGCTCTCCACTCTGCTAGTGTGGGCAGGTCTGATTGCTCCCCAGTGTCTGGCAATGTCTCTCTTGGCGACTATCAGTCCTAAATTACACAGTGGAAGTTTGGGAAGGTCAATTTCCGTGGGGATGCCAAGTAATATGCATTTAGGGTCCATGGGAATCTGAGCCTCCAGTATATCATTCAGTTCTTTTACTGTCCGTGACCAGTAACTTTGGACGTTTTGGCGTTCCCATAACGTGTGTGTATAGTTGCCCCCTTCTATATTGCAACGTAAGCAATTGGGTGACTCTGCTCTCCCCATAGTATGTAGTTGGGCCCTATCAAAGTATACACTGTGGAGGATTTTGTATTGTATCAGTCTTAGTCGGAGCTTAAATGCCACCTCTCTAGGGTGCATCAAAGCCCCTTCCCAATCAATATCCTCTAGCGTACCAGAGGTATCTTCCCATTTGGACCAGGGGATTTCAATTTATCAGGCATGTTATTGATTAAAGTTTTGTATGTCTAGGAGACCAGACCACCCTGGCAGGTATTTCCTCTTGCAGGAATCTACCCTTCAATGGTGCATATTCGGGATGTCTGCTGTATCAATTCTTTCTGCTCTCCAGGCGTGTTGCCATTCCAGGTATTTGTATTTTTGTTAATGTGCAAGGTGGTATTCGTATTGAAGTGCCAAAAGGAGATTAAGTCGCCACCTTGTAGGATATTACCCACAGTAGTAATCCCAACAATGACCCATTTCTTGAAGCTCTGCAATGTAGATATTTCAGGTAGCCTCTTGCCCTCCCAGAGTGGTATTCCCCTTTTTGTCCCATCTCATTTGTCGCTCCGCCCCTTTCCATGCCTCGATCGATCTGTTTGTGGCAGGCCAGGCCCCGAGTTCCAGCGCCCCCGTAGATGTAGTGGATGTAGACGTAGATGTAGTGGAGGTAAATATAACACCTCCACAGAGCATAAAATACAAACTTTTATGAACTGCAACAAAAAATGTGTGGTCTACTGCATTATGTGTGTGTGTGTAACAGTATCTATGTAGGTACCACGATAAGACCCTTAAAAGAAAACATACAAGAACATATAAGGATGATCAGGAATATCAATACTAACTATCCGATGGCTGTACACTTTAATACAACTCATGAGATAGCAGAATTATCACGGATTAGATTCCATGGCCTAGGGATGGCCGCTGATAATCCCAGAGGTAGTGATAGGACACATCTATTGGGGAAACTTGAGGCCACTTGGATTACTAAACTTGGGTCAGCTGACTACGGTCCTAAAATGTTTGTATTAATGAAAGACTGAAGAAGGTGAATTAAATCTGCATCCATAACCTGTTTACTATGTAATCTGTTGAAACCACGTATATTACAAAATTCCCCCTTTACCTTTGGCAATGTAAATGTTTTATAGTAGCATCTACCTAATTTGTTAGTATGTTTGTACAACCTAATATGCTGTTCTAAGCAATATTTATTGCAGGTTTGAAACCTTATTTTTTTACACCTAGGAGCAAGGTTGTTCTATCACGCTATCCTTCCTCTTAGTGGATTTGCTATTCCAAACTAACACCCAGCGCCAACTTTTAGTGTATGAGGGGACCAACTGGGAGCACTGGGAAACCTCATAAATGGCCAATGGTGACACATGGTTTTTCTTGGACATATCCATCTCGGGTTGTTTACACTACTAACATTGTTATTAACTGAATGGTTCTGCGGTTTGAGATTACTGGCAAACTCCATAATGAGATAACGTGCTGCCGATCGAGAAAGATGGTTCGTTATACCCATAATAGGGAATCTGTACACTGGACAGTTCCTTATAACTTTACTACTCCATTCCAAAATTGCGCCTGTAATTTACTTATGTTTCTTACTGGATACTCCTCTTTCTATGCCTATAAGAACGTGGCTGTGGGTGAGATCTTATAAACAAACTCTCCACACGGGCCACTTCCGATACTACCTACAGAGCCACTACGGGTGAGTCCTTTCTACGCTAACCTTTGTAGGTATGCTTACCGTATATCTGCAAGCTAGCTATACATTTCTTGTTCAATTTTAATACCAGTGTCCTTTTGCAGGCCTTTCTTTACTGGATAATTGGCCGAAAAAAGCCCACGCTGTTTTTCGTAACTTTCCCGCTTTAAACTAAGTTAGGTGAGACAGTTTCTGGAATTGTGTGGACTTTTTGGTCTTAGCTGCACATACTCTATTGAAGTTGAAATCTATCTGCAGGAAGTGCCAGTAGTTTTAATAGACCGGTTACTTGCTTGAAGGAGTTTTGGGGAACATGAAATATTATCCACGTGATGTGATTTGGCATTTCAATTTTTGCGCAGTAGGCATTTTGGGCGCTAGGTTGGTTTTGGGCTTTGCAAGATAGAAACCAGTTTATTTACGGAAATTTATTACAGAGTGGTTTAAGACTCTGACAAAGTCGCTTAAATGAAGAACTACTTCTCTCCTCTAAATGAAGGACTGCCTCTCTCCTCTTTCCAGCACCGGATATTTTACCGGAGTTATCAAGTAGATTCCGCATTCGGTCAAACCAGGTCTCGAGATCTTAAGGGTTGGACTTTTCGTTCACTTCTCTCAAATGTAAGAGGTAACTGAAATCCTCGATTCAAGAAGATCAAATGGGGTTCCTACTATTTTCAAAGTATTTGGAGTAGATTTTTAATAGAACCAATATGATAACGTTGGTGCTGAAAGCATTCGGTATTGATCATTCTTTGAATGGGAGAAATTGATCTTTAGATGCTTATTTTACACGTTTTCTGATTTGGACAGGTTATCACTGGGTGTTCCGCTTGTTTATCTTTTCCTCCTTTTTTATTAAAATTGCGTCACATTGAGTATCTCTTTTTACGGTTTTTCTGGCCGTGCTTGTCTGAGATAAGTCTTACTATGTATATTGCATGGTGTTTTTTTATCACTTTTTGGTGAGGTAACAAGAGCGTACTTAGGACAGACACCGAAAGGTGTTTGAACAGCAGTTCCATTTGCTTCTAATGTAATGAATGTACCTTTGTTAACAGCCCTGCAAAAGTCGTCAACACGACGAAACAGGTGTCGGCTGCGTGCTTCATCTTTCGACCTGCGTGTCAACAAAATCTTTTAGCTGGCAATACTGTTTATTTATGGAGTTTTGTATGAATTTGTGCTGTTATTGGAGTGCTTTAAAAAATTCAAATTGGATCTGCAATATTGAAGGATCAAATTTACTCTACTATCGTGTAGTTCCTATATAACCTATACAGGATCTGCACGTTTGGGTAACAAACTGTGGGATTGGTGGCAGAATGAATCTGTGCACCCCCACCAGATATGTCTGTATCAGCTAGCTCACAGTACAACTATAATCTGCTCTTACCAAGGAGAGAACAAATTCTGTCAACCTCAGAACAGGACAACCCTGATCCCTCAGAATCGTGGAAACAATATACTACCTTTCGATCAGTCACTCATGCTCACTTAGTTTGTCTCCGAGATACACAGAATAAACAGGCTGGGTGTTTTCAATAAGAAGTTATTGAACAGTTGTTATTCTAGTGTAGAATAGATAAGCTACAACAACCATTAGACAGTAGCAGAGATATATGATTAGAAGAACTATGAAAGTAAAAGGATGGTACAGTTCTACCATCTTGCAGTAATCGTGAATATATACAGGTACATACAATACATGATAAAAAAGTACATACTCCTACTACGCCTCCCTAACTAGATGTACCTAAATGTACCTAGCATCTGTGCAGATGTTATGCCAAGAATCTCTCTAGGATCTAGTCAACCCCATTACCTGAAAATGAGAGAGTATAGGACCTGGTCCTGGTCTCGAGTTGGACACCCTGCGAGGGATGTTAGACCACGGCGAGCTGGAGTATCTGCATGCAGAAACCTCAGCGTCTCTGGTCAGTGTGTGAGCCGGGAAGTATCGGTCTCCTCTGTCCTTCTAAGCAAGATGTGGTGTATATATATCCATAGACCTCTCCAGGGTTCCTACCTTGCTGTATTACTGTGTCGGCCTAAAGGGTGACGTCAGGCCTGAACTTTATACAGGAGATGGTAGTCCTGCTGTGCTTCCAAGAAACCTCATGCATAATGTAACAGAATCGGACTATGGAAAAACCCGCTTTCTGAATGCAGTGTCGTATATAGGTAAAAGGTCAGTCCCTAAGAACCGTTGTGTATGTAATGTAGAGAAGAATATAAGTGAAAGGTCTAACATTGGTGGTCAGCGGTGAGGATCTGGACTTACATTTGCATCTTACATACAGTGATTGGTGTACACTACTAGTTATAGTGCAGATCATTATGAGACCACATACAATTGGTGGGAACTTTTTCTTTGGAATTTTTTCAACTTGAGAACAACCATTTTCACCATGAGTAAACCAGCATCACTTGCATCTGTGAATATTTAATTTTAAGAGGATAGGGTTAAAACCTACTGTGTGCCACAATTGAAAACTGTCTGCAAAAAATTTAAAATCTCAGTAAGAGGCCTCACCAGAAAGAAGGAATACCAAAAGTCACTGAGGGCCTGGTTGGAATCAAGGATGCTAGTGAGCACACCGAGGATCCTATGGTGAAGGAGGAGAATTTAGATGGCCAGCAGGATGGGCTATTGGGTCAGCCTGGAGGGAAGTTGACATCGGGGAGGGGGGGCAGGGCAGTGCGTCGTCAAAGGTTCTGTCTCCAAAGGAGTTGGAGGACAGAGAGAAGCAGAGTGCATGAGTTGGAGCTTACAAAGCTCAGGCTGGAGAAGGTGTGTGACATGGAGAGTAATACATTGGAGTTAGAGAAGCAGAAACTGGCCGTGGAAGAGAAAAAGATGCTCTTATAGCATGAAAGAGGTTTGAGGGAACTAGATCTAAAAGCAAAAAGTATAAAGTTCAATCCCCATGGTGGCAGCACACCACCAGTACCTGGAGAAGGGAGGGTATACATCCCCAAGAAGGTTATTAAGGATTTCATAAAGCAGGACAAGATTGGTCAGTGGTTTAAGGCCTATGAGGCAGCAATCGGGTCCTACAGAGTCCCTGAAAGAGACTGGGGAGCAGGGTCGTGGAACCGCTTTGTCGATAAAGGTAGGAACAGATTGCTAGCATTGCACACTGAAGATCAGATGTCTTATGTTCCTATGAAGGAAGCCTTGATAGCAAGGTATGGTTTGACCCCAGATTTGTACAGGCAGACGTTGAGGGCTTGTAAAAAGCTGGTGTCGAGCACTTGGGTGGAGTATGTGTCCTATTTTTGCAGAGCACTGGAAAGATCGGTGAAAGGTAGCAAGGTCAATGATTTTCAGGGGCTCTATGATTTGGTTGCATGGGAGCTGTAGTCAGAAAATTGTTTTCCAGAGCTACGCCAGCACTTGGTTGATAGTAAGCTGACTGACCCCAGGACTCTTGCTGTGGGGGCAAACTGCTGGGTCAGTACCAGGGTCCAAAAAGGTCTGTGAGAGGGGGTCCTTCGGGGGACGACACTGCCTGGGACTACCACAACCAGAATTCTCCGTATGCACAAGACGGAGACAAAACAGACCCCAGCCGGAAAGTCGAAAAGAGACACCCACCTCTCCTGTTTCTCCGCAGCGGGGTCCGGAGGCAGAAGGAGGAGCTGAACCCGGAAGCATTAGAGATCCACCCGTGAAAACAGACGCAACCCAGGAAGAGGCGTCTTGGACCAGCAGGAAGGAGCCGAAGACGGAAGAGAAACAACGCGTGGAGCAGGACGCCGAGTGTAGGAAACACGAGACGGAGTCGAACGCCGGGAATGAGGACAACGACACAAGCGGCAGGGAGACTGACAAGCCCTGGACAAAGGAGTGGTGGTATCCCCAGGAGGAGGCTGGAGAGCGAGCCGCAACTCCGGAGAGTTGCGGCAGAGCCGGTGAGTGACGCCGGTCCTGGGAAAGCGTGTGGGAACTGTTGAGGGAGGCGGGTGGAAGAGTGAACTGTTGAGGGAGGCGGGTGGAAGAGTGGACTGGGGTAAAGAAGGGAACACGGGAATTGCTGACCAAGTGCTCACGGAACCACCATTATTGTTAGTAGTCGCACCATCACTTCCCTATGCCCTACTAATTTCCTGAATCTCTTTTCTTTGGCACTGCGTTCTTTATTCTTATTGCCTTATACTATTCCCCGGTCACAGTCTACCCAATCCTTTTTGCACTACTGGGTGTAGGTGACGGGTATAAACAGTTGGCCCAGAAAACTGACAAGCTCCATTTTCTCTCCTCTTGGCGAGCCTCCGGGTGAAACTAGCGCCATGGATACACCAACTCCACGCCAACTCTGTCTCTCAACCGAAGAGGGAAGACCAACACTGGCATCTTCATCCATCCACCCTGAAAGCGAGAAGACCCATCCAGAGGAAGAGACTCCTGACCCTGAGGTTAAACCCCAAACTGTGTCAACTGATAATAAAGAAACCCCTGTTCGACAATATATTCAGCATCCTCGTCTGTATATCCGCCCTGCACTCCCAGAAGGTCATGTGGGAGACTCTGCCAAAGGTGGGCAGTGTCCCCAGCAGATGAGTTGGTGGGGGGGACACGGGGGTGGGGGGACAAGGGTAAACAGAAGGAGTTCCAAAAAGGGCCCCAAAGTAATTCCCAAGGGAACCAAGAGAAAGGTTACCAGCCTCCCACTGAAAGAAAGCCATGGGTCCCCACAGGTAAGCCTGCTCAGAAGGGTCCCAGGGCATTTTATAGTTGTGGTCAGGAGGGTCACTTCCAGGGGGACCCTAGGTGTCCCAAAAATAGCACCACTGCACCCACTGGTGCACCGCCCGGGAAATAGCTAGTGTAGCCTTTGGGGAGGAGTCGGGTGCCCTAGAGGGTGGGGGTTCGCAGAAATGACCCTGGTCTCTTTAGGAGACAATGAGATGGTCCCAAGAGCTCATCTGCCTGATAACACTAAGATGTAGTGGGTGACCATCAATGGCCAGAGTGTGGTGCTCTGAGAGACACTGGAACCAGTGTGACAACTGTCAGTTGGGGGCTAGTGCCTGAGGAGCAGGTGGTCCCCAACATATCCATCCAGTAGTTGAAGCTGAGAACTCTGAGTGCCTCTGCACAGTGGCACAGGTTTCTTTTGAGGTGGGGGGGGTTTGATTAAAGGTACCTTGAAAGTAGCTGTGAGGCCAGCCATGCCTGTTGACTGTCTGCAAGGCAACGATTTGGAGAGTTCCCCTTGGGAGAAGGTGGAGCGGAAGTCTCACTTGGAGATGTAGGGTCAGCCTGAGAGGGCGTGTGTGACCACTCAGTCTATGGCAGCCGGTAAGGGCAATCAAGAGGATCTGGAGCCCAGGTGCCTGCCAGAAAGAGAAGAGGCAGGGGGCATGGGAAAACGGCCTCCGAAGTTCACACGGTCCAGGAGGAGGCAAATCTTGAGGGGGATGCCTTGGAGCCTAACTTGGGGACCTGCCTGAGCTGACCCATTGGCAGCAAGAAGGGGGACCCTCCAGGGAGGAATTCTGCCAGGAGCAGAAGAAATGCCATTCTCTTGTTGGTTTGCGGCAGCAGGCTGCAAACAAGGCAGTAGGTTATCAGTCTGGATCATACTGGATATACTGGGAGAATGGTCTCCTGTATAGTGACCCTAAGGTTGCTGAGCCTGGGTCAGCCCGTGTGCTGGCGGTACCCCGGCACTTCAGAGCCTTCCTACAGGTTCTGGCTCATGATGTGCCATTGGCAGGACATTTGGGGCAAGACAGGACCTTTGAAGTCTTGTCACCAACTTTTACTGGCCCCAAATAGGTAAGAACTCTAACACACACTAGATCTTGCCAGACATACGAGGTAAGTGGTAAGAGTGTGAGGAAGTGCAAGGCTCCTCTCCAACCATTCCCTGTAGTCGGCACCCCCTTTGAGACATTGTGGGGCTTCTGGATCGCAAGACAGCCATGGGCAACAGGTTCATCCTAATCTTGGTGGACCATGCCATTCAGTACTGGCAGCCATCCCTCTCTGGACTGTGATGGCACCCGTGGTGGGTCGTGCATTGATGGTTTTTTCTCCCATATGGGGTTCCCCAGGGAAGTGGTGTCTGACCGGGCTACCAACTTGATATCCAAGTATATGAAGTCCCTGTGGCAGAAGTGTGATGTTACCTACAAGTTCACCACTCCTTACCACCCCCAAGGCAATGGGCTGGTTAAGAGATTCAACCGAACCCTGAAGAACATGATTATGGGTCTTGGAGAACCCATGAGGCATAAGTGGGACATCCTCTTACCATGCCTGTTGTTTGTTTACATGGAGGTAACACAATAGTCCTTAGGGTTCAGCCCCTTTGCGCTCCTGTATGGGCATCCTGTAAGAGGACCTCCAAGTCTGGTCAAATAATGCTGGAGTAAGCTCCCATTAAACCTCTCCAGGATGTATATAGCTACATTCTGGCCTTCAGGAACTAGACTAAGCGCGTCAGGCAACTCGCTCAGGCAAATATGTAAGCCAACCAGGAAGAGATGAAACAGTGGTATGATCAGAATGCGACTCTGAGTTTGTCTGGTCAAAAAGTATGGGTCACGCAGAGTGTTAAAAAACTAACAAACCTCTCTGTTTGTTCATGGAACGTACATGGCTGCCAAGAAATGGAGCTGGACCATGACACACAAGCCTTCTTTTCCCAACAAGATGTAATCCTGATTCAGGAGTCATGGAAACTATCACCCACAGTAATACCAGGATTTAAGGTCCACCACATCTTGGCAGAAAGACTCTCAAACTTTGGGCACCCCCGGGGAGGCCTATCAACTTACATAACCCAAAAATACAATTGGACATCGGAAGCACTGGACGTAGGTCTTAATTGGGTGCAAGTGACCAGAATCACAGAAACTCTGACAATTGGGCCCGAACAGTGGCAAATCATAATTCTCAACGTCTACATCCACCCGGAACCGAAGTCACACCAAGAAAAACAAACAAGCCTAACGTCACTGATAAAACTGATGCAAAAAACCTATTCAGGTTGTTCAATATTAATCTCTGGGGATTTCAACTGCGACCTAATCGGCAAAAACAGGGCAAAAGGAAACATGCCACCGTCCCACGGAGGTCCGAGGTTAGCTTCCAACCTAAGAGAACTAGGTCTGACGATCCTGAACGGCAACACGATGGGGGACAGGCCGGCAGGTATTACGTACCTGTGCGGAAGGGCCCACTCAACAATAGACTATACAATACTAAGCGACGACCTAGTTGCAGGTATCGAGACTTTCCAAATTGCTCAACGGCCAGAAAGTGACCATTTGCCTCAAATAACTACCTTAAACACCATGCCGACTCTGGCACCGAACATGTCTTGCCTACTTCATCAAGCATCCAAATTCAACCTAAAGAAATTAAAATGTCGAGGAGAAGGGCTGGAAAAAATTCGGTTTGCCGTCACAGCTCGAAAACTTGAGTTAGGGTTGCAAAAAAAGGAAGATCTTGTAAAAAATTGGGAGCAATTGGTCCTGGACCTTCTCCATAAATTTCCAGCAACATCAGGGATACAGAGCAAGTCTACCCTCAAAAAGGAGCCCTGGTTTAACATGGACTTAAAAACAAAAAAAAGGAGGGTAGCTAAAGAGGTCCGAGATCTAGCACGACAAAAAAGACTGGGGTTACAAACAAACAAGGGATACTTGATTGAAGCCAGAAGCGCTTATAGATAGTCACTGAGCATCGCAAAATCCTCCTACAAGGAAAAGCTATCGAATAAACTCCTAAGTGCAGGAAAACAACCTAACAGTCGTGACTTTTGGGGCATTATTAATGATCTAAACAAAGGATCTAAACTCCATCAGGAAGCAAGAGTAGGAGTCGACGCTTGGTCCCAGCATGTACAATCCCTATATTGTACGACAACAGCAGGTCTCTCGAACGACATAAGGCCAACAAATTTAATTGAGGATGATCTGACGGCAATCAACAACACAGGCACAGAAGAACTAGGGACGAAGGGGGGCTCAAAAGAGGAGACGGTATTCCCGGAATTAACCATTAGAGGAGAACTCTGTAAAATCATTACAAGACTAAAAGCTGAAGGAGCCCCAGGCCCGAACGGGCTGCCCAACGCCATCTTCAAACACGACCCGGAATTCTGTGCAGATACCCCAACGCTACTTTTCAATCACATTTATAATGATGCTCAGGTACCCGCGTCTTGGAAGGGTAACGTCATTCACCCAATATTTAAACATGGCAACCATCGTAATTCAACAAATTACAGGCTTATATCCTTGATAGATGTAGAAGCAAAGCTTTACGCCTCCTGCATCCTCTTAAAGCTGCAAGACTGGATTGAAGAATCAAACAGTATCCCTTGGTTCCAGACAGGCTTCAGGCGGAAAATGGGAACAATCACCAACCTAACTTGCCTGTCATTACTAACGGACAGAATGGCAGCAAAGGGTGCACGGTTGTACGCCTGCTTCGTCGATATTAAATCCGCCTTCGACAGAGTCAACCGAGAGCATTTATGGGGCAAACTACAGTGCTGGGGGATGCCGACCAAACTGTTAAAGGCAATAAAAGTTCTATACCAAAACACATGGGCAAAGGTGAAATTGGGAAATGGAGCTTACACTACGAGGAATATACCAACGCACCAGGGCCTAAAACAAGGTTGTGTTTTAGCACCCACTCTTTTTAATCTTTTCCTTTCCGACCTCGCAAAAGTGCTAGAGACGGACGAAATTCACCCACCATCATTGGCAAATCATCGGATCCCTTGCCTGCAATATGCAGATGATAGAGTATTGCTGAGTAAAACCCCAATTGGTCTACAAAGAGCCCTAAACATACTAGCAGCATACTTAAAGCAAGAGGGTCTGGACCTAAGCAAATAAAAAACAAAAGTGGTCCGTCTGGTAGACCCAAAAAAACTAAGATACACATGGATGGTGAACGGGATAAAGGTGAAAGAGCAAGGGTCGTACAAGTACCTCGGAATTACAATATCTCAGGGTGTTAAACGAACGGAGCATAAAACTACAATACGCGCAAAAGCCCAAACCCTAATTTTCGCTTACCGTCTACTAAAAACAAAGATGGACTGTCCAAATCACAAACACCTGTTGAAGGTCATGTCGGCACAAATTTTACCCTCTCTGTCTTATGGTCTAGTCACCTAGTGTGGCAAGGAAACAGACTTACTAAACGATCTCCAAACCAAAATCTACAAAGCAGTTTTTAATCTTCCAAGATGTGCCTCAGCCTCGCAAGTTAGGCTTGATTTTGGTCTGCAAAACCAGAAATACAGGAGCATGAGCGGCTTCGTAAAACTGTGCAATAAACTTAGAACTGCAGACCCAGAATCCATGGACTGGCTAAACTGGGAAGTTATAAAAAATCAAGGAGAGACCGGAACCCCGTGCTCCTGGGGAAATTATCTGAAAATATGCGTAAAAGAGCTGGAGTTGGAAGCCGCATGGGAATCCGCGACGGATAAAGCAAGCATAAGTAGATTGGCCAATATGGCAGCAAGTAGGAGATCTTTTCAAGAAGACAAAAGGACACTACTAAAACGGCGACACGGCTGGACCATTATCAATTCCTTCAAAGCAGGATCACCACACGCTTACTTAACCTCCCACTTCAACGTGCACTTAAAAAGAGCTTTTACAGATTATAGGATGGGCATGCACATCTCGAAGGATCTATGGAAAGGTAACCACCAAACTGAGCAATGCCTCACCCTGGAAAGGTAACCACCAAACTGAGCAATGCAGACTATGCGGTTATAAAACAGAATCACTAGCTCATTTCTTGTGCGTCTGTCCGGCCCTTACGGCACAACGGCAACGACTGTTAAAAGGTATTTGCAATGAGCTAAATATCCGCACCTGCAGACAAGCAGACTTGCTGGCTGGGAGGGAGTTCTATTATTATGGCTTGCCGGGAAACAAAATTCTTGGCAGAAGTGAAAAAATGTTTGAGCCAAGTAGAACAAGGAGAAGGTTAAGAAGCAGGACACCAAGGCTGCCTTGATTTTAACGATTGGCAAAGTTTGCACAAACAAGCAAAAATATTTTGATATTCAGAGACTGCGGGAGTATCTCTGGAAGAAAGCTTTAAAACATTGTTCCACATTATTTTCAACAAACGAGGAGCCTTAATTTTAGTAAACATATTTATAGTTTGCATTATTATCTATCATGTGAAAATTTTAATAATTTTAATTAATTATGCAATAAACCTTTTTGACTTTGACTTTGTATGGGTCATGGCCCCAGTGGAGCTTTGTGCGCTCCAAGATAAGTGGACTGGGTCATTTGAGGTGGTGAAGTGCAAGAGTAAAGTCACCTACCTGGTGGACTTGCAGTCTCCAAGGAACCCTTTACGGGTCCTCCATATGAACCGCCTTAAGCCCCACTTGGAGAGGTCCGAAGTGGGCATGCTCCTAGCGACAGATGCTGGAATGGAGGAGGAGACTGTGCCTCTTCCTGACCTCCTGTCTGCTAAGGAACATGATGGGTTAGTGGACGGTGTAACACTCTCCCCCGCCCTGACCCCTGAACAGCAGGGTGACCGCCACCAGCTGTGGTCCCTATTCTCCTTGACCCCTGGTGTCACTCAGCGGTGTGTCCATGATGTGGACACTGGCAACAGTCATCCTGTAAAGCACAATATTTACAGAGTGACTGAGGTCTCCAAGATGTTAACGCTAGGGGTGATTGAGCCCTCAAACAGCCCTTGGGCCAGCCCAGTTGACTTGGTCCAAAAGGCTGCCGCAGCCTGTGACACACCAGAACTCCGGTTCTGTGAGGACTACAAAGGGCTCAATTCAGTCACCAGGACTGATACACACCCCAGAGCTGATGAGCTCATAGATTGGTTGGGAGCTGCTCAGTACGTTGTGGTACTGACAAATTGCCTTAACCGATAAGGCCAAGGAGAGGCCTGCATTTTCAACCCCAGAGGGGTACTACCAATTCTGGGTGATGAAATACATAGACAGAATCAGGGTCAGAGCTTTTAAAGATTCCAGCACCAAACATCACTGCTCAGTATGCCTGTTCAGTACATTTTCTAGCCTCGGTGCAACCGGTTTGGGATGTGACCCATATACATCCCACTTTGGTAGAACAAGATCACCCGTTACAAGATACTAGACTGACCCTGCACTCGAGAAGTGTGTATTTTGAGTATATGGCTAATGTGATAGTTTATATAAGCCACTCAAAACCAAATATCACAAGATTGAAAGACTTCCCAGACAAAATAATATTAAATGATCGTATGTCTTGATTGTAGTTGTATCAAATCCTTTATTTATCATAACTCAATTATCCTCCTTTTCCAATTAAAAACAACACATGATTGCTTTGCCGCCAACGCGTTTCATCCCTCTTGGGACTTCTTCAGGGCTTATTATGGGACTGAGTCTTATGTTAGTGATAAGTATGGCTCCAAGCCAACCTTAACAGCAACGTAGGTAGAGTGAGATGTATTTATTTCTTTATGATGATCCTGAATATATGGCGTTATCAATCATGTTCTCTCTCTAAGATGAAGAGGTAGTAAAAAAAGTTCTTGTGATTCATGAGGATTCCGTAATCGGAGTTCTTTGTCCTAATATTAGATTCACCTAAAGTAATGGATGCTCGCTGCTTATAAATAATCTTCCTGAGGTTAAGTTCAGGTAGTATCGCCGTATCAGTACCGGAACAATCTACGTCGATCCGAAGGTTGATGCCCTTTGGTTTGAAGAATGCCCCTACCACCTTTCAGAGGTTGGTCAACCAGATGTTGGCTGGACTGGAGGATTTCAGTGCCACCTATCTGGAGAACATCACAGTATTCAGTGCCACTTGGAAGGAACATCTGCACCACCTCTGGAAAGTGCTGAAGGCTCTGCAGAGGGCAGGCCTCACGATCAAGGCAAGCAAGTGCCAGATCGGGCAGGGTTCGGTAGTGTGCTTGTGAATCCAGGTGAGGAGCGGCCAGGTGGCACCACTGCAGCCCAAGATTGATGACATACTGGCTTGGGAACCCGCCCCTCACCACAAAGACCCAGACAGAGGTGAGAGCCTTTTTAGGACTCACTGGGTATTACAGGAGATTCGTCAAGGGTTATGGTAGCATTGTTGCCCCCTTGACAGAGCTGACTTCCAGGAAGCAGCCCAGGAAGGTGAACTGGACTGACGTCTGCCAAAAAGCATTTGATACCCTGAAATCTGCCATGTACCCGGCACCTGTGCTTAAGGCACCCAACTTCTCACAGGAATTTGTAGTGCAGAAAGATGTTATGTTATGTTATGTTATGTTAACCGATTCTTCTATAGCGCAACAGCTACTCCAGAAGGAGTGTCCCGGCGCTTTGGCGAAGAAGTCCTTCGAGGATGGCCACATAACTGAGAAACCCAAAGGAGAGGCGAGGGGCCTATCTAGTGAAGAGCCAAGTTTTTAAAGCCTTTCTGAAGGACATAAGACTGGGAATCTGTCTAAGGGAAAGGGGGAGCTCATTCCAGGCACGGGGAGCCAGGTGGTGGAAAGAACGGCCGCCCTGTCTAGCACGTTTAATGGTCGGAACTACCATTTTAAACAAAAAGGCGGACCGTAAGGCTCTGTTAGGTTTGTAAGAAACAAGACGTTTCCTAATATAGGCAGGACCAGTATCATGGAGGGCTTTGTAAGTCAGCGTCAGGCTTTTGAAAAGGACTCTCTTGGCTATAGGGAGCCAGTGCAGTTCTTTTAACAGGTTCGAGGCACTAGCACGTCTGGGAAGCCCATAGATAGCCCGAGCAGCTGAATTCTGAACTACTTGAAGTCTCCTTTCTAGGTATTTAGGGAGACCCAAGTAGAGGGCATTTGCGTAATCCAATCTGGACCCTACAAGTGCTTGGACAATGACCCTACGATGATTGATTGAAATCAAGGGAAGACATTTTCTAAGCATCCGGAGGATGCCGAAACATTTCCCAGAGAGGCAAGATATTTGAGGCCCAAAGGTTAAGTCATTGTCAACAATAATTCCAAGATTTTTGGCTTTGACACTTGCATTTGCAGGTGGAAACAAGTCCAGCGGCCACCAGCTTTTCCAATTTGGTTCTATGGCACAGCCAAAAAAAAAGCAGCTCCGATTTATCGGAGTTGCATTTTAAGCCGCGTCCTCGGAACCAACCAAAGACTGCCTCTAGGCATCCTCTGATGCGAGCCCCGTCAAACACCTCATTCTTGTCACAGGTAAACAAGAGCTGGGTGTCGTCGGCGTAGGACACGATCTGGGCGCCGTGGGACTCCGCCACCTCTGCAAGGGGGGCCAGAAAGATGTTAAAAAGCAGGGGGCTGAGAATAGACCCCTGAGGGACCCCTACTTCCAGAGGTGCCATAGCGGCGGAGTGTGGGGGCGCCCAGATCGTTTGCCGACGGCCGGCTAGCCAGTTCCACACCGTCCCCCGAAGACCACATTCCCAGAGTCGTGTTAGGAGGGTATCATGGGGAACGGTGTCGAACGCCGCCGACAAGTCCAACATAGCCAACATGGCCTTTCCTCCCGCATCCAACACTTCTCTAATAGCGACGGTGACTTCAAGTAACGCGGTCTCTGTGCTATGGTTAGCACGAAAACCGGATTGAGTGTTGTGCAACAGATGGTTCTCTTCGATAAAATTTGAGATTGATCTGTGCACATGTCTTTCGGCCACCTTCGCTAGAGCAGGAAGAAGAGAGATTGGCCTATAGTTGGCATGAACGATGGGATCAAGGGCTGGTTTTTTTTAGAAGTGGAAGAATGAGAGCACACTTCCAAGCCCGCGGGACTACACCAGAAGACAGTGAGGAGTTAAGGATGGAATTGATGAGGCCATTTAGGGCTGGGGCTATTTTATTGAGGCATGAGACAGGACAGGGATCAAGCGGAGAGCCTGATTTCAGTCCTGTAAGATGGTCTAAGGAGGAGGCCAGACTCAGCGGGGGGAATTCCCAGAGAGTGGGAGCTGGGACAGATTGTAAGGCGGAGGGGGCCTCAGGTGGGCCCACCTGAGTTTGTTCAAAGTAAGCGGCAAGAGAGGCTTGGATAGATGTTATCTTATCTACAAAATAATGTGCCAATTCAATCAGCCAGGGTTCTGAATGTGATTGGGCAGGAGAGCCTGAGGATGGAGAAGTAAAATCCTTGTCAATCTTAAAGATTTCCTTGCAGGAATTACCTGAATCATCAATACGCCGTTCCAGATAAGATTTTTTTGCTTTCCACAACAGCTTGTGGTAAGATTTAGTCAGATTTTTTAGTGTTATTTTCTCAAGAGGATTATAATCCTTCCTCCAAGCTCTTTCAGCTCTCTTACAATTTTGGCGAGTTTCCCTGAGCTGAGAGGTAAACCAAGGGGCAGAAGACCGTTTGTTCCCATTTTTAACTATTTTCTCAGGAACGAGAAATGCCAGTCTTGCCGTAAGCCACTCAGCAAAATAGGCGAGGTCATCTTCCACGTTGCCTGATAAGGTGCAGGGTGTACATTCAATAGCCTGCAGTAGCAACTCATTTGAGAGAAGATGGAAGGGTCTAGACGATCGCTTGGAAGAGACAATGGGTTTCATTCTAGAGGAAGGGGTACATGGAAGGAAAAAAGTAATTAAGTAATGATCTGACCATAACACCGGCTGAGGAACTTGAACGTCAATAGTAGTGGTAGAATAGACTTGGTCCAGAATGTGGCCCTTATTATGCGTAGGCTCATAAATAAATGGTAGTAACCCTAGTGCAGTAGTTATCTCCGTAAGTTTCATAGTATCAGGATTAGTGGGCTCATCCATATGTATATTTAGGTCGCCTAGGAGTAAGCAGTGCTTCGATTTGAGACAGGGGACTGAAAGTGCTACCTGTAGTTCGTCCAAGAAAGGACCTAGGGCGCCGGGGGCTCTGTATAACAGAATGCCGGTATATGCCTGGGAGGAGGATAGATGGAGTGTGAGGCCCAGGGCCTCGGTCTCCTGAATGTTGTCAATCGGGAAGGTGGTGCAGCGCAACAGCTTATTTACTATAATCGCCACACCGCCCCCACGCCCAGTTGATCTATCCTTTCTAATAACTGAATAGTTTGGAGGGATGGCATGAGCTAAGTCCGGGGCCGAGGAGTCATTAAGCCAGGTTTCAGTCACAAAAAGACAGGATACATTAGAGTTGTAGAGCAAGTTCCAAATGTCCAGCGCATGGCAACCCAAGGAACGTGTATTAAGAAGTAGGCAGACGACTGGGGTCGGTTGGGGAATCAATATAGGCTTTTCATATTTAGGAAGATGCCAGCCACAGTTATTACAGCCTTTCCTTAGGGCACGACTACCAGGGAAAACATAATGACAGCGGCCTATCGGAGGACGAAGGTTTAAAAGGGTCTCAGAAGTGTAGGAACGCAACATAATTAGGAAAAAGATGAACAAAACACCTACCAGATAAAAGAGCATGGTGTGGGGGCTGTGCTCTCACAGCTAAATGAGGAGAGCCTAGACCAACATGTAGCCTTCATTAGTAGGAGGTTACTTCCATGAGAACCGAGGTGGGGAGCGATTGAGCGTGAGGCTTTTGCTGTGGTCTGGGCACCGAAGAAGCTGAGGCCATACTTGTTTGGGGCTCACTTTCAGGTTCAGACCAACCCAGACCCCTCAGATGGTTGATGCAGACGAGGGGTGAGAACCTTAAAGTTGTTGAGGTGGTCCACTTCCCTGCAGGACATGGAATTTATGGTGGAACACCGCCCTGGTACAGAACACACCAATGCTGATTGTCTGTCCAGATTTTTCCACCTTAGTGAAGAAAAATCCCATGAAGGTGGGTAGTTCTTCCCACATTTCAGCTGGAAGGGACCGGTTTTAGACCTGGCATCATTTCTGTGGATTTCCCATGTATTTTTGCCCTTGCCTCCCGTTATTTTGCTGTGTGATGGTCTTTGTTTTTGCTCGTCTAGATACTTTGAGCACTTTGCCACTACTGTTCAGTGCCAAAGTGCAAGTGCTCCCTTTGTAAATTGTTGTTATGGATTGGTGATTCCAAGATTGGCACATTTGATTTACTAGTCAGTCCCTAGTACAGTGCACTGTGTGCGCACAGGGCTTGTAAATCGAATGCTGCTAGTAGGCACTGATTGTGCCACCTACACAAGCAGCCTTGCAACAAGGTCGCAGGCCTGCCAATGCAGAGCCTGTGTGCAGTCTGGTATTGCCATGTCGACTTGGCAAGTGCACCCACTTGCCAGGCCCTAACCTTCCCTTTTCGTACATGTCAGTCACACCTAAGGTAGGCCCAAGGTACCCCTTTGGGCAGGGTGCAGTGTATGTGAAAGCTAAGACATGCCCTGGTGTGTGTGGCATGTCCGGATAGTGAAATACTGCCAATTTCGTTTTTCACTATTGAAAGGCTACATGCACTCATAGGATAGAATGGGGAGTTTGCTCATAACATCTTATGAGCATTACTGCCCATGGGAACAAGATGGGACAATAAAATTTGATATGTCTGAACTCAAAATGTTAAGATGCATCTTTTAATGAGGGTGATCTTTACATTCTGGGTTTGAAAATACCACTTTTAGAAAGTCGGTCTTTTCTGGCCTAACCATCTAGTGTGCCTCTGCAAGGTTGTGTACTGACTGTCTGGTTTTGGAGTGGCAGGTCTGGGTATGTGCATTCGGTTCAGACAGCCACTTGGGGGGTTGAGGTGCGTCTTGCCTTTCCAGGGTGAGTCAGGGCTGAGCTGAATAGACCTGGCGGCATTCAGAGTAGGGGGAGGAGATTTCTTTCATACCTGAATGGTCCTGGTCTGCCAAGGACAATACTGTCTCCACCTCCTGCCAGGATGTTGCACCGGAGAGGACATACCTGGTTTTGTCTGGGCAAAGAGCTTCTTTGCACTAGAGAACAAAGAGATTTGATGTATAAAAAGAGGGGCTCAGATCTCAGACTTTTATATCACTTCTGGGAATCAAGAGGAACCTTTTCCAAGGAAAAGAGCTTGAGAAACTGAGGAGGAATACTGCCCTTGTGCTATTTGCTGTCTGGGGTTGGCCTGCAGTGGCTACTTTCTGCCAAGGAAAGGGAAAAGGGATTTGCTGTGTTTCTTGCTTGAGGAAGATCTCCAAGGGATTGAAGAAGAGCTTGCCTCCTGTTCTGAAGTCTTAGGGACACACATACTTCACCTCTAGCTCCCCTGAACTTCCTTGCGAGGAGTTCTGACCTGCCAAGAGGTGCCTGTAGCTGTTCTGGGCCTCTGGAGATTGTTGTGGCTGCTGGGAGCTGGAAAAGCAACGCAACAACGAGAAGCATGACGCATCCGCACCTGTTTTCTAGGCATCGACGAAGAAATCGTTGTAGCACCTGTCCGTGGCTCGACAAACCGCCGCACGCCACATCGAGTGCACCGATCCCCGAAGTAAGAGATCACCACACCGATTCCAACGCAAAACCCTGCTGTGCGGCTGCAAGAACCCATGCATCATCTCGGATCATTGCATCATATTGCACCTCCCCACGCAGTAAGAAATCGATGCATCACCTCCTCTCCGGTAAGAAACCGACGCAGCACCTCCCCTGCGCAGCAGTAAGGAACAGAGGCATCACCTCCCCCTAAGAAAGTTACCGATCCATCCCCTTTCCTGAGTGTAAGGAACCGATGCATCACCTTCCCTGTAACCCTTTTTGTTTGTGTGTGCAATGCATCTAAGGCACTTTGTGTGAAAAGTTCTGCATCTGCAATTTGCTTTAAACTGACCTCTTTCGACCACTAAAAAGTCATATTTGTATTACTGTATTGTGGATGTTTGTCGTTTTGGTATTGTTTGGTTTAGATAAAGATTACCTATTTTTTTAAACTGGTGTGGTGTTCATTTGTAGTGTTTTCACTGTATTACTGTATGTATTCACAAATCCTTTACACATTGCCTCTGAGATAAGCCTGTCTGCTTGTGCTAAGCTACCAAGGGAGTGAGCAGGGGTTATAATAGAAGTGAATCCCACTTACCCTGACTAGAAGCAAGGCTCTCTATTTGGACAAAGGTACCTACCTCTGCCAACTAGAGACCCCCATTTCTAACACCAGTGAACTGTGTCAAAGTCTTTTTCCGCATCTAGGGAAAGGAACTGATGTGGGGTGGACCCATCTTTCACCGTGTCTAGCCAGATGGCCAAGCGACTGAGGTTGAAGCGTGTAGCTCGTTTGGGCATGAAGCCGGATTGTTCATGGTGTATGAGAGACGTGATCACCAGTAGCAATCGCATCACTAGAATGGAGGCCAGGGTTTTGGTTTCAACATTAAGTAGTGAGATTGGGCGATAGGACCCCCAGTTCTCCGGTGGCTTCCCTGGTTTGGGAATCACCACTACAGTAGCAATAATGTTAATGTTATTGATATTTCTAGAGCGCAACTGCTACCCGAAGGTGTCCTGGCGCTAACTGAAGTCCTACAAAGAGCCTACCCCGGGAAAAATTACGTTAAAGATTAACTGGTAAAAAGCCACGTTTTGAGTGCTTACCTAAAAGCAAGTAGATTAGCCATGCATGTAAGGTGCAGCGGGAGGCCATTCCATGCCTTGGCTGCTCCGACCACAAAGCTTCTGCCACCACAATTGGCTTTCTTTACCAAGGGCACTGACATCAATTTTGCTTTTGCTGATCATAGTGCTTCTTTTGGTATATACCAGTAGAATAACATTTTTAGGTGGTTGGGCCCAGCTTTATGAACCATACATAGGGCCTTGCACTGATAAACGTGTTTTAACTGGCAGCCAGTGAAGCCTTCTAATCTCAGCCGAGATTGAAGAGTATTTTGGTATGCTGGTTGTAACAATCTTGCAGCTGCATTCTGCAGGAGTTGCAGTTTGTTCATAAGCCCTTCCTGAATATTAAAACAGAGACTACTACAATAATCAAGTTTAGACATGGCTAGAGCAGTGATAACTGTTTGTTGGCTATCTTTGGGTAGAAATGGCATAATTTTCTTGCAGGAGAGGTGTGGTGTGGAGAGGTGTGGCTCACTGGTTAGAGGCGGCAGACCTGTAAGCAGAGAACGGCCCGGGACCAGGGTTCAATTCCCGACGCGGCAGGGTCTTGGACCAGGGTCAACAGACTCGATAATTCTCGCCTCAGTGCCTACTCTAACCAGGGAACACACTCTGTAACTCTGGGCATTAAGCTTGCCTCATCTCTACAATGGCCCCCCACAGACGCCGGGGATGCCTGGTTTCACCCTGGAGATACCCAGAAAGGGACCATCTCACAGGGAAAACCAGGACGGGTTCCCCAGCGGTCTACAGCGCCAGGACACTCGGGCAGAGTAACAGTGCGCTTTACAAGTATCCCACATTTAGTATATGATTCTGATGAAACTACAGCATTCACTTGATGCCTAAAGCTGAGTTTATTGTCTAAGTAGACACCCACATTTTTTACCTTCTTAATAAAAGTAGGTAAAGGATCCAGTGTATCCAGCCACCATGCTGGGGTCCAGAAATTCGGGTCATTACCAAACAGAACCACCTCCGTTTTACTGGAGTTGAGTTTAAGGCAATTTTGGGCTGTCCAGACACCTACCGCTGTCATGCAATCATGGAATCGGTGAGCCGTTTTCTGTTGCTTGCCTGGCACAACTGACATTACAATTTGGGTGTCGTCTGTCGTCTGTATATGTAGTGAGCTAAAACCAAAAGATTCAATCAGGGGAGCCAATAATGATACATATATATTAAAAAGTGTTCGGCTCATTAATGACCCCTGAGGGACTCCACAAGCATTACAGAGGTCTGTGCGAAGTGTTCCTTCTTCTTGTGCTACGTGGTACATATTTGAGGGATGAGGGCCTAGTAAACTAGCGTTTTGTTAAAGAAATTCTGCTGCCAGTCCATTTGGACCTGGAGTTTTTCCAGATTTTTGTCCATTAATTGCATCTAGTACATCTGTCAGGGTAATATCCTAATCTACGGCTTCTCGGTCCTCCTTGGTCAAGGAGGGGGTGTCCATTTCACCAAGGCAGGCACCTACCTGCAACTCTTCTATTAGTGGCATGGCATCATACAGCTCTGTGTAGAAGCGGTCAAATGCCCCCGCTGTGGTATGTGCAGTAGTGTGTACAGCTTCCTTCTCATGTATTGTGGCCACCCATCTTGATTCTCTTTCCTTCCTGCCAAAACAGGCCAGTAGTTTCCCTGCCCTGTCTCCCAACTCCTACAGTCGGTGATGTGAGACCTGGATTAGAGTCTTCCGTCTTTCTGGGATCAGAGTTCCCGATGTGTGAGTGCGATTTGGTGAAGCAGGGTCGTATCCATGTCTGGGTCTACGTGTTTTTCAGGTTGCAGGAGATTTCGTTCCAGTGTCTCGACTTGGCAGATCTTCTTCCTTCTTTTCTGCACTACAACATCCTGCACCCTGCCTTGTATCACTCTTTTGTAGGCCTCCCATAGGTTTGGCGCAAAAAATCCAATGTTATTAATACATTTTTTTACCTTTTTTGATACAGGCAAGAAAGAGGTTACACAAACATGTTTACTATTGCCCTGTTTATGTTTAGGCGTTTCCCTCAGACAATACCAAGCATTTTTTAAGGACCATCTTACTAGATGTTTTATATGGCCTCTTCCAGTCAGTTTTTGGAGAAGAATCTCTTTCTCATTAAGGTTTACTTTTTTTTTGTTTTCCTTTCTATGTTACGCAGTACTGTCTCGGGCCAAAATTAATTCATGTCTTGATGATGACCCTAAAATTGTAGTGGATCAAACAGCCATTGACATATAATCAGACTAGTTTAAATGATAATAATTTTAAACACCTGGCTGTCTTCTGGGCTACCGTTATAAGGGTCCTAGAGACTGTAATGAGTGTGACCGGAGGTGACATGGCAGAATACTGCATATTGGGGCTGCAACTGGACCGAAAGAAACAGAAAGTCCAAAACAGATTTGCTAATTTAGCTTTGATATTAGCAAAACGATCAATTACCAAGAGGTGGAAGTCAGCGGTACCCCCAGCAGTACTCAACTGGCATGGGCAGGTGGTCAGATGGGGGAGGGCTGAAAGCATGGCGGTAAGGAGAGAGGAGAGTAGGGGCCTGTGGAAGACGCCAATCTCTATGGAATGGGATGCAATGCAAGAACTATTCATTTCTTCAGAACCCCCACCAACATGATACGCTATAGGGTATAATTATATAGATCATACCAAGTTGGATGTACAGAGACCACCCAAGAAACACCACCGCAGGAACATGCTCAGCTGTATGACATGCAGTCAGGAATACATGACCAAATATATCAGAACCGCGCACCATACTGTCCTACAAGAGAATAGGAGTGAGTCAGGGGGGGAGGGAAGGGAGAGAGTATGATCAGTTTGACTAGGGGGGAGGGGTGGTAAATGTTAATTTGACATGCAGTCCATAACTATACCCACTCTGTAAGTAATGTTACTGTGATACCTATACCATGGACTACATACCTGTTTACACCTATTTCATTAAATACAAGGTGTTGTGGATTGCTATCCGGCCATGGCCACTGGTATGTACTCTTCAATTGCATATGTTGCGACATGTCAAGTTGTTATGCATTAAAATCAATAAAGTATGTGTTAAAAAAATTATAATTTGAAAGACACAAGCTGTATATACATATTTTGAAGACTATGATACACACCACGCAATTTACACATATATATATATGCCACACAAAAGAAGGAGATGTCCGCGCTCTCAGGAGGTGCCAAAGTGGAATTTATTCCATTTTGGCACCTCCTGAGAGCGCGGACATCTCCTTCTTTTGTGTGGCATTACCCGTCAGCCAGCTCCGCCGACATTTCAAGCCAACTACCTCGGGTCAGGGATCCTGGTAGGAGCACTCCTTGTGTGATTGATATATATATATATATATATATATACACATTCATTTTTTGTTTCTTTATTATTAATATTTAAAACATTGTTTGGTCCTGCATTTTTTGCTATTATTGAGCATCATAATTACCATAGGGACCACTGTACCTTAAAAGTAATTATTTACACCAGGTCCGTAGGGAATCCAGGGTCCCTCTTGGGCTATAAGATGTCACTTTCTTTTTTAGACTCTGTGAAGCCAATACACATCAGAGCTAAAAGTGTGCAGATTTCTAAATTAGGATCTTTTTAGGTGGGGAAAAAAGAGCCCATTCCGTAGAACAGGGAGAAGAGTGGGTCATTGATGAATCTGAGGTGAGGTATGGTATCCACAATTTACTGCGATAGCAAAGTTAAGTAACTTGCTCATCTGATGAATACCTCTCACTGTAGATTCCACACCTTGTGAATTGATACAAGAGCAGTACCCCTCACATACTGGGTCTGTGGAATAGCTCAGACTGGAAAGTCCTGCAGGATCGAAGAGGCAAAGTGTCCCTACTGACAAACCTGTTCTATCAGTGCAGTAGTTCTTTGTGAACGTGGTACTGATGCCCAAGGAGCAGTGATGTATGAAGAAATGAGGATCCAACACGTTACTAGATGATGTATAGAAGATTTAATGCAGCACAGAGATAAACAGGTCTATCACCCATCTAGCCAGCGCTCTAACTCTCACCCCATGGAACACCCAGAGGCATCATAGATAGAACCCACAGACAATCCAGAGAATTAACATAGAAGAAAGGCTAAGCACTATACAACATATCTCCCCTCCTTAAATCATAAAAGAAATAAAACAAAAACACAAGAAAACAAAAGGCCAAAAACCCTCAATGAATATAATCATCCAAATAGACGGGAGGATGACGGGAACGAGGACTCCTCAGACTGATCCCAGAAGGAGCAGAGTGAACAGGAACAAGATCAAGGGTAGAACCACCTTCTTCACAAAAAGAAGTGGAAGTATCACCAAAAGAAGTGGAAGCATCACCACTACCCACCTCCTCCCGTATAGCAGACGGAGAAAAAACATTTGAGTCACTCTGAGAAGATAACATGTAGCCATTACAGTTCTTGTCACTGACACTTGAAAAATCCCCCCAGAAACAACACTACGCTTTTGATAAAGCGACACCCTCCTGTAATTCCACTTTTCCCCATTATCAAGGAGCACAAAATGGGCAAAAGCTTTTTTTACACCAAAAGGACCCCTAAACTTGGTAAGTCCTTTAGCACACCGGCCCGGCTTAGCCTTGACAAGGTCACCCACTGAGATTGGTAAAGAAGCCAAGTTAGGTGAAGAAGATTGACTATCCAGACCTCTTAACCACGCAGGAGTCAACCTTGACACAGGAGGACGACCACGCATTAACTCGAAAGGAGACTTCTCCCCCTGTTTATGAGGAGTTGAGCGATAGGCCCACACAAGCTCCTGAACTCTCTCATTTGAAAAACACCCACTTTCAACAAACAACTGGATCACACCCTTCACTAATCGATTCACTCTCTCACACAAATCATTGCTCTGAGGATTGTAAAGACACGTACGATGATGTTCAATACCACACTCACGCACAAAGGAAGCCATTTTTGCAGAAGTCAACTGAGTGCCGTTGTCAGTAATCAGCACAGACGGAAAACCTTCATCCACAAAGACACCCTTGAGAAAACTGATAGTGGAATCAGTAGTAATCTCTCTCACAAAGCGAACAGTTAACCACTTAGTAAAACAATCAATTACAACAATGGCAAAACGCTGATTAAAGGGTAATTCATTCATTGGACCAATGAAGTCCAAGCAAATACTGTGCCAAGGCAAATCCTTAAAAGAAATACTCCCAACCGAATGAGACCCCACAATCTTCAGACGCTTCTCTCCCTCCTTACAAAAACTACACTTAACAATACAATCCACAGCATCAGAATCAATCAAAGGCCACCAGAAATTCTCCTTCACACGTCGCTGGGTGAGGGTCTGCCCCAAATGACCCTCGTGAGCCAAACTAAGGATCCTACTCCTCAAAGAACTAGGAGGAACAAAACGATCACCCCTCATCAACACATTCCTACCATCCAGAGACAACTCGCTCAAAACCCTAAGAAAGGGCCTAACTGGAGGTTCCACAGTACTCTCCCTTCTCGATCCTTTAACAACAAGATCGACAACAGCCTTTAGGACAGCATCCTCTTCCATGCCTTTTGACCACTCCTCTGCGGAAAAGGAACCCTCCCCTAAAAACAAAACATCTTGTAAAAAGGCAACCGCAGCGTCATCCTGTATATCATCTAATGAATCTTCCCCCTTAATGGACCGCACAGGAAGACGAGATAAACAATCCGCCTGGATATTCCTCCAACCATGAACAAACTCCACTTGAAATTGATAGTCCTGCAACCGAGATGCTAATCTGGCTAGCCTGGGTGACCCCTTCCCAGTTCCCCCAGGTGCCAAGACATTGAGCAGAGGCTTGTGGTCAGTGCGAAGGATAAACTGCAAACCCCACAAATAAGTTCTAAAATAACTCGCCCCCCCATGCAGCCGCGAGAGCCTCCCGCTCAATCACAGAATAGTTTGACTCAGACACAGTCAACGGTCTAGACGCAAAGGCAACAGTTTTCTCCACACCACCATGCTTTTGCAGAAGAACCGCACCAAGACCAATCCCACTCGCATCCACCATCAGAATAGAGGAGCGCTTAGTATCAAACGGAGTAAGTACATTCGCAGATTTGAGTTCAGCCTTAATCCCATTAAAACAAGAATCTTGCTCACCAGACCACAGAAATTTGACTCCCTTTTTTAATAAACACGTCAAGGGAGCCATTTTCGTTGAAAAATCCCTCACAAACTTAGCATAGAACTTAATCAGTCCCATAAAGGACCTCAGCTGTTCCTTGTCAGCTGGAGGAGGAGCTAACTCAATAGCCTCCAACAAGTTTTTTTTTCGGTTTGATGCCATCAGCAGAGAGACAAAAGCCTAAGTATTCAATTTCCTTAACTAAAAACGCACATTTCTCCCGCCGCAAAGTGAGCCCAGCATCAACCACCCTGCGCAAAACACTTTGTAGAACACTGTTGTGCTCCTCCAGAGAATCACCAAAAATAAGGATATCATCCTGAAAGTATATTACCTTGTCTAAACTTTTAAACACTTCTGTAACCATTCTCTGAAACACGCTTGCAGCTGAAATCAGCCCAAACGGTAATCTTCTAAATTGGAAGGTACCTTCTCCAGTAATAAAGGCTGTCAGATGTTTTGAATCTTCCTCCAGACGAATCTGGTGATATGCATGTTTCAAATCCAACTTGCTGAAAAATTTCGCTCTCTTGAGTGTAGAAACTAATTCACCAATATTTGGCAACGGAAACATGTCAGCCACCACACACTTGTTCAAAGAACGCAGATCCACACAGAACCTAATTTTATTATCAGGCTTCTGCGAAATTACCACAGGGGAAATCCATGGAGAAGCCTCCACAGGTTCTATAATACCTCCTTGCAGCATTTCTTCCAGAACAGATTTTACTTCTTTTCGCAACGTGAAAAGGCCCTCTTCTAGCCTTGTGCTGAATAGGAATACTACCCTCTTTCAACACAATTCTATGTGAATACCCTTGCAATTCGCCTAACTGTTCCCTGAAAACATGATTATAACTAGTAAGTATATCATCCACAGTAAAATTGTCTACAACCAACACAGGTTCCTCCGCTCTTGGATTTACAACAATATTGTTGCAGGGTTTCTGTACTCACACAGAACTGTGCACAGAGGAGTGGAACCTCGGCAAATTAGGATGTCCCAAAACTTACCTTAGCAACCAACTCACCCCTTACCGAGCTAGCTACAGTGTCTCATTGGACATATCAAACACCCAATGTTTAGACAAACCAGAACATGAACTTACAGTACCTCAGGGTACGTGGGACTCATGAACACTCTTTCGTTATATTATCATTACAAACCAGAACATGGAGTAAAGAAGACACATGTGCATTTGAAATGTTTATTTACTAATGCCGTCTTCTCAGGCGCAGTATCTTTGATAATACAAGTATACTTATTATCAGTAGCAAAATTATCAGCATAGTTACTAAGACATAAAAAGCGAATGGTGACAGCATGTTAACATGCTGTAATGAATAAGAGTTAACAACACTTATATCTCACCCTCCCTGACACATATATTATATTATTAGCTAAGAAGGTCTCTTTGGGTTGTTTTAGGGCGGGCCCATACCTTAGTGTCCTAGCATGAAGGAATCACATCAGCATACACCAGCTCTCTCTGCATGTGCACCGCATCAAGTGTGTTAACAATTCTCGTGCAAAGCAATATCAATCCCGCCTCAAGCCCAAGTTGGCAAAGGCTGCACTTGTGTTATGACTATGAAGGCGTGGAGATCAGACCTCATAACAATTCCATATCGTGTTGCTCCTGAAACTTCAGCACTCTCCGTGCAGACATGTTTTATTAAACAAGACTGATATCAGAGCAATAACATATTATTCTCACATACACCACGGCAAACCACTAGGTTGAAAGCTAAGTCAACAATTAAGGGTCGTGTGCAGAAGTTGCAAGAAAGGAAAAATGGCGTTTAAATCTCAAATGTACCTATGCTAACTTAACACGATATAAGGATATATAGGAGCTATACAACACCCCCCCATGATCCGAGAACGGACTAAATAAGGTAACAGAAGTGCCATCACATGAGAGCAGAATCCATTTATAAACGAGCATGAATAAAGATTCAATTATAAAAATGAATGCTAAAAAAATAGCCCACAAATATAATGTGGCTCAAGCCAATAGGCAAGGAAAAATAAAATGTCTTGACCAAAAGTCAATAAAGTCAAGGAAATGCTATCAATCAGCATGTCAATTTGAGGCAGTGTCTAAGATAAGACCGTATACGAAAAGTAAGCTGCAACAGCCTCCAGGAGGAAGTCACTGTCCTCATCAGAAAACAGTTCAGCCATCCAATTTAAAAGATGAAAGGAACATACGTGATCTTCCAGCACCGGATCCTCTATAACCATCAGAGGACAGCTCGGTGGGTTCTCAAGAAAACTTAGTTCCAAGAAATTCTGCGCTGCCGACAACACATCCCAGGGACCCATTAGTCCATGTGCCACCGCCAAGGCCATAACCCTTTCGTCAGAACAAACCAACTCGTGAGCAATAATAGGACTCATCAGTTGATTAAAATCGACGTCAGAAGATGCTGGTCCGCAGAGACACAAATCAATGGCCCAAAGGAAATCACAGGTCAGACAGCGAAATACAGGCTGGACACAGGTGAAATAGGAGAACCGAAAAGATAATCCAAACGCCGTGCTTAGAGTCGCTAACGGCAGTGTGCCATAGTAATCAAGCATGCGGTTGCGAAACCGCGTCAGTAGTAGCTGTGCGTGGTCTTGCACATGAAGGGCATCCATATTTAAAAAGGCAGAAAACCACCAATGCGCCAGCCGCTAATGCAAGCAAAAACGGGAACCCTCCAAACAAGGATGAAAAAATAGAATGGAAGAAAGCAGGGATGACTCCAAAAATCTTCTCAAAGGAAGTCACGAGACCACCGCTAACAACTTTAAAAAAATGTGCTAGGCCCGTTGTGGAGGATGCGTTAAAGATAGAACGGACCATGGCTCCGAAATGCAAGGGCAAATCAGTGTTTAAAAGAGCCTGAACCTCCGTGCGGGTGTTAGCAATGTGAAGCACGAAAGTTTCACGGGCCGAGCTCAAGGCCACCTCTTTCTGGGACAATAGAGCTCTTATTCTAGCCATGCCGCTGAATTCTGCTCCCAAGGTCGGTATCTGTGGCCAAATGGAAGACTCCCTATGTTCACGTGTGGGAGGATAAAGAACATTTCTGCAGCAAATAACTCGCTCACTAACCGTTACTATGAAAGCTATACCTTTAATTAAACCACAGCAGTTTTCATTATTGAGCATTAAATAACTACCATTCTCTAACAATTTAAACGTGGGGATGATAGCAGGAACTGGCGTGCCCTGTAAAACGCAAGCCATATTCGGTCGGTCCTTGTTACATGAACCGTGTAACTGTATGTGTCTGCACATTAAAGAATGATCTGGCGTCTCAGTACACTCATCCCCTGTTAGATAAACCTCTTGTTCATCCTTGAAACATCTGTATGTGTATGGGAGTGACCAGACCTCATGAAGAAAACCGCTACCTAAGGGTTCAAAACGACCTATTGGCACATATTTCATACAATTTGAAAACTTATATAAAGCAAACGGCAGCGTTATTAAACCGTGGATAAGCCACGTAGCAGCAGTGGTCTCTGCCACAGAAAAAGGTAAAGATTCCAACCTTTCAATATGGAGCATAGAAAAGGAAGCATCACGCATTGAAAGCAAGCGTTGTTTGTCTGTCAAATTAAACGGTGCAAATAAAGAAGAAACATTCATGTATCCCCAGGGAACTTTACCCATTTTCAGAGTCTGAAGTGTCCATGCAAACTGCATGATTGAACGTAATTGATTTTGACCATGGTATAATACAGATACTTCATCATGTACAATATCAACAACAGACGACACAATATTATCTAATGTGTAAATTCTAGAGGAAAGCACGTTAATGCTATTGTCAACAACTGCAAGAACTTTCTCAAGATTTGCCTGATCAATAGCCCTAAGGCGTGAAGCAGCCTCAATCTGTGAGAGTTTCCAAATTTCATTGTAAACACCATATAACCACCTTTTCGACCTGCCACTAGCTGGGCCCTTAATGAAATCATTCAAATCCACGTCTGCATTCAGTTTGGAAAGGTGATACTTAACCGCAGGTAAAGTTGAATGTTTCAGCCAAGCTTGACACAACTTGCCAACAGAGTAAGAGGTGACAGTATGACTCAAATCAAAACGGGGATCAGATCTAACAGCCTTAAAACCGTCAGTTATATTTAAAAATCTCTTTTGGCAAGAATCAGCACTACGGTGCCAAAGCAGCCAACCCTTGGGATTCATACTGGAAATGTTAAAGGAGGAATTCAGAAGCAGAGCCTGTATATCTCTAATGGACAATTTAGTAAAATTACTCCAATTCTCATATTCCTCCAACTCCGGGAAAGACGGGGTGTTTAACCTTTCAGATGTAGCCAATCCAAAGCACGTGGTCTGGGAAATGGTTTCATTTAAAAACCACATATGATTTGGGATGAGACATGCACGGTGCAAAGCCTCAGTGCCTTGTACCTGCCAGGCCCTTGAGCCCCAAACTGATTTAAGGTCTATGGTATCCTTCCATAACTCATACCCTCCAGTAACTAATTGATCCAGGAAGGCCTTTGAATATAACAATTTTGTATTTGTAAGTCGAACCTTGGACAGTGGCTGTTTGTGAAATTTAAAATAAAAGGACTCGGGATTGGACTGATTAAAGTCAGTGAAATAAGTATACTTTTTAAGAAACGTTTCTGAACTCCCTTGTGTTGGTGCTGGGCAATGTTCCCACTGAGTAAAATTAACCGCATCCCTTCGGGAAGATGTCTTGTGTAAGAAGTGATTGCCATAATGTTGGTAACAGAACAATTCACCATAATTAGCAGATTCTAAATATAAATCCTCAGCATCAAAAGCAGCATAATATTTCAAATCAGAAAACAAACTTTCCACAGCATTAACATCCCAATCATCAGAACGAATGTTTTGTTTCACCACATCCCCCATATTAACTCTTAGTACATTAGGGACATTAACGACTTCCGTTGGGCCATGAATCTGAAAACGAACTGCATCCCACGCGATTCCATCCAGAACAGGCCACGCTGTGATGTTAACCAAAGTCAAGTCTCTTTTTAATCTGTGTGTAGAATGTGAAGAGGAAAGTGGGGCCAAAGTTCCATTCAAATGAGTAATGCAAGTTCTCTCCTCGACATAGTGTCCATTCATAATCCGAAAAAAATAAAACACAAAACCAATTGACATAAAAAGGTAAACTGAAAAAAGGACCAGCCAAATGTATATCCAAGGAGGTATCAAAAAATGTTTTTGAAACAGACTAGCATATACTGCAATTTTAGAGGTTTTTTTCGAGGCAAGGGAAGCAGAGTAAAATGAAAATCTGGATTCCGTGGCTAAACGAGCTTGCAGGTCAGGCATGGACAAATCAGTGGGGTATGTATAGTCTGTCTCATCAAGGTTAGTTCCTGGTAAATTATTCAATAATGGACTGGAAACAGCAGGTAATTCGATGGCCACCTCAGGTTCATTATTAGAAGCAGTGGGCATAATTGAATTTCTCACAATGGAAGGACAGGAAACAGCCGGTGTCATGCTAAGAAGAATCGGCCACTCTGTGTATCTTGACATTGTCAATAGAAATAAACCTGTTTTCCTTACGACCTGGAAGTGGTGGTAAAATGACTGTTCTTGTGCCCTTCACTCCAAGCACTGGGACCGGAGCTCGATAGGAGGGACCAAACTCTTTCTTGTTGTCGATCTTCTCTCGAACCAGTTCTCCAACTTGGGGTAGCCAGCCAACTACCGGGATCTGCAACGCATCATCCGATGTGGAGGGCAAATGTTCCTTTGCAAGAGTGTCTCTCGTCTTTTGTAGATTCTGTAAAACATTGCAATGTTCATCTGCGTCAAAGGAAGTGGCGCGAACCACCGAGTCTAGACCGTCAAGGTCAGGGACGTACATCTTGATGCCAAAGAGCATTTCGTATGGGGTCCGCCCACCCAGAGACCTTCTAGGGAGATTATTAAGAGCACGCTGCACGCCATAGAGGTGAGCCAGCCAGTTTCTGCCAGTGCCTATAACTCGGGCTGTCAAAGATTGCTTTAAATCACGGTTCATTCGTTCAACTACACTATTACCCTCGGGTCTGTAGGGTGACGAAAACTTGACTTGGACCCCCATCGAAGTCATGGCATCCTTATACGCCTTAGAGGCGAAAGCCGGACCCTGATCCGAATGGAAGGTACCACAGGCAAAAATCCCTATAAAGATACGCAAATCTCTGATGACAGTCCGGGAATCAGCGCTGCGATGTGGCCATACCCACACAAAGCGTGTGCATGAGTCAACTGCTACTAAGATGTATTTATACGCAGTATCAGATGAAAATGGACCGCAGTGATCTAAATAAACACAGCCTAGTGGTTTATTAGAAATGTACAACTGAGTCTGAGGCGGACGCGTAGCAGTTGAAGGTTTAATCTGCTGGCATATGTCACAAAGAAGGACATAATCACGCGTCTGTTTGTACAGTCCCCGCCACCAGAAACGTTGTTGTAGTTGCGTTACAGTGGCTGAGACGCCCGCATGCGCAGACGCCACACCTTCATGAGCCGCTGTAATCAAGTCTGTTCTGCGATCCGAGTTGGGAATCAGCCGTTCCCCAACATCAGGAATTGTCACAAAAGGAACCTTTTCGGGACTTAAGTGGTATTTATACTTCGAAGGGAATCCCGAAGGATGTTCACTTCCCTTCTCAGAGGCAGCAATCGCTGCCAAGATGTCGCTATCAATCTTGGTTTTAGACCTAGTAACTGCTGCAACTAAGTATGTAGATACTGCTGATTTCGCTGCTTCATCAGCAAGCGAGTTGCCAACAGCGTGAACTCCCACGCGCTGATGACCGAGAGTATGAATCACATAAACGAGTGGCAACATAGCCTTAAGCTCTGCCACTCGAACCCAGATCATTTTATGTTTTATTGTGCTACCCTTGGAATCATGAAATTCATTTTGAATCCAAAAGAACAAGTTTTCATTGTAAGACTGGACACAGTAGTAAGAATCACTTACAATTAGAGTAGTAACACTTGGATCTGCGTACTCCAAAGCTAGTAAGAGAGCACGAAGCTCTGCCAATTGTGCGGTGCAATCGCCCAGGGGCAACGTGTGTACCTCCCTGGAAATGAACTCATCATTCAACATAGCACCGACCACAATGGCGCATGCGGAAACGTAGGCATGTTTAGAGCCATGCGCAACCTGCGCCGACCCATCAGTGTAAATGATGCAATGGAAGTCCTCCAAAGGTCGCATCGCCAGAGGAGCAGGGTGAACGAATTCATACTGCAAGAACTCCTGCGACCGTAAGGAAGCGTCAAAAATAAACATGACATCCGTGGATGACAAAGACGCAGCCCACTGAATCCACCGAGGGTGCAAAGCTTTTGAATTTGGTACACTGGCTTTCGTGACTGCCTCCAAATGAGGACAGGGTGTTACCACTAGCATGCGTTTCCCCTGTGACAGAGCACGTTCTTTCAGAATTGCCATCTGTACAGCAGTTAAAACTTTTTCCACAGTGGGAAACCGCATCTCAGCCGAAGTGTACAAGTGAGACTTGTAAGCGATAGGTACTGTGTCACCTTCATTAAAAGTGAGGTATGTGAAACCCACCGTCCCAGGAATTATTCTTATTACCAGGTTGGTGTGGTTATCACGAGTCAGTAAATATTTAGAAGCGAGCAGATCAGCCTGCAAGGATTGCAAAATGGCTGAATGCTCAGGCAGCCAGCATGATTTTGAGAAAGTTGGTTGGATCAAAGCATACAAAGGCTTGATACGCTGGGCATATTCCGGAATGTAAGTTCTGCCGAAATTCAAAAAGCCCAGTAAAGACTGTAATTTTTTCAGTGTTGTTGGAGCGCGTAATTGTGCGCACTTCTCTAAGAAGTGAGGAGCCAAACCTCTACCTTCATTGTTGAGCTCATAGCCCAAAAACAACACTGTATGTTCAGCAATGTGCGATTTTGCAAAGTTGAATTTGTAACCCATGTCTGCGAAGTTGCAAACAAGAGAATTTACACGACACAGATGCTCCCAAATATCGTCGTCTGTGAGATATATGTCATCCACATACGAAAAAGCATCAGGGTCGAGTGCCTCTAGAATAGAGACAATGCGAGCGGTAAATATACCAGGACTATTCTTGTAGCCCATTGGAAGACGCCGGAATTGCTTTTGGACTCCAGCGCTCGTAAAACTGGTCCATTGGGAGCTAAAGCTGTCCAATCTGTGGGCATAAAAACCATTGGATATGTCAAGCGTTGTCTTGAAACGCTTACGCACGAGACTATCCACTAGGGCAGAGCCGTGGGTATTCTGTACTGCACAGTTACGGCAATGCGAGTTTAAATGCCGGTAATCCAAAACCAAACGATATGATCCGTCAGGTTTATTCACAGTAAAAAGGGGATTATTCATCGGTGACACACACGTTTCAATAACTCCCTGATATTCCAATTGTTCAAGGATTTCCGCGACGGAAGATTTTGATTCACGCCGAATGGGATATTGAGGTTGAGGCTGCGGCTGAGACCGCAACGGAATTTCGTGGCAAGGCGACAATTTATCCCAACCACATTGGTTACGGTACAGAGCCGGCGCGAGAGCCCGAGCCCACTCTTCTGCAAAATGCTGCGCATGCTCTTTCGAGACAGTGTTCGCGAAACTGGGTAGGATTACCTCCTCCCCTCGCGGCGCCGCGAGCACAAAAGGTGGGGGCCAGTCAGCCTCCGAAAGTAAAATATCATATGTAGAAGACAGATTCTCCCAAAATACACCTTTAACGGTACGCTGTATGTCACCTTCAATTAACAGGACAATTTCATATAGTCTTTCAGGGGGAGCAAGTCTTGTATCCGCTGTTTCTATCACAACGTAGACATCAGTCGCTGTCACCCTCAGTAGTGGACGCAGCGCCTCTCTGACTATGGTTATCTCCGCCGCGCTGTCCAGCAAGGTCAGAGCCCACGTCAGATTCCGAAGCCGCGTTCTCACTATCTGTGGCATACCGATGCGCTGTTAAGGCTGCGACTTTCTTTTTCGCAAACTGCGGACGCCTAGGCGTAGAATCCTCCTGCTTCACTGCGCCGTCCGTCTGGCGGGACTGACCACGTCCTTGTTGGCCACCACGTCCACGTCCACCCCCTCCTCCTCCACCGGTCTTCGGGGCCGATGTGTCCTGAAAGGAACGAGGAGAGCGTTGATCAGAACCCTGAAAACGATCAGGTGATTTAATCATCGCGCGGTCGCGCAAATCATAAACTTTCTCGGATGGCGCAGGAGCTTGTATTGCAGGAAAAGGACCCTGAGTCTGCACTGTCTGCTTCCCCTGTGTCTGTTTTTTAGGCCAATTCGACTTCTTGGACTTGGGCTGGGCATCTGTCACTGCAGATTGTCCCTGTGGTTGTTTTTTATCCTTCACTGGAAAATATTTCAGACCTCTACTTGTGCGGCCAATCGTTTTATAAGCGGCCACTACAATCTTTGCTAACTGGCGGGGTTTGTCGGCATCGGGCAGAGCAGCCAAAGCATTCGACACCTGAAAGTTAACTGCATCTCCTTTAACATTGGAGAGAATGAGATCACTTACAATCTCAAAAGAACCACACAGGCGCATACCCAATTCCACAGCTGCCTCTGGACCGTGATCATTCTGAACACGTCTAATGATTTCAGGCAGGGCATTCATAGACGGGGTGCCGAAGCACCTCGTATAAACTGCCGCAAAAGTTTTTCCCCAGCTTTCACAGTCAGCTAGTTCAGGAGTAATATCCTTCGGTAGAGTAATCGTCAACATTCTATGTTTATCAGCAGGAGTAGAATTCGGAAAAACCGCCTCCAGCTGATCAAACTTCTCTGCTAGCCAGAATGGGAAGTCATCGTTGTCAACAGGACGCGCACCAAAAACCGAATTTACCATCACTGGATTGAGACGCATTCCGCCTCGTTCCATGGGAGCGGCCGCACCCCCCTGGGGACCACCAGGAAGATGTCTACCAATGTATTGCACTAAAGCACGAATCACGGAAATGGAAACTACATGTAGCCTGCGAATTTCTGCCAGGGTACAAGCCCCGTGATTCGGGTGCGGGGTAAAGCCACCCAATGCAGGCCAATTCGTACCTGGAATCGAGAGTGGACCTAACCTCGCACGGGACAAAGAGTGGGGGAGGGCGCCATCAAACCAAACTCGATGCTGCCAATGATCAATAGGTATTTCCAATGCCCTGTATGGCGTATATTCAGCCGGGACATCCGAGGCGGTGTAGGAGTGGTACAAACCAGAATTAGCGTCCACAGCCGGAAACGTAACCCAAGAGTAAAACAACTCGTAAGGAAACGCCGGATCTGCACTTACCACGAAAATCACAGCCATCCCATCTACTGGGACCTGGTATGTCTGAAGATGGTTGCGTACCGCTACGCGACTATGCTGTGCAATAGCCACCGCAGCCGCCATCACAGAATCGGAAACAAGAAAACACAAAGAATACTTTGTAGCACAACTGGGTAGTAATTCAAAGAAACCGTTTAAGTAAGAATCAAGCTTGAATAAAGACCTATTTCAAAAAATAGGTAGGTTTCACCAACACCCCGTTTTCCGGAAACGGATGTGAAGGGGTTAAGGCATGAATGATAAACTACTCGAGTGTCATGATATAAGACCACCGAAACCGTTGGGCGCCATGTTGCAGGGTTTCTGTACTCACACAGAACTGTGCACAGAGGAGTGGAACCTCGGCAAATTAGGATGTCCCAAAACTTACCTTAGCAACCAACTCACCCCTTACCGAGCTAGCTACAGTGTCTCATTGGACATATCAAACACCCAATGTTTAGACAAACCAGAACATGAACTTACAGTACCTCAGGGTACGTGGGACTCATGAACACTCTTTCGTTATATTATCATTACAAACCAGAACATGGAGTAAAGAAGACACATGTGCATTTGAAATGTTTATTTACTAATGCCGTCTTCTCAGGCGCAGTATCTTTGATAATACAAGTATACTTATTATCAGTAGCAAAATTATCAGCATAGTTACTAAGACATAAAAAGCGAATGGTGACAGCATGTTAACATGCTGTAATGAATAAGAGTTAACAACACTTATATCTCACCCTCCCTGACACATATATTATATTATTAGCTAAGAAGGTCTCTTTGGGTTGTTTTAGGGCGGGCCCATACCTTAGTGTCCTAGCATGAAGGAATCACATCAGCATACACCAGCTCTCTCTGCATGTGCACCGCATCAAGTGTGTTAACAATTCTCGTGCAAAGCAATATCAATCCCGCCTCAAGCCCAAGTTGGCAAAGGCTGCACTTGTGTTATGACTATGAAGGCGTGGAGATCAGACCTCATAACAATTCCATATCGTGTTGCTCCTGAAACTTCAGCACTCTCCGTGCAGACATGTTTTATTAAACAAGACTGATATCAGAGCAATAACATATTATTCTCACATACACCACGGCAAACCACTAGGTTGAAAGCTAAGTCAACAATTAAGGGTCGTGTGCAGAAGTTGCAAGAAAGGAAAAATGGCGTTTAAATCTCAAATGTACCTATGCTAACTTAACACGATATAAGGATATATAGGAGCTATACAACAATATGCAGATCATATTGATGTGAACGTCCCAAAATAGCAGGACCATCCACAGACACATATACCTTACCACAAGTGGACCTGTTCTTAAAGACAATTCTTCCTTCGAAGTATCCAAGAAGGTCGATTTTTTCACCCTGGTAACCAGAGGGAAAAATGTCACACACCTCTAGACACCTATCACCCCACACATCCTTCAACAAAGACGCAGGGATGATGGTCCACTTCGAACCAGTGTCAACCATCAGATTGATACGCTTGTCATCAATCACAAAGTCAGCTTTAGGAATCCGCTCTCTTTTCTCAAGGCAGGAACACACTGAATCACACAAAACAAGAATTTTGTTCACATCCCGTTTTAGCTCACCATGCTCGTTCACAACAGTTACTCTTGAGTTTGCCTTGTTTTTACACATCTTCGCAAAATGACCCAATTTGCCACACCGCAAGCACTCTTTATTATTCGCAAAACAAAACTTCGCTTCAGACGCATGCGAATAGCTACCACAGCTTGAACACATCTTTGACTGTGATTTACTAAAGGGCTGTTGAGAAATATATTTTTTTTGCAGAACATAGCCTTTTTTTCTCACAATAGCAATAGCAGCCGCTTCACTGTCACTATTATCACTATTAATAACCTTGTGTGAGACCTCTGCAACCTTTGGGTCCGAACCACTCTTTTGCAGTTCTTTCATACACTTCTCACTCTCTTCAACCACTTTGGCTAACTCAATCGCCACTTTTAAAGTGGGGTTTTTAGCAGCCCACAGACGTTCCTGTATTTTGCGATTGTTAGCCTGTACAATAAGTTGATCTCTAATGAGTTCATCAGTCATTTGCCCAAAGTTACACTTCACAGATAACTCACGCAAACGCGCAACAAAATCGTCAATACTCTCATCCTCAAGTTGCTTGTTCTTATAAAATTTGTATCTTTGCAGAACCAGATTCTCCTCTTTCCCGAATCTAGTCTCAAGTCTTGTAACCGCCTCCCTAAACTCATCCAGAGGAGACTGTGAACCAGAGGGTAAAACCTGCGGTAAAAATTTAAACAAACGCTGTCCTTCTTTCCCCAAAGTTGTCATTAGAAGTGCCTTTTTCCTTTTTGGCGAAAAATCTTCCCCATCTAAAGCTTCTATATAGTTGTTGAACATTACAATCCAATCTTCCCAGGCAGTGGATGGATTCCCTGGTTCACTTAGAAATTGCGGAGGAAGAGCCACATTGACTGGCTGTGCCATAGTTACAATTCTACTAAGCACAAATGTCCGAGTGAAGGAAGAACAAGCTGTCTGTGCTTTTTAATCAAAGCGCTAATGTCAAATTAGCAATTTTTCTTTGCACTGAAGAACAACACGTCAACTTTACCCAAATTGCGCAAATTAGAACGCGCGCTTACTTCTTAACACTTTTAACAACGAGTGTCTTCATAAACTTGAGTTTGTCCAAGTCTACAACGACCCGCGTCTTCAACGTGACCTCCGAAAGCCGATATGCTTTCCGCAAAATGGCCGTCAGCGTCACACGTCACATAGGTCATACGTCTGACCTCACACCTGCGACGTCTCCAGACGCACAAGGAATGCACTTGCCTGGTCGCTACGCAACACGAAGAATTCCTTGTATAATGCGTCACACGTAAGGCCTCCCAGGTTGCCAAGGAGATAGAAACGCCATCAATCTCACCGCGGAGTTGTTGTCAAAGTTGTCAAGGTGATTTTCTGCTGATGTCACCTCCTTTGGCCAACGACAACGCCGAGAAGAAATTTCTGCTTTAAAACTCAGTTTTTCTCTTCCTTCGGGTGCCGCTCGACGAGATAACTAGTAGGAAGTTTCTTACTGCAAATGCCTGTCACGCAGGATTCGTTGGGGGATCAGAACACTGTTCCTCGGTTATATTGACGCCGCTGCAGCTCTTAAATCCTTAACAATGGCCAGAAATATCCACAAGCCAAGTCGCCAAATGATGTATGTAGAAATGAGGATCCAACACGTTACTAGATGATGTATAGAAGATTTAATGCAGTACAGAGATAAACAGGTCTATCACCCATCTGGCCAGCGCTCTAACTCTCACCCCATGGAACACCCAGAGGCATCATAGATAGAACCCACAGACAATCCAGAGAATTAACATAGAAGAAAGGCTAAGCACTATACAACAAGCAGCCTAACAGATATCTTGAAACAGATACTCCATGCGCAATGCTATGATGTCAGCCTTTGCCCGGGCAGAGTGAGCCCTCTGGAGGTTGCTTCTTAGCCAGAATAAGCAGATCTTTGTGCAGAGAGCTATCCATCTAGAGATCATTCTTTTCCGCACTTCTTTACCCTTCTGTGCTTCTGCAAAACCTACAAAAAGCTGTTCGCCAACCCAGTGTTCTCTGATGCAATAAATACTGGAACTTAAGGCTCTCCTGGGATCCAAGCAATGTAGCCTCTCTCCTTCCTTGGATAGATGAGGTGGAGCAAAAAATGCCAAATGGGTGACAGGCTGTCCAATGTGAAGCTGTGTTGTGACTTTTGATTGAAATGCTGCCCTGGTCCTGAGCACCAGGTTTGTCTGAGAAGAAGATGGCATATAGTTGCTGGACAGATTAGGCTTGTAAGTTTTCACTATAAAGAAAACTGTTTTCAGGGTTAGAAGCCACCAAGAGCAGCTATGCATCAACTCAAGTAGGGTGCACATTGAGAATTTTAGCTCGCAATTAAGGTCCCACACTGAAGTAACAAAGGGTTCAATGGGAAACGTGGGTTAAACTATTCAAAAGAACACATCACAAAAGGTGAACTGAATAACAATGGTTGATCAGGTAACCATAAACATTCCGAAAGGCTAAATAGAGAAAGAAATAACACATCTGAGCCTGCAGAGATTGTATGTGATGAAAAGTTCACCAAGCAACACATCTTTCCCGATGTCAAGGCAAGAATTGGCAATGCAGGGGCTGGCTTCATTTAGCAAAAGAAGATTTGGAGCTTCAAGGACCTAACGCTGCAAACCAAGATCAGGCTTTTTACAAACATTGTAAAATCGGTTCTTCTCTATGAGTAGAAACTTAAAAGACAAATTCACTGGCCAAACACCGTCAGCAACAATGACTTATGGCAGCAGACTTTCCAACTTCCTGCTCACGAAGAAATCAGGAAAAGATGCTGGGGCTGGACAGGTCACACCCTTCGCTAGCCCCATCAAACACCACCAGGAAAGCCCTGACCTGGAACCCTTAATTGGAAAGGAAAAGTGGAAAGCCAAAATATACCTGACAGCAAGGCCTCGAGGCTGACTGCAAGAAGGGTTACACCTGGAGTCAGACAAAGAAAAACCCAGAACAGAGCTGGCTGGAGAGGCCTGGTTGATGGCCCATAACACAGGGGGGCAGCAGGAATAAGTAAGATGGATGACTAGCTGTCAAAATGGCATATACGACCTCAGAAGGGCGATCAAACGCTTTCAACTGTCGCTGCTCAATCTCCACGCCTAGAGGTGTAGGCTGTACAAGCCCAGAAGCAGGACTTTGCCTTGTTGCTGCAACAGAAGATCCACTTGAAGTAGCAGCTTAATCGGAGAAAAAAAAACTCATGGCCAGACGTTCTAGCTACCACACTCTCCTGGCCCAGTCTGGAGCCACTAAGATGACTTGGTCTTGGCACTTACTGATCTTCGGAACACAGACAGGAATGGTAGAGGCTCCCAGGTGTACAGGAGTCTGAGCTGCAGACCAGTCAGAATGCATCTCCAAGGGACAACAGCCTGGGGAACTCCAGCAAAAGCTGTCCCTGCAGTGATAAAAACATTGAGTCAGCGTAGTCACTAATGTTGGATGACCCCGGCGCCACCTCAATGTAATTGCCATTCGCTCGGCAACGCCAACTGAGTTTTTCCGGCCCTGGCATTTAAAGATCCTACCAAGAGGTGTACTACTGGGGAAATGTCCTGAAAATTCAGCAGTTTCCATCAACATAAAGCTTCCTGGCACAGGGTTCACGAACCCAGCCCACCCTGCTTGTTACAGTACCACATGCCAGTAGGGTATTTACATGCCAGTAGGGTATTTGAGCACCTGCACTCTTTCAACCCTTGAAGGACGGAAGGCTTTAGTGCCAAGTGCATCGCCCACAACTCCAGCAGATTGATGTGGAGCCAGGTCTCTGCTCTCTACCACTCCAGGTGGCCTGCCCAAACTTTCAATGCATCCATCACAGCTGTCAGCTCTGGGTGGTTTAGGGAGAGAGATCTGTCACTGATCCATATGAGGTATAGCAACCACCACTGAAGATCTTTTGCAGACTCCTCTGACACCCAGATTGAATCTGATGGGTTCCCTTGGTACTAAGTGCATTGAGACTTCAGATCTCACTGCAGAGCCTGCACGTGACACCTGGTGTGGTCCACTAGCAGGATGCAAGAGGTCAAGAAGTCTCAGAGCCAATCTCCAAGAGACAAAAACCAAAAAGGCTGAAATATCGGGATCATAGCCTGGTTATCCTGAACTCTGAGATTGAGGGAAGGATCCAAAGTGCACTATATCCAAAATGTGTCAGATGACAGGAAGCTTATGCATCAGAGTCAGTTGTGACTTTGGTATATTGATCAAAAACCTCAAAGAATCAGGAGGTTTTCTGGTATCTGCAGGTGGTCTACAACTGACCGTAGTAAGCCTGCCTTTAACAGCCAGCCGTTGAATATGGGAAGACTGGTTTTCCCCATTCTCCAAAGATGTACAGTTACCACTACCATCGCTTTCGTGAACACTTGAGGAGTACTGGTAGAGCTGAAGGGAAGCACAGAGAAGTGGACGTGCTAATGACCCACTTGGAAACACTAGTATTGTCTGTGGGACTGTGTAAATCGGCATCCTGCATATCCAATTCCACTATTCAGTCGCTTCGATTCAAAGCAGACAGAAGTTGGGTCAGGGTGACCATCATGAACTTGTCATTTTTGAGAGGAAGTTCAGAAGGTGAAGATCTAAAATAAATCCTTTCAATGGCTCTCTTGATCAAATGAGCCTAGACTTCCATTTGTAGAGTAGACAACTGGTCCTTTAAAAGTTGCTATGGTGTAGGCGGCATGTGTGGAATGGTGGAGAGGAGAGGTAAGGCATATCCATCCTTGACAATTTTAAACGCCCATCTGTCCGATGTGATGCTTTGCCACCTGTGGAGGTAATAACTTATCCTGCCTGCATCAGGGCAACAATGTGTCACCAGAAAAAGCTAAAGATGTTTGAGAATGGTGGCAGGAGTGGACAGGAATCTGGGCGGTGCACACGGTCGGAGGTGGATCCCTGAACCGTATCTCAAAAGGATATGGAGGTTAGCTGATGCAGAGACAGATATTGCCTCTATTGGATGCCCCTTCCGAATCCTCGAAAAGGGCAGTACTTTTGGAGATCGTGCAGCATGATTGCTAAGAGGCCAAGGGAGCAAACTGTACCTGTTTGTTCTTTGAAGCACTCCAAGACCTGAAGACACTGTTGCCATCAAATGGCATGTCCATCAGTGGCACCTTGAAGTCACTGGAGAAGCCTGTGGATCTCAGTGACGCGTGGTAGTGAAGCAGCAAGTTTGTACAGACTGCCCCACCTAAGCAACTGGTGGTGTCCAGCTCAATCTGATGACATTATTTGCAGTGTCTTGCCCATCTTGTATGATCTGGGCCAATTTGGCAAGAAACTCATCAGGGACCAAAGGTACGATTTTGCTAACCAGGTCACATAAAATGTCCGATTAACATATTAAGAGGCAACCAAAGTTGAGTGATCTGAGTGCTAGGCTGGTAGATAAATGCTTTCTCTCCTGAAAGGACTCCATGTATTTGGATTCCCCTTGCTGGGGGTGTAGCAGGGCAAGAGTTAGGATTCAACCTGCTTGTAGAAGTGTGAACCACAAGGCTCTCAGGAATACAGGCAGGCAACATCTAGGTTTGGTCCAAGTGTCTATTAAGGTATCTGTTAGGGCCTCATTGAAAGAGAGGAGTAGATATAAAGAAGTCTGCCCAGGCAGCAGAACTTCTGTGAGAACATTAGTTTTTACCTCTATTGATGGCAGTTGGAGAACAAGGACTTACCCCGTCCTCCTAATGACCACAACAGAAGATGCAGAATCCTCTATGGAAGAACCAAGGTGGGGAGTACCGGCCAGAGTAATGGGAATCGTGATCCCAGTAATCACCATCATGGTGTTGGGATTGTCCCTTCAGAATCAGAATGGGGCTGCATGGGCTGTGTCTGCCGTCTAAGTGGGCGTGACTTCAATCGAGGTCGTGGTGGATTAACCTCTGACCATCTGTTCTTCCTCTGATACACAGGGAACTGCTGATGAGCTCAGCACGAGGTGAAAATCCAGGATAGGCATCAACCCCAGAGTTAAGGCGGGCCCTGCAGTCAGGTCAAGTGACACAGCTGGCATCGGATCTGTTGGCAGTAGTCCAAGTGGAGACCTCCTCAAATCCTTGCAACCCAAAGGCATGCCAAAGGGAGCTGATAGGGTGTCAAATAAACACAACACGGCCCCTGGAAGGCTTCGCCCTATTGCGGCACCGCATTGAATTCCAGATTCTTTATCTTTTCACTGAATCAAGAAGTCCCCTTTTTTGGTAAAGGTGCATTGACATACCGACCTGATCTACAAAACCCTTTTTCAGTTGCAAACCTGGAGATTCGTAAAATAATCACAAATTGTGTTTTGACAATGTGCAACAGCCCTTTTACAAGTTGGAAAGTCTTTCTAACTCGCAAAGAGCTTTTGAGGTCATAAAACTATTGATCAGTTACTGACACCAGAGATGTTTTGGTCACTGATTCGCTAAGAGAAGCTGTCCCATTGAAATTGTGTAGGTCAACCTTGGGACAAGAATGGAGTGTTTTAAAGGAGCACTACCTGGTGCCATGACGTCTTTCCAATTGGTAGTGTGTTGTTTTTTTTAATACACCATGCCTGTCTCATTAATGGGCATGAGCTACTGTTAAATAAATAAAAAAGTTTACTATTTGTGAAATATAAGAATGGTGGTCTGCTTTCCCTTGCAGTCCTTCATCCACTGCATACTCGGCTAATCACAGGAAGTCACAAATTTCAACCTGCCTATACATTTTTTATTAGGCAAGTTGTTTGCATGTTGCAACTTCACGCAAATGGGAAATTTGCGTTGTGACATTAATAGAAAGGTCACATCTTAAATTGCCTTCACAAATCAGGCGGTGTACAAACTGTACATTCTTTGTTTACGAATGTTAAAAGTATATCAGGCCCTTAGAGAGGTATCATTTTGTCAAGGGGGAAGGTGGTAGTCAGAAGTAAGGCAAATGCTGAGAGGTTCACATTTTTCCGCAGTATGTGGATAGTCATGTTTGTCACTATTGCTATAAAAGTTGTTCCCATGAGGAAGTTTACAAAGAAGAAGACTAATTTGTAGCGTGTCTTGATTATGGAGAGGCTTTTTTTATTGTGAGAACTCCCGGCAGAGCAAGGATTGGGCCCCAATGTGTCCAAGTGAGTGTGTTGGCCGGAAACATGTTTGCATAGTTTGAAGTTTTGATGGGAAGGAGCTTGGTTGGACATGGTTGGGGCAGTCAAACCGGTAATCCAGAACTTAGAAATTATTATTAACTTTGATGATGAATTTCATCAAGGTAGGCATCTGAATGCCATCTTACACCTAGCAAACTACCTTGCAAATCCTGATTTAGGTAATTATTTCCCAAAATGGGGTTGTGCAAAAAGTACAAACACTGGTTTTGTCTTTCAATTTTTTTTTAGCTCTGTAAATGGAATAGATTGAAGCCCTTTTGATCTAAAGGGAATGTTTAACATAAAAAGGTGTATGACTACTATTCGATGCAGAACATTTTGCCATCTTCTAAGGTCCTCCCAGATGTCAAAGAATAACTAAGTTTATGAAGAAGGGAACAATTTCATGCTAAAGATTATTTGTGTCACTGATTTGATTAATTTTGGTTACTTGAAAAGCCCATGTATGCTTTTAAGTCGTTTCCTGGCGTTAAGAAGCACACAACCAAAAATCAACTTAAAGGAATTGGTAGGAGTTACAATAGTAACCAGATGTTGCCAGGCAGTTGTGAAGAAAACTTAAATTAAAGTGGAAAGTTTTGATGGTTCTCTGAAAGTCAAACAGCCACCCATTTGCCAGAAATTAAGAGTCAATTCATTTTACTTAAGAAAGAGTGTTTTCAAAACAACTCTGTTTTGAACTGGGAACCAAAGCAATGGCCTAGCTGTTGCAGATTTTTCTGCAAACAGACAGATAGGTCACAATTAGCTGAAAGTTAGGCAAACCATAATCCAGAAGGCAAAATATGAAAAATAAGAAATAAAAAACTGAAGAAAGCCAAGACATGAAAAAAATAGAGCAAGCCATAACTAAGGAAAAAGCAGAACTTTTCCAAAGACTACAAATGAATGAGGGGTGACTACGTTAATCTTCAGGCTTAAGAAAATATCTTGAACCAAAATGACAACAAGGGCCTTAACTTTGGTCGCGTGATTAGGCAGAATTCCTAAGCGGAAAGCCATTGAAAGCTACACCACAGAATGGTTTCTAGCAACAACCAGTATCTGATAACAATCCACAACCAAGCATTGGTAAAGCTTATAGGTTGTGTTTTACAACTTTGCACAACAACGTTTTTATTATTCCTTTCAGGCAGATAAGGCAAGTGAGATTACAGTGAGATCCTAGAAAACATCTTACCACTATAGACTACAGTCAATTACTCACTGAGTCAAGGACCCAGCCAATTCCAGTCCAGCGGCTCAGTCCCCCTCATGTCTCCCTTCCCCCAACAAGTAAACCCACTCCGTGTAACCTAAACCCCCTCCCTAAACTAATCCGTGAAGTGCATCTTCAAATCTGCTCTTCTGCCATGAAGTTCTGACACTGAGAAACTCCACTGTCCAAAACCACAACCATTGGCTGCGCAGGGCATCCACCCAACTCAAGTCCCTCCACCCGGTTAGAATGCTCAAACCTTGCCACCCTCCAGAGTAGACTACTTCACAGGGAGCTCGCCAAAGAGACCGGCTCTCGCATCTTCATGCAGTCAATCAACCACTCCCACGCATGCACCATATCAATGGAACCACACCCTCACTTTGCCTCTCTGAGCAGCATAGCCTAGTCCATTTGACAAGTTCTTCATGCCATTTATCCACTTAAGGACCTAGACAGGCTTTCCTATGTATCGTCATTTCACATTTAGCGAGAACCATTATAAATCAATGCATCTGCTAGTGGTCTTACATTTGGCCAGGCGCAGGAACTCCCACAGTAAACATGTATTCGGGGAGCAGACAACAGTACAATAGGTAATTTCATTAACACATTTCGTCACTGCTTCCCAGAATCCCAAAAGTGTAGGACAGACCCAGACCATATGATACATCTCAGCTCCAAGCTCGCCACAGAGCCTGCTTTCAACAGCCAGTGGTCGAGATAGGGGAAGACTGGCAACTCTGATCTCCGCAGAGGAGATGCAACTATCACCATCACCTTGGTGAACACCCGAGGGGTGCTGGTCAGGTCAAAGGAGAGCACGGTGAACTGAGAGCGCTCATGACCTACTGTGAACCGCAGGTAACATCTGTAGGAAGGCAGGAAGGGAATATGGAAATATCCGCCCGGCAAGTCCAACGCTACCATCCAGGCTCCCAGGTCCAGGGCACACAGCAGTGAGCGAGCAGGTGCATTTTGAATTTCTCTCTTTTCAGGAAGAAATTGTAGGGCACGGATCAAGAATAGGACAAAAACCTCCGACATTCTTGCGCACCAGAAAGTAGTGGAGTAAGGAGATGGTTCTCCATCAGCCTGTCACGAGCAAGTGACATGGGTGGAGAACTTGTCATGAAAAGAAGGGGAGTAGCCCTTCGGACAATCTAGAGAACCCAGTGGTCGGATGTTATTGACCCACAGCGGTGCAGGTGATGGCGTTTTCCGCCTCTCACTGGTTGCCCATGATGGTCGGAGGCCAAACTAAAGGGGCTTAGAAGCTGCGGCTGCTGGGGAAGGGGGCTGTACCGACCCACAAGGTCTGTGAGTTATGCGTCCTCTACCATTCAGGTGCTGGGAAGTTTGCATGCTGTGGTGGCTGGGCAGGTACAGATGCGGCTGGAAGCCCCTTACGTGGCTACGCTAATCTTTCAGTGCTCCAGCTCTGAGACCGCCTTGTCTCCAAAGAGAAGGGAGCCATCAAAGGGCATGTCCACAAGAGAAGCATGGACATCCCCTAAAGAGCCAGTCCTGCTCAGAAAGGTGTGGTGCCATAAAGCCACTGAAGAAACCACTCTGCCTGGCGAGTCAGTCACGTCCAGCCCACATCGAATTCTGAACTTAGCCATCACAGCATCTTAGGAACATGTCCTGGCAGCCACGCCCCCTAATTACTTTTTTACGGTCAATAACTGGCAATTAATTATGCAAATTATTTAATTTATTAGTTATTTTTTAATTTCTAATTTGTTGATCCGTGATTTGAATAATAACATTTTGAAAAGGTTTTACAATGATTTTTTGCTTTAATAATTAGCGTACTATCAATAATGTTTAATTTCTTACTGTTTTGTTGGAGGATTTTTGGGTAGTAGGGAGGGAATTGTATTTTTAACAAATATTTTCAATTTGTTTTATATTTGTATTTTGTAATAATAAATTACATTTAATTTAACCCCTTCACTGCGGGGTGTTTTCCCCAGTTACTCAAACACTTGTTTCTCAATCTTTTGTGGGAGGTGAAAAACAAGTCCTCCCAGCCACAACAGCCCTACCCTTAGATGTATAGTATTCGTACGCAGCCCGGGGAGACACCAAGACCCGGTCCACCGCATGATGATGGGTAAGAGCCGAGGGGACAACCCCGCACAATCCCCGCCCCTAACTACACAGACCATGGTGTAAGACCCTGCCCTCCACAGAGGCCCTCATTCTAGCTCCCAGAGGCTCCCATCCTTGCAGAGCGCTGAGTATTCCACAGATGGGCATGGTAACACCCCCACAGCCTGCACAGTCTTAGTAGCACCCCGTACAGAACCATAACTCCCCCTTTTCAGGACACCATGACTATAGTGCTGGGATTTCCTATTAAAACACATCCTGGTGTGTGTTTAGGGGAAAGAAGCCAGTACTACAAAGCCCAGAATGCATCAGACCCTCAAAAGAAATCCAATGACGGGTGTTGTGTTGATGTGGAGGCTGAAGGCAAGTGGCAATCCTTATGCTCCTCGAAACTGACTTCCATGGAGCCCTCTTTAACCTTTTCTGCACAGAGCCCCTCCTCCTGCTTATATGAAAGAGGTTGCATAGCTGCCAAGTTTTCACAATGCATGTTTGATTTATTGATTTATTATAGAGTGCAGGATTGTTGGGAGGCTAGTGTCTCTGAAAATATGCAGGCATGAGCAGACAGTTCATTGGAGAGCGATGGACTCAGGGTGCCATGGGGAGGTTTGTGAAGGCATGGTAAAAAGGGAGACACCAAGTGACACTGACTGGCAGAGACTGAACATATGAAGACACTGGGAAGACCAGGGAATGGCTAACCACTTGATGTACACAGACATGGATCTGGGAAGTCACAGACCAAGAGAAAATTAGGGAGACAAAGAAAGTCACTGGGTATAGAGAGTCATGTGGTGATGTACTCAAGGACACCCACACGGCGTCAAGTCCAAATAACCACCATTTTCCAGGAAAAGCTATGTCCAGGACATAGGCAGAGTTGCACTATGAAAATGTAAGATAAAAAAACACATCACGTCCCCCTTTCCTTGTAATTACAATGAGCCCAGTAGTGAAAAGTAATGGTCTTGTCGGATTTACACGGCCTGTCTTAACGCCACTGACCCGTGGTATATCACCCAAGAACTATGGCTGCTTTTAGCAAGTGCAGTTCACAAATGAAACTCTGGGAAGAAGTGAAAAATTACTAGCAGAATCTGAAATTTCTGATAATCCTATTAATTCCCAATTTATGGGAATTTCTGGGTTTCCACAGTTAATCCCCTTTAACTCTTCCCCTCTCCCCCAGGAGATACTTCTGGTATTGGGACTCTGAGGAAGCAGCATTAAAACCTCTTAATAAGGTTGTATGACTCCAGGAGGACACCCTGGGGCTACTTACAAGCTGTATTTTGCAGCACAGGGTAGTATTTCTCCCATACTACAAAATGCTATTCTCTAACCTACAGATGGAGATTCCCCGCATCTTATATTTTTTCCACGAGGAGATCACCGCCAAAGTGGCAGAGATCTCCGAGCACATAAGTATACATATTTTGTAGTAACTGGGAGGGTGGAGGGGAAGTGATTGGAAAATGGGGACTACTGACTAAAACAAGCATTTGCAATTGAATCGGTCTGGCATTTACGCAAGTTTGCAGCACAGGGTAGTATTTCTCCCATACTACAAAATGCTATTCTCTAACCTACAGATGGAGATTCCCCCGCCTCTTATATTTTTTCCACGAGGAGATCACCCCCAAAGTGGCAGAGATCTCCGAGCACATAAGTATACATATTTTGTAGTAACTGGGAGGGTGGAGGGGAAGTGATTGGAAAATGGGGACTACTGACTAAAACAAGCATTTGCAATTGAATAGGTCTGGCATTTACGCAAGTTTGAGCTATTGACATTGCAAATAACAATGCCTTTTATTTTTGTTTTAAGTTTTAAAAACATAAATAAAAGGCATTGTCCTTTTCAATGCCAGTAGCTTAAACTCATGTAACTGCGAGACCTATTGATTGCAAATGCTTGTTTAAATGGGTAGGTATTGGAATGGTATATCTGGCCAATGCAAAGTCCAACAACTTCACTACTGTTGATAAGACTTGAGTGGGAATAGTAAACCTAGCTCTAAAAGGTCCAAAGCCTATTGTTGCTTAGAATTGAGTAAGAATTGTAAATCTAACCTTTCCAATGTCCAATACTTTTCCTGCTCTTACTTACGTCCGAGTTAGAATAGTAAATTTGACTTCTTCAAAATCCAACAATTTTCAAGTGTTGTTTAGTTTGGATTTTTATTTACTGATATTTATCTAAAAATGTAATTATTTAAATGTTATTTTGATGAATTTGTATTAGTTAGAATTTTTAATTAAGTTTGAGATATATATATATATATATATATATACACACACACACACACACACACACAGTTCATTCTAATTTTTAAATCGTTACTATCTTGAATATATTTCTTTTGTTTATTTTTAGACTGTTTAAAGTATATGGAAAATGCTACTTACCATTATGCATCTGTTCTTGGCATGTAGAGCTGCAGAGTTACACACTGTTGCATAGATCGCCATCTAGTGTTGGGCCCGGATGTTTGAACTTGTTTTTGGCCTGAAAAGTTCTTTGGAAGTCCCGAGATAGGTGACTCCTCCTTTGGATCACATTGTGCATGGGCATCGGCTCCATCCTCATATTGTTTGTCGCCTTTAGGGAAATGATGGAGCTTTGCAAGAAAAGGAAGGATGTCCATGTAAGCTGTATCTAATTAAGATAATACTGGAACAGATAAAGGTAGCCGGGGAGCGTGGTGGGTAACTCTGCAGTTCTACATGCCAAGAACAGATGCATACTGGTAAGCAGCATTTTCCGTTCGAGGCATAAGAACTGCAGATTACACACTGTTGCATAGATTATACAGCAGTACCCTCTCTTAGCGGCGACCACCTGTATCTGTTGCAGTAATTTGAAATAGTGTTTTGAGTACAGCCTGGCCCACAGTAGCTTGTTGTTTAGTTTGCATATCTACACAATAGAGTTTTGTGAATGTATGCGTGTAGATCAGGTAGCTGCTTTGTAGATGTCATCCAAGGGAATGTTCTCTAAAAATGCCATTGACGCCCCTTTTTTCCTTGTAGAGTGGGCTTTAGGAGGAACACATAACGTACGTTTAGCTTTGTGGTAGCAAATTTGTATACATTTGACAATCCATCTAGCTATCCTAGATTTTGATATGGAGTTGCCCTTGTGTGGTGGTGAGAAATACACGAAAAGTTGTTTGGTCTTCCGAAAGGGTTGTATTTTCTCAATGTAGTATAGCAATGCTCTTTTGACATCTAGGGTATGAAGAGCTCTTTCTGCGACTGTTTGTGGCTGCGAGAAGAAAACGGGCAGTTCCACAGATTGATTGAGGTGAAAGAGAGAAATGACTTTAGGAAGGAATTTACGATTAGTATGGAGAACGACCTTATTATGATGCATTTGCAGGAAAGTTCTTGAATGGTTAGTGCTTGTAGTTCACCAACTCTCAGTAGAGAAGTAATAGCTACTAGGAACGCAACCTTCCATGTTAAGAATTGTAGTTCACATTTATGTAAAGGTTCGAAGGGAGGTCTCATTAGCCGTGTGAGAACAATGTTCAAATTCCACACCGGTGAAGGTGGTGCTCTGGGAGGAATTATTCTTTTAAGGCCTTCCATAAAAGCTTTTATAGCAGGTACTCTGAAAAGAGATAGATGCTGTCTATTTTGTAAATATGCTGCTATGGCAGCAAGATGCAGTCTAATAGACGTGTAGGCTGAGTTACCTCTTTGGAGGTGTAGTAAGTAGCCCATGATGTGTTGAAAAGACACATCTAGGGGATTGATGTTGTTGTAACAATATATTATATCGTAAAACATTTCTACTTGGCTGCATAGCATGCTCTAGTGGTTGGGCGTCTAGCTTCTTTTATGACGTTCATGCAGTCAGGAGGAAGGTTAAGGTAACCGAATTCTAGGATTTCAGGAGCCGGACCGTAAGGTAGAGCTGACCTGGGTCCTGGTGTCTGATCTCTCCATGGTTCTGGGTTAAGAGGTGTGAAGATAGGTATAGTTTTAGGTGCGGTACTACAGAAAGTTCCAGCAGTGTGGTGTACCACGGTTGCCTGGCCCACGTTGGAGCAACTAGGATGAGGGTTAGAGAATGCTGCTGTTGTTTGCGCACTACTAGTGGCATGAGTGGGAGAGGCAGAAAAGCGTACGCAAATCTGCCTGACCAGTTCATCCATATCGCATTGCCTTTGGACAGTGGGTGTGGATATCTGGCGGCGAAGCTTCGGCATTTGGCATTTTTGTGGGTGGCAAAGAGGTCTATCTGAGGTTGTCCCTACATCTGAAATAACGGTTGAAGAACTTGCGGATGAAGGTCCCACTTGTGGATCTGTTGTGTTTGACGACTTAACAGATCTGCCATGGTGTTTTGTACCCCTGCAACATGTTGGGCTAAGAGGAATATGTTTTGAGGTATAGCCCACAGCCATATGTTCTGTGCTAGCTGTGAGAGTTGCAGGGAGTCTGTTCCGCCCTATTTCTGTATGTAATACATGGCTGTCATGTTGTCTGAGTGGACTAATACAGCCTTGTTTGATACTTGCTTTTGGAAAGCTTTTAAGGCTAGGAATATGGCTAGTAACTCCAGGTAGTTGATATGGAGTAACTTTTGTCTTGGTGTCCACCTGCCTTGCATGGTGTGTTGCAGTAGGTGGGCTCCCAAGCCGGAGAGCGATACGTCCGCTGTCAAGACTATCTGAAGAACTGGCTCAATGAACGGTCACCCTTTGGAAAGGTTTTTGGTGTTCCACCACTGCAGAGAGCGATGAGTACGACCGACCACCAACACTAGATCTGTTAATTGACCTTGAGCCTGGTTCCATTGGCATGCTAAGCACGCTCGGAGAGGACGCATTTGTAGTCTTGCATGGGGCACTATAAAAATGCAAGAGGGCATTATCCCTATTAGCTGCATGAACACTCGAGCTGGAAGGGAGTGTTCTGGTTGAACATTTGTGAGAAAAGCTTCCATGTTCGCTATTCTGACAGGACTAGCGCTGTTGAGGTGTTTATTGGGGCACCGAGGTATTGTTGTACGTGGGACGGTTGCAGATGGGACTTGGTGTGGTTTATTGTGAACCCCAAGTCATGAAGCAGTTGGATAGTGGCGTGAGTGTGTTGTACACACTGGTTGTAGGAGCTGGCTATTATGAGCCAGTCGTCTAGATATGGGAAGACGTGAATGTGCTGCCACTACTGCTAGGCACTTGGTGAATACTCTTGGTGCTCTCGTGACTCTGAATGGGAGTACTTTGAATTGATAATGCTGACTGTCTATTACAAATCTGAGATACTTCCTGTGAACATTGTGAATGGGAATGTGGAAGTATGCGTCCTTGATATCTAGAGTAGCAAGGAAGTTGTTTTGTGAAAGAAGAGGAACGACCTGTTGGAGCATCTTCGTCTGTGAGACCGATGTCTAGTGTGAGACCTAGATCTTGGGCTTGAAGGTGGTGGTGGAGGTGGTGGTGGTGGTGGTGGTGGTGGAGGAGGAGGAGGTGAAGGCGGCAGGTGGTTCTCTGGTTTCTCAGGTAGCTGAGGATGAGACTGCTGAGGAGGAAGTGCTGGTGTCAGAGAGGGAATTTCCCTAGACAGAGAATAGGTTTGGAAATACTCCGAATCCGATGTAGATATTAGCCTTCTTTTTTTGCGCGCCTCGTAAGGCCTTGAAGAGGCTCGCCACCTTAACGACGAACCCTCTGTCCCACTCAATGTCACCTCAATGGCGGGACTCCACATCGAACGGTGGCGTCTCGACGGCAATCAACGACGATGAAGCCTTGGCACGACCAGCACTGAGAAAGAGTTGGAGATCGACAGCGTGTCCCGAGGTCGATCAGCTGTGACCATGTGTTGACTCCGCTTGGTGGGGATGCATAGACACTGATGAGGATCTCGACGTTGACCTCCACTGTGTCGTCTGCCATGGGCTTCCTGATGCCGACTAGGGTGTCCTCATCGTCAGCTGTGTAATTGACGTCAGGATATTTCCTTTTTGACCCAGAGCCCTGGGTCGATGGTGAACAGGTCGACGCTGTACCTGTTTTTCAACCCTTCTCCTGTTGGGGAGTCCCCCGGAGGCCAAAGACCGAGCCCTGGTAGAGGACTAACCCTCTCCCACCTGAAGACTGAGCCTGCTGTTTTCACCTCTAAACTGCTCCTTGGAGTCAAATCTGCTCTGTTACGCAGATTGCGCTTTGAGAAGGTTTTACAGATAAGACAAGAGTCAGGAACATGACTTGCCGGTAAGCATAATATACACAACATGTGAGGATTAGTCTTGACCTTCTTTCTACCACAGTCTGGACACTTATCAAAAAGAGATGGCATTTTTGAGTGAAAAACTGTAGAAATTTCGGTCAGAAAAAGACAGAAAAGGGTAGGGGAAGGTCAAAGATGTCAAGCGAAGTAGTTTTAGGTAAATTCATTAGTGAATTTTTAAGGAACTGAAGTAAATGTCACTAGCTGTGCATGATGGGATATTTAAAGGCACAGCTTCTATTTTCAAGACATAGAATGGCAGCATATGAGGCTATTCTGTCCTCTGCCATTCATCTCTATAATGAAAAAAGGATTTTTGTGAAGGGGATTCTTCTGTGTGTTAAACACTACAAAACTGCACAAAATATAGTATGCTAGCACCTTTTTTTCACTTCAAGATTAATATGCAGCCAGTGTAGCCTCTGTATTTAGGCTGCATTATTGTTTCTCTACCTCTTAAGAGTCTTAGCAGGGCTTCCTGAAGAAAGGTGAAAAATATCCACTTAAGAAGATGTATCTAAAAGAAGTGCTCTGGGGTCCCTGCACGTGGGTGGGACTATTCGAGTGCTTATGACTATACATGTAAATCCCTTATGAGAGAATGTATTCATCTGATAGAGACGTCTAGCCGCAAATTCCTTACCTTAGAATAGATACCCAAGCAATACCCTCCCGGAGGTGGATTTGCAAACGGATTCCAGCAAATATCCCAACCAGGCTATATGGTATGCACAAGAAAGAAAGAGGCCACTTACCAGGAAGGGAGGAGTGGAAGAAAACAACCCACAAGAAAACTCGGTGAGAACCCCGTGCAGCACCAAATCTGCACCCTTGCAAAGATATGGGAGAAAATGCATGGCAGAAAAACAAGACAAATGGGAAGAACACTCAATATAAACATACCACTACAAAGCTCCCCGGAAGGACAATCGGGCCGAGAGAACAAGTATGAAGATTAAGAACAACAGCTAAGACTACTGGGTCAAGCTCCCAGACAAAGAAAAAGGCAAGACAGAGGGCTCCAACCGATAGCTGATAAAGCATTGCGAGCAATAGCAACAATCATGGCCATAGACCACGTTTGGCAGAGGAAACACTTCAAGGGGAGGCTCTCTGGGACTATGCAGCATAGAATCCAAAGAAAAGGGAGGTATAAAACTCATATAAATAGAGGGGTATGAAAGTATATATATGACATATATGAGCATAAACATATACAGAATTCATACTGTGCAACAACAGGTACCCAAGAAGAACAAGTTACTTACCTTCGGTAACGCTTTTTCTGGTAGATACAATATCTGCCTGTGGATTCCTCACCTTGTGAATATCCCCTTGCGTCAGCAACGTTCGGAAATTTTCTTCGTAGCACGCCGACGTGGACGACGTCACAGGAGTACGACCTCGCGCGTGACTCCGCCTGACGTCACCGACCCCTTATCAGGCCCACGCCGGCGTGATGACGTCAGTTCCGCCCTTTTTTCCATGCCTTCGAGGCACACGGACGGACCAACGACAGCAAATATGCAAATATACAATGTACCCAGTACACATAAATCAAAATCAATACAATAGCATAAACCATATATACAGAAAGACCAGGTATAGCAGAGTGGACAATGGGGAGGCGGGTGGGCATGTAAGGAATCCACAGGCAGATATTGTATCTACCAGAAAAAGCGTTACCGAAGGTAAGTAACTTGTTCTTCTGATAGATACATCTGCCGTGTGGATTCCTCACCTTGTGAATAGAGTCCCACAGCAGTCCCCACTCCCGGAGGAGGGTGTCCACTCCGCTACACCAGGAAATCTTGGAGAACAGAGCGCGCGAAGTGGCCGTCCCTCCTCACCTCGGTATCCAAGCAGTAGTGCTTCGCGAAAGTGTGGAGGGAGGCCCAAGTCGCGGCTCTGCAAATGTCCTCAACAGGTACAACTCTAGACAAAGCAGATGTTGCAGACTTTGCTCTAGTTGAATGTGCTCTAATACCCTCAGGAGGGTCCTTACCCGCAAGGGAGTAGCAGATCTTGATGCACAGGATTATCCACCTGGAAAGTGTGCGCTTGTGCACCGCTCTGCCCTTCCGACAGCCAGCAAAACCAACAAACAGCTGGTCGTCCACCCGGAAGTCTTTAGTCCTGTCCAGATAGAAAGACACCGCCCTCTTAGGGTCCAGACGATGCAGTCTCTCTTCCTCCTTAGAAGGGTGAGGGGGAGGATAGAAGGTAGGAAGGGTAATGGACTGTCCAAGATGGAAGGGAGTAACCACCTTAGGCAGAAAAGCAGCCCTGGTCCTGAGAACCATCCTTTCAGCATGAATTGTCAGGAACGGGGGCTTGGAACTAAGAGCCTGAAGCTCACTTACCCTCCTTGCCGAGTTGATTGCAACGAGGAAGATCGTTTTAAAAGAAAGAAGCCTCAATGGACACTTGTGCAAGGGTTCGAAGGGAGAACCCATTAAAAAGGTCAGCTCAAGATTCAAATCCCAAAGAGGAACAACAAAAGGAGTAGGAGGGAACATATTCGTTAGACCCCTCAAGAACCTTAAAACCACCGGAGATTTAAAAAGAGAGGGCTGATCCGGCAAACAGAGAAATGCCGATAAGGCCGAAAGATACCCCTTGACCGTGGCCACAGCAAAACCTTGCTGCGCCAGAGAAAGAGCAAATTGTAAAATGTCAGATAAATGAGCCTTCAAAGTGTCAACATCCTTCTCCCTGCACCAAGAAACAAATTTAGACCACCTATAGGAATAAATGGACTTAGTGGAGTCACGCCTGGCAGAAAGAATGACATCCACCACATCGTGAGGGAGAGAAAAAGAACTCAAGTTGCCCCGTTTAATCTCCAGGCATGAAGGTGCAATGTCTGGAGGTGGGGGTGTAGAACCTGCCCCTCCATCTGAGAGAGGAGGTCTGCCCTGTGAGGGAGACGGAGCGGCGGGTGAGAGGAGAGGTGGAGAAGGTCTGTGTACCACACCCTTCTTGGCCAATCCGGGGCGATCAATATGACTTGGGCCCGGTCTTGGCGAATCTTCCTCAGAACCCGAGGAATCAAGGGTATGGGAGGAAACGCGTAAAGGAGTTGATTTCCCCAATTCAACTGAAACGCGTCCCCCAAGGCTCCTTGCAACTGATACTGGAGACTGCAGAATGACAGGCAGTAAGCATTCTCGCGAGCGGCAAACAGGTCCACACGAGGAGTCCCCCACATCTGAAAGATGTCGTGAACCACCTCCGGGTGAAGCCTCCACTCGTGGTCGGCAGAGAACTGCCGACTGAGACTGTCCGCACGAACGTTCAGAACCCCAGCCAGATGATTTGCAATCAGACAAATCTGATGGTCCTGAACCCAGGACCAGAGACGCAGAGCCTCTCTGCAGAGACACTGTGACCCCACTCCTCCCTGCTTGTTGATGTACCACATCGCGGTCGTGTTGTCCGTCAGGACTTGAACCGACCGACCGCGAAGGGAAGGGAGGAAGGCCTTGAGCGCCAAACTTATCGCCCGCAATTCCAGAAGGTTGATGTGAAGCAACCTTTCTTCTGGAGACCAAAGGCCCTTGACCTCCAGGTCCCCCAGATGAGCACCCCACCCGAGAGTGGATGCATCCGTTATCACTGTGGCCACTGATGGAGGCAGTTGAAAAGGCTTTCCTTGAGACAGATTGCCTTCCACGCCCCACCAAGACAGATCCGCTGCAGCTTCTCTGGAGATCCTCACTGACTCCCTGAGATCTCCGTTGTGTTGATACCACTGCCTGCGGAGGCACCACTGGAGTGCCCTCATATGCCAGCGTGCATGACTGACCAACAGAATGCAAGAAGCCATCAGACCGAGCAGACGAAGGACCTTCAGGACTGGAACAACCGCTCCATTGTAGAATAAAGGAATCATCTCCTGTATGTCGTGAATCCTTTGAGGTGGAGGGAATGCACGACATACAGTAGTGTCCAGTACCGCACCTATGAACAGGTTGCGCTGGGAGGGCACCAGGTGAGACTTGGGTACGTTTATCGAAAAACCCAACCTGTGCAACAACTGAGTTGTCTCCTGCAGATGATGGAGCACCTTCTCCGGCGACTCCGCTTTGATCAGCCAGTCGTCCAGATAGGGGAACACAGGTATCCCCGATCTCCTGAGATGCGCAGCCACCACTGCCATCACCTTGGTGAAAACTCGAGGCGCAGTAGTAAGTCCAAACGGAAGGACCGCAAACTGGTAGTGCTGCGATCCCACCGTAAAACGGAGATACTTTCTGTGCGACTTCAGAATGGGGATGTGAAAATACGCATCCTGCAAGTCGATCGACACCATCCAGTCTTCTTCCATCAGCGCTTGAAGAACCTGAGCAAGGGTGAGCATTTTGAACTTCTCCTGTTTGAGATAGAGGTTCAAAATCCTGAGATCCAGGATTGGCCGAAGCCTGCCATCCTTCTTGGGTATCAAGAAATACCGGGAGTAGCACCCTTGACCCCCTCTCCTGCTCTGGAACCACCTCTATTGCACCCTTTCGGAACAGAGCCAGGACTTCTTCCTGCAGGAGCAGCAGGTGGTTCTCTGAACAATAACCTTGGCAAGGAGGGTAATTGGGAGGGAACTCCTGAAAAGGAAGTGCATACCCATTTTCTACGAGATTGAGAACCCAAAGATCTGATGTAACCAATTCCCAATCTCGTAGAAAATGAGTAAGCCAACCCCCTACTGGCTCCACATGATCCAGAATGGTGGATCTAGGGCTGCTTTGCTGATGCGGGTGGGGGTTGGGTATTATTGGAGGAAGTGGAGGAAGAGGAGACTTGACGCCCACGTCCACGACCCTTCTGTCTACCTCTATAGGACTTATACAGAGGGTTCTGCTGTTGCTGCTGTTGTTGTTGGCCTTGTCTGAAGGGACGAAAAGAGGATCTACCAAAGCCTCTAAACTTTCTAGTTGTCGACCCTCTCATCTGGAGACCCAAAGATCTTGCAGTAGCACGGCTATCTTTAAACCTTTCCAAGGCGACATCCGCCTTTTTACCAAAAAGGCCAGTCCCTTCAAAAGGTAAGTCCAGCAACGTAGATTGCACATCTGCAGAGAAATCAGAGGATTTTAACCACGTGGCCCTCCTGGTCGCAATAGAAGAGCCCATAATCCTGGCAACAGAATCAACTGTGTCCATGCCACTCTGAATAACCATACGCGCAGCAGACTGAGTGTCTGAGACCACCTCATTAAAGTTCTTTCTATCTTCCTCAGGAAGCTTAGGTGATAACTGCTTCACAGAATCCATCAATGCATGGACATACCTTCCTAAAAGGCAAGTAGCATTAGCGGATTTAAGAGCCATGCTCCCTGAAGAGAAAGTCTTCTTTGCAGACTGATCCAACTTTTTTGAGTCTTTGTCTGCTGGTACTGGAGGGAAAGAGCCTGCAGCCCTGTTAGAACATGCCGCCTGCACTACAAGACTTTCAGGAGAGGGGTGCGAAGAGAGAAACTCAGGGTCACCAGGAGCCACCCTGTAGCGCCTTGCAATAGATCTTGAAACCGCAGGAGCAGACAACGGTCTTTTCCAGATCTCTTTTATTGGATCTGATAAGGCATCAGTGAACGGCAATGTAGGTTCAACAATAGAAGAGGGAGAATGCAAAACTTCTGTAAGGATGTTGGGCTTGTACTCAACCGTGGGCAGTTTCAAGTTGAGAAGATCTGCAGCCTTCCTAATAACAACGTGATAGGGTGCCACGTCCCTAGAAGGAGCATCAGAAGCTGAAGGTAAACCCCACTCAGGAGAGATCTCCAGACCACTAGCATCACGTAGGTCTTCAAAGTCATCATCATGATCAAGAAGCTCACCCTCTTCCACATCTGAATCTTCATCTCCCTTTTCTTCCAGAAGACGCTGAGCCCTTCGTCTCGACCACTCTATTCGAATCGAAGTCGACGGATTCGGTAACGACTCTGACGGAGCCGGATTCGACGTCGAGCGAGGAGCCGGGGCAGCCGGAGGACGAGACTCACGGACAGGTGTGGAACCTCAATCCAAACTACGAGGTCGATCCGGAGTCGGCGAAGCCGCATGCGGAGTCGAAGACCTCGGCGGTGCCGTACCGAGCCAAGGTGTAAGAGGCGCCGGCATAAAAGGCATAAATGGAGCTGGGGCGTACGACTGAGGAATGCCCAAATTGTATGATAATGGACCCATGGGACCAACAGGTGCTCCAGCGGGGTACATCGCCCAGGAATATACTCCAAACATCGCATTGAGAAAATGCGAGGGGTCCTGACCAGGACCAGGAAAGGGAGGGTACGAACCTACCGGATGCTCTAAAGGAGGTCGTTCCGACACAGGTTCATTCTGACCTTCTTGGTCCACAGGAGTCTCCATCGAAGCCGGAGTTTGAGGAACTACCTCTTCTTCCTCCTCATGTTCCGAAGAATGTAAAGATACCGGATCCAGTTCCGGAGTCGGGAAACCCCCGATGGACTGAACAGGAGAAGGAGAAACGAAGTCCTTATGGTGTTTGCGAGACTTCTTCTTCGAATCTGAAGATTCCTTCCCCGAATGATGCTTTGAGCTGTGCTTCCTCCTCTTGTGCTTCCTCTTCGAGGAGCTCGAAGCGTGACCCGAAGCCGACTTGGATCCAGATCTTGATCTCTCTCTGGACCTCGACCTCTCTCTGGACCTCGACCTCGCTCTGGATCTCGACCCCGCTCTGGACCTCGACGCTGATCTCGACTTCGATCGAGACCATTGCTTCGACTTCGAGCGTCTCGACGTCGACCTCGAAGATCTCCCAGCATCTCTTCCCTTTACCTTCGCGAGAAGTAGTTTTGCTTCACGCTCTCGAAGCGCCTTTGGGTTCATCTTAAAACAAAATCGACAGTTCTTAACGTCGTGGTCTGAACCCAGACACCACAAACAATCGCTATGTGGGTCGGTGATTGACATCATGCGGGCACAAGATCCACATTGTTTAAATCCTGTCTTCCTCGACGACATCCTCGATGAAGAAATAAGTCGCAAAGGAGAAACAGTAACGTTTAAATAATAGCCAGATACTAAGTATCGCAGAAGATCCCGAAAACCGTTAGCGTCGAAGACGCGGAAACAAGGGAACTGACGTCATCACGCCGGCGTGGGCCTGATAAGGGGTCGGTGACGTCAGGCGGAGTCACGCGCGAGGTCGTACTCCTGTGACGTCGTCCACGTCGGCGTGCTACGAAGAAAATTTCCGAACGTTGCTGACGCAAGGGGATATTCACAAGGTGAGGAATCCACACGGCAGATGTATCTATCAGAAGGGTACATACAATGACCACAACAGCGGCCAAGGGCCAAAGGTGAGACAATGGCAAACTAGAAACCAGCCATGGCCCCGTTTAAAGAGAGAGGGTGGGGCGGAAGTACACGCTCCAGAAAACCAAGGGAGCAGACAGAAATAGCACTACTCACCGAACTATACGATTAGGCAGTCGAGAGAATTGAAAAAAATACAGGGGAGAAACAACCCCGCTAGAATAGAGAAATAAAGACCACAATGGAGGACTAGAAAAAGGGACTGAGGTTGACGGGGCCAACACCAGGGTAGCCTATGCAGGCAACCAGGCCACTGCAAGAAATTAGTATTGGAAAACCAAAGTCAGAAAGTAAAGTTCAACCAAAGGGCAAGTGTTAAGTGCCCACAGCATAGGAAGCATGAAGGTCAAAAGCAAAGGAAAGTCCTTGTATGCACTGGACAACACGTACTAAGCCAACATGGGTGAAGATCCTGATGCCACCCAAGATCATACTCAGTAGCCTAGTAGTACAAGGGAGACAGGACCCCAAAGGGTGCGAACTGCAAGTGGAGGAAATTCCCCGGAAAAGAATCCTAAGGGATCACAAACCTCCGTACATTCCAACCCGAGGGGACGGGCATGGTACCCATATTTGAGATGAAGGGAAGAGGAACATTCACCACATACCTCCAAAAAGAGCAGAAGGCACACCAGAAGATCAGCCAGGCCAGTAACGGAAAGATGCGGTTGGCTTCGGGGTTGCCATGGAAACTGCTCCAATCAAAAAGTGAAAGCAACCGCAGACTCGCACAAGGCAGGAGCAGAGGAAAGACAAGCCATGCAGATACATAGAAGCGGAAGGGTGGCAGAGTGAGCCACTCATGCCAAAAAACGGACAAGGGATGGGTATAAGGAACCTAAGAGGAAAAAAGGGGGCAGGCAAGGGCCCGTCTCGCCAGTGTATAGTGAAAACTTGCACAAGAAGTGGTAACGCCTGAAGAAAGAAAGAACACCACTCAGTGCGGACCCAGACAAAGAACTGTAGGCTAAAAACGATGCCCCTTTCCTTGCATCTGCTAGAAAATAAGGGCATCAACAGTGTGGAAGGGCAGAACCACCCTGGCAGTGTGGAAAACGACTTAATAAATGGGGGGAAGTGGGAGGGGGAAATAGGAACCCAGTGCACCATCTGCTGACTAGTATCATTGTACCAAGCACGGCATGAGGAGCCCCCTATAAGGGGTACAAAAGAATCAGAAACATACTGAGGAATACCTGTAATGCATACTGACTAAGTACCCTGTCGGACAGGGAATAAGGCATCTGCACAATACCTTGAAAACACTCAAATCGGAATCTGGGTAGAAACCAAAGAAAACCGTGCAACCACTGGCATAACCACCAACAGGGTCAGAAATTAAGATGCATCCCGGAGAACAACTAGGGACGACAAATTGTCATCGACAGGGAAGAATGCAGAAAGAGAAGAAAATACATGCCGGGGGAACGCACCAAACGGACGGCACATGGAAGGACAAGTGAAAAAGTAAGGCAACTGACACAGCCCTGTAAAAGTCCACACAGAGGGAATACAGGAGACCATTCCGAGCCTGATGGAGTACGGGGGATGAAGAAAACAGTATGGCAATCAGGTATTAAGATTTCCCTCCACTCTGTGGAAAGTCATCTTGAGAGCCAAACAGATATTGACCATGGAAAGATATGCTCACCAAAGTGGACTGAACAGCCTCAGAAAAACCAGAGGTATGTAGCCAAGCACGCTGGCGAAGAGCCTCCGAAAGGGCCCTGGGATCTGTGTTATACATGCCACAATGAATCAGTAATGTAGCTGCCTGGCGCCCATCCTGGATCAGCTGAGAAAGTGTGCCCCTTGAGTCATCAGGGACAGAGGGAAGAAGGCACAAAACCGAATCCCACAGCACATGAGAAAAACTCCCCAAAACACAAGCCGTATTAAGGGACCGTAAGGCATAGCTGGTCACAGAAAAGATATATCGACCAAAAAAAAACAGGACCGTTAGACTCTGTCTAGAGGTACGTCAGTCGAGGCCTCACCGACCTCCCAGGGGCCGAGAAGCGCACCAGAGGGAGATTGAGAGAGAAAAATGCCAAGCCTGTGTACGAGGATGAGTTCAGCGACATCTGCTGCATGTCTCACTGCCAATCTGCAATTGAGTAACATGCGTATCTGCCGCAGATTCCTTACCTCTGAATTATCCCCAGGTGCCAGACTGGAGCTGGAAACTTTTCTACATCTGTGCGCCGGTATGTGACGTCGTTAGTGTCCATATAAGCCCTTCCCTGATGCGCTGACATCTGATTCTGTCTTTCCATGCTTCCACGTGGATCCGGAGAGCAGTACATCTGGCCATTTGGCCTAACACGATGATAGTGTGCTTCGTCTAGAGATCTCCAAGATCTACCATGCCGACCCCGCACCATCATCCTATTTGCCTGTAGTGACTAGCCATGCACCCTGACTCCGAAAGGTGTATCTCGTGTCTTCAGATTCACAGACGTCGCAGGAGCACCACATGGCGCAGTTGGCGATGCGGTGGTTGGCAGCCCCTCATCGGTCATGGGCCTCTTCTTCCTCCGAGGACCTCTTAAGGGCCAGCTCCCTAAGTCCTTCGTCTTCGAGGTCACCTGGTAAGTCACTCCATACTAGCCTAAATGCAGAAAGACGTAATCTTATACTAGCTGAACGATCATGGAGATTCTCACCGTCCATCGAACACCTTAAGCACTTGAGATTAATAAGGAACATTTATAACAAGTACATTAGAAGTTCGGAAGCAAACGTCTTTAGAAACCAGAAACCGATCTAAAAAGTTTTTCAAACTAATCAAACTAGTGATTTCTAGATTTGCCTAAGGAAGTGCAACCCTCCACTGAGAGCCCTCCTTAACTTTGCTGCAAGGCTCATCACAGGCTCTAAAAGAAACAACCACATCACTCCTGATTTAAAATTTCAATACTGGCTACCATATGTGGAAAGAATACGCTTACAAATTGCTTCTATGACCCATAAAGCCCTACACTTCCACACCCTGAGGTACCTTGCACCAAAACTGGAGTTATCTGGTGGCTGATTATCCTCTAGAAGCACCAGACATTTTCTAAAAAGAAAACCTAAAATTGAGTCTTCTCGGGTATTGCCCCAAGAATCTGGAACTTCCTGCCCCAAGATCAGACTGAACCCTTCAACTGCATCTTTCAAAAAGAAGTCAAAGCTTTACTGATTAACAAATTCCTGACATAGAACCCACAAACTCTACACACCTGGCCTTAATAATATGCAGGATCTACACCTTGCTTGCTTGTTATTCTCTTGCTTGGGGAACTAACGTGCTGGCCCTTGTGGTTGTCTCCTCCTTGACCTGGTGACCTATTACATCTTGTACTGTTCAAAATTCGGTTGTGGTTTTTTCAACCTGCTTCTATTCTTGACCATTTGTAAAGCACTCCAATACTATCTAGAGTCATGTTTGCGCTATATAAAACTTTATAAATAAATAATGATGTATGTATATGTTTCTATATACTTTCTGTTTTTTTACAATATTCTCTTCTACCATATTTTTTTCACTGCTTTTGTAGTTTATATACAACATATGTCTATGTGTTTGTATGAGAAATACCACTAATGGTTAACAAAACAAAAATACAACACCATGGGGATGAAAGGCAAGTTATCAAAAATCTGTTCATGAACTAGTATATTTGTGATGCCTTCAGTAAAATATTGAAATTATTATCTCACATTTTGAAACTGCAATGGCAGCTAAACATTAGTCTCAAACGTCACAGAAAAAAGATAAATGCGAAATCTTTGTCAAATTCTAATGGAGTGATATTTTTGATTTCCAGAAGAAAAATCTATTGTTTCATACTTTTGTGCCTAAAATAAGATAATTTAACTTTTTTAAGCCTTTTTTGTCTTATTATCTAAGGCTGAAAAATTATTTAAACAGAAAGAAGAATGTGTACATCAATTAGCACAAGCCAGTATGCAACACGTACTAGCAGTAAATCTGCAATAAGCATTTTGGAAAATATAAACAAATGGTTATGGATATGTGGACTACCCAGGTATTTAGATATCAAGAAACATCTCAGAGATCTGACTTCACATGCAGCAAGTGTAATCGGTCAGCATGGGGAGCAATATTTTGTTAAGCGATAACAGTTTATGTTAGACATCAAATTTCTTGCAATTTGCCTCATCCAATTAGTTTGATTGGGAGGCGATTGTATTCATCCTCTAGACTAGAGGAACATGTGCATGTATAGTTGTACTTTGGTCATCTCTGTTGATTCTGCATGCCACTCTTTTGGGTCGGAGCACAAAGAGATTGATGAAAGTAGGTGCCTGAATATTGTATTACTCCGGACTTACTCCTGGAATACAGGAGAAAGCCAGCAGAAAGCGTCTACTACTGTTACTACTACTAGAGATGCTTAAATCTATTTGTGTGAACATGTAAAAAAGTTAATAGAATTCTTAGTGAAATAACTGAAGTATTAGAGTTTACATTAGGCATCTAATTTGAGATTTGTCATCTAGAAGTACATTTACATGCCTACCTGTAATTGCAGACTGACAGAACCTAAGACCTCAAAACTATTCCTGATTCCCATACTTGTCCAACAAACACCACCTGATAGTGATTTGCACAGAGTTTGATTTTAACATCATTGTATAGTTTATTCACAATGATATAGGGGTGAGATTGTTGGTACTGCTAACTCCACAGGCTGAAACTTCCTAGATAATTAATTTGTTAGGTTTTGTTTGGAGACCCATCATAAATCAGCACCTAATGTGATGCATAGTTATGCATACAATTTATTTGCACGTTCCAGTGATTTTAGTATTTGTTGGGTATTATCAACCTGGACTTCTAGGCTAACAGTGGCATTAACATTAGAAAACACTTGAGGAAAGCGTTTACCTGTATAGGAGGAACCATTTATTTTAGAACTATTTTATACCAAATCCTATTGTTGTTCATTCAATTCGTAGTTTGTTATTCAAATAAACTTGATAAGTATGCTACTACAAAATAGTGTGTGACTTCTCTATAAAATGTATGTATGTGCACAATTTATTGTCTACATACCTCACAGCCTATTCTCTTATGTTGAGTCTACATATTTTTAGATTAGACTAACCACTGTCTGCGCTTTCTATAAAACCTTGTAACATAAATTCCACTTCATTCATTATTTTATTTCAGACTTTCTAATTGCTACAGGTTTTGCCAATCACTGTGCCGTATATATCTACTTTAAAATAACCAACCAGCTGAAAACACAGGAATAAAGACCCACAATAAATCTTTCCCATGACTGACCTGATGTGTAAAGCACAGAGATATATTGCAAAACTGTATCTTGGGAAATTGTGGAAACTGATAGTGTCAGCAAATTTATTCAGATTGAAGGTTTAAGTCCAATAGTCTTACAATATAAGAACTAAAATGTTTATTTAGTGTGGGAGTAAAACAGGATTCTTCTGGAAAACAAAAATCACGTCATAACTGTGAATCTATTTATCATACTGTACTACACAGTATCACAGTTCACATTTGTGTTTGTTGTTCCTTCGCTGAATCATAAAATTTATTTTTTTGATAACATTTATTTAGCATAGCCTTTGCCGTCCTCTATAACTCTGAAAAATCAAATGCATAAGAATACATTTTCAGTGCAAGTGCTGCAGAAAACAATATTCAAACACCTTTTCGGAAATATGGAGGTGACAGAGTAGTACAAAATCTGATCAATTCAGGACTTATTTTATTGACCAACGTTTATTTCATTTGTGAATAAAGGGTAATGGTTTCTGTTTTTTTACAATATTCTCTTCTACCATATTTTTTTCACTGCTTTTGAAGTTTATATACAACATATGTCTTTCCATGCTTCCACGTGGATCCGGAGAGCAGTACATCTGGCCATTTGGCCTACCACGATGATAGTGTGCTTTGTCTGGAGATCTCCAAGATCTACCAGAAACCGTTCTAAAAAGTTTTTCAAACTAATCAAACTAGGGATTTCTAGATTGGCTTAAGGAAGTGCAACCCTCCACTGAGAGCCCTCCTTAACTTTGCTGCAAGGCTCATCACAAGCTCTAAAAGAAACAACCACATTACTCCTGATTTAAAATTTCAATACTGGCTGCCATATATGGAAAGAATACACTTAAAATTGCTTCTATGACCCATAAAGCCCTACACTTCCACACCCTGAGGTACCTTGCACCAAAACTGGAGTTATCTGGTGGCTGATTATCCTCTAGAAGCACCAGACATTTTCTAAAAAGAAAACCTAAAACTGAGTCTTCTCGGGTATTGCCCCAAGAATCTGGAACTCCCTGCCCCCTGGGATCAGACTGAACCCTTCAACTGCATCTTTCAAAAAGAAGTCAAAGCTTTACTGATTAACAAATTCCTGACATAGAACCCACAAACTCTACACACCTGGCCTTAATAATATGCAGGATCTACACCTTGCTTGCTTGTTATTCTCTTGCTGGGGGAACTAACGTGCTGGCCCTTTTGGTTGTCTCCTCCTTGACCTGTGACCTATTACATCTTGTACTGTTCAAAATTCGGTTGTGGTTTTTTCAACCTGCTTCTATTCTTGACCATTTGTAAAGCGCTCCAATACTATCTAGAGTCATGTTTGCGCTATATAAAACTGTATAAATAAATAATGATGTATGTATATGTTTCTATATACTTTGTTTTTTACAATATTCTCTTCTACCATATTTTTTTCACTGCTTTTGAAGTTTATATACAACATATGTCAATTCAATCTTTTTCGTGGGAATACTTCTGATATTCACTTGTCATAATATTTTTGGTGACAATTTTGTGGCATACAACCTCATAAGAGGCATAAATAGAGAAAAAGGACCAAGGGTTTACTCTGTGTAGAACTGTATGAAATGCGGTCTACGACAGACAGCTAAGGCTGCCCACAGCGAGAATGAAAAAGGGGACAAACTATTGCATAATAAGAAGACCGTTCACACCACAGTACATTAGGAGGCGAGGCTAAACGGGTTTTCCTTAAGTGGAAGGATAGGTAGACACTGCTTGAGGTATAACTTTCAAGTTCTTACTTTTAAGGCTAAAAGTCTCAATACACTTGTCCCTCAGTATTTTCTAATCATATATACTATTCTCAATTATACATTCACCTGCTCCAACAAAAGTATTAGTATTACAAAACAATCAAACTTTACATATATTTTAAAAAAAAGCTTACCCTCTGTTCTAGCGCTGACTGTGTTTGTTGTCTTAAAAGAGCTTTAAATGGCCCCCCGTCTTTTCCACCACTGCCACTGCCCATTCCTGAAGAATATTGGCAGAAAAATACATCCAAAGAAATGTGTGTTATATAAAGGCTCGTTTCAGACTCTTTATGCTTGATAAATACATTTAAAAAAAATCATGTAACGAATTTTTTAATAAAAACAGCCAAGGATGACTGCTTTGCCCCAGGTTGAAAGCTAAATCAAACATTTACATACCCCGTCTAAGCTAAATATTCAGAATAAGAGCACACACACTGAGAATCAAGCCCACAGCAAATGTGCTCACAATTTAAATGACAATTAATGTTGCCCACATAGCCCGCAATTCCCTTAACTATTGGAATTATTTCCATAGAAAAGTATCTCAAATTATTACACCTGCTGATTCTAGAATTCAGCATTTGCCAGCTAGGTTAATATTATCAAATACCCAAATTCAGCAAATGAGAAGTCATTTGAAGTGCACCATGATTTGTATGTATGTGTTTACCAATGTTGGATATCTTAAAGGGCTAATTCTTAGAATGTACCCCCCCTAAAATTTAGCATCAACAGCCATTTATGAGCTCTATAATAGAGAGTTTAATTAAATGGAGACTTTCCACGTGCAATAACTAGGTCTGTACAAATGGTACATTATTATTACAACTTTAAGCCATACAGAAACAGTGGACAGCCTCAAGTATTTAGAGTTATTTTGTTGACTTTTACATGACTGAATGATAATTGCCATACATCATTGAGTACTTTCGTTTGCAAACTGTCACTGGGTTTGTTTGTGATCTCATCCTGATTGTCTGCACTTTCAACACTATGAACAAAATTACACAATGTGATTCTAAACAGTGTACATCCATCTTTACAGTCATCAAATAAGATTCAATATAACCCTTCACTAACTGAGGAAAAAATATCCGTAGTTATCAGTGATCATTGCAGCTAGAACCAACACTAAAATGGGCCTTTTATACGATATTTCCCTCTCCATTGTACCTTTTCTTAAACACTTATCACTCAAACTACGCTATGGCAGCTATTTAAAGAGGATTCTTCTGAGGCAATCCACACACATTACAAAAATTATTTGTTCTGCTACAAAAACAAATTAAATAAAGAACATTATTCTTGCCGCTTACCTTTTGGTACAGTGATGTTTACTCTTAGCACAACTCAAATAGAGGTGCTGGTGAACTAAAAACAAAACCGACCTATCAACTAACACACTTTGCATAGTGAGTTCTACTTTGTGAAGTATAATAGGAGATACATAAAAACTGAAAAATTAATTATCATTCAATGAAAAAAGAATTTAGCATACAAAGTCACGACAACATTTTTAGCTGTTTTTGGATAAGGAAACAATAAAATACAAGTATGTGACTAGATCCTTGCCTTTTTTTTTAACAACAGTGTCTTTATCAGAACTGAACAAACATTGAATACACTTTTAAAAGGTACAATGTAATATTAAATCAGGCATGTGAAATTATTAAGCATAGCTATAAAACAAACTACAACGCAGAGCAAAACAATGTCTCTCAAAAGATAACTATACAAAAAACAGACAACTGTATTATCTATGTTAATTTAACATGGTAATTTGACGCTGGGCTTAGACAGGGAAATGGCAAAGTATACTACATGCTGAGACATTTTTGGCTGTTGTAATAAATATCCTGTTCAAATTTCATTCGGATTACAGAAATAACTATAGGCTAAGACAGTAATTACAAAAGCCAAAAATTGACAGTACTGAACAAAAAAGTCAACATAATAACTAAGCTGACACCTAGTGGCATCTCCAATGAGAAAAATTGGAAATGTCAAGTGCAAAACACAGTGCAATGAAATGTGTGAATATGATGAGAACATGAATATATGATTAAGAGTCGTTTCGTTTTGGAATTTTGACTAAGAGACAAAAACTTATACAGAAAATGATGGCATGTTTCATGTGTCAACTATGAAAGTTCTCTGCTGATGAACTGAAAAGTTAGCATATTTACTAATGAAATATGTAACTGAAATACATTTGCAGCTGAACTGGAGAAAGGCACTATTCAAAATGTTAAATAGTGGCATTAAATATACGTGTTGACGGTTAGCATGAAATTTTGAGGGTTAAAAAAGAAAAGAAAAATAGTTAAGCGACTGTACAAGAATCTCCAACACATGCTAAGTCTACAAAACGTTAAACGTAGATAAGAGTCATGCTTTTTTAATTTGCTTCCAAATGTTATGGTGTTTGTGTTAGAGCATTAGAAGTGTCATGCATAATTGAAATTATGATGTTATGTCAAATAACTGTGCTATTGTTGTTAAATTCCACAACAAAAAAGAAAAAGCAAAATCCTTGTGAATATATTGTTGCAGGTTGTTCCTACCAGCCAGAAGCAGCTCTTCGCTGAAAGAAATGGATTTCCTCAAAACAGGGCAGATATTGCTAGTGTGAAGTGGGTTTAGACTAGACCCCAAGACGAGGGCATGTGTCTTTCTAAGGTCTGGAGACACACAATAGAGATTAGGGGAGCTGGGACACAGGAAAATCCTAGGCCCCAGTGAAAGGAAGGGAGCTGTTGAAGGAAAGCAGCAGAGAAAAGATGCAGATTCAGAAGATGAAAAATGGAGAACAACAGGAATAAAAGAAAAGAATGACGAATCAACAAAACAACAAAAGCTACCAAAGAGATTTATCAAGTATGTAGTGCTGTTTGTATGAGAAATACCACTTATGGTTAACAAAACAAAAATACAACACCATGGGGATGAAAGGCAAGTTATCAAAAATCTGTTCATGAACTAGTATATTTGTGATGCCTTCAGTAAAATATTGAAATTATTATCTCACATTTTGAAACTGCAATGGCAGCTAAACATTAGTCTCAAACGTCACAGAAAAAAGATAAATGCGAAATCTTTGTCAAATTCTAATGGAGTGATATTTTTGATTTCCAGAAGAAAAATCTATTGTTTCATACTTTTGTGCCTAAAATAAGATAATTTAACTTTTTTAAGCCTTTTTTGTCTTATTATCTAAGGCTGAAAAATTATTTAAACAGAAAGAAGAATGTGTACATCAATTAGCACAAGCCAGTATGCAAAACGTACTAGCAGTAAATCTGCAATAAGCATTTTGGAAAATATAAACAAATGGTTATGGATATGTGGACTACCCAGGTATTTAGATATCAAGAAACATCTCAGAGATCTGACTTCACATGCAGCAAGTGTAATCGGTCAGCATGGGGAGCAATATTTTGTTAAGCGATAACAGTTTATGTTAGACATCAAATTTCTTGCAATTTGCCTCATCCAATTAGTTTGATTGGGAGGCGATTGTATTCATCCTCTAGAGGAACATGTGCATGTATAGTTGTACTTTGGTCATCTCTGTTGATACTGCATGCCACTCTTTTGGGTCGGAGCACAAAGAGATTGATGAAAGTAGGTGCCTGAATATTGTATTACTCCGGACTTACTCCTGGAATACAGGAGAAAGCCAGCAGAAAGCGTCTACTACTGTTTCTACTACTAGAGATGCTTAAATCTATTTGTGTGAACATGTAAAAAAGTTAATAGAATTCTTAGTGAAATAACTGAAGTATTAGAGTTTACATTAGGCATCTAATTTGAGATTTGTCATCTAGAAGTACATTTACATGCCTTCCTGTAATTGCAGACTGACAGAACCTAAGACCTCAAAACTATTCCTGATTCCCATACTTGTCCAACAAACACCACCTGATAGTGATTTGCACAGAGTTTGATTTTAACATCATTGTATAGTTTATTCACATTGATATAGGGGTGAGATTGTTGGTACTGCTAACTCCACAGGCTGAAACTTCCTAGATAATTAATTTGTTAGGTTTTGTTTGGAGACCCATCATAAATCAGCACCTAATGTGATGCATAGTTATGCATACAATTTATTTGCACGTTCCAGTGATTTTAGTATTTGTTGGGTATTATCAACCTGGACTTCTAGGCTAACAGTGGCATTAACATTAGAAAACACTTGAGGAAAGCGTTTACCTGTATAGGAGGAACCATTTATTTTAGAACCATTTTATACCAAATCCTATTGTTGTTCATTCAATTCGTAGTTTGTTATTCAAATAAACTTGATAAGTATGCTACTACAAAATAGTGTGTGACTTCTCTATAAAATGTATGTATGTGCACAATTTATTGTCTACATACCTCACAGCCTATTCTCTTATGTTGAGTCTACATATTTTTAGATTAGACTAACCACTGTCTGCGCTTTCTATAAAACCTTGTAACATAAATTCCACTTCATTCATTATTTTATTTCAGACTTTCTAATTGCTACAGGTTTTGCCAATCACTGTGCCGTATATATCTACTTTAAAATAACCAACCAGCTGAAAACACAGGAATAAAGACCCACAATAAATCTTTCCCATGACTGACCTGATGTGTAAAGCACAGAGATATATTGCAAAACTGTATCTTGGGAAATTGTGGAAACTGATAGTGTCAGCAAATTTATTCAGATTGAAGGTTTAAGTCCAATAGTCTTACAATATAAGAACTATAATGTTTATTTAGTGTGGGAGTAAAACAGGATTCTTCTGGAAAACAAAAATCACGTCATAACTGTGAATCTATTTATCATACTGTACTACACAGTATCACAGTTCACATTTGTGTTTGTTGTTCCTTCGCTGAATCATAAAATTTATTTTTTTGATAACATTTGTTTAGCATAGCCTTTGCCGTCCTCTATAACTCTGAAAAATCAAATGCATAAGAATACATTTTCAGTGCAAGTGCTGCAGAAAACAATATTCAAACACCTTTTCGGAAATATGGAGGTGACAGAGTAGTACAAAATCTGATCAATTCAGGACTTATTTTATTGACCAACGTTTATTTCATTTGTGAATAAAGGGTAATGGTTTTGAAATGCCAAGGAATGCAACTGCTCAACTGAAAAGAAATATTGATAATTCAGGATTACAGATTCAACAAACTTGTTTATATCTCTGAAAATATAACTTATATGTTACCCTTCGCAACTAAGGTCCTTGCAATTAACAATGAATGGGTAAACCATCGTCTTTTGGCACCTACTGGAAAATGTGATGAGGCTAAATGGTATTGAGGACACATGCATGGCACCTCTCTATTAAACTCACACACTTAGATCCCATGCACCACTTAATTCTCTGTTACCTAACACATTGGTTAAAAAATAACCAATGCTCTACGAAGGGGGCGTACCCATATGCTTAATTTGTGCTTTTGCTTGTCAGTGCTGGGTCTCTGTGGCATCTTTCTCAGTCCTAAAAACAAATATCTGACAGCAAACTTAGGAGCGGTGTCAGGTCTCATTTGCCCTTCAGCATATCTTTACCTGGGAATACCTTTTTTCTCACCACACATTCTAATCTGTCTTAATCAATGCAGGTAGCAGTCTACCAGATTATAAAGCTCACATATGTGCACTCTACTGGCCACTCCATTAGGCAAAAGAGTGTAAAGGACTCAGAAATACTTGCAATTGTGTTGCTGTAGTCAACCATATAGGATCTTAATCAGTGTCCACACTACTGGCACCAGTCATCAGTCATTTAGCTGCATGAACTTACGCCCTTCTATCTGCAAGACCAGAGAAGTGCTGTCTGTGCAGCAGCACAACACCAAAGCACTGGTTCAGTTGCCTCCTCTGTCTACCTAGTTTGAACATTAAAAAAGTGCTTTCTGTACTGCTATTCAGCAGTCTATTCAGCCTGTGGTTCCGCACATGATGGACAGCATGAACAGCTGTTCAAAATTAGGAGATAGGTCTTCCCTGGGTAGGATTATTAAAATGTAAAAGTGTAGAACCTCAATTCTAGAATACTGAATAAATCACAAGGTAGGACTGAGATATTTTGAAAAAGCAAGGCACTTACAGAACATAAAGGAACAGTTGGATGTGCTGCAACATGCAGGACAGAACTGAAGTACGTTGGCAGAGCGGTGCATGGTTTTGATGTGCTTGAACCTGCACGTCAGTACATTGTAAGAGCAATGCACTTTCTTATTTCTGGAATAGCTGGATGAGCTGCAGCCTGAAGTTCAGAACTGAACTACCTTTAGCTGAGCAATGACAGTCTTGCTGAACTTGGAAGTGTTGAACCCTCTTCATTCATTATTATGGAACATTGATAGAGGAACGTAACCTCTAGCAAGTCATGACTGAGTTGTGTTAAATAAGCCATATATGTGGTAGTTGTATTCATCAAAGGTCAGCAAGTAGCCATTTCTGTATATTGGTATATGGCTCTAATGGTTGGAAAGAGTAGGATCTGATAGAGGTGGTATTTAAATGCCTTGGTATTGGGTGCCTAAGGCCTAACATTAGATTTGGGCCCAAACTCTGATTTTTATTTAACACAAATTAAGCAATGGCCTCGTAAAAGGGTAAGGACTGACCTCACAATATATTATATTATTTCATGGCCAGCACCCTTAGTTCTCATTGTTTGGGGACATTCTAAAGAAGACCAAATACCAGTCTTAAACTCAGCTAAGTTAACAATTTTGAAGTCCTTATACTTATATATTTCAATGGTGATGAAAATATGCACCAGGGATTAAACTGATCAGACAGTTTAGAGTTATTTTGATCTTCAAACCCACTAAAAACACAAGTTTTACATGTTAGGATGATTCATAAATCAGCACTTCAAAGTTTGCAACCAAAGTAATTCCTGAGACTAGCAATGCTGCTTTAAATTCAGGTTATTAGGCTCATTAGGATGATAAATCTTCAGGTCTTCCACGATCAAACTGTGCTTTTGTATGTCTTTTGCTTCTAACAAGCTATTGCCATTAAGCCTATTAGCACTTAGGAAGACAGAAACCAAGTTGGAGCAAACAACAGAGACTTGCCACATGCTTATCTTACAGTAATCATGGTATTCATTACAACACTGGTTAAGACGATGTGAAAAATCTCAACAATTCTGAACGTGATCCTCAGTAGTGATTGAATAGTTCTAAAAATCACTGCACTGCTACAAATATTTTTCCTGTATTGTATTTTGTACACTACAAACCTAATTATCAGTAATCACTATTTGAGCTGCCAAAATAACTGGGCATTTATTATTCATTAGTTCATCGACATCATGCCAGAAAAGGGTGGTATATTTCACAACAATTAAAGATGACTCAAAATCTAGTTACTCTTACCGCAGGAATGTGCTGCCCATTACATTTCTTCAGTATCTTTGTATTAATTCAAGTACTAAATATTGATATATATATTTGGAAAGAACTAAGATTCTTAAACTGATTTTCTAAGACGGTTACATGGAGAGGGTGAAAGCTTTTTTTAATAGCTATTATATTAAAATAAAAGAGCTCTGTCAACCTACAGCCCTTTAATTAACAGATTTACAGCTGCAGATTGGCACCCTCCACTGTAGATCAAGCTAAGAGAAGTTGCTTTCCCAGTTCATTTCTGCAACACACTGAAAATGCAGTCTCATGGCGAATCTCTGTCGAATTAAGTGAGGACCACACTTGTACATAAAACTGAACGGTTAATGCATGTTTAGTTTCAATCCGAGTAATTTACTCTACGTAGAAAATGAAATCTCAAAAATTACATTTTGGTGATGTATTTCTCTTATTTCAATGTAATACATCTTTACAAATATTTGGGCTTCAACCCCTGGTGAAATTTCCTAGATTGTCCATCATTCTGATAACGTGCCAAAAAATGATAACAAAGGGGATAAACAAACAAGTAATAAAATAGGAAACATAAAAATAATATAAAGTGGGTGGAAGCACCTTACCAGTTTTGGGTGTCAAACTCAAATCTGTGTCAGAAGAGGAGGACTGTCGGCTGTAACACTTGGAAGGTGAAAAGGAATAGGTTTGGTTTTTCAGAGGGGTGGAGGGTCCTGATGAATGAGTATTGGGGTTAGGATCTTCACTGAAGGGAACCCTGCCAGAAGAAGGTGGAAACATATTCAGTAATCCTGCCCCAAAGGGACTGGATGACAACGGCATGATCACCCAGGGCAGCACTTACTTTTCCTCATGTGAGATTCAGGAAATTTAGGCAGAACGTTAGAATACATGTCTACACATTAGCCATTTTCAGTGTAAAATTATGTACATCAACATTCAAAATCAATAAGAAAGCCAATTTAAAAAAGCATGAAATGTCAGACAAAACAAAAAGAATATGCAAAAAATACAAAAATTAAATACTTAAAAATGTATATATATTTATGGTTCTTTTTTTGTTTGCTCAAGTGATCTGAAAAACAAATAATAAAGGGAGCAATAAAAATAAAGATGTTTCCTTATCCTATAGCATCAAAATGCCACAGCTAAAAACAAAGTCAAGGACAGCATATCCTACGAGCTATATCTACAGCAAAAAGTCTCTTCTCTAACAGCAGATTTTCTACTTACCTGTTCGCAACTGAGGTCTCTTCCACAGATCCACACACACGTAGGTCCTTATTTCTAGACCTTTTACTTGGTGCTTAAGATTAGAAGGATGTCAGATTGCAGAAATACAAAATGACCATCATTTCCACAAAAATACATTGAAAATGCACTATATGATTGACATATTTTTGAAAAAACAAATTGAAAAGTAGACTCCTTAACTTTTGGGAGAGGGCTACTTTTCAAGCAGTAAAAAGCACCATCAAATCTGTGGAACAGACTTCTTAATCACTCGTTCATATATACAACTGTTGTCTTTAATTGAGCAGTTGGTTTCTATATGACAACAGTGCATTCCCAGTTAGAAAAGGAGGGAGAGAGTGGAAGGAGTAAAGATGAATGGTACCTGCCTACACTGCCTGCCTGCCTGGATTTTGCAAAAAGTATGTATTTGGCCTGCCTACTCCCTGTTCCTGAGCTTGTGCAGTCTCGTACCAGTGAAGATGAGAGTGGGAACAGACACAGAGAAGTTCTGAGTTAGTCGTGAGCCAGTAGCAGTGTGAATAGGGCTGTTGTGAGTCGAACGGCATCCATGGCTTGGCGGAAGTACCAGCGGAGACCTGAGAGAATCGATGGCCAAGTGGAAGAAAAAAAAACAATGTATACAACAAATTGCAAAGTTATATGTTAATATTAAGTTCAGGGAAAATTAATTAGCGGTCACTTCATAAACCATTCATATGAGCATGCATGCAAAAGTATAAATGAAAACAAATAAGGTGGTAAAAACAAGGAATTAACACAAAAGCATTTCAGACTGAGTAAGCAAAATCATCTGCAGAAGGTTGCTACTAATGATACATTCTACTGGGTTTAGGGTCCATTCTCCATTAAACCAACTACTCAAAATAATAATTTTCCATAAATGTGAACAAATCAATCATGATGAGTAAGTGCCTGAAAATACTAGGCATCAAACACAAATGGCTCGCGACACACAATTTGTTGAAAGCCTTAAACTGCATTCTTTTTACTTGTAATACAAAATAGAATCTGGGTTTTTCTCAACCGTGAAATTTGCAAGAAAAATCCTAGAAGGGAAAAGTATTTATCAAGTACTTCAAGCGAACATCGGTCACCCAAGTGTGGTTTAAATCACAACTCTATACCACAAACCATACATACTTCACGTCTTAACAATTATATCTAAAACTGAAGTAACGGCATTTAAATTGTGACAGGAACTGCTTTACAAACACTTCATACAAAAGCTAAGGTGCATCTCTGCACCCTATGGCCACCACCCAACACAAATCTTGAATGGATGCCACTGAAATGAAACAGTAATACGTATTTTTGAGCTGGCTCACAAATAGTTCAAACTTAATACGTATTTTTGAGCTAGCTCACAAATAGTTCAAACTTAATCAGAAAGGAGTGGTCACTAATCTGATATTTGTTCTTAACAATTGACACTCCTTTTTGTATTTCGAAGGACCTGAGTACCTACCTAACAAGCTAGCAACTTTCCTACAACAGCCGACAGAAAAGAACAGCAGCAATAAAAACTCGAAGAAAAAACTCCTGAGCTTCGGTGAAGAGTAAATTAACAAGGCTTTCTGAATTTTTTAGGGGGTGATGCAAAGACAGGAGATGGCAGGGGATGTGTGCACGTTTATAGGAAATGGGAGTCAATGCACATTTGAGGACAAATGGTGGGTGAATATCTAAAAAATAAAAGTGTTAAAATTCACTGCTAGAGGTCGCTCTCATCTGGATTTGCAGAGAGGGGCAGCATGTGAAAGAAAGCCTGCATTTAATTGAAATCATAGTCTGAGTTTTTTCAACAACGTGTTATTGTACTTCAATGGGCTAGGCCAGAATTTGCTGCTTTCCTAAGCATCTTGAGTACCACCTCCTGCAAGACCAAATTCTGTGTCTGATTAGTGTAACCATAGTTTATATTGAGGCAGGACAATACGGTGCTGTGTATGGTCACTATAGACATTATCAGGCTGTCTACTCCTGCTCATATTCTTCTAGGAGCCTAAGATGGTGTTGAAGCTACTCCTGTGGGGGGCTAAACTCCAAAACTCAATTCGAGTCCAGGGCATTGGAAAACCTCTGGCAAATAGTGTAGCTCCGAAAAGAGGTGGAGGCAGAGGGACAGGACGGTGTTTTTTACTGTATAAAAGGACCAAATAAGTGGGTAATTATAACAGCTCATGTTTCATAGCAGTGTGAGTTATAAGAGGATTTATCACAGAGAGAACAAAAAAGCCCACAGAAACGACATCCCTTTCCTGAACATTCCCTACAGATACCTGTCCACTCTCACCCACATTGGCAAGCATCAACTTATTTTTATTTCTATTTATCCGCCTGAAAAACAAAATGTCTCCATTAACTTTAATGGAGTCACACGCTTTTTAAATGTAGATCACCCTCTAAAAAGGATTCATTACTCCTTCACCTTTAATGGATTACTCTTAAATGGCCAACTCCACCCGCATTTTTGTGTCAAGGGTTTGACAGATAGGATTCTTTTCACACACATAATCATAGTAACATATATTACCATAACAGACCCTGGCCCTCAAGAGAACTACATTGTGTTTGAATGTGTTCTTTGTGAAAGGGTAACATGCCATAACTCTGAATGAAGTCAGCCACTAGCTTAAGTGGGCTGATGCACAGCCCCTTCAAGCATGCTGGATTGGGTGGGAGAAAAATGTAAATGACACCAACCCCAGACTAATGGATGAAGCCTTGCGTAAACCCCTATAAGAAACTATGTTATACACATAGTTTTAGTAAAACCAAAAGGCCTTGGCTGAAAGCCCCGATATGTAAATATATCATACAGATTTTAGTAAAAATCAAAAGGTCTCGTCAGACACCACACCTAGATAGGATACTCTTTATGTTATTAGTTTGGTTTCCTGGCTTACAAGGCTCTAGAGAACATGTGTGTCGTGTCGCTAGACCCAGGAAACCAGACAGAACGAGGTTTTGATCAGCAGGTACGCCTTTATTGTTACAGTTACAGCATGTATGTATCACAACCTCTTGCCCGAGGTCCAGCAGCCGAGTGCCCCTTGTCCCCACCCCTTGACCGGATGTGGTGTCCGGTGTCCCCTGGCTTCTGTCCTGTCCCAGGGTCCTAGTGCCCTTGGCCTGGGCACGACAATGTGAACCACAAAAGAATGAACATTAATATCCCAACTGATATGGGGTATTCTAAACCGGGTATATTACCAGTAGAAATCTGCATGACTTCTTCTGGATGCTCGACTGCCTAGGTGATACGAACAATGAAAACGCATGGTTCTACATGCAGGAGACCAGGTTATATTTTTTTTAACGTAAAACAAAGTTCAAACCTCCAACTACTGTAACTCAGATACCCATATTACATGAAAATGCTGCATTGTGGTTGTGTTCTAAAGATCAATTTTGATCAGGAAGAATTACAGTCACAAGCTTTATTACACTCACTAAGCACAAAATCAATCTCAAGAACTAATTTCCATAACACCAGTACAATAACACAGAGTTGCGCTACACAACTAGATTGATAACCTTGCTCAAATGATGTGTCAACTCTGGAATCTATGACGTGGACATACCAGCTTTAGAATCAGTCAAATTCCTATGGTGCTATATAGCCAGTTTTGATCTATGCGGATACAAATTTTAGTACTTAGAGGTCAGAAAATATTATTAATCCTACCTTGTTTCCAGTTTGCGAAAAATATGTTATATGAGGTAATATATTAAAACTTTTATTTTGTTTTCAAGTAACTGGCCCATTGTTCAGATAAGTACAATAAGTGCTGCAAGACCAGCCATTTGTGAAGTGAAAGAAAACAAAGTATGGAGATTTTCAAGACGACCGAACAAGGCAGCAATCACAGCACAGAGAAAGAATAGCAAACCTAAAACGTAAACTATCAAAAAAGAACCGGAAACAAAAACCAGAACGGAAATAATGCAGTGTATTGCACTATATTAAACCAATAATGCCTGCCTTTAGTGATGCATAATGGAACATCCGTGAATCACTCAAAAGGGCTCCTGCCCCATCTTGAATTGGGGCTCCCTCTTGTTTGTCCTTTTTCCTGAAATAATCAGATCCATTTTTAACTGGGCGATAGAACATTTTCTCTTTATTACCAGTAGCTGTCGCTCACAGCGGAAGGCCCGGATAAGAGCAACAAACTCCGTCCTCAGATGCCATGCACCCAAGTGCCAGTGACAAACCACTGGTTGGAAATACAGGGTGAAAACCAGTACATGGGTGGTGTGACTCACAAAAAAACATGCATGTAAGGTGGTGCCACTAAGGTGAGCCATATTCGAGACCGACCAGCCATATGCTCAATTTTTTCACTATGAACGGTAATAACAAATAATTCATGCAAAATTCTCCTGGTGAAAATCTGCAACAAGAAGAATCAAGAGAGGAATGCTTTCAAAACACATGAGAGGTAGCTTAAGTTGCTGCCCTCCAAATGTCTATGATCGGAACATACCTTTTGAGGAAACCCATGCTCTGTTAAAATAAGCAAAGGAGCCTAAACTCTTCTTATGTCTTTAGCTTTACAGATGTAAGAATCTGAAGACATGGCAATAGTGACTTTTAAAAAATATATATTTTATTTATTTGAACAAAACATGACCATTTATATGCAAGTGTCCAATCATGGACGATCGGTAATAATACACTGCTGAGGTGCTCCATTGTATTAACATTGTACAGTTAAAAGATCTCAAAAAGCATATTCTCCCACTGGACTTAGTGCATCTCCCAGTACCCCACCGCCCTTCCACATCCCTAAAAAGGCTTTCCCCAAGGTCAGCAATTGGCATATTATCATGTATATTGAACAATGCTAGGGTGAAGTTATGTAATCCATGCCTTTTCTACACTGGGGAGTGTTGTGTCCACAGGTGTTACGGCCGGTCCAGTTCTACAAACATCTGAGTAGTCTCTCCGGCTAAGTATGAGGTCTATGCTGAAATGAGCAACAAAGCAAAGTGATCGCTGTCAAAAAGATAACCTTCCAAGCCAGCAACTCAATATCACAGAACAGCAGGGGACCCGGGGTTTATGCAAGAGGGAAACCAAAACCAATTTGAAGTCGTATTAGAGAGCAGCATTCCCAAATGCATGGAAGAAGATGGAGAATACCATCAACATGAAGTACCACCACTATCTGCCCACGAAAAGGTCTAGGTAAGTTGAATGAAATACGCTGTGATAGCGGATTGGTAATGCTTGCTTTGCTACATTTTGGTTTCCTATAGAAGCTAAAAACAATATAAAAAAAAGAAATCATCCAAGGAAGCCTTGTGTTGATTCAATTGCCTCGCTCAGGCCAAGTAACAAAAACCTAGCCATTTCCAACTGTATCATTCCCTAGTAAAACCTTTCTAGCCACCTACATCATAGCTATGTTTAATTTAGACAAACCTAAGTGTAAAGAAGGAAAACGCTACTTACCAGTATGCATCTGTTCTTGGCATGTAGAGCTGCAGAGTTGTACACTTAGCATTAGATCGCCACCTGGTGTTGGGCTCGGATGATTGCATGTTGTTGTCGTCTTGGAAGAAGTCTTTGTAGTCACGAGATAGGTGACTCCTCCCTTGGACGATAGTGCGCATGGGCATCGGCTCCATCCTTAGATTGTTTTTGCCATGATGGGAAATGATGGAGTTAGTAGAAGTAAAGAAAAAAGATGTCCATACGTGTGCATCTAAGTAAGATAAAACTGGAACAGATAGAGGTCCCGGGGAGGCGGGAGGGCGTGTACAACTCTGCAGCTCTACATGCCAAGAACAGATGCATACTGGTAAGTAGCATTTTCCGTTCAAGGCATATGAGCTGCAGATTGTACACTTAGCATCGATTGTGCAGCAGTGTCTCCCCTAGCGGTGGTCACCTGTATCTGTTGCAGTGGTTTGAAAGAGAGTTTTAAGGACAGCTTGGCCTACTGCAGCTTGCTGCTTGGCTTGCACATCAACACAGTAGTGTTTAGTGAAGGTGTGTGTTGTAGACCATGTTGCTGCTTTGCATATGTCCTCTAGGGGGATGTTTCCTAAGAAAGCCATAGAGGCCCCTAGTTTGCGTGTTGAGTGCGCTCTAGGAGGAACTGTTAATGTACGTTTTGCTTTTTGATAGCATATTTGTATACATTTTACAATCCACCTTGCAATCCCACCTTTAGAGATGGGGTTGCCTTTATGAGGTGGAGAGAAAGACACAAACAGTTGTTTTGTTTTTCTAAAAGACTTGGTCCTATCTATATAGTAGAGAAGAGCTCTTTTAACATCTAATGTGTGTAGAGCCCTTTCTGCCACAGAGTCTGGATTTTGAAAAAACACAGGTAACACTACAGATTGGTTTAAATGAAAAGGAGTAATGACTTTTGGAAGGAAGTTTGGATTAGTTCCTAAAACCACTATGTTACGATGTAGTTGTAAAAATGGTTCTTGTATTGTAAATGCTTGTATTTCACTTACTCTTCTATAAGAGGTAATGACAATAAGGAAAGCTGTTTTCCACGTGAGGAATTGCAGTTCACATTTATGTAAAGGCTCAAAAAGGGGTCCCATGAGTCTTGTAAGAACAACGTTCAGGTTCCATACTGGAGAAGGTGGCAACCTGGGAGGGATAATTCTTTTTAATCCTTCCATAAATGCTTTAATTGCAGGCACTCTGAAAAGAAACAGATGTTGTCTATTTTGTAAATATGCTGCAATTGCTGCAAGGTGCAGGCATATGGATGAATATGCCAAGTTACACCTTCGTAAATGTAAAAGGTAACAAATTTGGTTATTGTTGCAATAAATGGCAAATCTTTTCCATTTAGCAGCATAACAGGCTCTGGTAGTAGGTCTCCTGGCCTCTTTAACCGCATGCGTGCGGCGGCTTTTTTCGCGCTGCGCGGCTTTTTTTAAAAAGCCGCGTTACATGACGAGCTCAGCTCGTCATCAGCGTGCGAGCGGCGCAACTGATGACGAGCTGAGCTCGTCATCAGCGCCGAACCGGTTAAAAATGTTCATACAGTCTGTTGGTAGGTTAAGATAACCAAACAGGAGCCAGTTCGCCAAATTCAGTTGATTTGGGTCTGGATGTTGGATGTCTCCATGGTTCTGCGTTAGCAGGAATGGAGTCAGTTGTAGCTTTTGGTGTGGAACTAGAGATAGTTCTAGCAGTGGGGTGAACCACGGTTGACGTGCCAATGTGGGGGCTACTAGGATTAGTTTGAAAAACTGTTGTCTGAGCTTGCGTACTACTAATGGTGTTAGTGGTAGTGGCAGAAAAGCGTGCGCAAATCTGTCTGACCAGTTCATCCATATCGCATTGCCCTTGGACAGTGGGTGTGGATACCTGGCGGCGAAGGTTGGGCATTATGCGTTTTCGTGCGTGGCGAACAGATCTATGTCTGGATGACCCCACTTGTGAAAGAATGGTTGAAGAACCTGCGGATGTAGTTCCCATTCGTGAATTTGTTGTGTCTGCCGACTCAACAGATCTGCTATCTGATTGTGAACTCCTGGAAGGTGCTCTGCCAACAGATATATGTTCTGTGGAATGGCCCATCTCCAAATGTTCTGTGCGAGCTGGGACAGTTGTAGAGAGTGTGTCCCCCCCTGTTTTTGTATATAATACATGGCTGTCATGTTGTCCGTCCGGATCAAGACAGCTTTGTTCTGTATTAGTACTTGGAAAGTTTTGAGGGCTAAGAATATTGCTAGCAGCTCTAGATGGTTGATATGGAACAATTTATGTTGACTATTCCATTGTCCTTGAGTAGTATGATGTAGGAGATGGGCTCCCCATCCTGTGAGGGATGCGTCTGCTGTGAGCACTAGTTGTGGAATAGGTTCAAGGAACGGCCGCCCTTTTGTCAAGTTTTTGGTGTTCCACCACTGCAGAGAGCGATGTGTGCGGCGGCCTACCAGGTCTGTTAGTTGACCTTGAGCCTGGTTCCACTGTTGTGCTAGACATTCCTGCAACGGATGCATCTGTAGTCTTGCATATGGTACTATGAAGATGCAAGATGCCATCATGCCTATTAGTCTCATGAAGACTCTGGCTTGCAGAGATTGTTGCTGTTGAAAGGCTGTGACTAAGGCTTGAATGCTCTGTATCCTTGCTGGACTGGGATACGCTAGAGCCGTAGACGTGTTTATTGTAGCCCCTAGATACTGATGTATGTGAGAGGGTTGCAGGTGCGACTTGATGTAGTTGATTGTGAACCCTAAGTCATGCAATGTTTGAATTGTCTGATGTGTGTGTTGAACACACTGATTAAATGACTTGGCTTTTATGAGTCAATCGTCTAGAAAAGGGAAGACATGTATTTGTTGTCTCCTGAGATGTGCTGCTACTACTGCAAGGCACTTTGTGAATACTCATGGTGCCGTTCTCACTCCGAATGGAAGGACTTTGAACTGTTAATGTTGTCCTTCCAGTACAAACCTTAGATACTTTCTATGAGCAGGATGTATAGGAATGTGGAAGTAGGCGTCCTTCAGGTCTAGTGTTGAGGAAATTGCCTTTTTGCAGCAGTGGGAGCACTTGTTGTAAAGTGATCATATGAAAATTATCTGATTGTATGTAATGATTGAGGGGCCTGAGGTCGAGAATTGGTCTTAGTGTCCCGTCCTTCTTGGGAATTAGAAAATACAGCGAGTAAACCCCTGTTCCTTGTTCTTGTAAAGGAACTATTTGTATTGTGCCCTTTTGTAGAAGTGACTGAAATTCTGGTTTGAGCAGAGTAAGGTGTTCTGTAGACATTGGACGTTGCCTGGGCGGTATGTGTGGAGGGGTTGCTGTAAGTTCTAGGCAGTAGCCATTCTGGATAATTTGTCTTACCCACCTGTCTGTTGTGATGGAGTTCCAGACAGGCAGGAATTGTGTTTATCTGCCCCACCACAGGAGTGGAATGCTGTTGGGGGAGCAGAGGGAAGTCACTGTTTTGTGGCGGAAGAGGTTTGAATACTGTTGATACCCCGACCTCTTCCTTTGTTGTTATTCCCTCTATATCCTCCTCTAAAATATCCCTTGTTAGAGGATGTTTGTGTGTTGGATTTGAAGGACGTTGTATTGTCTGCACCAGTTTGTTTGGAGCCCCCTCTATAGAAGGAGCAACTAAAGGAACCTCTAGTTTGTGTGGATAGATTTGGCAGTGTCTGCATCCTTCTTCATTTTTTCAAGTGCTGTGTCTACTTCTGGTCCAAATAATTGGTTTTGATTAAATGGTTGATTTAAAATGGTAGTTTGTACTTCCTGTTTAAACCCTGAAATGCGTAGCCACGCATGTCTTCGAAGTACGACACTAGTATTTACAGCTCTAGATGCAGTATCTGCTGCATTTAGTGTGCACTTGATTGAGGCATTAGAAATAAGCTTGCCTTCTTGTATAAGATCATTTGCCTGTGCCTTATATTGGTCAGGTAGATGTTCTAGCAGTTTCTCTAACTGATCATAATGAGCCCTATCATATCGGGAAAGGAGGGCTTGTGTATTAGCTATACGCCATATGTTGGTAGCTTGCGCAGCTATTCTTTTGCCTGAGGCATCTATGACCTTGGATTCTTTATCCGGTGGGGGTGCCTCGCCTGAAGTTTGTGAGTTTGCTCTCTTCATAGCATTTGATATAACTAGTGAATCTAATGGTAGTTGTCCTTTAATGTAGGTTGGATCTGCAGGTGCAGGCATATATTTTTTCTCAATTCTAGGGTTCAAAATCCTAGTACGTACAGGGAGGTTTCTGGAGCATGTTTAATGACCCCTTTGATCATAGGAAGAAATTGAACAGATCTTTGCGATTGTTCAAATGTGTCTAATAGAAAATCTTCCTCTGCCTCATCAGAATGCATAGTGACCCCATGGTAAATGGCAGCTCTGTTCAATAGGTGCCCAAAGCCAATGTTATCCTCTGGGGGAGAAAGGTTAGATGGGTATGACTGTGGGTCAGGAATATCTGGTGTATCCTGTGGGTTTGGGTACTCTCAGTCTGTATCATCAATAGAGAATGGGAAAGGCTCATCTGTGTCTATCCCTCTTCCTAAACTATACTCATCATCATTTTGAGGTGAGTGTGAGGATAAAGGAGGAGAATGTGAAGGAGACATCTGTGGTGAATTGTTAGAAGGAGCAGGAGATGAAGGAGAAGGAAGTATAGGTGAAGAAGGGTGCATAGGGGATGTGGCAGAGTCCTTCTTCTTGGCAGGGACCACAAGTGTGGATGTTTCATCTTCCTTCCTTTTCTTGTGTGGTGTAGTGGACACATGACCTGTTTTTGGGTCAATGTAGATCTTCTTTTGCAGAGGATCTGGCTGGAAAAGTTCTTCTCCTTGTGGAACCTTTGTCGGCGCCGATTTTTTCGGTACCGGACGAGGGTGCTGCTTGTCTTTAGCCTTAGGAGTTGTTACAGTGTTCTTTGGCGTAGTTTTCGGCACCGAAGGTGTTGTTTTCGGTGTCGTAGGCTGTTTCGAGGGCTTCGACGCGTCGGAATCAGGCCTTGTCGGTTTTGGCACCGAAGACGGTGTCTTCGGAGTGGAAGCTAGTCTCGTCGGCTTCAAGGCGTCGGACGCTGGCTTCGCACCCTTGTCTTTAGAAGTCGACGGTTTCGGAGCCGAGACTTCTTTCAGTTTCGGTGCCGAGGGAGCTGGTGGGATCGGCACGTGCGGCTTGCTCGGTACCGAGCTACTGGAAGGCTTAGTTACTTTCTTCGGAGCCGGGCTCGATTGCCGGGCTGTCGGAGTAGATTTTCGGTCGCGACTGGGCCCCGGAGGCAGAGTGTTGACCTTTGCCTTCGGTCTGGGTGCTGTGTGTGGTGCAGGGGCAGTAGTACTCACGCGCCGGCCCGATGGTATGGAGTCATCTGAGTCGTCTGCCTCTGATACGATTTGGAGATCATCGAAATCTTCTTCGGGGACGAGCGGAACCTCCTCGTCGAAGATATCCACCGGTTCCGGAGCTGATCTCTGCATGTCGTGTTGACGGGCCCTCCGATCTCTGATGGTTTTCTTGGATCGAAAGGACGCGCAGGCTGTACAGCTGGATTCGTCCTGTTCTGGTGATAAGCAGAGATTGCAGAGCTCGTGGTGGTCACTGCATTGAAACTTTGCTCCACACCCGGGGCAACTCTTGAATGGCGTCCTTTCCATGAGGTGTAAGCCTCACGGCGTGGATAGGCGTCGAAGACCGGAATCGAGCTGATGGAGACGAGACGATGTTAGTCGGTATCGAAATTATTTTGGAGAGTTTTGGGACGTTTTTTGCGCTTCGAAGTGCTGGGAAAGTGTGTTTCTAGCCGGAGCGGAAAACTTTCATCCGAACCCAGTGGCGGAAAAAAACAATCTAAGGATGGAGCCGATCCCCATGCGCACTATCGTCCAAGGGAGGAGTCACCTATCTCGTGACTACAAAGACTTCTTCCAAGACGACAACAACATGCAATCATCCAAGCCCAACACCAGCTGGCGATCTAATGCTAAGTGTACAATTTGCAGCTCTTATGCCTCGAAAACTATTTTTTCAGAAACCAGGCCCAGAATTTAGACATGGGTAGGTAGAACTGCATAATTAGATCAAAAATCCACAAGCTGGAGAAGCAACAGAAAGTTTTGCCTGAGAGTAGGTGTCCTAAATAACACATTTGGGAATAGTAGAAATACTTACAGGATATCTTGAACTTAAGCATATAAGGATCAGATGAAATAGTTGAAATGTGTGAAGAAATGTTCCCAAGCAGTCTAGAAGAAGGCCACCCCGCAATGACTACTCCCGGTTATCTAATCGATAGGAAAACTCCACATAATATGCCACTTACACTTAGAGGAAACAGTGAAACAAAGTGTACCAATATAAAATAAGAACCACTTGAGAAGTAAATCCCTCCCCAATATGTGGGAAGGAGTAGTTTCTGTCCTGTAACTCCAGTTCTGTAGTAGGGGTATCTCTGTTATAGTCATAATCTAGTGAATAGTCCCGCCCATGTGCGTGGACCTCGGAGCAATCAAAAATAATCTCTTACAGTGTCAAAAAATGCAGAAATGCATAGACACTTAAGAGAGAATTTAAAGACAGATAATGCAGCCTAAAAGGCTACACTGTCCAGTACTTCAACTAGACATTCCACCATAAAATCCACAAAGCAGCAAAAGCCTGTACAGATTTCCATTGCTTTAACAGCAAACTCCCTCAGGAATGATAGAGAGAAGAACCTGGACAGACAAGCCCCATAGGCTGCCATTATGTGGCTCAGAATAGGATACTGTGCCTTTAAGAGAATCTTCCAGAACCTTCTCCCAGTATCCCAGAATGCATAGCAGGTCCAACTTACTTTCAGTTCTTTTTGAAGGCGTAACACGCCAGACCTGTAGCATTCCTTAAAGGAATATGTCTCTCTCCACCGGGGAGGAGGGAGGGCGCTTATGACTATAACAGAGATACCCCTACTACAGAACTGGAGTTACAGGACAGAAACTACTCCTTCTGTAGTAGGGGATCTCTGTGTATAGTCATAATCTAGTGAATAGAATGGCAAGCCCATCCCCACACCGAAGCGGCGGTGGAGAAAAGAGAATCAACACCACTATTTTGCGAACAGATTTCGCAGTGAAGCCTGTCCAACCTGAGCATCCGCCCTAGCATCAGTGTCCAGGCAGTAATGCTTAGCAAAGGTATGAACCGACTTCCAAGTGGCCGCCTTGCAGATTTCTGCAATCGGAACATTACGGAGCAATGCTGTCGTGGCAGCCTTGCCCCTGGTGGAATGAGCCTTAGGCTTACCTCCTAAGGTCTTATTAGCTTTTTGGTAACACAGCTGTATGCAGGACACAATCCACCTAGAGATAGACTGCTTAGAGGTCGCAAGACCCGTCCTGACTGATCCATAATTGATGAACAATTGGTCTGACCTACGAATATCACTGGTTTTATCCAGATAAAATTTCAGCACCCTCCTAACATCCAGGGAATGCAAAGACCTTTCCGCTGGAGATGAAGGATTCTGAAAGAACGTAGGTAAAGATATAGTCTGGTTGATATGAAAATCAGAAACAACTTTGGGAAGAAACTTAGGGTGAGTACGCATAACAACCTTAGCAGCATGAAATACAGTATAAGGTTCTTGGCAACACAACGCCTGAATTTCACTCACCCTGCGCGCCGATGTAATGGCCACGAGGAACGCCGCCTTCCAGGACAGGTGCTGCAACGAAGCCTTATGAATAGGTTCAAAAGGCTCCTTCATCAACCTGGACAGCACCACATTCAAGTCCCATGAAGGCGAAGGAAGCCTGGCAGGAGGGAATACTTTCTTCAAGCCTTCTAGAAAATCCTTGATCACAGGGATCTGGAAGAAGGAAGTCTGTGAAGGGCATTTCCTGTAGGCAGTCAAAGCAGCCAGATGAACCTTAATGGAATGGACATTAAGGCCAGACTGCGCCAGATGTAGCAGATATGGAAGGATGACATCTTCTTTGCATGTCGTAGGGTCATAGTTCTTAGACTTGCACCAGATGCAAAACCTCTTCCACTTGTAAGCATAAGAAGTCCTAGTGGAAGGTCGCTTAGCCTCCTTCAGTATGTCCATACAATCCTCTGGCAGATTCAAATGGCCATACTGCACTATTTCAGGAGCCATGCCGCCAAACTCAAAGACGAGAGGTTGGGGTGCAGCATCCGCCCCCCGAACTTCGTGAGAAGGTCCGGCCTGCACGGCAGCTTCATGTGAGGAAGGAGAGACCGGTGAAGCAGGTCCGTGAACCACCACTGTCTGGGCCTTTCCGGGGCAATCAGAATCATCTTCGCCCTGGACTGGGAGAGCTTGATGAGAACCGCTGGAATCAGGGGAATGGGTGGAAAAGCGTACAGAAAGCCGTTCGACCAGTTGATCCATAACGCGTTCCCCAGCGTCCCCGGCTGGTAGTACCTGGAGGCGAAGTCTCGGCATTTGCTGTTTTCGGCGGTGGCGAACAGATCTACGTCTGGAGTTCCCCACCTTGCGAAGACTTCTCCTAGTACTTCGTCGTTTATGACCCATTCGTGGTTTTCCTGAATCAGTCTGCTCAGCTCGTCTGCCTGAACATTCTGCACACCTGGCAGATGAGTGGCCATTATCGAGAGTCCTCGAGCCAGAAGCCAATGCCAGATCGCCTGCGCCTCCTGAGACAGAGTGCGTGATCTCGAGCCCCCCTGCTTGTTGAGGTAATACATCGTGGTCGTATTGTCCGTCTGTACAAGCAGAGAGTTGGTCCGGAAGGACGGATGAAAGGCCTTCAGCGCCAAGTGAACAGCCCTGAGTTCCAGGAAATTGATGTGGTACGTGGACTCCGACGGGGACCACGTCCCTTGAATCTGCAGGTCTTCGGAGTGCGCTCCCCATCCCAGGAGAGAAGAATCCGTCACGATAGTCTGAGTGGGAATGTCCTTGTGGAAGGGAACCCCTCTGAGGAGATTCTCCGCTGAACACCACCACTTCAGAGACTGAAGAGCATGTAGAGACAGTCGTATCTTGTCGTCCCAAGAGCCTCTCCTCTGGTCCCACTGATCCTCCAAGCACTCCTGCAGCGGCCTCATGTGCAGCCGCGCATGTGGCGTCAGGAAGATGCAAGAGGCCATCGATCCCAGCAGAGAAGACACCGTCCTCACTGTCGCGGATGGAGTGGACATGAGAGCCTGAGCCTTCCGAAGGAGTGATAAACGTCGCTCTTCCGAAGGAGACACGCTTGCCGACAGCGTATCGATGGAGGCTCCCAAGTACTGGATGCACTGGACCGGAGTCGGGACAGACTTGGACATGTTGATGTGCAACCCCAGCTTGTTCAAGAGAACGCACGTCTTCTGGAAGTGTGCTCGAGCTTCCGAGAAGGAGGAGGCCTTGATCAACCAATCGTCCAGGTATGGGTAGACAAACACCTTGTTCTTCCTCAGGTGTGCCGCTACCACTGCCATGCACTTCGAGAACGTCCGGGGGGCAGACTTCAGCCCGAACAGAAGTACCGTGTACTGATAGTGATTGGTGCCGACTTGAAATCGCAGGAACTTCCTGTGTTTGTGTGCAATGGGCACATGGAAGTACGCATCCTGTAGGTCTATGGCGCAAAGCCAGTCTCCCCGCTGCAGCTGAGGATAAATCTGATGCAACGACAGCATGCGAAACTTTTCTCTGCGAATCCACTTGCTTGCCTGTCGCAAGTCCAGAATGGGCCTGAACTCGTTCTTGTCCTTCTTGCGGACCAGAAAGAACCGGGAGTACAAACCTCTTCCTCTTTGAGACAGAGGTACATCTTCTATCGCCCTTTTCCTTAAAAGGATGTCGGCCTCCGCCTGGAGCTCGCGCAGTTGATACTGCGAGCTGACCGGAGGAATCGATGGAGGAGGGCTGATGAACCGAAGACTGTATCCATTGCAAACAATATTCAGCACCCACTTGTCCTGAGTAATTTTTCTCCACTCTGCCAGAAAAAATTGAACGCTTCCCCTCACCGGAGCGGGTAACGGACGAAGGGGAAGTAACCGCTCAGGGTCGAGACCCAGCCGGGCCCTTGTTCGCGGTAGAGGACTGCTGTCCACCTCTACCCCTCTGACGTTTCTGGAAGGGTCTTCTGTATTGCTGCTGATGTTGCTGCTGCTGCTGTTGCCCAGAAGACTGTCCCCTTCCTCTACCCTGCGACCCGAACCGTCGTTGGAACTGGCGGAAGGGTTTCTTGTCCTTGGGCTTCTCCAAGCCCACGGCCGTCAGGGTTTCAGCCTCGGCCTTCATCCTGGCCATTTCGTCATCTGCATGTTTCCCGAAGAGGGTGTCGCCGGAAAACGGCAGATTTGCCACTCGCTGTTGCGCTTCCGGCTTCAGCGACGTCAGCCGGAGCCAAGCATGGCGTCTCTGATTGATACCGTGGCAGTATCCATGTGCGGCCAACAGGGAGATATCCACCGCGGCGCTGATGGCTTGGTTCGAAACCAGCATCCCTTCCTGGACGATCTCCATGAAGTCCTCTTTCCTGTCCCGCGGGACAAGGTCCGCAAACTGTTCCATGGAATCCCACAGCGCACGGTCGTACCGCCCCAGCAACGCCGAGTCGCTGGAGGCCTTCATCGTCGTGGAAGACGTCCCACACGCCTTCCTTCCAGCTGAGTCAATCCAGCGGCTCTCCTTATCCGGAGGCACAGTGGAGGATGGGGAGGTAGCATGTAGTTTCCTAGCCGCCGTCACAATCACCGAATCAGGCACTGGGTCCATCCGTAAGAAGGCCGGGTCCGACTCTGGCGCCCTGTACTTCTTGACAAGCCTGGAGGGAGCGGCTTTCACCACCGCCGGCGTAAGGAAGAGCTGTTCAGCAGGCTCAACCAGTCCCGGCACCAGAGGCAGTAGGGGGCGAGACAGGTGCTTCTTGTGCAAAGTCTCGAAGATCACAGAAGTCGTCGGCGTAGGGGCTGTCACCTTGATCCCCAACTTCGCCGCCCCCCTCAGGAGAACCTCCTGGAACGTGCCAATGTCATCTATCGGAGACACCCTCGTCTCCGGTGAATCCGACAATGTAGGTGAATATGAACGGGTCCTAGAGGTCGAACGGGACCTGGACCTATGCCTCCTATGGCGATGTCTGGATCTAGAGGAGGATCCGTGTCTACTCCTAGATCTGTCTCTCTTCCCTGAGCGAGACCTCGATCTCCTGGGTCTGGGACGCTCCGCCGGCTTCCCCGGGACGGACGTCTTGGGCTTAGGAGGAACCTTCGACTTAGGAGTCTTCTTCGGAGGTGTCGGAAGTCTGAGCATGGTCCCTGGCAGGGAATTAGATGATTGAAAAATAAATATAGACTCAGTCAGTTCTATATTGATAAAGACATACCCAGCCGGGCAGTGGTCTTTCACGTTTTATATTTTAAATGAGGACATACAAAACAGAATAACACCTTCAACAGTTCACGTGCGTGGGGCACAAGCCTGTACCCAAACCACGACCGTGCACCGACAGAGACATACACAAAAGGGCTTTTACAAGGCAAATTCAACAATCTCTATAGGGTTCCAGTTTTTTGGACAGAGAGATTACTTATAGGTACCATTACAATGTTTCATTTTGTACATTTTCACAGGTATATGGTACACATTGGGTCGACGACGTTTCGGACCCCCTTGTTAAATAATGGGGTCCATCATCAGGACAAGAAAATGGTTGCCTTTTTAGTTATTAGCCTCTTTAGCTCCTGGTTCAATGCCTGCCGACTGATCCGGCCCCCTGGTTTCAGGACCCCAGCGCGACTCGGCGCCGCCGATAATACTCGGCTCCGAAGGAACAAGCGGACAAAGACACTACTCGTCTGCCGCCACTGGACCCTCGAGAAAGTCTGATTAATATACACTGGTTGAAGCGGACTCGAGATAATTACTCCCTCCCGCCTTGGACCCTTAAGACGCCTTTCTGAATTACTGGTACAAGTGGACACAAGGAATTAATCCTTTCCCGCCCCCTTACCTCCAGAACTCTATTTGAAATTCCGAAAAATTTCGGAAATTCTAATAACACGGAATAGATTATTCCACTGTTCCTGATTCAGCCCTCTATCCGCTCGCCCTTATTTGAGCTTGCTAACTGCCTCCCTGGCTAAAGAGGCTAATAACTAAAAAGGCAACCATTTTCTTGTCCTGATGATGGACCCCATTATTTAACAAGGGGGTCCGAAACGTCGTCGACCCAATGTGTACCATATACCTGTGAAAATGTACAAAATTAAACATTGTAATGGTACCTATAAGTAATCTCTCTGTCCAAAAAACTGGAACCCTATAGAGATTGTTGAATTTGCCTTGTAAAAGCCCTTTTGTGTATGTCTCTGTCGGTGCACGGTCGTGGTTTGGGTACAGGCTTGTGCCCCACGCACGTGAACTGTTGAAGGTGTTATTCTGTTTTGTATGTCCTCATTTAAAATATAAAACGTGAAAGACCACTGCCCGGCTGGGTATGTCTTTATCAATATAGAACTGACTGAGTCTATATTTATTTTTCAATCATCTAATTCCCTGCCAGGGACCATTGTTGTTTCTACATAATTAACTTCCCCGAGGTCCCTCGCTGATACCGATTGGGGTCCCCTTGTTGTTTAAATAGTCTGAGCATCGACACCGATCTCGGTGGAACCGGAGGAGGAGCACCAGGCACAGGGGCCTGTGGTCCTGACGGAAGAGCAGGTAGAGGAGGCAATGGAGGAGGGGTTGGAGCCCTCGGAGGAGGACCTCTAGGCAAAGGAGGAGGAGGAGGAGGTGTAATAGTCTTCTTCGGGGTATACACCTCTGAGTACACCGTTCCCGGCAACCCACCATCCTGTCCTGACTGAGGGGAGCCCCCCACAGTCCTCGGCCTGTCCTTATGACCCCCTGACGTCGAAGACCGGTGTCCAGACGTCGAACGTGGTCCCCTCGACGTCGAGCGGCCCTTCGGCGTCGACCGTTTCACACGCATCAGCGTCGACCGGCTTCTATGCCTCGACGTCGATCCTGACCAGATGGACGATCCTCTATACCTCGACGGCGAGCGCTTACGCCTCGACGGCGACCTCGACCGCCTCGACGGCGACCTCTTCGATCGCCTCGATGTCGACCTCGATCGCCTCGACGTCGACTTCTTCAGCGCCGGAGACCACTTCTGCCTCGACGGCGACCTTGTCCGCTTTGACGGCGGCCTCGACGACGAGGATCCCCTCGACGACGACGATGTCCCCGCCCTTGACGGCGAACGGCGGTGTCGCCTCGACGGCGAGCGCCGACGCCGGGTCCTTCGACGCCGTCCACTCGACGCCGACGGCGACGATGAAGAAATCGACACTGGGTTCGACGGCGGCCTGTGTAAGTCCCTCGACGTCGACGGGCGACGTTTTCTCGACCCAGAGCCCTGGGGAGACCGGGAACTGGCCGTGGACCTTCCTCTCGACGTCGTGGTCAGTGCAACCGACCCAGACGGAGACAATGGACGTGTGCTGGACTTCCTGCCCCTGGGGAGCCCCCCAGAGGCCTCAGCATGGGCAGTAGAAGCCCCTCCAGACCCACCTTGAGCCATCAGTCTTCTCTCTTCAAGGCCCTCAAGTCTGATCTTCCTCCTGTCCTTCAGGGTCCTGCCAGAGAAGCCTTTACAGATCTCACACTCCTCTGGGATGTGGGAAGAGGGAAGGCAGAGGATACACACCTCATGGGGATCTGACTTGGCCTTCTTCCTGGAGCACTCCAGGCATTTGTCAAATAATGCAGGCATTATAGACAACAAAAGGGTGCAGCAAACCAAGAAGAAAGTCACCAGAGTACTATAAAAGTACACAAAATCGAATTTAGTGAAAAAACACCAACAAAACCCTTGAAAAGGGAGAGCTCGATGCTCCAGGGTCCTGCTTGCAGGAGCCGGAAAAAAGAACTGAAAGTAAGTTGGACCTGCTATGCATTCTGGGATACTGGGAGAAGGTTCTGGAAGATTCTCTTAAAGGCACAGTATCCTATTCTGAGCCACATAATGGCAGCCTATGGGGCTTGTCTGTCCAGGTTCTTCTCTCTATCATTCCTGAGGGAGTTTGCTGTTAAAGCAATGGAAATCTGTACAGGCTTTTGCTGTTTTGTGGATTTTATGGTGGAATGTCTAGTTGAAGTACTGGACAGTGTAGCCTTTTAGGCTGCATTATCTGTCTTTAAATTCTCTCTTAAGTGTCTATGCATTTCTGCATTTTTTGACACTGTAAGAGATTATTTTTGATTGCTCCGGGGTCCGTGCACATGGGCGGGACTATTCACTAGATTATGACTATACACAGAGATCCCCTACTACAGAAAGAACAGGCACCAAATGAGGCTGCTGGTAATGCCAACACATGAAAGTGGAGTGAACCCTTTTTATGATTCGGACTGCAGCACAAGATGTTTGCAATCACAAGAGAAGAAGGGAGAGAAGGACAAGAGAATAAAGATATTAAAAAACAAGATGCAGCATTTTTTGAAACCTCGCAGTTACAAAGAACGCACCTGGATAAATCCAATGCTTCTTCTATAAGAAATTGCATTATTATTTGTGGTGGGTGGCCACCCACCTCGAGGAATAATCACAACCCTGGTCAGGGTGAACCTGAAAGTCACTAAATTAACCGGAGCTCAATTCTCCAATAGCCGTGGGACAGAACACACAGGCTGAACATCGGCCTACACCAAACACAGTAAGGAAAATAGAGTAAAATGTAATACACAAAATGACAAAAATCCATAAGGAAAACTGGTGACATGAACTTTTAAAGTTTCATGTAAAAATAGCGCCAAGAATCATAAAGTGCCAATGATAGTGAAAGGTCATAGTAGACCGGGACCTTGCCACAATTTGACACTCACCTCGATGGAGCGTGGGTCAAATACACCAACTGAGCTTGTCGGAATCAAAGATTTTACCTTCTTACTTTCCATCACAGGAGTACATTTTTGAAACCCTTAGGGCTCCTGAAGAAGCACTTAAAGTCTCACAGAGTGTAAGATAGAGGCCAAACAACAAGGTCAAGTTCAGATCCAGTTTAAGTTCCACTGGTTAGCTGGGTGGTTGCAGGAAAGACATGCTGTAGCTTCTCGTATACCAGTAGCTTCAACAGGAAGTCAGCTGCATGACCATTGGAATCCACTTCTTTGTTATGGGTACAATAAGGAGAGAGATCCAGTCCTTTAAGGCTCTTTTCTGGTCTCAGATATCAGGTCAAGACCTGTCCTGATCCTCCTCCAGTCCGTAAGTGTTCTGAAGTGGGTGCCTAACGACGCCACATTTATGGCTCGCTATTGCTAGTGGATGGAAATGTCTTTTGTGCATACCCTAATCAATGGGGCACAAGTTTCCGGGGCGTTCTCTACCCACCTTGGGCATTTCCAAGACGAAGGAAGTCTTCAGCCACACTAAACTTGGGCTCTGAGGAATGGGGGGAGGGGACGACATGCACTATGGCAATCCTAATGTCCTCCCACATCGAACACTAAAATATGGTTTGGGGCAGTCAATAAACCCAGAGACAGACGTCTAGTTGAACACAATTTCCAACAAATCAGAAAGTAGAAATACAGGATATTTTTTGCCATCCTGTTTTTACCCTTTGAAGTGTTCCCCCACTTGTTATATGAATAAGCCCAGCGAAACTGTCAAGTAGGATTTGACACTATAATGTCATAAAGAGCCCACTGTGATTGGAGTCGACAGGAGTGTAGAATTTAATAAAATACCTACTTGTCCATGGGTCACGTTGCTTAATAAATCTACTTGTCCTTTAACAAAATCCATTTGTCCCTTTGGTGCCATGTAGTGTTGCGACAAATTATGGCAGCAATCTCATTATTATAAGAGCTCTGATATAGCCTCTCTGATTATGCCAGGGCTCATACCATAGTAGTGTTTGAATACTTGCAATCCCCTTATGTGGTCACGTTTCCGCAGATCTAGATACTTGGGCTGAAGGTAGTGGTATGCAATAGTTCCAGGGTTAGAATGCCCTTTTGAGTCTGTGCAAACCTATAACTTGCATGTTTTGAGGGTTTTAAACAACTTGTCTCTAATCTTTTCCCATACTGATAAAGGTTGGAAAGTTACTCCTGACAATAGCAGACGTAAACCTTCTTCCAGAGTTGGGAAAAAAGTAGTTGGAGGGAAAGTGTATTTGCAAAACACTCAGATTTTCGCATGAGCAAATCTACACATGCATATTTTCTCATGCTAAAATGCAGTTCACAAATATTTTCTAGGAGTACTACTTTGGGAATTCACAAAAGCCATATAGCTGCACTTAATACAAGGACATATACCATGGGTGCACTTTTAAGATTTTCTTTAATAATTGGGCCACTAATTTGGTCTGGCGTTGACCATGATTTTTTGCGTTTATTAAAATTATTTTTCTCTCTCTGTATCGCCTGGCTTTACTGTGAGTGACAGCATTCTCCTCTTTCCTAAGTAGCATATCGGCACACAAAGTAGTTTTGTTCAGTGCCAGTAACTACTGTGGCAGTGTGTGCTTTTTGAGACCAACATTTTTTTTTGCTTTTGCCAATGTTTGTTATGATGATGAGGGTCTGGAAGCTCCCACACCAATAAGGTTTTACAAAACACATGCCTGTGCTGCAGGGGGTTGGGCCTAGTTGTCCCAAGGACAAAATACACATGAAAACGTGTTGCCCTTGACCCTAAAAATTATGCCCTGGGAGTTGCGCTATAGAAATTCCACATCCCTGCAGCCAACCTGGCTGGAGGACAAAACAAGGTCTCTGCTCAAGTGCTAACTAACATTTGTTTGAAAACAAGGATATGGAAGTGTAAAAACAATGACCAGGCCCAGAGGGTGGGGAGTTCCTTTTGAAACTAAGAAAGGAAAAGAGGGGGATACGTCCTCCTGAAACTGAACGCTACCTAGATAGTATCCCTCCTGACCTAATGACACTCAATATTATAAGAATAAGTGCCTGCCACACCTAGACATCACTTCAATAGGAGTGGGAAAGGGAAAAACATTTTTTATATGTAACCCTCACACACTCTATTAGTGTCATGCTTCATCATTGGGTTCACCTTGACTTCTAAAGGTCAGGGTGGACTAGACTGTTCCAAGGAGCTCTTAAAAGAAAAACTGACTAGGGGGCATAACTGGAAGATAAAAATCACTCATCTACTCCAAGGTATCCCTTTGTTCATGGGAACGAAAAAACCTAAGCTACAGAAGGGGACTGTAGGATTCGATGGTCCTATGACCTTACTCAACCAACATGTTTCAGCCCTACTCAGACATGGTGCAAAACAGAATTGACTCGCATGCAATTCGGTCCTTAGATGCAGAGAAGGGGTTCAAGGCTGTTCATTGATCATTCATGAGACAAGTACTACTGAAATTTGGGTTCGACCCCACTTTCCTAGCCTGGATAGATCGACTGTACACAAACCTAATGGCACGAGTGCGGGTAAATGGAGTAATGTTGATAGATGTTCAAGTGTGCCAGGGCAGTAGGTAGGGATGTCCTCTCTTCCCCCTTGCTATTTGTCTTTATAGTGGAGCCATTGGCATGCCTGATCCAAAACCAACTGGACATAAGATGCTTTAGAGACGATCTGGAGCTGCTCAAAGATAACTATTTACTATATGCAGATGACATCCTTTTATATGTCACCAACCCAGACGTGCCACTCCCCAATATATTGAAGGTATTTGATGACTATGGACAGGCGGGTTATCAGATAAATTGGGATAAATCCAGCTTATACCAGGTAGGGGGCTGCCTAAATACACAGAGTCTACCAAGACAACTACACGTCGAGAGGGAGGGATTTCGATACCTATGCCTCTATATAGTTACCAATCTAGCAGCGAGCATCGACCGCAGCATCAAAAGTATACTGAGGGAATTCCACTTCAACGTAGCCAATACAATGGAGGGATAGCGCTCCCAGGTATAAGATCTTACTATTGAGCATCCCACCTGGTGGTCATAAACGAATGGGACACCTGCCAGCCGACCATCCAACATACGCTCTTGAGAAGCTTCAATTTCAATCCCAAACATATCTCCACTACATAAATGGGACAGTGGAGCATGACAGTTACTCCCAGCAACCCAAAGGACAGTTGATGCTTGGAAGGTGTTGGAACGTCAAATGAAGTAGGACAAGAAATGTGCGAAAGAAACCCCACTGTGGGAGGGGACATGCCTGCCAGAAATGGACAATCTGCAGGGGCATGATAGGGATCTCCAGACTTGGGAACAATCTAGAGAAGGATTCCCTGATCCCTTTCCACTCACTCCAACGTGAATTCAAGCTGAATGATACCCAAATATATAAATATCTGCAACTTCAACACGCCTGGAGGGCAGAGAACCTAGACACATCAGACATCCCAGAATTTGCACCATTAGGGGGAAGATTACTGCAGGGAGCAAGACAAATCGATCTCATGGACATACACAACCCTCATAAATAATATGCCAGACAACCAGAGAACTCTCAGATCCAATGGGAAACTACCCCGGGTGAGCTGGAGGACATAGATTGGGAGACAGCATTAATGCACCTGAGAGAAGTGGCCATTAAACTAAGGGTATGCCGAATACAATTTAAGATCTTACACCGGGCCTACTTTGATACGGTGAGACTACACAAAATCTGGAGGGCTGAGTCACCAGAATGTATCCATCGTAAGACAGAGAATGGGACCTACAGTCACACACTATGGGGATACCACCATATAAAGCTATACTGGATCCAAATAACAGAGGAACTGGTAGTGGAGGCACAATTACCCATACATTCTCAAGTATGTCCTAAAAGGTATCCCCACTCAGGTGAATCTTCCCCGCTACAAACTGCTGTTATGTAACCTAGGACTGATAGTAGCCAAAAGAGATCTCCGAACCTCCCCACATTGGCTGAGTGGAGGACAGGAATAGACTTCTACATGGGGACAGAGAAGGTGACATACCAGGCAAAAGGGTGCTCAAAGAAATTTACCAATGTCTGGGGCCCCTGGCTGAGATATTATGGGCTGGATTTAGAGAGTGGGACAAAAGAACCCAGGTCAGGAATATGGAAACCAGAAGCAGTATGAAGCAAGATATCCTACACACCTCCGACACACATCATATGTTAGAATGAATCATCAAATACTGTTTAGTCATAGACATTCCAAAAACGATTTTTATTGGTATCACTGTCAACTGGATTCAAAGCTGATAACCTTCATGTTACTCTTTGTCTACAGTTCACATATGTATCTATACTGTGTTTTCAGGAAAAATGTAATAAAATATTTTCAAAAAACAAATCGTGTGGCTGCATGTAGTACATTTTATTAGAGCACACTGAATACAACTGAAATGGATTCTTAATATATAAAAATTTAAGACAGATTCATATTACCAAAAATACTTACTAGAGACCATAATGCATAAATAAAAGTTACAGTAAGTGTTTGAGAGAGGAAATTGGATACAAATGAACAAATAATTGAATTTCAATACTGTGGGTTAGTTCACAAGTGTGAGAAACAGCAATATAGATAAATGTAAAGTGAAAGTGGGACTGAACTAATAAATATAATGTGAGCAAACTGTTACTAATAGATTAGGTGCATCATGCTTTGAATACCAGATGGAGGAAACTAGATACAAAGTGTTAGCATGTGATTAACATTCCAGCAGTCTGCAGCAAAGCAACAGTGGGAATTGCAAAAATATGTATATAAGCCTAGTATGCAGGTATTCTTATCTTAGTTTAATGTTAGCAACAAAGATCTTAGGATTGCATAAGGAAACAGTGCAGTTATGGTCACTGACACGTTTATAAAACTGTAATAATTAGCATCTTGAGTACATCTACAGCTGACTAGGCCAAGAGATTGGAGAGTGCCACAGGAAGCGGTACCTGCGCATCGATTACAAAGTTTTCTGTGCCAAGGTGTCATCCCTTTCGCCCGGCTTCTCAAATATCGATTTTTCATCCTTGATAATTACTCATGCTTCCTATATAGTAATTGGACAGCTTTTGTGGTTTTTGTGGTAAGCAGACACTTGCCTTCTAGTTTTTTCGAGTCCCCTGCTGGATTACTGCTTTTTCAGCAGGCGGCATCAGTCTCGGGCATGTAACTCTATGTCCTGATGATTAATCCCAGTACTCCTGTGTATGGGATCGAAACGTCGTCGTCGCTATTACTGAATTGTGCTATGGTTTTTGCCTTCATTTATGCTTGACAATTTACTGATTCTTTTTCCAAGCACTAAGAAATGCTTGAGCCTTTGCTCTTTTTCTTGTTTTAATTGTCGCAGAGTTTGTGTTTCCACTTCCTAGTTTTTGTTTTCTTCACAAATACGCAAAATATTAAAAGTATTTCTGTCCGGATGGACAACGTAATATAGATCTCATTGTATTTCTATATTTATTGCTTCTCCCTTATCCTTCTTGTGAGGTACCACTGTTCATATAACAGGCTTACCGGAAGCAGATAAAATGCATCTCATTTATAAAGTAATACTTTTTTCTCTATCTAATAAATACTCATATTGGTCCCTGAGAAGGATTGGGAATAACACAAAGAGCACGTTAGGTGGGGGGTGGGAGCACGATTGTGAGTTGGGAAGCAGCACATGAAGGGATGAGCAAAAAATACATCCAATCCCATGGAGTGCTCAAAGAAAAAAAAGCAATTCTCTTAAAGAAGATATGTCACAGGGGAAGGATAAAAACAAGAAGAGCACGGAAAGGCATCAAAGAAGTAGCAAGCAAATACGAGCGACATTAAAACCACCCATTGGTATGCAATGGACTGACCCAAAGTCCACTGTAAACATTGCCATTTTCCACAACAGGCTATCAACACGAACAGCTACCAGGATATCATACATAGACTAAGATACTCTACCGCTTATAAATACAAGCAAAATACAAATGTTGGAGAATTAGGACTGCAAATATGTCACCTTGCCTTCTCTCTAATCAGGTTAGTTGTGATAAAAGATGACATAGTTAGCTTTTTTCAAAATTATAGAGCTAAGTAGGCATGCTATTACCAAGTGAAGACATTTTGTAGGGTTGTAACCATTTTACTAAGAGATGTCCCACCATATCTGCTGCAATAGTTATTAGCATATTACTGTAATGCCCTGAGCAGGGTTGATGCTACAAAGAGAAACATACAGGATGCACAAAGCAAATAATGCTGACGAAAGGTAGGTTGCAGGTCTATAGAAACACAATGTTTTCCTAAATAGGCTCAGTGGAGGTTCACAATCCATCATGGAGGTTTTACCTTAAATTCAAATGTATGAATGAAGGTGCACTAGCTCTCTAGCCCAATTAGTCTCCCGGCTCCAGCCCAGTAGGACAAACAGTATCCTTTCAGTGGTGGCCAAAACAAACTACCTGACCATGGGAGACCAGTGTTTTGTCAGTTTACGGTCCACAGCTGAGGAAGAACTTCCCTAGAAAGATTATAATCATTCACTTATTTTTCTTCAGAAAGTCTCAGTGTCATCACTTCACATATGTTACAATATGTGAATGGCTGTGGACTAGTTAAAAGGACACAGAGCAAAACAAAGGAAAAAAGTAATGGGAAACGGGAGGAAAGATTTGAAGTGGGGTTTTCAACAGGGAAAGGCCAGGGATTATTTGGAGCAGCTGGTTTGAAGGAGGGGAAGGGAAAGGTTTCAGTAAAGGATATAAGACAGGGACAGATCTGCAATGTCCATGGCAGGGAGGTTACAAGGTATTATTGCTTGTTTATGTTTATGTTTGTGCCATTTTTAAAGCGCGCAAATACCCGGATGTGTCTCTGCACTCGGATACAGAACCATCGCAGAGGTGATAAGTTATGATGGGAAGAGCCATGTTTTTAGTTTTTTCCAGAAACTGAGGAGGGTCGGGGCAGTTTTGATGTGGAGGGGCAGTGTGTTCCAAAGTTTGGATGATGAGATAGTGAAACACCTGTCACCCCAGTTGACCTTTTTTGTTCGCGGGACTTTTAGCAGATGTGCAGAGGAGGAGCGGAGTGTTCTTGAATGCTCAAGCGGACAGAAGGCTGCTCTGAGGAACTTGAACAGCTGGGCTATGAATTTTTATTGTGGGGGGAAAAAAAGTGCTTGGAAAAGTTTGATTGGCGTGAAGGCTCCTACACCCTCCACAAAGTTAGTCTGGAAAGAACGGTTCAATCAATCATTCATTCATTTGTAGAGCGCACTAGTCACCCGTGAGGGTCTTAAGGTGCTTAGGGGGTCTGGGGGTGCTGCTACTGTTCGAACAACCAGGTCTTGAGAAATCTCCTGAAGGTCAGCAGGTCCTGGGTCTGTCGCAGATAGATGGGGAGGGTGTTCCATGCCTTGGCGGCGAGGTGGGAGAATGATCTGCCTCCGGTGGTCGTTCGGTGGATGCGTGGAACGATGGCGAGGGCAAGGTCTGCAGGGGGAAGCTGGCGGTTCGGGGCTTAGAAGGTGAGTCGTTTGTTGAGGTATGTCAGTCCGGTGTTGTGGAGTGCTTTGTGAGCATGGGTGAGGAGCCTGAAGGTTATCCTCTTGTTGACTGGGAACCAGTGCAGGGCTCTCAGGTGGGCATTGATGTGGCTGTGGCAGGGGATGTCGAGGATAAGCCGTGCGGAGGCGTTCTATATGCGTTGGAGTCTTCTCTGGAGTTTGGCCGTGGTTCCCGCGTAGAGGGCGTTGCCGAAGTCCAGCCTGCTGCTGACCAGGACTTGGGTATCCGTCCTTCTGGTACCGACGGGGATCCATCTGTAGATCTTGCGAAGCATGCAGAGGGTGTTGAAGCAGGAGGAGGAGACGGTGTTGACTTGCTGGGTCACTGATAGTTTTGAGTCCAGGATGAACCCCAGGATGCGTGCGTGGTTGGTGGGGGTCGGTGCAGCTCCCAGTGTGGCCGGCCACCAGGAGTCGTCCTAGGCGGAGGGGTTGGAGCCGAGGATGAGGACCTCCGTCTTGTCAGAGTTCAGTTACAGGCGACTGTTCTTCATCCATTCTGCGATGGCCTTCATTCCTTCGTGGAGGATGGTTTTGGCGGGGCGGGGTCCTTGGTGAGAGAAAGGATCAGCTGGGTGTCGTATGAGACGATGTTGAGGTCGGTGCCATGTAGACGTTAAAAAGGGTTGGGCTGAGGGATGACCCTTGGGGTACGCCGCAGGTGATCTTAGTGGTTTACGATCGGAATGGGGAGCAGCGGACTCTCTGGGTTCTGCCAGTGAGGAAGGAGGTGGTCCAGTCCAGGGCTTTGTCGCGGATCCCTGCGTTGTGGAGGCGTGTGCGTAGGGTGTGGTGGCAGACGGTGTCGAAGGCGGCTGAGAGGTCCAGGAGGATGAGGGCCGTGGTTTTGTCGTTGTCCAGCAGGGTCCTAATGTCGTCGGTGGCAGCAATGAGGGCGGTTTCGGGCTGTGGTTGCTGCGGAATCCGGATTGGGACGCATCCAGGATGTTGTTCCCGAGGAAGCAGGTCAGTTGCATGTTGCCCGTCTTCTCAATGACTTTTGCCGGGAATGGGAGCAGGAGCAGGGAGATGGGGCGGAAGTTCTTGAGGTCCTTTGGATCTGCCTTGGGTTTCTTGAGTAGGGCATTGATCTCGGCGTGTTTCCAGCTCTCCGGGAAGGAGGCGGTCTCAAAGGAGCGGTTGATGATCTTCCGGAGTTTGGGTGCGATGATGGAGCTTGCCGTGTTGAAGATGTGGTGAGGGCAGGGGTCTGATGGTGAGCCGGAGTGGATGGTGTTCATGATTTTTATGTGGTTCCAGGTGAGCAGGAGGCCGGTGTGGTTTGGGGGTGGAGGGTCTGAAGTGTCGGCGGCTGTCTGGGGGGTCTTGGTGTTGAAGCAGTCGTGGATGTCTGCGACCTTGCAGTGGAAGGTGGTGGCTAAGGAGTCGCAGAGGTCTAGCGACGGCGGGATGTCGTTAAAGCTGGAGCGGGAGATTTCTTTCACGATGTTGAAGAGCTCTTTGCTGTTGTGCACGTTGTTGTTGATGCGTTCCTTGAAGGAGGTCCTTTTGGCGGTTCGAATGAGTTGGTGGTGCTTGCGGCTGGCGTTCTTGAGGGCAGCGTGGTTGTTCGGTGTCTGTTTGTGGCGCCACTTCTTCTCGAGTCTTCGGCAATTCTGCTTGGATGCTTGGAGGTCAGTGATGAACTAGATGGCCCTTCTGTCAGTACATCTGTTTGAGGGTTTCTTGATCGGGGCAAGAGTGTTGGTGCAGTCATCAATCCATTGCCTGAAGTTGCAGGCGGCTGTGTTGGTGTCGGTGGGGTCGGTTGGTGGGTCTCGGGCGAGGATGGTGATTAGCTGGTCTTCGGTGACCTTGTTGCAGCTGCGGTAGGGGATTCGTTGCGGGTGGTTGTGCGGGGTTTGTTTCTCAAAAGAGAAGTGAACGCAGCGGTGGTCGGTCCAGTGGAGTTCGGTGGTGTAGCTGAAGGTGACATGGTTGCTGGCGGAAAAGATGGGGTCGAGCGTGTGTTCAGCGCGGGGTGTCGTGACAAGCTGTTTCAGCCCGAGGTTAGCGAAGTTGTCGAACAGGGTGGTGGAGTTGTTGTCATTGGCGTTCTCGAGGTGGAAGTTCAGGTCTCCGAGGAGGATGTAGTCTGTGGATGCAAGGGTGTGCGTACTGATGATGTCAGTGATGGAGTCGCTGAACTGTGGTCAGGGTCCCGGGGGTCTGTAGAAGAGGGTTCCTCTGAGGGTGGTGTTGGGATCGATGTGGATCTGGAAGTGCAGGTGTTCGGCAGTGCTGAGGGTGTCTTCGGTGCAGGTCGAAATATCTGAGGGCATTCCTGTGGACAGTAGCGATTCCACCGCCTGGTTTGTTAGTGTGGTCCCTCCGAGTGATCTTGTAGCCGTCCGGGATGGCTATGGCAATGTCGTGGGCCGAGGAGGGGTTCATCCAGGTCTCCGTCAGGAAGGCGACGTAAGGGAGAATGAATCGAGTAGGTCCCAGAGATCAATGGCGTGCCTGTGGACAGAGCGGGTGTGAAGTAGTATGCATCTGAGGTGGTATGAATGTAGACGTGTAGAGGACAAAAGATTTTGCTCAGTTGTTAGGTGTGAAACCATGCAACGGGGACAGACTCTGACCTGCTGTGTTTCGGCTGACATAGGTGTTGAAAATTTAGGTTGGTATGGTTGATGCGTAACTTTTCAGTTGTGCAATAAAATGTTCAAAACATGGCCCTCAGGTAGAATTCGGTTCATCCATGTACCTGTGAATGTTCACCTCACTGTCAGCCTGCTATACTTCCAGGTGTTCCATACACAATTTGAAAATCATTAGCAAGAGAATGAAGCCTTCAGGTGTGCCTTAAGTTACTACAGGTTTGGACCTTGAAGAAGTCCTCGGCTCCAGTTTTTCAGTTCTTTTGAAATTACTAAAACCATTGCAGGACAATGCATATGAACACATTTGGAGTGTGTGAGTGCAAAGTAAGGCATAATAAGTAATAGAGAAAAAGTCTAGGAAGAGGCTAAGCATACCAAACAAACAGTAAACATTTTCTATAATCTAGAGAACTTTGCCATTTAGGTGACTGATAGTTATCTCTATGCTGCATCATTGTTGGAAGCAACAGGGATTACTGCAGAAGAGCGTTACAATTTATCTGTTCAAGTACCAAGGATTGTGACAGCCTTCATAGCGATGAGCTCTAGGAATGATAGGTGTGTAACTGAGTAGCCGTTTACAAAGCCAATATGGTCGAAATCATGCGATACGGAGTAAAAAATATTAATAGCTAATCCTCTTCATGGGTCATTTTTCAAGGGCTCCATTTGTCAAGAATGGCCAATCCATGAGTAACACATAGGCACTTTATCATCGTAAAAAAGAGTTGCTGCTTTAAAGGGACTTGCTTATTGTGAGGAGTGCTGTCTGCCACATTCAGTTTCAATCACAAGCTAGGGAACAAAGTATTCTAAATAACAGATTCTCTTGCACAGTTCTAATGTCAGCATGAAGATCAGGTCTCTCAGACATAGGTTCAAACTGCATCTACAGAGAAGAGTGGAATGGAGGTTGTGGCTCTTGCTACTTTAAGGTTCATTATGGTAGTTCTACTGCACATGTAATTGGGCACTAACTGTTCTTTAGATACCACTGAGCCCATTCACCATCGAGTCTGTTGAGCTTCAGTTACCATGGAGCCCCAACAGCAAGGAAAGCAGAGATGGCATGCTGTAATTGAAAAACTGCATCCCAGTTTAGGCACATGTTAAATGTTATTGCCAAAGAATGAACTGGATGGTTTCATTCAATTAAGAGGTTGCCAGTGTAATGAGCATGCTGTTTCAGTGGACCAAAGCTCATAACTACATGCCATTCTATAAAAATGCTGGCAGTTATTCCTTTACCTCGGAAAATTGCATAAACGTAGACTCGCAGGCTATGAAGGCAGAGCATACAGCTGCAAATCAAAATCATACTAAACATGCACAAAGTTAACCGGGTATGCAACGAAAAGGAAAGTAAAAAGCTCAAGGCATGTTAAGATTTATAAACATACTTACTCTTTCATTTCTTTGGATGGAGAATTACATGCAGGCGGAAAGGTAGATGTACTACTTAATTTGTCCAGGGTACATGCAGTCCCTATTGCTCGTACAACCAACCCAGATTCTCCTTCCAGGTCAAAACACTGCAGGTAACCAACCACCGCATTTCCTCTCATTTCAAGAACCTTAACTCCAATCTTCCTCTGCAGTTCACCTAAAAAAGAATTTTTAAAAAATCATTGCTCAAGGAGGGTAAAAAAATGTGTATTAAAAAAACTTTGTTCTAGTCTACTCCATTGCACTTTTCTTGAAATGAAAACCTGATGAAAATTTCAGAAATGTCATAGACACACAGTACATTTATTGATTAAGACAACAGATACATATATAGGGTTAGAATTCTCTTAACTGAATATATCTGGCCGTGAGGAAGTGCATGTGACCAGGCAACAGACCGTAATTTGCTTACAGAAAACAGATTGGATGTACATATTTTAGAGTTTCCAAAGCATGAAATATTGATGACTACTTATGATTTTTGATGGTGGTCAACGCATCCCACTTTTCAGACCCATGTTCTGATCTTTTAACATGGTTTATTAATGCTTGAGAAGAGATATAATTGCAAAGGTGTCACAACAAACACAAAGAAGAAAAGGTTTATTTCTGTAATCCTAGTTCTCCTTTAGGGGAATCTTCATAGAAATCACACCATCCCATCCATATGCAGGATCCCGGAGCACATCCTTAAAATAAACCCTCTGAAGAGTGGGTCTTCACCTTATTTCAGGAAGTCCAAGTTTGAACATATTGTTTTTTAAGTTTGGGCATAAAATAGGCTATATAGGCCAATTTATTTAATTTACTTTACAAAAAAGTCAAATTAAGAATAAAAATAGGAAAATTGTGAGAAAAAAGTAATCTTTAAAAAAAATCTCATTCACAAACCTTTTGAAAGGAAATGGGGTTGAAGGAATCAGGTCAATGCAGACATATAGGTTGAGGCTATGCTAGTATGAAAACAGATAGCACACCTTTAGGGGCCCATAGCCTTCCAGTACCTCACCATGTCCAGCGTGTGGCAGTATGTTGGTTCTTTTTTTACAGAGACAGAGACAAAGGATTCCAAAAACTAGAATGGCTGTCAATTAGGGTTGTCCCTTCCATCAGGGAGGAGGGAAACTTGCTTATGGTTTCACTGGAGATTAGTCTACTGGAGAACTAGGGTTGCAGGTAAGAAATCTTTGCTTCTCCTTCAGGGGATCATCATTGATAATCATAAGTATTGAGCAGAGAAGCAAGCACGTCCCTATAACAAGCATTGAAAATGCAATAGGTCTCGCTTTTGATTAAGTTAAAGCCATTTGCTTTGCTAATGGTATTGTATAGCAAAGCAAATGGCTTTAACTTAATGAAAGGCGATACCTATTGCATTTTTAATGCTTGTTATGTCAGTGCCCCTTAAGCACTGTCACCCATTCTGGAAGTGCAGGTATGTCACAGGAGCTTCCTGCAGTTCTAAAAGCACAATCAGAAATCCAATGAACGCTAAGTGTATTTACGTGAACTGAATGAAGATGCTGTCAGTCGTTGTACAGGAACAGGGAATATGGTCAGTCATTCTACCAAAGGTAAAGGAAGACGAGGGCAGTAAGTCCACAGATGAAAATAAGACATGAGAGACTCATACAAGGTTGCAACATTCCGGTAGGTGCAGTCGTGGTTCTCAAGGCAAGACTCAAGTATGATGTCTATGGATTCAAAGGTCTGATTGTCAAATGTTGTAGAGGCACTGTCACATGAGGTCTCTGGGTCTCGCAGCCAAACCCCTGCGTAAGCCCCCTTACCTGAGCCTCTTCTTCTCCGCCCGGCCCATGGCGACTTCCCCCGGGTGGGCGCTCCCACAGAGGAGCACCAGGAAGAGCAGTGCACAACCCTGGGATGGGCACATGTCCCGGCTCATGGCAGCGGAGGGGGGGGTAAGCCCTCAGGGCAATACATTTTTTCTCAGTTCCTTCTTCCTTCGCATGAGCGTCTCGCACAGGAGGGGCTCAGACCGGGGGAAGAAACCCTGCGCGTAGCTCCATTCCCGGAGATTGTGTTCATCCTGTTTGGTTTAACAAAATGCCGCTGCCACAGCTTGCTGATCCCTGGCAGAAGATGGCCATAGAGAACCTGGAGGGCAGTGAGGTGAATCTGTAAGATAGACATCACGCTTTGCAGTTGGGCTTTATAGGCGGCGGTGCCCCTGCTCTACTTGAGACGCAGAACTTTCTCAATGTGTCAGCCGCAGCCTGTCCGGTCTCCAGCAGCATTGGGACGCTAGAATCCGAGACTCGAACCTGGTTACCCAGCGCCAAAATCGGTAGCTCTGGCCATTAGGCCACATTAGTTGTGCTTTGCAGCGTCACACAAAGACACCACAAGCTGTCACACAGCCAATGTACTGTATCACAGCCCCTTACCGTCCACACCGCAGCAGCACACGGTGCCGTCACACAGCTAGGGCTCTATATCCTGGGCAGCACTGTCCCTCTGTACAGCAGAGGCTCATACTGCCCCGAGGCCTGGGCATGTACCCCAGCATCAGCACCGCAGATGCACCCTGCAGAGTTACAGTGCAACATCGCTATACTCCGCGCTGCCCTTCTGCACGGCTCACTGTCCCACGACCTGCCCGACCGCACCGGCAGAGACCACCGCTGCTTCCAGGCCGCCCCGAAACACACCCACGGACCCTTCTCCTGCCATGCCTGCAACTTCACCTGCAACAGAACCACCAAGCCTCCAAGAACGGGACCCAACCACCTTCAATGCATACTCCTCAACACCTGCTACTCACGCAAAAACGCCGTCGAGCTCTGGGACCTGCTAGACACCTCCGCACCAGACGTTGCCCTTCTAACCAAGACCTGGTGGAACGACTCCTCGACACCGGACATCGCCATAGCCATACCGGACGGCTACGAGATCTCCCGCAGAGACCGCACCAACGGAATCGGAGAAGGAATAGCCATTGTCTACAAGTCCACCATCTAGGTCCACACCCTCACAGAAGACTCCCTCAACTCGACCGAACATCTCCATTTCCGGATCCATACCGACCCAACACCACCCTCAGAGGAACACTAGTCTACAGAACCCACGGACCACGGGCACCATTCAGCGACTCCATCGCCGACCTCGCCAGCACCCGCGCTCTCGCCTCCACGGACTACATCCTCCTCGGGGGTCTGAACTTCCACCTCGATAACAACAACAACGCCAACTCCACCGCCCTGATCGACAACCTCGCCAACCTTGGCCTCAGACAGCTCATTACCGAAACACACCCAAGCCGTCGGCCACAAACTCGACACAGTCTTCTCCACAAGCACCCACGTCGCCTTCAACAACACCACCGAACTCCACTGGACCGACCACCGCTGCATCCACTTCACCTTCATGAAACTAACAATGCACCACCGCACCCAACAGCTGGCCTGCCGCCGCTGGAGCAAAGTCACAGAGGACCAGCTGAGCTCTACCCTCGCCCAAAACCAACCCAACGACCCCACCGACCCAGACGCCGCCGCTCGTACCTTCAGACAGTGGATCGAATACTGCGCCAACACTCTCGCCCCGCTCAAGAAACCCTCCATCAACCGCCCCAGCAAGAAAGCCGCCTGGTTCACCGAAGAACTCCAGACCTCCAAATGGACATGCCGGAAGCTGGAGAAGAAATGGCTTCACGACCGCACACCAGACAGCCACGCAGCCCACAAGGACGCCATCCGCAGACACCACCACCTCATCAGAACAGCCAAGAGATCGTCCTTCAAATCCCGACTGGAGAACAACGCACACAACAGCAAAGAACTTTTCAACATAGTGAAGGAACTCTCCAACCCCAGCGCCAACACGAACGACATCCCGCCCTCCCAGGAACTGTGCGATTCACTGGCCACCTTTTTTCATTGCAAGATCGCCTACATCCACGACAGCCTCAACTCCTCATCCCCCCCAGACTGCAACTTACCACCCCCCGAACGCCACCTGCACCAACAATCTGAGCTCCTGGACTCCCGTCAACGGCAAAGAGACACGCAAGATCATGAACTCAATCCACTCTGGATCGCCATCAGACCTCTGCCTACACCACATCTTCAACATAGCTGACGCAACCATCGCACCCCAAATGCGAAAAATCATCAACATCTCCTTCGACACCGTGACATTCCCGGAAAGCTGGAAGCACGCCAAAATCAACGCACTCCTCAAAAAACCCAAAGCGGACCCCAAAGACCTCAAAAACCTCCGGCCCATCTCCCTGCTCCCCTTCCCGGCGAAGGTCATCAAGAAACATGCAGCTGACCCAGCACCTCGAGGACAACAGCATCCTAGACCCATCCCAGTCCGGATTCAGAAGAAATCATAGCACTGAGACTGCCCTTATCGCCGCCACAGACGACATCAGGCTTCAGCTGGACAACGGCGAAACCTCAGCCCTCATCCTCCTGAACCTATCAGCCGGCTTAGACACGGTCTGCCATCGCACACTCAGATCACGCCTCCAAGAAGCCGGAATCCAGAAGAAGGCGCTCGACTGGACCACGTCCTTCCTCCCCGGCAGAACCCAGAGAGGACGGCTGCCGCCCTACCGCTCCGAAGCCACCGGCATCATCTGCGGCGTTCTCCAAGGCTCATCCCTCAGCCCGAACTTGTACATGGCCCCCCTCCCACAAGTGGCCCGCCAGCACAACCTGAACATCATCTCCTATGCTGACGACACCCAGCTCATCCTCTCCCTAACCAAGGACCCACACACCACCAAAAACAACCTCCACGAGGGAATAAAGGCCGTCGCCGAATGGATGAGGAGCAGCCGTCTGAAGCTGAAGTCGGACAAGACGGAGGTCCTCATCCTAGGGCCCACCCCCTCGGCCTGGGACAACTCCTGGTGGCCGACCGCACTGGGAACAGCTCCGACACCCACGGACCACGCACGCAACCTGGGATTCATCCTCGACTCCTCCCTCTCCATGTCAAAGCAGGTCAACGCCATCTGCTCCTCCTGCTACAACACCCTCCGCATGCTCCGCAGGATCTACAAGTGGATCCCGACCGAAACAAGAAGAACGGTTACCCAGGCCCTCGTAAGCAGCAGGCTGGACTACCACAACGCACTCTACGCAGGAATACCAGCCAAACACCTGCAACAACTACAACTCACCCAGAACGCCTCAGCCCGACTGATTCTCAATGTCCCCCGCCACAGCCACATCTCCTCCCACCTAAGAGACCTGCACTGGCTTCCCGTCAACAAAAGGATCACCTTTAAACTCCCCACCCACGCACACAAAGCACTCCACAACGTTCGACCAGCCTACCCGAACAACAGACTCAACTCCTACACACCCGCCAGCTCCGCTCCGCCAGCCTCGCCCTCGCCGCCGTCCCGCGCATCCAACGAACTACCTCTGGCGGTAGATCCTTCTCCTACCTCGCCTCCAACACCTGGAATACCCTCCCCACCCACCTACGGCAGACCCAAGACCTACTCACCTTCAGAAGGCTCCTCACGACCTGGCTCTTCGAACAGTAGCAGCTCCCCCTTAACCCCCCCGCCCTCAGCGCCTTGAGACCCTCACGGGTAAGTAGAGCGCTTTACAAATCCCCGATTGATTGACCACACGACAGATGCACGTGCAGGGTCATAGATTCAGGGCGCTGTACCCCAAGGGGTATGTAAACCAACTTCACTATGCAACGTTACGAGGTTAGGTGGCTGTGTGGAAACTTGGTCAGTAGAACTGTAAGAAGTGACAGCGGTGGTGTGTTCTCGTGGTACAAACTGATGAAACGCCCCAGCTTGTCTTACGGTGTGTTAACGACGCACCCACCTTGTTGGCTTTTTATGCCTTTGGGGCCGATGTGTGTTGTTGTAAATGTCCCTTCAGCTGAGTTTTCAGTTGTGTTTATGGCCTCTGCAGGACTGCCAGGAGAGGCCTAGTTTTGCATCTAGGGCCTGTATGGTGCAGGAAACAGGGGCAGACCAACACCAGGCCCGGGATAAGTCGAGAACAAGAGCATTTTTTAAATTTTTACCGGGATTCTTTCTACGAGCGTGCGGTACCCCTTCCCCCGCAGTGTTTCTCTTGGAGATGAGCGAGTGTTTTTTGCTGCATTCGTGTGAAATGTGTATTGCCCCTGCTCACTGGACAGTTTTTGTTAGTGCACCGCAGCTGTTTGTCCCATGTGGCGAGGAAAATGGAATTCCACGAAGACGTGTGCAATGTTGTTATGCTGCTGTTCCTCTGTCGTTGGGTCTGTGGGAGTGTTATTGCCACAAAGTGTGTGTTTAGAGTGTACATTTCTTTTCTTGAGAGACAAATGTCAGCTATGTCTATTTCGATCGCCAGCCCCACCAATCGTTGAGAAATAATAGTCACTGCCCCACTAGTAGTCCAAAGAACCACACAATGGTACCTTGCCGTAATTGTCATACCTGGAGGCTGAGTCAAAGTTCCCTTTCCCCGTGTGTAAACAACACTTTCCCGCCGTCGCTACAGCTACACGGGGCTCCACCCCTAACTGATTGGTGGAATCCAATCATAAATAAGCATACCAGGAAATAACTAACTCATGCGGATATCGAAAAGAAAGCGTGAAAGTGCAGCAGCCATTATTAAGAAGTAAAGCCTGCCCGAGAACCCAGTTATTGAAAGGGCGTTTATCCATTTATAACTATGAAAAGATGCTGCATCATTGTGTTAAAACTGCCCATAGCGATATTGATAAATAACTCAATATCGTACAAAAAATAGAGCTATGGTCCCTTGATATCAGTGTGAGTCATTTCATTCGCAAAGAGATAGCCGCCATTTTTGAGAGGTTAAACCGTTCCGAAAAGTTAGTATATTTGTGTGTATTGCTGTGGAAGTAGGAAAATGCAAAGAAACCCCCGACATTCCTCGGACGAAAGAGAGATGGAGTTCGAACGTGATAACCAAGTGTGCCTGAAGGTGTATTAGTGAATTAATCAGTAGCTCAGAACATTAGGGTGGCGGTCCCTCTGTTGCAACATTAGGCCATAAGATTTGAAGAGAGATGGCTGTTATTCCTGGGAGATCTATTCAAACAAAGATCCTATTACTACGGCAATTTCCTCATTATCCTATTACTACGGAGATTTCCTCATTATCTGTACAACTGTTAACATTATGTACAGAATGGGGGAGGAACAAGGGAGCAAATGGAGTGACTGAAGGGTAAAGCAAAGTTAGAATAATAGATCCACCGTAGCTAAATTACACCAAGGCGGCCGCGTGTTTATTTTCGCATCGTGCTTTCACTTAAGTGAAAGGGCGATGTGATAATAAACACGCAGCTCAATTTGCTAAAGCTGAAAGCCGATTGCAAAGAAAAAAGTGTGTAGGGATTGATGAAGGGGAGGGTGTCACGCCGCGGTAAAAGATCAAATCCCGGTGGGCTTGGACAAAAGCAGACAAGGTGTGGAAAAGTAAATTTTGCCATGTTCTGTGTCCCTACGCCTCATCCATCATATGTTATGTGTGCATGACCAATATGCATATGTTATTCCCCATGTCTGATTACTGACGCAATTACAGTTGTGTCCACCTCTGATATGTCATTTTCCAGTCCTCGTGAATAATACGAATATCAGGCCTATGTAAAGTTATGTTGCCACGTTTCTCAGTGTGCACGTTATTCCATTATAAAGTCCCCGTTTCCAGGCCTCAACAGGGCCCGGACCACAGATTCAGCTCCTGTCTCCTGAAAGCCTCGCTGAGGAGCGATACAGCCCCCACCTGTATCCTCGACCCTTCACTTACTTCCTGCCTCGCAATGCCCGGTGCAGCCCGGCTCTGCCTCTGAGTCTGCCAAGAGTATGTTATAGTTCCAGCTATCAGTTCAGTCCTTCTTCTCTGCATTCCTAAGCTACTGAACTGCATCAATAGTTTCCGTCATTGTCTAGCCTTCTCGTCTCCACGTTAGAGAAATACTGTATTTAATGGTCATTTAATATTCTTCATCACGCACTACATGTAGAATAATGCATGGTCCAGTCTTAGAGTCAAGTTAGCTTTCCCCTCATGACTTCTAGTTTATATCAACATGTTCCCTAAACATCAGATACTAGATAAGGTTTAGGTGCATGTCGCTCCGACCCTCCAGACTCTAGTCTCTGCTCCTAGCACAGAGTTCGTAGCCCCCAGCTTCTCCTAGTAACACGTCATTGCCCGTTTTCGCGCACCATTAGGTTAGAGGTCCCGGCTCCTTAGGTAGCCCCCTCCTATGTTTCCGCCCATTCATGACATATTCTGTTACGTTTGCATCACATGTCTATGTATACTCCCAGTTACACCTCTTTTTACTGTTATCTTTCGCGACTGCTACGCGTCACGCCTTCTGCTCCACCCACTGTTACGCCTACTGCAATGTAATGCTATGTGTTGCGCTATGTATATAAGTCAATGTATTGTTATTAAAAGTTAGCGCGCTCATCCCAGACCAAGCCCCGGCAGCTGCTGGGCCCCAGTTGTCCTGCTGGGCCCTGTTACCTCTGTTCCTATGCAGGTTGTCCTGATCCTGTCCTTATGCTGTAATAAACCTGCAGAAACTCCTACTACCTCGAATCTTGACTCTTATTTTATTGAGCTATCTGTTATTCATTCATTCATCCAAAAATAGATCCGGTATTATTTATTTATATACCACATAATGGCGCCCGAATAGGGACTTGCCCTTTCCCCACGCGTCGGTGAAGCCACGCCGACCCCCTGACCCTCTGCAGCCGTGACGGAACCATACCGGCCACGTGCAGATATTTCTGCTTCAAGTATCCCTCAGGCCCACGGAGGAGACGGAGGAGGCGGTCCAGCATCCGAACGAGACGGTGGAGGAACGCGGCGAGTCCCGACCAGAGCCCAAGCCGAGAGTCCAAGGTCCGAGGTATCCGGAGGCCCACCCGTAACTGAAGTCCGAAGTCCGAAGTTCGTCGTCGTAGCAGTCCAGTCCCGTCCGAGGCTTTCCGTTCCGTGCTGCCCGGTGAGTACCATTGCTGGGGTAGTATCTAGACAGGACCAATCTAAATTGACTCCTGGTCCGTGGGTTGGTGGTGCCCAGACTCACAAACGAAGTGTTCACCTAGGTGGATACGGGTCTTGATGCGTCCCTTTGTGGGACCGGTATGTTCCGTACTGTTACAGCAGTGCATCCAGTAACTCTAGTCTGTTCCGTTCTCGAGAAAATCTGTTCTGTTTCTGTTTTCAGTATTTTCAGGTAGTATTCTGTCCGAACTGTTATGTTATGATGTTGTTCAATGTATTTCTAATATCGTGGTATGCCTGAATTGTTTTCCCAATTGTTATTGTTCTTCGTGTATTGTATTGTGTTCCGATTCAAGTTTACAATGCCGCTCTTTTCAAGATTACGTCAGTTAAAAACTAGAAAGGGTCTGTTAGAGGAAGCAGTTCCTGTCCCGCCTAGGGACAGTCCAGGTCATTTTATGTATCAGAAACATGGCATAAGCGCCATAATGTATCTAGATTTATGGGTAGAGTATACCAAACAGTTAGAAGAAAAGTATAGATGGCCCGTATCGGGTACATGGGATGCCGAATGTATCATGCGAGTAGAAGAAGCATTATGGAAAAAGAAAGCCAGACAGTCACAGAAAGATGCCATCGAGTTATGGCGGAAAGAAGCGCACAGAAGAACGGAAAAGGAAGTCAGAAAGTCAGAGTTAAGTAGAGAATCCCAGGAACGAGCCCAAGAAAGAGAATTAATCGAGATAGGTGAACAAGTCAAAGCCGAACAGTCAGACAGACAGAGGCATGCCCTAATTAAGGGTATGTATCCTCTCCTTGCCGAAGGTTTGCCAAAAGCGACCCCAGAGGCATCCAGTAATTTCCCGCCGCCATTAGTTCCGACCAAGCTACGTCACAAACAGACCGCAGCTGATATTTTTATTTCGTCCTATTTGGACGACACAGTCCCCGAATATGCAAATCCTGTTCGCGCTCCGCCAGTCCCTGTAAATCAGGCACTTCCTACCCCTCTAGACACCGGGGTGCCCTTAACAGCTCCCCCGGCCCAGTCCGCTATACAAGTCCAGCCCACGTTACAATTACCGACCCTGCCAGGACGAAGAATGTCAGTCGACGATTCCAGTTTAGGGGCCGCGGGAGGAGGTCTTCCTCAAACCCCGCCGCCACACAAGCGTTTATCAGCACTCGAATTACATGCCCAAGCATCACAGCGTACTCCTAAAAGTAATAAGTCTGTCACAGAAATCAGACAAGCCCTTGGCGAATGTGTCTATGATCCAGTCCCAGGCGAGTATAATATGGTTTTATATTCCGTACGTGTAAGGAGAGTGACCGAGTATCTAGTCACCTTACCGAATATGAAAGAAGATCTAGACAGAATATATCGTTTCATCCGTACAGGGGATGATCCAGAAAGTATTGGCGAGATTATGTCTCAAAGGAAAGCCGAGATCCAGCTCATGATATTAAAGTTCCTGATCAATTGTCTAATAAGAGAACAAGATTACCCGTCTAAAGATCCCGCCGAAATGAGAATCCTGACAAGGTGGAGTGATAATATAGCCGAGGGTAAGCACAAGACCGTCGGTGCCATGGAGAGTATGTACAAGAAAATTCGTAAAGAAATAATAAGGTTACACGAACAGCGTAAAGCAGCACAAGTAAGCGAGAAAGAAAGTATCTCTGATCCTGAAGAAGAGGACGAGAATCCCGCCAGAATAGCGTATGTAGGAAAATCTAGATTTCCAGATCGCCATTTACGCCTAGAACACAAGTCTATTTTTCATCATCCAGCACCAGAACAAGGTTCCCTAGAACAAGTATTTCAAGCTACCGATCACATTCTGAAATCACGAGTCGGTTACAGTGAATTAAGTACTATGCATGAACAAGAACTAGCCCGATCAGCAGTCCGATGGATTACTGATTCTACCACTTTTCCAGACGAAATAGTGGCACAAATGTTTCTGAAACTGCCCCCAGCCGAGCAACGACTGGTGGGTATGTATATGATCCAACACCTTATTACTCTGTATGAGGGTCAACATTCTGACCCAGGCCCGTTACACGATGTCCTGAACGAGTTACTCCAGTATAGATGGAGAGGTCTAGGTACCGATTTAATTAGTGTCATTCTAGAACAGCGCCACAAATATAGAACGTTCCTGAACCCGCATTTTGTTCATGTCTCACCCCCAGAAAGTAAACCATTCTACATAGACAGACAGAATCCGTTACGAGAAGTCCACCCAGTCCAAGGGGCGGGTGGCGTAATGCAACGAGTGTTTGTATACACTCCAATATCAAAGATGGAACTTCTTGAAATGAAGAAATTAATTCCCTGTCATGACAAAGATCCAGCAGGGTTCCATAGAGAATTAAAAGACATGCTCCGTATGGGAGAATACACTTACCCAGATATCATTAAAATGTTAAAGGTCCTGTTACCCGCAGGGGTATATGAAAAGTTAAAAGAAAAAGAATGGGAGGTGGGAGAGAAAAAGATCGATTGGACAGCTCTAGAAGCTGAAGACAAGGCACGAGTACCAGGTACCGGTCTTGGAGATAAATGTAAAGAATTACCAGAATTATTGATTCAAGTTTTACCCAGATTATTGACAACGAGGAAGGAAGACTGGGATGCAATCTCAGCCTGTAAACAGAAACAAGATGAAGATATTAGTGATTTTTATTCTAGATTCGAGAAATGTTTCAGTATTAATAGTGGTCTCAAGACAAGTAGTGAGTCATACCCTCATCTTTTCGTTACCAAATTAGTCGAGAATTCAAGCCCACAAATTAAAAATCGAGTTTTGAAAGTCGAAAGCACCTGGCAAGCAAATACCCCGTCCCAGATGCTCCAGATGCTCCAGTACCACCAGAATAGAATCAGAGAAGAGCAAGAACACGAAAGAAAACGTATGAAAGACACGAAAATGAAAGTGCTAGTTGCACAATCTGTTCCTCAAGACAGTCAGAAGAGGGGTCCGAATCAAGCCAGTCATCCTGCAGCTCCCGTTAAAGGGAACTGCAATTATTGTAAACAGCCAGGTCATTTTATAAACGAGTGTGCAGTTCTGAAACATAACATAGCTACTGGTAAGACTAAAGAAAGACCACGTCCGCCTAGACAAGAACAAGTTTCACAGATTCCTCAGTCACAGAATGCACAACAGACAGTTACAGTACCGCAGCCTATCGCTGCAACACAGCACGTTACATCGCAGATGTACCAGTATGCGCAGTCTGAGTATCCAGAGTACCAGTCATATTCATGAAACAGCCTAGAGAGGGAGGTAGGCTTGCCTCTCATCGAGATACCTGTAGATCAAGAAGGTCCCTATGTTCACAGTCAAGTATTAGGGAAAGATAGAAAGTTTTTGATCGATACAGGGGCAAGTAGGACCACAATTAGTCATGCCGAAGTTCCAGGGGCTCCGCTCTCAGGCTCAAGAAATGTTTCCCTTGGATTTTCAGGAAAGCCAATAGTTAATGAGATATCTAAGCCAGTTACTCTAGAAGTAGGCCCATTGTCCCGTACTACTGATCTGTTACTTACTAAGTCATGTCCAGAAAATCTATTAGGCATTAAGACACTGAAAGAATTAGGTGCAGTTATTTGCTGCTCCCCAGAGGGAATACGTCTGTTCCTACGTGACTTCAAGGGTCACTATGTATTACGAGATTTTGATTCAAGATTGTCTAAAGTTCCACAGCATTTATGGGCGCAAGGTCCAACTGATGTAGGTTACATGCAAATCACACCCTATCGTGTGACTCTCAAGCCAGGTGTAGTGTTACCACGAATCAGACAGTACAGATTGCCACCTGAGGCTGTAGCAGCCTTATCCAAAATTATTGACGAGCTCATGGCTCAAGGAGTAGTTGTAGAAACTGACTCCAATGTATGTAATTCTCCGATCATTCCAGTCATGAAACGTACTGATCCAAATGCACCCCCAGTATATCGATTAGTGATTGATTTACGAGAGCTTAATAAATGTATTATTCCTCAGTATCCAGTTGTCCCAGACATCTCTTCCCTGTTAACAGCCATTGATTCCGAAGCCATGTTTTTCACTGTCATAGACCTCAAGAATGCATTTTTTAGTGTTCCGATTCATCCAGACAGCCAGTTTCTTTTCGGATTTTGTTTAAATGGAAGGAGCTATATGTTTACACGCGCTCCTCAAGGTTTCACAGAAAGTCCTAGTATTTACAGTCAAGCACTCAAGAGACAACTAGACAACATTCACATGCCAACTGACACTGCCCTGCTCCAGTATGTCGATGATCTACTGATCACAGCCCGTTCTGAACGTGCCTGCGAGCGAGCATCCCTTACAGTCCTGTATTTTCTAGCCGAGATGGGGCACAAGGTGTCACCTTCGAAGCTTCAATTCTGTGTCCAGCAAGTGGTATACTTAGGACACTTGCTGTCCAAGAGGGGTAGGCAGTTGACACCAGACCGTATCCAGTTAATAGCGAGTCTTCCCCAGCCCAGAACCCAGAAGGAGGTACGTGCCTTTATCGGCCTCACTTCTTATTGTAGACAATGGATTCCCCAGTATGCATTTCTAGCCAAGCCACTGATACAGTTAACGACACAGGAAGCAGCCGTATCGACTGTCCTCCCTTGGACATCTGAACATACACTTAGTTTCAACGAGTTAAAGAAAGCCCTATGTCAAGCTCCAGTTCTAGCTACACCGAACTACAGTAAGCCTTTTACACTTTTCGTTACTGAACGCGAAGGTACAGCATTATCTGTTCTCACACAAGATCAAGCAGGACAATACAAGCCCTGTGCTTATTTTTCGAGCACATTAGATCCAGTCGCCCAGGCGTTGCCTGCGTGCCTCAAGTCAGTTGCAGCCACAGCACTAGCTATCAGACAAAGTGATTCCATAGTTTTAGGGCATTCCCTGACAGTACAAGTTCCACATTCAGTAGAAGTTCTTTTAAATCGAACACAAACACAGCACTTGACAATTGCACGTTTAACAGGTTATGAATTGACACTGTTCCAGCCACACATAGAAATTAGACGCTGCAACGTCCTGAATCCTGCTACACTGTTACCATCAGTTAGTTCAAATCCTGACCCACATGACTGTGTGGAAGTAGTCAACATTACGACAAAGCCAAGACAAGACCTGACAGACATTCCGTTACCAGATCCCGACTTGACACTTTATGTGGATGGTTCATGTATGAGAACTAGTACAGGAGAACTAGTCGCCGCGTATGCAGTAACTACTGACACCGAAGTTATTGAAACACACCGTATTGATACCCTGTCCGCTCAAGCAGCAGAGCTAGTCGCTCTGACACAAGCCTGTATACATGCCAAGAACCTGAAAGTTAATGTTTACACAGATTCACGTTATGCATTCGGAGTTGTACACGACTTCGGAGTGCTCTGGCAGGAGAGAGGTTTCATGACTTCTCATGGAACCAAGATTCAGCATGGTCTCCTTATTCAAGCCCTGTTAGATGCCATACATTTACCGACATCTATTGCTATCATGAAATGCAAAGCACATACGAAAGTCACTGACATTATTTCCCAAGGTAATGATCTAGCAGATCGCACAGCCAAGCTTACAGCACAGACTCCAGACATTCCAGTTAACATGACATATACTCCAGATCCGACTACATGCATGACAGTTAAGGACCCTACGCAAGATGTCATAGATATCCAGTTACATGCTACTCCCGATGAAATCAAGAAATGGTCCGAACAAGGAGGGGTCCAGACAGATCAAGGATGGTTAACGAAGGGTAGAGCCACATGGTTTCTCCCCGATTCTATGGTTCAAGTCATTATCAATACCGCACATAGTCCAGCCCATTTAGGAGAAAAAGCTATGTTAGACAGTATTCAGAACATTTGGTTCAACAAGCATTTACGAGCTGCAGCCAAGCAGAAAGTCCGTACCTGTATGATATGTTGTCAGTTTAATCCAGGTAAAAGTGTCCCGGTGGAACAAGGTGGTTTCCAGCCCCCTGACCACCCTTTTGAGGTCCTCCAGATGGATTATATTCAGATGGAGCGATGTCGAGGTTTCAAGTATGTCCTTGTAGTTGTATGCGCTTTGTCCAGGTGGACAGAAGCATATCCAGTCCCAGATTACACAGCCGCGACCACTGCCAAGCAGTTGGTTCGTGAATTCTTCCCTAGATATGGACTCCCTAGAGTCGTATATTCTGATAACGGTCAGCCATTCTCCTCAGAGTTAATGAAGCACGTTTCCCTGTTGTTAGGGTACCAGTGGAAGTTCCATTGTGTACGCCATCCTGAAGCAGCCGGTCTCGTAGAGAGACATAATCAGACCCTGAAAATCCGCATTGCTAAAGTCTGTAAAGAAAAAGGTGTGGACTGGCTAGTAGCTCTGCCAGTCGCCCTGTTTTATATGCGCATGGTCGCACATTCCAGATCAGGTCTATCCCCGTATGAGGTCGTATTCGGCCGCCCCCCTAACATGTGGGGTACTCCTAGACCCCGAAGTATTACCGATGTTTCATGTAATATGCTGACAGATTACCTAGCTTCCTTGATGTCTGCCCTCAACTCATGTCGTTCACAGGTTGCTGCCGCATTTCCAGACAATACCGAGGTGGCACCGCACGAGATCGTTCCAGGCTCCTTGGTGATGATCAGAAATTTTGACAGATCAAGTCCGCTGGAACCACGTTGGAAGGAGCCACGTCAGGTCCTCCTCACCACCCGTACAGCCGTCAAGTTGGAAGGCAGAAAAGGATGGATCCACCTGTCCCATGTTAAACTTTTTAAAGGACTGAAACCAGCTTCTAAAAACATTTCCAAGGATTCCCAAGATTCGAAAGACTGTCAAGACATTGTTTTAAAGGACTGTCCCGCACAAGACATTATTACAACCCCTCCCTTGGTAGAGAAAACTCCGCAGCAGGAGTATAAGTTAAAGCTCAGGTCTAGTAAAATAAGTCAGTCAGTTTGATTGTATAAGTCCTCCCCTAGGTGAAACGGTTAGACTGTTTCTGACATGTATAAAATAGACCCCCATAGTGAGAGAGTCAGTCAAAGTTCAATCAGATGTATCGTTTTTCTGAGTTTCATATTATTCATCAGCATAATGATTTCCTGCACCAGCTATGCGTTCTATCTGTATTTTCCAGTTCCTCATGTAAATATGTCTGCTAATGCTACAGTAGAGCACACGTTTAGTGATCTGCCTCCTCATGAACTCTCTTACCGCCTCGCTATGCGCAACAACTCATTTATCCGTATGTTACATTACTCACACCAGACCAGCAATGCCACTAATTGTTGGGTGTGTGGTCGACTCCCCCCTTTCCAGACACCGAAAGGAGTTCTGCCACTCTTTCCTTATCCATTCTCACACAATGGTTCGTGTGGAGCATGGTCCACGTTAACGTCATCCTCAACAGATATGTCTTTTCTTAACAGTACATGTTTTCCAGACAAGAAAGGTTTCCCCCACAGAACAGGTTTAGATCTAGAAAATGAAGTATATAATTTAGGTAATTATTCGTCGAATTTCATGGTCCTGAATGTTCAGTCTGATACTACTCCAGACTTACCTGCTATTTCAGTACTACCTGTCAAAGGCGAATTATGTGTCCGTAGTTATGGTTCCGTACATGTAGGTCATAGTGAATGTACTACTGTTATCCAGTATAGTGACAGTGGGAAATCTGTTTTCAAAGCTTCACGTCACTCTTATTTTATTTGTGGTCAGACCGCATATGTCCGTCTGCCCCTCGATTGGGAGGGAACCTGTTACATTGCCTTCCTACTGCCACCTGTTTTCCTAGCCCCATCTGATTATCACAGAAACACACATCTAGTACACATTAGACATAGAAGGGAGTCCCCAATTGTCGATTATACTGAAACTACTCTAGAACAGTATACAGATTTCAATAAAGGTTTCTTCTTCTTTGTAGGACCTGTCCAGAATAGTAAACTGATCCGTAGGTTAACAAGAACCCTTGAAGCTGTAGTAAATGAGACTGCCTCTGCTCTAGGTAACCTAACCGAAGAACAATCTACTATGAGATTTGTCGTTTTGCAAAATCGTCTCGTCCTTGACGTCATACTGGCCGATAGGGGCGGGGCCTGTAGAGTCATCGGATCTAGTTGCTGTATTTTCATTCCAAATAACGCGCCGTCTGTTTATTCAGCTATAACCAGACTCCATAAAATTGCCCATCTGTTACACCAAGATCCAGGCACCTGGACATGGTCAGGTTGGTTCTGGAATATAATTTCCGCCTGGGGATGGAAAGTCCTGTCCTTTTTGGGTATTGCAGTAGCAATCATATTTAGCTGCTGCCTCTGTATACAATGTGGCCCTGCGATTTGCAGCATGTGTGCTACCTCTTGTATTCCTAGTCCCAAGCCCCGTTCTAAATCCCGTTCCAAGACAATTCGAGACGAGCAAATGGTACTGTATGAAATGATAGATGGTATCATGAAAATTGATGTTTCCTGATGGAAACGTAGTGACAAGGAGGGAATGTGGAAAAGTAAATTTTGCCATGTTCTGTGTCCCTACGCCTCATCCATCATATGTTATGTGTGCATGACCAATATGCATATGTTATTCCCCATGTCTGATTACTGACGCAATTACAGTTGTGTCCACCTCTGATATGTCATTTTCCAGTCCTCGTGAATAATACGAATATCAGGCCTATGTAAAGTTATGTTGCCACGTTTCTCAGTGTGCACGTTATTCCATTATAAAGTCCCCGTTTCCAGGCCTCAACAGGGCCCGGACCACAGATTCAGCTCCTGTCTCCTGAAAGCCTCGCTGAGGAGCGATACAGCCCCCACCTGTATCCTCGACCCTTCACTTACTTCCTGCCTCGCAATGCCCGGTGCAGCCCGGCTCTGCCTCTGAGTCTGCCAAGAGTATGTTATAGTTCCAGCTATCAGTTCAGTCCTTCTTCTCTGCATTCCTAAGCTACTGAACTGCATCAATAGTTTCCGTCATTGTCTAGCCTTCTCGTCTCCACGTTAGAGAAATACTGTATTTAATGGTCATTTAATATTCTTCATCACGCACTACATGTAGAATAATGCATGGTCCAGTCTTAGAGTCAAGTTAGCTTTCCCCTCATGACTTCTAGTTTATATCAACATGTTCCCTAAACATCAGATACTAGATAAGGTTTAGGTGCATGTCGCTCCGACCCTCCAGACTCTAGTCTCTGCTCCTAGCACAGAGTTCGTAGCCCCCAGCTTCTCCTAGTAACACGTCATTGCCCGTTTTCGCGCACCATTAGGTTAGAGGTCCCGGCTCCTTAGGTAGCCCCCTCCTATGTTTCCGCCCATTCATGACATATTCTGTTACGTTTGCATCACATGTCTATGTATACTCCCAGTTACACCTCTTTTTACTGTTATCTTTCGCGACTGCTACGCGTCACGCCTTCTGCTCCACCCACTGTTACGCCTACTGCAATGTAATGCTATGTGTTGCGCTATGTATATAAGTCAATGTATTGTTATTAAAAGTTAGCGCGCTCATCCCAGACCAAGCCCCGGCAGCTGCTGGGCCCCAGTTGTCCTGCTGGGCCCTGTTACCTCTGTTCCTATGCAGGTTGTCCTGATCCTGTCCTTATGCTGTAATAAACCTGCAGAAACTCCTACTACCTCGAATCTTGACTCTTATTTTATTGAGCTATCTGTTATTCATTCATTCATCCAAAAATAGATCCGGTATTATTTATTTATATACCACATATACCACATAGGGGGACGAAGAAGCCTCCTTTACAATCTGAAGCCAGCATTTTACATTGAAGATGACGCTAACCAATTAAAAAGATGGGCAGGGCTTCAACTCCACCTCCGAGAACTTCGGAATCTGTATTAATTCCAAGAAGCTCTCAAATACCGAGAGCAGCGTATGCACTGCTTTCGACAGCCGAGACCTAAAAAAAAAGGAAACAAAATAGGAGAAAGGTGACCAACACAAGTCATTCAGCTAGGAAAATTCTGAAAGAGGGTTGTGCTACCTGAGCATCTGTTCAAGTATTTGAATCAAGATAATAGTGCCTTGTAAAGTTGTAAACAGATCTCCATGTGGTTGCTGGCAACTTTCCGCATTGGGACAATAAATAGCTCATTAAAAAAGCTGTTGCTGATTAGCCTCTTCTACAAGGGGCTGTTGGTTTACCAGTTAATATTTTGTTTGAGAGTTGTGAATCTGAGTCAAGAGTGTCTCTTTTAGACTAATCCATGGCAATAACCATGTGCCATTTACATAGACAAGTCAGCAGCACTCTGCAACACTCCACTTTACAACACTCTACTCTACATCTTCCACTACAGCACTCCACTCCACTTTTCTCTATACTACTAACATTTAGCCATGCTTAGCAGCAGCCACGCTGGTGTACAACATGGCTAAAACACATTGGCAAAGCCAATAGCTCTTACATAGGCAAAAGCTATTGGTTTTACCAATCCTTGTTTTATTTATAATCTTCAGCCATTGGAATTGTCAATGCCAATTCTCCAGCAAATAATTAAAGACCTCTATATTGAAATCTTACTTTGCGTCTAAAGCAGCCCTAGCCAGCACGGTGTGGAGTGGGGATTTGGGTCACTGAAAGCTACTCTTGCACACTGAATGGGTGATTCACCAGGGATATAGGGCCATCCAATACCTCAAGATCTTAATCTCTCTTAGTCTGATTATAAAGGCCCTTACATTGCCGTAAGAGCCACCTTGCCCCTTTTATACAACTTGTAGCTAAAACAACTGAACATGATGGCAAAGATGATTACCTACCATGGTATATATACTGCTGTGTTATTTTATATGCACATATGTATAATATTCTCCAAGTATCACAGGGGAGCACATCAGCCCATCATCAACATCTCTTCCTTAGTGATTCAAGCTCTACGATCTTGGTTTGAGTGGCTCTGTTTAGGTTCAAGAAAATCTGTATTTTGCTTCCCTTATCGGGAAGCACTCGGTTCTTGATGGGAATTACTCTAACTTCTTTCTCCTTGTGTGGAGATCCCAGTCAAAACAGTTCCATTGTCCGAGGAGTTTCTCTCTGGTCATCCTGCTGACAGATGGACTGCGCTAGGAGCCTCCTTTGGGACGGTCTTTTCTTTTCCCTTCATCTTTCATCCTCTCCAATCAGACCATAGAAGAGATGGTACATTTCTTGAGGCTCTCCTGCTTCTCTATCAGTTCCATCTGGGTAGTGACAGTATGCTTCAGTATCATCATGTGCCTCTCTACACCCCTCAGTTCCAGCTTATTTTGGTGTACTGTCCCCTTAAGCTCTTGCATACTGCCTTCAATAGTTGTGATGCTGCGGTCAGTACATCAGATAGTAAGTGGCCTTCAACTTTCTCAATAAGGGTATTAATAGCTCACCTGAGGTGAAATCACCCATAGGAACAATAGTTACTTACCTGTAATCTGTGGTTCTCCAGTATTGGTGTCTTTCATAGATTCACATGCCTGAATCATTCCCCGTCGTCGGAGTGGGAGTCCCACGGTACATAAAAAAGCAATAATATGCCATAAATATGTAGTAATACTAATAGAAATGAACCAGGAAGTAAAGCAGCCAATGCTACAGTAGGCAAAAAACTTCCACATCTATGACTCTCATAGTCATTATGTATAGTCCAAACTACAGCCAATCAGGCGCCAGCACCCACCAGAATGTTCTCCCCAGAGGCTCAGGCTCTCAGATTTTCTCGCAAGGAGTGAAGGTAAACATAATAGCCAAAAGCCTCTGAGGGGAGGTGGGCGGGTTGCATGTGAATCTATGAAAGACACCAATACTGGAGAACCACAGATTACAGGTAAGTAACTATTGTTCTTCTCCAGTATTAGGGGTGTCTTTCATAGATTCACATGCCTGAATCAGAGTAGCTAGCAGTACATATTCTTGCTGAACAGACGCCATGACATCAAGCTTGTCAGTTAGTAATGCAAATAACAATGCAAAGTGAAAATACACATATAGTATAAAGCATAACATAATGCAATCATGGGAATATGTGAAAACATAATATATAAGAAGCGTCTGACAGCAGAAAGAAGGAGGTGGGAAACAGAGGCTCACCTTAATGAAACAGATTCCGTAGAACAGCTCGACCCACAGAAGTATCAGCCTCGCTGATCGACTCTAGACAGTAATGTCTGGTAAAGGTATGGCGACTAGCCCAAGTAGCCGCTTTGCAGATCTGCTGAAGAGGGACTCCAGCAAATAAGGCCGTAGATGAGGAGACCGCTCTTGTAGAGTGCGCTCGGTGCGCAGATGGTAAAGGTCTCCCAGCCTGTGCATGGCAAAAGGCAATGGCAGCAGATATCCATCTTGCAATAGTCTGTTTTGATACTGCCTGCCCCTTACGAATCGCACCGTAGGTAATGAACAACTGGTCAGAAGTGCGTACAGTAGACGTTCTTTGCAGATAGAATTTAAGACATCTTCTAATGTCAAGCGAGTGCAAAGCTCTTTCCGCAGGTGTTTGCGGGTCAGGAAAGAACGATTTAAGAACAACAGGTTCGTTCAGATGGAAATCCGAAGGTACCTTCGGAATGTATTTAGGATTTGTGCGAAGTATCACAGAATCGCTTGTGAATTGCAGGAAAGGATGATGCACAGTGAAAGCTTGGATATCACTAACCCTCCTGGCGGATGTTAATGCTAAGAGCAGTGATACTTTCCACGAAAGAAACTTCAAGTCGGCTCTATGGATGGGCTCGAATGGGTGACGCATTAGTTGACCTAGGACCACATTCAGCTGCCATGTAGGAGGCGGACGGCGTACAGGAGGGAACATACGAAAAAGGCCTTTAAAGAACTGTTGGATAATTCTTGCTGAGTACAGAGAATTGGAACCATCCTGTCGATATCTGGATATTGCAGCCAGAAACACCTTTAAAGTAGCATGAGACAGACCTGTTCGTGCTAACTGCAGGAAAAAAGGAAGAATTTCCTCAGGTGTTGCCAAAAAAGGGTGAACCCCTGCTCAACGGCACCAGATACAGAAGCGTTTCCATTTCAGACTGTATGTCTTGATGGTAGCGGGCGCTCTAGCTTTGGCCAACACCTCTTTACAGTCTTCCGGAATGTTCAGGTGTGCGAACTCACGGTGTTCAGGAGCCAGGCCGCTAATCTCAACGATGCTGGGTCCGGATGGAAGACCTGACCTTCCTGAATACTGAGCAGGTTCGGGATTGGATGTAACTGGATCGGCTTGCTCTCTGACAGTAGGAGGAGTTCTGTAAACCAATACTGGCGTGGCCATCTGGGCGCAATCAGGATGAGTCGGCAAGGTTCTTTCTTCATCTTCCGCAGAACCTTGGGGACTAGTGGAATCGGTGGGAAAGCGTACGCAAACGTCAGAGACCAATTGATGGAGAACGCATTCCCCAGAGAATTCTTGTGGGGGTGCGAGCTTGCGAAGCTCTGGCATTTGCTGTTGGTACTTGTCGCAAATAGATCTAAATCCGGCCAACCCCACTGATGAAATATGTGTTCCACTGTCTCCTGGTGAAGCTCCCATTCGTGGGTGGTGATCGTTGTTCTGCTGAGTGCGTCCGCTAGGACGTTTTCCGTCCCCGGAACATGCACTGCTTGCAAATGCACATTGTGGTGAAGAGCCCATGTCCATAAATCCTGCGCCTCTTGAGACAGGAGAAGAGATCGAGTCCCCCCTTGTTTGTTGACGTAGTGCATGCTTGTTGTGTTGTCTGTTCGTGTCAACACATTGGTGTTCTGAATGATGGCACAAAACGCCTTGAGTGCAAGAAAAATGGCTCTCAGCTCCAAACGGTGGATGTGCCACAGTTTCTGTTGCGCAGTCCATTTGCCGCTGATCGTGAGGCCTTGTAGATGAGCCCCCCAGCCCTCGAGGGATGCATCTGTAGTGATGGTGAGACTTGGTGCTTCTTGAAGGAACGCACAACCCTGACTCAGATGACACCTCTGTATCCACCAAAGAAGAGACTTCTTCATGAGTGGCGTGATTTGAATGAGGTCCTCGAAAGTGCCCGAAACCTGCTGCCACTGCAAGGTTAGTTCCTCCTGAAGCGGCCTCATTCGAAGTCGGCAATTTGGAAGTAATGGAATACAAGCCGATGCCATCCCTAGAAAAGATTTGTATAGTCGGACAGAAACTGACTTTCTTTGCATGAGATCTTGTGCTAGCCGACTTATTTTCATTTGTCTCTCCTTGGAGACGAAAGCTCTGAGTTTTTGAGTGTCCAGAATCGCTCCTAAGAATGCTCTTCTTTGAGACGATTGTAATTGGGATTTGCTGAAATTGATTGTCAGGCCTAGGGATTGAAACAGGTGCAGACACTGTTGAAGGTGGCGTTGAACGGTTTCGTGAGAACTGGCCTTTATAAGGCAGTCGTCCAGATATGGGAAAATTTGTATTCCCTCCAGCCGGAGGTGTGCAGCCACTGGAGCTAACACTTTTGTAAATACTCTTGGAGCTGACCGCAGTCCAAAAGGAAGAACCCTGAACTGGTAGTCCCTGCCAGCCACCCTGAAGCGAAGGAATTTCCTGTGGCGAGGTAAAATGGGGATGTAGAAATATGCATCCTGGAGATCTAAAGTGACCATGCAAGCTCCTGCTGCTAGAAGATGCAATATTTCCTGAAGAGACAGCATCCGGAATGTCAATTTCCTTAGATATTTGTTTAAAGCGCGAAGATCGAGGATCGGGCGCCACTCCCCGTTCTTCTTCCTTATCAGGAAGAACCTGGAGTAAAATCCTATTCCTCTCATCCTCTGAGGAACGCTCTTGATCGCTCCTTTTTGTATCATCATTTTGATTTGGGTAAGCAGCTCCTTCAGGTGAGCTGGAGGCGGTCCTCTTGGCGGTACATTTGGAGGGAATTTTTCGAATTCGAGGGCATGGCCCCTGGCCACAATATCTAGGACCCATTTGTCTGTTGTTATAGACTGCCAGTTGGAGTAAAATGTTGATATTCTTCCGCCAAGTCGATTGTGAGGGTGGAAAGATGGTGGTGGCAGGTGAAAAGTTTCATTGTCGCTTGTCTTTGCCGCGGTAAGTAGTCTTACCCCTGTTTGGGGTGTATTGAGATCTTTTCTGCCCATAAGACTGGTAGCGCTGTGTCTGATAGCGCTGATTACCTTGTCGGTATGTGGATTGTTGTTGTTGGTATCCACCTCTATTGAAGGACGTTCCTCGTCCTCTCGCTCCTCGAAAGGGCGGCTTGTGGAATTGTAGAGTGCCCAAGGATCTGGCTGTTTCATTATCCTTTTTTATCAGTTGTAAAGCTTCCTCCACCTTGGGGCCGAATAAATATTCGCCATCAAATGGCATGTCTAAAACTCTGTTCTGAACCTCTTGCCTGAAAGCAGTGGAACGTAACCATCCCTGTCTACGGAGAAGAGCAGCTCCTGCTAATTGACGAAATCCCGTAGAAGCAACATCAACAGCTGAATCGATCATCTCTTCAGAGATCCTTTGACCCTCTTGAAGAATTTGGAGTGCTTCAGACTTGGATTGCTCAGGGAGGAGATCGATAAATGGTGCGATGTCAGACCACATTTGGCGGTCGTACCGACCTAAGATGGCCAATGCATTGGCAGCACGAACAGTTGTTGCAGCCATGGTGGACACGCGTTTTCCAATTGAGTCAAGGCGTCTGCCATCCCTATCCGGCGGCGCCGTAACTGCAGAGGACGGATTTCTGGCTCTTTTCTGAGCAGCCTGGACAATTACTGAGTCAAGTTTTGCCTGTCCAATTAGACATGCAGGCGTCTTTTCAGGAGCTTTATACTTTTTATCAATTCGTGGCAAGACTGGAGGAATGGAAGCCGGCGTTGACATCACCTTAACACCTTCCTTCCAGATGAACTCCACGATGGGTATTGTTCTTATCTGTCGTCTAGGCTGATCTTTGAAATCGTATAAGAAACATTCTTGTTGCGTATGTTCCATCTTTATATGAAAGCGTTCAGTCGCACGCTCCATCAATAAGTGAAAATTAGCCACATCCACCGGAGGGGAGGCCGACGCAGTCTGAGGAGATGTTGAAGGAGATTGTACCTGATAGTCCTCCCACTCCGATAAATCATCCACTTCTCCCTCTTCCCGTTGGTCTTCATCTTCCGAAGATTGCGGATCTCCCTCGTGAGTAGGTTGTGGGTGTGAAGGCGGACACACCGGTGGGATCACGGGTTGAGGTGTTTCCAAAGTTGGAGTTGCCGGCCCAGAACCTGTTGATTCTGAAGGTGGGAACCTCCGATAGTAATCGTCCAGCATAAATTGTAAGTTGGATATTAAATCCAAAGGCACTTGAGCAACAGGGTGACTCACTGGTATTGATACATGAACAGGAGATTGAGATTCATCACATTCCTCCTCTTGAAGTTTAATATGCAACTCCGATGGACTAGTAGCTTGTCCAAAAGTATTCTGGACCAACTCATCCTCACTTTCAGAGTCCAAAAGTTGGTCTGGCACTTCAGAAGACACCTTTTGAGGTGAAATACAAAGGGGTGAAAGCTGCATTGCTGTTTCGCGCATTTGCCCTGATGCTTGTCGTGGCGTTAAAAACACCGTCGACGGAGACCACACTTGTAGTGCCGTGCATGATGACAACTGCGGCGTCGTCGGAGGATTCCCTCCCGATTGTTTTGTCGTCGACGGGACATTTTTCGCCAAAGGAACACTCGTCGTCGACGGGACACTCGCCGTCGACGGGACACTCTTCGTCGACGGAACACTCGCCGTCGACGGGACACCCTTCGTCGACGGGACACCCTTCGTCGACGGGACACCCTTCGTCGACGGGACACTCTTCGTCGACGGGACACTCTTCGTCGACGGGACACTCTTCGTCGACGGGACACTCTTCGTCGACGGGACACTCTTCGTCGACGGGACAGTCTTCGTCGACGGGACAGTCTTCGTCGACGGCGTGGAGCCCGACGACGAGCTCGTCGACGGAGTCTTCTTTGTCGACGGTAAAGCCTTTAGAGGTGTCGACGACGAGGCGTCGACGACGGACGTCGACGACACAGGTCTTACAGAAACAAATACCATAGTTGGAGACGTCGTCGACGATGACATAATCATACCAGGTTTAGGAGAGGAAAATGTTACCGTCGATGTCACTGTAGTCGTCGTTCTCGTCGACGAGGAAGCTGAAGAGGACATCGTAGTAGGTGGAGACGATGTCTGTGGTAAAATCCTCTCAGAAGACTGGGGAAACTTGAGGTTTGTCCCTTTTTTGGAAACAGAAGCACTTTCAGTGCCCTTGGTTGTGGGGACAGTCTTAGATGTTGAAGGCTTATCCAGTCCCTTAGAAGGTGGTTGTTTTTTAGTCAGTTTAGCCTTAGGAGATGACATTCCTTCAGGCGCAGGCCTCTTCCTAGAGGCTGAAGTGGAACCAGAGGCAATGCTGCCTACCTCAGAAGCAGGATTAGAAGAATCCTTTAGCCTTTTCAACCACAGAAGTAAACGACCCTCTCTATCCCTGAGAGTCTTTTGAGGCATGGTTCTGCAGATCTTACAGTCAGAGGCCTGGTGATCTGGGTAGAGACAATAGATACACTTTTTATGTGGATCTTTTTCAAAAAGCCGAACCTTACCACAGCAGTCACAGGCTCTAAAGAGAGATTTCTTAGAAGACATCCTTAAAAGTAGAAACAAATGGAGATAGAAGTAAGAAACTGAGCAGAGCTCAGGGAGACTCCCTTTCACACGACGTGCGGTAGAAAATCTGAGAGCCTGAGCCTCTGGGGAGAACATTCTGGTGGGTGCTGGCGCCTGATTGGCTGTAGTTTGGACTATACATAATGACTATGAGAGTCATAGATGTGGAAGTTTTTTGCCTACTGTAGCATTGGCTGCTTTACTTCCTGGTTCATTTCTATTAGTATTACTACATATTTATGGCATATTATTGCTTTTTTATGTACCGTGGGACTCCCACTCCGACGACGGGGAATGATTCAGGCATGTGAATCTATGAAAGACACCCCTAATACTGGAGAATAGGGTCCTCTTCACTGCCAAGGAGTAAACAATCAAAGTCAGATACCTACTAGTTCAGTTTCTCATATAGGGCAAAATATTTCTCGTGACATTCAGTGAAACAATCATATAGTGGTTCGTCACAGCATAGTAGAGTAAATGGCAAATTTGTAATCGGTCCACGAAGTATTCTTGAATTTTTGTTCCGAAAAGGGCCCTAGAGTAAAATAACAGTTTGACAACCAATAAAAAATATGTAGCGAAAGATACGTTGGGAAAAATGTCAAATCTGTCAACAAGGGGAAAAGAGAAATAGTACATTAAGATGCCAAGTCAATCTTAGCTTTATTCGATTTCTGTGTAAGAATCATAAAAGCAACAACAGTACATAAATATACACCAGTACATTTCATCATATTTACATATATTAGAAAATAAAATAAAAGCAAGTCGATAAATAATCGGCTAAACATTATAGGGCGAGATAATAAGTCAAATTGATCAGGCGTGGAGATGAATATAGAAACTTGATACAGGACCACACCTGCCCATCAGGTGGTTGCTCTATGATTTTTTACATTTCAACTAGACATATAATGATCTAGGATAGAAGTCACTTATGCTCCAGATAGATATGAGGCCATCTCCTATTTGAGGCTGCCAAGATTGGAGAAAAGGAACAACATATTTAGACCTGAATTTGACAAGAACCAAATTGCCCACCAAGTCCTTGCGCAGAGGTCCTAGCCAACCCACCCTTCTGACACTAAGTATGGTTCCATCGATGTTGGGTGGTAGAGGTCTATTTTTGGGTAACCAAAACGTAACCTTGTTTCTTAGGTCCATAGGATTTTCATGTTTCCCCCTTATAAGTTCAGGTACTCCCGAAAGGACACACACAATAGGGGCGGCCTCTGGGGGCAAATGTAAATGCTTGGTTTTGGGCAACATATTGTTGTGATTGACCACTGTTCCCTTGTTTGATGTCAATTGATTGTTTAGCCCTATTCTGGGGCGAGAGCTCCGTACAGTTGTGACAGGGGGATCCAAACTTTTCACATGTGAAGTTACTAGCTGGCTATGAATGGTCTTGCTTTGTAAGGAGGTATCTGGCATTTCTGTGGCTACTGAACGCTGTGATTGAGTGGATGTTGCCATAGTTTTTGCAGGTAATGAATTGGCCTTGATGGCTTTCTCAACGCCCGTGAGCCTGTCCCCTAAACTAACCATTTTATCCATCAACGGGGATATTATAGTCTTGATCATGTTCTCGATCGAGGCCATTAAAGAAGCATGGATAGGTGGGTTCGATATAACAATGTTGGAAGTGTTGGGAGATACGGGATAAGGATTTAGTTTCTGTTGCTTTGTGGAAAAGTAAATTTTGCCATGTTGTATGTGCCTACGTGTTCCCCATATTATGCTATATGTACATGATCGATATGCATGTATATCCCCCTCTGATCGATTAAAGACGCAATTACAGTTGTGTCCATTTCTAGTATGTCAGTTTCCAGTTCTCGTGAAAGCAACGAATATTAGGCCTATGTAAACCTACGTTGCCACATTTTACAGTGTGCACGTTAATTCATTGAATTGTCCCCGTTTCTAGGCCTCAAAAGGGCCCGGACACCAGATTCAGCTCCTGTCTCCTGAACCCACTCGGAGGAGCGATACAGCCCCCACCTGCATCCCTGACCCTTCGCTTACTTTCTGCCTCACAGTGCCCGGCTCGGCCTGGCTCTGCCTGCCAGTCTGCCAAGAGTATGTTATGATTCTAGTTATCAGTCCAGCCCTCCTTCTCTGCATTCCTAAGCTACTGCACCGCATCAATAGTTTCCGTCATGGTCTAGCCTTTATGTCTCCATGTAAGAGAAATACTGTATTAATATTCATAGAATATTCCTAGCACACGCAATACATGTAGAATTATGCATGCATCAGTCTTAGTGTCTAGTAGCCTTTGCCCTGATAACTTTTGGATTCTATCAATATGTACTCCAAACACCAGATACCAGATATGCCTTGGGTACATGTCGCTCTGACACTCCAGAGTTTAGTCTCCTCTTCTAGCGCAGAAGCCATAGCCCCCAGTTCTCCCTGGTAACACGTCATTGCCCATTTGTGCGCACCACTAGGTTAGAGGTCCCAGCTGCTCAGGTAGCCCCCTCCATGTTTCCGCCCCATTTATGACACTCCTGTTACGTTTACATCACATGTCTATGTATACGCCCTGTACACGCCTTCTTGTTACATCATTTTGCCCTTATCTTTCGCGACTGCTACAAGAAACGCCTACTGCTACGCCTACTGTATTGAATGTAATGCAATTGTTTTGATATATATACTGTGAACTGTTACTGAAAGTTGTCCAAGCCCCGATTTCCATTCCCCGGCAGCTGCCTTCATTCTATTCCCGTACAGGCTGTCCTGTTCCTGTCCTTTATGCCCGATTAAAGCCTGTAGACTCTAGATAGCTCAATAAATAAGAGTCAGGATTCGAGGTATCTGTTTCATTCACTGTATTAAAAAATAGAACCGGCAATTAATTATTTATTTACCACATAATGGCGCCCGAATAGGGACTTGCCCTTTCCCCACGCGCCGGCGAAGCCACGCAGGCCCCCTGATCCTCTGCAGCCGTGACGGAACCATACCGTGCACGTGCAGATATTTCTGCTTCAAGTATCCCTCAGGCCCACGGAGGAGACGGAGGTTGCGGTCCAGCATCCAGACGAGGCGGTGAGGAACGCGGCGAGTCCCGACCAGAGCCCAAGCCGAGAGTCCAAGGTCCGAGGTATCCGGAGGCCCACCTGTAACTGAAGTCCGAAGTTCGTAGTCCGTCGTCGTAGCAGTCCAGTCCAGTCCGAGGCCTTCCGTTCTTGCTGCCCGGTGAGTACCGTTGCTGGGGTAGTATCTAGACAGGGTCAATTAATTTGTCTCTGGTCCGTGGGTTTGGGTACACAGATCCAACACGAAGTGTCCACCTAGGTGGATGCGGGTCCTGACGTGTCTCTTTATGGGACCGGTAAGTTTCGTACTGTTTTAGCAGTGCATCTAGTCATTCTAGTAAGTTCCGTTCTCGAGAAATTCATGTGTTCTGTTCTCAGTATATCAGGTAATATTCTGTCCGAACTGTTATTTTAAATGTCGTTTAATGTGTTTTCAATGTCGTGGTATGAATGATTTGTTTTTCCAGTCATTATTGTGTTTATCGTGTATTGTATTGTGTCCAGATTCCAGCCTAGACAATGCCTCTATTCTCCAAGTTACGTCAGTTAAAAACCAGAAAAGGGTTATTAGAGGAAGCAGTTCCTGTCCCGCCTAGGGACAGTCCAGGTCATTTTATGTATCATAAGCATGGCTTAAGTGCCATATTATATCTAGCCTTATGGGTGGACTACACCAAGGAATTAGAAGAGAAATATAGATGGCCTGTATCAAGTACATGGGATGCCGAGTGCATCATGCGAGTAGAAGAAGCATTATGGAAAAAGAAATCCAGACAGTCACAGAAAGATGCCATCGAGTTATGGCGCAAAGAATCTCATAGAAGAACCGAAAAAGAAATCAGAAAAACAGAATTAAGTAGGGAATCCTCAGAAAAAGCCCAAGAAAGGGAATTAATCGAAGTAGGTGAACGAGTTAAAGCAGAACAGTCAGATAGACAGAGAAATGCCCTTATTAAGAGTATGTATCCTCTTCTTGCCGAGGGCTTGCCAAAAGCAACCCCGGAAGCACCATGTAATTTTCCGCCGCCATTAGTTCCGATTAAGCTACGTCACAAACCGACCGCAGCTGATATTTTTCTCTCGTCCTATTTGGACGACACAGTCCCAGCGTATGCAAATCCTGTTCCGCCAGCTCCCGTAAATAATGTAATTCCTGTTCCTCCTGCCACCGGGGCACCCGTTGCAGCACCTGTTACGGCACCCCCGGTCCAGCCTACAGTACATGTACCCGCTACATCAGTCACTCTCCCAGCACGTACAGTACCCGTTGACGATTCTAGCCTAGGAGCTACGGGGGGAAGTCCTCCTGGAACCCCGCCTCAACACAGACGTATGACAATACTTGAGCTACATGAACGAGCGTTACAGCGTTCGCCAAAAATTCAGACATTTACAGATATCAAGCGAGCACTTACCGAATGCCGTTATGATCCAGTTTCAGGCGATGGTACTATGGTCATATATTCATTACGTTTAAGACGGGTGACCGACTATTTGGACACCCTGCCCAATATGAAAGGATATCTAGACAGAATATATCGTTTCATCCGTACAGGAGTAGATCCAGAAAGTATTGGCGATGCCATGATTCAAAGAAAAGTCGAGATTCAACTCATGCTTTTAAAGTTTCTAGTTAATTGCTTAATAAGAGAACAAGATTATCCGGATAAAGATCCAGAAGAAATGAAAGTCCTGACCAGGTGGAGTGACCATATAGCCGAGGGAAGACACAAGACACAGAACTGTATAGAGAGTATGTACAAGAAAATCCGTAGGGAAATAATAAAGTTACACGAGAAACGAGAAGCAGCACGAGTAACCGAGAAAGAAGACAACTCTGATAATGAAGAGATAGACGACGAGAATCCCTCCAGAATAGCGTATGTAGGTAGAACTAGACTTCCCGACCGACATTCACGCCTAGAATACAAGAAAGTTTTCCCTCCTCCAGCACCAGAACAAGGTTCTCTTGAGCAAGTATTCCAAGCTACCGATCACATTCTGAAATCACGAATAGGTTATAGTGAGCTTAGTACCATGCATGAACAAGAATTAGCCTGATCAGCAGTCCGGTGGACTACTGATTCTACCACTTTTCCAGACGAAATAGTGGCACAAATGTTTCTGAAACTGCCCCCAGCCGAGCAGCGACTGGTGGGTATGTATATGATTCAGCACCTCATTACACTATATGAGGGACAGCATTCTGATCCAGGTCCGTTACATGATGTATTGAACGAGTTACTCCAGTATAGATGGAGAGGTTTAGGTACTGATTTAATTAGTATCATTCTAGAACAGCGCCACAAATATCGAACGTTCTTGAATCCGCATTTTGTTCATGTCTCACCTCCAGAAAGTAAATCATTTTACATAGATAGACAGCATCCGTTACGAGAAGTACACCCAGTTAGGACAGCGGGTGGTGAACTAGAACGAGTATTTGTCTACACCCCTATCACAAAGATGGAACTCTTAGAGATGAAGAAGTTAATTCCCTGTCACGATAAAGATCCAGCAGGGTTCCACCGTGAATTAAAAGACATGCTCCGTATGGGAGAATATACGTATCCTGATATCATTAAAATGTTAAAGGTCCTGTTGCCCGCAGGGGTATATGAAAAACTCAAGGAAAAAGAATGGGAGGTGGGAGAGAAAAAGATAGATTGGACAGCCCTAGAAGCTGAAGAAAATTCACGAGTACCAGGTACCGGTCTTGGGGGTAAAGTTAAAGAAGTGCCCGAGTTATTGATACAGGTTTTGCCAAGATTACTAGCCACGAAAAAGGAAGACTGGGATGCAATCTCAGCTTGTAAACAGAAACAGGATGAAGACACTAGTGATTTTTATTCTAGATTTGAAAAATGTTTTATTATTAACAGTGGTCTGAAAACAAGTAGTGAATCGTACCCTCATCTTTTTGTTACCAAACTAGTCGAGAATTCAAGTCCACAAGTTAAAAATCGAGTATTGAAAGTCGAAAGTACCTGGCAAGCTAATACTCCGTCACAGATGCTTCAAATGCTCCAGTATCACCAGAACAGAATCAGGGAAGAGCAAGAACACGAAAGAAGACGTATGAAAGACACGAAAATGAAAGTATTAGTTGCACAATCTGTTCCACAAGACAGTCAGAAGAGGGGTCCGAATCAAGCCAGTCATCCTACAGCTCCCGTTAAAGGGACCTGCAATTACTGTAAACAGCCAGGTCATTTTTATAAACGAGTGTGCAGTTCTGAAACACAACATAGCTACTGGTAAGACTAAAGAGAGACCACGTCCGCCTAGACAAGAACAAGTTTCACAGACTTCTCAGTCACCACAGAATGCACAACAGACAGTTACAGCACCGCAGCCTATAGCTGCCACACAGCACGTTACACAGCAGATGTACCAGTATGCTCAGACAGAGTATCCAGATTATCAGCCTTATCCATGAAACAGCCTAGAGAGGGAGGTAGGCTTGCCTCTCATCGAGATACCTGTAGATCAAGAGGGTCCCTATGTACACAGTCAAGTATTAGGGAAAGACAGAAAGTTTTTGATTGATACAGGGGCAAGTAGGACTACTATCAGTCATGACGAGGTTCCAGGGGCTCCGCTCTCAGGCTCTAAAAATGTTTCCCTTGGATTTTCAGGAAAGCCAATTGTTAATGAAATTTCGAAACCAATTACTCTAGAAGTTGGTCCCTTGTCCCGAACCACTGATTTGTTACTCACGAAATCATGTCCAGAAAATTTGTTAGGCATCAAGACATTAAAAGAATTAGGAGCAGTTATTTGCTGTTCCCCAGAAGGGGTCCGTTTGTTTTTGAGAGACTTTAAAGGTCATTATGTATTGCGTGATTTTGATCCAAGATTATTGAATGTACCACAGCATTTATGGGCGCAAGGTCCAACTGATGTAGGTTGTATGCATATCACACCCCATCGAGTGACTCTCAAGCAAGGTATAGTTTTGCCACGAATCAGACAGTACAGATTGCCACCTGAGGCTGTAGCAGCCTTATCCAGAATTATTGATGAACTTATTGCTCAAGGAGTGGTTGTAGAAACTGACTCCAATGTATGTAATTCTCCTATCATTCCAGTCTTGAAACGTACTGATCCAAATGCACCCCAGTATATCGATTAGTGATTGACCTTCGAGAGCTTAATAAATGTATCATACCTCAGTATCCAGTAGTCCCAGATATTTCATCCCTTTTGACAGTCATTGATTCTGAAGCTACATTTTTCACAGTTATCGATCTCAAGAATGCATTTTTCAGTGTCCCCATTCATCCAGACAGCCAGTACCTTTTCGGTTTCTGTTTAAATGGAAGAAGCTATAAATTCACACGAGCTCCTCAAGGTTTTACAGAAAGTCCTAGTATTTACAGTCAAGCACTTAAGAGACAACTAGACAATATCCGCATGCCAACTGACACTGCCCTGCTCCAGTATGTCGATGATCTACTGATCACAGCCCGTTCTGAACGTGACTGCGAGCGTGCGTCACTTACAGTTCTGTATTTTCTGGCCGAGCAGGGGCACAAGGTGTCCCCTTCTAAATTACAATTCTGTGTCCAGCAAGTGGTCTACTTGGGACACTTACTGTCCAAGTGGGGTAGGCAGTTGACACCTGACCGTATCCAGTTAATAGCGAGTCTTCCACAGCCCAAGACACAGAAGGAGGTACGAGCTTTTATCGGCCTTACTTCTTACTGCAGACAATGGATTCCTCAGTATGCATTTCTAGCCAAGCCACTGATACAGTTAACGACACAGGAGGCAGCCGTATCGACTGTCCTCCCTTGGACCCAGGAACATACACTTGTATTCAATGAATTAAAGAAAGCCTTATGTCAAGCACCTGTTCTAGCGACACCGAACTACAGTAAGCCTTTTACACTTTTTGTCACAGAACGTGATGGTACTGCATTATCTGTTCTCACACAAGATCAAGCAGGACAATACAAGCCCTGTGCTTATTTTTCTAGCACATTAGATCCAGTAGCCCAGGCTCTGCCTGCGTGCCTCAAGTCAGTTGCAGCCACAGCTCTAGCTATCAGACAAAGTGATTCTATAGTGTTAGGACACTCCCTGACAGTACAAATTCCACACTCCGTGGAAGTTCTTTTAAACCGAACACAGACTCAGCACTTGACAATTGCACGTTTAACAGGTTATGAACTGACACTGTTCCAGCCACACATAGAAATCAGACGCTGCAACATTCTAAATCCTGCTACACTGTTACCGTCAGTTACTTCAAATCCTGCCACACATGACTGTGTGGAAGTTGTTAACACTATGACAAAGCCAAGACAAGACTTGAAAGATATTGCATTACCTGATCCTGACCTGACACTTTATGTGGATGGTTCATGTATGAGAACGAGTACAGGAGAACTAGTAGCCGCCTATGCAGTGACTACTGAAACCGAAGTTATAGAAACACATCGTATTGACACCCTGTCTGCTCAAGCAGCAGAGCTGGTAGCTCTGACCCAAGCCTGCATACGTGCCAAGAACCTGAAAGTAAACATATACACAGATTCACGTTATGCATTCGGAGTCGTACACGACTTTGGAGTGCTCTGGCAAGAACGAGGTTTTATGACTTCTCATGGAACCATGATTCAGCATGGTCTCCTCATTCAAGCTCTGTTAGATGCAATACATTTACCGACAGCTATCGCTATCATGAAGTGCAAGGCACATACGAAAGTTACTGACATCATTTCCCAAGGTAACGATCTAGCAGATCGAACAGCCAAGCTTACAGCTCAGGCTCCAGACATTCCAGTTAACACGACACAGACACTTACTCCAGATCAGACTACTTGTATGACAGTTAAGGACCCTACACAAGATGTCATAGACATACAGTTACATGCTACTCCTGAAGAAATCAAGAAATGGTCCGAACAAGGAGGGGTCCAGACAGATCAAGGATGGTTGACGAAGGGAAAAGCCACATGGTTTCTCCCCGACTCTATGGTTCAAGTCATTATTAATACCGCACATAGTCCAGCACATCTAGGAGAAAAAGCTATGTTAGACAGTATTCAGAACCTTTGGTTCAACAAACATTTACGAGCTGCAGCCAAGCAGAAAGTCCGTACCTGTATGATATGTTGTCAGTTCAACCCAGGTAAAAGTGTCCCGGTGGAACAAGGTGGATTCCAACCTCCTGACCACCCTTTTGAAGTCCTCCAGATGGATTATATTCAGATGGAGCGATGTCGAGGTTTCAAGTATGTTCTCGTAGTTGTATGTGCTTTGTCCAGGTGGACAGAAGCATATCCAGTTCCAGATTACACAGCCGCGACCACTGCCAGGCAGTTGGTTCGTGAGTTCTTTCCCCGCTATGGACTCCCTAGGGTCGTGTATTCAGATAACGGCCAGCCATTCTCATCCGAGCTTATGAAACATGTTTCCCTTCTGTTAGGGTACCAGTGGAAGTTCCATTGTGTATGCCATCCTGAAGCAGCCGGTCTCGTAGAGAGACATAATCAGACTCTGAAAATACGCATTGCAAAAGTATGTAAAGAGAAAGGTGTAGACTGGCTAGTAGCTCTGCCAGTTGCTTTATTTTATATGAGGATGGTTGCACATTCCAGATCAGGTCTGTCCCCGTATGAGGTCGTATTCGGCCGCCCCCAAACATGTGGGGTACACCTAGACCCCGCAGTATTACAGATGTTTCCAGTAATATGCTGACAGATTACCTAGCTTCCTTGATGTCTGCCCTACACTCTTGTCGTTCACAGGTTGCCGCCGCATTTCCAGTCAACACCGAGGTGAAACCGCATGAAGTCGTCCCCGGTGACTTCGTATTCGTCCGAAATTTTGATCGCTCAAGTCCGCTGGAGCCCCGCTGGAAGGAGCCTCGGATGATCTTACTAACAACAAGGACCGCGGTGAAACTCGAGGGCAGGAAGGGGTGGGTCCACCTGAGCCACATAAAGAAATTCCATGGATTCCGAGAAAAGACTTTTGCTAAGGACTGCCTTATTCCTAAAGACTGCCTAAAAACAGACTCTGAACTCAAGCCTCCCCTGTTAGAGAAAACTCCGCAACAGGAGTATAAAGATAAACTCAGGTCTAGTAAAATAAGTCAGCCAGTTTAATTGTCTAAGTCCCTCTCGGGTGAAACGGTTAGACAGGTTCCTGACATGTATGAGATAGACCCCCACAGTGAGAGAGTTAGTCAAAACTCTAAAATATGTATTATTGTTCTAAGTTTCTTGTTATTTTTGAGTCTTATGGTTACCTGCACAAGTTATGCATTACATTTATGTTTTCCAGTTTCACATGTACATATGTTTTCTAATGCTACAGTAGAGCACACATTTAGTGATCTGCCTCCTCACAAGCTATCCTATCGTCTCGCTATGCGTAATAACACATTCATCCGAATGTTACATTATTCACACCAGACCAGCAATGCCACTAATTGTTGGGTGTGTGGTCGACTTCCCCCTTTCCAGACACCGAAGGGAGTTCTGCCACTCTTTCCTTATCCGTTCTCACATAATGGTTCGTGTGGAGCATGGTCCACGTTAACGTCATCCTCTAATGATATGTCCCTTCTGAATAGAACATGTTTTCCAGACAAGCAGGGTCTTTCCCATAGAACAGGGTTAGATCTAGAAAATGAAGTATATGATTTAGGTAATTATTCTTCGAATTTCATGGTCCTGAATGTTCAGTCAGATACTACTCCAGATTTGCCTGCTATTTCAGTACTACCAGTCAAAGGCGAATTATGTGTCAGAAAGAATGGTTCCGCACATGTAGGACATAGTGATTGTACTACTACTGTCGAGTATAGTGACAGTGGGAAATCTATTTTCAAAGCCTCACGTCATTCTTATTTTGTTTGTGGTCAGACCGCATATGTTCGTCTGCCCCTCGATTGGGATGGAACATGTTACATTGCCTTCCTACTGCCACCAGTTTTTCTAGCCCCATCCGATTATCACAGAAACACACATCTGGTGCACACCAGACATAGAAGGGAGATCGAGTCCCCAATTGTCGATCAAACTGAAACTACTCTAGAACAGTATCAAGACTTCAATAAAGGTTTCTTCTTCTTTATAGGACCTATCCAGAATAGTAAGTTAATACGTAGGTTAACCAGAACCCTTGAAGCTGTAGTAAATGAGACTACTTCTGCTCTAGGTAACTTAACCGAAGAGCAATCTGCTATGCGTTTTGTCGTGCTCCAAAATCGTCTCGTTCTTGACGCATACTGGCAGATAGAGGAGGAGCATGTGGAGTCATCGGATCTAGTTGCTGCATTTTCATTCCTAATAACGCGCCGTCTGTTTATTCAGTTATAACCAGACTTCATAAAATTGCCCATCAGTTACACCAGAATCCAGGCACCTGGACATGGTCCGGTTGGCTTTGGAGTATCATATCTGCCTGGGGATGGAAAGTATTGTCATTCCTAGGTATTGCAGTAATGATCATATTCAGTTGCTGCCTCTGTGTACAATGTGGCCCTGCGATTTGCGGCATGTGTGCTACCTCTTGTATTCCTAGTCCTAAATCCCGTTCCATGACAAATCGAGACGAGCAAATTATGCTATATGAAATGATAGATGGTATCATGATTTTGATGTTTCCTGATGGAAACGTAGGGCACAAGGAGGGAATGTGGAAAAGTAAATTTTGCCATGTTGTATGTGCCTACGTTTTCCCCATATTATGCTATATGTACATGATCGATATGCATGTATATCCCCCTCTGATCGATTAAAGACGCAATTACAGTTGTGTCCATTTCTAGTATGTCAGTTTCCAGTTCTCGTGAAAGCAACGAATATTAGGCCTATGTAAACCTACGTTGCCACATTTTACAGTGTGCACGTTAATTCATTGAATTGTCCCCGTTTCTAGGCCTCAAAAGGGCCCGGACACCAGATTCAGCTCCTGTCTCCTGAACCCACTCGGAGGAGCGATACAGCCCCCACCTGCATCCCTGACCCTTCGCTTACTTTCTGCCTCACAGTGCCCGGCTCGGCCTGGCTCTGCCTGCCAGTCTGCCAAGAGTATGTTATGATTCTAGTTATCAGTCCAGCCCTCCTTCTCTGCATTCCTAAGCTACTGCACCGCATCAATAGTTTCCGTCATGGTCTAGCCTTTATGTCTCCATGTAAGAGAAATACTGTATTAATATTCATAGAATATTCCTAGCACACGCAATACATGTAGAATTATGCATGCATCAGTCTTAGTGTCTAGTAGCCTTTGCCCTGATAACTTTTGGATTCTATCAATATGTACTCCAAACACCAGATACCAGATATGCCTTGGGTACATGTCGCTCTGACACTCCAGAGTTTAGTCTCCTCTTCTAGCGCAGAAGCCATAGCCCCCAGTTCTCCCTGGTAACACGTCATTGCCCATTTGCGCGCACCACTAGGTTAGAGGTCCCAGCTGCTCAGGTAGCCCCCTCCATGTTTCCGCCCCATTTATGACACTTCCGTTACGTTTACATCACATGTCTATGTATACGCCCTGTACACGCCTTCTTGTTACATCATTTTGCCCTCATCTTTCGCGACTGCTACAAGAAACGCCTACTGCTACGCCTACTGTATTGAATGTAATGCAATTGTTTTGATATATATACTGTGAACTGTTACTGAAAGTTGTCCAAGCCCCGATTTCCATTCCCCGGCAGCTGCCTTCATTCTATTCCCGTACAGGCTGTCCTGTTCCTGTCCTTTATGCCCGATTAAAGCCTGTAGACTCTAGATACCTCGAATCCTGACTCTTATTTATTGAGCTATCTGTTTCATTCACTGTATTAAAAAATAGAACCGGTAATTAATTATTTATTTACCACAGCTTGGCCTGTCTCCCCATTTGTTTGGCCCCATCTCTCTTCCTTTTAGCGATAGTGAGCTGAGGGGTCAATGCCGAATGCGAGTTTACTTTTGATCGTATTAAAGGAGGCGCATCGTGTATACTATGAGTTGGTTGAGGTTGATTGCAAGACCGGGGACTAATAGTTGCTATGGCACGGATAGGGGAATTAATTTTCACATTGTCTGGTTCCACAGGAGCATACGTGGATTTACACATGTTGTTTAGTTCCTCCAGTAAGGATATCTCTGGAGCAACATCAGCAGTCTGTAAAGGAGCAACATCAGCAGTTTGTAAAGGAGCGCACATAGTGGGCGAACTATCCAGGGCGGGGGATCGCTCTATTCGCTCTAGTTCTCCGATAATGGGGAGCGTTACTCTCTTTAGATAGTGGTCCATCGTTCCTCTGATCAAGCCACTGTGGGTAGAGAAATTCCTGGTACCCCCCTTGCAGGTCATGTCATCAGCCATCTTCCAATATAAACAGTTCAATAGTACCACTATGATGGCGAGTGGGAAAGACCTATTAGCAAGAGGGGGGATACATAAAGGGTAACAGTACCTTTAATACTTTTTCCACTTCTCCTAGTTCCGAACCAAGGGGAATGGCCCCGTCCCGGCCTCCTCTGGCCTCAGATGGCCCCGCCCTTCGCCCAGCGCCGCCCGTGCGCGTCCCGTGAGCCGGAGATGAGGCGTTGAATATATCCTCCCCGATGTCCAGGGGGTGGGGCTGCCGGTCCTCTCCTCGCAGCCTCCTGGGACAGGTAGTCCCGCTGCGTCCCCGCTCTCCCCAAACAAGCACAGCTCACAGGGCCGATGCGTCCCCCCAGCAAACAGTCAAAAAAAAAAAAAGAAACATGCGCAAGAAAAATACTGCTAGTCCGTCTCTCTACTACTTTTAACTACAAGCAGCAACTCCCGCTGGTCAGTTCAGTTCTGTGAAAAATCAAAATTTAAGGCAACAGGGAGTTACAACGTGTTTAAGCTTTAAGCTATGAGCTGTAAGTGCTCCTCCAAACCTTACTGCATGTTGTAACGAAAAACTCCAGGCGGCTCCAACGACCTCCAGATAGTACGGCGCAGAACATCCGGTAACTTTTCCCCAGTCTTTTCTGCAGGCTCTGTTGCAGTGTATTCTCCCCAAGATTGTGTCTGTAGGCTTAAGTCAGGTAGTCCATGACGACCGTTAAGAAGCCAAAATTTCGGCGTTCAGCGTTCAGCGATTGCACTTGCTGCGCCTCGCCCTACAGGTCTTCCACAGTCTCAGTAATTGCTCTCCCTGCGTTCGATCACCGCGGCTCCCAGCGGCCCCCAACGTGACTCCCAGCGCTGCTCCTACTTTACCGATGAACCGTCAGCTGCCAAAGTACCAAAGCGGGGCAAAAACGGCACCCTCTTCCACTCTCCTACTGTGTTCCTCTGGTTTCCCTCCTACATTAAGATGCAGTTAATGTCCGCTCAGGAAAAGCCATTTGGCCTGTTTCTTGAAATAGGCAGTGGAGGGATTGGTTCTCATCTCCGTAGGAAGAGCGTTCCAAATTGTAGGTGCAATGCCGGAGAAAGCACGTTTGTACGTACTTTTCTTATTGAATTTAGGAGGTTTCAAGAGTAGTGTGGACGTACTTCTTAAGTTCCGACCGGATCCAGAACAAGCTTGTTCGCCAGATAGGCCGGAGTGTTGAAATGCAGGGCTTTATGTGTGAGGCAAGCTATTTTGAAAACGGATCCTGGCTTCAATAGACAACCAGTTGGGCTGCAAAAGGTCAGGTGTGATGCGATCGTGTTTTTTGGAACCTGTGATGAGCCTGGCCGATGCATTGAGCGTGGCTCTGACAGGGGCCAAGCTTGCTTTAGGAAGTCCTGCAAGGGTCACCAGGCCATATTCCAGTCGAGATATCACCAGGGACTGTACTGCAGGCTGTAAGTCTTCTGGCGGAAGGAAAGGCTTTAGTTTCTTAATTGTGTTAAGATGGAAGTTGGCACCCCTAATGGTGGTGCTGATCCGAGTTTGCATATTAAGGTATTTGTCCAAGGTAATGGCAAATTATTTCGCGGAATCAACCACGTGAGGGGTACAGTTATGGGCTGTAAGTTGTTTTAGCCATTTGCGGATCGCTGCAGAGTGGTTGTGTGGGGCAATCAGCAGGAATTTGAGGTTATTCAACAAAAGATGGTTCTGGGCTAACCATTGTTGAGTTTGCGAGAGAGCCTCATTTAAGGTTTTAATGTCCTCCAGAGAGGAGATCTTCAAGTAGAGTTGTGTGTCGTCCGCGTACATGTGATAATGAATTTGAGAATTGTTCAGAATGACCGTGAGAGGCTCCATATAGAGGTTAAAGAGCGTGGGCGAGAGTGCAGACCCTTGCGGAACTCCAATGGTGCCCTAAGTGCACCTATTGCATGGAAAATTCAAGGTCATAAGTGGGATGCAGTTTATATTTACAGCATCCATATCTGCAACAACAAAGAAAGAAAAGTTTTTCTGCCAGGATCACCACTGTGCTCTAAATAGGCTGCAATTTAAATGCACTGCAGTGACACCTGAAAAGTAAAATTGACATGTAAGAAAAGCCTAGTTTCAATATTTATAATTCACTTCTAAAGTGTGCCTTGTAAGCACACTAGGCAGGATGCCAATATATAAAAATAAGACAATACAACATGTGGCTACTGTGAAATAAAAGTCAAAAGCTGTTTTACCCTGTTGGCCTGACTTGATTTTTCCCTATGCATAGGTGGGATTAAATTGTTTATTACCCCTCTTCACTTAGGGCTAGAAATAAATCTTCAAAGTTATTTCCTACTTAGTTTTTAAAATCTGACTTCATGAGGAAATGTGATTTTTGATAACTAAAGCAGAAAAGTAATTTCGAAAAAAAAGTACTCCAAGCTGCCCAAGCAGAACTGGCTTAAAACCACTTCTGCCAAGCATCCCGCCGCCAAAGCGGAAATACACATCCTTGACTGAGACAGTTAGCAACCCTGGCTCTGAGGACTAGAGCTTGCCTCAATCCAGGAAAGGTCAATGGGTGTTACGTGCTGAACACTTAGCAGGAATTAGCTCTCAAGGAGTTGAAAGGAGCATTTGACAACTTCCAGGGCGGGCTTCTCCTTTTCATTCCCAGGACCTTTTCAGAAAGCCCATCTCTAGTCATCGGAAGGAAAACGAGTTCTGCTGCATATCACACTCCAAAGCTGGAGTAAACATATTTGCTTGGGAGTTAACAACTCTGGCTCAAAGGACAATGGCTTGCCTCTGAGCCAAGAAAAGACCAATGAGTATTAACTGCTGACCACACCGGGATTAGCTATCTAGGAGTGGACAGAACAGCTGCCAGTACAAAGGACAGCTTTAGCACTACTTCTATTGACATAAAGATACCAATGACATTTTTCGATTCATCCATAGTACCCTCCTACATAGTGAGACTCAAGCCAGAGAAGGAGGCAAAACCAGTTTTGACCTGTTAGGAGGGGGAGTGGAAGAAGCAGAAGACAGGCCTGCCTGGTTGCCCAGGCATGTTGAAACATAGGACCCTAGATGATTTTACAGTAAGGCAAAATAGGAAATTCTTCAAAAGGAGATGGGGGGACTGCAAGAGTTGGAACTGGGTGGTAGATTGTCTCCAGTCACTGGCTAGTGCACAGAATAAAACTGGAACCACAACCACTTCTTCATAACATTCCTGGACGTGGGAAGGCACCAATGGACAGAAGACCTAGCTTATGATTCCTACTGAAAGAAGAGGACTCACACAAGGACTCCTGAATTCTGCTGGCAACCCAGGACTGTTTTTGCTCTCCAAGGGTCAATGAGCTTGGCTTCCTGTTTACCTGGGCCTAGAGGAATAAAGAGGACTAGACCCTGCAAGAGACTTAGCTGAAGAGAAGACTAGTGCCGACATGGCTGCCCAGTGGAGCTAGGGGGCTGAAGAACTGATTACAAGAAGCTTTTCCAGCAGTTGGATACTAAGGACCAGATTTATAATCTGGCAGGCGGTCCGTTTCTCGACCAGACAGAGGTACTGTCCACCAGATTTAGAAATTACCACCAAACCAGGCAGTTATATATTAAAGTATTGCTAGTAGCAGTTGTAATAGCTGGTGCTGTCACTGCTTTTGGCAGTTTGGAGCAAGGCTCCGTCAACATGCCATGCACCAAATAGTTTTCTTTTTCAAAAATGAAATCCTGAAACTGGATTTGCTTTTAGAAAATAAAAAATAAGGGGTGTGTGGCTAAGCACCGAGGAAGATGGCCGTAAATTAGAGCAGCTCTGCTGAAACATCGCCGAATTCCCCAATAATTCGACCAAGTGATCCGGAATCTGGAGAGCCAGACTCTATAATCGAAACCCTCTTGCTGTGATTCGGCCATGACAGAATTACACTCTCTGACTCAAGGGCCGGAACCGGAGCGGCCGAAGACAGCGGCCTATAGAGAGTGATAAGCCAGTAACTTGTGTGATTTGACTTGCTGGAGACCGAGTAGCGGCCTGAAAGGGTAGGCAAGAGAAGCGAACCGCAGAGTGAGAGGAGAGCGACTCACCTGCCATGCAATGTTTCCCCTTTTTTTTGCCTCGACTGCAAAGCTAACTCTGGGGGCCCGAGAGAGTAGAACGGCCCCCAGTACAGAGTGCAGGCAGGCCAGGTGACGGTCTTACAAATCAGAGGAAAACACGCCCAGAGGCTCTAATTAGCATACAAATATGGAGGTGCGCCGGCAGTTAACAAGGAAAGCCCCAGCACAGGTATTGAAGTCCTGAAGGGAACACACAGAACAAATTTGGGGACCCACTAGAACTCCTATATACAGCAGGCATTGCGCTCAGGAGAGCAGAGTAAAACTGCCTAGGCGAGCATCCAGCCAGCATAAACCAGAGGGAGCCTGGTAAAATAACGGCCCCACCAGTCACAAGACGCCGAAGGCAGACCGTGGTAAATGATAGGTGTAACAGTTGGGAAGACTACATCCTCAATCAATCAATCAATCAAAGACATTTATAGAGCGCGCTACTCACCCATAGGGTCTCAAGGCGCTGGGGGGGGGGGGGGGGGGGGGCCGTTACTGCTCGAACAGCCAGGTCTTGAGCTTCTTCCTGAAGGTGAGGTGGTCTTGGGTCAGGCGTAGGTCGGTCGGGAGGGAGTTCCAGGTCTTGGCGGCCAGGTAGGAGAAGGACCTTCCTCCTGTTGTCGCTCTTCGGATGCGGGGGACGGCGGCGAGGGTGTGGCTGGTTGATCGGAGGTGGCGCTTGGGAGCGTAGAAGTTGATTCGGTTGTTGAGGTAGCTCGGGCCTTGATCGTGTAGGGCTTTGTGTGCGTGGGTGAGGAGACGGAAGGTTATTCTTTTGTTGACGGGGAGCCAGTGCAGGTCTCTCAGATGTCCGGAGATGTGGATGTTCCGTGGGATGTCGAGGATGAGTCTGGCTGAGGCGTTCTGGATCCGCTGGAGTCTCTTCTGGAGCTTGGCGGTGGTTCCGGCGTAGAGGGCGTTGCCGTAGTCCAGTCGGCTGGTGACGAGGGCCTGGGTGACAGTCTTCCTGGTCTCGGTGGGGATCCACCAGAAGATCTTCCGTAGCATGCGCAGGATGTTGAAGCATGACGAGGAGACGGCGTTGACTTGTCTGGTCATGGAGAGGGAGGAGTCCAGGATGAAGCCCAGGTTGCGTGCGTGGTCCGTCGGTTTGGGTGCGGTGCCCAGGGCGGGGGGCCACCAGGAGTCGTCCCAGGCGGAGGGCGAGGAGCCCAGGATGAGGACCTCCGTCTTGTCTGAGTTCAGTTTCAGGCAGCTGGTCGTCATCCACTCGGCTACATCTTTCATCCCTTCGTGCAGGTTGGCTCTGGCGGCGGCGGGGTCGTTGGTCAGGGAGAGGATCAGCTGGGTGTCGTCGGCGTAGGAGATGATGTTGAGGTTGTGTTGGCGTGCGATGGCCGCGAGGGGGCTCATGTAGACGTTGAAGAGGGTGGGACTCAGCGAGGATCCTTGAGGGACGCCGCAGATGACTTCGGTGGCCTCTGACTTGTACGGTGGTAGGCGGACTCTCTGTGTCCTTCCGTCGAGGAAGGAGGTGATCCATTCCAGTGCCTTCTCCTGGATTCCGACGTTGCTGAGGCGCTGCACTAGGGTGCGGTGGCAGACAGTGTCGAATGCCGCGGAGAGGTCTAGGAGGATGAGGGCCACTGTTTCTCCGTTGTCCATCAGGGCACGGATGTCATCGGTGGCAGCGATGAGGGCGGTCTCAGTGCTGTGGTTGGCTCGGAAGCCAGACTGTGAGGGGTCGAGGGCTCCATTCGTCTCGAGGAAGGCGGCCAGCTGTTTGTTGACGGTCTTCTCGATGACTTTGGCCGGGAACGGGAGGAGCGAGATGGGACGGTAATTCTTGAGTTCGGTGGGGTCCGCTGTAGGTTTCTTGAGTAGAGCGCCGAGTTCGGCGTGCTTCCAGCTCTCAGGGAAGGTGGCGGTGTCGAAGGAGGTGTTGATAACGTCCCGCAGGTGGGGTGCGATGACAGCGTCGGCCTTGTTGAAGACGTGGTGAGGGCAGGGGTCGGTCGGAGATCCGGAGTGGACGGAGTTCATTGTGCGGACGGTGTCTTCGGTGCTGATCGGAGTCCAGGCGCGGAGGGTGGTGGTGGGTTGTGTTGCTGCGGTCTTGGCGTGCGTCGGTTGGATGCTGAAGCTGTTGTGTATGTCCGCGATCTTGTTGTGGAAGTAGGAGGCGAGGGAGTTGCAGAGGTCTTGTGATGGGGTGATGTCGTTGTTTCCGGCGTTGGGGTTGGAGAGCTCTTTCACGATGTTGAAGAGTTCCTTGCAGTTGTGTGCGTTGTTGTCCAGCCGGTCCTTGTATGCATTTTTCTTGGTGGCGCGTATCAGTTGGTGGTGTTTCCGGGTGGCGAGCTTGAGGGTGGTCATGTTGTCCCTTGTTGGTTCCCATCTCCATACATTCTCGAGGGCTCGGCAGTTCTTCTTGGAGCTCTTGAGTTCGTCTGTGAACCATGGGGCTTTTCTGCTGCTGGGCCTGCTGGGCGGGGTCCTCAGAGGGGCGAGTTCGTCCGCGCATTTGCTGATCCACTTCGTGAGGTTGTCGGCGGCCTGGCTGGGGTTCGCTGAGCCGGCAGGAGGGTGTTGGCTCAGGGAAGCGGTGAGCTGGTCGGCTGTGATCTTGTTCCAGCTTCTTCGGGCAACCTGTTGCTGGTGGTGGTGGATCGTCGTTCTTTTGAAGGTGAAGTGGACACAGCTGTGGTCCGTCCAGTGGAGTCCTGTGGCGTGGCTGAAGGCGATGTCTTTGCTGGATGAGAAGACGGCGTCGAGTGTGTGTCCGGCGAGGTGGGTGGGGGTGGACACCAGCTACTTGAGTCCGAGGTTTGCGAGGTTGTCGAGCAGGGTGATGGTGTTTCGGTCGCTGTTGTTCTCCAGGTGGAAGTTGAGGTCCCCCAGGAGGATGTAGTCGGCGGAGGGGAGGGCATGCGGGCTGATGAAGTCGGCGATGTCCTCGCTGAATCGTGTGCGTGGTCCCGGGGGTCGGTAGATCAGGGTGCCTCTGAGGGTGGTCTTCGGGTCGGTGTGGATCTGGAAGTGCAGGTGTTCGGCGGTGGTTAGGGTGTCGTCGGTGTTGGTCGTGATGCGGATGGTGTCCCTGTGGATGATGGCGATGCCTCCTCCCATCTGGTTGGCGGTGCAGTCCCTCCGGGTGATCTTGTAGCCTTCTGGGATGGCGATGTCGGGTGCTGAGGAGGCGTTCATCCAGGTCTCCGTGAGGAAGGCGATGTCAGGGGCTGTGGTGTCGAGGAGGTTCCAGAGTTCGACGGCGTGTCTGTGGACGGAGCGGGGTTGAGCAGGATGCACTTGAGGTGGTTGCTGCTGGTGTTCGGCTTGGCGGGTGCAGGTGTAGGGTAGGTCCGGATGCAGGTGAACTTGCAGGCAGCTGAAGGGTCCGTGGGTGTGCTTCGGGGTGGCTCGGTGACATCCCGGGATGCCGCCGGTGTTGAGTGCGATGAGGTCGGCGGCGTTGTAGGTCCGTCGGGTCGTCTTGCATCGGCGGGGGCCAGGGGTCCTGGCACTGGGCGCGGTCCAGGCGCGGACGGGCGCAGACGGGCTTACCTTAGGCGCGCCTTCGGCGCACAATCGGCGCGCCCGCTGCGCGTCAACGCTGCGCGTTCGCACGGTCGCCATATATGGCGAAGTGCGCGGGGGGACGGAGCAGCAGGGAGGCGGGAGCGGGGAGGGTACAGAAGGCAAAAGGGGCGGGGTTAGCGGCGGTGGCGGGAAGCGGGGAGGGAGGACGAAGGGCGGCTAAACCCCAGGCAATACAAAAAGGAAAATGCAATAACTGGAAAACAGGCACAATGGAAAGACAAAATACTAATCAAAACACCAAAGACAACAGGGGCCGGTCAGGCGAGCACGGACCACGCCGCTCGAAGGCAGGGGGCGTGGTCACGCAGCGGTAGCGAGGCAGTCAGGCTGGGTAGGCACACTCAGCAGCTGGTGGCCGTGCGGCGCGGGGGTGTCCTAGAACTAGGTCACACTCACCTGCGTCGCACGGTCGCCATATATGGCCAAGTGCGCGGGGGGGCGGAGCAGCTGGGAGGCGGGAGCGGGGAGGGTACAGAAGGCAAAAGGGGCGGGGTTAGCGGCGGTGGCGGGAAGCGGGGAGGGAGGACGAAGGGCGGCTAAACCCCAGGCAATACAAAAAGGAAAATACAATAACTGGAAAACAGGCACAATGGAAAGACAAAATACTAATCAAAACACCAAAGACAACAGGGGCCGGTCAGGCGAGCACGGACCACGCCGCTCGAAGGCAGGGGGCGTGGTCACGCAGCGGTAGCGAGGCAGTCAGGCAGGGTAGGCACACTCAGCAGCTGGTGGCCGTGCGGCGCGGGGGTGTCCTAGAACTAGGTCACACTCACCTGCATCGCACGGTCGCCATATATGGCCAAGTGCGCGGGGGGGCGGAGCAGCTGGGAGGCGGGGAGGGTACAGAAGGCAAAAGGGGCGGGGTTAGCGGCGGTGGCGGGAAGCGGGGAGGGAGGACGAAGGGCGGCTAAACCCCAGGCAATACAAAAAGGAAAATACAATAACTGGAAAACAGGCACAATGGAAAGACAAAATACTAATCAAAACGCCAAAGACAACAGGGGCCGGTCAGGCGAGCACGGACCACGCCGCTCGAAGGCAGGGGGCGTGGTCACGCAGCGGTAGCGAGGCAGTCAGGCAGGGTAGGCACACTCAGCAGCTGGTGGCCGTGCGGCGCGGGGGTGTCCTAGAACTAGGTCACACTCACCTGCGTCGCACGGTCGCCATATATGGCCAAGTGCGCGGGGGGGCGGAGCAGCTGGGAGGCGGGAGCGGGGAGGGTACAGAAGGCAAAAGGGGCGGGGTTAGCGGCGGTGGCGGGAAGCGGGGAGGGAGGACGAAGGGCGGCTAAACCCCAGGCAATACAAAAAGGAAAATACAATAACTGGAAAACAGGCACAATGGAAAGACAAAATACTAATCAAAACACCAAAGACAACAGGGGCCGGTCAGGCAAGCACGGACCACGCCGCTCGAAGGCAGGGGGCGTGGTCACGCAGCGGTAGCGAGGCAGTCAGGCAGGGTAGGCACACTCAGCAGCTGGTGGCCGTGCGGCGCGGGGGTGTCCTAGACACCACCAGGCCCAATGCCTCGCAGATCGGAGGAAATCGCACGGAGGTCCTAATCGACGTGCATATAAGACTGCACGCATGCAGTCAAAGCGAACTCTGGGGACTTTGAGAGAGTGGAGCAGCCATCGGAGCAGAACGCAGACAGACGCAGCCCTGTGGCTGGGAGAAAAGCACGCCTGGAAACTCAGATTGGCACGCAAGTAAGGCGGCACGCCCTTAGTCAAGAAGCAGGGAAGCATCAGTGACAGAGGTCTTGGTCCACCAGCATCCGCACCTATATAGCAGATACCACCCTAGCCGGAGCGAGCCCGGTAAAATAACGCCCCATCAGTGGCAAGACACCGGGGGTTGGCTGTGGGCAAATCAACGGGTGCAGCGCTTGAGAAGCCCCCGTCCCTGAACCATTAATTCTACAGCCAGTGACATCAACTCTGCGGCGACTAGCCCGAGGGGAACTCCAACACAGACCTCGACATCTACATTGGGGAGAAACCTGGCAGGCAGCGTGGGGAGAACTCTCCATACAGTCAGGTGGCTGGGAGTACCCCCGAAATACCAAATCTTGGTGTGACACACGAAATCCTCCCATTCGCTAGGGAAGACAGGGGGTGGGGGGGGGGGGTGAGAGCAGAGAGGAGCGCATCAAACAAACCTTGATAAATTCACGACATATAAACACGAGATACCGGCCTCTCCAAATTCTACTCCGTGGAATGGGCACACCAGGTCCCCGGGGGTAGGCCCAAACCCGGAGCCCCACCTAGACCTATCCTGGCCTGCAGGTTTAATTTTCTTGAAAGGGACGATATCCTGCAGACAGCAGACCGCCGATACATAACGAAAAGAACACTATGACCTTCTTCCCCGACTTTACCGTCAAAGTTCAAGGACAGAGAAGCGCTTTCAGAGAAGTCCAACAAGAACTGCGCAACCGGGGAATGAAGTACTCCATGCTCTTCCCAGCAAAACTTAGAATTGAGGCCGAAGGCAAGGCGTGGTTCTTTGAGAAGCCAAAATGGCATGGTAATGGTTAGAAGAGTGGAGGATAGTGGAAGGCAGAAAACCCAAGGACCGGCGTGATAGAAGAAGACTAAGACGGGCAACATCAGGAGATCAGATGATACAGGAAACCGGGCAAGAAAATATCGAAGTAGAGGAACAATACGTTTGATTTCACTCAAAAACAACACCGCCAACACTGAAGAGCACTCTAGTATCAGGTGAGCCCCACGGCGCAACAGAAAGAAATTAGGGAATCACAGAGAGAGAGACACGAAAAACTATCTTGTAAGGGGTTGATATAACATGGTTCACCAACGATATAGGGGATGGGTGGTGGAAGCAGGGGTGTAAACCCGGTCCCCCACGACTCAGACTGGGAAAGGACGACAGGAACTCTGCATAGTTGGGGACTCGGGCAGTTTTAGACCCGGAATGCAGTGAGGCAGGGAGGTGGGTATTTCATATCGTACGTTTTATTGTTTCCACTATCACGGCAGGAAGGGAAGGGAAGAACAGCTACTCCTTGCTAGTTAGAAGGAATGCTCAGATTTCAACACAGAGAGCAGAATGTGTTGATTACACCATTCCTAGTGTAGTACGAGATATTAAACAAGACACCACAGGCCAAGCCGACCATACAACCACGCCCTGGTGCAGAGGGGAGGGGGCAGTGGGAAAGCTACAATAGACATGATGCATATTGACACAGGCCAGGATGGAAACTCCTCTCCTGGAATGTAAATGGTTTGGGAGATAGGCTTAACAGAGGAATGGTATCCAGTATGTCAAGCATCACTCCCCTGATGTTGTTCTACTTCAGGAGACACACCTGATCGGCAACTCCTGTAAGGCCCTTGGCCATTAGGGATACAAATTAATCTTGCATGCAGGCTTCACCACCGGATCTGGAGGAGTGGGGATAATTCAGAGGAAAACCTTTGCCTTAGCCGTGTACCGTTCTTGGGTAGACGCTCTGGGCAGATATGCTGTAGTGCCCGAAACATGGAATGTAAAGATGATAACCATAATGACAATTTATGTTCCCCCAGCAAGCCTTTCAACACATAGGAGACGTACTTTTAGACCTTTCTGTAGGGGAGCTATTGATTGGGGAAAATGTCAACACCACATTATCATACCAAACAGACAGACATCCAACACAGATCTCACTGCACACTAACCTGCGATTCTCCGATTCCTGACCACCATGGGGTTGGTCGATGTGTGGCAAACTCACAACTCAATTGCACACAGCACTTCATATTCCACTCAGGAGCTCATAAAAGTCTCTCCTGAACAGATTATTTGATTACCTTGGCAGTTCTAGTGGGCTGTTTCAGAGACGTGCATCATCTAACAAGGGGACTATCAGACCACTCTCTGCTTTGGGCGGTCTATTCAGAGGGTGCACCGCAGGTAACAAAAAATTTATTTCTCAGAAAAAGTGGGATTGGTACAATCCACAAGGACTCTATGGGAAGCGTACAAGCCTGTGGTAAGGGGACAAGCTATTTCCTTGGCAGCTGGGCACAGAAAGGAAAAAAGCCGCAATTGAAACTCTTGAACACAAGCTCTAACAGCTAGAGGCAGTCCTGACAGGCAACCACTCAAAGAGACCAAACACATCCTCAATCTCCAAAAAAGAGAGTATAGAGAGCTGAAAACGGACGTAGCAAAGGCCCACTATACAGCAACTTGGCACAAGCTATATGAAGTGGGAGGCAAGGTAGGGAAGCTGCTCGCATGGCTCGACAGACTAAAGCAGGCCAATAGACCAGTTGCAGCCATAACCTCAGATGAGGGCGAGACACTCAGAGACCCACAACAGATAGCGGACACTTTTGCCACCTACTACCCTGATGTCTACTCACCCTCCGGGACATCGACAAGTGAGGATCCCAAGGACGTGTTGACAGATATTCCCCTGCCTATCCTCAGCTCAGAGGCTTTAGCACTAACAGAGAAAGAAATAAGAGAGGAAGAGATAGCACAAGCTGTCCGAAACATACAATAGGGGAAAGCAACGGGGCCCAACAGCCTCCCGATTTAGTTATACAAGCTAGAAGCCAGCATGTTGGTCCCTCACCTTAAAAATATGTATCTAGTCCAGCAGGGGAGAAGCTTCCAGAGGAGCAACGGCTTGCTTCCATAGTAGTGATCCATAAGGAGGGAAAACCGAAGGACAACTGAGCATCCTACGGCCCTATTCCATTGATCAATGCCGAAGTCAAAGTCCTAGCCAAATTACTAGCCAGGCGCTTGGTCCAGATCATATCACAGCCAGTGCACTGTGAGCAATCAGGCTTCATGCCAAGACAAAATACATTGCTTAACTTAGAGACTCCACAGAGTGTTGGTTAGAGTGAACACACTCAGAGAAGATGTAGTGGCCATGTCGAGTGATGCCCGTATGGCCTTCATCACTGTGGAAAGGACATAAATGTTCAGTGTTGGAAAAAATGGGATTCGGTCCAAAATTGACGGCGTGGCTCAGACTCCGCTATACTGACCCCATAGCACAAGTAGTGGTCAACAACGGAACATCTCACAAATTTCCCTTAGGGAGAGGTACAAGACAGGGCTGTCCCCTGTTGCTGTTCATTTTTGCTTTAATGCAAGAATCACTAGCTACTTGGATCCGAAGGCCTACAATGGACCAACAGTTGGGTGGATAGAATATTCATCTACATGGATGACATACTTCTGTATTCAGCATCCCTCAAAACCTCAATAGAGGATTGAACAAATTTACATTTTTGGCAGATATTCGGGCTACAACATCAACAGGCCACCATCTACACACTTCACTGAGGGTTCCCAACACTTCCCAAGGAATGTCTGGCAGAGGTGATGACAGAGGGGTTTTGCTATATTGGAGTTTTCATAACCATAGATCCTGATCTCTTATCAATGTAATCTTTTGCCCTTGTTGCAGAACTTACAAGGAGATGTGCATCCCTGGAGGACACTGCCACTCCCCCTATTAGGGAGAGCTGTCCTCTTTAAAATGACGGCAGTCCCCTGATTCCTATATATACTGTAAACCACAACATTTCCAGTTCCTTTTAAGTATTTCCAGACAATAGAAAGTGTACAAAGGATATTATTATGGGACGGAAAGCCTCTGAGAATGGCACTTCAGAAACTAGTTCGGGGTGGTACGATGGGGTATTGCATTGCCTCACATACGGAAATACCATTGGGTGGCACAACTAGTAGCCATCAACCAATGATTGTATCAATCGCAAGAAGAGCCTGGTTACCGAATGGCTAGGCGTGTATTAGACAAGAGGGGATTATACCAAATCGCTCTACACCGCTCCCTGACGGGCCCAACAAAGACTACAGTCCAACTTTGGCACATGGTCCAGAAACAAATGGGATAGGACAACAAAATAACACAGTACACCCTACTAGGGGATGCAGAAAGGCTAGGTACCATGGGAAGACTTCATGGCTTTGACAAGTGGGACCTAATAGGCATATCCTGCGTGGGCGACCTATGGGCAAGGGGAGGCATGATATCTATTGCAACACTCTAGAACGAATATGAACTGTCAGACGCAGAGATATTTTGTTATCTGCAAATTAAACACGCATTACAAGCAGCAATCCCCAAAGGTACGGAGCTTCCAGAGTCTTCCCCACTAGAGGATAGATTTCTGAAAGACCACATGGACCGTAAGGCAATATCCCTGACATACCAGAAATTATTCAATAATTCCCCTGACCCCCTTACTAGGCTCCAGGAATAGTAGCAGGCAGACATAGGCGACCTGGATAACGAGGCTGGCAAGAAGCTTTTGCGTCCCCGACAGAGAAGTGGCCATATGGAGCAAATTACAGTTACTACAATTGAAAATACCCCACAGAATATACTACTCTTGTTGTAATTTGGTTAAAATGGGCAGGGGACGACCCTACTCGCAGGAGGGTGTGTGGACAAGAGGGAACATACTAGCACACACTATGGGATTGCCCTCTCATACAACAGTAATGGTGAGCCATTGTCCAAAACATGAACAGAGTCACAGGAGTGGAGATGGCCCCTACTCTGAAATTGTACCTTCTCAATGTACGGGAAACCACTGATCCCAGTGTCAAAGAAAGAACCTGAATGACACTGGGACTGGTAATTGCTAAGAGCAATTTAGCCAAGAAATGGTGGGCTCCAGAGAGACCAAGGTTACGAGATTTGACGGAAGACCTTGATTGGTGTATGAGAACAGAAAAAAAGTGTATGAAAGCAGGGGCTGCCCCAGGAAGTGGGAACAGGTCTTGAGTAAGTGGAAAACTTACCGTGGGGAACTATGCGGGAACCCGGTAAGGGAATTGCAGCAAGGGACTGACAGATGGGATGTCCCACCTCCCCCTGAGATCAGGTCTGAATGTTGTAGAGGAGAAAAGGGAAACAGCAAAGTGGTGTTACAGTTTATGACTGTAAATTATGTACTCTATATCGGCAACGGAACTGTGGATATTGTAATGTACAAAATAAAATGCTCCCCTCGCTATGGGAGTCCGCTCACATGCGAGGGGAGCATTTAAAGGTTTTCACTGCCTCTCACCGCCAGGGTTTTCTTGGCAGTGGCAGGCAGTGAAATCTGCCCTCCAATTCCAACCATCTAAATTAGGTAGGCTGAATTAGAGGTGTACCACTGACGGGCATTCGGAGGGGTTTAGTCACAGGAGTTACATTAAACCAAAGGTCCATCTGCATCTAAATTTGGCAGGCAGACTGTTATGTTGATAGTATGTTTACTCCATCACCACTGAGACGGAGTATCCACACCACCAACATTTAACTTAGGCCTCAAGTCTGAAGGTAAAATATATGACCTGGACTTGGTGTATCTGACCTCCATTCCATCACGATAGGCATGAAATAGCACCTAGGTCCTGGCCCACCACAAACTGTTGTTTTCCCATAGTGCTGGACTTTTTCTGGGCGCTTCTTGCCTTTAAGTGTTTTTAAAGTCATAATTCCGTTTCCCCTTACCCTATTTTGACTATCTTGGTGTGGTTTCGATCATTACATTGAGTTTGTGAACTTTCTTGTGTTGAGTTCTTTACTTTGGAATTGTTAGTACTACGTAAACGTAGCACACACTTCTCTGGTGGTTGCCTACTGTTTGTGCCATAGGTACAGGGGTTAGGCAGAGCTTCTCTCAGAACTGTGTTTGGACTTAACCAGAGTGAATTTATTGTATTCTTAAGGGTACTGCCAACTGAAATTAATAACCCCATTTCTGACGTATGGATGGGCTGTGTGAGAAAGGGAGCTGCAGCCACCAGAGTGAAAGATATAAAAATGAGTTACTAATTAACAAAAGGGTAATTAACAGAAGTGTAATTAAAAAGCAAAAGTGTAAATAGAAGAAGTAATTTAAAATTCTCACGACTTTTAACAAACAAAACACAGAAACGATTCCCCAAGTGGAATCCAGTGGCAGAGAGACGTCTAAAAGTGGAGCCTGACAGTAATGGAGACATGGGGTTGCTATTCGGTGTCAAAAGAGTAGTTTATTAAATGATACTGGTAGGAGGCACTAGGAGGTTTGGAATAGGAGACAGTTCAACATGTCGGGCATCTCGTGGTTTGCTGGGGATTCTGTCTAATGTGGGCATAAAATACCCAGATACACATGCTGCAAAGTCTACAAGAAAAATGCTTCTCTATAAACCACCTACTTCCAGAGGAACCAGATTTAATAATTAAGAGGTGTGTAACTTGACAACAGCAAGCTAATGCATTTCTGACAACTAATTCAATTAAAACATTGAAGTAAAAGTAAATAGACAAAGCCATGGCAGTATTTTGCCTTATTCATAATTAGGTTTACATGTGCAGTTTCATCAAAGTTTACAGTAAGGAGAGAAACAGTTGGGAAAAGGGTACTTGGATGCCTACTCAAGTCAAAATATTTTATTGAGTTAGATCTCAGCTCAGATCAGAAATATTTAAAAGTATATACATTATAAATTATTTACATATCAACAAGTTAATTAATTGAAAAAAGGATTTTTTTAAATGTTTTAGCAGACTAACTCGTTGGGAGAAGCGTTTACCACGTCAGCCAGTTCATCAACTTTTGTAATTTCACATTTAAAATACAGTGGTATTATTAAAAGATTTTTAGCATCAACAACGGCTGCATACGGGCATATAAAAAGTATGTGTCTAAGATCTTGGTCCCCGCCATCACAAAGATCTCATATTATTATCAAATTGACAGTGCCAAACCAGTGCCTTTTATAAACATTCAAAAGATGTACGCAGTCTTAACATACGTATCGTTCATCTAACACTGTGATCCAAAGAAAGGGATAGATATTTTTGAGTATGCTTAAAAGTAAATATATCAGAGTAAAATGTATATATTTTAAACAACGAACAGTGGGCGATGTCACTCATGTAACTTATTCTAGGGGCTGCGACTTTTAATTATTGCTTAAATTGAGCAGGAGTCCAAGTCTGTAAGTGAACTAGAGTATACTATACATAACATAACATAACAAAACATATACTGTATTTCAGATAAGGCAAAAACACAAAGGTTTGCATAAAAAATATTGTCTTTTGTGCGGTCAGTAAAAGTTTCCCACTTTAGCATATATCTCATAGTTCCGTCAGCAGCATGCATTAAATTCTAAGCCCATTTTAGCACATTAGCCACAGATTACAAAAATAGGCACTTGTACATGCAAATTCCAGGCGCAAGGCTTGTGCGGGAATAGCTCTGTTGACGGTCTGCCTAGAGGAAGTGCATTATCTTTTGATATTTGTGAACAGTCAATGTTATTAAAATAATATGCACAATCTGAAACAAGAGCGAGACGTACTATGGCCACAGCTTTTCAACGCAAATTTAAAACAGTTACGTTCCAATAGCCATTTCTCAGAAGTGCAGGGTCTGACAATTATTAATTAACAATAGGATTCTAAAGCTTGATTGGAAACATGACGTGTCACTGTAACCTTTGAAACGCCAACAATTACAAATTCCCCGTGCATGTCTATTTTAGGATATAAAGGTGAACAACCTTCTATAGGAGAAAGAGATAAATAAGATCACCCCATCCAGTTCTCAAAGTAAACGTTGGACACAATCTCTATTTTGAAAGGTGTAAGGGAGAGTTCTGTTTGACTGCCAGTAAGTAAACAGAGAAGGAAGCTCCTTAGGATTATACATGGAACTGCTACGTTTTTTATCTTTTAAACACCACAAGAAGACTTCCACTAATACGTTTCTCAGATCATGCCCAAAAAATTCGATGTCTATGAAACAGACTTCATTTAATAAACAGCACTAACGATCTTCCTGCTGTTAGTTCCAGCACACCACTGTTTACTGGTGATTATACTAGATTAAAATAATTTTTTGAAGACTTAATAGTAAACTTGCCTTGCAGCCTAAAATAATGTTTCAGTGTACTGACAGAGAGAAGCGGACCTGTTTGACATTGCTCAAGGAAATGTTCAAGTTTCACAAATATTCACCAATTTAGATAATAAGTCGTGATAAACACTTGGGTTAAAAAATCCAAATACCTTATTCAGAAGAGGTCTGAAAAATTATGCAAATTACTAACTTATTGGCACAAGTCGTCCGTCATCTCTGTTGGACCTCTTGGACATGTCACAGTTTGAGCACTAGCTTCAGAACAGGAAAACTAAAAGCTTAGGGAAAGCTGTTTTACCTTGATCATTTTCACTTAAAAGAAACAAACCTCAACCACATGTAGATCATTTATCAGTGTAAACCTCACTTCCACGGAGTTTCTAACCTATCAATTCTTCATCTATGCATCACTAACAATCAAATTCAACATCGCCTTCACACTTTGAGAAGGCAGGTAAATCTTTATCTAAGAAAGCATTGACATTTTAACCAGCACTAACATCACTCCCATCCTCTAACGGGAATATTGTAACTTACAAGTAGACTCAAACACCAAAGTAATGAAAACTCCTCAGCCCTCTGCAGAACTTCAACACTATAAATGCATCCTTAGCAACAACACTGGCCTTGTCTATAACAACCACTGTCTGGCGAGGCCTGCCACAATTCAACACACCGAGCAGATCATTTTATCACCACAATCTTTAATGAACACACAACAACCAACCACCTGATGGCAAGCAAAGCAATAGTATACCTGTGTCATTACAATGCTTTCTTGATCAAAATATAATGCATGATTTTTATCAAACTTCAAGCCATCGAAGAACCAACTGACACTGCAAAAAATCCACCATCAACATTCACAACTCTCCCCCCAAACACAATGCACCATAAAAGCACCATGAAGGCAAAACCACGTGTCCCCTGATATTCTCAAGAATAATCAGGAAGAAAAGGCGTTATATGTAAACAAAAGAAGAAGAAATGACAATGGATACATTATCAGTACACTCGATAGAATGTGCAAATTTGATCGTCAAGCCTAGCTGCATCACAGAGAAAGCAGTGAGAAAGAGCAACAGGAAAACTGAACATATTCAGTAGACAACATAGCATAAACAAGCATTTGCAATGCAATAGGTCTCGCATTAGGAAAGTTTGAGCTATTGGTATTGTAAATGACAATTTTTTTATTTATGTGTTGGTTTTGAAAATAGCGAAATTAATAGCTTTGTCATTTACAATGCCAATAGTTTTAACTTTCTCAAATGTGACACCTATAGCATTAGTAATGCAATATGTGTTGTATTTACGTGACTTAGATGTATTGATATTACAAATAACAATGGATTTTATTTTTTTTAAACAATTAATACTTACATAAAAGTTATTGTAATTTATAATGGCTATATATATATATATATATTTATATATATATATATATATATATATATATATATATTTCCGCACTTGTATCCTTACAGCGACGGGCTTTTCAATCCTCAGCCATCAGCCAGAAAGAACACGGAAGACCCAGAGTGCAGGTGAGTTTTTTATTTCCAAATGCACCACGCCAGCATAACGTTTCGGCCTTCACAGAGGCCTTGGTCACATGACGCACTAAGAGGGTTACGTGAATTTAAAGTGCTAGTGCATTTACAACAGTACCATTTGATTGGTTATGAAATAATTGGTGGGAATGTCCAACATAATTGTTACGCAGCAACTTACAATTGCAAAGGGGGAAGACAGGTTATAAGATTTAACAATGCCTATTTTTGCAATACATGTTTAAATACAGTATTATCCGATAATTCTCAAACAATAATATGAGGAAATTTTGAGTATTCTTAAAATGCCTATCCAAGTTCATATCTTTACAATATGTGCAACTGTACAACCACAATATAGTTGGTTGAATGGATTCTTTAAATAACTGCATAAATACAATATATATAATAATCCATAGTGCACAATCAAGAAATCCTCAAACTTATTTTTAAAATATATACACAGCATTTCATATATATACAACTATATACAATCGAAATCTTGTGTGCTACTACCTATACTCGCTAATTGCTGTTCTGTAGTAGTAGAATAATCGGATAAAAAAGAAGCTAGATCTATTATATGCCTCCTATCTTCCCATCTTACCCAATTTATATTGCTGCTGTCAAGCTACAAATGCTGTTGTGACTAATGCAATTACAAACAATTGTGATTTAAAACCTATTCTTACTGAAATATTCATATTATATACCGTTAGCCACCACTACTGAGGATCTATAACAAGTGATTGCATTGTGGTTGATTATATAACCTAGTATTTCCTTTCTTGTATAGTTATATTTAATCAACAACGGACAGTAGTGCTGTTTCAACAGTCAGTGTGTATGTTAACGAGCGACACGATAGATAGAGAGATGGTTTTGTTAAGCCTTAAGGTAAGGTTGACCTTATAGGCATGTATAGAAATCTTCCGTGGAGTTGAGACCATTAGGACTTTTACTGTCCATCTCCAAGATGTATCTGGTCTCAAGAGCCCTTAAGATCCCATCTCGATTGCCGCCTCTCCTAAGAGGTTCTACAGAGTCGATAGCATAGTATCTAAGGAGTCCACTGTTGTTATTATGGAACTCCTTAAAATGCCTTGCAACAGGGTATGTGGTGTCATTTGTGTTGATGGCCCTGATGTGCTGGAGCACCCTTTTGTGAACCTGCAATTTGGTACTACCAATATACTGCAGGTCACATGGGCACTCCAGCACATAGACCACATACTCTGATTTGCAAGTTAACTGCTTGTTAATTTTGCGAGGCACCGTAGAGAAAGCTGTCAGGAACTCGGTCTTATTGAGCCCCTGAGAACATGCTTTACAGCTTGAACATTTTCTAAACCTTCTACTGGCGGCCAGCCAATTTTTGGGTGGAATCACCTCAGGACTAGATTTAACTAGTGCATCCTGTAATGAAAATGCCTTCCTGTAGGTGATCGCAGGTCTGTTAGGCATATGTTCTCCAATAACTGGATCCAATTTAATCAGATTCCAGTGTTGGTTGATAATCTTTCTAAGTGCCCCGTGCTGACTACTGTAGGTACAAATAAATCTGACTGGCTGTTCGCTACTGGATGCTATGGTTCTCTGAACTTTCTTGTGGGTCAGTGCCTCATTACGAGACAGGGCATTGGCTTTTCTGATGGCTGTATTAATAAGATTCTCACGGTAGCCCCTTGCCAGAAACCTTTGTTTGCTAGCAGCTTGTGCTACTCTACAGTGTGAGTCCGTACTGCAAACCCGCCGAATTCTAAGCATTTCCCCGTAGGGAATGCTTCGAATTAAATGCGGGGGATGATGACTGTCAGCATGATATATCGTATTGCCCGCAGTAGGCTTCCTATAAAGCTTGGTTTCTAGACAGCCCTGACTGATCTCCAAAGTAACATCAAGGAAGTGTGCTTCCACCTGACTGATATGGGATGTGAAAGACAAATTAAACGAATTAATGTTCAAAACATCAATGAAACTGACCGCCTCTTCATATGTTCCACGCCAGATCATTAAAATATCGTCGATATATCTATACCATCGGATGATATGGCGGGTACAGATGTCTCGATGAATACCATTGAGGACCTGTCTCTCCCAGTACCCCATATGGAGACAGGCGTAACTAGGAGAGAAACAGGCCCCCATGGCAACCCCTCTGACCTGCTGATAATACCGGTTCAGGAACATAAAGTAATTATGGTGTAAACAAAAACTAATCATGGTAAGCAACATCTTGTTGTGTTCGGCTAGTTCTATTGGCCGCTTGCCTAAGAAGAACTCAACAGCTCTAAGCCCATCTGCATGCACTATGCTTGTGTACAAAGATGACACATCAAGAGTAATTAGCCAATAGTCACTACTCCATTGTAGTTCATTTAATTTCCTCATTAGGTCACTAGAGTCTTGAATGTATGACATAAGTGCCAATACATGCTCCTGGAGGAACAAGTCAATGTAAGTAGTGGCTTTCTTCAACAAACCCCCGCACGCCGAAATGATGGGTCTACCTGGCGGCTTGATCGCATTTTTGTGTACCTTTGGAATTAGGTACAACACAGGGGTTATGGGATGATAATTTTTTAGGCATTTCAGCTCATCCATACTAATGAGACCACTGGATCGCCATCCCATGAGGAGAGAATGAAAATCTATTTGCGCTTTCCTGAGTGAATTCACATCACAGTGTCTATAGCAGTTTGGATCATTCAGCTGGAGGTAAGCCTCCTCCAGATATAGTGTTCTGGGCCAGAGTACGATGTTACCACCCTTGTCAGATTGTCTGACTATCATGTTGCCATCCATTTTGATTTTCTTGACTAGTTTTTGATATTGATTGCCACCATAATGTTTCCCGTAATTAGATCTCAATGTCTTCACATGTAATGTCTTTACTTGTTTTACAACAGCATCCTGAAAAATGTCAATGTTGTCGTGCGGGGTAACAGGAGTGAATGTTGAACGTGGCTTGAGATTGCTTAAGCCACCAGTTTGAGTACTCAATTCCCTCTGAGTGTTCTGAGAATTTGGAGCCTCCGCTCGCAAAACTGCCAGATCCTGCATCAGAGGGATATCATTCACCACCAATCCCTGAGTAGTTGTTTCAGCAACCGACCTTCTGCCAGTATTACGAGATTTACTGTTGGCAAAGTGTTTTTTGAGCTTCAATTTCCGTGTAAATTTAAAAAGATCTATTCTTGTATTCACGTAATTGAAATTGCTGGGGGGGCTGTACGACAATCCTTTAGATAAGATGCTGAGTTCTAAGTCAGTAAAAGTTGCACTTGTCAGATTTATAACAGATAAACCATTGTCCAGTGTTTGTGATAAATTGCTTACTTGTTTCGTGTTGGTTACTTCTTCTTGTTGGAGTTCCACCGCCGGTAATTTCTTTTCTTGGGCTTTTCGTTTTGCGTGGCTTTTTCTCCGCTCCCGTCGCTTTGCGTTTGGGGTTTTGCTGGCGCTGGGAATCTTGGGCGCAAAGTTTCGCGCCTGTCCTGCCGGATACATTCCATTTCTTGCTCCATAGTTAGCCGTGTAAACCCCAATTGGTCTGAAAATCTGCCAGCTTCTGTTTCAGATCCGCTATCCATGTTGGAGCTAAGGTCTGTGAGGCTAGAGCCCTCTGGCGAATTGGAGCGTGCCTGAGCTGTGCCGCGAGCCGCATTTTGTCCCACTCGTGAATTTTGCATCTTGGAGGCTTTGATAACATCATACTTGCGGGCAAATGTGAAGATTTTACCTTCATTATAATCAGTTTTATCCCGCTGGAACTTGAATGTCTTTCGTTTTCTGATAACGTCTTCCTCTTTCTGCACTTGTTGTTCCATTATTTCACGATGTTTTTTATATTCCAGTGTAATATCTGCATTATCTGCACACAGGCTCGCTATTTCCGCATCAAGCCTGTCGATTTCCTCTTGTATTTTCAACCTGTCGCTTTCCGCGTAACGCACCAACATGATAACCAAGCGGCGAGATGAGTCCAAGCTCCATTCAGCCCAATCTTTGAGCATTGCCGGGTCCATATACTCGTAGCTTGGAGCTAACATAACCCTCAGCCCACGCGGTATCCGGTTTACTTCCAGGTACCGGCTGAGAGAACGGTGCTCCCATCACTTAGACTGTTCCCGCTTGAGTAGTTTTTCCAACGCTTTGAATTTCTCATGGAGGTTTGAACCCCCAGTAACACACGAGTCCTCAGAGGTGGTAACTGCCGACCCCCCGGCCGGGGAGTCGTCAAAAGCTTCAAGGGCGGCAACCTCTCTCCCTTTGCGTATATATATATGTGTGTGTGTGTGTGTGTGTGTTTGCATGTATGTACTCATATTGGCTTATAACATGTATGTATATATGTGTGTATGATATCATGTATGTCTGCTATAGAGCAGCGAAGCACCGAACAGTACACGTGGTCCCAAGTCATTGCTCCAGTTTGTTGACAAGGCGCTTCTTCTGCTTAAAAGGCGCTGATGGGGAGGGTGGTGGGACGGGAACTGGGTGACGCCATCCTGGGGTGGGGGGGAGAGAATGGGGGCGCAGAGGAGGATGGGTGGTGGATGAACCCCTGTCGTTTTGTGGTGCAAGTATCTCATTACCGTCCTCTTTACATCAACTCCCAAACTGAGTCAGTAGAACCAGAGACACTTTAAAATACTGAGGAGAATGGTGTATGTAGGCGAATAGATTCGAACCCATTATTAAACATGCACGAGGAGTGAAATAATGCCATATGCGCGTGCGCACACTGGCTACTGGCTACACATACTCCTTGCAGGATGCACGTGTTCCAGAGGCCCTCGGTGCAATGCTCCCACAGACCATGGAGACACAGTTCCCACGGCCATGCCCATGCAATGACCCACCGGGGCCGCAGTACTCCCGTTTCAGGCTACCCAGCAGCCTCTTGCGCACTCGCCCTCTCTCTCCTTGCCGTTGTAGCTGAAGTCCCCCTACCGTCATCTCACTCTCCAGGCGCAGGTCCCTGGTCATGGGCTCCGCCGGGGCAATCTCCTGCTCCTTGGACTCCTTCTTATCACGCCTGAAGAACCCCATGGCAGCGCTGGAGTGGTGTGCAGCGCCGGGGAGGCTGTGCAGTGCAGGGGATGATGTGCAGCGCAGGGGATGATGTGCAGCGCCGGAGGCTGTGCACCTTCCAGGGGGCACTGCTGAGGATGATGGCAGAGTGAGGCTGTCCCTGACCCTTTACCTTTCAGAGACAGCGCCGGGGAGGCTGTGCAGCGCCGGGGATTGCGTGCAGGGCGGGGGATGCTGTGCAGCGCCGGAGATGCTGTGCAGCGCTGGGGATGCTGTGCAGCGCCAGGGATAGCATGCAGCGCCAGGGATAGCATGCAGCGCCGGGGAGGCTGTGCAGCGCTGGGGATGGCGTGTAGCGCCGGGAGGCTGTGCAGCGCCGGAAATGTTCTCAGTGGGTGCTCTGCCTAAGTGTGCACCGCTGAGGAAGGTGGACAGCGCTGTCAGCGGAGCAGGTATGTCCCTTCAGCTTCCAGAGGGCAGCTCTGGGTACAGCGCCGAGGCTGGTGTGCTGGACAAGGCCTCGTCTGACTCGCTCTCAGGGGGTGCTCTGCCTCAGCCCAGGTGTGCAACGCAGGAGCTTGCATGTCCCTTTTGCGTCCAGGGGGCAGCTCTGCCCAATTGCAGTGCTGAGGCTGGGGTGCTAGGAAGGTTACCTCTGACCTTTCCACCTTGTAGATGCCTGCTCTGCCCACACCCTAGAGCACGCGTGCAGGGCGATACCCCTCCGTATCGCTTTCACCTGCCAGGGGCCTGCGGTGCCCTGTTTATACTCACCTCCGGGGGCGGCTGGATCCGTTCGGTCCACCCCATCCCAAGAAGAGGCTCATGATTGCATTTCGAGGCACAGGTTTGATTTTAGCGAGGTGTTCACAGAACAAGCTTTGTGATAGTGTTATCAGTGCACAACACTATCTGTTCCGAGCATGTGCGAGGAGGGAGGAGAGGAGGCCTGAAAAAAGGCAGGAGGAGAGAGAAAGGGGAGGGGGCAGGAGGAGAGATAAAGGGGGCGATAAGGAGGAGAAAAAGAGGAAATAATAGGGTAAGCGACGGAGGCTTCAGGGGGTAAGATGAAGGGAATGATGAGCGAGTGGACGGCTCCAGGACAGCTTCAAAGGGGGAAAGATTGCGCGCTTCAGTGAGACAGCTTAGTGGGTTCCATTTGTGTTGCTGATATGTGGACGTGGACTGCAAGTCGCAGGTTACAGTCCAACATAGTGCTGCGGGTAGTGGTGCTCCTTAGGTAAAACTCTTTACGCTGCTCGCCCAGCTCTCAACTAAGATCTAGCCACAGCACGACTATTTTTCACCTGGAAAAGTTGCATAGAAGCACACGGATTTCATCTGGATCTACCGAAAAAAGGCACCGCGTGGATACCAATAAAAACAAGCTCAGTTTCCGGGTTGTGAGGAGGCCTGGGAGGGCGAGGGCTGCCCACGCATGCGCGCCATTTCTAGCTTTCGTTCTGAAGAGCCCCGGTTAGAAATGCTGCACATGCGCGGGCAGCCCCCGCCCTCCCAGGTCTGGCAGCTGAAGTCCCGGGGCCCGGGTGAAGAACATCGGAAAGCACTGTGGGGCTGAGATAAGGGGGGGAGGGGTGAGGGGGGTTCGTGTGTGTGTGCATGTGTGTGTGTGTGTGTGTGTGCATGTGTGTGTGTGTGCGTGTGTGTGCGTGTGTGTGCGTGTGTGCGCGCATGTCTGTTTGTGTGCGTGTGTGTGTGTGTGTGTGTGTGTGTGTGTGTGTTATCTGCTTCCTGGCAATGTGGGACAGGAGATGTGCACGCCGTGTGGGTGAACGTGCACGCTCACATGGGGGAATCTCCTGCGCGTGCACATCCCCTGTCTCAGATTCCCAGAAAGTGGGCAACACTAGATACTTCGCTGGACCAGCTCGACCTAAAAATGAGACCATGAACAAGTGGATAATGAAATATGGCAAGAAGGAAAAACATAATAAGTCTTCTCTAGACTTACCCTTGGAATAATAAGAAATATCCTTATATCCATCCATCTAAGCCCCATTACTGCTGCATTTCAGAAAGGATCGCAGGTCCCATCTCTTCAAGGAACATCTTATTATTCAAGAAGGACCGCATGTAGGTCCAACATTAAACACTCTCTTCCCTCACTCCATTCCAACACTGCTAGGTGTACGGCTACACTTACACATAATTCACGAGCATTCAAATTATACAGTACTTTTTACATAATGAATTGCTGCAAAAGGCATGCTGGTGCTGCAGCAGTTGACACATGCACAGCTCACTATTGCTTTAAACTCGAAAGCCTGTAATATACATATATATCACACAAAGTAAATGATCTACCAATACTAAACATAGGAAATCCCTAAAATAGCGCTTTTAAAAAGTATTGTATTCACCAGCATGTTGCTCTGCATTAAAACAAGCCACCATGCCTTACACTGTTCTCAGCAAGTGAATATTTGCACTACTAGCAAAGCAAGTTTGTCAACTGTAACACCTTTCAGCATCCATTGCATTATCCAGTGAACATATATTGAATAACTTGCCTAAAGCTAGAAAAGCAATTATCTATTAGGGTAATTGCCATGGTAACATTTTATTTATTTCAGTTTTAGGTCTAAAAATATCAAATTGGGGGATGTTTGAGATCTTATCGCAAACAAATATGATCATTAAGAAAGAAAGGTATGATCAAGTAGGAAAGTAATGGGGATGGTATTTGAGAAACCAAAAGAGCTGCATGGCATAGCCAAGGAAAATAGAATACAAAATGTTATGGAAGTCTTCAGATACTTTTTTCTCGATTTTAGCAATGCACACTGTTCTCTGTCGAGGAATCTGGTGTTAAGTAGGTCAGTGTATAGTTTGACTTCTTTAAAACGCACCTAGAGTCTGTGTTGTATACTAGGTCTCAACTTATGACATAATTTGTTTGAAGTGCATTTTTTCCCTCCGTCATGATTTTTCATTTAGTAATGCGAGGAATAGATTATAGACCTAGTTATGTTATAGGTTCTTGCATGGAGCAATGCAGCTAACTTGAGAAGGAGTAGACCGGCACTAAAATAAATCTACATATTACAAAGGAAGAGGTTGAAGCAAGAGGACTACCCAATCATATGGATCGTTTAAAAAAGCATGGGGTTCAGCATTTATTTTTTTAAACGTATCTAATGTCTCACAGCACTGGATATATTCCAATATTGGGACCCCATATAATCAAAGTAACAGCCCCCGCTCTCATTTCTGTGGATCCTGACAGAAGTCACAAGAACCATAGGTAAGGCCACCGCTGTACACAGCTCTACGAGAATGGCACAACACCATAAAGATAATCCATTTGCAGATAAGCAACTAATGCAAAAGGCTCAGAAGTGGTCTCGAAGATGTCCTTGGAGAAAGCTTGAAAATTAGTCTTGCTGCGGTATTAGAACCATAAAGCGCATTATCATAGTCCAAACGACTGGTAATGATAGCATGCACACAAGTCTTCCAACATTGCAAGGTTAACCTCATAAATATCTTCCTCAGCAGGTGAACAACACCAGAGCAAGATCCACAGACCGTATCAATATGAATATTCATGCCAATGGTATCGTACAGGAGGATATCCAAATTTTGCGCCACCCTCTTAGGAGACTGAAGTGTTTGATTCAATAGGCCACTATTCATCTGACCAGATCTTATTGGCATTTCCAAACAGAATATTATGTGTCTTATCTCCATTGAGATGAAGATGGTTCAGTTTCACCCAACAGGCAACTGATTTCAGGCAGTTGTGGCTTTGAATTATGTTTAAGTTCAGATTACCCATGATCAGTACAACCAATCAGCAAAAAACAGTAGCTCAAAAACCAGAACAGTAACTATTTCAGCTACTGGTGCCATATAAATATTGAACAAGTTGGGGCTAAGGCACCCCACACTTTGTACTGTGATCTTTGATCTGTATAGTGACAACTAAATGGCCAAAAAAATAAGTAAGCCTTGCCAATGCTCCAGAACATGGGTAATCAACAAACATTTCCCCGGGCGCTACGAAGTACTGTCTGCGGCGTGCTAGTAGGCCGCACCTAGGCCAGCAGAGCAAGAGTCCGGGTAATGAAAGGTGGGCGCAGGGGAACGAGATGAGAATGCATGGTGTGGACAACAAATCGAGCCTCGTGACTTCTGTCTGCCACCAACGCTCTATTCTCGTGCACCAAATTAACTTTTAAGGTAAAATGTGAGCGAGAAAGAAATACTCATTTGGTGGCTGAATTGCAAAATGTGAAACCAGAAAACCTTTATTTATACCCGTTCCTTAGCTTTCTGAATGTTCCTGATCTGTCAAGTAAATAGCAGCCCAGAGCTGCTCTTCAGCGGGGGGCTGCAATTGAAGGTCAGGAAGGCCACATGCGGGCCCCAGGCCGTATTTGGAGTATCCATGCTCTAGAATAAATACCTGTTTTGACACTGTATCAAAGGCCACTGAAAGGTCTAACAGTATGAGGGCTACAGTCAGCCCTCATCCAAGTCAGATCTAATTGCATCCCTCATCCACATTAGATCTGATTGCATCAGTAATGGCCAGCACAGCAGTCTCTGTACTGTATTCTGCACTTAAGCCAGATTGCAAAGGATATAGGGCCAGATGTAGGTGGCACATTACCGGTCGGTAACGGCCAAAGTTAACGAATTTCGGCCGTTACCGACCGGTAATGGGCTTTTCTTGTGTAGGGGGCCGAAATTAAGGATTCGGTAATTTACCGAATCAGTAATTTAAGGAATCGGTAAATTACCGATTTCTTAAATACCGATTCGGTAAATGACCGAATTCCTAATGTAGGGAGCACTTAAATGAGTGCTTATTCCATGTTAGGATTCGTTATTTAACACCAACTACAAGTTGGTGGTAAATAACGAAAAAAAAACAAAAAGCAATTTAATGCAAATTGCTTCAGTGCCATGTTGCAGACATACAACAGGGTGTCAAAGTGACACCCTGCTACCCTTCAATATTTTCCCCCTTTTACCGAATTGGTATTTACCGATTCGGTAATTGACATTCATTCCTATGGGCCTCCAGGCCATTGAAATGAATGGCAATTACCGAATCGGTAAATACCGATTCGGTAAATACCAAATCTTAACGATTCGGTAATTTTTACAGATTGTTTAGCTACGTAGCATTTACCGATTCGTAAATACCAAATCGGTAAAATTCGGTATTTATGAATCGGTAAATACTATTTACCTACATGAGGCCCATAGTGTGTTATCATCCAGACCCCTGAATAGTACTTATTAAAAAGTCACTCCAAATTCTTGGCAGGAAAGGACAAAAGTTTGCTACCTTCGTAGGATCACTATAAGGCTTTTTAAGTATGGGAAGCATATTAGATTTTTTCCATAATTTTGGGAGTCTTGCAGTGTGAAGTAAAAGATTAAACATCCTGCCAAATAAGAATAAAATAAGGTAGGGGAGGAGGCAATCATATGCAATGGGCATGAATCGTCAGGTGAACCCGAATGAATATGGGTTATACTACTTACCATATCCTCAGTGTTAAGCTCAATAAAAGAGTTTAGGCACCAGGCATTCCCTGTTTTACTTGGGAGATAAAATTTTGAAAATTACACAAGTTACTTCGTCCAGACCTTAATTGAATAAGAAGTCGTTTTTGTGAGAATAAAATTGCCAGAGGACTTATTTGAATTTTGCTGGGGATCGCGGTGAGGATCTGATGTGCTGGATCTAGGAACTTAATAGAGGCCACCGCACCACTGATTGATTTTTGTTTTCTTGAGCCCTGATGATGTCCATACTGGACGAAACGCGTTGGCTGTTTCAAGTTATCTACAAAACATTGATCTGTATGAAATTGGGTTACTGAATCCATATTTAACTGGACACTTGTGCTGTTGGAATAAATCTTTTGCTGCTGATATCGGATGTATTTGCAATAATAAAATTTTTGGAATACAGCACTGAACTGAAGACTTTTTTGTGAACACAACGCTCCTTCCATCAATCTTTAATTTTTGGGATAATTTGGGGCCTTAACGGTAGACCCCAGGAAGAAGAGCGCACAGACTGCTTACAGTTTATTGTTACTAATTTGTTGATTTTCTCCCTGTGCTTGTCGGGTCACTCTTACCGTTTCATATTTAGCTTTAAAGAAATGGAAAACAGTTAGTAGACCATTCCAGAGCTTCACAGCATGGATATCCTGAGAATGATACATTGTGATATAACTTGAAAAGCTGCATGTAATAATCGGGTTGCTCCACCATGCTTTGTCAGAATACATTTACAGAAAAACAAATACTACTGAGATAATTAATGTATTAGACAGCAATACCTGACATTAATGAAATAAGCCGCTGTCTGGCCTCATTGGAAGCTCTAGGAGTGCGGATTCGATCAATCCACTGGTATTCAGGATCCTCGTTGACCACCAATTCTTCAACAAATCCATGAATTGTTACAGCTCTGTAGCACTTAGGAATCGATGTTGCTGTTAATAAAATAAATGGTGCGCATTTGAATACTACAGTTACAGTACCACAAAAGGAGAAATTTAGGCATTCTCCAATACTGAGAAGCCCACAAAAAACTGTGTGTACAAATTTAGGTCAAAGCAAACAAAAACATCCATGTGAGGGCAGTGGATGGAGATAAAACTGGGGAAAGCAAGGAGAGTGCCTAGTAATGGAAGAAAAGAGTTGGAGTGTAATGAGTAATGAATTAATGAATTTAAGAGGTACTTTCTATGATCCCTGGGTTTGTCAAGGAAGAGCACTGGGAATGAGGAGTATGGGCACACGCAATTTAACTCTTGCTCTTTGCAACACTTTTAAAAATACCAACATCTTTATTTTCTAAATGTGAAGTGTGTTTCATGGCATTGAAACCTAGCACACAAGTAAAAAAAGTTATCTGGTTTCCTTTATTGTGACTTTATAACTTAAAACATAGGCTGTTTCCAATAACCAACTAAGGAAAGGAACAGAAAATGCTTATGCACCCGGTTACAATGAAGTCAAACGTCAGAGGAAAAAGAAGATTTAAGGTGATCCGCCCATGGTGTGGGGCACCAACCATCCCCAGCAACAGGTGAACATCAACTGCACAATAAATACTGCAGCTATAGGTCTACACATTGATGGATTTAGCAATTTAACCATGATCAGGCACATCCTGGACTGCTGGAAGTCTGTGTCCGTCTTCAACAAGTTCATCCCATAGAAACTAAGGCGGATGGCTTCGGCCTGAGCCTTGTGTTTAAAGTCTAAAATCTTGAGCCATAAAGACAGTGACATGGCCAGATCATTGTTCATGGTTCTGGCAGCTGAATCAATGTCCATGAACAACAGCGGTTCCTGCTCTTCAGCTTCCTTGCCCATGGAGAGCATAAGCTGATGCTCTTCCTATGCAAACCATAGCAGCATGGCCTATAGCCATCAATATTATTAGAGGTGACAACAACAGCTGGCCATGATGATTGCTACATTCATGGACATAGATGCATGCCAGCTGCAAATGGGTCTGGAATTTACTGACCCAGAGTATATATGTTCAATATTTGCAAAGCTGGTAATCCCAGGTCTGGAAACATCAGGTCATTTTTAGTGCTAATGTGGCCAAGAATGAGCTAATCATAGAAATGTAAGGAAAATATGTAGAAGACCTGTGAAAACATGAAGAACAAAAACAAAGGCTTTTCATTTTAAAAAGACATCCTGCCAGCAATATTTGACAGAAGAACATTCGCACTATAAGACTGTAGGTGATACTGGAGTACATTACTATAATACACTTGACGCAGTCAAATTTGAGACAATCCAGACTACCAAATGAGTGATTCTTTACAACAGAACCCACCAGACATGAAGACAAGAAACATTATGGCAATAGACCGAAGTTGCTGTAACAAACATTACACACCAGGCTTACTTACATCTGTATCAAATAAGAGAAGAGGAAATATATTATATGTAAAACAGATCACACGCCCTGACAGCAGCACAAAAAAGCAATATAATATAAGAGTAGGAGAGCTGCACATTCATGATCCCTTGGTATAAAATTGGTTTCATGTGTGTGTAATAATAAAGCCACAAATAAAGCGCAACCCAAAGGTGTAAAAGAACATCGGTTAGCTAGTGGCAACTAAAGCAATGGAAATCCTTACACTGCCTCATATTAACAACCATTCCCTTTCATGACTAAGCTTCAACTCAGGCATATGTTCCAGGTGGTATAAACAACAGGCATCTGAGAAGGACAGTATGAAGCATGGGGCATGAGATATGTACAAGAGGGAGCCAAGAACTTAATTCACAGAGGTGTAATGTTTCTATACCTACAGTCCAATTGGGTGTATGTTCCAGTGGTTGAATGAGGGCTAACATTACTTACCTTGCTTTCAGCAGTGCAATTATCTCTGAAAGACTGCTTGTGTTTCAGGTTTTTTTATCTTACATTGGTCAACGAGCCCCTGGCACATACTGCAGCTCTCCAAAGTCAGTTGCTTAGTATTATACTGATAAATGCATTGGCCATAGCTCATTCACTGAATCACCTTTATGTGTGTACTTGGGTCAGCCTTGGATGCATAAAGAAAGGTTTCCAATAAAAAGGCTGCACTACATGTCAGGAATGTTGCTGGTGGTCATGAAAAGTACTTGCTCTGGTCAGCAACCTGTCTACAAAAAGGCTAAATATCTCCTGACCTCATTCTCTTTTTCAATTCTTTAATCTAAAGTTCAAAAGGTAAAACCCATCACAAAGCAACGTCCACAATTCTACTGGTACTTGGATCTGCTCACGTTATCTATAGTTCTGTAGCAGATAATGAGGTCAATAACAAAGAGCACATTTAATGAACTAGTTATATTCATCCTTTATCAGTATGGGCTGCCTACCCGTTTGTATCTACAAAAAGGGTCGGTCTTTGTAGCCGGTGTCTGGCTTCTACAAACTTAAAGACCTGCTTATTTGTATTATCACTAACAACCACCAAATGATTTTATATTTTTATTTTATTTAGGATAAACAAAACCTTACCTTTATTATCAGAACAAAGAGTAGAAAGCAGTGGTTAATTAGTAGTAGGCTTCGTTCTGCATCGTAAGGCTCTTCAATGAAATCATAATATTAGAGTCCGGGTTAGCCGGGAACAATTTATGTATATCAACGAGGGTAAAGAACCCATCGTTTTCAAACAGAGAAAAGCACCATCATAAATCTATCAAATGGAAGCCTATCTGAATTTTCAGACTGTTAAAACCCTTTTCCAAAAACATGCAGCATAAATCACACAAACTTCTGCCAATCATTTTGAAATAATAAAGAATAAAGTAACCTGATCAGATTTAAAATTAGGAAAGTTGAAAGCACCCTCTCCATGGGATTCCAAATTCTGTTTTATAGTTTTTGTAAAGCGCGTAGCTACCCAAACCATTAGTTGGAATCCCAAGATATCTCACAAAGTCAGTTCTTTTTTGAGGCTATCTTAAGTTGAATATAATTCAATTCAATTCAAAGATGCTTTATTCGGTATGTAAAGGAAATACAACCATATAGCAACAAACAATTAAACATGGATGAAAATTTACACAAATCTAGGACAAACTTCCGTTAAAATGTAATCACATGGATCAAGACAAAAACACGAAAACCCTGTACAAATAGTTCTGTGTCTATTATACATTAGCAGCATTTGTAGAACATAAACACTATGCAATTCTAAGGATGCATTAGCTATAATAGTAACAATTGTACGGCCTTTGGTTATGTGCAAATGTGCAAATAAAGTGCTAGGTATCATTACCATGTCAATGTATGTGCAAATTGGCAAGTCAAAGGCAAGGTTCGACAGTAACTTTCGTAAAGTGCAATATGCAATTAGCAGCACGTAATCTAACTATATACAGTTAAAATAACGATAAAACAAAGTGCAAGTGCTATACCATTCTAACAGTGCATATTATACAATGGCAGCAATTTATCCAACATACAAATATGTGCAAATTAGCATGATAAAGTGCATAGTGTCAGCAACATCTTCCTTAAAGTGCACAGTACGTTTAGCAGCTAAGGGAATTCATATAATAATTGATTTTCTTGCAGAAATACATTTTAAAATATAGGTGGCCACATGAAAGCATACGTCTGGGGTCTCTAGATTAAACAATAGCTGCATTGCTGATTGTATATCATACGTATTGTATTTTAAAAAGATGGGCTTCAAGTAAAATTTTCTAAAAGAGATATAAAAGATACAAGATAGCAAAAAATGACACGTTCTCTGTTTTGATTTACCGTCACAAGGACACAGACAGGTGCCAGGTTTTTTAGGCACAGGAAAAGCCACAAGGTGATGCACAATTCCTAGGCGGAGACGGGTTAGTACAAATCGGTGGGAAATAATACTGACTGTTGCAAGGTAGGGTTGGAAACCTTCATTGATGTTGTATTGCTGGTAAAGATTGAATGTACTTTGTTTTTCATATTTTTCCATTCTAATCCCAGCTGTATACTTCAGAAATTAGACCTTCAGCTCCCGCTTCGAAAGTGTGGAACCCATTATTAAGTCATTGAAAATGTCCAAACCGTACAGTGTTTTGTACCAATGATGAATGTGACTCAGCCAGGGGATATTCGATCGGCGGTCAAGTTTAATACAATCAGTTATTACGTCCTGCGTAAACTTTGTCTCCTCCTTTGCCCAAATTGAACGCCATAAGGACAGGGGACGGAGGGCGATTAAATCATTGACATAGTGCATGTCTAATTCCTTATGTATTAGCTCAGTTGAAGCCGAAGCTGGTGCACTAATTAATCGTTTTAAAAACACATTCTCCTTACCCTGAACCGATTTAGCACTCTGTGCATCATACCCCCAAACCCCGGCCCCATATATAGCTGAGGAAATACATCTTGCGTTAAATAGGGTTAACATTTCATAAATTCTACGATCCCCTAATTTAGCAGCAAATCTAAAAATACAGTTTGTATTCCTGACCATTTTAAAAAGAACACTTTTTTGTTCATTTATCCATCTCCCATCGCCTGCGAAGGTGATACCTAAATAACAAAAACTATTAACAGATTCTAATCTCTCCCCTTCTAGAAAAAAGGGCTTGCATTTTCTTGGTCTCTTACCACACACCATAGTAACCGTCTTCCCTTTATTAATTTTCAATTTCCTGTTTTCGATAAATATGTGGAATTGATTAATTAGATGTTGCTGTCCATTATGGGTCCTAGAAAGGAGAACCGAGTCGTCCGCGTATAAGAGGACTAGAATAGGGTTACCATTATTGGTGGGAGCATCTGCATTAGTCTTTCTTAAAATTATATCAACCTGATTTATAAAAAGGGAAAACAGTAGGGGGGCAAGTACGCATCCTTGGCGAATACCTCTCCTGACTTTAAAAAAAGGAGTGCACTCGCCATCTGTTCCAAACCTGACTTTGCTGGATAAATTATTATACAGACGGGCAAGCAAATGAATAATTTCGGTAGGGGCACCCATTGCCAGTAGAGTGGGCCAGAGCAGTGCATGTTCCACCAGGTCGAAAGCCGAACTCAAGTCGGCAAAGCACAGATAAAGATTTCCAGGTTTGGCTTTGGTATACTTGCCGACTATGAGTTCCAGGTTCACGCACTGCTCCATTGTACCCATTCCCCTACGGAACCCATACTGCACTGGGGACAAGATGTTTTTCTCCTCAGCCCAGGCTTCCAATCTCACTAGTAGGGCTCGACTAAGGATTTTAACTGTCGAGTCCAGAAGTGAGATTGGTCGATAGTTTCGGGCCTCCGACCTAGATCCTTTTTTATAGAGGGGTATGATGATTGACTGGCCCCATGTCAGTGGTAAGCTATCTTCCACCGCCGCATTAAAGTAACGGGTTAAAATTGGGGCCCATAGAAATGTTTCGTGTTTATAAAAATCCATGGGTACCCCATCAGGCCCTGGTGCTTTACCCCCCTTACTGTTTTTGATTGCATCTGTCACTTCACTCAAAGTTAAAAACATGATACTGTGTCTATGTTAAAAGTAGACCCATCTAATTTAAGATCAGAGTTGAAAATCTCTGAGAAATGTGCAATCCATGCAGAGCAGCTAACATGAGAACTGACCTCAGGAGCATTGTCATTCTTTAAGAATGGGCCATTAATAGTTTCCCAGAAGAGTTTGTGATTTTTGGTTGCAGCAGCCATATCAAGTTTATTCCAGGCATCATTTTGCAACTCCTTTTTCCTGGTTGCCAGGGCCAACTTATAATTAGTTTGTTCTTCTCTGACTCTTTCTTTATCTCTAGGTTTAACATCAAGTATTCTTTTGAACCTTTTTAGGGTCTGAGCGCAATGTTTGTCAAACCACACAGTTTTATTTCTTTTAGGCTTTCTGTTTCTTATTAGCAAAGAATTTTCAACTGTGCATGTAATTTTCTTAAAATTAGAAAGAATGGCGGGCGCTATCACATTTGGTGCAAGGCAGTAATCAACCTCTCTGGAACATTTACTAATAATGTCCTTCGTTAATTTGTTAGGGTCAATTTTAATCCATTTAATTCTCATACCATTTGGTCTCACAGCAGTAATCCCATGGACAGACCTGCCGTGCACAACGGTTTTTGGGCCCCAGCCCATTAACTCCATTGAGACACTGTTGTGATCACTCACAGGCTGCTCTATTACCCAAACATTAGAGAAAACCGAACCATTAGACACCAAAATATGGTCAATATTCGATTGGGCATCTCTCCCCCTAAATGTTGGGCACTTTTCATTGCTTTTATTCTTTGTGCATTCAAGCAGCTCCAGATTTAATTTGGCTATCGAATTATTCAGTGCGCTGCCATAATTACTGTGCGGAAAGTGATTAACAAAGACACTGTGACCCCCTGCATTCTCTTCATGATGACCACAAATCCCCTCCGGGGCGTGACTACAAGCTTGAATATTAAAATCACCTGTCCAGAGTATTACAAAGTTATTCTTTGAAAGAGCGATTGCAGCTTCAATGGCACATTCAACATCCGGGACAATCTTATCCCGACTAGGACCCACGATATTATTATAAAAATTTACAATAATTAAATCCCTGCCATGACTGTGTGTTAGCCGCAAGACTGACGCATGCTGACACACTACTGTATGTCCCCCAACATTAAATTCCGTTAGTTTTGTCGAAACCAGAGTCAGTATACCTCCTTTTGCTCTACCGACCTTAGATGCTACTGCTGCCACGCTATAAGAAGCATAACCTTCAACGTGTATTTGTTCTTTATGCCATGTCTCTTGCAAGCATATTATGTCATAACCACATGTAATAAAATTATCCCAGAACGGGGTACATAATTTTGCAGCAATTCCCGCTACATTCCAGGTAGTAATTACAAGGGAGTCAGCGTGACTGGCTCCTGTACCTTCAGGGTGGGTGGACAAAAATGATGTTTCTAGACTTACTGTTGTATTAGCATTAGCATTGACAAATGTCACAGTTACATCACTATCTGTATCATTATCTATATGGGACACATTGTTGGTCAAAATTAACTTTGGCTCAGTTACAGCTTTTGCGCAGCTTTGGTTCCCCAGCTCTTTTAACATAATTACTGTGTCACCCACAACGGCACTACCAGGGTGCGTGGCCACAGATGACACGTTCAGTCAATCGTTCTCCTCTAGTGAGTTGAGCAACTGAAATCTATTATAGGTTGGAACCAAAAAGTTGTCATATATATTAGAGAGTAATGGAGGGAGAATGGGGGCAACCTTAGGACAATAGGTATGGGCGACTCTTGGATGCTGGAAGGAATGTGGTGCCGCGGCCAGGGCGACTGACGCTGGAATCTGGGTATCAGGGTTCGATCCCCGGCTCCGGCGGCAGGTTAGCCCAGCACCATGTGACTCTGGGCAATAGCTTGCTTAATCTTCCTGACGGCCCCCAGCGCCTAGAGACCCTTACGGGTGATTGTGCGCTTTACAAATGTGGATTATTAATGTGTAGACGTTTGTCTTCCTGACTGATTCCTATAAAAGTAATCAAGTGGGAACAATGTGGTATTATATTCGTGATTCGATGGCATGGGTGCATGTAAAATCGAATCTCTCGCCCATTCAGTAGTCCTGAAATTTATAACTATACAGTCCCCTTTTATCTCCTTTTTATTTGGTCCCACCCAGCCTACCCTCTGTGTAGTTATAATCTCATCTGCCCCTCGTATTGGGAAACCACAATTCTTCACCAACCAGTGCAGGGTTTTGTTTTTAAGGGTTTCTTGATTTTCAAATTGAGTGGGTAGTAGTTTAGGAATATTAGCGAGAATCGCTACATATGGTCTACATTCGGGTGGCAAATTAATTGTGGCTGGGATGATGTTATTAGTGTGGCGCCTTGGTACTGGCAAGTTCTTATTATTGTGGCCAGGGTCGCTGCTGTTCCTCTGACCACCAAGTATTTCCTGCCCATCTACTACATTAGGGGCGATGGTTACTGGCCTCTGCATTCCACTTACAGATGTTACAGAGTTCACCACCGTAGTGGGCACACTTCGGGTTCGGGTTGCTGTACTTCATGTATTTGTGCTCAGACTCCCAGATTGTACATTAGTTGTATGGGGTCTGGCTTGCGTGCCCAGATGTTCTAAGACATCCAAATTGGCTATGCCCAGTTTTTCTAGGTTTTCTACTTTTTTACTTAAAGTTTCTAGAGATTCCATCACTGGGGCAATATAGGATTTCACCATTTTGTCCAAATGTGCTACAAGTACCTCAACATTATTTGGAGTTAATATTTCCTTCAAGTGTATATCCTTTAGGTGTGTATCTCCACTACACTGGTGTATCTCTCCCTCTCTTTCATAGATTACTGGGGTTTGTACTGCTCTCTTCTTTTTCTTTCTATATGTTTTTCCCTGCTTATTAATTATCAACCTTTTTCTACTTAGGGTAGATTTCCTTTTAGGTGGAGTAGGATCACAATCGATTTCACTACTTAGCAAACTGTTGTCACTGGTTTGTACAATTGAAATGATGGCATTAGTGTCACAACCATCCAGTTCCCCTATATCTATAGGCACATCAGTCTGTGTTAGGGGCTGCGGTGTTATACTGGCTGACAAGTCAGGTGTTATTGACAGTCTGCTCTCCCTAACACAGAACACAGTGGGTTCTAAAGGTTGCGGTACATCAGATTGAATTGGGTCGTACCTTGGCAAACCTGCAAATGATTGCAACAAAAGAGAGTCATGTGATATCATGGTTTCGTTTGTAACGCTAACGTGTGTGTTGGTAACTTTTGGCGATTGACTTATTAAACACATACTGGCTGGTAGAGACAGTCTCCTTTCTGTGTTTTCTATAGCGTTGACAACAACCCCAATTGTTTGTTGCAACATTCTGTCGATTGCAGTTAGGGTAGGTAAAGGCGTTGGCACCAATGTTTGTTTTCTTGAAGCGGAACGTGTGTGCATAGGTGTTTTTCTTACCACCGCTCTGCTTTTACTTTTACCCTCCATCGGGGATCTAGGAGGTCATTAATCCTTTATAGTCAAACACGGTCTGGCAGTACCCTAGATATGCAATATGAAGAAAAGCCAAGGGGGGGGGGGATAGCCCGGCCCGGTCTCCTGCGGTCTCTGAGGGCTCAGAGGGCCCGCCCTTTGCCCGGGCTTAGCCCGGCGCGTCTCGCGCGCGTCCTCGCGGGACGAGGAAGGGATCTTACTTTATGCGCCTCCTGGCGCTGACGCTGGGGGAGGCGACCTCACCACAGGGCTGCTGGGGGTTGTAGTAGCTGGAGCTCCCGACCGGCGGAGCCAAGCCCGGCCAGCCGGAAGTACTAGGTGAGGCGCTGCGGCGGAGCAAAGCCCGGCCGCCCCTCGATCCCTGGGGGCAGGCTTCACGCCACAAAGGAGCCTCAGTTAGCTGGAGGTAGGCTCAGTCAATGCCACACACACAGGGGCTGCCACTCGGTCCTCGGCAGGGGATCTTACTTTATGCGCCTCCTGGCGCTGCGCGCTGACGCTGGGGGAGGCGACCTCACCACAGGGCTGCTGGGGGTTGTAGTAGCTGGAGCTCCTGACCGGCGGAGCCAAGCCCGGCCAGCCGGAAGTACTAGGTGAGGCGCTGCGGCGGAGCAAAGCCCGGCCGCCCCTCGATCCCTGGGGGCAGGCTTCACGCCACAAAGGAGCCTCAGTTAGCTGGAGGTAGGCTCAGTCAATGCCACACACACAGGGGCACACAGTTGAATATAGAATAACCTCTTCATTTTGATCCTGTAGGCAGAGAGAGCAAGCCAGGGAGGAGGGAGGGTCATTTTTTACTTCAATGAAGATCCTAATAATTAAAGTATGAATAAAAGTCAGTTGATATCCTTCCATTCACTTTAAGCACGTGCAAAGGCACTTCTAGTGGATTCTCTAATGAAAAAACAAAAAGGGAGATAGATCCTAATGTTTGTGGAGACTCGACGAGTGGCATCGACTTTCCATCTTGTTCCTAGGAAATATGTCTAGCCTCTGAAGATTCCTGATCTACTCTACAGCACCCCATTAAGTGGCCTAAAGCGTATATATTTTCTTATATTTTTAGATGTATTAGGAAATTAATGACGTATATATTGCGTTCTACGTGGAGTCTGGTCTACCTGCATTTAGAATAATTTAAATCTGTAGACAAATAAAACATTGCTCTGTATTTTCGTTGACTTTCGTACGTGTTGATGTCTGTATTTATCATGAGGTTTTGCATTTCACTTTGTACAATTAATTTGATGAATGTGCGTTTGGGCATTGTATCACGTTTTCCAAAGTGATATTTTATACATAATACTTCTACCTCAAGGGTGTTTTTAGGTAATGTATTCTATTTTTGGTACACCATTTTAATAGTACAATGCTTTCATCACAGAATAGGCAAATAACTACTCAGTCTATCCGAGTAGCAAACGAAAGGTCATCCCAGGAGTCCTAGTTCAAGGCTTAGCTTTGTGTTTGTAGCTGCAATGTTGGTGACGCATTTACTGGTCCCTAGTGCAAATTAGATAATACAAATTTGTAAAACGTGTTAAAAACAGAAAACTGCAATTTTATTAACTGTTAGTAATTTACTTCAGTTTGTCTAAAGAATACAATTTCCTAATCACTTACTGCAGAAAAACTTGACCCCGCAGGATGACTGCCTGAAGCGATTTAAGTCATTGAACAGGTCAACTTTAACCACAACGCTGATCTCTCCACGAATGCCTGTGTTAATAAAGGACAATCAGAGGAGAAGGTTTATCTCAACTAAATTGTCAGGAAGCTAAATACAAATTACTTTGTACACAATCTCACAAAACAGTGGCATTTCATTTTAATAGCATTTTTATTTTACGTAAAACTGGTAATGAACTCTGAATTTAAAACATAAAGTATGATGCTAAGTACAAAGCAATGCGAGCATTTTTACTCCAAGTAGTGCCCATGCTAAATTAACCAGAACTTAGAGATCTGCCCTGCACACAACCAGAGAACATTTTATCACTTAATACATTACTATGTATTACCTATAGTATATGTCCCGGTTGAAAGACTCCTCTTCACAAAAATAAAACATAAAAACTGACAGTGAGGGATTGAGTAAGATAACAGAGAAGGACATCATGAGACATGAACAAAGAAATTGTAATTGCATAGTACCTCCATGTTTATGTAATCCATACTTGCTTTACTGCAGATAATTTAGGAAAAATACATTTTTACATCATGCAATTATTTGGTACAGTCTGAAACTGAATGAACCACCTTTCATTTAGGATGACCAACTGGGCTGCTCTGTAATTAGACTGGATGTCCAGAGTTGCCATGCCTCCATCATATGTAGATTTAAAACACTTTGGTCAACGCAATACCGGAAGGAGGGGGGGTGCCCTGTTGGGTCCAGAGAATACGCCTTAATAATGAGTTAAAGCCAGTAAAAAGCTTCACATGATAGGGTATGGGTAGTTTTGGAGTTGGTATAGTAAACGGGGGGGGGGGGGTTAACATCTTGAAGATAGTCAATCGGCCCAGAAAGGAGAGATGATCAGCCCAAAAACGGAAATCTTTCATGAGTCTGTCAAGCTGCAGGTTTGAGTTCCAAGCTCACTGATGGTCCTCTATTATATATACCTCCAAGCAGATGAATCCCTCAGTGACGACTCTCATGTCTGCAGCTCAAGGCATTAGAGGGGGGACTGCCACTGATTGGGTATAGTGACGATTTGGGGAGCAATTTCAAGATTTGCACTATTCACATTTCAGATTCAATAGGGTCTTCTGAAAAGAGAAGGACATGGACCACGCATATTGCAACTCTATGTTTAAACCCGGGCTAAAGCCTACTCGCTAAGGACTGAGTGTTGAGAACACTATGGATGTTGTGTCTAGTTGCCCGTTGCGGCATAAAGCCCGACTAGTTGGAGCAGATCAAACAGCTCACAACTTTTAGCGCCCTGTTCGGCATAATGTTAGCCCATATTTTAACTTCTATGTTGAGAAGTGAGATAGGGCAGTTGGACTCACATCTGTAAGGGGGGGTTGATAAGGTTTTGGAATAACAACTATATCGGCAGACCGCATGTTCGCCGGGAGCAGCAATTTCCAGGGCCTCCTGATTGCAGTAAATGGCCTGCAAATGTGGCCCCAGGTGCAACTACTCAGCCTTGAAGAACTGCCGGAAATCCATTCAGTCCAGGGGTTTTGACAGACTGCAGCTGAGCCATGGTCTCCTCCTTTTCTTCCAGCGTGGTTCTACACTCAAGGGACTACACTCTCTTCACTGGACAGTGTATGAGTTGGGAGATCAGCCATAAAGGAGTGCAAGTCACCTAGCGCCAGAACCTCAGAACAAGCTTATAGTTTGGTCTAATAGGCCTCAAAGCCACGGTCAATATGAAGATCTCCACTGATCTCACGGTCTCTGCCATCGATGATGTAAGCAAGGGGTCTCTCTCTGTGTGAGTGGAACTAAGCCAGTATAGTGTCTTGCTAGCCTTGTCTCCCTAATGGTAAATTCAACTCTGTGGTGCGTACCAAGCTGTATGAGATTCCTGAAACATGGTCTGTTCGACTAGGTGGAACGAGTCGTGGAGGAAGGTGAATGCAGCTTTAGCTTCCGTCATCACACGCCACTCACTACTCTTCTCTTTCTTTCCTTTCTGCTGCTGTTTTCCTTGGAAGAGTCTCACCAATTACCTCTCCCTGTAATATGGAGCTTCCTTTTAGACATGCTATCATTCTCTTCTCCACTCCTCCAACACTTTGCCATCTAGCCCCAGGAAGTTTGAATTCCACTAACTGTAATCTAACTACATTGCTGACAATAATATCTGGTCTTCTCTCACAATCTTTAAATTTGAACATTGTAGGAAGCTGGCTCAGTATATATTAAACCAAAGTAAGGTATAGTGTGCACAGAGTTAAGTGGATCCTTAAAGGTAGGCCGAGGCTAAAGTAGATAATACCTTACTATCTATTTGTGGTAGTGTGGGCGAGCAGCAAGGCCTTTTTAGAGGGTAGTGTTATGCAATTATTGTACACACACAGGCAAAACATTATGTCACACACTCAAAGACTGAACTCAGACCAATTGTTTTGTACAAAAATATTATGTAGTTGTATTTTATTTCTAGAACCAAGCCAGGATTGGTGCAGGTAAGTGAAATAATGCTTTTCAAGAATAATGCAGTTGAATACATATGAAATGCAGTAGAATGCGATTGGTTTGTTTACAGGTAAGCCAACAGTAAAAATTACTTTACAGTTACTATTGTAATTGCTTTACAGTTACTATTGAGATTACTGTTTTAGTTACTTTTCAGTTACTTTTCTTACTCAATGTGGTATACCTAGACACCAAAATGGGACATTTCCTGTATAAAGGTAAGTAATATAATTTGCTATCACAACACACGTATGCTTTTTCATAGAACTTACAACTCCACACAAAACTTTCTACAGAAAAGCAGGCAATGAAGTCCTATGGGAAGAAATGAAGTTATTGGTTTCGAGGTAAGTACTTTGTTCAGGGAGTTGGGTTTTTGAGGTTAGACCAAGGGTTCTCCCAGAGTCCAGGATGCACTCTCAAAGCACCCTCAGCAGCACTAGGGCAGCCAGGTGCAGAGTGCTGAGGACCATTTTTATCCAATAGGGGACAGGAGGCCTCCGGTTGGTGGCAGCTTACGAGCAGGCCACAAGGTTTTGGGAGAAAGGCTCCTGGACTTAAGCTCAGGGCAAAGGGGGATCAGATTTAGCGGCACAGGGGCGGACGGGTGTAGGGTGCTGTTTTAGCATCAGGTGCCCTGTTTTCAATGGTGATTCTTCAGTTGAACAAACTGCAGGGTCGGGGACGAAGATCTTCTGGAGGCAACCACCTTTTGGAGAGGTAAGTTGGGATGTCGTGGGATGCCGAGACACCATAGGTTGGGCCATCCAAGGCCGTGGGGCGTCAGGTGCAGGGGTGTCTTTTGGGGTCGGATTCTTCTTACCGGCTCAGGACGTGGTCGGGGGATCTTCCAGAAAGGGGCTGCAGACATCGGCTGAAGACTTGAGGTATGTCAGGGATCACCAGGTCCCAGATCAGGATTGCCGGTGAGACCTCCTTGTGGTGTTGGGCCACTCTAACTCGGGCCCTGGGTGTCGGATGCAGACACGCGGATTTGGCTGGAGCCAGAGTATATTGGTGAGCAAATCCGATGCTCACGGGAGACAAAGTCTGGTTTGGGTAGGCAGGGCAGGTCCTCTGGGTTCTGGGGGGCTACTGGCTGCAGGACACACCGGGATTTCACTGGAGAAGGTTGAGGTTGGGACAGACTGGTAGGGTTGGGGCCAAAGTTAGTGTCCTCCTCCTCTTCTTTTAGCACAGCTTCTTCGGGTCCTTCTTCTATCTTCTTGTCTGAGGAGGCAAGGCTCAGGGTTGCCCCTAAATACTAAATTTAGGGGCGTTACAGGTGGGTACAGGTCAGGACCAATGGGTTCTTCCTTGGGGTGGGTACATCCCCTATTATGTCACCCTCCAGTGGAAGGAGGGAATAAGCATCACTCTGGTTGGCAGGGTCCCCCCATCAAGTTGGCGGGGATGAGAGTTGTGTTCACCTCACCTCCCCCACCTTAGGAGTGAGGTTGGGAAAGGTGGGCACACCATCCTCCTAATTTGGTTTTCCTGCTGCTTCTCTAGCCCAAAGTGGGGGTCAGAACAGGTGGGGTCAGTTGCTAGGGGCAGCAAATGCCCTGGGCCCTGCCCATCCTAAGGGAGGGGGCCTGGCACTCGACCCAGCCAGCCACCCAGCCAGGACACTAGAGTTAGGTCGTTTTTCAGGGGGCATTTGTGAGATGCCCCCCGAGTGCATTTTTCATTAAATCCCACACTGGCATCAGTGTGGGTATGATGTACTGAGAGGTTTGATAATAAACTTTCCAGTTTTCAGTAACGCCTTTATAGTGCTAGGGAGTTTGTAATGACAAACTCCCAGACCATATACTCTTTATGGCTTTACTGCACATACAAAGTCCAAGAATGGACTTAGGCACAGGGTACAGGGCTCATGCACCTGTACCCTCATCAATGGTATAGTGCACCCAGCTTGAGGGGTGGTTTACCTATGCCAGGGTAGTGGTTCATAGGCATGGCAGAAAGGAATGTGTGCCATGTCGATTCTTCATTTTGTTCTGCTCCAAAACAAGAAGCCTGCAATGGGTGTGTGGGTGTGTCTGTGTGTGTGGGTGTGTGTCTGTGTGTGGGTGTGTGTCTGTGTGTGTGTGTGTCTACGTGTGTGTGTGTCTGTGTGTGTCTATGTGACTGTGTATGTCAGTGTGTGTGTGTATGTCTGTGTGTCTTGCCTTGTCTGTCTGTGTGTAAAGGTACTGGGCCTCTAAGGGTGGCACAAAAAGTGCTGCAGCCCTTAGAGGCATTCCCTGGTCACAGTGCCCTTGGTACCTTTTACAAGGGACTTGCATGTGGCCAGAGAGTTGTCAATTGGTTTATGCAACAGTACAGTTTAGGGAAAGAACATAGGCACTGGGGACCTGGCGCATCAAAATTAGGTAAAAAAAGAGGGTGGGGGGCAACTATGAAAAGGGGCACTTTCCTACAAATGTGTGATGAAAATGTTATATGCTCTACAAATGCTCAGTCTTCTGAATCCGATGACAGTGTCATCCTTTTACATTTTTTTTTCAACTTGCTGTTTATCCTAGCTCTGTTCACCCATACATTCTTTCTTAAAACCCTCGCCCGTTACATTTCCACATGATCTTTCAACATTCTCTTCTTGTTAGGTTAGCTGGATTTAGATTCTTCCTCCCCATTTCCTTTATGTATAATTGCTCACATTAATGAGCATGCCAAAAGCTTTTTCCAACACACCTCTCAACACCATCACCTTAATATTGCTCATATTGTCTCGATATATGATATACTTTTTTTAATTCTGAACTTTTCAAGTTTATCACTAGCATATACAATGCTTATTTTAGTCATTAATTTAATGTTCATAATGAGATAAAAAGATATTTGGGGGGTGGGGGAATACCATTTAACAGCAAAAACTAGCAAAAGATTCTTATTATTAGATTCCAGAATAATGTTTTGTAGGATATAATAATTCTGAATTCTTTTTATGGCTAGAGTGTAGAATTTCTTTCACACAAAGATAAGGATATATTGTTTGGAATCCAAGACAAGTCTTATTTTTTTATTTTTTCCACAGGACAAGTAGGCCTGGAACACAGGCGCTTTAGCTGGCAGTTTACACTTCCACAATTTTTGGGGTAAGAATTATGGCTTCTTGCAAAGGCAAGAAATGCATCCATATGTATAAGGTGTTCTAAATTATATATATGGATTATTAAGGATAAGCCTTCACTGTTGGGTGAATACTCTAAGGGAATACTGTGAGCTGTAGGATCAACTTGCATTAGCGATAGAGGTCCAATATTACAAATGTGTACACATGATTACAACAATTTGTGGCTATTAGTAATGCTGCCTGGATGCCCCTTTATTATAGGCAAATACCTGCAGAAAAAAATGGAAATAAGAATTGTGAGTGTCTGTGTTGGACTTGGCCCTTTTGGCAGGTTCACCCCGAAACTTTTTGCGTTCTCCTAACCTATTCCTGTAACCTGGTGTTGGTGAGTGTAGGCCTCTGAGCACTTTGGCACTGTGGTCCAGTAGAACACGCGTGCGCTCTCTGTGTATGTGTGGTGAGACTGGCCTGCCCTCCCATAGGAATGCATGGGGGAGATGTGTGTCCCTGGTAGTTCCTGGTATGAGAGGTGTGCAGGGGCGAGTTTAGTATGTGCAAACCTGTGAGAATAAATGTAGCGCAAAGGTGTGCGCAGATTTATTGTAACTAGTGGAGAAGTGCAACTTTTAGAAGTTGGCATTTCTGTGTGCAGTGTGTCTGCCTGCCTGATGTGAATTGAATGTCTGGCTTGTGATTGACAGGGGCTGGCTGGTGTGGTTGGCTCCAGGAGCCAGGATGGGTCTGCCCGGTGGTGAATAGGGAGAGCTGCATGTAGATGGGAGGGAGGAGTTCCACCTGGGACCTGAATAGGTCTGTGCCTTCCCTCCACAATGCTGGCTCCGAGCCCCTGTGGTGCTTCTGAGCACCTAGCCCCCACCTAACAATAGAGAGAGGAGCTGAGCACAACAAAGTACTCCAAAGCTCCCCTGAACCAGCTGTATCTGGTTCCCCCAAACCCTGCACCTTTACACAAAGGGAACTGCTGTAGAAAAGAAGGGGCTGTGACCCCATGATGTTGTTCAGTCCTGGGTGCTGTCCCTGAAGCTGAGGGGGGCGTGCTGCTGCTGGGGCCCAGTTGGACCTGCCAGGAGGACTGCCTCTCTGGTCCCAGCATTGCCCCCTGATTCCTAAAGACTTTCTTTTTCACGGACCTAGCGCCCTGAGAAAGCTTTAATTTGATCCAGGACTATGGATGCCACTTCTAGCGCCTTGGGAGCGCTTTATTTTTACTTTTGCCCACAGAAGAGGAGCGTGTCTGCTCAGCAGCACGAAGCTGCAACCTGTTTAGAGGGAATCCCAACGTAGAGATTCCCCCGCGCTTTCCCGCGTTGTGTTTTGGTCACGGGTGCCCACCCTGCTTGTATTTGGATGGAGGGAGCCTACCCCTCATTGCAGCATTGGCCATTTCTTCAATTGCTGGTGTTCGTCAGCGTTCCTCTTTGTTCCCGTGGGTGCCCACCCCGCTAGCAACATGCTACAATCGCGGGAGCCCACCCCGCTTTATTGGTTACTTTTCGGGTGCCCACCCCGCTTATGCCTGCTTTTGTTTGGACGGCGGGTGCCCACCCCGCTTAGTTTCATAATTAAGACCGGAGCAGGAGCCCATTCCGCCGGTCTGTGAACCCCCTGCGTGAGGCCGACGCCAACAAAGAGCACTGAGGACCGCGGCAACCTGGAAGTCCGGCAGTCACAGCCTGGTTGCGGGTGGGGCTTCGTGGCGTCTTTTCCGCTTCTCCCGCGCTGCCCAGGAAGGAGGCGAGACGCGAGGAGAAGGCAGCTGAAGCCTTCTAAAGCCTTGCTAGAGCTTCATCCAAGTCCCGGGTCCCTGGAGGGGGCCCAGGTGAAGAGAGGTGAAGTAAGGGGTGTGGCGGCTGGTCGGTGGGGCTCCCATGAGCTGAGGGAGCCCCGCGGTGTCAGGAGAGAGCCCGGTGAGTAGGGGCTGATCTCTAGGGGGAGGCTGCAGTCAGGGTACAGAGTTCCCACAGGGGTGTGGGTGGCATTTCGCTGCATCCACCTGGGTAGTATGCAGTATCTGAGCGTCCCCACATGGCAGAGGGTCGCTCTAATGTGGGCCATATTTTGTTTAAGGGCCCCAGTGGGGGTCCCAACGGCCAGTGAAGCCCATGCTGCCATGTGTGGTGGCATAGTTATTTTTAGAGCCTAGGTGGCTCCAAAGATGGGCTTAATTATTTCCTAGAGGGCCAAGAAGGGGCCCATGTTTTCCCCCGTGGTGTGGCACAGTGGTGCCCATTTTCTTGGCAGTTATGAAGAGAGTCCCTGAGAGGGACAGAAGCGGCACAGTGGTGCCAGGTCTCATTTGAATGTTTACAGCTGACCAGCAAGTAGTGTGCAACTGCACCATTTAGGCCGCAATTCCTTGGGGGGCATGGATTGTAAGCTAGGAGTGAGCCGCACTCCCTCACCCTCATCCCTTCACAGCTGCGCAGCACTTAGTGCCAGCTGCGCCGTTTAGGCATCATTCTTTGATATTCAAAGCTGCCCAGCAAGTAGTGGGCAGCTGCAACATTTAGGCCTGCGCAGATTGCGCACCCTTGACTTTCACTGCATTGGCAGCGCGCCCTGACATTCTGAACACAGGGCATTTGAGCCCCCTTTTTGGATGGCCAGTTGGCCAGGAGGACGGTTAGATTTATAAGGCGCCAGGCCCTAATGTGATTGATTTGCTAAATGTGATTTTGGTGCTAAGAAATGTAATTCATGTAGTATGTTTTACGCACCCTGTGTTATACCTCTAAATGTGGTCTTTTATGATTATGATGTTGGTTTGCATATCATGGTTTATGCTAGTGAGATTATGTCTCTCTGTGTGAGTTATGCCCCTAATGTGAGTTATGCTTAGGAGGTTAGGGTCTAATGCGTTTAGACTTGTGAGAGGATTGCATAATGTGTTTATGCTGGTGAGGTTGGCGCAGAATGTAATTCGCGCCTGATGAAATACTGTGCATAATGTAGTTTATGTTACAGGCTGATGCGGAGTATAGTGTCTACCAGTGGTTACTGGTTGTACGTTTATGATCTGTTTTACTTTTACTAAGTTCGCTTTGGGATGGTTCTGACAGTGGTCCAGGAGGACCTGTCATAATCCCTAGTAAATATTGCCCAGTGCCAGTTGGCACAGTGTATATCGTGTGATTACTATTCTAATGTGTTATGAGAATACAAAGGTTATTTTTGGTATAACCTTGTGTGGAGTTCTTTTTGTAGTGTGCCTGGGATGTTGTTGCTGTGTGCGTGCGCAAATGCTTTACACATGGCCTCCTGGATAAGCCTGACTGCTCGTGCCGAGCTACCAAGGGGGTGAGCAGGGGTTATCTTTGGAGTGTAACTCCCAAGCCCTGACTAGGGTGGTGGTCTCTGCCTGGCTTTGGTGCGAGCATTAGCCAACCAGAGATCCCATTTCTAACATTTGTGATCAGCGGTGGGATTAGGACTTGTGTTTGCGCAGCACCACAGTGACAACTGGCTGCACTACAAAACTCTGCATTTCAGATAGTCACATGTTTGGGGATTATTGTTTCTGATCTTGTTTTCTCCTCAGGAGTGTCATTTTTAAATAGTGTTTTCTGCGCTGTTATGTTTTGTGGTAGAAGAGAGAAAATGAAAGGGCGGGTCGCCAGTAAGTAGGGAGGTTCCCATAGATAGGGAGTCTCTTGCTAGGTCCAGTGCCCAATCCCAGTTCCTGTCCCCAGAGGTGCGAGTAGCTAGGAGAGAGGGAGTGTGGAGGAGAAATGGCAAGATCGGGAGGGTGGTTATCCCCCGAGTGTAGTGTGAGTGTCTGGATTCACCAGTAGGGTGGGATCCAGTGGTGGCAGCTAAAGTGTGTCCAATGAGTGAAGTCCCATTCCCAGTTCCCAGAGTATGGTACCTGGTGCTCAGTAAGAGGGGTACAGGTTGAGTGTCAGGGGCAGTGAGGAACTGTCTCACCAGTCTGAGGGGGGCAGGAGGGTGTGTGTGGATGAGTGGTGTGTTGCATTGGACAAGTGAGTGTGAGCTATTTTGGTGATAAGGAGCTTGCACGGGAGGGGGACCTCTGGCAGAGTGCTGGAGGTCCTGCAGTGGCATTAGGGAGTGATTCCAAATGTAGTGGCTTGTGTATCTTCTGGTCCTGTGTGGTGGAAGAGGTTCAGTGTAGCCCAGCTAGGTCCCAGTAGAATGGAGGGGTGTAGGGGCTCACGTTGTGACTCAGTGGAGACGGAGTGAGTGTGGGACGAGGAGTCCCACGGTGGCCCGAAACCCCATCTCAGTGCCTGGAGGGTTCCCTAAGGGAGCGCCAGGTCGGGGGCCTAGGCAGTACTTACAGGTCAATTGAAGAGGATCTTCCTGTGTCTAGAGGACGTGGAGTGTCTGTAACCAGAGCTCCAGCGGTCCTGGTGTTGGGCAGTACCGCTCCTAAGTGGAGGGTGCAGAAGTCCTGGTTGAGGGGTGAGAGGGGGAAAGAGTCCCCAGTGGAAGAACCAGTGGGTCAGGGGCCAGCCAAAAGGGCTGAGCCACCCGTGAGTGACCATGGTGGTGCCACTTCTTTCCTGGTGGATCTCTGCGCCCTGTCAGGTGGACAGGAGGTTGCGAGATTAGAGCTAGGCAGTGTCACACGACACATTAGTTATGTGTCACCCTCAGAGGGGGCATGCGTGCTCCCCTGAAGTCCTGGTTCGCCGGGCATCTGACCGCCCAGAGTGCTTGACCATTTGTGGGGCCTCTGGAGGTCGTTTCCCGAGGAGGGGAAATCCAAGTTCAGGTGATTGCCTGACCTGGAGTGCAGGGCATCTGTAATCAGTGTCCTGGCTGGGTTGTTTTCTAGGGGTACTCCTGTGAACACAGGTGGGGCTCATCTTAAGTGAAGAGACCCTGTGTTTCCCAGAAGGGGTGGTGCAGGCCTCGCCGGGATCTTTAGGGTCCCTGGCTGCGTATGGTAGTACTACCCTGAGAGCAGATGGGGCCCATCCTAAAGGAGAGGGACCCTGCTCTACAGTGGGAGGGTGCAGAACTCTGGAAGGGGGTGCAGAGGGAGGGAGTCCTCGCCTCTGACCCCGGTGCATCCGGTGAATGTAGATCCCAGGCGGTAGACCTTTTGATGGAGAGAGGTCCTGAACTGGTGGGAGAGTTGTGTTCTGGAGGGTACTTCCCTGGGAGGGTACGGAACCCCAGAAGTAGAGGTAGGGTGGGGTACTCTTGCCCGTGACCTCTGGTCAGCCTGAGGGTGCGGACCCTAGGTTGAAGGATCAGTGGTAGTTTGGAACTACACTGAGAGGGAGAGTGGAGAATGGAGAATGGCTATTGTGGGCCAGGGGTTACTGACCCCCACTCTGTGGATTGGCAAGGACCTGTAACATCTGGATGGCCTAGGGCCTGGTCCTGCCGTAGACGACTAGGGAGTACCGGTGGGGTATCCTAGTTGGGCCGGAGAGTTCTTGTTCAGAGGGAACCAAGTGGGTTCAGAGTGGGATAGAACCGGAGGGTGTCCATGCCGTTGCGGGCCCGCGTCCGTGATCTATCGCCCAAAGCAGGGAAGCCCATCAAGGGAGTGATTGGTTTGCCCTGCGTTTTGGCTGAAAGGGGGTTGTTTTGGGCTTGGCCCTTTTGGCAGGTTCACCCCGAAATTTTTTGAGTTCTCCTAGCCTAATTCTGTAACCTGGTGTTAGTGATTGTAGCCCTCTGAGCACTTTAGCACTGTGGTCAGTGTAAAGCGCGTGCGCTCTCTGTGTATGTGTGGTGAGACTGGCCTGCCATCCCATAGGAATGCATGGGGGAGATGTGTGTCCCTTGTAGTTCCTGGTATGAGAGGTGTGCAGGGGCGAGTTTAGTATGTGCGAACTAGTGAGAATAAATGCTGCGTAATGGTGTTCGCAGATTTATTGTGACTAGTGGAGAGGTGCCACTTTTAGAAGTTGGCATTTGTGTGTGCAGTGTGTCTGTCTCCCTGATGTGAATTGCATGTCTGGCTTGTGATTGACAGGGGCTGGCTGGTGTGGTTGGCTCCAGGAGCCAGGATGGGTCTGCCCGGTGGTGAATAGGGAGAGTTGCATGTAGATGGGAGGGAGGAGTTGCACCAGGGACCTGAATAGGGCTGTGCCTTCCCTCCACAATGCTGACTCCGCCCCCTGTGGTGCGTCTAAGCACCTAGCCCCCACCTGACAATGGAGAGAGGAGCTGAGCACAAGAAAGTGCTTCAAAGCTCCCCTGAAACAGTTGTATCTGGTTCCCCCAAACCCTGCACCTTTACACAAAGGGAAATGCTGTATAAAAGAAGGGGCTGTGACCCCATGATGTTGTTCAGTCCTGGGTGCTGTCCCTGACGCCGTTGGGGGCGTGCTGGTGCTGGGGCCCAGGAGGTACTGCCAGGAGGGCTGCCTCTCTGGCCCCACAATTGCCCCCTGATTCCTAAAGACTTTCTTTTTCATGGACCTAGCGCCCTGAGAATGCTTTAATATGATCCAGGACTATGGATGCCACTTCTAGCGCCTTGGGAGCGCTTTATTTTTACTTTTGCCCACAGAAGAGGAGCGTGTCTGCTCAACAGCACGAAGCTGCAACCTGTTTTGAGGGAATCTCAACGTATGGGACTACCCCGCGCTTTCCTTCGTAGTGCTTTGGTCACGGGTGCCCACCCCGCTCCTACTTGTATTTGGATGGAGGGAGCCTACCCCTCATTGCAGCATTGGCCATTTCTTCAATTGCTGGTGTCCGTCAGCGTTCCTCTTTGTTCCCGTGGGTGCCCACCCCGCCAGCAACATGCTACAATCGCGGGAGCCCACGTCGCTTTATTGGTTACTTTTCGGGTGCCCAACCCGCTTATGCCTGCTTTTGTTTGGACGGCAGGTGCCCACCCCGCTTAGTTTCATAATTAAGACCGGAGCAGGAGCCCATCCCGCCGGTCTGTGAACCCCCTGCGTGAGGCCGACGCCACTAAAGAGCACTGAGGGCCGCTGCACTGCCCGCGTGACCCGGAAGTCAGGCAGTCACAGCCTGGATTGCGGGCGGGGGTTCGTGGCGTCGTTTCCGCTTCTCCCGCGCTGCCCAGGAAGGAGGCGAGACGAGAGGAGAAGCCAGCTGAAGCCTTCTAGAGTCTTGCTAGCGCTACATCCAAGCCCAGGGTCCCTTGAGCTGAGGGAGCCCCGCGCTGTCAGGAGAAGTGCTGCCGGTCCCCATCAAGCGAAGTGGAGACCGGAGCAGCACAGCAGGAAGAGTCCGAAGTTCTGGGTCCCAGGAAGGGGCCAGGTGAAGTCCAAAAAGCAGCGAGTCCTGAGAGAGAGCCCAGTGAGAAAGGGCTGATCTCTAGGGGGAAGCTGCAGTCAGGGTACAGAGTTCGCGCGGGGGTGTGGGTGGCATTTCCCTGCACCCACCTGGGTAGTATGCAGTATCTGAGCGGCCCCACATGGCAGAGAGCCGCTCCAACGTGGGCCATATTTTGTTTAAGGGCCCCAGTGGGGGTCCCAACAGCCAGTGAGGCCCATGCTGCCACTTGTGGGGGCATAGTTATTTTTAGAGTCTAGGTGGCTCCAACGATGGGCATAATTATTTCCTAGAGGGCCCAGAGGGGCCCATGTTCTCCGCCGTGGTGTGGCACAGTGGTGCCCACGTTTTTGGCAGTTATAAAGAGAGTCCATGAGAGGGACAGAAGTGGCACAGTGGTGCGAGGCCTCATTTGAATGTTTACAGCTGCCCAGCAAGTAGTGGGCAGCTACACCGTTTAGGCCGCAATTCCTTGGGGGACATGGATTGTAAGCTAGGAGTGAGACGCACTCCCTCCCCCCCATCCCTTTACAGCTGCGCAGCACTTGGTGCCAGCTGCGCCGTTTAGGCATCATTATTGGATATTTACAGCTACCCAGCAAGAAGTGGGCAGCTGCAACGTTTAGGCCTGTGTAGATTGTGCACCCTTGACTTTCGCTGCATTGGCAGCACACCCTGACATTCTGGGCACAGGGCATTTGAGCCCCCTTTTTGTATGACCAGTTGGCCAGGGGGACGGTTAGATTTATAAGGCGTCAGGCCCTAATGTGATTTATGCGCTAAATGCGATTTTGGTGCTAGGAAATGTAATTCATGTAGTATGTTTTTCACACCCTGTGTTATACCTCTAAAGTGGGCGTTTATGATTATGAGGTTGGTTTGCATATCATGGTTTATGCTAGTGAGATTATGTCTCTCTGTGTGAGTTATGCCCCTAATGTGAGTTATGCTTAGGAGGTTAAGGTCTAATGCGTTTAGACTTGTCAGAGGATTGCATAATGTGTTTATGCTGGTGAGGATGGCACAGAATGTAATTCGTGCCTGATGTGATACTGTGCATAATGTAGTTTATGTTACAGGCTGATGCTGAGTATAGCATCTACCAGTGGTTACTGTTGTACGTTTATGATCTGTTTTACTTTTACTAAGTTTGCTTTGTGATGGTTCTGACAGTGATCCAGGTGGCCCTGTCATGTGTAGATAATCCCTTGTAAATATTGCCCAGTGCCAGTTGGCACAGTGTATATTGTGTGATTACTATTCTAATGTGTTATCAGAATACAAAGGCTATTTTTGGTATAACCTTGTGTGGAGTTTCTTTTGTAGGGTGCCTGGGATGTTGTTGCTGTGTGGGCGCAAATGCTTTACACATGCCCTCCGGGATAAGTCTGACTGCTCGTGCCAAGCTACCAAGGGGGTGAGCACGGGTTATCTTTGGTGTGTAACTCCCAAGCCCTGACTGGAGTGGTGGTCTCTGCCTGGCTTTGGCGCAAGTCTTAGCCAACCAGAGATCCCATTTCTAACAGTCTGCTTTCAAAATAAAATTCACCCCAAAAATATTTGAAGTTGGAAAAAAGAAAAAACAGATGAAGATTACAGACAGTCTTGCCAAACTATTGTGCATTTTTAAGAACAACTTTAAATATCATAATCAAAGGCATCATGTAATAAAACATGTTTGATGCATGCAAATCCCTAAAATACTAACAATGAAGAAGCAGTATAAAGCCATTAAGGGCAACATTGTAATGAAACTAACAAAAGTGCACCCATATGTCAATGCGGTTTTACTACTTTAACTAGATCACAAAGGTTTACAGGCTACACATGAACACCTGCAACAGTTGCAGGTTTCCAGGCGTACTCCCAACAAACATTTGTAAATTCCACTTTAGCACGAGTAAAACACAACTGTACATTTGCTCATGTGAAAAATGTGAAAATATGTGCAGCAAGTGAATATTCACCTGCTAAATAAAATGTTACTTGTAAACCTAGTTCGGCATGAGGGATATCTTTATTGAAGTGATAAACATAGACTAATCCCACCTGCATGTGGGGACACGGAATACCTCTTATGAAATAGAAAAAAAAATCCTGCCTTGAATTTGAGGCAATAGCTGTAAATTCCAAAATGAAGGTCCAACCAACACAAATTAAACATGCCATACTTTTCTGAATTTTCCTCTCCCCATCTAATAACTACATGTAGTCACTATATTAGACAAGATTGCAGCATCAAGGTCATCACTTCAGAATCAAGGGCAACATTACAGCATCCATGGAAAACTGCTGAAATCCAGATGCTGACATTGAAAACCACAAAGAGAAAGAAAGAAACAGGAGAGAAAGGGGCCTGTCAATTCAAAAGTGCACACAGCTGAAAATAAGCCCTACTCCTTTAAGGGGCCAGCATATTCTATCTCCCAGCACACAGCTTCCTCACAGATTCAGTTCTTTCTGAATGAATGACAAATGCAGACATTTTATTTAACAGTGGTATTAAATGCTGTTGTAAACTTGACAACCGGAGAAGAAGGCAGGTTTTTAGAACTTCAGTGAAGATACCTACGATGCAGAACTAAGATTAGAAGTATCATTTCTTTCTGCATCGTAGGATATTCACTGAGTCATAAATGTACAATAAAATAGCAAACGTATCCCAAAAACCTTCCAATGTCATTAATCAGCAGCAAAAAGATACAATTCAATAAGATTCACTGAAAGTAGAATCTAATTTGAAGAAATCTTTCAAAGCAGCTTTGCCACTCAAGTGTCAGCTCTTGAAACCTCATTTCATTTAGTGTCCTGGGAAGTGACAAACCAATCCACCCAAGGGATTCTTGAAAGAGGTCTTGTTGCAGGGATTCTGCCCAAAAACAGAACTATGCGCAGATTATAAGACCGTGGTGTATAGGGACTGAGTCATCCTACCACCTTAGTACCCATGAGCTCAGGACCGACCAGCTATAGTGTCTCACTTGCTCTCCTACTCACTCACAGAGAAACAAATGATTAGACACCCCAGAACACAACACTCCCAGATCTCTCAGGAATCGCGGTAGCAAGAGACACAATTTCGCTCGCACACTTGTACATGTTCACAATGAGATCTGACAGAGACACGAAACAGTTTAAAATATTTATTTCAACTCACTTGCCCTAACATGCAGTATACGTGCCACAACAAGCAGGAAAATGCATAGTACAAATAGAGTCAGCATAGCAGCTAATCCCTAAATCAAATAGGGAGATGTCATCATGAAAGGACAATAGAGCCTAACCTCCTTCCCCTTGCTAAGAAGCAGTATTATTATATATCAGAAGATTTCTAGGCTTTGTCAGCAGAACCCATACCTTAGCCTATAGATGGTAGATCTACATCACAGGTGATGTCTCGCTCTTCTCCCTGGAAATATCCCTCTCCAAGCATGTGCTACCTATTCGTGTATTCTAATTAAACCAAAGTATGTTGTCCAAACAACAGCTGTATCAATATGTTTTGTCTAAGGGATAAGGCCTGGCCCGAACAAAATAGCAAGGGGCATTGTCGTTTGACCTTGCTCACAGTATTCAGTCAAAATCCCAGCAACCTGCAGAGAGTGAACTTAGTGATGAGCTCTCATGAAGAAAACAGCTTAGGAAGTCATTGAAAAATAAAGTTGTGTAGTAACGTGTGCAAAGCAGCAGGCAAGCTGCAGCGTGCTCATGCTAAGTTAGAGAAGACGACAATGTCCCCATGAGCCTTATGACAGTCTATTAAGGTATCCTATTTGAGAACCAATTTGTGGTTTTCTAACAAATTAAAGTTTTGAAGGCAAGTAGGTGTTGAAAGCCTGGAAGCCTTAATGGAGATTCTTTGCCAGAAGTCAGATCCAAATCACTTGGGGTTGCCTTTATTTACTTCTTGTAGGGCCAGAGATATTTGAACTGCATAGTAGGAGAAGAATCTACAGTAGGTAGCACATTTGTCTTTTCTCAATCCACTTTCCCAACATCCATGGGTGTGCGTTATATTTGCCTCCTTGTGAACAACATGGGTGAGAAGGAGCAGCTTTGGAGTCCAGACACCTCGGCAGGGGAACCGCAAATCTGATAGATTGGGAATCTCACTGACTCACTAAACTGGTGTTATGGACCCAAACGTTTACTCCTTAAATGATATAGCGTTAGCAATTAATGACCTACAAAAAGATTAGGCTAAAGCTTGCACAGAAAATCAAACCTTACCTGTGCAATTAAGATATCCCTTGCCTTTAATACCACTTATTCTTGACCAATTCAAGACTCTGAATATTATCACTAAAACTGATCTGAGAGGGGGCGTGGCTAGCAGCCGATCCTGGCGGTAGCATAGAGGACGAGCTCCGTAGTTAGAGCGGCCTCTCCACATATCCGTACATCTATCCGAGCAACCCAAGAGCTCCAGCGGAGGGGCCCGACGCCCAGGACCGGGTGGGACCGACGGCAGTAACCCCGGTTGAAATCTGACGCCGGGTGAAGAAGTTATTGTTGAACACCCCTGTGGCCTGCGCAGCAACGGAGATCCGGGGTCTGCTCTCTCTGGAGAGCCCGACCGGAAGTGGCATTGCCCTGGGCGAGACTCGCCGGAAGCGATCGGCACTCACTGGGTGAGGCTGCGGTGACCCTACAGATGAATGAACACGTTGACCGGAGCAACCTGAAGGAGCGGAGTCGACTGTGAGGAGAGGCGATGGTGCCGCCGCAGTAAAAGACAGCCGACCTGCGGGCTGCGATACACGGGAGGTGCGGCTGCGGAGAGGCGCGAGCCGCCATCTTGGTGCTGAACGGCCGACACAGAAGACGAACAGCGCCTCGAGAAAGTGGTGGAGGGCGGCGAGACACGAAAGGAAGGTGGGCCATGTGGCTGAGAGGGCTGCCACCGACCTAAAGACTACCCCCGGCGCCGGCCCTGTCTGCATGACAAAGTCCCGCAAAACCTCCGACACCGTGACCAACTACCACGGAGAGGGGAGCCGGTGGGTTGCTACCCGACCGGGGTCCGCGAATACTGAACTGCTATTGCCCACTCGGGGAACGTAGACATTAGGCAGCTCTGATGAGCGGCGGAGGATTCAACCGGCAAACGGAGGGTCAGACCAAGGCGCTACAGAGACCTAATAACGCCGGGATCCGCAAGCGGTGTAAAGCGTCGACCCGAAGCACGACCCCAGAGAAGGCACAGAGAAGTGAAGGCCGCCACAGAGACACACGCAACCATTCTATGGGGAGTAAGCGGTCCTGCCTCTGTGAGTAGCCCCTGCACCTGACAGCGGCTGAAGATCTGATTGCATGCTGCCCTCTGCTCTGGCCCCTGTGTGAATCGCCAAGAGAAGACCTGCCGTAACCGGCTCGACTGAGTGATAATTGTCGGGTGTTCGGGGAGAGGCTGTGCAGACGCTTGGGCAGTGGCTGATCTAGTGGACAGTGATAAACACAGGCCTCCCACATTTGGAAACAGCAGAGGTACAAGGTGCAATGACAGTCTTCTATTGAAAGTGGGGCAGGGGAGAACATCAGCATTTAGGGTGGCAGACTACTCGGAACTGGGTGTATAGATCGACGGTTACAGATTGCCGGTGCGTCGGGGACCACAGCGGTGGGATTCTCCGCTAGGCCGGAGATAAGGCATAGAAGCGTCACAGAGCCCAGAGTGGGAAACTACAACGCCTGCCGGGAGGCAGCTGAAGGTACAGTGTGTGCGACTTGATAGCAGGAGGCGTGGGAGAGTGATTGGCGGCGTCCCGATCTGCACAAAAGTTTGGTAGTGGTCCTTCCCGTACCCTCTTCCACACTGCTACACAAGAGGGCCGCACACGACGACGAGAGGAATAAGACACTGAGGCGGCAAGTATGACGGGCAAGGGCTCAAAAGGTGTCACTACGCAGACCCGCATTGATAAATATGCTTGTGACAAAGGCACCTCTTCCCCAACGGAAGGAATAACGCCAGCCGGTAAACCCGCGGACGGAGCAGGTGGGAAAAAGGCGACACTGGACGACGTCATGCGGGCTTTGACGCAAGAACAAGCAACAGTGGGCTCGATTTCTACGGAAATCACTCTAATTAGGGCAGACTTCCACAAAATGTCCGAGAAGGTGAGCTCAATGGAGGTGGTTACGAAATCGTTGGTGGAGGACGTGTCGGAGCTACAGACGGCAATGGAACAGATGTCGGCAGAGAACAAAACGTTGCGTGAGAGACTGGATGATCAGGAAGGGCGCTCAAGGAGAAACAACATCAGGATCCTTGGGGTTCCGGAGTCTGAAGGCACTAGGGCAACGGACCTATAGGTGGAAGAGCTGATCAAAACGAAACTTCAGCCAGAGGGCCTGCCCACCTTCTTTTCGGTTGAGAGAGTACACCGCGCCCCGGAGGGGTCAGCCAAAACCGGGCGCAGCCCCACAACCTATCCTGGTACGGCTGTTCAATTTTCGGGACAGGGACGCTATACTGCAAGCGGCACGGGTGTCACCTCCTGTCAAGATCCAAAACTCCACACTGGCCTTTTTTCCGGACTATACGGTGGAGGTCGCTCGCCGCAGGACGTTCTTGAAAGTGAAAAAGGAACTGCGGGCAAGAGAGATTCCGTATTCCATGCTGTTCCCAGCCAGATTGAGAATAGTAGCTGACAACAGAACCTGGTTCTTTGACACTCCTGAAATTGCACAGGACTGGCTGGAAGGATGGAGACCGGCCACTCAGCCGCGTCGTACAAATAGGTCGCATAGGAATCAGGGCACAGGGGATCATCCGAACTCTCAAGCTTCAGTAAATGTGGTGGAGGAACGCTTGCCAGTGAGAGACGGACTGGACGATGATGTCGAAACGGAGCACTAGCCACCCGGTGACTACAAGACATTCAAGCGATTATGCTGACTGCCTAACGAACTGCTGCTGGACACTGGGCGGAGGGCATCCGAGGAGAGTAAGAGAGGCCGCCGACTCCGGAGAGTCCTACACCCCAAAGAGCAAGTATTTTGTATGGGGGATGGGTAAGGCACTCTGCTAAGTTGGGGGGGCGGGCGGTTCCATGTCTGTGTAGCAGGGGGGCAGGGAGGGGGGGAGTTCAGGGAGGGATTGTTTTTTGTTTTTTTAATTGTTTGACTCGTAATGTTTGGATATGGCGCGAAGGCAATGACACACTGGTAGGCACACGACAGCTGCGAAGGTACCAGTCCACAACACTAGCATGTCCTCCACTCCAAGACAGAAATGACACACGACACGCAAGCTAATACCCTGGATGGGGGCCTCGCACGGGGCCGGTAGCACCACTGCAGTTCATGTCATGGAATGTGCGTGGGCTGGGGGACAAGATTAAGCGGGGACTGGTTCTGCAGAGTATTAGAAGGTTGGGTCCTGCTCTAATTCTCCTTCAAGAGACGCACTTGGTGGGCACGGCCAGTAAGGCACTAGACAGACGAGGATATCACATGATAGCGCATTCGGACTTCACCTCAGGGTCACGCTGGACGGGGATATTGATGCGAAAGTCATCTCCGTTCATACTGCAGACCACCAAAACAGACGACCAAGGCCGCTTCGCGGCGGCGCATGGACAATGGGACGGCAAGCCGCTAAACATAGTGTCTGTCTACATTCCACCTGCACTTCATGCAATCGTCCTTCCTGACTTCGGGAAATTCCTTCCTGAACTCCCGGAGGGCGACCTTATTGTAGGGGGGGACATCAAAGCAATAGCACATAACACGCAAGATAGATTCCCGGTCCGGACGCAGACACCTGGTCCCTCCAGGTTCAGTGAATTCCTGGAAGCGCAAGGGCTGGTGGACGTCTGGCGGCATTTGCACCCTGAGGACCAACAATACACCTACTACTCCACTGCCCATAATAGTCTGTCTCGTATGGACTATTTTCTCGCCCTGGGCGATGGCCTCCTCACCATAAGGGACGTACAGATTAGACCTAGGGGCATATCAGACCACTCTCCATTAACACTGACCTTATCCTGCTCGGAGAGGGCCCGCAAAAGAATTTATCCGATTTTCCCAGGATATCTCAAGATACCGTCCATCCGCAAGGAACTGAAAAAGGTGACCCGATATTACTTTGCAGAAAACGCGGCCTCTGTAACGTCCCCCACGACCTTATGGGAGGCCTATAAGACGGTTCTGAGAGGGCAGGCCATTACGACCATAGCGGGGCACAAGCGCACACAGAAAAGGGAACTACTAGAACTGGAGTCTGAACTTAACACGGCGAATGCGGCCCACATGGCAAACCCAACGGTAGACACACGCTTCAACTCTGTCAGCAGCTCCATGACGACCACCTTAGACGAAGGACAGTTGAGAACATTGAGGCGACAGCGCATAGGGTTTATGATATTGGGGATAAAGCGAGTAAACTCCTGGCCTGGTTGGACAAAAAAAAGAGAGGTAGTAGGAATATATTGCAGCTGCGGGATTCCGATGGGGAGCTGCACACGCGTCCATCGATGATAATAGATGCCTTGGCTGACCACTTCCAAAAGGTGTACACCCCGGAAATCGAAGTGACAACAGGGGCAGCGATGGCAGCTCTCCAGGGTGTGCCGACTCTGACACTATCACAAGAAGCAGTAGATGAGTTAGAAGCTGACTTATCACCGGAAGAGATACAGTTGGCTATAAATGCACTTCACTCCGGCAAAGCGTTGGGCCCCAACGGGATCCCTATTGAGTGGTACAAGGCAATGTCAGAAACGCTGAGTAAAGCCCTAATGGCCATGTACAAGGAAAGCCTTGAAAGGGAGGTCCTGCCTCTAGATCAACGCATGGCGACCATTGTAGCGATCCCGAAACCGGGCAAGCCGCCCACTGAGTGTGCGTCATATCGCCCGATATCTCTCCTCAATGCCGAGGCCCAAATTCTAGCGAAATTACTGGCTACCAGACTGATGCCTCACCTCACGCAATTGATCCACCCCGATCAATCGGGCTTTATGCCACATAGGATGACGGCATTAAACCTCCGACGAGTGCACAGAGCGGTGGCACGTGCCCCGCTGTTGACGGAACCGGCGGCCATTCTGTCATTAGATGCCAAGATGGCGTTCGGCATGGTGGAATGGCGGTATCTCTTCGCGGTGCTGGCCCACATGGGCTTCGGCCCCAAATTTATTTCCTGGATACGGCTTATATACGCGAGTCCGGTGGCACACGTGGCGGCGAACGGCCACATCTCCCGCGAGATACCATTGGCTAGAGGGACGAGGCAGGGATGCCCGCTTTCACCTCTATTATTCGCTTTAGTCCTGGAACCACTGGCCACTGCCATTAGAACTTCCCCGTTATTGAGAGGAATACGCTGGGGAGACAACTGGGAGGACAGCGTCTCCCTTTATGCTGATGACATGTTAATCTATTTATCAGACCCAGACAGAGGCATTCCGGTGCTCTTGACACTGTGTGATGCCCACGGACAGACTTCCGGATATACGATTAACTGGATGAAGTCGGTCATCTACGAACTGAGGGGTCCTTCTCCAAATCTTCCCAGCGGCTGCCCGTTAACAGTGGCAGACACCTCATTCAAGTATCTGGGGATTCATGTCACCCGCGATGCCACGGTCTTTTCTGAGCTGAATTTGCTACCACCGCTCACTCGACTGAGAGCTGACGTGAGGCACTGGAAGGCCCTGCCTCTGACATTATTGGGGCGGGCAGCGCTGTTTAAAATGATGGCGCTGCCACCTCTTCTTTATGTATTGGAAAATACACCAACCCTGCTGCCACCCTCTTATTTCCAAAAAGTTATGGCTGTGGTAACGGCCTTGCTGTGGGGCGACAGCCCAGCTCGTATAGCGCATCTGAAGCTCAACCGAGGCTGGTACGACGGCGGGATACCCCTGCCAAATATACAGTTGTACTACTGGGCGGCGCACCTTAAAGTTCTCAACCAATGGCTGCACGCCCCACAGGATGACCCAGCTTATCTTGCGGACAGAGCGCAACTGGGTACGCACAGTCTGCTGGCCCCGCTATACCACAAGGGACTTACAGCGACGAAACACACAGTGGCAATATGGCACAAAGCACAGGCGAGGCTCAAGTGGGGGTGTGTCATAACAAAACTTACACTTTTGTGGGACACTAAGGCACTTGAGACATAGTAAGGGATTCACTCAATGGGATAATATAGGAATCTCCACGGCAGGAGACATGTGGACAAAAGACGGGGTGGTGCCTTTCTCACAACTACAACAACAATATGACCTAGGTCCCAACAAAACTTACCGTTATATTCAAATACGACATGCACTGATGACGGCAATTGAGGCAGGTACAGAGGTCCCGGAGACCTCCCCGCTGGAGGATCGCCTGCTCACTGATTACATGCAGACCAGCGCCACGTCGCTCACATACCGAAAACTGCTAAATAACCTGCTAGACCCCTTAATTAAACTGAGGGAGAAATGGGAGGGTGAGTTAGGTGAACTGGATGAGACGGACTGGAACGCTGCGATGGCATCCCCGAAGGAGGCGGGTGTCTCGGCACGATTCCGACTCGTACAGTTCAAGATACTGCACCGGGTTTACTTCACGAGGACCACCTTACACAAACTACACAGGGCTGACCACCCGTATTGTCTCAGGGGCTGTGGGATGGAAGGAACATTGCTGCATACACTCTGGGAGTGTCCGATTATTGCTGAATACTGGCGGCAGGTAATGCGTACCATTTCCCAGACTCTAGAGATATCCCTTACACCTGACCCGCGTGTGTGCCTGCTGAATGTATGGGGACAAAATGATCTGACGCGCCAGGGACAACAGTGGGCCATAGTGGGTATTGTGATTGCCAAACGAGATATAGCATGGAAGTGGGGGGTGGCAGATACACCGACTTTGGCGCAATGGTGCAGGAACATGGATATGCTTCTGGTGATTGAGCGAGCAGTGTATAAAATGAGAGCTAACCCTCGCAAGTGGAATAAGATCTGGCTGCCTTGGAACAGCTACCGGGGAGACCTGTGTGAACCTCTACCAGAGGACGACATTAACAGTACAGAGGACGAGGAAGACGTAGACTGAGTGGCCCAGTCAATGACTAACAATACTGACAATGGGATGAAATAGGGATCATCAGGTAGTTCAGCCAGTTATTCTAGGGGGCCCCAGGGATTAGGAGGAGACGCGGTGAGCGCCAGGACTAACCTGCCAGTGTGAGAAACTAGATAATTGTTTGCTAAACTGAATGTTGCCTATCAAACCTGTTGAGTCACAAGTTGAGTTTTGGTTATAAAATATAAAAGTAAGACGGATTCTTATTTTTTCAGGAATTATTATCATATTTTCTGCTGTAATGTCAATAAATTGCTGCCGAACCGAAGGTTGTCGACTGAATAGCTGTGTATCTATTGTTTTGAACTATCACTATGTGTGGCAGCCGGCCTCAGGGTTGTAGGCAAAATGCTGTGTATATTTGGCAGATGTAAATAAAAGTCTTATGGGAAAAAAAAAAAACTGATCTGAGAGAAGCTTAACATCCGATTTGAGTAAGAGAAGGAGTTGAATGGAAGATTTCCTTCGGTACAATCCACATAGTGTAATTACCTGCTGCATTACAGTAGTTTGTCAATTCTATTCTTTATGAGCACATTACGATTTTCTTAAAACCATACATTGATGACATCCTTATACTTTCGGATTATGACCAAGGTCACATCCATCATGTCACAAAAATGGAGAGAAAAATAAGCTGAATGTTATTTTCACTGTACCACTATGGGGTTTTGAAGTTTTATCAACTTATCAATAGGGCTTTAGCTGTACAATAAAAAGTCAAAACCATCCCGGGTTGGCCAGCACCTCAAAACATGACATTCTGTGCTTCATTAAATCTGACAATTACTATTGTCAATTTTTCCATTCCTTCTCTAAAATTAGAATAACTCCAATAACCAGTTTATTATTGAAAGACATTTCATTTTGTAGGCCAGAAGACACCCACAAAACATTTCTATCTCTTTGAGGCGTTCCAGAAAAGCACCTAAATTGCACCACACGGATCCTCAAAATCATACTGTATATGAGGGAAATGCGGCTGATTGTTTCATATAGGAGCAATCTCCTCACTTCTTCCAGAGACAGGTCAATTACACCTTGCAGCCTGTTATTCTAGGAAATTAACACCAGCAGAGATAAATTACACAACTTTCGATTATCAGGGCCACTGTAATTATGCAGCAGGGGAGGACGAAATGTATTTAGCAAAGTTGAATAAATTATATTGCAAGAAAACATACATTATGCAGCTCAATGTGGCACACTTTATGACAGTATTACTTCATTATTTTGCCATTTTTACATATTAGTACAGTCTGGGCAAAGGTTTCGCTTTATTAATAGCAGTTCCACATCCAAATACAGCAAAAAGCAACTCAAATTTTGTGAAGGACCTTCCACTGTACCACAGCATGTTTAATAACTTTTTTTTTTAAAACATATTTTATTAGTGAAGTAGCACATATAGAGCAGAACTCTGTACCCCAGAAACTTCTGCATAGAAAACGTATATCATCATGACTTTGACTGTTTACATGATCAAAGCAAGGAAAAATGAAGAGCAATACAAATGAAAAACCAACAAAGTAACCATAACCCTACAAACCCACCCCCATCACACTAACGTCCACTCCAGAGCGGCAAATTAACAGAAAAAGCATCGCTTGCGAAAAGTGTGGACTGTCATTGCACAAGAGACTATGTCCTGCATCAACAAAATAGAGAGTTATGCCGGGTCGAGGGGCCTTGCCGTAAAAACGGGCTCCAACTCTAAGCCTCGGTAGTCCGCCCATCGTTTTCAGATTTTAAAATGTTTAAGTGGGCACCCTCTTGCCGTGAAGATGGGAATCTCCAAGCCCATGCAGAAGTCCAGATCGTTCTTCCATGCGGACACTGAGGGCGCCACCGGCGCCTTCCAAGCCCAGGCAATATCTCTTTTAGCCAGAATGAACAACAACAGCATGGCGTTTGTATATGTTGCCTAAACCCCTTCCATAACGTGTAGGAGTACCGGCTTCGGCGAGCAGGGAAGGTCCCAACCCAACACCTCTGTGAGGCAGGCCATAAATCCCCTCCAAAAACGTGCAATGCAGAGCAGTGCCAGACTGTATGCAGCAAGGTACCCTCCTCCCGCTCGCATCTGAGACACACAGGGGAAGCCACCAAACCTGCCCACCACAGTCTAACACTGGTGAAGTATACCCAATGAAGGTATTTAAACTGGATAAGGCATAGACTTACGCTATGGCAGCCCCCCGCACGGAGGCCAGGGCCTCCGTCCAGTCCACCTCCTCCAGTGGGCCCACGTCACCCTCCCAGGCCTCTCTGAGTTTCTGCAGCGTGGGGGAGCTAAGAGTAACCAGGGATTGGTACATTTATGAAATCTTGTGGTCTTCGAGATCTCCCATGATCACCTTCGCCTCAATCGGGCTAAACTCGGTTAATGACTCGAAGCCCTCCAAACTAGGGGAAATAGCGTGCCGGAAATTAAGATATCTATAGAATTGGGTTTTTGGCATAAGGAATTTTTTCTGTAGATCTTGAAAGGACTTCAGGACCGGCCCCCGCATTACGTCACCTGAAGTAGAGATACCAATACTATCCCAGTCACGAAACCCAGGTAGAGTAGCCAATTGCGGCAGTCGGCCATTGTGCCAGAGGGGAGTTTGCGCGTCAACCTATTCCACCAGCCCATCCTCCGTAGAGCCTGCCGCAAGATTTGGAATAAACCTTCGTGACAGACGGCAAGGAGTTGCGCAGTGGTGCAGAGTATAATGTGTAAAGAGAGATTCCCCATGCACCTCCGTTCGGCAGCAGAAGCAGGGTCAGCCCTATCCCCATACCGCCATTAATTTAGAACTAGCAGGTGCGAGGTCATGTAGTACGATAAAATATCAGAGGTTGCCAGCCCCCCACAGTATGTAGATTGAAAACAAGTCCGTAGGGCAACTCGCGCCACACTACCAGCCCACAGAAACCGTGCCAGGGCCACGTTGACCTGTTTAAACCATCTTGAGGATGGCCGATCTGCCATAAATAGACAACGGCATATGGGACCAGGTTTTAAGCTCCTTCCGTACACGTCCCATATTGGAGCCAGATTTCTATCCCAAGATGTGGTAGGCGAGTCTGATAAAAACACTCCCAAATATTTCATCCCTCCACGAACTACCTGAACGGAGAACCCAGAGAGTGGACTTTCGAGGGTTCAATTAAAACCAGAGGACTCCCTGAAAAGCTGCATGATGCGATGCAGCCTCGGTCCTGTCCTGTCTAAATTGTTGGGAAAGAATAGCACATCGTCGGCATACAGAGCAATACGATCCGACAGCCTGTGTGCCCATTCAAAGCCCGTCACTTGTGCATCGAACCGCACCCAGGCGGCAAATGGTTCCATAGCTAACATGAACAAGTATGGAGACAAGGGGCAACACTGCCTGGTACCCCATCCAATGTAAAATGTGGAGGAGATAGAGCCAGCTACATGCACTGATGTGGTGAGGTCGGTGTAGAGTAATGTCAGGTAGGACAGGTAGCGAGGCCCAATATTCAGCCTACTTAAGAGCGCAAATAAATATACCCAACTAAGGAAGTCAAATGCCCTATCCATATCTGCCCGTAACAACGCTGCTCGTTCTCCCAACCCCTGAATGGCCTCAAGAGTAACAGGTGCTCGAATAATATTATGACGAGTCGCCCGCTGGGGCATAAAACCGGCCTGGTCGGGATGTACAAGGGAAGTGATATGAGACCGAAGGTGGTTGGCCAAAGCCTTAGCCAGAATCTTGGCCTCCATGTGCAGTAGAGAGAGATAGGGCGATAGGACGCGTGCTGATCAGGAGATCTACCAGGTTTGTGGAACACCACCACTTCCGCGTGTCTCTGTCCTAAGGCAAACAGCCCTGCTCCCTGGCCTCCTCCACCACCCTACGGTAATGGGGCACTAGCTGCAAAAAATATCTTTTAAAAAACTCACATGGAAAGCCATTTGGCCCTGGGGCCTTACCCATATGCAGGTCCCCTAAGGCAGCACCCATTTCCTCCTCTGAGTGGAAGATTCAGCTCCGCACTCGCCTCGTCGGATAAAGCCTTAGGCTGGAGGTCATCCAAGAAAAGGCATATCACATCTGCATGCAAGCACTCTCTGGGGGCATATAACTCAGCATAATACGTAGCAAAACTTTCCGCGATTGTAGAAGAATCCATGTGGGACACCCCATCTGGGCCTCCAATACCAGGGAGGGCTTGGGTGTACAGTGTCCCCTAACACAGCCTGTGGAGCAGCTTACTGAATTTATCTCCCCACTGGTAAATCCTTTTACGGGTCACTAACCAAGCCTGGCGGGCCTCGTCCAGCAGGAGGTCTGCATAGCCCTGTTGTGCCAGCAGCAATTGTCGGCAGATCCAACTGTCCCCGCCATCCCTACTGCAGCTCTCCAGATCGATAATCTTATCCTCAGAATGTACAAGAGACTCCCTTTGCGTTCTGCGGGCTGATGCACTGAAGGAAATGTCCACACCCCATATTGTGGGCTTCATTGATTTCCATAGAAGTTCAGCCCCATCCACCAAGCCTATGTTAAGTGTCAGGTATTGATCCATAGGACCCTCCATATGCTCCCTATAGTCATCTTTCTGTAGGTTCCACGCCGAAAGGCGCCACCGAAAAGGCTGTCGCGCCGGCCCGCCTGTAAGGTGAGGGCCAGCGGCGAGTGGTCCGATAGTCCCCGTGGAAGGATATCTGCCTCCACCACCCTGCCTTCTGCCACCCGGGGGACAAATAAATAATCAAGGCGGCAATAAGAATCGTGAACTGCCGAGAGATATGTGTATCCCTGCGCTGTTTCGTGTGGTCGGCGCCAAGGTTCCACACAATCGTGCCCCATCACCAAAGAGTGCAGTTTGGTGGGTTGGCGGACATCTGTAGTACCCCCGGGCCTCCAGCGGTCTCTGGCCAGATCCATCACATCATTCCAACCCCGCCACCTCCCTCCACTACGGACAGGCTATCTGGTATATCTGCCCACAGGGTCATAAGTCTCTCTACCATACCACGGGAGAGTGGTGGGGGGCGGGCATAGACACACCCCAGTACCATAGTTTCTTCACCAACAGTACCCCGGAGGAACAGATATCTGCCCTGAGTATCCACCCATGGCTTTATATGTGTGTAGGGAACCCAACGATGAATCAAGATCACAACCCCCCTGAGACCCCCTTACGAACCCCAAATAGAACACCTGGATGTAGCCAAAGCGTTGAAAGCATAGTGCCTTAGTCCCCATGAGGTGCGTTTCTTGTAGCATGAGAATGTCGGAATGGGCCCTTTTTGCCTGCTTGAGTATAGCCCCACGTTTGATTTTGTTCAGCGCCTCGATGTTCCAGCTTACTATGCGAAGGGTCCCGGAGGGATTCCTTTGGCTACCTAACGGACCTGCAATGTGAGTCCCTGATGCAAATCATTGACGCATGAAAAAGTGTATGGTATGTGCAAAGTGGCTCTAAACTAGTGTAGGACAGTGCGATCAGAGGACAAAAACCACAACAACCCAACAACCCCCCACCCTATACCTTAAGAATAATGAAGTACCTGTTGCGGCAGGTGTGGCCTGCAGACCCCAACAGGAAGTCCCCCCCCCACACCTGCCAATGGATCCCTAACTTACAGCCCATTGTCAGCTGGCACTCTTCCTATCAGATAAGGTCCAACAGAGATACCGGCCCTCATATGTGCTTCTCCAGTCAAGGCGAAGACGTCAAAGACCCATAGGACTGAGGACACCTCCATCAGTTAGGCCGCCGATGTGTGCTGCTGAGAGGCCGACTCAGCCTGGGAAGCAGCACCGCACGACTGAGATCGACGTCTGGACCTGGAGCGTCTATTCCCTTTTGACTTCAACTTGGGCTGCTTCCGAGCCGCATCGCTGGACGAAGAGTCCAACTCCTTCCGGGTAGCATGTGGGGACTAAGTCGCACCCTCTCATCTGTCCACTGGAAGACCTCCTCCGGCGAGTCAAAGAAGTGGGTGCAGGACTGATACACCACCCGGAGTCTGGCCGGATACAACAAAGCATAGGCAAGCTTGAGATCCTGAAGACTTTGGCCGCCATGAAGGACTGTCTCCGTTGCTGGACCAACTTCGTATAATCGGGAAATATCAGGATGCGGGCAACATCAAATAGCAACTGTTCCTTGGCCCTAGCCAGTTTCAGGATAACGTCACGATCATGATAATTCTGCAGTTTTGCAATGACCGGCCCTGGGTGGGCCCCAGGAGGAGGCTTCTGCATCAGGGCCCTGTTGGCACGTTTCACCACGAAACATCGGGACAAGGACTCTGGGGGGAGCCAGCTCTCCAGGCACTGGGTAAGGAACCGCTCCATGTCTCCCCCCTCGCAGACCTCCAGGAAACCAAAAAAGCGGAGATTGCTGCGCCATGCCCTTCCCTCGGCATCCTCCACTCGTGATGCCAGTCCACGTTGGGTAGTCCCCAGCGAGGCCACTCGCTTCTACAGGATGACAACCACGTCTTCCACCCCAGATATTCTTGTCTCAGCCTCCGTGATACGATCCATAGTGTTGTTCAGGTCTTGCCGCAGCAGCATGACGTCGGAGCTGACCGCTCCAATTTTAGCGTCCAGAGCATCTCTAGATTGCGTGATGGCAGCCATGAGGGCGGCATTGTCCGGCATGTCTCCATGAGCCCCCTCAGGCGCCACTGCAGAGGCCCCAGGGCCTGTAAATTTGTGAAGCGTACTCTGTTTGGCCGAGCCCCCTCCTGCTTTGTTTCTTGCCATGGCGGTCGTCAAGCCCCCGGCACCCTGGATATGCTCACACCAGCACACCGTGTATATCAGCCAGAAGACAGCGGGCCCCCCAATGCAGGAAAAGCCGGGAATAAGCATGCTCCCCTATGGCAGCAACCCACCTCAAAGCTGGAGTCCAAGGAGTATTTGAGCCGGATGGAGGCAGCAGGAATATGAAGTAGCGGCCCGACCTGACTGCCGAACACAGGACCGCCGGCAATGGGGGAGGGAAGGGGCCAGGGAGCCCAACACAGCTGAAGCAGCAACTGCTGGTATCGTACACCACTAGGGGGGGGGGGTATCATGCCCCGCTGGGGCCCGCCGCGCCGACCCTCTCGACCGCCTTGCAGCCTCGGGCGCTGCTCTTGCTGCGGATGCACAGGCTCAGTTTCACCTCTTCATGGGCCTGCACCCAGCGCCCCAATGTCACCGCAGCGGCCAAGGTCCACAGCCAGCACCCCCACAATGGTCTTGCTTAGCCCGATAGACCACCGACGCGAGTATGCCGCGGGAGAGGGGGGGCCCACCCACAGGGCGCTGGAGATCAGAAGTGGCCCCAGTCACCGCTCTGGCCCAGGTCCACCACCAATATCCGCCCCATAGGCTGCCGATGCGAGTACACTGCGCAGTTGGGGGAGGGGGAGGAGTAGCGGAGGGACACGGTCTGAGCATGAAAGCAGACCGGAGAAGCAGGATAATTTTAGGACATTAGCCAAGGCCGGACGGGGATTGCCTAGTACACGTCCGCCATCATGGCTTGCTGGGCATTGCCCCAACTGTGTTTAATAACTTTTGATCTTTGTGTGCTAGAAAGAAATAATTTTTGCAAAAAACTGCTTATAAGACTTGAGATGAATGATTATGTGGGAAAAGCAGCAAATGTATCATTATGCAGAAAACACTGCAACGTTGCTTAATTCCAGTGAACTTGCTGATAATCAACTCCTAGCTATTAAGGCATTTTTTTTGAGGAATAGAGACATAATTTTGGAGAAACAGCTTTAAACACAGTATATATACATAGTATCAAAATCTTAGATTTCTAAAGTCAGCCAGAAACATTAATTGCACCCCAAATGAGACAGTCTGTGTGATTTGCAGAATATGAACGTGTTCTAACTTTTAGATCAGCATGTCAAAATGGCAAAGCAGAGCACTACAAAGTAATCAGTCTCTTGCTTCCTCCATAAAGTTTGAACCTTCTGTATACATAATTTTAACAACTGTCAAGCTAAATGGAGAAAATACTAAAGACGAGCATTCAAACATTACAGAAAACAAATTACTTCAGAAACAATGAATCAGTGGATACTGGAAAATTTACAAAGATACTGTAAAGATGGTTTACTCTGGTTCAAGGAGATAGTGAATGTACCTAAGATTGAATTATGACAAAGATCTTTGTGAAGCTCATAACTCATCGCTTTCTGGTCACTCTTTTATTAATGAAGCTTAGGAAATATTTAAAAGATATTTCTGGTGGGTAGATTTGAGAAAGGATATACACCAGTATATAACTATTTGTGAAGCCTGCAGAAGAGAGAAAAATAAGCAGTTAAACAAATAAAATATTTGCATCGATTGACTAATACACTGTATCCTTGGCATACTATATCAGTTCATTTCATAGTAGAACTACAAGCTGACAACAGATTCACTGATTCTCAATCCAGAGGAAAGTCTGTCTTGGAAAAGGGATTGGGTTTTATCCCAACAGCACGTCTAGATCGCTTTAAATTGCACTGTGAGCTATTTGAGTTCTTTAGCAAATTGCGATTAAAAAACTTTTTTGAGCACAGAAATGCCGAAGATTCTCAGCCTAACATCAATGAGACTGGATTTAGAGTGAAATCCACCTTCACACCTTCTGTCCATATGGCTCCACCAGAGATCATTGCTTTCGAGCAGGCAGTGTTTAATGAAATCGAATCGTTACAGGAACCAATTCCTTTTAAAAACATGAAAGCCACCGAATATCAGGCACTCAAAACCCTCCAACTGAACCCGAACATTGTCATTAAACCTGCTGACAAAGGGGGAGGGGTTGTAATACAGGATACTACTGCATATGATGCTGAATGCAGACGCCTCCTTTGCGATGGTACCAACTATAAACTTCTAGAGACAGATCCCTCGGCAGCTCTGCAGGATGAAATCATTGAATTAGTGTTGGGGGCTGAACATAGCAACTATATCTCCAAACAAGAGGCAGATTTTCTCACGAGTTCTGAAGGCAAAATTCCTTATTTTTATACTTTGCCGAAGACTCATAAGAATAGGACTCCTCCCCCTGGGCGACCTATAGTTTCCGGGATAGGTTCACTATTGGAGCCTCTCTATAAGTATTGCGATTATTTTTTGAAACCTTTGATTCAACAGACGTGTACCTATATTAAAGACACTTTAAGCTTGCTATCCTTACTCAATGACATCAAACTTCCCGAGGGTCCTCTGTTTTTGGTATCTCTAGATATTGAAAGCCTTTATACGTGTTTCACTCATGATGACACTATTAGAGTCATCAGGGATACACTTAATAACTCTGAGTGGATTTATGAGACACCCTCTGATTTTGTGGTGGACTGTGCTACACTAGCTCTTAAACGAAATGTTTTCCAATATCAGAACGAGATCTTTCTCCAAGCCACCGGTACATCAATGGGCAGTACTTTTGTCCCTAGTGTGGCGGGTTTATATGTTTTTGACTTTAAAAGCAAGTACATACTGCATGTGTCAAATCCATTCACATCCAATGTATTCTTCTGGCGAAGATATATTGATGATGTGTTAGTCAACTGGAGTGGGTCAGAACAACAGTTACAGGATTTTCTGACCTGGATTATCACTTGTGATATACATCTCAAGTTCACTAGCAACTATGATAAGAACGAGATGGTCTTTCTGGACGTGACAATCACTAGGGTGGGCAGTCTGCTAAAAACTAAAACCTATCACAAGCCGACAGCGAAGAATAATCATTTACATTTCACGAGTTTCCACCCACACCCGCTCCGTGAAAATTTACCTTTCGGACAATATTTACGCCTTAGGCGTAACTGCAGCGAAATAAAGGATTTTAAAGATCAGTCACAGGATTTGACAAACAAACTAGAGAGACATGGCTACCCAAGCAAAATCCTTGACAAAAGCTGCAAAAGAGCCAGGAACCAGCAGAGGGATGCTCTGTTGGAAGACAATCCCAGAATGGAGGAGAATATCCCCTTAACATGTGTAACGGCCTATAACTCCTTGTCGAACACAGTGAGTCGTTCCATTAACAAGCACTGGCAGATCTTAACAAGTAACAATCATAAATGGGAGAAACCTCTTTTCTCCTATAAGAGAGCCAGGAGCCTGAGGGACTCTTTGGTCCATACACGCCCAACACATATACCAGAACCCACCAACGAAACTGTACTGAATGCCTGGGGACTCCCTCCAGTTTTAGGGCACTACCCCTGTGGGGAGTGTAGGATATGCCATCTTACATCTTCCACAAAAACCCTTGATCTTGAACCAGGTAAACGGTGGGTGTTACGTCAACATACTAACTGCAATTCTGAAAACGTAGTCTACCTGGTCACTTATCCATGTGGCCTACGTTATGTAGGTATGACTACGAGACGTATAAAATTGCGGATTGGTGAACATCTTAGCAATATTAGGTGCCGAAAGAACACCACAAAACTTACTGCTCATTTTATACAAGCTAATCACACACCTAATGATGTAAAGTGGACAGTGATAGAACAACTAACTGGAGGCACTAGGATCCAAGAGTCATTATATGAGAAAGAACAACAGTGGGTTTATCGCCTTTCAACCCATCAAAGAGGTTTGAATGATAATATACCTTGGGGCTCAGTACTGCATCATTAATTCGTTTTCTTCTAACTTGTGGACTAATTTCTAACTATGGATAATGTAATATGAACTACGTGGTATATTACAATTTTCTCTCACTGATATTTAGTCCTACATCAAGAATAGCTCAGCACCAATTGCAGTTGACTTTCATGGTTGATAAGTGCCGGTTGGGTACTGTGCAATAATTTATCTGACACCTAGCTTTCACACATACCTTTGATATGGTTGGGTTCCATTGACCTACTATGTTATTATGACTTCCCGAAACGCATGTGCTATATGCACTAACATGCACTTGTCGCTTGACTTTATTGTCCTTATTGTAATAAGGAATTGGACTAATAAAGTTGTGTGTTATATCCGGCCTCTGCACCTTTAAATATCACACTCCAGTCCATGGATCACGTGATACCTTTGGCACGTCATCCCCCCTTTTAACCATACTGTGCTTTCTGGAAAACAACATCTTTACTTTCACCTTTGTTCAGGAAACGTAACAAGGCGTGAACAAAGTGAAACTGTATCGGGTGATAAAAAACATGTTTTACCTGGGAGAGAGCCTTTACCTTGTTACGCCGTTGAAAGTATACACGGTGCAACGGGGGGTTGGACCTGTGAAAACCAACAGGGCGGGTCCACATGACGTCATTGCACGAGTGAAGCATAACGTTTCATTAACCGCTAACGCAATCACATCCCTAACATTCGGGCGGTGGATGCGAGCAAACTAGGTTGCAGGTGGGGAGCAGTTTGGAGCGAAGTAAGAGGTGATTTGGTGTATGTACGGCGATGGGTTGTTGACACTACACTGAGACTGCTTGATCGCCTTTTTCTTTCTTTCCTTGTAGTATCTCCAACGTGAAGTAACCCCCACCATCGGTCCCATGAAGTGAAGAGCGATTTGCTTTCACGTAATTTCTTTTGTTTTTACTGTCATCTATCTCCCTCCTTCTCTCTTTCTGGGCCACACGAACATGCCCGGCTTTTTATAATATGTTTTATAGGACTCACTGTTAATCTCTTGAGTCTTTTGACTGCACACTATTTCTAAAAATATTTCAGTAAATGTCTACGCCAAAAACGCGGTAGACACTCAGTAAATGGGTATCTGACAAGGGGCTACTAAGATTCCCCATTAGGGCTACAATTTAAAGCTATTAAATGTTGTGGCAAAAAAACTTTTCGTGCTGATTTGAGCAGGGAATACATTTGGTCACCATTTGGTGTTTTTAAACGTGACAGATCAGGAACTGGGCTGATAATGGAACTCAGTAAAGACCAGCACGACAATGGGTGTATGTTTTTTCATCTGTTGTTTTGTTTGTGTGTTCCGTTTCTTCTTTCTCCACAGGTCCGGACACCTGGAAATACCAGGGGAGTCCGGGACAAAATTGTGAGTTTTCTTTAAATCTTACATTTCTTGCACTTTCACCACTGTGGTTAGGGTACGCCTTAGCGTGCGTACACCGCCCAGTTTGGTCTTCTTTTTACACTATTCCGTGGTCCTGTTCAAAGCTCAGCCGTCTTGGCTTCTCTGAGCAGAAACATGTCGACCTTTTGATCACTATTTGGACACAGTTGGCTTAAATTAATGGCCAAATGTTTGTCCATAATTGTTTTTAATGAGAGTTTGCTGTGTCTTTATTAAAATAAATTTTTGACTACAGCACATTCTGTTTTAACCACACATATCACTAATTCACTATCATTCACGAAAAACCAGCTCCACTGAATTGCAGGTGTCGTAGCACACTGGGTAGGCATTCGGCCCGCCCAGTGGAACCCGATGATGAAGCATGTCACCCACTAGGGGTGAGTGAGGGTTTTCTTAAAAACCTTTATGGTTTTTCAGTACACTTTTGTCACGTTCTTTCTTTCTTCTTTTTTGGTTAAAGACACTAGTTTTTATATGTGTTTTTGCCAGAATTTGTAGCCACTCCTTTGATTTTATTTATCAACAGATTCACTACTGTCATGGTATTTGGCGATTCATTCATCAACATGGCACACTTCATTCCGGTCGAAGGAAATTCCACAGCAAGAGAAACTTACAAGAATTGTTTTTACAAAATGTAGTTTGATAACATGGATTACTAACAGTAAGAAGTTCAGACAAAGGACCCTAATATATTGCATGATTTGCAGCAACATACTGTACAGCAATAGAGTCAGATGTTACTATTGCGTTATCATCCATAGTCGGAAGGTCAAACTGAGTAGGTAAATCATATTTAGAGGCCTATCTACTATGCTTTTCACAAGAACAAACATCTTGGGCACAACAGCTTGACAGAATTTTGTCATACAAATTCAGTCCATGCTTTACTGTGTTACAGTCAGTTTTGTTGTCATCAGGGTTACTATCCTTGGTTCATTTTAGATTGACCATGGACACCTGAGCCTTCTGTGGACAAAGATCTACATTTGATTACCATTCTACATGAAAAGTAGTGGTGATGAAGTCTTGAAATGTTTCCTCTGCAGTGCGAGCCTATGGAAGCACTAATCACTTTACTGGAAATAAGTGGTCTTTCTTGCTCTACTTTCATGAAATCTTGCCTCTTACCTCCCAGGAGCTCCTGGGTAAAAACAGCTTATTTCTTTAAATGCCTTGGGGTTGCCATAGCAATTTTGGTTAGGGAGAAAAACGTTCTCTGCAAGTTCTGCAAAGCCAGGGAACCAAGGCAGTAGGGAAGCTCCACAAGGACAGAGACAGTAGATTGAGGGGCCTCAGCTAGAATATATAGCTTTGCACCCCACTTTAAAAGCACATCTTGAAAGGTGCTATTAACGTTTATAGACAATGATCTTGACAGTTGAGAAGAAGGTCATTTAGGAGCATAGGAAGAGTCATGTCTACAAGGGTAAGTAGATATACCCTTTTCGTATGCCTTTAAGAAGAGACTGTACAAAGACCAGAATGATCTGGGGATTCACAATGAGATATCGGATGCACCAGTGCCAAAGGGATCTTCCTGAAAAGTGGCTCTGACATGTCGCTAGGAATCATTGCTAGTTTCAATGAAAGAGTCATGGCTCCAATTTGAACATGAAGAGAAGCTTCTGGAGATATTGCCAAAAGGGCTGGACCGATAACAATGGATATATTGATGGTGAAGCGGAGAAAGAAAGATGCCCATAAGCAAAGTGGAAGAATCCTGTTGTCGTAGACTATTTCAACATCTACTTGACAGCAAGTGCATCAATGTCAATCTTCTTGAAAGTCATGAAGAGTGTCTCTATGTCGAATGCTTTAAGCTTGGTACTGTGATAGACGACATCTTTGGTGGATGGAATCCTGAGCAATGATAACAATACCAAACTCTACTTATCCCTTGATCTCCCTCTTTAGGAGTCTTTGCTTGGAGAGCGTACCGCGCAATAGAATAGACATCTTCTATGGGGGGAATGCAATGTTTCTGTCTCTTTTCTTCTGGCCTTTGCTGCCCACTTTTTCAGTATTGTAGCACTTTCTTTGCCTTTTTTTAACAAAACTGACACTCCTTGACCGACTGCAATATGGGAAAGCAGGGAACATATACAGAATGTGTCTCAGAGACAGCCTTCTTCCTACCATGTCTACAAAAGGACGAGCACTTTACATAAAGTGAAGAAATTATGTGGATATAACAGTTTCAGAGATAACAAAATTAGAAAGGAAAGGTATGCAACACATCTAAGACATGAATGACGTAGGTATGAATTCAATAAAGAGGAGCAAACTTAAAAAAAAATGAGTGAATAAACCCTGAAGTGTTCCAAGATCCTCTGGGCACAAACCCAAAAAGAGAAATGAATCTGTAGGTGACTGCCATTAAAGGAGCTGTACATGTTCTTCAGCCTTGTGTACTTTTCACCTGGCAGGACCATTTTACCTCATGTTTCACTAAATCAAATAGGAGTTTTCAAAGTCAAGTTCTTAGTTCCAGCACAGTTTTCCACTGATTATGCAATGCTGCCTTGTGTAGTATTTATATGGGTTTACTGAAAACAAAGAAAAATGCAGAAAATTCTGGCTGGTTTAACCAATATCAAGTGGGCCGGCATTGTTGAAATTGACAGCTATTATCTCCAATTCAAGAAATGTATATTGTTTTATTTAAGAGGTGATCCAGTGTATCTGCACACAGGTGAGGGATATTCTAGGTTTATGACCATCAGTGAAGATTCCATGCAGTAGAACCTTTTCTTTTTTCTCAAGGGAATAAACAGTCTTTGCCAGGGAGAAAATCCTTTCTCTACAAATGATGTTACTCCTGCCTTTGTCAGGAGTACATTTCCAACCGTTTTCTATGTAGGTTGATATGATATAGCACTTATGTTTGTGGGAGTGCACAAACCCACTAGGTATTCCAGGTTTAAAGCTAGCACTAATTGGCTGCTTCATCTACTCACAAAAATATCTTCTTGTAGGTAAATCCTTTCACAATCTAAAACCAAAATGGGCATATGTAAGCCAAATCTATACCTGCAATTAGCTTTAAGAACGGGACTCTTATTGTTTGGATTCTAACAAGACATTGCTGAGTAACTAGTTGTAAAATTTAAATTACCGATATAGGGCTTTGCAAACAAGGGAACTTAGGCACAGTGAGATGAAATGATTTGTCTAAGATTTACACATTATGGTCAAGTGGAGCATGTCAGACTGTTAGCAATCTTATTTATCCCATCTGGTAAACTGTGCACATGACTTACATTTATTTACATTAGCATTTTGTGGATTCAACCTAATACTTAAAAAATAAATATTTTAAAATAATTTGCAATTTTCAAGATGCTTACTCAGAAAATAAAGCGAGAAACAGAGTAATGGTCCACTTTGAGCAATGCTACATCCCGAGTGCTGCTGTAATCTATACTCTGGTATAATGCTAGCATATTCAGATCCCTAGCATAATCATAAAGCTGGCCTAATCTGATCCCATTCAGAAACAGAGCCTCTGCTTATGCTGTGCAAGCAAGAAAGGCCGCTGGAGGGACCGTGGGGACACAGGAGTACTGCCATAGTCCCCAACACTACTTCCATCACAGTGGACATCCCATTGAATATATTCTTTGGCGACAGGCTTCTTCCTGGAGCATTTAGGGAGATGTCCTCAGCCTCACCATATTGTGCCTTTCCTTCCCAGAGGGTACTAGTGAGGATCTCTGGGATAGGTTATACTACGCAATCCAAAATGTCAGTTCCACCATTGATCTCTGTAGGAACTTCTCAATCCAACATAGTGGTGCGTTTCCTATGAGGTATTTCCTGTTTTCTTCCTATTTATGGAGGGGTTTATGTGCACTCCAACACTCCCAGGTCTCCTGTGGTGTGCCCCAGAACTCCAGTCCTTCTTTAGGGTCCTCTAAGGATCGACTGTCTTCCTTCTCAATTGTTTGCTGTTTTCTAGTTGTCTTCAGTTGGTCAGGATCCTTTTCCTTCTCTGTCTTGAAGTCTTTCCAGCGCCCTTAAGCTATTGAGGAGGATTTCTGCCTTCTGCCGTTTTCCTCCTCCTTGGGGCCAAATCCTGAAGCCACTTTCTGCCTAGGTGCTTCCAGTATTGACAGCAGCATGGTTACTGGAAGGGGTCGCCCAAACTTCAAGCAGTCAAAACCTGTGACAACCTGGGCATCTCGTCCAATCTGTAACCAAAGACCGGCTCTGTGCCGAATGCAGAGTCTGCACATATTTAAATATTTGACATAAACAAGCCCCTGGTAAGCTAGGAGTCCGTTATAATCAGAACAGTGGCATACTCACAGCTTTGTTAGCATCCAAACCCTAAAACAGCATAATCCTTTGCATAATCAGGGATGATTTTTTCAAAGCTATGATATGACATTGTTGCTATAATTTGTCACCTCACTGCATGACACCAAATGAGACAAGTGTATTTGTTTTTAGAAGACAAGGAGATTTCGGAAGCATCTCGTCATTTAGACAAGTAGAAATGTTATCAAATTTCACACCTCTGTGATGGGTTCACCTACAAGTTTGTATAAATGATACTAGCTTGAAAATACACCACTGCAGAGTGTGCAAAAGTTACGTTTCCCGAGTACTAGAAGTGTAATGTTCCAGAGTTCTGCTCCCGACAAATGACTTAGATCCCAACGTTTCAATTACACAAGATCATCCCGACTCTCTGGGATTAAATAATATCTCTCTTCTAAGTGCACTATTTCAAAATAAAAGTTGACTCTGTATGTACTTCAATGAAGCTCTGCTAAATAATGCATTTGGATTGTAAGGTGTCTTGCGATAATTGGCTTCAGTTTGTGATCTAACTTTCAGTATATGGATATACCTTGTAAGATCTGCCTGCTTTATAATATAAAGAAGAAAATAAATACCGTGGATTGTGTCATAGATTGGGAACCATCCTGAGATAACAGTAGCTGCCTCGCTGTACAGCAGTGGATCGATATCGATGTACACTTTGCCAATGGCATCATTAGCACTGTAGGTGTCATGGTCAAGGACTGTGATCTGCAAAGGCTCATCTTGCAAGTCTTCATCATCCACCTAGAACAAAAGGGACCAGCTTCAATGGGTTAGTATTTTTCTTGTCTGGAACACCGTTTTTAACAAACATCTCTGACAATGACAAAGGACAATGTTCAACTGAGACTGCTTCAATAGTGTTTAGTTAAACAAGGATGGTCATGTTGTACCCTCTTTGAAAGTTACACACTTGCAAAAAGTCTTGAACTATTACAAGGTTTACTACACACTGGTCACGTTGAAGCAAAGGCTTATTAAACTTCTGTCAGTGCATATAACCAAATTGCAAGATATCAGCCCTTTTCTGCAGGATTCACTTTCAATTTTCCATCTTTTGCTGGCTAGAGGCTATATGCACTCTACCCCTACAAACCAGTGGTAAACTGCCAGTGCTTCCTCCTTAATGTTTGAATTGTCTTATTCCTAACTGGCACTTCTAAATTATCGATAGGCCCCTAGCATATGGTGTAGAAAGTTCACCCAAGGCCAGGAGCTTAATGCCACTAGTAGACTGCGCAAGGCTTGGGTCCTGTCACTATCCGGCCTGGACCACTCTCAATGAAGTAAACAAACAAAGTGGCCGGACAGCTTGAGTTTCGATACTAATTCACCACCTAGTTCGATTAATTGGAGTAGTGTGGCTCACTGGTTAGAGGCGGCAGACCCGAGAGCAGAGGACGGCCCGGGACCAGGGTTCGATTCCCGACGCGGCAGGTTTCTGGACCAGGGTCAGCGGACTCGATAATTCTCTCGCCTCGGTGCCCACTCTGATCAGCGATCACACTCGGCAACTCTGGGCACTAGCTTGCCTCATCTTCACTAACGGCCCCACCAGACCGCCGGGGATGCCTGGTCTCACCCTGGAGATACCCATTAAGGGACCATCTCTCAGGGAAGCCAGGAAGGGTTTCGCAGCGGTCGAAGCGCGGAGGTACCCCTTCGGGAGTGATTCCAGCGCTATATAAGCACATAATTAATTAATTAATTAATTAATTACCAGGTTGAACAGACATGTGTCTTAAATTACTTTTTTTTATTTTATAAAAAGATTTAGAAAATTTCTTATAGCGTCAAAAGACACAACGAAACATTTAACAAGTTTTACAAACAATACATTCCATGAATTGAAAACAACAATGCGAATCAATGGGGGTTTCAACCAAGGAAATACAAAACAATATACTTTTCATAGACAACTGTACTATGCCTCGAGTTGAATAATTTATGAGGCACCAATCCTGGATATGGAACGAACAAGTGGTCTAACGGAATGGGATACTGGCCTACTTGTTTATCATCTGCAAAGGATACACAGTGCATTTATCACCAAGTGCTACAACAAATAGGAATTACAAGAAGGCAACTCTGCAATTTGCACATGTATTAGTTACATTCCTATCGAGCCTTAGAACATTGGTATCTTGCAGGAAAAGACGTCGACGCGTTTTGAACCCAACTGTATTTAACGGGTTCTCCTCAGGACATGGACTGGGGGGTCGTTGTCACTATAAAATAATTACAAAAACTTTATCAGAGAAGGGCTGATTGGTATAAACTTCTCGCGGAGACTCACACACTGGAAAGTTAAAAAGGTACCTTATTGGCGGGGGGTTCGGATCACTCCCTGCGATTGAAAAAAAGTGTAAAGATCCAAATTAAATTCATGCCTCCAAAATGCCTGTCATATTTAAAGAATGAACTATAACATCCAGGACATACCTCGACGGTGCGCCAAAGGCGATCACTGGGAGGGGTGCCGGCGCAGATCAGTTATGCAATGTGCGGGTCAAAAGAGCTGAAAGAAGCGGGGGGTACCTGTTACTAAGCCTCATATAGTATTTGGGAATGTTACACAGGGTTTGTGCAAGATAGAATCCTACCTTTGTTGTGCGGGCATGAGTCCCTTAGTAGACGCTTGTTCAAGCGGCAGCCGCCGCCTGGACTTGTGCGCTGTTAAAACACAAGACGAGCGTTTTAGTAACGCGTCAAATTCCGCTTTCTTGATATGAACTGAATGAACAATATATATAATCTTACTTCTCTGTGGCGTTTCAGAAGCGTTTGAATCCGGCACCCGGCTCCGTGTGAACAGACAGCAATTGACTGGCGGGGGCGTGTCTAGTTGTATTTGAGCCCACGCTAAAAACGGTGTATCATGGGAAACGTGGTTTGCAGTATCTTCTCTCATAAATGACATGAAATTTTAAAGTGCAATGAAGAGAGGAACATGTTGGGGGCATGAATGGACCTATTAACACATAATTAGGCGGCAGAAAAATCTTTTGACTGAACCACTTTTAGATGTGGTATAACACCGTCACATGAGCAGCAAGGAGCAGGTACGCGTAGCGGGCGTGTAGAAAGTTACAGGTTACTAAATTCATTAAGATCGTTCAGTCCATCCATGGCAGTGTTGAACTTCAAGATGAGGTAGGCCTCTTTTTGTGCCAATCGTACATCGGGGTCTCCGCCCGCTCCAGGGATGTTTTTTATGCTTGCTAGAATTGTCCATTTGAGGTCATTGACCGAGTGTGCTTTCTTCGAAAAATGGGACACCAGGGGTGCTGTCAGTACTTTGTTGTTTATCCTGGACCTGTGTTGGATTATGCGTTGGCGCACTTCCTGGGTGGTTTTGCCAATGTAGACTTTACCGCAGGGGCATATGATGGCATATATTGCGTATTTGGTCTTACAGTTCGTAAAGTCTTCGTGCCGCCAATGTTTTTTACCGTCCGTGAAATGGGTGCCTTCTATTGTGAGGCTGCATACCGAACACGTACCACACTTATGATGTCCTTTCACTGGTCCCATGTTGAAGAGTGTACTCTGTGTTTCTCTTTTCGTGGTACCTCTGGTCGAAGCGATTTGTTGTCCAATACTCCGGTTTTTTTTCAAAGCAAATAGTGGTTTGCCGATCTCAGGAATGATTTCCTCAACGAGGTGCCAGTTATTACGGATGATCTTCTGCACCGGGTTGGTATGGGGTCCAAACGTGGAAACGCACACCATCCTTTCCAGTTTCGGTTTGTCCCTCTTCTGCAAGAGATATTCTCGAGGAGTCCATCTGGCTCTTTTCATCGAGTGTTTGTGTGGTGTATCTGGAATGGTACACCACAATCCCTGGAAGAATTCCACGACTGGCTTAATAACCGAAGTCCAGATATCAAATTCAGCTTGACGTACGATTGCAAAACCATGCCATTCCTGGACGTTGAGATCAAGTCCACGCCGGAAGGCCTCAAGTCAACTCTGTTCAAGAAAAAAACGGATTAAAACAATTCCCTGCATTATAAAAGTTACCATCCCAAAAGTTTGAGAAACAACCTACCTTACGGACAGTACCTTAGGGTTAGAAGGAATTGTTCATCAACAGAAGACTTTATGATACATGGTGAAGCTCTGACTAACACGCTGAAGGAGAGAGGATACCCAGCAAAACTGCTCAAACACTCGATGAAAAGAGCCAGATGGACTCCTCGAGAATATCTCTTGCAGAAGAGGGACAAACCGAAACTGGAAAGGATGGTGTGCGTTTCCACGTTTGGACCCCATACCAACCCGGTGCAGAAGATCATCCGTAATAACTGGCACCTCGTTGAGGAAATCATTCCTGAGATCGGCAAACCACTATTTGCTTTGAAAAAAACCTTGAGTATTGGACAACAAATCGCTTCGACCAGAGGTACCACGAAAAGAGAAACACAGAGTACACTCTTCAACATGGGACCAGTGAAAGGACATCATAAGTGTGGTACGTGTTCGGTATGCAGCCTCACAATAGAAGGCACCCATTTCACGGACGGTAAAAAACATTGGCGGCACGAAGACTTTACGAACTGTAAGACCAAATACGCAATATATGCCATCATATGCCCCTGCGGTAAAGTCTACATTGGCAAAACCACCCAGGAAGTGCGCCAACGCATAATCCAACACAGGTCCAGGATAAACAACAAAGTACTGACAGCACCCCTGGTGTCCCATTTTTCGAAGAAAGCACACTCGGTCAATGACCTCAAATGGACAATTCTAGCAAGCATAAAAAACATCCCTGGAGAGGGCGGAGACCCCGATGTACGATTGGCACAAAAAGAGGCCTACCTCATCTTGAAGTTCAACACTGCCATGGATGGACTGAACGATCTTAATGAATTTAGTAACCTGTAACTTTCTACACGCCCGCTAGGCGTACCTGCTCCTGCTCGTTGCTGCTCATGTGACGGTGTTATACCACATCTAAAAGTGGTTCAGTCAAAAGATTTTTCTGCCGCCTAATTATGTGTTAATAGGTCCATTCATGCCCCCAACATGTTCCTCTCTTCATTGCACTTTAAAATTTCATGTCATTTATGAGAGAAGATACTGCAAACCACGTTTCCCATGATACACCGTTTTTAGCGTGGGCTCAAATACAACTAGACACGCCCCCGCCAGTCAATTGCTGTCTGTTCACACGGAGCCGGGTGCCGGATTCAAACGCTTCTGAAACGCCACAGAGAAGTAAGATTATATATATTGTTCATTCAGTTCATATCAAGAAAGCGGAATTTGACGCGTTACTAAAACGCTTGTCTTGTGTTTTAACAGCGCATAAGTCCAGGCGGCGGCTGCCGCTTGAACAAGCGTCTACTAAGGGACTCATGCCCGCACAACAAAGGTAGGATTCTATCTTGCACAAACCCTGTGTAACATTCCCAAATACTATATGAGGCTTAGTAACAGGTACCCCCCGCTTCTTTCAGCTCTTTTGACCCGCACATTGCATTACTGATCTGCGCCGGCACCCCTCCCAGTGATCGCCTTTGGCGCACCGTCGAGGTATGTCCTGGATGTTGTAGTTCATTCTTTAAATATGACAGGCATTTTGGAGGCATGAATTTAATTTGGATCTTTACACTTTTTTTCAATCGCAGGGAGTGATCCGAACCCCCCGCCAATAAGGTACCTTTTTAACTTTCCAGTGTGTGAGTCTCCGCGAGAAGTTTATACCAATCAGCCCTTCTCTGATACAGTTTTTGTAATTATTTTATAGTGACAACGACCCCCCAGTCCATGTCCTGAGGAGAACCCGTTAAATACAGTTGGGTTCGAAACGCGTCGACGTCTTTTCCTGCAAGATACCAATGTTCTAAGGCTCGATAGGAATGTAACTAATACATGTGCCAATTGCAGAGTTGCCTTCTTGTAATTCCTATTTGTTGTAGCACTTGGTGATAAATGCACTGTGTATCCTTTGCAGATGATAAACAAGTAGGCCAGTATCCCATTCCGTTAGACCACTTGTTCGTTCCATATCCAGGATTGGTGCCTCATAAATTATTCAACTCGAGGCATAGTACTAGTAGACTGCAGCACCTATTGTGCCATCCACTACAGTGGTAGGGTTAACCATGTCGTTATGCCTACCTTGTAAAGCCCAACTACTGAAGTATAAACCCTGTAGAAGCATCTGTTAAAATAACCCTTCTGATCTGAGCAAATCTTCCTTTTAAATAGTAGTCACCCCTATTTGGCTTTGCAGCTGAAGCAGTAGTGTGTGGTATTTAAAACTGGAACATATAGGGAGATGTCAGAGAGACCGTCTGTATATGGTGACCACTCAGGGAGGCTTCACTGGCTGCTGAATTAATACGATAATTCTCAAGGGGGGTTGGGCACGCCGCGGACATGCACAACGGAATTACCTTTTGCAACATGGTAAATGTAGTTTTCAAAGTTGCTGATTTGTCATATTTCATGGCCAGTGCCCGTATCCCTATACACGTGTTTCGAAATTCCTTTCTCTTCAGTAGGTTGTGCATGTCCGCGGCGTGCCCCACCCCCCTTGACTGTTGAAAAGGCTCCCACGAGCCGCGAGCAGACGAGCTCAGGGGTGCGCGACGCATGCTGAGAGTGGTAATAATCCTGATAAGATGACGGCAGCATGCACAAGAACCTATGAACTTTTTCCCTACTGAAGAGAAAGGAATTTCGAAACACGTGTATAGGGATACGGGCACTGGCCATGAAATTTGACAAATCAGCAACTTTGAAAACTACATTTACCATGATGCAAAAGGTAATTCCGTTGTGCATGTCCGCGGCGTGCCCCACCCCCCTTGACTGTTGAAAAGGCTACCACGAGCCGCGAGCTGATGAGCTCAGGGGTGCGCGACGCATGCTGAGAGTGGTAATAATCCTGATAAGATGACGGCAGCATGCACAAGAACCTATGAACTTTTTCCCTACTGAAGAGAAAGGAATTTCGAAACACGTGTATAGGGATACGGGCACTGGCCATGAAATTTGACAAATCAGCAACTCTGAAAACTACATTTACCATAATGCAAAAGGTAATTCCGTTGTGCATGTCCGCGGCGTGCCCCACCCCCCTTGACTGTTGAAAAGGCTCCCACGAGCCGCGAGCTGACGAGCTCAGGGGTGCGCGACGCATGCTGAGAGTGGTAATAATCCTGATAAGATGACGGCAGCATGCACAAGAACCTAGGAACTTTTTCCCTACTGAAGAGAAAGGAATTTCGAAACACGTGTATAGGGATACGGGCACTGGCCATGAAATTTGACAAATCAGCAACTTTGAAAACTACATTTACCATGATGCAAAAGGTAATTCCGTTGTGCATGTCCGCGGCGTGCCCCACCCCCCTTGACTGTTAATACGATAATTCTACCTGGTGCAAAGATGACCTCAAGTCTCACACTGCCTCAAATCAGCTGGTGACTACTCCAGAGTGTGGCCGGGCCCTGTATTTCCCTGGTCTGGGACTTTTGAGGAGAGTTATCCGGCTGGGGTGGGCTTCATCGGCCAGCGCAGCAGCCTTATTACATGGGAGGAAGAGCCGCCTACCTCTCCCCTCTCTGCATTTGCTGCCCCCCCCCGAGCAGATGGTGGGCCCAGAGGGCACGCTTCCTCTGCAATCAGGCCAGCGGTGCCCCCCAAGGAGACCACCAAGCCAAGAATTGCAGAAGCTCTGGGGAGCCATAGAGGGGGCACTTGAGAAGCCGGCAGCTCAATTTGACTCTGAGGAGTATACCTGCTCTTGGTAGAATAAACAAAGGCCCGTATCACTGCATAGACGGGTACATGATGGGGGCGGTGCTGGGGGATGGTGCACACCACACGAGAATCCCCTTAGCCTTGAGGCATGAAGCTGAAGCCAGCAGGGGAGAGGATGCTGAAGCCCTTTTGCCGCACAACTGAAGACTGGTCCGGTCAACCTGTGCACCTCTCCGAGATTCCTGCAATACTTGCCTGAGTAATTCTATAGGACTGTGCCCCAAGAGGCTATGGCAGCTTACATTATAAGGGAGTCTCTATGTCACCCCTTGCAAGGCAGCGAAGCTTCCTGGCCCTCTGCTCGTGTACTCTGGTAAGGAAACAAACATTGCAATTGCTCTGTCCCCCAAACCACCATTCCCCAACAGAGAACCGAGTCTCCTCATGCCTCCCAGTCCAGTTCTTGTAATGGTTGGGGTCAATTGTGACTCAGTGCTGCCTGTACATTGTGATCGGTGGCAGACAAAACCTGTTCGTCATGGGCAAACAAGATACAAAACAATCTAAACTGGTGTTTGATGGCAAGAGAGACAAATGCACATGACTGAACTGGACGAGGGTAGTCCGGTCCTCACTGTGCCTGCACCTGGGGCACTCGAAAGATATTCTTGTTGATGTAAAAAACAGCCTCTGCACTACAGACTCCAAAATAGATCTATACATCAACAGACTAGATTGCATCAAGGAGAGGGTGGAAAAACACGAAGAAGGCATTGACCAATTGGAGAGCCAAGCCTCAGATACTGAAGACTCCCATGCCTCTGTAGGCAAACATCTCCTTATAATGGAGAAAGTACTGAAGGTCATCAAGAACAAAAAAGGAGGACCTTGAAGCACGCTCCAGGCACAACAACGTCTGAATCCTGGGAATCCCTGAATCAACTGCCACTGAAAAATGGAAACCGACATCAAAAATATTCTTTGTTCCCTGTTTGAAGATGCTCTAGTAGAGGTCTTATTGTTGAACGCAAGGCTCACGACCCCTACCTGGCATACCAGCGAGACCTATTGTGGCCAGACTGCTTAATTATAGGGACAGGGATACCATTTTAAGGCTCACCAGGGAATGTCAACCTGTCCATGACCAGGACAATGCTATCTCCTTGCATCCCGACTTTAACTTTGCTGCCAAACTGCTCTCTAGTATTTATCCCTGTGAAATGCAAACAGCAAGAATCGGGGATTGTCTGCTTCTCAATTTACCCGGCCAAACTACAAATTCACTTGAATGGTAAGCAATACTACTTCGCAGACACTAAGTCAACTATGAAATTCTCTCAGAAACTTGCACAACGATCTGTCCATCGCTACAACCAACACTGGGGAACAGCACTGCAATAATGACTAGCTGATGTATGGACATGCCCTCGCTGAGATGTTCATTCACTATGCTGAGAATGTGAGCAGGGACCCCTGACCTGGATACCACTTATAACTCACTACTTAATCCACATGATTGAAGACTCTGCCGTCCTGCCCGTATCTGCACCAGAGGCCCTGCTTATCATGAACATACAGTTCTCTGCGTTTGGGTTATTTTCCAGTTTGCCCCTCAGTCACCCAGTCAAGCAATGAATAGAATGAGCTTGGACCTTTGGCGACCCTGAGGGACGTTTCCTGGTGTGTTGCACTGTGTTTGGGGTATGGGATTTGGGCGGGGTTGAGGTCATTCAACCAGTTGAGTGGATTGAAGTAAGAGGGTTCCTTTCCTGTTTGGTAAACATGCCTTTCATTCCTCTACAGTGGCCTACTTACCCCTGCAACTCTGCATACACAGCACACAACCCCCACATATGCTGCACAACCACCATACACTCCTAGCGTACCCGATGACATCCATTAGATGCCTAAGCTTGAAATATCCAGGGACTTAATGACAGGCGAGGCTGATGTATGCATATCTTAACAAGCACAGCATAGACATTCGGTTTCTTCAGGCACAACACCCGACCGATGAGACTCGTACTGCTGTATTCCTTCATAAGGGACAACAATGCAACACCCATCAGAGTGATACGGAGGCAGATTTATCATAATACAGAGCACACTATGTGGCTTCCCGTAATACTAGCCTTGATTTACGGTCCCAATGCAGATGCCTTTACTTCTTTGCGGAAGTTTTGCGTTTAATCACTGCCATGGGAATCAGCATAAAAATCTGGGGTGGCAACTTTAATGTGATACTGTACCACATTTTCGATAGGTCTAGGGACCCAGGCACCCACACTGAATTATTACTGGAAGATTGGGACCCAGGCTAAGCATTTTTAAATATTTGAACTGCAAAACTACACAAAAATACAGAAGCAAGCATTCATGGAATAACAGTACAAATATGGAATATTGTATTTAATTCACAAACAAATATATAAAGGATAAAAATAAAAAAATAATTTAATGGGAAGGCGGGAGCTTTTATAAATTCAACTGAGACCAATCATCATCCATACTGTTTTCTGTTTGATGCACTTACACTGCCCCTACAAATCAATCTAAGGCAGGGCTCAAAACATCCACTGGCATTTGTGAGACAGATTTAATCATGACAATCTATTTTTTAGATCCTACATGCCCTTTCTGGTGAGTAGGGAGACAAACTGACTTTTGACCTCTGCCTCTGAAAGCAGAGCAAATGTGACAAGATTTAAAGGCATCTTTATTGCTCATAAAGTGAATGAGAAATAAAAATGCCTTTAAATTTTGTCACATTTCCTCAGCTTTCAGAGACATTAGGATTTTTCAAGCCCCATAAGGATACAAACTTAATCCTTAGCCTCCAATTTCACAGTCCTTCACATTTACAAAGAGTTTTAAAATGTTTAATATTACATGATGCTTCTTTATTTATGAACACTTTATTAATTGGTTAGTAATATTTAATTTTCTAAGCATTTGTGGACTCCTTAGAAGGCTTTGCAGACCCCAAGGGGTCCCCGGACCACAGGTAAAGAACCTCTGATGTAGACAATTAATGTTATCATTTCCCTACAGTGGTAAGGGACTAAAAGCTAGTTTCACAGTTGAAGTCCTAGATATCCTATGTAGAATGGATATGTGCAGATTAAAATATTAATACTGTATCTCAGGAATGGGAACAGCAACATAAATAACGAAACCACTATTTTTAATTGCCATTAAAAAACAATTTAATGGCGTAGTCTGATTTTTTAATAATTAGTAAGAAAAAGTAACTTTTGGAAAGTTACTCTTTACCTGACTGAACTGTCAGTAGGCTCATTAGACTAATCCTTTGCATCTCTCTTAACTTAAATAGGTGTGAAATGCCCCCAGGATCAAACAATGACCCCTACGAACTTCACAGAATATTGAGAATTAAAGCTATAGGCACCAGTGGCCCCACACGGTCAAATCCTGCTTGAAAGATCTGTTGAGCCATATGTAACGTTTGGGGCACAATGGAACGGGTGAGAACAGAATGCCAAGACAATTCTGGTAGCTGAAGGACCCTGCTTTTGTCCAACTAGACATCTGTCTCGGATATTCAGACATGCGTTTCTGGTATCATATTTCCGGAACCCCTTAATGGATTCTGGAGCAATTTTATTACATTTTACTCAATTTTTCTAAGTTGGTTGGGATTTTTATTGTTTGATATTTTGACTGTTACTGTTTTGGTACTGCATAAAAAGTTGACACATTGCCCTATGTTATGGTCGTCTGCTCTGTGCCATAACTACCAGGGGATTGAGTTCCGATTAATTTAATGACATGGAAGATTCATCTTAATAATTATTCCTTGAAGTTAGCCACCCCAAATATAAATCAAATGTATTACCCTAATATTAAATGTTGCCCACACCATTGTGTTAAATAATAAAGCAAAAGCATATCGATCTGAGTTACATTTACTCTCAAATTGAGAATCATTTAACTAAGAAATTTATCACAACAAGCAATAGAAGAAAAACAATATTCTTCATAATCATCTCATACTGCTCAGCGCTGCAGTAGATATAAACTCTGAACCAACACAGCAGCAGACTTTACAGATATGCACAATGGCCCTGAAGGGGCATATATTGTCTCTTTTGAGTCCAGGAAATTGCTTTAAATAAGGCCATAACTGTCAGCCGCAAGAATTTACCAAAGGCAAACCACTTCAAACATGCTTAATAATGATATAAGCAGTTCTCCCCATGTGGTGGTGAGCAGTGTTAAATTATTTTTACTTCACTCTATATTGTACGTATCATCATCTTTTAACTTATGATATCATAAATGTGGTTTGTTACATTCCATTGCTCAAGTTCCATTACCCGCAAGTCAACTACATCACAAAGCTGATACCCAAACATGTTCATGCCATCTGAGAAAATCATCAATCCATGTACTGATTCTCGTGAGCAATCTGATGCTAAAAAGGCATAGAAAGCAAACAAGAACATCACGGTGTACTGAACACCACAGTGTACCCTTATCGGCACAACATTGGCACTGCATGGAATTCATCAAACTATTTTGTTAATTACAACAAAATAGTTATCAAGCTGGCTGCATGTTTCTCCAATCCATAGGCATGTTAGCAATAGGCAATAAACAAAGCGTCCTGTCCGCCCCAATTCCCGGAGCAGCACCAAACAGGCTCGGACCTCACAGCTTCTCCAAAGGAAATTACGGACCTCCACACCAATTTAGTGGAAATGCAGGGCAAATTTATTTCGGCATGTAACTACAAGAACCAGTGTCCTCCATGACGCGTTTCGCTCCTCCTGGGAGCTTGATCACCACATGATGCGTCTCCATTACAATGACGTATTTAAAGTGAATAATGTGCACTATTAGCCATAGAAAATAGGCTAACCGATTGCTTTACAATGAAACTAAACAACAGACTTTGGCAACTAATGTACGCAAATATCATGATATTTAACGTGCAAAATGCATATAGTAGCTCAGGTAATCTATACATAGTGTATAAAATTATACTATTTACTGACATATTATTACTATAATCAGGTCAGAAATTATTAGCTGTACAAAATACAATGAAATAAAGTGCATAGTGCGAATAGCAACTAATGAATTAAATAATTGCATAGTGGAAAAATAACATTGTCGCCTGAAATTGAGCAACATCATCATATCAATATATTGCAAAATATTTCAATTATTCGTTGTGAAAAAGACAATTTCAACGCGTAAATTTATACTAGTATTTCCAAAAAAGTTGAAGCGGCACCTATGTGCATGGTTATCAATCAACAAACATTATCAGAGACATTCAATATATAAGGTGCAAGTGCAGATTCCATAATACAATCATGTCAATATTTAATTAATATATGTCTGTAGATAAAACCACTGATGCTAAAAACGGAAATATCTGCTGATAAAAGACTGCAATAAATAGTTAAAATGCCTTATTTACAACTATCCAACGAGTATAAAAAATAACCAAAAAGTGCCAAACGTCTGATATGTGCAAAATAGTGCTGGACAACAAAGTGTATAATGTGCAACAAACATATATACATTTTAGCAGCAGAGACGAAAAAACTCCTGGATTGCTTAAGTATAAGCAATCCTAAAATGCAAATGTGCCTACAGTCACATATCAGAGTTAATACGGTACTCAGTAAGAATGACATCAGAACAGTGGTAGATTATGTCATTATTCTGATCTAATAAAAGACACAGTATATGTGCACGGGTGTAGTGGGCCCTACTAGAGACCCTACAGAATATTATGAAGATCTTCATTCATATTCAGGCCATTAGGGACTCTTGCGTCGCGAGCTAAAATAAATTGGGATTCCTTTTGTCTAAGCATCTTATCACGATTCCCTCCCCGTCCAGGGTTGGGGACAGATCCCAAGACTGTGTACTTCAGGTCTTTAAGTTTATTATTGTGAACTAACCTGAAGTGTCTCACCACTGGATAATTATGGTCAGAGTTGACAAATGCCCCAACATGCTGAAGGATGCGCTTGTGCACAGGAAGCTTTGTGATGCCAATATATTCCAAATTACAAGTGCACTTCAGTTTGTAAATTGCGTATTCTGAGCGGCATGTTAGGTGTTCCTGAATAGCAATTTTCTTATCACTAAAAGCTGTAGTGTAGTGAGTAGAATTTTTAGCAAATGTACAGGCTCGGCAAGAACTACACTTAAAAAAAACAGTTTTCATAAGCCAAGTACCTTTAGCATTTACCTCTGGCATTGATTTGACTAAAGTATCCCTCATAGAGGGAGCCCGTCTAAAAGTAATGGCTGGCAAGTTTGGAAGGATTGGTCCCAGAATGTTATCAGTTAAAACAATAGGCCATTCAGAATAAATAATTCTATGATTGCCTGCTCCTGAATATTAAAAGTAGTTATAAGCCGAATAGACTGTACATTATTATCAAAAACAGTTATGACAACATTTTTATCAGGCTGAGGCTAAAGTAGAGTCTCCCTTTGTCTGGCTTTAGCTTTATTTAAAGCAATAGTCAGTTGGTTTTTAGTACAACCTCTGTTCAGAAATCTTAGGAATGCCTCCATCTGACACTTTCTAGATATTAGTTCAGAGCTACAAATGCGACGTATGCGGATGAACTCGCCATACGGAATGCTATTAATCAAGTGCCTAGGATGTGTACTGTGGGCATGAAGAATTTAATTTCCAGCAGTAGATTTCCTATGCAACATGGTCTGTAGGACACCTCCATCAACATATAACAATACATCCAAGAATTCAACCATGGATTTGTCAATGGTGGCAGTAAACCTGAGATTTAAATCGTTTACATGGATATCATCAATAAATTTCAAGGCTTCGTCCTTAGACCCCTTCCATATGAGACAAACATCATCAATGTAACGCCAATAGTGTGCTATGAGGTTACACCAGCGACGGTGGCAATTATGAGGACATGCTTCTCCCACTAACCTACATGTAAACATGAATAGCTGGGGGAGAAGCACGAACCCATTGCCACACCACGCAGCTGCTGGTAAACCTCATTGTTAAATTGAAAGAAGTTGGTGTTGAGGCATACTTCAATGATTTCCAACAACTTATTGTTATGTTCTCTCATAGACAGATCACGTTTATCTAGAAAATTTTGGTGGCACTAATACCGTGACAATGATTAATACTAGTATAAAGGGATTCGATATCCATTAAAACTAGATAGTAATCTGAACACCAAATGACATCATTGATCTGGGTAAAAAAGTCTGTAGTGTCTTTAAGATAAGACGGCAAACTATTTACATGTGGCTGCAGAAAGAAATCTACGTATTTTGACAGTTTTTCATTCATGCTTCCCTGGGCAGAAATAATCGGCCGCCCAGGCACAGGTTGAATTTGCTTATGGACTTTTGGTAAAAAATAGAGGACTGGTGTAATTGGATGTTCAACATTTAAAAAATTAATTTCCTCTTTAGTTATTAGTCCAATGCGCCGCCAACAATGGATTTTTTTGCGGGTTTTCTCTTCTGCTTTTCTCATTTAAACTTTGATGATTTCCTGTAGAATGTTGAGTCAGTTAGATGCCGATCTGCCTCCATTAAATAATCTTTCTTTGACCACAGGACTGTATTTCCGCCTAGTTAGATGCCGATCTGCCTCCATTAAATAATCTTTCTTTGACCACAGGACTGTATTTCCGCCTTTGTCGGATTTATTTATAATCACGTCAGAAATACTTTGAAGTTTTCTGATAAGTTGATGGTACTCGTTATTCCGGTAATCTCTCTGACGTGTTTGTGACATTCAATTAATCAATCAGTCATTTGTTAAGCGCACTACATACCCGTGAGGGTCTCAAGGCGCTGAGGGGGGAGAGGTGGGGGCCGCTACTGATCGAACAGCCAGGTCTTTAGTATCCTCCTGAAGGTCAGCAGGTCTTGGGTCTGTCGTAGGCTCAGTGGGAGGGTGTTCCATGTCTTGGCAGCGAGGTGGGAGAAGGATCTCCCGCCGGTGGTTGTTCTTCGGATGGGCGGGACGGTGGCGGGTGAGAGGTCGGCGGAGCGGAGCTAGCGGTTGTGGGTGTAGAAGGAGAGGTGTCTGTTGAGGTAGGCTGGGCCCGTCTTGTGGAGTGCCTTGTGTGGGTGGATGAGGAGCTTGAAGGATATCCTCTTGTTGACGGGGGGCCAGTGCAGGTTTCTCAGGTGGGGGGTGATGTGGCCGTGTCATGGTACATCGAGGGTCAGTCGTGCCGAGGTGTTTTGGATGCATTGTAGTCGATTGATTAACTTGGTAGGGGCTCCCATGTAGAGGGCATTTCCGTAGTCGAGTCTGCTGCTGACGAGGGCCTGGGTGACTGTCTTTCTTGCATCTGTCGGGATCCATCTGTAGATCTTACGGAGCATGCGGAGGGTGTTGAAGCAGCAGGAGGAGGCGGCGTTGACTTGCTTGGTCATTGAGAGCGTTGAGTCGAGGATGATTCCCAGGTTGCGTGCGTGGTCGGTGGGGTCGGGCTGCCCCCAGTGCTGTTGGGCAGCAGGAGTCATCCCAGGCTGACGGGTTGGAGCCGAGGATGAGGACCTCAGTCTTGTCCGAGTTCAGCTTCAGACGGCTGATCTTCATCCAGTCGGCGACGGCCTTCATTCCTTTATGGAGGTTGGCTTTGGCGGTGATGGGGTCCTTGGTGAGGGAGAGGATCAGTTGAGTGTCGTCAGCGTAGGAGATTATGTTGAGGTTGTGCTGTAGGGTGACGTGTGCAAGCGGGGCCATGTAAATGTTGAACAGTGTCGGGCTGAGGGAGGATCCTTGGGGTACGCCGCAGATGATCTCGGAGGCTTCGGAATGGAACGGAGGGAGACGGACGCTCTAGGTTCTGCCAGAGAGGAAGGAGGTGGTCCATTCCAGAGCCTTGTCTCGGATCCCTGGTTGCGGACGGTGTCCTTGTGTGCTGTGTGACTGTCCAGAGTTTGTTCACTGTGCCATTTCTTCTCTAGTTTCCGGCAGGCTTGCTTGGAATCTAGTAGTTCTGCGGGGAACCAGCTGGCCCTCTTGCTGGTGTCTCTGTGGGGGGGTTTCTTCAGCGGGGCGAGGGTGTTGGCGCAGTCCTCGATCCAGCGTCTGCGGTTGTGGGCAGCGACGTCGGTGTTGGAGGGTTCGGAGGATGGGCTGAGAGTAAGGTTTGCATGTAGTTGGTCTTCGGTGATTTTGCTCCAGCGGCGGCGGGGGATCTGTTGGGTGCGGTGGTGTGTGGTGGGTTTCTGGAAGGTGAAGTGGATGCAGCGGTGGTCGGTCCAGAGGAGTTCGGTGGTGTGGCTGACGGAGACGTGCGGGCTTGAGGAGAAGACGGGGTCGAGCATGTGGCCGGCGGAGTGGGTGGGCGTTTTGAAGAGTTGTCTCAGTCCGAGGTTGGCGAGGTTATCGATCAGGGTTGTGGAGTTGTTGTTGTCGTCGTCGTTGTTGTTCTCAAGGTGAAATTTCAGGTGTCCGAGGAGGATGTAGTCGGTAGAGGTCAGGGCGTGCGTGCTGATGAAGTCGGCGATGGAGTCACTGAACTGGGGGCGGGGTCCAAGGGGTCAGTAGACGAGGGTGCCTCTGAGGGTGGAGTTGGGGTCTGTGTGGATCTGGAAATGCATGTGTTCGGCGGTGCTGAGCGCGTCGTCGGTGCTAGTCGAGACCACCCTTATGCTGTTCTTGTGGACGATGGCAATTCCTCCTCCGACTCTGTTGGTACGGTCTCTGCGGGTGATCTTGTAGCCGTCTGGGATGGCTATGGCTATGTCGGGTGAGGAGGAGTTGTTCAACCAGGCCTCTGTCAGGAAGGCGACATCCGGGGAGGTTGTTTTGAGCAGGTCCCAGAGCTGGACGGCGTGTTTGCGTGCAGAGCGGGTGTTCAGTAGTATGCATCGGAGGTGGCTGAGGTCTTTCTTGACGGGTGGTTCGTCGGCTCTATGGCTGGTGTAGCTGCAGTTCCGGCAGGTGAAGGGACCGTGTGTGCGTTTAGGGGCAGCCTTGAAGCAGTTGTGGGTCCGCCCGGGGTTGAGAGCGTGCAGAGTGCTGGCGTCATGGTGGCGGCGGTCGTCATGGCGGGTGCGGGGGCCAGGGGTGCTAGCGCTGGGCGCGGTCCAAGTGCGGAAGGACGCAGACGGGCTTGCCGCGCGGCAGCGGCGCGACCGAGCAGCGGCTGGCATGTATGGGGAGGTGGGAGTGCGGAGCAGCAGGGGGGCGGGGGCAGCTATGGGCAGTCAGGGACAAAGGTCAAAGAAAGGGCAGAAAGGTCACAAAAACGGGGGGAAACGAGTGGCACAGAGGCTGAAAGGTCCCAAGAATGGGCAGAAAGGTCACAAAAAATGGGGGGAAACGAGTGGGGCAGAAAGGTCCCAAGAAAGAGCAGAAAGCTCACACAAAACGGGGCAAAACAAGTGGCACAGAGGCACAAAGGTCACAGGAAAGGGCAGAAAGGTCAGAAAAAACGGGGGGAAACGAGTGGTACAGAGGGCAGAAAGGTCCCAAGAAAGGGCAGAAAGGTCACAAAAAACGGGGGGGGAACGAGTGGCACAGAAGGCAGAAAGGTCACAGAAATGCAGGGGCAGCTAAGCAACAGAAGGCAAAAACGGGCAGAGAGACACGGGGCAGCGAGGGGAGCAGAAGGAAAAACCGGGCAGAGAGACACGGGGCAGCGAGGGGAGCATACGGGAAACCGTCAGAGAGACACAGGGGCAGCGAGGGGAACAGAGGGAGAGAACGGGCACAGACCACGTACAGTCAGCGGGGGACACAGACAACAGCAGTCACAGACACAACAATGAAAATGTAGTCACTACAACGGGAGCAATGAAAGAAAATACAGGCAATACAATGAAAGATAAGCAAACCTACGGCCTACCACCGGCCACCAGGGATAAGGCGCAGGTGGTAGCCTGCGGGTGGAGGAGGGCCCCGAAATTCCTCAGCAGCGGCAGCTGGGGCAGGGACACACAGGCGGTGCTGTGCTGTGCTGTGCGGTTACAGTTCTATTAAGACTTTTGAGCTCTGTGATGACCCTGTCACTATAAACATCGATTGTGTCTTTAGGCATTAAGAGTAGAAAGGTGGAACCTGGACGAAAGGGACTTTTAGTTGGTTTACTCACATTGATAGCTTGGCTGACAGTAGGAGCTTCTTCTGAGTCATTCTCATAGGCTAAATCATAGAATGTTTGTAGGTTAGAACGATCTTTAACCTGCATGGCACCTTCAGTATGGAGAACCTCAGATGTTGTTTCAGGGGCTTTACCTGAAAACGTATTTAGTTGAAAATATTTGATGAGCTTAATTTTCCGAATGAATTTAAATACGTCAATTCGTGCTTTGTTATATGAGAAGCGATTTTTAGGACAAAATGACAATCCCAATGAGAGAAGTTGTTCCTCTGCTTTTGATAGCACCATGTCAGTCAAGTTAATCACTGTGTTTTCCGTGCTGGTTGTTATTTTTTCCAAGTCCTCCTTGTATTGCCTCTTGACGAAGGCTTGCTGTGTCTGACCCTCCTCTCACGCCTTCGTTTGATTGCTGATTTCCTTGCGCATGTAGAGGCTTGCAGGGGCCCAAAGTATACCGCCGGTCCTCGCTCACAAAATTCAACTCCTCAGCGAGGGAAAATTTCATCATGCCAAGTTGATTCATAGCTGAAGTTCCAGGTCTATTATCCTCTACATCGCTGTTTGATGTCAATGAGGTAGAGATGCCTTCTAACAATGTCTCCTCAGTTCCACTGGTAACTTGTTTGCCCCCAGTCAGAGCCTGACGTTTGTAATTGTCGTACTTACGAGCAAATGTAAATATTCTCAGGGTAGCATAATCATTTTGATCACGGGCAAACTTGTATATTTTACGTTCCTTAATGACGTCTTCGTGTTTTTTAATGCGCGCATCGATTTCTTTTTTGCTTTTAGTAACAAGGTCCGTATCACCTGTAGCATCTAAAAATCCGTTAATGCGGTCAATTTCAATCAATAAAACGTTGCGGTCAATTTCAGCGTATTTGATAAAAATATGAATCATGTTCATTGATGCCTGTAAATTGTATAGATACATATCAGTTCAGCACCCTTCTTTTGGAAATTTGTATTTTTTCTTGCTCATAATTATTCGACACAGAATTCATAACATCACATGTTCAATGTAAAAAAATCATATTCTTCTATGCTGGTATTTTTAAGAAAATTCTTTATTCTTATTCAAACTCTTCTTCTTAGATTGAAAGCCACAGTAGCCAACAGGTTTCGTCCCAAGAGACTTCTTCGGGGCTACTTTTAAAACTGCTCCTATTGAAGATAATGGGTTCAGACTTTTTTTAAATCAACTTTCATGAAAGAGAGTCTTATTTCTCAAATCCTGTGGTACATATGATTTTCATAGGGGACCACTTCCACAGGTCACCTTACCTTATACCGTAGCCGGAATACATGTCCTGGAGCACATGTACTTCTAAAATGTCATAAGAACCAAACTAGTGAGCTCTGGCAAAACCTTCTGTGCCAAATATAAAGTGGTCCCCTGTGAGAAATCATATGAACCATAGGGGATCAAATAAAGTCTGAACCCATTATCTTCAACAAGAACAGTTTTAAAAGAAGCCCTGAAGAAGTCCCTCAGGACGAAATGCATTGGCTAGTGTGGATTTTAATCTTAGAAGAAGAGTTTGAAAAAGAAAAAAAGAATAAATAATTTTCTTCAAAATACATGCATGGAAGAATATGAATATTTTTATATTGCAAATGCGATTCATGAATTCTGCGTCGGATGATTTTGAGCAAGAAACAATAAGACTTCCAAAAGAAGGGTGCTGAACCATACTAACGGAGTTAAGTTGGGAATTTTTCCATTGAAAGAGGTTGAACTTTTGGTTCTGTGCACCTCATAAGTTTCAAATAACTTCTCTCACACTAGGGTTGCATGCGGTAGGATTTAGTCTCAACCTCTTTTGCATATTTGATATACACATATACACACACCAAAGTTTGGCTGAATCCGATGGTTTTAAAATATTTAAGAAAAAAAATAGATACAAATATCTTACCTCAAATTTAAACCATTCAGAGTTCCACTGGGGGTTGAGGGATTTCGGATAAACATCAGTCTTAAAAGTGGTATTAGCAAATTTAACCTAAAAACAAAAAAGTTATATTCAGAAGAAAACAAACATTAAGATAATACAAAATGCATGAGGTGCATTCATAAATAACTGTTAAGTATGATGAATACTCTATAGCCTCTATTTCACTTCAAACCAGGGATGCAATGTTTATGCAAAACATAGTCATTATATCAACCTAATATGACATGGCATTATGTTAACACTAAGTTTACACAGTCATGCAATCTGGAGGTCATAATTCCAGGCTGACACTATGTGCCCAATTATGATGTCGGTCAGAGTTACCTCCAACTGACACCATCGCTGTTTTGGGACCGACTGACCTCTGGTCGGCAGTTCCGACCCTGCAATTACAATGCGACCGCCCATTGTGGGGTCGCATACTCCCATTTCTCTATGGGAGCTTGTGTTGCGGCTTTAAACCAGCATTAGCACAAGCTCTCATAGAGAACTGGGAGATTCTGTTAATCCCTGCACCGCGTCTGCAGAAATCCTATTTCAGATGGGCACAGCGTCTGCAGAAATCCTATTTCAGATGCCATTGGCATCTCCTGAATTTCTTTTGGGGGGGGGCTGGAGGTGAGTGGGCGTACATAAGAAACAAGAGATGTTGTAGTAAGACTTGCTCAGACACCACAATCAATCAATCAATCAATCAATCAAGAAGTTTGAATAGCGCGCTACTCACCCGGAGGGTCTCAAGGCGCTTGGGGGAGAAGGGTCCGCTACTGCTCGAACAGCCAGGTCTTGAGTTGCTTCCTGAAGGAGAGGTGGTCTTGGGTAAGACGGAGGTGGATGGGGAGGGAGTTCCAAGTCTTGGCTGCCAGGTAGGAGAAGGATCTTTCTCCCATGGTGGCTCTTCGAATGCGTGGAACGGCGGCGAGGGCCTAGCTGGTCGATCGTAGCTGGCGGGTGGGAGTGTAGAAGGTCAGGCGGTTGTTGAGGTACCTGGGGCCCAGGTCGTGGACGGCCTTGTGTGCGTGGGTGAGGAGTCGGAACGTGATTCTCTTGCTGACAGGGAGCCAGTGCAGGTCTCTCAGGTGTCCGGAGATGTGGCTGTGTCGGGGGATGTCCAGGATGAGTCGTGCGGAGGCGTTCTGGATGCGTTGTAGTCTTTTCTGCAGTTTGGCTGTGGTTCCGGTGTAGAGGGTGTTTCCGTAGTCCAGTCGGCTGGTGACGAGTGCCTGGGTGACCGTCTTCCTGGTTTCGATGGGGATCCATCGGATCTTTCGGAGCATGCGTAAGATGTTGAAACACGATGATGAGACGGCGTTGACTTGTCTGGACATCGAGAGGGAGGAGTCCAGGATGAAGCCCAGGTTGCGTGCGTGGTCCGTTGGTTTGGGTGCGCTGCCCAGGGCAGGGGGCCACCTGGAGTCGTCCCAGGCAGAGGGTGATGATCCAAGGATGAGGACTTCCGTCTTGTCTGAGTTCAGTGTCAGGCGGCTGTTCATCATCCACTCGGCTACGTCTTTCATCCCTTCGTGTAGGTTGGCTTCATCATCCACTCGGCTACGTCTTTCATCCCTTCGTGTAGGTTGGTTCTGGCGGTGGCTGGGTCGTTGGTGAGGGAGAGGATCAGCTGGGTGTCGTCGGCGTAGGAGATGATGTTGAGGTTGTGTTGGCGTGCGATGGCTGCGAGGGGGCTCATGTAGACGTTGAAGAGGGTGGGGCTGAGTGAAGATCCTTGTTGTACGCCGCAGATGACTTCGGTGGCCTCGGATCTGAACGGGGGGAGGCGGACTCTCTGGGTTCTTCCGGCGAGGAACGAGATGATCCACTCCAGTGCCTTCTCTTGGATTCCGATGTTGTTGAGGCGTTGTACTAGGGTGCGGTGGCAGACAGTATCGAATGCTGCGGAGCGGTCCAGGAGGATGAGGGCCGCTGTTTCCCCATTGTCGAGCAGGGCTCGGATGTCGTCAGTGGCTGCGATGAGGGCGGTCTCGGTGCTATGGTTGGCTCGGAAGCCGGACTGCGAGTGGTCGAGGGATCCGTTCGTCTCAAGGAAGGCGGCAAGCTGTCTGTTGACGGTCTTCTTGACGACTTTGGCAGGAAACGGCGGGAGCGAGATGGGGCCGGAAAGTGGCGGTGTTGAAGGAGCAGTTGATGATGTCCCGGAGTTGGGGTGCGATGACGGAGTCGGCCTTGTTGAAGACGTGTTGGGGGGGCATGGGTCGGTTGGCGATCCGGAGTGGATGGTGTTCATCGTGTGGATGGTGTCTTCGGTGCTGACCGGGGTCCAGGCGCAGAGGGTGGTGGTGGGGGGCGTTGGTTCTGTGGTTGGGTGCGTGGTCTGTGCGCCGAAGCTGTTGTGTATGTCTGCGATCTTGCTGTGGAAGAACGAGGCGAGTGAGTCGCAGAGGTCTTGTGAGGGAGTGATGTCGTTGTTTCCGGCGCTGGGGTTGGGGAGCTCTTTGACAATGCTGAAGAGTTCCTTGCTGTTGTGTGCGTTGTTGTCTAGTCGATCCTTGAATGCTGTCTTCTTGGTGGTGTGGATCAGTTAGTGGTGTTTGCGGGTGGCGTGCTTGAGGGCAGTCATGTTGTCTGTAGTCGGGTTTTTTCGCCAGGCTTTCTCGAGGGTACGGCAGTTCTTCTTGGAATTCTTGAGGTCGTCGTTGAACCAGGAGGTTTTCTTGCTGCCGGGCCTGCTGGGGTGGTTTTTTAGGGGTGCGAGGTCGTCAGCGCAGTTGGTGATCCACTGTGTGAGGTTGTTGGCTGCTTGGTTGGGGTCCGTTGATCTGGCGGGAGGGCTCTGGTTCAGTGATGTGGTGAGCTGGTCGGTGGTGATCTTGTTCCAGCTCCTGCGGGGAACCTGTTGCGGGTGGTGGTGAATCGTGGTCCTTATGAAGCTGAAGTGGACGCAGCTGTGGTCTGTCCAGTGGAGTCCGGTGGAGTGGCTGAAGGAGATGTACTTGCTGGAGGAGAAGACTGTGTCAAGCTTGTGTCCGGCGTAGTGGGGACAAGTCCTGGGAGAGTGTGTCCATGACTAACATTGATAAATAGGACTAGGAACATGGCTCAATAGGACTAGGAACATGGCTCAATTGACTTAAGATGTGAGAGAATAATTGTCCCAAAACAAAGACACCATAGCAAGCTTGTCAACTGTTGAAAGTAAACTTCTCTCTTTTTTTTTTTTGAGTTTTTTTTTTTTTTAAATAAAATATACTTGCATATCAGAAGATACAGACAGTACAGAGCAATGCAGGGGGGGGTGTATACATTCGGGGATGGGTTGGGCTGTCCGTGCGCTGTATTCATTGTTCTTGGCTTGTCTTTGATTGTGCAGCATTACCCTCCCTGGAAAGAGAAAGAAAGTAGAGAGAGTAGAGGTAGAGGTGGGGGGGCGGGGGTGGGGGGCGTTAGGTCCGGCGTGTTTCCACTTGAAAGTAAACTTCAATGGGACAGGTGCTGTATCTAAGCGGTGCAGAAAAATGGAACTGATGATAAAAACAGTAGGTGCCCTTTATACTGAATATACATCTGGTGGAGTTGCATTGTTATGTTTTTAATAAGATAGGAAGCCTTTTGACATTGAGGGCATGTTGCTGTCAAAATGTCTAGGAGTCCAACCCACCTGGGAAGGGGGCTCCATCAAGAAAGTTAAAGGAGCAAGTATCCATAAGAAAGTAAATCTGTACTTACCTGTTAATACACTATCCAGCACTGCATGGCAACTTATTTTTCAAAATTCTTTACTGCAGGTAAACTATTTCATCACATGACAAAGCAGGTTTATTAACTGTGTATTTGAAGGGGGCGGAGCTAGCTCGCAGCAGAGATGGCCGCTTGAGCCGAGAACTCCTGTGCCTCACAACATAAATCCGACAGTTATCCTGTGTGCTGTGCAACAGAATAAGGGCCCCTGACGGCGGAGTGGTCCCCCTGATTGATGTCCACTATCCTCCATACTTTACGTGCTCACAGCCGAGCCGCTTGCATGCGCCTTGCACTAATACCACGGGCATAGGGGCATACGGTTTCCAAATAACCATCTCATAGTATCCACATATGTCGACGATACTCTGTTATACGTCTGGGACCCAGAAGTAAACCTTTCCCCAGTTCTGCGCGAGGTGGTGCTGTTTAGCTCACTCTCCGGCATTAATGTTAATTGGAATAAATCTACTATGTTTCCGCGCACGCCGCTGGTGATCCCGGAGTATCCACTGCAATGGACCACCGACGCGGTGCGATACCTAGGGATCTGCCTCCATATGGACTCAGAGGTAGTACTGAGGGAGAACTCTGGGGTTGCCATTTCCTGATTGGAAGACGATATTGAAAAGTGGATTGCACTGCCGTTGTCCTTGATGGGGCGTGTTTCCCTCATGAAAATGATGGTGTTACCACACCTCCTCTTCCTATTCATTAATATACCTATGGTGCTGTCCAAAGCGTTCTTTCAGCAGCTGCACTAGTTAATGATCCGCCTTGCCTGGGCAGGCAAACAACCGAGAGTGGCGTGGAAAATACTTACCCGACCATACTCGGCGGGGAGCTCTATTATAGAGCAGCACAAAGCGCTCACGCTTATTATTGGATCCACGGTCCTGCAGAGGTGCCACACCTTCGTATAGAAACCATTGTTGTGGACCCCGTTCCTCTTCCTGCGTTATTGTGTTTGCCCCAAGATCGCCGCACCGGTATCATTGACTCACTCAATACGGTTACACACGTTTGGCACCACCTGCTGGACGTACAGGCCTGTAGTTTACTATATTCCCCGGTGGCAGATATAGCCTGGAGCTCTTGGCTCGCTCCATGCAGGGAAAAAGGGGTCATTAATGCGCTGCGTACATTAGATATACATGACATGGGGGATCTCTTTGCTGACGGCAATGCCCGCACGTGGGACGAGGTGACAAACGAGGGAGAATCCTATTAGCTGATATCGCGCTTTCAATTCCACAGGGTGCGGCATGCACTCCGAGCCCTCTTAGGAGAGGACATGGCAGAACCTCCGGAGGTCACAGCCCTAACCTATGTTATTAAGGCTAAATCGCCCGCTAAACTGGTCTCCAATCTGTACCGTATTGCCCTCTCAGAAGGGCATGCTGAATATGCTAAACTTCGGCTTGAATGGCAGAGAGACCTGGAAGTGGAAATGACGGATGAGTCATGGCAGTATTGTTGCTCGAGCACGAAGTGAATATCGCTTAACAGACGCCATAGGCCGATCCATTTTAAATTCCTGAATCGGGTGTATTATACCCCAGAAAGACTTCACCGATACGGACTCTGGGAGAACCCCCAATGTGAGAGATGCAAAGTGATGGTGGCCGATTTCCTACATTTGGTTTGGTCATACCCGGGGATTGCATCATTCTGGCAGAAGGTATATGGGGAAGTGAACAGGGTCACTGACTTAACACTAACACCAGACCCACTCCTGGCTATTTTTGGCTATTCTAAGCCTCTTCATAAGGATCTTAGAAGACTGGTAGATATGGCCTTCCTTCTGGCCAGGAGGTGTGTTGCTCTCTCCTGGATGCGCGGCCCTACGCCAACGATAGCGCAGTGGACGAGCGAAATGCTTTATTGCGGCACACAGACAGAAGTATACAGCGAGTTGCTGCCCCCACGTAACAGGCCTAAGAACTTCTGGTCATTGTACATGACCAGGAGGTCCACACAGGATACGACAGATGAGGGGGAGGTTGACCCGCTTAATGGGGAGGAGCATCTAGCAGACACTATATAATAGCACTAATGGAGCTTCACAGCTCTGTGACACGCACACCTTGCAAACAGGTTGCATGCATACGATACAGAGGGCAGGGTCAGGAGCGGGGTTATACCGTTGACCGGCAGTGAGGGTGGCTCCTGGGTAGCATGCTGAGATATACAGGACTATGTTGAAGTTACGAAGCCATAATGCTGTGGTCTACACTCTCCTTGCACAAATGAATGTGTACATTGTCGGTTGTTTACCTTGGATCTCATATCCTGTATGTATGAGCCAATGCCTTTGATTTAACATCTTTGGTTTGTTTGTTTTTATTTGTATTGATTTCTCTGAAACAATAATAAATACATTAAATAAAAAAAGTTTTAAAAAACGTGTATTTGAGCACTTCGCACAAAAACATTACTATTTACTTCAGAGTAAGTTAGTTTTCCCCCTTATACAAGCACCAGTGATTTTTTTTTTTAAGAACAAAACCAACCTCAACAAAGGCATCTGTCAAATCACTGGCTCTATCCATTACAGGCAAATGGCGCCCAGCCACAATTTTGACTTTCAGCTTCCCAGGCATGACTGTGTAGTTTGTTCATTTGCCTAAAAGATAACAAAGTTGTAATATTAAACGTTACAAAACAATTCAAAGTTAGCATAGGCATTGGGCATGGTAGACAGTCTATATAACAAATGATTGACCACCTCAAACCTTTCCAAGTTCATTACAAGTGACATAATTCTCCGTAATAAACTATCTGCTTCTTGTATGTGCATACACCTGTGGATGGATGCCAACCCTTGGGCTATTCTGGAAACAAAATAAATAATTTCATTCTACATTTTCGATTTAGAGAATGGCAAAGCTGCACAAAATATTAAATATTAAAAACATTATGATTTCCTTAAAACAATACTTTAGTCCTAGAGCACAAGCTTGTGGCCATAAAACACACATGTACGGAGAGGAGAAACCCCTAGATTGGTGCAAGAGAGACTTTGAAGTCAGCACAGACCATCAAAGAGTACAATTCCTACAAGACATGCAATGTCTTAAGCACGGTGGGCATAAACCTACTCACAGTATAGCTATAACTTTGCATATATATACCAGCATATCAGAATATAGTTGATGGTGCCCCCTCACAATGGGGTAATCTAGTTTAAGGGACTTTACAATCTTCCCTCATTTTACCTTAGAATGCTAGGACTAGTATGCTCTTTTTCAAAGAGTGAGAAACGCTCATAGTTGAATAAAAAACGTTCAGACGATCTGCAGCGTAAGGTATAACTGGAATACCAGCACGACCTCTACTTTCTGCATATATATCTATATATAACTATTAAGGCCTTGCAGGAAGAGGTACTAGAGTAGGAGCTTTGAACAGGTGTCTCAAGTCACTGTAGAACCAAAACAACAATAGACCATGTTCGCCATTCATTTTGGTGACTTTGGTCTGAAATATAAGTAAAGGTGGGTTCAATTAGTGCTCAAGGAACAGCAAGCAACTCATGAAAGAGCTTTTGATATTTACAGTCTTGCTCAGAACACTAAGCCCTGGCATACAATAGCCATTGATTTCATCATAGATGTATCTCCATCTGTCGGCAATCATGCAATTATGGTCACAGTACATACAATTTTCAAGATGGCTCATTGTTCATCTTTCCAGTCCACTACACAAATGATAAAACAATTTATTACAGATGTTACTCGACTTCATTATTCTTGCACACACTGTCTCTGACAGAGGTATATATCAAGTTTTCAATGGTCTTTCTTCATCACTAGTCATAAAGCAATCACCATCATCTTAGTTCCATCCACAGACAAATAGTCAGGCAGAGAGGGAGGGTAAACCAGTGCCTTGGACAGTATTTCCGATGTTAAAACAATGCTACCGAAAACAACTGGTTTGAATATTTACCTCTCAAAGAATGTGCATGTAAGAATGCCACTCTGCCACCAAAGTATCCCAATGTCTCCGTCTCCAAGGATATCCTATTATTTTCCCTTTAACACTCAAGATAAATCCTTTAGCTTCAGCAGCCACTGAATCTCTGGAACACTCACAAGAACAAGAGTAACGTAACTCCTGATTGAGAATCTATAACGAGCCACACAGACTGAAATTTTAAGTCAATAAATTCATAAGATTTAGCCATGATTTTAGACCTGGATACAGACTTTGGCTGTCTTCTCTCTGTAGCTGGTCAACCCTGCTTGTCTCTGGCCTCATTATTTTAGTACTTTTACAACTGTCAAAAGCATTCCAACTACCTGCCTCATGGATACTAGATCCTACTTTCCATGTTTCACATTGAGAACACTGCGTCACTTATATACTTTTTAGCCCTCCTTTTCCCACTACAGTGATGGTCAACTCAAATATGAAGGTTTTGCCATTTAATCTTTTTCCATTAATATTTTCAATTCCTGGTCCAGTGGGAAGGTTATACACACAGTGAGTTAACCTGGGTACTGGCCACCCCAGTTCACGCCTACTTTGGTCAATCATTTTGTCCTCACCTTACTTGGGAAGCCTGACAGTCCAAAGGAGGTAGGGGTCTAGTTTTACACCTGCTAGGGAAAGGACCACGCCGACTAAAGAGAAGATGAAGATTGTGCCAGTGAGAGGCAAGGTCACAACACTGCTTTGAACCAACCTGTAACCAAGCACTAAGATGCGCAAGCACCTTACTCAAATCTTACCATTGTCTGCAGACAGTAGGCGCTTGCCGATCTATTCTGCTGTAGCATGTGCTGGGTGGCATTTGCAGTCGAATGTTACTTGATGGTTCCTGTTATCTTTCATGTTGCCTATTTCTCAAGGGAAGGTGGTGAATCTTTTGGAAGCTACCGCACCTCAGGTCCAGAGTAACTTTTCTAGGCAGACCCAATCCCTAAGCGCCATACCAGAATTTTCAGCTCTTTACAGTTTTCAAATTGTGATTACTGCTTACTAAAATGTGAACACCGTTGAAACCTTATCAGACACAAACACCACATTTCCTGTGACATATTTTCTCTTCCTGTTTCTTGTCACACTATAAAAGGAGACTAGGAACTTCGGTTCTCGGTGTCCCAACACACAGGAAGTCCTATTCTTCAACAGATTAATTGACCCTTTCATCAGTGTGTGCTCTATTCCAGTCAACTGTTGTCAGTACTGTTTTGTGCTTGGCTTTCTTGAGCCTCCTTTTTACCAATGAGTACAATGAGTACTACTATTCACCTACCTGGACTCTTGATTTGGATTGGTCACCTGTCATTACCTGTGCCATGAGTTTCTTACTGCTCTAAGACTTTTCCCATCAGTTCTGAAGGCATTTTTCTGCAGGCAACTGTGCTTAACCTGCCAAAATGATTGTGTAAAGAAACGTGGCTAATAACGGGAATCATTCTTATCTCAGGTATTCTAGGTTGAAGATAAAAGATTGACCAATAAATCCACCCATCGATAGTAAGTAGGTTATCCAGTGCCCTTATTACTTGCCTTTGTACCCTGAGGTATGTGATCACTTTAAGAAAGTTAAAAAGGGTTGTTGTGGTGAAAAGGATACTCCGCAGTAAGTGGAATTTAAATGTGAAACAATGTGTTTTGTTAATACTAGAGAGCAAGACAGAATTTTTGAAAAACGAGATGGAGAAAACAAATATTAAGGTACTCAGTTTCCTCCCTAGACCTTAGTGAGATAAACTTGCTTTGAGAGTTTAAGGACAACTTAGGACCCTAGGACTATTTTATAATTATCATCATCAATTGGTAAAGCACAGCGTTCACTTAGCGAGATCTAGGCACTATCAGAAAACCACCAGTTGACTCCAGAAGTAATCTATTCTTAGTATTTTAGAAGACAGGAGAACCCTAAGCTATCTGGTTTATTTAGGAAAGAGCCATATTTTTAGGATGTCATTTGTATGTAAAATTGTGATACTTCTGGGACGTCTTAAAACCAATGCCACCGCTCAACATAATGTAGGTGTGGGAGGGTCTACTAATGTATAAGATGACCTACCATTGGATAATATGGGCCCCACAGCCAATACTAGCATACCATTCAGAATTCCAAAGTGCCAATCAGCTGTGGAGTTCGCACTTGTCTGTGGAATTTGCATGTCTGATGACTGGTCCTCTTACAAGAGCCACAAATCTGTGAGAACGTAGGATTTAGGTAAAATAGTCTATTGGTAATTTAGATTAATGGACCTTCATGTGATTACCTGTCTTGGGCGAGCTGTGTGAGCCTGCTGGCTGCCTGCCACTTGTTGTTCTTGATAGAAAGGAGAGATGCAATAGATGTGGGAGGGCCAACAAATGAAGAGAGGGAGCAGAGCCTGGCTTGAAAGTTAAGTGGCTGTTCACCTCTAGGAGGGAATGGTCAGAGTAGGAGGTGGGAGGTGGCAGAGCAGGTGAGAAGTCTACTTCAGTTTCTATATTCCACTGTAGTGGTCTCCATACTACGTCAGACTGGGACGCCACAAGCTTAAGCTTTGCAAATATGTTGCTTAATTGAGTCATTCGCACTGAAGAGAATGCAGGGGAATTGTATTAAAAAGAGGATTTAGTGTTCTAGCCAAAGCTGCTGACTTTGGAAATGAGGAATTAGTTGAAGAGACAGCGTTAGACATAGTGCAAAAAGTGACTCGAAGCGCCTTTACAGTATAATGTAGCAGCTGAAACCAACCGTATCTGATAATCTCGATTTCACCCCCTGGGCCTTATGAAAGAGAGGTATCGGAGACTGCCCTGCCTAGCTCCCTCACTGCTCCAGTGAAGCTATTATTTTTAATTTCAACAAAGCCTATTTATTCAGGGCAGGCAGTCTCCCTGAGCACAGTCTGCTCTCGGTGTCACCGCTACTAAAAGATTGAGAAAGAGGTTAGACTTCTATCAGAGCTATCAAGGGTTTACTGCAGCCAATGCCTGGCTACATTTAGAAGTAAAAAAAAAATACAATAAGTGTGTATGTTGGACAATGAAACAGTGGGTTTAGAGACAAGTAAAGTGAAGCTTCATGCAGGCACGTGAATGGGGAGACGGTAAATCTAGCCAAAACATACTTTAAACTTAGCAAAATTCATGTTTAAACTTTGTTCTTTTCACTGCCAACAGACTTATAATTCAGGCCCATTCTGTTTCCTATGAATCATTGTTGTTCTCTGTGTGTGGATCTACCGCAGCATGCTTTACTTTCACTGTCATCAATTCTTTAGTCACCTGTTCAAATTCTCTGTGGTCACAGAATCTCTAATCATGTTGCTCCTTACATAGCACAGCTTTGTTGGCTACCTATTGTTTTTGTTTACAGTTTTATAATTATTTGCATGCGAAATCATGGCCAGATCTGCAGACCAGGTAGCCAGGTTTGAGCCTCGACGTCATATCACCATCCTGTGATTTTGAACAAATCATTTAATTTCCCACGGGTAACAAATAAGCATGGCTGTTGTGTTACTACTTATGCAAGTTGTATTTTATTATTATTATATATATATATTATTCTGCAATGTATGCATACTGTATTATATAATTATATTAATTTGTATTAAAGCGTAGTCATGTTTTGTATTGGCATTGTTCAGATTTGTGCGTCTCTTGTATTTTGCCTGCTGCTCCTCTAAGGTTCTAGAGTCCTTGATGTAGCACCAGAGGAGTTGCTGGGAGAAGGGGATAGGACGTGTGAACTGATGCTGCTGTATGCAGGGTTTCAACTTTACAATGAATTCATCTTAAACCTTCCGTACCGTAGATGTATCATTACAAAGCTTCACAGAACAAACATCGGACACCAAAGCCGCCGCCCTCTCCAGCAACGCCAACAGGCCTACACTCTCCTCCTGGACCCCAGCCACCACCAAAGACATTACCACGACCATTAAAGGCATCCACTAAGGGGCCCCCGTGGACCCCTGTCCACCGCACATCTACCACAGAGCAGCCACCTCCCCCGAACTACGACACACCATCAACATCGGTTTCAAGACTGGCACCTTCCCCGACGACTGGAAACGCGCAGAAGTCAGACCCCTGCTCAAGAAACCATCAGCAGACTCCACAGACCTCAAGAACTACCGACCCATCTCCCTCCTCCTTTTTACGGCCAAAGTCACAAAGAAGATCGTCAATGCCCAGCTACAAACATTCATTGAAGAAATCTCCATCCTCGACCCCTTCCAATCCTGATTCCAAAGCAACTTCAGCAACGAGACCGCCCTACTCGCCGCCACAGATGACATCCGCACCCTCCTCGAACAAGGACACACCGCGGCCCTAATCCTACTCGACCTCTCGGCAGCATTCAACACCGTCTTACAATGCACACTTACCGCCAGACTCCAAGACGCAGGCATCCAGGGAACTGCCCTCAAGTGGATCAACTCCTTCCTCACCAGCAGAACCCAAAGAATCAAACTGCCACCCTTCCTCTCCGAACCCACAGACATCAACTGCATGGCCCCCCTCGCCGCCCTCGTCAGACACCATGGACACAGCAAAGTATCCTACGTTGACAACACCCATCCTCTCGCTCACAAAGAACCCAGTCACCACCAGGCTCAACTTCCAGGAAGCAATGAAGGACGTTGCATCATGGATGAGCAATAGCTGCCTGACGCTGAACTCGGAGAAGACAAAAGTCCTCATCCTCGGACCCATCCCCTCCGCATAGGACAACACCTGGTGGCCCACCGCCCTCGGCACCCCTCCCACACCCACGGACCATGCCAGAAACCTCTGCATCTTCCTCGACTCCTCCCTCTCCATGACCAGACAGGTCAACGCCGTCGCCTCCAGTAGTTTCAACACCCTCCGCATCTTCCGAAAGACCTTTAAATGGATCCCCCCCCTAGAGTCAAGGAAGACGGTAACTCACGCACTCATAACCAGTAGACTGGACTACGGAAAGCCCTCTACGCCGGTACCAACAAGTCTCTCAATCCGCAAACTACAGACCCTACAGAACACCGCAGCAAGGCTCGTCCTCAGAGTCCCCCTGACAGGAACACATCACCCAAAACCTACTCTACCTCCACTGACTCCCTGTAGAGAAGACAGTCACTTTCAAAGTACTCACACATGCCTATAAATGCCTCCACAACATCGGACCCCAATACCTCAACGAGAAAATCTCCTTCCACGTACCCAAGAGAAACCTGCGCTCCGCCTCAGCCTCGCCGAAACCCAGCTCATCTGAAAAGCCAGGACAGGAGGAAGAACGTTCTCCCACATAGCGGCAAAGACCTGGAACAAGCTCCCGATCGACATCAGAAGCGCCCCCTCCCTGAAATTCTTCAGGAAGTCACTGAAGACCTGGCTATTCGACTGATCGGAGCTGCTAAATCCTCCCGCCCCCCCCTCCCACCAATGCCTTCAGACCCTCTCGGGTGAGTAGCGCGCTTACAATTCCCTGATTGATTCATTGAAAGCTGGCGACGAGTTGTTGAAGCACCGAAGAACCCAATTTCATCTTGTTGGAATTTATCATCTCCATTTCTTTTAGTCTGGAGTCTACAATGGCAGTTGTCTCACATCAGAGGATTTTGCCGTGCCTTAACTGTGAACTACTATTTATGAATTGATGTGGCTACGTGTTCCGTTTATTTCCATATCGCCAGTTTCTTTGGAGATTGCCCGCATTTTTCTCGTTGGCATTCTCCGAAGTCTGAGTGTGAAAAGCCCTTCTCCATTCCAGCATCAGTCCTCTCTTGCTGTGACATGTCAAGTGGGAGGAACAAGGTCTGCGTTCCAGTTACGCTGCAGCCTGTGTTCCAGTTAATCTGTGATCGTCACATTTACCGGCGGCTTCTGCTTAAGGTTACAGGCCATTTACGTGCCTACATTAGATGCGTGCATGCAGACATCTTTATTTTCTTGAAATTGACTATGCAAATTTCTACTAAGCGAATCCTGCTGGTATCCTCCAGCTCAACAGCAGATTTGTGACCGTCTGCTACGTGGCAACATTGTTCTTCAGGCGTCGTGTTGGACTGCAGTGGGAGTCTACATATATTTTGGGGGGGGAAGTTGCCAAAACACCTTTTGGATTGGTTTTTTATGGGTAGTTCATTGAGGGCAGTGAACTTGTCTCTTCTCCGAGTGAAGAATGACCCTGTTCTCTTTGAGTTTGTTTGTAGTGAACCAGTCCCTCATTAGGGTGAAGATTGGATACTGAGTTTGTAATCGGATTATATTTTTTTGTTCTCTTTCCATCGTTTACTCTCAGGCTATTACTGTTTTCAAGTGTTAGTTGCATTAATCAGTACGGTTTGTGTAGAAGTAATAATCATTTTTATATCTCTTACATAATGGCTACACAAAGTTTTGCACTGCAACCACCACAACCCTTTTAGCCTATGGGTGGAAATCCGTGCATTAAGTGGGTGGATTGGAAGTCGTATTTTTTACATTTTCTTGATACTATCGATGAAGAAAGAAAATAAATCTGCAGCTGGTGGGGATTTGAATGTGTATGATACTATGACTCTTAATGGGTGCGATGAACTAAAAGGCAGTATCCTGGACATAACGAACCATAATAAATAACAAGCCAGACTCTCTCTTGAAATTGAGAGCGAAATGGGAGGTAGAATTAGGCGAGATTGATGACTTGGACTGGGAAATTGTGGATCAATGGGGATGCTGTACATAATGAACTAATCTTAGCATTAGTGAGAAAAAATGAGCTTTCTAGTTGTTGTGCGAAAGCTCTTAAGGCATATTTTAGGGAAGTATCAGAAGATGTGGTTGGTAAAGTGAATAAAAAAATGTTTAAGAAAGTTAAGAAAGAGGGTATGAAAATACAGGAGCCTGTCAAGAAAGAGAATTCTAAGGGGCACGATACCCCAAGGAAGGATGGTTATAGATGTTATCATTGCAATAGCAGTTCCCATTTAGCTTCAAGCAAGTTTTGTCCGGCATTCAAACAGAGGTGTTTGGCATGCATTGTGTTTGGGCACTTTGCAAAGCTTTGAAGAAGAAAAAAAAGGAGGGGGGTATAAGGTGAAGTGCGTGGATGAGCCTAATTCTAGTGAGGACGATGGTAATATGAAATAAGTCAAACATTGTGATATTAACAACAATGGTCAACAGGATTTATTGTTAAAATTAAGGACAATGCAGGGGAAATTAAGGAAAAGCCTATTGTATGATGTCTATAGGTGGAGTCAATGTGCAAATGTATTTAGACTTGGTTTCCATTCACTATTGTGAATGAGGAAGTGTTCGAACTCCGAGTTTGTTGCAAAGTTAGGGGGACTTTACTAGCACCTGATATTAACCCTGAGGGTTTATCAGGAGAGAATATTGATTTGGTTGGCTATGGATCGCTTGTGTTCTGGTTCAAAAATAGGGAATCCATAGGGAAACTTTTCATCACCAAGAAGGGTCCATCAGTCCTTGGGTGTAGGGACCAGAGTGATTTGCACATTATTTTAGATCCCAATAGTTCGGATCCTGTTCTCATTGTGGATAATAGCTAGACTGTAGGAAATGAAATGCTTAAGAGGTTTACTCAAGTTGTTTGTCGGGAAATCGGTATGTTGAAGGATTTTGAACACTGTATTGTATTAAAAAAGGATGCATCTCTAAAGATTCACAGAGCACAAGTTGTATTGGAACCACAGTCTAGACATTGCACTGCTTTTGTTTCTTGTATAGGTATGTTACATTACTGTAGAAATGCAGTTTGCGTTAACATCAGAGACATTGGTTTTTCAGAGGGTTATGTTCCCGTTGTTCAAAAGCATCAAAGGAGTTGTTGCGTTCCAAGATGATGTGCTATTTACGCAGTAACTAAAAATAAAGCATGAATTAATTCTCAACCAAGTATTTAGCATTTTGCAGCAGAAGAGAGTGGCCCTGAAAATGGAATTATGTAAAAACAGGGTGGAGTACTTGGGTCATGTTTTCTCTGCTAAGTGAATCAAACTTATACCAGGTTTAGTAAATGCCATAATAGATGCTTTACCACCCACTTATAAAACTTGACTCAAGTCTTTTATGTGAATTTTACACTCATATAATTCCCGGTTATGCTTCACATATTAAGCCCCTTACCATGCTTTTAAAGAAAAAATTACTGTTTAAGTGAGAGTCAATTTGCCTGGAGTCCTTTGACTGGATAAAGAAGCAGTTGGCAAGTGCCAACATTCTCAACATTTTTGTCCCAAGGTTGTCCTATTTTGTCACCATTGATGCAAGCAATAAAGGTTTGGGGGGGCAGTTCTCACCCAAAGCTATGGCAATGGTGAAAATACCACTGGATATGCCTCTAGGTTTTTGAGAAAGAAGGAGAGACTTTCTTCCATCGAAAGATAATTGTTGGCCAGTTGGGAGGGTGTGGGGGGAAAGGGAGGAGGCTACACCCAAGTTTAAACCATATATTTGGGGCTCAATCCTTATTTTGAAAACCGATCATAAATCCCTGGTTGCTATTCTGAGCAGTGTTAACATAACTAGAATTTCAAGGCTGTCAACTAAACTTTTGCAGTACCTTTTTGACATAGCACAAATAACAATGAGCAAAGAATGTGGGAGCAAAATGTATGTCTAGGTTTCCTTCTGAAAACCATGGGGGTGGATAAGGTCAGATCAACTGGAGGAGTATGGTCTAATTGCTGTGCTAGATTTTGAAAATGTGTGTGCCATTTCAGAGTCTTGGTGGAATGCAGAGATGTTCAGAGATTGTCTGAAGTTATCCGTTACATATGTGACCAAATGGTGGCTCACAGAAAATGTGTTGAAGGTTCTTGCCAACCTTATTGGAAAGTGTGTGTTGAATTTTCTGTTAAAGATGGGTGTTTGATCACAGCAGAAACAGGGCTCGACAAATCCACTCGCCCGCTCGCATTTGCGAGGGAGAATGGATGAGGACAAGCTATTTTTAGGTCCTACTCGCCCTTTCTGGCGAGTAGGAAGTCAAACTAACTTTTGTCCTCGGTCTTTGAAAACAGAGCAAAAGTGACAAGATAACACGATTTAAGGCATTTTTATTGCTCAAAAAGGGAATGAGCAATAAAGATGCCTTTAAATCTTGTTAACTTGTCACTTTTGCTCCGTTTTCAGAGACGGAGGTCAAGTGGGTTGAAGTCAGGTCGAGGGGATTTCCCATGGTACTAGACCTGCAGGACTAGTACCATTTTTCGGATTTGTCGAGCCCTGAGAAAAATGTGTCCCACCCGTTAGGTTGAGGGGCAAATTGATCAAGGTATCTCATGAGGGACATCTAGTAAGCACTCTTACCAAGCTGAGATTAGGACAAACTTTGTGGTGGGCCTCAATTAACAAAATGGTGATTAGTTTAGTTGGGGAGTGCATTGTTTGTGCCAATTCAGAGAAGAATTTGGTAGAAAGAAAAAAAAAACAGCTGCAACCTATTGAAAGTACATCTAAAGCCAATGAGAAGGTTGGCATGGACTGGTAAGTCCTTTCAATAGGTTACCTGGTCAGTTACAGTTTGCATTGGTGGTGGTGTATCTCTATTCCAAGTGGCTAGAGGTAAACAGAGCCTAACACCAAGGCTGTTATTGATTTTTTAAAGGATATTTTCCTCTGAGAAAGTTTTCCTCAATTTTTTGTTTCTGATAATGGAGTACAATTTGTGGAAGAGGAACTAGGCACGTTTCTTAAGTTGGGGAACGTTAAGCATTTGAAAACATTGTTCTATGATCCCAAACCAATGGCCAGGTTGAGCGTATGTGCAGTATGTTGGTTGAGTGTATTCAGTGGGCTATTTCCAAACAGTATGTAATGCTTTAGGAGGTGCATTTAATGTTATGGTTTTACCGCACCAGTCCGTATTCATCTATTCGGGTGTCTTTTTTTGAGTTGCTTTGGGGAAGGAAGTCTGCCACCAAAGTTAGCCCGTGTTTGATGAGCAAATGGGTCTTGACTTCAAGGTAAAAGGTAATGTTGTGGAGACTAAATCCAAGCAGGAGGAGGTTTTTGACTGTTTCAACCACATGAGAGGTAAAGTTTCATGTAGATGATGTAGTACGCATCAGGAAAGGAGGTTTTGTTGTAAAATTTCAGTGGCTCTATGGTGGTGGACAAAGTTTGTGGTAATGCGGTCAGAGTTAATGGTTCCAATTGGTGGAATTTTGGAAGAGTGGCGAGATGCAGGCGAGGTTCCGGTACAGGTAACATGAAGGCTGTTACTGAGAACAGTGCCAATAGAGTTGGACGTGGAGATGTTTCGGAGGAGGGTGTGACTAATGGTCAGCAAAGTCCCAGAGTTGAAGTTCGTAGGAGCAGTAGAGTCAGACAAGTGCCACTCCATTGCAGGAAGTAGCCTGTGGTTTATGATTTGTTGTATTTTATTCTCTATTCTATTATTTGTAGACCTTATGTAGGTCTCAGAAATAGTTTCAATGAACATCTTTATTCAGTTTAGGCAAAAAAACTGAAGACAACAGAGTTAAAAAAAGAATAAATACATCATACAATCGATGAAAGGTTTGCAGAGTCGAGCAGCACCAAATAAAATTTAAACCACATCATACATTGAATAAAATCTTGCTTAATCGCACAGCACAAGAGAAAAAACAAGCCAGATTAAAACAGGTAAATGCATCGGGTAGTAGTATTAAATAGAACAAGGCAGTTCGCACTTGATCAAAGTGCTTGTCAACAAATAGATGTACAAAAAAAAGATTTACAATTTTTTTTGTAGAGTGCAAAACATTGCAAGGTGTCCTTGAGATGAAACTGTCATAACTGCATGGGATGAAAGCAAGTTTGAATGAATTACCTCTAGGGACAGCAAGCAAATCATGTATTAAATTTAATCTAAAACATGTCGAAAAGAAACAATTATGTTCTAGCATAACATAAGTTAGATATGGTTCGATTAAAGAGGTGCCTGTAGTGGAAAGTAAACTCTAACAGTTGGGTTTTCTGATACAGATCGGAATCTCTCATTTTGTTACAAAGCCTTAAAAACTATCTTAGTCCATCCCATATCTTCTGTATTTATAGATTCAGGATTGTTAAAAATCTTAGGTCGGCCTATCTTAGAGAAACTGTTCTTTACATAGCTTAGGCAAATAATACTAGACAATCTATCAAGGGCCAGGCAACATTTAATACTAAGGGATTAAAGCTTGTAGCAGCGTGTAACCAAAACGATATCCAAAGAAGTAAGGGCCATATCTGCAATATATCATGTAGGCGCACGTTATTTATGGATGATAATTGAAGATGAGCTCTGAGGGAGACATAAGTCTTAGAAATGTGTTGTCTAGAACAGTTAATAAAGTCGCGATTGCAAACACCCATACGTCACTACCATAAGCAGTGATAGGAACACAATTCTAAAGCAAAGCCTTGATCGAATTATACCCCAACCTGGTTGAAAAATCATATTCAGAAGCAATGCTCCTAGTGAGCAGATGTCACCTGGGAGTTAACAAGGAAGACTAGGATATAGAAGAGTCGAATAAGACTCCTAGGTAGAGTAGTGTAGCGACATGAATGATGGCATGACACTTAATTTACCAAATAAACGTGACGCCCTGCACTCCTGTTTGTAGGCAGATCTAATTCAGGATTGACCTATTTAAGATGGCGGCACCAGGTTGAATTGAATACTGCGGTAGTCCGTTTTTGATTATCTTGACCATGACATTAGACGCACGTAAAGGAGAGAGTAGAGCAGTGTGAACGCTAACCGCGGCGTGCAGGAATACATTGGATTAATATGAAGGCTGTTACGCGAGACTGGTGTTACGTTTAGCATTGTAGGGCACAGATAGCAGTAAGTTGCGTATACGCTGATAAGAAATGTTTGTACACAGTGTGGAAGCTGGTGATTTTCAAGCATAGCGCGATTTGAACAGTCATACAGTAAACGTCCAGGAAGCCCAGGTAGGATAAGGGGGTTTCATTACACAGCGTTTTAGTCTCACCATCAGTAGGGAGATTACACGAATGTTTGGCTTTAGGTGCACAACTGGGCACAGGTTGGCAAGCATGGAGCGTTAAGGTGATACCTAGTTGCACTCTAAGGGTAGAGTTATGGAAGCATTGATTTTGGACACTCTTTTTAGCCCATTTTGATTCATTTTTTAACATAACCCAAACATGGTAGCACGAACAAGGTGATCGTCTCGTGTATCCCTTAGTATTTGATTGTTATTTGTATACAAATTTAGTCTCTGCTGTTTTAATTACAGTATTCCCCTGATGAAGGTATTTTAATACCGAAATGCATTGGGACAGACTGAACAGTATGCTGTGAAGAACATGAGTAAATGAAGTAATGTGCAGAATGTACAAGAAAGAAGCAGTTATATAAAAGACAACGTTTTCAAGAGAAAGAACGACACGTGTCATTTTTTGGATGGAGCAAATTCTTCATTGGACATTTGGTTTCTGATTTTGTGTTTGAAACATCTATGAAAAGTAGTTATTTGGAACAATTTTGTTTACAATTGCACCCTGAGGGGGCCAGTGACAAGTGTGCCACTCTCAAACAGTATCTGTTTGTTTGGTTAGTATGACACTTAATTTGACATGTTCTGTTATTAGTAGACCAGAGGCCAACAACCATGAAGTGTACTTTTAGTATAGTTAGTGCTTAGACCAAGGCTATCCATAAATTTCACAAAGGAATTAAGCAACCGATCTAGTCCCAATGCTGTTCTGTAAATTAGAACAGCATCATTTGCGTAGAGCAGCACAGGGATCGGTTGAAGACCATTGTTGGGCATATCCTTTCCTCCTTCAATTAATGACTTTTCTAAACTATTAATACATAATGTAAATAAAAAAAAGAAGGCCAGGATGCAGCCTCGATGTTCCACCGGTTTAGCTTAAGAAGCTCAGTAAAATTCTCCCATTGTTCCAAATCAAACTGAGGCAGACATTTTAAAATGACGATCCCTCAGTAATAAAACTACATTTTTAACCACCCCTAATCCCAGCATAATATTCCATAACTTCTCCCTGTTGGCCCTATCAAATGCAGTACTCAAATCCATAAAAGCCAGTTGCGAGGCCCCTTGTTTCACAACTGTGAAATCGTTAATAAGCCAAAGATTGAGACATTTATCAAACGTCCATAAACCAGGCAGGAAGCCATATTGAAAACAGGACAATATGCTGTGATTGACAGCCCAATCAGTAACCTATTCAAGACAACCCAGCCTAGAACCTTGACCGTAGACCTGATCAGAGAGATAGGACAGTAACACTTTGGATCAGAGCCGTTATCTTTCATGAAAACAGGAACATTCACACAAGTGGACCAGCCTTTTGGGCTAGACGATTTCATGGCTGTGTTAAGGTATAAGGTTATCAGCAGGGACAAGAGCTCGAAGTTTGATTTAAAAACATGTAATGGGACAACATCAGGAATGGGGTCGTATTCAATGGTAAAACCTGTAGTGCATTACAAACCTGATAAGAGAAGTTAGTGGATTCATTTGAAATATCAGTCCCTAGAGTCTCAAATAATTGGTGTAAGATTAGGTGCATCATAAATGCATTCAAAATGTATTACCCAGACATCCGGCGAAATAGAAGTCAGTAAGACCGGCTCCGCAGCAGACTTAACAAGTATTTGCAATGCAATAGGTATCGCATTTGTCAGAGTTAGAGCTATTGCTATTTTAAATTACAATGTTTTTTATCTATATGTGTTTTGGTTTGGCGTGTAGTGGATGTATGAACAGAGACACAGCTGGACCACTGCCTAGATGACTTAGAATGAGGAATTACCACTGGGGCCAGAGAAGCAGCTGGAGCACTGTCTAAAGGACTTAGAAATGGGAAATTTCTGACAGGACAAAGATGCAGCTGTAGCACTGTCTAGAGGACTTAGATTGTGGAAATACCAACGGAACCAGAGAAGCAGCTAATAGCACAGCCTGGAGGACTGAGAATGAGGAATTACCACTGTGACCTAAGACACAGCTGCAGCACTGCCTAGAGGATTTAGAATGGGGGAATTATTGACAGGACCAGAGAAGTTGGTAGCAGTACTGTATGAGGACTAAGAATAAGGAATTACCAACGGGACCAGAGGAGAGGCTAGCTGCATGTTGTACAGTGCTTTGCTCTTCCTTGAGCCTGCACTCTAGATTCCTTCTTGTGTTCTGTATTCTGGAGCGCTCTCCCTGCCTTCTTGGCAGTTGGAGCCCTGGTCGGACTTGGAGCTGACCTACTGTCTCTGTGCTGCAATAAAGCTCAATTTAAGCTTACCTGTGCCTGTGGACCTTACTTGTATTTTACATCATTTGGCGACTTGATGTGGTGTGAACTCCGATCACTGTCTCCTGTGTCCGCTGCAGCCTTAACTCGCTTTCCAGAGAAGTAGTGTCTCAACTCCATCAAGAATCTGCGCGTGTGATTCAGCGTTGATGAAGAAGTGTGGCCTCCGTTTCTTCGGCGATAGCGACTTCGTGGTGATCCTCTTCTGGTAATTTCTCCCATTTCCTGCTTTCCGCGCAGTGTTGACGTCATCTTCACCAACGTCTACTCTGCTGCAACGCGTATCCTGGCAACACGATCTCCTCAAGCAGCGACGTCACCCGAACCAACCTCCTTTGTTGGTGAGTTGCTAAGCAACGCTTTGCCTCTGAGCGCGTTCGTCAAGGGCGCAGAAGCTATTGACTTGCAACGTCGGCGTGTGACGCGAGACGCTCACGCACGACGCCACGACGTTGTCGGCCATTTTGGACAGCTTTACCGTTACCTTGGTAACGCGCCGATGTAACGCGCCGAGGTGCACAAGACCTTCGCGTTCAACGCGTAATCTTCAGCAAGTGCCTCCCAGCTCCGTTTTAAGGCATTTAACGCTACATAAGTTGATCTGTACTGTCAAAAACGAGCATTTCAAAGCGCTTGAAACGAGTGTGACAAAGCTGACAAAGCTGTAACCAGACCATCAGCTGCATTAACAGTAAGCATTTGCTTCATACTTTTGTTTGCTCCACTGTTAGGTGTACTTAATTCTCTATACCTGCTGACATTTGCTAAAAGTCATGTCACAATCAATCAATGTTGCCCTTCCTCCTCAATTCTTGTCAGAACCAGGCAATCCTCCTATAGCATGGGAAGACTGGATAGTTATGTTCCATAACTATATAGAGGCTCTAGATGGTGAGGATTATTCGCCTAAACGTAAAAAAGCACTGTTGATGACCACGTTGGGCAAAGAGGGGCAGCGTTTGTTTAGATACCTACCACAAGTACTACCTGCAGGTTCACAAGCCGATTTTGACGAATTTAAAGAAGCTGTCACAAGACTTGAAACTCGGTTTGGCAAAGAAGAGAATCTCATTCTTCAGAGATATAAATTTTATAAGAATAAGCAATTGGCTGAGGAAAGCATTGACGAATTCGTAGCAAGACTGCGTGAATTATCTATTAAATGTAACTTTGGGCAGATGGCAGACGAGCTAATAAGAGACCAATTGGTGGTGCAAGCCAACAATAGGAAGGTGCAAGAACGCCTATGGGCGGCTAAGAACCCAACATTGAAAGACGCAATAGAGCTGGCTAAAATTGTTGAGGAAAGTGAAAAATGCATGAGAGAACTGCAAAAAAGTGGGTTAGAGTCCAAGGTGACTGAAGTCTCTCATAAAAGTATTGTAAGTGACAATAGCGATGAGGAATCTGCTGCCATCGCAATCGTCAGAAAAAAAGGTTACATTCTTCAAAGAAAGAATGTGCAAGCAACATCTCTCAACAAGAATTATCATAAAATGTGTTCAAGATGTGGTACTTCTTCTCATCCTTTAGATGGGAAGTTTTGTTATGCTAATAACAAAGAGTGTCTAAAGTGTGGTAAAACGGGACACTTTGCTAAAATGTGTAAGAATAGGAATTACTCTAAAGTTACAGTTGTTGATGAATGCGATGTTTTAAGACGTGATGTGAACAAAATTTTAGTTTTGACTGACACTGTGTGTGCGTGTGATAACCAGAGGGGTAATCCTTTCAAGGATGATTTCATAATTGATGGCAAAACTGTTACACTCATGGTTGATACAGGGTCGAAGTGGACTATAATTCCCTTTTCCCTTTTGGAAAATGTTTGGGGAAAAAGAGCTTTGAAAGAGTGCGACATCTTCCCGTCTGGTTACCAGGGGGAGAGAATAGACATGCTGGGTTTCTTTGAAGCTGAAATTGTATTCAAAGGCAGATCAGCATATGGGAAAATTTATATATCAGCTGACGGTCCAGCAATCTTGGGCCGTCATCACCAATACGATCTCCATATAGTAGTTGATCCCAGGTCAGATAACCCAGTTTCCATAGTTGAGACTTCATCTGTAGAAGACATTTTGGCCAGATTTAAAAATGTGTTTAGAGACCAGTTAGGTGAGCTTATTGGATACTCTCATCGCATAATTCTCAAAGAGGGAAGTTTGCCTGTACAGCACAAGGTTAGAAGAGTGCCCTTTGCTTTGAGGGATGAGGTCAAGGCCACTCTGGAGGAAATGCTCCAAGGGGGGATTATTGAGCCCATTGAAGCATCCCCTTGGATTTCGCCTGTTGTGATCTCGCAGAAACCGGACAACAAGATCAGGTTCTGTGTGGATCTTCGTTCCCTCAATAAGTGTGTGGTAGCGGACGTGTTTCCCCTCCCCAACATTGGCGAATTGGTGTCAACCCTTAGAGGTGCAAGGTTCTTTAGTAAGTTGGACCTTAAGCACGCCTACCACCAAATTTGCCTGGACGATAGCTCAAAGCATTTAACTGCTTTTATCACTAGTGAGGGCACCTTCCAATTTACCAGACTACCTTTTGGGCTAGTCTCAGCTGCCAGCGTGTTCCAGAGACTTGTCTCTGAAGTTTTTAAAGGTCTTGACAAGGTGCTATTTTTTCAAGATGATATTTTGATTTATGGTAGTTCTTTACAGGAACACAATAAAATTCTACAGGATGTCTTACATAGAGTAGACGAGGCTGGGTTGACTTTAAGGAAAGAGAAGTGTGCTTTTCTCTTGAAAGAGATAGAATACCTTGGTTTTTGTTTGTCAGAGGATGGCATTAAACCCAAAAAGAATTTGATTGAGGCTATTGAACTTGCACCCCCCCCGGTTGATAAGGATCAACTTCGGTCCTTTATGGGCTTAATCGAGTTCTACTCGAAATTTGTAAGAGATTTTGCCTCTAAAACAGCTTCTCTTCGATCCTTGCTCAAAAAGGGTGTCAAGTTTAACTGGACCTCTGATCACCAATCCTGTTTCAATTTGATTAAGAAGGAACTCAAATCTGCCAATGTTCTCACCCCTTTTGACACTACTCGGTCCTCCATCTTGATGGTAGATGCAAGTGCCATTGGGCTGGGCGCTGTTCTTCTACAGAAACATGGCGGTGTCGAAAAGACAATCGCATTCGCTTCTAGACCCTTGTCCTCTTCTGAGTCTAACTACTCAGTAATTGAGCGCGAAGCTCTTGCTGCGGTCTGGGGTACAAGTTACTTTCGAACCTACTTATGGGGTTATAAATTTGTGTTACGTACCGACCACAAACCCCTTGTCAACATCCTTGCTCCTGGTGGAGCTGGTAAAGGTTCTCCCAGGTTGGCGAGACTGGCTTCTCGGCTACAGGACTTCCAGTGTGAGGTTGAATTCATTCATGGGTGGAAAAACATCCAAGCGGATTGTCTGTCTAGGCTCCCCATGCCTTCCACTGACTGTAGTTCTGGGACCAAGTCCGATGATCTCGCAGTTGCTGTAATAGAGGATGTCTTGTCTGTGTGTGGGGGCACATTTACTCGTGATGACTGGTCCAAAGGTATGGAGGAGGATCTGACCTTGAAGGCCGTCATCAGTCTCATTTCTAATGGTCCCAGGAGAGAAAGTGCAGTAAATCCCTCAGTCAGGCCCTTTTTAAAAATTTTGGACGAACTTTCCTTAGAAGGTAAAGATATTCTCATGAGGGGTGATCGTTTTGTTCCCCCTGTTTTGTTGAGAAAGAAAATTCTAGACTTGGCCCATGAGGGACACCTGGGTCAAAGTCTCACGCAACGTCGTGTCAAATTGAACTTCTGGTGGCCCTCTATTGATAATGACGCTGTGGATTGTGTTTTGAAATGCAATTTCTGTAAGGAGGGTGAGAAGCGCCTCAAAGTTTTAGGCTCCCACTCCTCTCACAAGATTTCTTTTGCTAATACTCCCTGGCATAGTGTATGCATTGACTTCATAGGCCCCATGTGTGAGCTTCCTACCGATCACAGGTTTGCAATTGTCCTTATCGACTGTTTTTCAAAATGGTTATGTGTGCAGTTTGTAAAGGAAATCACTACAGATGCTACTATTAAGTTTTTGAAGGGTATTTTCAACAACGAGGGGTATCCTTCTGTTCTCATTTCTGACAACGGGACGCAACTCACGTCCTCTAAAATGACTTCTTTTGTTAATGATTGTGGCATCAGGCATCAGAAGACGAGCCTTTACAACCCACAGGGCAATGGCATTTGCGAAAGGGTGAATCGCCTGGTTAAGGGCGTGATTCAAATGTTTGTGGATTCTGGCTCTTTTTCTAATGAGCGTGTCCAGGAATTGGTTTGGGCTTACCGCTCCACACCCCACAAGTCTGGTGAAAAGTCTCCCTTTGAGTTAATGCGGGGTCGGTCACCAACGAGCAAATTGACCCCTTCTTGGCTGAGTTCCAGCCATGAAATTCCTTTGGTCCATGACAGTGCCTCCTCACCCATTTCCGTGGGTGACTTGGTCAAAGTTAAGCCGGGCAGACTTGCTAAGGGCCTTAGTAAATATAGAGGTCCTTACAAAGTTAGGAGAGTTTTTCCCAACTTCATTGTTCTATCCAATGGTGAGAGCTGGAATTACCGGAGAGTAGCTCTCTACCAGAAATGTAAAGCTTCTTCTTTTGATGACCTGCCTCCTGCCAATGTAGATGGTTGTAATGGCTACTTATTGTCCTCTGGTTCTCCTGCTGCTCCCATTCCACTGTCAGCTAGTCGGAGGGAGGTGGGTGGTGGTGATGCTTCCACTTCCTCGGGTACCTACCTCAATAGGTCTGTTCTTGATTTCAGTTCTACTACTCCTGATGCTCCTTCCTTACCTTGTACTCCTGCTCCTCCTTCCTCTTCCTTATCTGATGTCTGCTTGAGGAGCCCTCGCTCCCGACGCCCTCCTTTGTATTTGAATGACTATGTACATTAGCATTTCCTTTTCTGTTGCTCTTTGTCTCTTATTTTATTGCAAGGAGAGGAGATATGTTGTACAGTGCTTTGCTCTTCCTTGAGCCTGCACTCTAGATTCCTTCTTGTGTTCTGTATTCTGGAGCGCTCTCCCTGCCTTCTTGGCAGTTGGAGCCCTGGTCGGACTTGGAGCTGACCTACTGTCTCTGTGCTGCAATAAAGCTCAATTTAAGCTTACCTGTGCCTGTGGACCTTACTTGTATTTTACATCACTGCACTGCCTAGAGGACTGAGAATGAGGAATTATCACTGGGAACAGAGACACAGCTGCAGCAATGCCTAGAGGATTTAAAATGCAGGAATTTCCGATGGGACCAGAGTATCAGCTAGCAGCACTGTCTGGGAGATGGAGAAATTACTGAAGGGACCAGAGTAGCAGTTAGCAGTGCAAAGTAACAAAATAGGATAACTAAAGAAAAAAACACATACGGTCACAGAGAGCAACACACAAGGGTGGGAACATGATGCAGAGGACATCGTGCAAATATACGCAGTTCCCAAAGTGAAAAAAATTTTTTTTTTTTAAATCGCTCCCACAAGGCAAGCAGCAGGAGGAGAACACATGTACATTGCCAATATTATATATATGGCACCGAAGAAAAAACAAGTTTTGTATTTCAGGGTGGGTGTGAAAGGAGAGGGTAATATAGAGGAGGAGAAAGGAAGTGCATGCAGGAGAGAGTGAAAAAACAGCAATGGAGAGGAAGTAGATGAAGCATGAAACATGCAGATGAGGGGCTTCAGAAAGAGATGTATGGTACTGGTGTTTTTAAAAGTTAACTCAAAATGTCTCCTATGAAATGTGATGTCCTTTGTTCTGTACACGTAAAAAGAAAATTCCTCAGTGACATTGTTACAGTAGTCGCATATAGGTAAGACAGGTATATATACGACTAGTTCCAGAGGTTATAGTAGGCAGGATTTATTGGTAACTACATCCCCAAGCTTTTTCAATGTTACCAAATCAGTAGCTAAACTTAGTGTCACTGTTAATGCCCACGTTCGACTGTCTCAGTCTGAAAGGGAAACAAGGCTCGCTTCTACTCTGTGAAGGGAAAGAAGGAACAGACAGCTGAAGATAAAAACAAGCCTCTCCGCAGTGTGCAGCTCCTACCTGAAAGAAATGAAATTGTGTGCAACAGTATAATTAGCCAATGTAAATGGGAGCCATTACAGGCCTTTATTTGTAGAATCATTTGTACAAATTGGCAACAAAGAGTCCTTGTTTTTGAGAGCTACTGTAAGCCCAGTAACTGTTCTAGAATGTGTCCTTTTAATGGAAACCTACAAGAAAGGTGTGTACTAGGTAAAGTCTGATAGCATGGTTCTGTGTGTGTCTTCTGGTAATACAGCCTAGAGTCCATTTACAGTATTTTCCCCAAAGTATCTTACTTATGTTGTATCTTTGTGTTTCAGTACGAGTTTGCTTATGATACATGTTCTTTGCATAGTATCATGTCCTTCTTAGCCTCTTGCTGCTGGATTGAGATGTATTGGCTTAGTAGGCTTGCACAGATGTTTATACACATTTTTTTTAAAAAAAATCAAGTTTCAGTAGTGTAGGTTACTACTACTTCCGTTGCTACTGAGGTACTTAATTGATGCCCGTGCGGGTGCGACATTAAGTGCTGTTTTGTGCTGTGTTTTTAGTACACACAGACTTCGGTACCTCTATTTGCATTTTATCTCCTGGACTTTCACTCTGTCGAACACTGCTAACTAGACTTGCTAGATGAGCTCACGGTATTTGAAATATAGGACTATGAGAAATATGCATAAAAGTGTATGAGGAAATTCCAGCTGGACGAAGATGACGAGATTAATAGCAGAACTCTAAAAACACTGTCGTGTTGCTGTACAACCAGTGGATCAGTGTTGCAAAACCTTAACACGCTCCCTGCAAGATGCATTTAGAAAAAAATAATACTCGTGTAATTGTGAACGTGCGCATGGGTCAAGTTTCATTTAAGTGAACGCTTTAGATTTGGAATGCCAACCTGTATTTTGATTAACCTTTCGGCCAAGTTACTGACCTTCTCTCAGTCACCCTGCACTGCAGAAGGAATACATAAAACAAAAGAAAAAGGTCAACAGAGGGGCACCAGAGGAACGGGCCAGGTATACAAAAAGTCAACACTCACCCTGCAAGTGGCGCCTGTCACATAAGCACCCGAATCTCGTAGTGGGAGGGGGAGGCCTCTTCGCCTTGCTCACTGATGACGTACACCAACAGACGAGGAGGCAGTGGTGAAGACAGAAGACGGACACCGTTTTTGTGTGTATGTGTTCTTCTCCTACTGTGGTCGCCCTTTTGGAACAGAAACACGTCCGCCTCAGATTGATACAAACATTGCCACTCCTTATTCCACTAAGCTGTTATTGAAAGGTTTGCTCTTCGAGTTCCCTTCTTAACAGCGCAGAGTACAAATAATATAACAAGGGTCGCACGGGCACCCAGCGGGCGAAGGAATTCGATGAAATCGTCTATATTCATTTTTAACATGGCTTATCTTTATTTAAATTTCAGTTATTAAAGCAGCTGTAAAACACATTTCAAAGTGTACTCTTCTTACAATTACTGTTGGAAATATGTACAGAGAGGTCTTTAGGCGATTGTCGTAATATTTGTACCGAAAGGGATATTAAAATACTGATCATACTTCTATAAAACCTGCCAGAAGGCAACAATACATGCTGCAGGCAATGGTTGTGGTAATTTGAGGGCAATCACTAGTAAGAACCAGCCAACAGACCAGGAAACAAGCCCACAAATAACCAACAAGCAGTTGCAATGCAATAGGTCTCGCATTAGGAAAGTTTGAGCTATTGGTATTGTAAATGACAAATTTTGTATTTATGTGTTGGTTTTGAAAATAGCTAAATTAATAGCTTTGTCATTTACAATTCCAATAGTTTTAACTTTCGCAAATGTGACACCTATAGAATTTGTAATGCAATATGTGTTGTATTTACGTGACTTAGACGTATGGATATTACAAATAACAATGGCTTTTAATTTTTTTAAATAATGAATACTTAAATAAAAGTTATTGTAATTTATAATGGCAATAGCTTAAATTTTTGTAAATAATTTTTGTGAAGATTATGTTCAGTGTATTTTATTGTGACGAAAATCCAAGAACAGAGGTGAAATATTAACATCTTTTTGTGACATTTGTAATGAAGCTTGGAACATTGAGAGAACATATTTGAACCAGTAGTTGTTGAATGGTTGCACAAATTGATGCTGTGGTGGCGCTGAGTGATGTGGTGGCGACGAGTGATGCTGTAGCGTTCAGTGATGCTGTGGTAGCGCATAGTGATGTTGTTGTGCCCCTGAGTGATGCTGTGGTGGTGCTGAGTGAGGCTGTGGTGATGCGATAGATAGAGTGAGTGCGATAGATGGATAGAGTGAGTGCGATAGATAGATAGAGGGAGTGCGATAGATAGATAGATGGAGGGCGATAGATAGATAGAGGGAGGGCGATAGATAGATAGATAAAGGGAGGGCGATAGATAGGCAGATAGAGTGAGGGAGGGCGATAGATAGATAGATAGAGTGAGGGAGGGCGTTAGATAGATAGATAGAGTGAGGGAGGGCGATAGATAGATAGGGTGAGGCCGATAGAGTGAGTGAGGGCGATAGAGTGAGTGAGGGTGATAGAGTGAGTGAGGGCGATAGAGTGAGTGAGGGTGATAGAGTGAATGAGGGCGACCGAGTGAGTGAGTGAGGGCGACAGAGTGAGGGCGGTAGAGTGAGGGCGGTAGAGTGAGGAGGGTAGAGTAGTCGAGTGAGGGTGGTATATTGGTGGAGTGAGGGCGGTAGAGTGGTAGAGTGTGGGCGGTAGAGTGGTAGAGTGAGGGCGGTAGAGTGGTAGCATGTGGGCAGTAGAGTGAGCACGTGAGGGCGGTAGAGTGAGCGCGGTAGAGTGGTAGAGTGAGGGCGGTGTAGTGGTGGAGTGAGGGCGGTAGAGTGGTAGAGTGAGGGCGGTAGAGTGAGGTTGTGAGAGTGGTAGAGTGAGGGCGGTAGAGTGAGGGTGGTAGAGTGGTACAGTGAGAGCGGTAGAGTGGTAGAGTGAGGGCCGTAGAGTGAGGGCGGTAGAGTGGTAGAGGAAAATGTTGCTATTTTGACAGTATTGCTCGTAAAATAACACATAGTATATTGCAGATGTGCAGAGTGTGATATGTTATTTATTACCATTATTGAGTGTGTGGCTGTTGAGGCTTCATATTCATGAATCCTCTAGTAAGTCATGATGTACCTTCCCTTCCCCAACAATGGTAATAAGTAGCTTAATATGAATCGAAACGCCGTCGACTCTCCAGCGAGATTCTAGGCGCCTTTCGCACAGTGGTTACCGCAAAAATTGAAAATGAATAACAATCCTCTGGAACTAATTTGAAACCACTCTGCTGTTTTTATTCACTGTACATAATTGTTCACTATACACCTGCGCCGTCCACGCTGCTCTCACTGTCACTTGTGTCGCCGTAGTGTCACTCACTTTGCACTCGTGCACCTTGTACAACCTTGGGCTGTCACATATTATTCAATAATTGCAGTGTTGATATTAACTGTTAATTATGTTTGTCCTCTAACTTTTGGAATGTTTATAAAATGATGCCTTGAGCACATAGATAATCAAATTGAGTCTCCTTTTTCTGTCTGGATAATACTGCACTGATATCCTTAATAACTGTCTCCAAATAACTACCGGTTGGGAAATTGTTCCTTCTGTATAATAGCAAGCATGTGATTGGCATAGCTTTCTACGTGTACCTCTGGGAATGTTTGCAAACAGCAAAAACAAAAAAATTCCTGCCCGCCACTTCAATCTAACGAATCTATGTCAGAGCCGCATGCAAAACTTCTCAGAACACTGCCCTGTTAGAGACTCGGGTGTCACGTTGTTCCTTACAGTAGCAGGTTTCCACGTTCGCCATATTTTAACCCGAGTTTAGGGAAAGCTTGGTCCGCGCTTTACAGTTATTTTCTATGGGAACTTGCAAAAGCCTCGACTGCCAAGGGATGGAGGTTTTCAACTGTATTCCATCAGTGTCAGCTTTAACAATGTAGGCAGCTCCGCTCAAGAAAAAATAAATGCTTTCAGGTTTTCCTGTCAAAAGTCACAACAAAGCTTCGTGTGAAGTAACTCTTAAATCGCTCATTCAGGCGAACATAAAGGCAAGATTGAAGATGACGGGAAAGTGAAAGGGGAAAGGTAGAGAGGGGAGGAGACTGAATTGAGGGAAAACAGGGCAAGAAAGGTGGTCGAAGGAAAGGAGCAACAGAGGGAGATCACTGGAGGAAATCAAAACAAGCGCACGCATTTAAAAGAAGTATTTAAATGCGGGAGAGGGGTGGGGGGCGAGCTACGGCGTCATGGCTCTGAAGAAAAGCAGATGCTCCTGTTTATGACCTGCGGAGCGCGTGAAGTGGCTGGTGGAAAATGGAATCAAAGCGGCCGGTCGCTTTGATGTTCTTGGCTTGTCTTAGAGGCTCGTGATGGGGAGAGAGGGTGCTAACTGGGACGGGGTGGAGGGCAGACGAGAAGGGGCGGGTGAAACAAGCGAGCGCGCACCCGTCGCACATGCACTGGCCATAAATACGCATTCCAAAGCCCTCTTGGTAGGATTTTCTGGTGCCCCTCTATATCTCTCGCCAGCAATGCGGAAGCGCATTGGCAGGCGAGACCTAAACAAGCAGGAAGTGGGAGGGGTTGGCAAATGCGCGAGGGGCCGCGATATGTGGTGGGGGAGGGCATACTACATAACAAGGCAGACAACTAGGAGGTAAATACCTTGCTGCTTGTTAGTAATCTTCATTACTTATCAGAACTCCTCATTCCCTTACAGTTGTACAAGTATAGGCTTAGATTGCATTACCATGGCTAGTATTGTGTGTTCTAAAGTTGAGACCTGAAGATTACTTTACTGCTGGTGAATTATAAAGAAGCAGCGTTTGTCAGTAATGCTGATCCCAAGTGAACATGTTTTTTTCTGTGCTTATGGTTGTGCAGGATGGTTGCACTACCTGAGCGCCTCTGTGCTGCATAAGCCTCCTGCTGGGGTTGTACGGGGGGGGGCGGGGGGCGCGGGGCAGTGGTCGCGGGAAAGGAGCTCTTCCACATTGGGAGTGTTCGGAGGAGGTGAAAGGCTGAGAGGTGCGCTCTGCAGCGCTGTGTCCTCAAAGGCTTGGCGCGGGGAGAGGGGCCACTGAATGAAGGTACGGACTGTGAAAGCGCGTTTTATAGAAACATGGAAGGAAGAGATGGAATTTCTAAATCACAGTGGAGTAAGAGTGGAGAGCATGTGAGGTCACAAGTCACAGCATCTGCTATGACGGAAAAACAAGCAGACTGCAAGGGGCTGCAGGTGGGCTCTGTCTGTACGAGTCACAGAATAGCGGCAATGAAAGTGCACAGAAAAGTGGTGATTAAATAGGAGTAACTGAAATGATAAAAACAAAAAAATGTACTAGGCACCGAAAACTAGAATTGAAATGTGCACAGAAACGTGGGGACTATGGACTATGCACAATAGTGTGGGACTTAAATGGCAGTCACTGCAACAAAAAAAATACATGAAAAGAATCAAATGACGAAGCGACACCAGGAGAATCTGACAAAGAAAATAAGAGACATGGAAAGACATCGGGTGACTAGAGGAGGAACTTGGAGACAGAGAGGATCACTGGGAGGGAGGAGGAGGACTGGGAGGAGGGTAGAGAGGCGGAGGGCGAGATGCATGAACGAGTCCTGAGAGAGAACGGGGAAATAAGAAGCAGTTTTCAGAGAACGAGGTTTGAGCGAAACGGGAAGGCGTAGGGCGAGCAGGACCAGAACGCCGTGCAAAAATGGCACATGCAAAGATGAGGCTGTGCTATATAATATGTAACTGCGGGCACTAGAGCGTTACTGTGTAGAAAGGTTACTTAATAGAAATTAGGAAAGAGACTGGAACGAAAAAGGCAAAGAAGGACAGCATTGAAAAGTGAACCTGTAGAAGCAATGAAATTAGAAAGGAAGAGGCAATGAAAGAAACTAAGGTGAGAGAGAACGACAAAGATAATAAAGAGGAAACCCATCACAAAAAGAAAAGCAACTGAATTACAGGCTGAATGAAAAACGTTAACCAAGACAAGAAAAAAAAAGAAGGAAATACATGTTTAAATCAGGAAGGGTTAGACGATCAAGGAATAACGAAATGGTGAAAAAAGACATGTAAGAAATATAAAATGTAAGGCAAGGAGGAAGGGAGCTAGGCAGGGGAAAGGAAGTAAATGCAAGATATGGAAAAAAGGTAATAAAGATAATCTCGGCATTGCTGTGGCGGGGGGGCGGGGGAGCGGGAGGCATTCCCTTGAAGTCTGATGCCGAGGCTCAGACAAATGGTAGAATGGTAGTGTGCGAGCGGCTTCCTTTCAAGTCTGATGGGGGGGAGGGGCGCGGAGCAAGTGGCAAGCGCGCGCCCGGCGCACATGCACTGTCCATAATCCGCATTCCAAAGCCCTCTTGGTAAGCTTTCCTGGATCATCTCCATATCTCTCGAATAGCTAGGCGAGACCTAACAAAAACCGTCCCAGACACTGACCTATCAGACCAGTCCTTCTTGCACTGTAGGATCGTCCTTTAGGTCAGTCCAACATTGCACATGGCATTCCTTTGCCAGATTGCTGAGGAGCTCCATCACAACGTGGGGGATGCCCCCCACGAGCACTGCGAGCCTGCATGTCGTTTTCTTTTGCCCCTGATCTATATAATGTAGAGATCTTTCGCTGCCCCATACCTTCGCTTTCAAGAGGGTAAGTCAGGTATATCAGTAAGATTTCCAATTTGTGGGTGTAGGGCATGTCTAAGCTGTAGATGCCCAAAACTAAATAATGTTTTTTTTGCACTTCAGTCTGTTAATAAGACTCCAAATGAAGACATCACTGGCCCTTAATTTACATCCCCAAGCAAATACGACGATGGCATACCAACTCTAAAGGTTTGTACCTGGCCCAGCACATTCCCGAGCAGAAGCGGAGATTGTTTTATCAACTTGTAATGCCAAGTTATACTATGCAGGTTTTTCAGCCATAGTTTTATTACTGTATTTTCCATGAGGTACAAACAGGGGGCAAGTTACCTGCCTTAAGGAAGTGTTGTGGGTGTGTTTCTCGAAAGCCCAATTCTCATTTGCAAACGCGGGGTCTGCTTTTGTACCATTAAGTCATTCTTTGACTTCTATTAGGGAGAAAGCGCAATAATATGACAGAATGCCTATCACACTTATCCCTCCACCATCATAAAGAGATTTGTAACATTTTTCCACAGCAAACCTTGTATTTTTCTCTCCCAATAAGGAATTTCAAGCTATGAAAGTCAGATGAGCAGCGGTGTGGCTTGTAAGCCACCCATGTCGGACGTGTGAGCCGGGCGCTCTGCACAAGCCCACATCCAATCCTGAAAATAATCAGTCCCACCTGCCTATATACTGCAGGGTGGGTGGCACCACCTGGGGAACAACCCGGCGGATACGACCCGCGCTGTTCGGAAGACCGGAAAGAGCTCAAAAGATCATAGCTGAGAAGACGGGCTCCGCGAAGGGCCGGGCTCCAAGGAGGTGGCTCTGGCCAGTTGAGCAGGGAACAGCGAGGGAGGGCCCGGAGCATCTTCGGAGACAGAAGGCAACCGAGAACCAAGAGGACCCTGGAGAAGCAGAGGAAGGAGTGGTCCGGTATTGGGGGCGAAATCCAAACCTGACACCTGTGAGTACAGCCAAGACTGCACAGAGAAGCTCGGAGCCTTGACGTGGCGCCTCAGCGCCGAGTGAGATGACAGTTAGGTGAGCTCATTGATTCCCCATAGCGCCTGTTAATGGAACGGCCTGGCTGGTTGGGTGGCAGAGAGAACAAGTCTGACGGTGCCGACGACTACGGATAGCTGACCCCGGCCAGCCTGGCAGGCCTTATGCCGTGGAGGTCACGGATAGCGAGAGCGCCGTGGCAGGCAGGGGAATAGGAATGGACCACCATTGGAGGACACACTAGGGACTCGCCGGGCCCGGGCCAGGACCCGGTTGTAATTCACTGATAACGGCGCCGGCACGGGGGTGCCGTGATCCATCCCCTGCACCTGCAAAGATTTGATTGCGCCGTGAGAGAGTGCCCGACCTTGCAGACTGCCGATGATTACTGGTGAGGCCAGGAGGCAAGTGAGACGACGGCTGGCCTAGCAAAGGCCTGGCCACATAATGAAGAGGAATAGACATGGGTTAGTGGTCCTGAACTGATATCGTTGGTCTCGCTCTGAAGTGGGACTGCACATCGCACCCACACACAAATCCTGTTCTCACTGGAAACTACTGGAGGCCCTGGCAAATGTTACGCATTCTCATCCTGCCCTGCATGCACTGTTAGGAACCCGGGCCTGTGTGGGTGATTTGGCCCCCCAGAATCACCATAAGGCCCCACGCCCTGGAGCTGCGCTACCTTTGCTGGTGACCTGTCGGGCCAGGGTGCACGAGGTGCGGTGTGGAGTGCCTGGAAATCTGGGAAGCACCTGCTGGACCCCCTTTAATCCCCCTGGCTGGTGTACAGCGCTGAGGTCGTGGGACTTGCCTGGCCGCGGACTGAAGATACCTACCTGGGCAAGATGGGAAAGGCCAAGGCGAAGACGGCGGGAGTGCCTTTGGACCACGGAGAGGATTCCGCTGAGCAACAATAGGATCTGCCAACAACAACTGAACAGAATTCTCAAAGCTATTGCAGATACCAAGGCCACCCTCCACCATGACATTAGTATGACATGACATTAGTACTGTGCCAGTAGGCCTGGGGCTGCTCAGAGCTGAGCACCCCAATTCGCGGAAAGGGTAAAAACTGCGGAAGCCTCAATCGAAGAACTTACTCCTGCACAATCGGCACTTACACACCAAGTCACTGACCTTCCTGACCGGGTCCGCAGGTTGAAACGTAAGGCTGAAGATGCGGAAGGACGAAACAGGAGGAACAATATCCGGGTAGTCGGAATACCAGAAGGGTCAGAGGGTGGAGATATGATCGCCTTTATAGAACCATGGTTACGCAACACAGTGGCGCCAACTGGTCTCTCAACGTTCTACACACTATTAAGGGTGCACAGGGTCCCATCTCGCACTCCTGCACCAGACCGCGCACCATGACCTGTGATGGCAAGTCTCCTTCATTATAGATATAGAGATGCCCTCCTACAAAAAGTGTGCCCATATGGCCCATTTGTTATAAACAATAGTAAGGTTTCTATCTTCCCCGACTACACTGCAGAAGTGCAAAGGCGAAGGGCCTCATTCCTTGAAGTCAAAAGAGCCCTATGTGAAGAGAATCTACAATACTCCTTAATGTTCCCTGCCACGCTCTGCAAAATGCTCGAATGGAAGACACACTTCTGCGGCAACCCGTAGGCAGCCTGGGAATAGCTCAAATCCTACATAGCTGGGTGATCACCCTAAAAGACGGATACTGCCGCTACAACTAGAGACCCTCAGTTCAGGAAGAGGACAAGCCCAAACAGAGACCATCTAAAAACCAAGTCTCTCTCAGACCGAAAAGGAGAGAGCTGCAGCATTACAGGGAGGAACCCACATCATGAAAGAAAGAGAACCACTCTACGAACCTGGCTCCCATTCAGCTAAAGGGACAGGAGACTCGGATTCGGATGCCTCCCGTACTGATAGCACCACACTGCCTGGGATCACCCCCGAGAACGGCGGACGAACTTTGAACTGCAGCCCTCCTCCTGAGTCGGGGTCACCCACTGAGAAGCTATGGAACATTTCATTACCACTCAACCTGGGTGGGCAGGGGGACTTTACTGGCTGGGCCGGAGCAAACCCGTCTCTAATTGACTGTTCACGTACTGCAGGCAGCCCCCTTGCGGAGGGCCATACCTTTGATAGGTTGGAGTCTCCAGATGACCATGATGATCTGTTTGCAGTTTGTACAGCTGGTTGTTGCCAGGCTGCTCTGGGGTAAAGGGAGTTTTGTTTTACTGGGGTTTATGTTATAACGGCAGGGGAGGTCCTAGTTCCTTTTATCTGGGGTGGGCTGGGGGAAGAGAGATTTCTGTAGAGCTAAAAAAATAAATATGTTGATGGAGTCCCTATGTGATTCACTGAAACTCTTTACGTGTATCATTAAAGGGATGGGCTTTGCCGCAAAACATCATAATCTACATAGGTACTTATGGAGGAGGGAAGTTCAGATAGCCATGCTGCAGGAGACACACCTGCCTACCAGTGAAGCGGGGAAACTGAGCAGAAGATGGAGAGGGCAAGTATTTGGAACCTCATACTCTGCATATTCCACAGGAGTGGTAATTTGGATACGGGTCGGAGTACCCTTCGAACCCCTGCACTCACTAATAGATAAAGAGGGTAGATATGTACTATTGCAGGGTAAACTGTTTGGGCGTGATGTTATATTGGGCAGCATCTACCCCCTAATCAGGACCAGGTGTCCTTCCTCCGGCACCTCTTCACCTCTATGGTCGAGATGTCAGTGACAGACATGCTCTTGGGGTGTGATTTTAACTGTGTCACTGATACTGCACTAGATTGCTCCCATCACTCGTTGCCAGGTGCCCAGGCTCCACGCACAACAGCAGGGTTCCGATACTGGAAGAGACACTGGGGGCTAGTGGACATTTGGAGAATGCAACACGTGGGTGACAGAGACTACTCGTACTATTCTCTCATACATGAATTGCACACAAGGCTAGACTCCTTCTTATGCACCCCCGGCCTGGGCAGCTCTGTCACCTACACAGAATACTTAGGGCATATGCTATCAGATCTTAGCCCCCTGTTGTTGACCTTCAAACATGCTGGGGAATGCCCACGGATCCCACTATGGCATCTTAACACATGGATGCTGGAAGACTCTTGTTTTAAGGAAACCACGGGCGCTACAATGGATACCTATTTTATCTATTAGTACGCGAATGGCACCCACAGCACTCATGGAATGGGAGGTGTTCAAAGTAATGATAAGGGGACACTGCCAGGGACAATTGATAGGGGCACAATGAGAGCTGCACCAGGAATTAGAGAACCTGGAGAATAGATTTCATGTCCTGGATAATGTGCAGGGAACTAGTCCAGGTGCGCAGGACACTTTACGAGAGGCACAAGCACTTTACCACCAGACTCTCAAAAGGCTGCGATGCCACGACTATAAGGGGTATCTTAATAAAGTGCAAGAGGAGGAGGAGAGGCCTGGTATATTGTCGGTGTGGTTAATTTGGCCAGAGACCCGGGGATCCCCGATCACGCATGTCCAGACTGGCACTGGGGACTCTGTCCATGTCCCCGAGGTGATTTGCAACTTCTTTCGGGAATATTATGTAGCCTTCTGCAGGACACCCCTGCCAACCTTACCAGAAGAACAGAGAGAATTCCTGAGAGCGTTAGGGCTTCGAGTGCTGGATCGGCAGGGGGGAGGCGCAGGAGGTGTCCCTGTGACGGTAGAAGAGATTCGGTGTGCCATAGGTAGTATGGCTACTGCGAAAACCCCAGGTCCTGATGTCCTCCCTGCAGAATTTTATTTGGTATATGCCTCACGACTGGCTCCCCGCTTAGAAACCCTATACTCAGAATGTCCAAGGCTCGGACACCTCCCAGAATCTACACGGGACGCATTAGTGGTTCCACTTCTTAAGAAGACCACTGCAGGGGCACGAGTAGTGGACTTTCGACCACTTTTCATGCTCAACATTGATTTGAAAATACTCAGCAAAATTATGGTGCTCTGTTTACTCCCATTCATGCCTACTCTGATCCATGCAGATCAGAATGGTTTCTCCCATCCGCAACACATCATGAAACCTACAATGGTTGTATTCTGTTATACCACCCTGATGTAAGGTTTATACCACAAGCGGCCCTCCTATCAATAGACATGGAAAAGGCCTTTGATACAGTACAGTGGGATTATTGGATTGGAACCATGAGGTGTATGGAACTCGGAGAGGGCTGGTTGAAATGGGTGACAATGCTCTATGAAAAACCTACAGCAAGTGTCAAGACAGGAAAAACGGTATCCACACAATACGGTATCTTCTGCGGCACACACCAGGGCTGCCCACTGTCGCACCTCTGGAGCAGGCCCACATTATCTTCCTATATCCAGTCAACCGCTTGATCTATCTTAGTGACGCGGTGGTGGGCTCTGCAACAGCTCAGGATGTGCTTGGGCAGTTTGAGTGCCTATCAGGACTGAACGTTAACAGGAGTAAGACCTATTTCATCCTCCCAACAGTGGAAGTGCTCCACCCCCTGGGTCTCCCTGTAGACCGCAACTGGGCCCCCTCCACCTTTAGATACCTGGGGGATTCATATCTGCCACTCCTTAGATGACATACACGAGGAAACTCTCAGATCGCTTCTGTCATGCGTCTCCTTCTGGTGCTCCCTTCAGTTACCAATTATGGCCTAGATCTTCCTATCTGAAATTGTTATGCTACCACACATGCTATACTTTTTCATTAATCTTCCAACCACCATACTTGCCACTTGGTTTAGGCAATTGGGCACACTGTTGTGGGACCTCATATAGGAGAAGGCTAGAAGGAGATTATTCTTAGTAACACTGCAGTGCCCAGTGACCGAGGATAGCTTGGGGTGCCGAACTTCGAGCTATATTTCCTGGCCTCCCAACTGCAGTGGTTAGCGCAGTGGCTGAAAGGGATGGACAGGAAATATACTGGATCCCGCACAGATTTGCTTTTGACAAAGTGCTTGGTACAGCGGTGGTCATCCCCCAACAATCCCTGTTACTGACCACAGCACTACAATGCTGGAAACGTTTTATGGTTAAAGTGGCAAGGGTCCCTTTGTATACCAGGTCCTGCCTCTGGTTGGCCTACCACATGGTAACCCCAAGATGACTTTCTCTCTTGAATAAATGAAAGCCTGGACCGATTTGGAGCTGGAAACAGAAGTGAGGTGTAAAACCATCTAAGTTGGTGCCTCGCATCCCCAAGAGTAAGTGTAGAACGCAAAACTGCATGCATTGTGGGTTCTTCCTGGCACCCGCCCCATATATCTCCCTGAATGTCCACACCACAGCTTCATATAACAGAAACTGACCAGGCTGAAGCCCAAAACTCTCAACTAATTCTTGAAAGGGGTCCAGGGCAAATTGCTGGCAGCAGTCTTCCACTGTTACTAGAAATTGGAATGGGGTACCGTCAAAAGACAAAAGTATGAATAAACCTGTATATGATGCTGTTCTGCTGTTATGCTGTGTGTTACAATGAGATATGTGTAATGTATGCGTCAGAACTTCTGATTGAAGATAAATTAAATGGCAATACAAATATGTTTGGAAAAAAAATCAAGGTAAGATAAGCAAGAAGCTTATTTGGAATTTCATAGAGGTTGCTTTGAAACTGGAATAACAAACAAGGAACGGGTATCATTTTAAAGATTACAGCTCTGCCTATCAAAAACGGCCAACAGAGACCAAAAAGTGCAGTAAGTCTGCAAACTTATCTTTCTGTGGTATTAGGTTTTGCGTACATGGGGGGAGGTTGGGGGCGGAGTTTCTCCTTTGTGACATGTAGATAGATACCCGGATCCCTCTCTAGCAATCATCAAATATCAGGCTGTGTAAAATGGAATGTCTGGAGAGACCCAGCACACTGAGAAAATTACGAGCACCATGAAGGGAGCATAGCCTGTAAGACCTCAGTTCATCCTTTCCTTTCTTTTTAGATCAAGCTTACCAGAAAGAGAAGCTGTTTGGTTGCTAAATACCTATTGTCACCTTATCAATAATTTACAGTGGGATTAAGGTCCGTTGATTGCTTACCATTGGCTTCTTTATTCTCCTCTTATTTGCCAGCTTCTTAATCGATGGCTTACCATGTCCATCTTGAGTTTGTTCCTCCCCTAGAGCATAGCATTGTTACTTGTGATCTTCCACTGCTCAACTTTTAGGGAATGGTGAGAAAGTGGATTATTAGTTGGGGTGGATGGTAGACCACCACAAGCAATAATATTACGGTACTTATTAGGTCCAGTAAAGGTTTCGGAAATTTAAATCTGAGCTCAACCCCTTGTATTTATGGTATCGAGCAGACAGGTTTAACTTAAGAAATATTTTGAAGCACTTAGAAGTACCAAAACATTTTACAAGTTGAAAACAAAACACAATAAAAATACCACTCTATATTCTCATTCTGGTTGAGCATGCAACAGAATCATCAACATACTGTTAACGGTATAGTGCAAGTTGCGTAGTGAAAAGAAAACATGAGTGACAAGAGAGTGACATGGGTAAATGCAGGCAAGTAGATTTCATACACTCAGATGAGGGGAATAGATGAGTCACCCATGTTGGGTGGCTCTCTGGCCTCCTCCAGTAAAAACAGAGAGAATGCTCATTTAGCGTCCTGAAAATAAAGAGTTAAAAATTGACAAAATAGTCCTGCAGTTTTAGCAGTCATGTATAACCTATGGATAAAATCATTCAGCAAGTACTCACTGCATCATAGTGACAGTCCTGATGAATTGTCATTTGATCATATGCGACAGACTAGGCAAGAAACATGTTGACCTGTGACTTCTTAGAGCTCCCAGAGATCATTGTCTCTAAGGTTCGCAATTCATTTTTTAACCAAACAAGTAGACTCACTCATTAAAACTTGCTTTAGAGAACTACTTAGTCTATTTTAACAACAGTATCTCAATGCACCTACACCTCACTTTACTCATTTACATACCACAGCCCTACACCCCCACTTCACATTATGGTTTTGGAATAAAAGATCTCTGATCAAGGGCTCCTTTATGGGTGACTGTCGGGCATTGCAGCACCGGCCCGACGAGGAGCAAGCCCTAGGATGAAGCATGACACCCAACTGGGAGCGGACCCTCCCCCATCTGTTCTTTTAGATATTTGACCAACCACACATAATTCTCTCTCTTACTTCTATTAAGGAACTGCATACCCATTTGATATATTTGAGATTAGGGGCACATATGCTGGAACTACTAGCGCCCCAAGTCTCCTTTTTTCTTTTGGCACAGTGTACACTCTAATACCTGGCAAGTGTCCAAGTCCTTGGGGGCACCACTTTGGGGGTTAGGATCAATGTTCCCTCTAATTGTTTTTCACTATGTACGCCAATAAAAGTGCTCTGTTCACTGCTGCCAAGGTTGTGTGCACTGAAGTCAAGCGGCAACGTTCTAATCAAACACATGCAGTGTGCAGCTACTAAAGTCAGTGGCATAGCAAGAGTGTTATAGGCCCTTACGTAAACCAGAAAAAAACGGACCCCTTGTCTCTGGGTTTAATTTTCAAAGGCAACCATTATAGGGTGCCCCTTTCACCCCTGGGCACCAGTGCCACTGCATCTTGTGCCCTAATCATTCAACCTGTTATTCCTCTCTCTTCTTTAACTCCATGCCTCTCCTATATGCCCCTTGCAACTTTTATCATAATTTTCCACTTCTACTCTATCTCATGCTTGTCCTTACACCTTCCTCCCTTTTTTCGTTGTCTTCTCTCTTTGCTCCTCCTTTCCCTCCCCACTTTCCTTTCTCCCTTTCTGCTCTCTGCCACTGTTCTCTCATGCTGCCTCCTCTCTTTAATCTACGTCCTACCCTTCTCTTCCTCAATTACAGATTACATGGAGATTTCCCTGTAATCTCCCTATCCTGTCTCTCGATCCACCCTTTCTCTATCAAATCTATAACTTGAGTTTTCTTCTCTCTCACTCATCGTGTTTCTTTTCTCCTAGCTTCTTGTTTGCTCTTTGTCTTCCTATTCCCTTTTGTTTGTTCGTATCTTGTCTTGTCTTCCTTCTTTCACTTCCTTTTTCCTCTCCCTTCTACAATTCACTCCCCTTTGTTTCTTTTCCTGTCCATTTCGTGCATAGTCACCTCTTCCTTTTTCTACTGCACTTCCATAGTTCATACTCTCCATTAATGCCCCTTTTTCTTTCTAAACTCAAATCTTCCCTCTCCCTTGCTCTCTTTTCCAAATATCCTACTTCTCTCCATATTTCTTTCTTTGCATTCCATGTTATCTTCTTTTTTCTGCTCTTCATCTTTCTTTCCATTCTGTCTTTCCAATCTCCTTTGTCCAGGGCCGACTGGCCGTAGCGGGCATCAGGCGTTTCCCCAGAAGGCTGGAAAGAGGGACCAATTTTGCCCTAGTGGTGGCCAGTTTTGTTACTGGGGGTCGGCAGAAATGTGTTACACTTGCCTCCTGGTCCCCGGGGGGGGTGGAGTTGGGGGTGATCTGGTCCTGAAAAATTGCCAGGTTTGCTTTGGGTTCCCAATCCAGTCCTACCTTTTTAGGGCTCGCCTAAGCCCTCATCGCGTTAGCGATGCTTTGGCGAGGTATTAAGTAGGGGCTTTCAAAAGTGCTCCCAAAGTGCGTTTCGGGTACAGTGCATGTGCGCTGGGCGTGCGCACCATTTGTCCGCCTGCTGATCACTTTTGCGGCCACTTTGATGTTCTCAGTGAGCCGCGTGTCCACTGAGAACAACAAAGCGGCCGCGAAAGTGCTCACCATTTGCCACCCCCTCCCTTACCCCACTTCCTGCTAGTTTAACCTTTCAGTTCTATATGAAAAGCGCACTAACACCATTAGGTAAAGCAGCAGCGCTACACAAAATGGAAATACATAGGTAAAACTTGCTGAACCCTTTTACCAGCACAGATTTCACCAAGAAAGCGCAGAAAGTCGCCTTTCTGCCACTTACGATTCAATGGTATCTACAAATCAAAACAAATGTTAATCATCATGTATCTCTGCAAGCACGACTCCCCCCTCCCTCCTCCTACCACCCAAACCCCCACATTAATCTTCATTAAACCAAGGAAAGCGGAATTAGTCTACCAGCTGGCAAAAAAACACTGCTCTGGTAATGCAAACACTGCAGCATTTCAGGGGGGCTCCATGTACCAATAAAAATAATGAGTCAGCGACTACATCGCCAGCAGCTCTTTGTTAAAACACATCATAATATGTTGCTAGTGCAATTGCGACTTGTTACCAACCTTGCTGTGTTCCTCCCTCCTTTGTTTCCCGTAAATGCTACAAGCAGGAATAGGGACCCCCCCTCCTCCCTGCTCTGGTTTATGATGGACGTTTCCTAATTAACGGTACAACTTCGAACTTTTCTGCACTGCGCTGAACAAGCTCAAGTTTCTGGTTATTCATACTTAACACCTGATCCAAAGTCGTGTGGGACACCCTCAGGTTGTTGCCTGGAAATGTATTCATCTTTCCAAAACGTTTATAATACAGCCCCCAGAATACAAAGTGCTAATGGTTAAAGCACCAGGACTGGCAAATACACGTCACAGGGCCACTAAGTATCTATTAGTGTTTAGGGGTCAATTGCCACGTGTCAAGTGCAGAAGACTGAGTACTGTTCTTGTGTCTTTGGTATTTGTAGCCTTGCTTTCCCCTTATGAAATGCACCAACCTTTTTGCACGTGTTGTTTTACTTTTTCCACTAGAAATGTAGGACTACTGCTCCCAGAATGCAACTAAATAAACAGGACTGAATGAGCTAGGCAAGCATGATGTATGAAACTTGAGGCTTTTGTAAGAGACAGTCCAATCAGTGTTGTGGGATGCAGAATGTTTTCTAATTCATATCATTTTTATCCTTATCCACATCTGTCTTGTAGCATGCTACTCACATGTGCTGGTCATGTCATACTTCCATAGATAGACAGTAACTGGACTAGGCATTAATGCAGATAGCTCCCAACAGCCCTCGCTGCATGCCTACATCGGAGATCTTAAATCAACCGCCCGCAGTTTTCTTAAGTACCCACAGAGCCCATGTGAAGTTGGGTGTGCGTCCCTCCAGCTACCCTGATGCAACTCAGGGAGAGGAGTTGGCCTAAGGCAGTGGTTCCCAAACTTTTTAGACCTGTGGCTCCCTTGACCTAATTGGCAGTTGGCCGTGGCTCCCCACCATTTTTTTTACCGGTGGGGGGATGTAAGCCCGACCTCGGGAGTACTTCCAGTTGTCTTCTTGAAATTAATTGGAATGCGATGAATGTATTATAATCATATTTGTAACAAAATAAAAATCTAATAGTTGTTCAATTAGAACTCGTTAAGTGAGAAACGATACAATCACCTGTTGACTTTATTTAATTTTTCAAATTGTTGATGAATATGTACTTTCTTAAATTGGAAACAGGGTAGAGCCAGTCTCATGGCAGGAAGAATGGACGGGCAAGAGGCAGTTGTGTAGCATGCTGGTATGAATAAGGTAGTCAGTTGCACAAGGTGGAGGTGGTAGACCGAGTTACATCCCAGGTCAGTGGTGGTCAGGTTAAGATATGCATGGCATGCCAGTTGGACTGAGACTGAGACCGATTGTACGACAAGCAAGAAGGACGTGGCCAAAGTCAGTTGGAAGGCGAATAAGGGGGACCAAGCTAATTCTGTTTGCAGGGCAGACAAGTAGGTCTGGGATACAGGCAGGCACAAAGCAAGTTCATGTGGGGAGCTTTTCACATGCCAAGTCTGCTCGATGGTGGGAGAAAAAGTCACTTTGCACACCCTCCAGTCCATCTTAACCGAGCAAGCCACATGGCAAGACAGCAGGGCAGCAGAAGAACAAGTGGCATGAGAAGCTAGTACAGTAGTAGTAGATGAAGGTCTGGGCTTCTGCCAGTTGCTTCCGGGAGTAGAACCAGCCTAATTGTGCATTATATACTGCAATACAAGAGCCCTAATTAAACAATATTAATTACACTCCACATCCACATCTCTGGATTGCTCTGTATTCATGTGCATTGGGCACTGATATATCCCTGTCTTTTTAATAAGAGAGGCTTGTGTCCTTCAATTCTGGGTCACAGGCTGCTCCGGTACATACAAGACACAATGTGTGCCTGTTAACAGTGAGGAAACAATCCTTTCACCCTCATTGAGTGGGGAGAATGACCACAAATTTCAGCGCTACAATATCTCATCCGAGGTTGAAGCTAGTCAAGTGTAAGAAATAGGGACGGGTAGTACCAGTCCCAGAAAAAGTTTTGAAACATGGAAAAACGTATGGAAGGTTAGACTGGGGTCAGGAGTAGGGCCGTGAAATGAATCCTGGCTGCAATGTGGCCTATTTCCACAGCCACGAGTTTGCCCACTGGAGTTTCAGATTTATGAAATCAGGCCGGTGTAGGAAGGCAGGAACCTGAAGGAAGACCTCCCATTACTGAAAATGCTTTTCTCCATGACTATGATAGTGCCTTCCCAGTGTGTTCTTGTGGTTGGAGTGTTTGCCATTTATTACATTATTATCCTTCTACCTGTGTTTAGTACTCTTTTGTAACATGCACACGCCACTTTTCTCTGGTAACACACTGTTTGCTACCTCTCACATTTTGTTTGCTTTCGATACTTGCACAAGTGCCACCATTGCCTACGTAACGTTTGTTCTTGTGCCCGAGTGTCTAGCATATATTGCAGTATTATACCTCTAATTGTACTTTTTTTTCTCTTGTAACCTGCACACTTGTCACTTTTTTTTCCTGTATTGCACCGTTTGCTACCTCATGTATTTTGTTTGCTCACAATTGTCACTTTTACCTCATGTAACTTAACGTCTGCTTTTGTAATTTGTTCACTTGTAATTTTCTCCTCATGTATCACTACTGTTCCTATTGTGAAGCGCTCTGACGCCTTCGGGTAAAGTCTGCACTATATAAAAACGCATAAATAAATAAGTTCACATAAAGTGCGGGAACAGCAGCCAGCATATAATTATAAAAGGGCTGTGTGAAGTAGCAATATTTGAAATCTTTAAAGTTTATCTTGTGCTGCGAGAAGCCTGCCCTACATGTTCTTTAAGATGCTGTCCTGTTTTCCGACGAGACTGTGGGCCACTGCACAGACATTTATTTAACACTTGTCCCGTTCAAACTCGACTTGACAAAATAAATAAGTTAATCATGAGCGAGCAGTGAATCTGCCCTCTTACCTATGTAATTTGAGAAGAGGGTCCCACAAGGCATGGCAGAACACGGCGGGCAGAAATAATGTTCAACAGTTTGCTGAGCATTACGGGGTACGCGGAGATTACGTCTGTGAATGAAAGCACGTATGTATGCACCTATGCACGTATGGCAGCACTGTGCTCTTACTGTGCCAAACCATGTTCCTGCATTATGCAGGTGGCATTTCTTACTCCCCGTTATGTTGCGCTGCAGCTGGAATAACATTCAATTGCTCACTGCATTCAGGCCCTGGTAGAGCATCTTGTTCAGCACACGGCCAGATGGTATTTTCCCACATCCTGCGCGGCGCCCCTGGCAACTCATAATGGCGCACCAGGGCGCCGCGGCGCACAGTTTGGGAACCTAGGGCCTAAGGGCTAGGGTGATCGACAGTGAATTTGGTTCGAGTTTCAGAAATTACGCTGAACAGCCTGTGATCTGGGCAAATAACTTAATCTCCCCGTGCCCGACAAAAAAAAGAAAAAAAAGAAAATGAATGTGTTGTCATGTAATACAACTGATGCTATGTAAAGCGCTCTGATACCGAGTCGGGTCAAGACTGTATAAAACTCAGTAAAATAAAATTAAAAAATAAAAACTTTAAATTATTGTCTCTACCTTTTCCAGAGTGACCTGGAGCTTCCAACCTGTCGGGAGGAAATGGCAATCGATCCGGCTTCAGAGTACGCACTAGCGCAGCGAAGTGGCCCCAAATGACAACCAGGCGCTATAAAAACAATTAACTCATTTAATGGAACTGGATCGACACTGCATGCAGTTTGTGGGCGCACTCTGTGTTGGAATGTATGTGGCCCGATCAAGAACTTCTCACTGGAAGATTGATCAATTGCGTCTGTGATCTTGTACATCTATACACTTAAAGACTTTTTTTCCCCCTAACATCCTGAAGCTCATGCCATGGCGCTATCGAATTCTCCCTCTGGGATGCCCTTGCCTTTCACAAGTCTATAGCGTCTCTTTTCCACAGAACTGGTTCCTTCTCTTTTTCTGTTGTTTCTCCTCTGCTCATCTCTCCACTGCCTCATCTCTCCATCCACCCTTTCTCATTTTCATATCTCAGTTTAGCACTTAGTTTACAGAATTGAGGCCAAATGTATTCGTGAGGGGTTGACCACATCCAGCTGTGGTCATTTACCCCCATTTGTAGCCAGGGCAGTTAAATATCCCACATAAAACTAACCTAATGATGTTGTATTATTGTCATTAGCTCAACAATTACTGCCGGGGCTCGTGCCACCTCTATCTTGCCACCTTGTAGTGAAACTTTGAACTTAATACTTATGTCAAGAGACAGAGAGTTTACCTGCAGGTGGCAGTAGGTCTGAGCACATTTGTGAATCACACATGGATAGAGAACATGTTCGTTATGCACACATATAGAAACAAGCATTGTCATAGCCAATAGGTCTCACCTTTGGGATCTTCTAAGTGTTTAGCCGCCTGCAGTTTTGGGAGGACTTTCGCGGCCGCTTTGATGTTCTGAGGAGCCGCGCGGCCACTGAGAACATCAAAGCGGCTGCGAAAGTGCTCAACATTTGCCACCCCCTCCCTTATCCCACTTCCTGCTTGTTTAAAACGATATGCTTTGCTACTATGGGCCACTTTTCTAGTTTTTTATGCCATATTTTACTGTGTTTACATGTGCTACAACCTACTAAAACTAAATATTTTCACAGTTTGCCCCCGACCCACTATTACCTCTCCAACCCGGAGTCTCTCAAAATCCTAGTGATATCGCTGCATAACCGTTTTTTGTGCGTTGGCACCATCTCTCTCATCCATGTGTGGCCTCCGTCGGTTCCCTCCAGTCCTTTGCGTGATCTATAATTTTCCCCATCCCTTGTTGGTCTGCACCCCTCTCAGCTGCGTTCAGTGGCATTCCACCGTGCCCCAGACATCCCATATCTTCCCAAATTCCTGGGGCATACCCAGCCTTTGTACACCAGTTTTCCAGGGCTCGACACCTCTACATTTCTTTCGCCCAGCCGTGCACTGTTGGTCTGTCAGTATTTCCACATTTCCGCACAATTTCTATTTTGTCCAGTAGGTATCCCCGGTCACACACACACAAACAACCAAACACACACACAACCCCCCCACACACAACCCCCCACACACACAACCCCCCACACACACAATGCCCCCCACACACAACCCCCCACACACAACCCCCCCACACACACACAATGCCCCCCACACACACAACCCCCCACACACACACACCCCACACACACAACCCCCACACACACAACCCCACACACACACAACCCCCCCACACAACCCCCCCACACACAACCCCCCACACACACAACCCCCCCCACACACAACCCCACACACCCACAACCCCACACACACAACCCCACACATACACACAACCCCCAGCATACACACAACCCCCCACACACACACAATGCCCCTCAACACACAATGTCCCTCCACACACAACCCCCCACACACACAACTCCAAACACACACAACTCCACACACACACAACTCCACACACACACAACCCACACACACAACCACACACACAACCCCCCACACAACCACACAACAACCACACAACAACCACACACACGCAACCCCACACACAACCCCACACAACCACACACACAACTCCACTCACAACCACACACACAACCCCACACACAACCCCACACACAACCCCACACACACACAACCCCCCACACAATCAACCCTACACACACAACCCCCCACACACACAACCACACACACCCCCAGGCCCCCCCACCCCCACACACACAACCCCCCACACACAACCCCCCCACACACACAGCCCCACACAGACAACCCCCCACACACAACCCCCCCACACACCCACACACACACCCCACACACACACAACCCCACACCCCCCACACACAACCCCCCACACACACAACCCCCCACCCCCCACAACCCCCCACACTCCCACACACACAACCCCACACAACCCCACACACACAACACCCACACACACAACCCCCCACACACACAACCCCCCACACACACAACCCCCACACACACAACCCCCCACACACACAACCCCTCATACACAACCCCACACACAGACAACCCCACACACACACAACCCCCCCACACACAACCCACCACACACAAACCCCCCCCACACACACAGACAGATACTCTTCAGGGCTTTAACCTTTTTCAGAAGGTTCAAGCGGCTACTGAGGTACTGGGTTTTTCAGAACCGGTACTTAACAGGTAACCCAGCGGTGTCAGGGAATACACACCCAAAGACCTCGAGTCCTTTTCCTGATTCAGACCACAGAAACTCAGAGTCTTCTAGGTGAAGTCAAAGATTAGTTTATTGGCTGCAACCAAGGTAACAAGTGTCCTACAAGTACAACACGGGGAAGTATATTCTTAGGAGACTGCTCGAATTTACAAAGTCGGGCTTCTCTCTTTATACAGAATATTCAGCTTCAGGCAAACATTCTTCGAATTTGTAGTATGTCATTTACAGTTATTGGTTTACAAAAGAAAAGCAGAGTCATGATGACATGTACATATTTCACGTCGTGCTGCCCATAACAAATCACCTGGCAAGGCCCAACATTTCATCAGATATCGGTGGACCCCCAATAAAACAGGCACCTCCCCATCATAAAGTAAGTGAAGCAAAAGAGTAAAGACAGATGTGAGCAAGATACGGCAGGTGTGTGCGCAATGAGGAGGTTTATGGCTGGCTGAGCCCTGATGCTATCTTGCTTGGCCACTGGAGAGGAACTGACCTAACAGGTCCAGCCTGGGGCAATGGTTTCAACTGGCATAGGTCAAGGAAAAGTCGATCAAGGTGTACGTGTCCTTCTGGGGTCGAATCCAGCTGGTTTATAAGCCTATGTAAAGGGCAACTCACAAAATGGCTGCCATACACAAAATGGAAGCCGAGGGTTCTGAACGAGAGTGACGATTTCAAAGTGAAATCGTCACTTGAATATGCTGAAAATACCTGTACAGGACGTACTCGTCATTCTCGGTCTTTTGGTACTAAATTCGTCAATTTACGATGAAGTTTTATTCTCGAGTGCAGACACATTACACGAGTCCAGAATTTTCAGTACTACAATCCCTCCTTTTGCCCTTACATAGGCAATTAATCTATCCTCATGTTAGTCTGAGTCCAGATCTATATCCCTAAAGTCATTGAGATGTTGCTGTAACATCATTCTAGTACTTAGTTCATCTCTTGACACAGGTTTCCTTACCCATGATGTAACACAGAGGCCACATATTGCAGGAGCACACTGTATGCATAGACAGAACAGGAAAAGAATGGCTAAGACCATCCCAATGACCATCAGAATTTTCCATCCCCAGGTGGATATCACTTCCCAGAACCAACCCGTTAACGACCAATCCCCTTTTCCCACATGAATAGATTCGGAAATCTTATGTAGTTTGGAGATGGCCTGGTACACTGTTGGAGCATTATCTGGGATAAAAATGCAACAACTTGATTGGATCAATCTGCATACTCCACCTCGGTCTGCAAGGATGACATCTAAGGCGACCCTGTTCTAAGGGTCATAAGACGATCCGACTGGAGCTCAGCAGTCAAGTTACTAAGGGCACCAGCAGTTTCAGTCACGGTGGACTTAACTACCCTTGTCAATTGTCTTATGTTCCTACTGTTAGCCATGGATCCCCAGAACGGCATAAAACCCTTTGCGAAGTCCCCAAATTCTTGACCTGCAGTGTCCTCTTTACTCAAGACACCTCTAACTACCCTTGTCCTGTGGTAATCCGCCGCTGCTGTGTAGGTGGGAGGTAACAGGAATGAAACAAAACATGAGCCCGAAAAGTCAGGGGGTAACCATGTGTAGGCTCTATCATGACAGATACAATAAGTACCCTTAGCTGCTAAAAACGCTGGGGAAGTCTGAGATCCAAAGACATATGTTTCTGTACAGACACTCTTCCCTAACTGAGCTCTGGGATTCCTGCCAATACCTTGCAGACACAGGTGACCCTGATGGGGTACGATCCATATTGGGGATGATCCTTTAGCTTGCTGTCTCTCACTGAGAGTGGCTTCATATCCGGTCACGTTCCAATTTACATATGCAAGTATCTCATCATCAGGAGTATCTTCATAAGAAATTACTTCCTTAATCATGTCAACTATGCCTTTTACTAGGGCGCTAGTCTTGAGGTTGTCTTTTACAGAACGCAGGGGTTGGATTTCACGTGCATATATGAACATCGTTCTGTACGCCCATACAGAGCCATTACGACTGAAAGGCAAAACTAGATAAGGGATACCTTTATCCGTAGTGTGAGGCATAAGGCCACAAACCCAACAGTCAGTTGTGTTCATCACTAGCTGGTGCTGGTGCAATAGCTGAATGAAGGAGTTATTAATGAACTCTAATCTTCTATTGTATTCATGGCCAGGAAGGGGGTGGAAAGAATGAGAGGAAACAGTAGTAGGAGGTATGGGTGATGCAGTGGGTGAAAATGTTACACGAAAGGAGAATAAAGCGTAACCTATCAAAAATATCATCATACTGAATAACATACAAATGCACATTATGAAAAAACATTTCTTTGTCATCGCATTGCATAACATGTTTTTACAGTTCGCTCGTTTGGCAGGTTTCTCCACATCAGGAAACTCCATCCTCTCTAGAGTGCTGCCCGCGGTGGTAGGTTGATTCTGCTAAAGGATGCTTCTGTCAGTCCAGGGCAACTCCCTTAGACCAACCAGAACTACCGACCTAACGTCGTTAGCTGCACCCAAAAGACTTTTTAGGCAACCGCGGCCCTAGCAGCGGAACCCGGATGGCGGTTCGAAAAATAAAAATGAGCAAGTTTCCTTCTGGTGGGAGAGCTGCACCTTAAAAATAGTACTTGGAGGGGAAAAATACTCTTTATTGGTCCATAGGTTTTTGCCTTAAAGTGGAAAAAGAAATCCTTTTATTAGTTCGTATTTCTTGGTCTCAAATCGTATCCTCGTCTTCCCGGTACTGTGTTGTCCTGACACAACAGTTCAGGCTCCGAAGTGTTCAATCGTTTTGACGGTGTCACACCTTCTTGAAGAATGTTCTCGTTTTCGCGCTCAGAGTTAGTTCCTTTCACTTGTGCATCACTGAAAGGTACGAACCGAGGCACCGTGTCCGTTTCTGCGTCGCCGACACCCTCCTGGACCCACTGGTCATATGGCAGAGGAAAAGGGATCCTCTTACAATGGACCCCGTGGATCCAGGCCTTTTTCCCTTCCACTCGAACCGCCGATCTGGTAGAGAGAAGGACGAGGTGAGGCCCTGTCCACCTGGGCTGGTCGTTTTTAGTCCTCTGGAAGTTCCGCACCAGCACCCAGGTTCCAGGGTCAATGCTGTGTCCCGGAGTCTCAGAGACCGGAGGCAGGGTGTCGTTGACCTGTTGATGCAAAACACGCAATTTAGCCGTCAATTCATACAGATAGTCAAGCAAAACAGGGTGTTCTAGCTCGCTGAACTTCGTGGGCCTAGGCACTCCCCATATGTTGGCTGGCCGGCCAAAGACAATCTCATAGGGGCTGAGTTTCACTCGCGAATGCACAGTCATTCTGGTGGATAGGAGTGCTAAGGGTAGAGCGTCAGGCCATTTAAGACCTGTGCTCGCTTGGATTTTGGCCAATTTAAGTTTTAAAGTGCCATTGTAACATTCTACTAATCCAGCTGATTGGGGGTGATTTGCAGCGTGAAACTTCTGCCTAATACCTAGCCCTTCACACACTTTCTTCATCACGCGACCCACAAATTCACTCCCATTATCAGACCAGACCATTCTAGGCATTCCAAATCTAGGGAAGTACTCTTTCACAAGGGCTTTCGCTGTGGACAAGGCAGTATTGTCCTTTAGGGGATAGGCTTCTATCCATCTTGAGAAAGCACAAACAACAACGAGCACGTATTTTAAGTTGTTGCACCTTTCCATGTGGATGAAATCTAGCTGCAAAACCTCGAACGGATACGTAGGAGGTGCAAAATGACCAGCTGGAGTTGGGGTTCCCCTACCAGGATTGTGTTGCAGACACACCATGCAATTCTTGACAACATTCTCTGCACACTTGGGAATTCCTGAATTTTTCCACACTGGGGCCAACAACTCGCAAATCCCTTTCACGCTGATATGAGCCATTCCATGAGCCATTGTGACTACTGCAAGCACATATGCATCGGGTAACAACCATCTCTGATGTTCTGTCGATTCAATCCAACAACCGTTTGCATCCATTCTACCTGTACTCTCTCTCCACGTGCTCAACTCTTTCTCTGTGGCCTCAGCTTGGATGGACTTCACACTTTCTATTGTGTCCTCACATATTCCAACATCACCAGTCCATCTTTCAGGGCCTGCAACATACATTCGACTCGTCACATTCCTTGCGGTTTCTTTCGCGGTTTCATCAGCAAATGCGTTTCCATGACCAACGTCATCAGTCACCTTCTTGTGAGCACTACATTTTACAATCACCACTTGTAAAGGCAAAGTCAGTGATTCTAGAAGCTCATTTACCAACTGACCATGCTTAATTTTATCTCCATGCGAAGTCAGGAACCCACGTTCTCTCCACAATCGTCCAAAACTGTGAGCCACACCAAACGCGTACTGGCTGTCGGTGTAGACAGTCACTTTCATTCCTTTCGACAACACACATGCTCTCGTGAGTGCAATTAGCTCCGCTGCCTGAGCTGAATTATGTGGGATGCGTGTAGCTTCAACAATCGTGTGCAAAGTCGTGACAGCATATGCTGCAGTCGTATTGCCATTCGGAAGCTTGAAACATGAACCATCCACCCACAATGTACCATCACATTCAGCAAGAGGAGTGTCGAAGAGGTCTACTCTTCCTTTCGTCTCTTCTTCTGTTCTATAAAGACAATCATGCTGTTCTGAAGCATCTGATTCTTCTATGAATGGTAATAACGTGGCTGGGTTAAGGGTGTTGCACTTTTGAATGTGCACATGACTTGCTAGCAAAGTCAGTTCGTACCCTGACAATCGAGCACTGGTTAAGTGCTGTGTCTTGGTTCTATTTAACAATGTGTCTACTGCATGTGGGACCATCACGACTAGTGTATTATTCATGACCAGGCCAGCAGACTGTCGAATAGAAACAGCTGCTGCCGCTGTGGCTCTTAGACAACTTGGCAATGCTCTAGCTACCGGATCCAAAGTTGACGAAAAATAGGCGCATGGGCGCTGCCTACCTCCAAATAACTGAGTCAACACAGACAATGCACAGCCCTCCTTCTCGTGGACATACAATGTGAAAGGCTTACTGTAGTTGGGGGTAACTAACACAGGAGCCGAACATAATGCTGTGCGCAAATCGAAAAAACTTTTCTGACACTCTTCAGACCAAGGAATGGGATTGGGTGTATTTTTACACGTTAGTGCCACCAAGGGTTTGGCCAATAACGAAAAATTAGGGATCCATTGTCTACAATATGATGTAATGCCCAAGAAAGTACGTATTTCTCTCTGTGTTCTTGGCACACTCAATTTCGCTATTGCATGAATTCTCTCTGGGGTCAGTTTCCTTCCCTCCTTCGATAAGAGATGACCTAAGTAGGTCACCTCTTGTCGGCAGTATTGAAGCTTGGAAAGTGACACCTTGTGATGGAAATCGCACACATGGCGTAACAATGACATTGTTGCTTTCTTGCAAATTTCCTCAGTATCCGCAGCTATAAGCAAATCGTCAACATACTTGTTAGACCTGACACCTTTTGGCATGGTTCTTCCCCCATCTTTTTGCCTCTGACTCATGTGTTTTGATGCTGTGCTGGATTTCGTTTTTGCTGATTTAGATGCTTTGGACATTCTGCCACTGCTGATCAGTGCCAGAGTGTAAGTGCTCCCTCTGTGAATTGTGATATTGATTGAATATACCTGATTGGCATATTTGTATCACCACGAAGTCCCTAGTAAAGTGCACTGTGTGTGCCAGGGCTGGTGATGACAAATGCTACTAGTGGGCCTGCAGCGCAGATTGCGCCACCCACATGAGTAGCTTTAAAATGGTGACTCAGGCCTGCCAGCGCAGAGCCTGTGTGCAGTCAGTAACTGCCATGTCAGCCTGGCCGGTGTCCCCACTGGCTAGGCCTAACCCTTCCCTGTCTGTGCACATCAGTCACCCCTATGGAAGGCTCAAGGTACCCCCCTGGGCAGGGTGCAGTGTATAGCTAAGGTAGAGCATGTACTAGTGCAGGTCACATGCTCTGGTAGTGGGCAGCAGCCATTTTATGTGCTCACTGCTGTAAGGCTATCTTGCTCCATAGAGTAACATGGAGGAGGCTGGGCCCATGTGATGCCAGCCTATCTTCCCATAGGAACAAGATGGGACATAAATGAAAGATATCCCTGAACTCAGAATTTAATGACACATCTTTTAGTGAAGGGTGTTTTTAAATCCTGTGTTGGAGAATAGCACTTTTAGAAAGTGGCTGTTCTCTTGTCTAAACCTTTCTGTGTGCCTGGGTTTGTGGAATGCTTGGGTGTGACAGGGGGGCTGCAGAGCCCCAGAGGAGAGGGTCGGAGCCATCCAGGGATGAAAGGGCACATCTGCCTGCCTGGGAGGTGGGAGGAAGGAATGCCTGATAAGTACTGGGCTGTGCCGGTCTGCCTCCCACTGCTAGCCCCCTCCTGATGGACAACGGACACCTCTGGCCCTGAAGCTGACAGGAAGAAGAGAGCCAGAGACACCTCAGTGCTCCGCAACCCCCAGAACTGGTTTAGACTGGACCAAGGGCCTCCATGCACAAAGACTTCAAAGAACTTCAAAGACATTGAGGGGTATAAGGAAAGGACCCCTGACTACAGAGATTTAGATTCTGAAATTCTGCAACCAAGAAGGAACCTCTGCTGGAAGGAGGACAGCTAGGGAACTAAAGGAAGACTGCCTTGCTGTGTGCTCTAAGGGCTGACCTGTTCTACTGTCTACCTGGAAGCTGAGGAGAAGAAAAGGGGCTTTGCTGTGTGCTGTGACCCTGCCTACTTGAAACTGCCAAGACTCTGCTGTGTGCTGTGTCTACAACTGAATCTCCAAGGGCCTGAGAAGAGCTGGCCTCCTGTTGGGAACCCAGGACTAAAGGTTCCTAAAGCTATCCCAGAAAACGGCTGAAAAATCGTGCTGTTGGGACCCGAGACGCGTGGGGCTTGACTGCGGAGCGTGAGGAAGGGATCGGTGTGCTCATCGGCACATTACTCGTGAGGGTCGGAGGCTCGTGGAGCCTCCCCTCGTGAAATCCGCTCCACGGTGGTGGCAAGGTCGAGAGGGGGGTCTAGTTGTGACCAGCGCCCTTGAAAACCCTTTGCCGCCAAATCACCACCGCAGCCCGGGGCCAGGACACCCCCCGTAATTTGCTCCGAAGTCAAGGAGCCGAAGCGCCAAAGAAACGAAGGAGCCGCGCTCCCATTGGTGGAGGGAGCCGAGCCCCCTCACTAACGCCGCGACGGGATTGGCCCGTGCGGCGCAGCGTCATCAGCTGTGGTGGGCCGTGATTGGCCGAAGTAGCGGAGCGTCATTGCCAGCCTGTCCCGGGAGCCGCTCTGCCATTGGCTGACTCCCGGGCACTGAAGGGGCTCGACCAGAGGGCCGCGACGTGATTGGCCCGCACAGCTGGAGCAGCCTAGAAGCCGTCGAGGGAATCGCGACCCGATCACCCCCCCCAGCGAGGAGCCGACCGCCGGAGCAGCTGGCTGACCCGTCCTCGCCGAGGGAGTGAGTCTGCGTGTGTTCCCCGCCCCGGGCCTGTCATCCCCCGAGGTGCTGCATCCCCCGCCGCTCGTTGGATTGTCGAGAGCGGGCGGGAGAGCACCAGGGGACCGGCCGGGGCAAGGTGGGAGTGTGCGCTGCTAGGCGCAAGGCGCCTGTATCCATCCGACGCACATGTAAGCCCCCACACCACAGGAAAGGAGTCCCCAGGAGACCGGGTGAGGCGCGCTTGCCGCACTTGGGGGGCTAAGGGCCTAAGAAGGCGGGCTGGGAATAACTACGCTTGTGTATTGCATTGACTGCTCGCTTTTAGAGTCAATTGAATAGAGGCCAGTGGCATTATGTTTAACCACTGATCAAAGAGACTAGAGACTATTTGCTTTTATGAGATCTGCCTATTTACAAGAACCATTGAGAATTAAGTGCAACCTATGAGATAAAATGCTAAGTTGTCTACAGAAGTGATTATCATGCAACTGCTTCATTTACATGCTGAAACTAGATAAAGCTATATATTTTTATAAAATATACTTACCTGTGTGGTCTCAGTTTGTGGTGGATTGGGGATTATTGTTGTGTTAAGTGCAAATGTTATCCACATTGCCTCTGTTTAGCCTAGACTGCTCGCGCCATGCTACCTAGAGGGTGAGCAGGGGTTATCTCAGAGGGTTATTCCGTCGCCCTGACCGGAACCAGGGGTCCCTACTTGGGCTAAGGTACTTACCTCTGCCAACCAGAGACTCCCGGTTCTAACATTGGTGGCTCGCGGTGCGGATTTTGAACTAATAATTGCACTTGACCGGCAGTGATCTCTTGTACATCACTAGTCTAGTTTAGCGGCACAGGTTGCACAAGATTTTTTTTCTTTTTGGTGAAACCTTTGTAGTTGAAAAGGTTAGGAAGCATCATGTCTCAGAACGCGCCAAGCGTGAATGGAGAAGTAGAAGTGGAATTTGAAGTCCAGAAGTTGCTCACCTATAACAAGGAGCAACTGAGGAAATTCTGCAGACTGCTTGAATGCCCAGTAAGGGGCGGCGCAAACAAGGAAGAGCTACGGACAGCTCTGAGGGCCTGGTGGGAGGCCAAACATGGTGCCCCGGAAGCTGCTACTGGAGAGGGAGACACACAGGAGAATGGGTTTTTGCCCAGTGAATTGCCAGTGAGGAAGCCAGGGTCTAGGACCGGCAGCGACCACTCCAGTAGGGGTATGTCTCCAGAGGAAATAGAGGAGAATCAGCGAGTTAGGGCCCATGAGATTGAGCTTTTGAAGCTCAGAGCGGAAGCCGATGAGAAGAGACTGCGCCTAGAAGTTGAGAAAGAGGCGCAGGAGAGAGCGGCGCAGGAGAGAAGACATACTCTCGCTTTGGAGGAGAAGAAGCTCCAATTGGCTCATGAGAGGAGCATGAAGGAGTTGGACTTCAAATATAAAGAGAGGGTGTCCAGCTCTAATGGTGGCAGCGCACAACCAGTACAGGCGGGTAAAGTATAGATACCAAAGGATCTGGTACAGAATTATCAGAGGGGTGAGGATATTTATGCGTGGTTCAGAGCGTATGAACTTGCCTTAAAGATGAATGAGGTGCCTGAGAAGAATTGGGGAGCAGGATTGTGGAAGCATTTTGAGGCCTCAGGGAGGGATGTTTTGGCACCCTTAGAAGCAAAAGATGCTTTATCCTACTCCGCCATGAAGGAGGCTTTGTGCCTCAGGTATGGGCTCACTGCTGAACAGTACCGCCAGAAGTTTAGGAACTTCAAGAAGCTTGATTCAAGTACTTGGGTGGAGTGTGTGAGTATGTACACGCGTGCACTGGAAGGTTGGATGAAGGGCAGCAAAGTTACTGATTATGTGGGGTTGTGTCACTTGATTAGTAGGGAGCACTTAAGTAGTTTATGTGTCCCAGAGCTGCGCCAGCATCTTTTGGATAGCAAGTTAACTGATCCCAGTGAGCTTGCTAAAGAGGTGGACCGGTGGACGAGCACCAGGGTCCACAAGGGGGTGGTAAGTACCCCAGCCAAAGGTGGACAGGGTCCCCAGCAGAAGAGTGGGGGGGACACGGGTAATCAAAAGGAGTCTTCTAAAGGGCCCCAAAGTAGTTCCCAGGAGAAGGTGTCTCAACCCCCCAAGCCTAAGAAGTCCTGGCCCCATAAGGGCCCGCAGGACAAAAAGACCCTTACTTGCTATTCATGCAGGGAGGTGGGGCACATTGCTCCAAGCTGTCCAAAGAAGAAATCAGCACCCACTGGTGCTCCAGCTCCAGCTCCAGCTCCGGCGTTGGCCAGTGTAGCTTTGGGAGGGGATTTGATTTCTAGTGGGGAGGAGGGGTTAGCATTGATGACCCTTGTCTCTCTAGGAGACCAAGAGATGGCCCAGGAAACCTTGCTGCCCCACAATACTAAGAAATACGGGCAGAAGGTGACCATCAATGGACAGGTGGTGGAGGCTCTGAGAGACACAGGGGCCAGCGTGACATCTGTTAGGTGTCGGTGGGTGTCGGAAGAGCAAATTATTCCCCAGGTACTCCGGCCTGTGGTGGCAGCTGACTGTTCAGTGCGCTACTGCAAGTTGGCGAAAGTTCCATTTGAATGGGGAGGAGTCTCCGGTATTTTGGAAATTGTTGTAAGTGATGCTTTGCCTGTAGATTGTCTATTAGGTAATGACCTGGAGAGCTCCCCATGGAAAGAGGTGGAGCACAGGACTCACTTGGAGATGTTGGGTTTGCCTGCGTGGATCTGTGTGTCCACCCGTGCAATGACAGCCAGAGAGGGCGGTCTAGCAGAGCTGGAGCCTGGAACAATGGCCCAGGGACCTGCCAAGAGAGGAAGGGGTAGAGGGCGCGGGAAACCGGCCCCCACTGTTCCCACGGTCCAGGAGGAGGCAGACCCGGAAGGGGATGCCCTGGAACCTACAGGGGAGCAGGTGGCCGAACTAGGGGAATTGCCTGAGCTGTCCCAGTGGCAGCAAGAGGGTGGTCCCTCCAGGGAGGAATTCTGCCAGGCTCAGAAGGAGTGCCCTTCTCTCATTGGTGTGCGGCAGCAGGCTGCAGACCAGGCCGCAGGCCTGGGGTCCAAGGAGCATTTGATCTACTGGGAGGATGACTTACTCTATAGTGAGCCTAAGTTCGCTGAGCCCGGTGCAGCCCGTGTGCTGGTGGTACCGGAGCGCTTCAGGAACTTCCTACTGGGTCTGGCTCATGACGTGCCTCTCGCAGGACATCTGGGGCAAGACAAGACCTATCACAGGCTTGTCACCCATTTCTACTGGCCCCAGATGAAGACACACGTCTCTGCCTTTTGTAAATCTTGCCAGACTTGTCAGGCCAGTGGCAAGAGTGGAGGGAAGCGCGTGGCCCCCCTCCAACCCTTTCCCGTGGTGAGCACCCCTTTTGAGCGGGTGGGCATTGACATCGTGGGGCCCCTGGATCCCAAGACAGCCCTAGGCAACAGGTTTATCCTGGTCTTGGTGGACCATGCCACTCGGTACCCGGAAGCCCTTCCGCTCAGGACAGTCACCGCCCCAGTGGTGGGCCGTGCCCTGATGGGGATCTTTTCCCGGGTGGGATTTCCGAGGGAGGTCGTTTCAGACCGAGGGACAAACTTCATTTCTAAGTATATGAAGTCCCTGTGGAGTGAGTGTGGGGTGACATACAAATTCACCACTCCTTACCACCCTCAAGGAAATGGTTTGGTTGAGAGATTCAACCGCACATTGAAGGGCATGATTATGGGCCTGGAAGAGCCCATGAGGCGGAAATGGGATGTCTTGTTGCCATGCCTGTTGTTTGCCTACAGGGAGGTGCCTCAGAAATCCTTAGGGTTCAGTCCCTTTGAGTTGCTGTATGGCCACCCTGTCAGAGGGCCTCTTACTCTGGTGAAGGAGGGGTGGGAGAAATCCCGTGGGAAAACCCCTCAGGATGTGTTCAGCTATGTGCTGGCCATTCGCAACCAGACCAAGCGCTTCAGGAAGCTCGCTCAAGAGAACCTGGAGGCTAGTCAGGAGGAAATGAAGAGGTGGTATGACCAGAACACTTCTCTGGTTGAGTTCCAACCTGGTCAGAAAGTGTGGGTGATGGCGCCAGTGGAGCCTTGTGCGCTCCGTGACAAGTGGTCTGGGCCATATGAGGTGGTGGAGCGCAAGAGCGAGGTTACCTATTTGGTTAACCTGAAGACTCCCAGGCAGCCCCTGAGAGTGCTGCATGTGAACCGCCTCAAACCCCACTTTGAGAGGACTGAAGTGACGATGCTCATGGCTACAGATGCTGGAGGGGAGGAGGATAGTGATCCTCTCCCTGACCTCCTGGCAGTCAAGGAGCAAGATGGGTCAGTGGATGGTGTGGTCCTCTCCCCCACCCTGACTCCAGAGCAGCAGGATGACTGTCGCCAAGTCTTGGGTCAGTTCGCCCCCCTGTTCTCCCTGACCCCAGGTGTCACCAAGTGGTGCGTCCACGACGTGGACACTGGAGACAGTCTGCCTGTGAAACAGAAGTTTTACAGAGTGGCTGACAAGGTCAAAGCCAGCATCAAGGAAGAAGTTTCCAAGATGTTGACGCTAGGGGTTATTGAGCCCTCCAGCAGCCCCTGGGCTAGCCCAGTGGTCTTAGTGCCTAAGAAAGCTGCTAACCCCGGTGGCACCCCAGAACTTCGGTTCTGCGTGGACTACCGTGGGCTCAATGCGGTCACGAAGACTGACGCGCACCCCATCCCCAGAGCTGATGAACTGGTGGATCGGTTGGGAGCTGCCCAGTACCTGAGTACTTTTGATTTGACTTCAGGGTACTGGCAGATTGCCTTAACTGACGGGGCAAAGGAGAGGTCAGCATTTTCAACACCAGAGGGGCACTTCCAGTTCCGTGTCATGCCCTTCGGGTTGAAAAATGCCCCCGCCACATTTCAGAGATTGGTCAACCAGGTACTGGCGGGGCTGGAGCAATTCAGCGCAGCCTACCTGGATGACATTGCTGTGTTCAGCTCCACTTGGGAGGAACACCTGCAACACCTCACTGAAGTGTTGAAGGCTCTGCAGAAGGCAGGCCTCACTATCAAGGCCAGTAAATGCCAGATAGGGCAGGGATCTGTGGTGTACTTGGGACACCAGGTGGGGAGCGGCAAGGTGGCGCCCCTACAGGCGAAGATTGATACCATTCTGGCTTGGGAACCCCCCAAGACCCAGACTGAGGTGAGAGCCTTTTTAGGTCTCACAGGGTATTACAGACGGTTTGTCAAAGGCTATGGCACCATCGTGGCCCCTTTGACAGAGCTGACATCTAGAAATTAGCCCAGGAAAGTGAATTGGACGGAGGCCTGTCAAACTGCTTTTGACACCCTCAAAACTGCCATGTGCACAGCACCGGTGCTTAAGGCACCTGACTTTTCCAGTGAGTTCATTGTGCAGACTGATGCTTCAGAGCAAGGCGTGGGAGCAGTGCTCTCACAGATTAATGATGAGGGCGGAGACCAACCAGTGGCTTTCATTAGCCGAAGGCTAATCCCCAGGGAACAGAAATGGAGTGCCATCAAAAGAGAAGCTTTCGCTGTGGTCTGGGCTCTGAAGAAGCTGAGGCCCTACCTGTTTGGGACTCACTTCCGTGTTCAGACCGACCACAGGCCCCTCAGATGGTTAATGCAGATGAGGGGTGAGAATCCAAAATTGTTGAGGTGGTCCATTTCCCTACAGGGGATGGACTTTACGGTGGAGCACCGCCCTGGTACAGAACACGCCAATGCTGACGGTCTGTCCAGATTCTTCCGCCTTAGTGATGAGGACTCCCAAGAGGTTGGGTAGTTCTCCCCACTTTCAGCTGGAGGGGACACGTGTTAGACCTGACACCTTTTGGCGTGGTTCTTCCCCCATCTTTTTGCCTCTGACTCATGTGTTTTGATGCTGTGCTGGATTTCGTTTTTGCTGATTTAGATGCTTTGGACACTCTGCCACTGCTGATCAGTGCCAGAGTGTAAGTGCTCCCTCTGTGAATTGTGATATTGATTGAATATACCTGATTGGCATATTTGTATCACCACGAAGTCCCTAGTAAAGTGCACTGTGTGTGCCAGGGCTGGTGATGACAAATGCTACTAGTGGGCCTGCAGCGCAGATTGCGCCACCCACATGAGTAGCTTTAAAATGGTGACTCAGGCCTGCCAGCGCAGAGCCTGTGTGCAGTCAGTAACTGCCATGTCAGCCTGGCCGGTGTCCCCACTGGCTAGGCCTAACCCTTCCCTGTCTGTGCACATCAGTCACCCCTATGGAAGGCTCAAGGTACCCCCCTGGGCAGGGTGCAGTGTATAGCTAAGGTAGAGCATGTACTAGTGCAGGTCACATGCTCTGGTAGTGGGCAGCAGCCATTTTATGTGCTCACTGCTGTAAGGCTATCTTGCTCCATAGAGTAACATGGAGGAGGCTGGGCCCATGTGATGCCAGCCTATCTCCCCATAGGAACAAGATGGGACATAAATGAAAGATATCCCTGAACTCAGAATTTAATGACACATCTTTTAGTGAAGGGTGTTTTTAAATCCTGTGTTGGAGAATAGCACTTTTAGAAAGTGGCTGTTCTCTTGTCTAAACCTTTCTGTGTGCCTGGGTTTGTGGAATGCTTGGGTGTGACAGGGGGGCTGCAGAGCCCCAGAGGAGAGGGTCGGAGCCATCCCGGGGATGAAAGGGCACATCTGCCTGCCTGGGAGGTGGGAGGAAGGAATGCCTGATAAGTACTGGGCTGTGCCGGTCTGCCTCCCACTGCTAGCCCCCTCCTGATGGACAACGGACACCTCTGGCCCTGAAGCTGACAGAAAGAAGAGAGCCAGAGACACCTCAGTGCTCCGCAACCCCCAGAACTGGTTTAGACTGGACCAAGGGCCTCCAAGCACAAAGACTTCAAAGAACTTCAAAGACATTGAGGGGTATAAGGAAAGGACCCCTGACTACAGAGATTTAGATTCTGAAATTCTGCAACCAAGAAGGAACCTCTGCTGGAAGGAGGACAGCTAGGGAACTAAAGGAAGACTGCCTTGCTGTGTGCTCTAAGGGCTGACCTGTTCTACTGTCTACCTGGAAGCTGAGGAGAAGAAAAGGGGCTTTGCTGTGTGCTGTGACCCTGCCTACTTGAAACTGCCAAGACTCTGCTGTGTGCTGTGTCTACAACTGAATCTCCAAGGGCCTGAGAAGAGCTGGCCTCCTGTTGGGAACCCAGGACTAAAGGTTCCTAAAGCTATCCCAGAAAACGGCTGAAAAATCGTGCTGTTGGGACCCGAGACGCGTGGGGCTTGACTGCGGAGCGTGAGGAAGGGATCGGTGTGCTCATCGGCACATTACTCGTGAGGGTCGGAGGCTCGTGGAGCCTCCCCTCGTGAAATCTGCTCCACGGTGGTGGCAAGGTCGAGAGGGGGGTCTAGTTGTGACCAGCGCCCTTGAAAACCCTTTGCCGCCAAATCACCACCGCAGCCCGGGGCCAGGACACCCCCCGTAATTTGCTCCGAAGTCAAGGAGCCGAAGCGCCAAAGAAACGAAGGAGCCGCGCTCCCATTGGTGGAGGGAGCCGAGCCCCCTCACTAACGCCGCGACGGGATTGGCCCGTGCGGCGCAGCGTCATCAGCTGTGGTGGGCCGTGATTGGCCGAAGTAGCGGAGCGTCATTGCCAGCCTGTCCCGGGAGCCGCTCTGCCATTGGCTGACTCCCGGGCACTGAAGGGGCTCGACCAGAGGGCCGCGACGTGATTGGCCCGCACAGCTGGAGCAGCCTAGAAGCCGTCGAGGGAATCGCGACCCGATCACCCCCCCCAGCGAGGAGCCGACCGCCGGAGCAGCTGGCTGACCCGTCCTCGCCGAGGGAGTGAGTCTGCGTGTGTTCCCCGCCCCGGGCCTGTCATCCCCCGAGGTGCTGCATCCCCCGCCGCTCGTTGGATTGTCGAGAGCGGGCGGGAGAGCACCAGGGGACCGGCCGGGGCAAGGTGGGAGTGTGCGCTGCTAGGCGCGAGGCGCCTGAATCCATCCGGCGCACATGTAAGCCCCCACACCACAGGAAAGGAGTCCCCAGGAGACCGGGTGAGGCGCGCTTGCCGCACTTGGGGGGCTAAGGGCCTAAGAAGGCGGGCTGGGAATAACTACGCTTGTGTATTGCATTGACTGCTCGTTTTTAGAGCCAATTGAATAGAGGCCAGTGGCATTATGTTTAACCACTGATCAAAGAGACTAGAGACTATTTGCTTTTATGAGATCTGCCTATTTACAAGAACCATTGAGAATTAAGTGCAACCTATAAGATAAAATGCTAAGTTGTCTACAGAAGTGATTATCATGCAACTGCTTCATTTACATGCTGAAACTAGATAAAGCTATATATTTTTATAAAATATACTTACCTGTGTGGTCTCAGTTTGTGGTGGATTGGGGATTATTGTTGTGTTAAGTGCAAATGTTATCCACATTGCCTCTGTTTAGCCTAGACTGCTCGCGCCATGCTACCTAGAGGGTGAGCAGGGGTTATCTCAGAGGGTTATTCCGTCGCCCTGACCGGAACCAGGGGTCCCTACTTGGGCTAAGGTACTTACCTCTGCCAACCAGAGACTCCCGGTTCTAACAATACTGTACAAGAGTAGCACCTTTTGGCAAAACAATCGTATCAAGCTGTGTTTTTAGAGCTTGACTGTATATTGAGTGACTTTCACAGTAGCCCTGAGGAGCGCGTTTAAAACGGAAGCTTCGACCTCCTAAACTGAAGGAAAAAATATCCCTGCTCTCCTCGGCGATCGGGATGCTGAAGAAAGCATTCTTCAGGTCAATCACCGAAAACCAAGTGGCAGAAGCTGGAATCATAGTCAATAATGTAGTAATGTCTGGGACAACTGGAAATTGTGGCACCACGATCTTATTCACCTCTCTGAGATCGATCACAAATCTGTACACCGGTGGCTGAGATGGGTCAGTTCGTTTTAAAACAGGTAGAACAGGACTATTGCAAACGTTGCCTCTTGTCTCTTCAATCACATCTTTTTCAATTAACTCGTGAACGATCGCTAGCAAAGCTTTCTCGCCTTCACTAGAAATTCTATATTGGGGAATTCGTGGCATTTGAACATTGGTTTTCAATGTTACAACATATGATGGAATTTCTAAAAGACCGACATCGTTAGGTCCAGTAGCCCAAAGAATGTCCGGAAGAAACGACAACTCTGTTGGAAGTTTGTCTCTCGACAAATACATGGCAGAAACCACTTTCTTACCTAAAGTGAGTTGTACTCCAGAGGGAGAACAGTACAGAGTCGCATACAATCTTTTTAACAGATCCAATCCCAACAAATTTTCACCACAACCTGTTGTCAGAATAAGGGGTGCTTCTAATTCACGGGGACCAACAGAAAGAGTCAAAGGGTCAGAAATTGGATTTCTAACCGGGGAGCCAGAAAAACCAACTGATACATTCGTTTCGCCAGACAAAGGTGCGCCAGGGAGTTTTGAGTGCTTAATGGAACTCTTCGTAGCACCAGTATCCAACAGAAAAGGTTCTGACACACCTGATGTAATCACCTCAACGTATGGTCCGCTCTGATCTACTGGAACTGAAACAACTCCCTCTCTTTGTCTATGGCTGTCCTAGCAAGCATTACTCTCCCAATTCTCACTTTCTGTATAGTAATCATTCGTATAGCACTGAGCTGTCCTACCAGATGTGTTATTCTGCTGATCAAACTTGTTCATGGAATTTTGAGGTGGAAGGGGACGTTCGTTCCGGGTGGTATTCCCGTGTCCTCTTCCTCTAGGCTCTTGCTGAGCACCTCGACCTCTTACACCAGAAGCGCCATTCGCGCGCTGTAGTAGGATAGGGCAACTATATTTAAAATGACCTTCCTCCTTGCAATACGAACATTGGTTGGGACGTACAGAAACACGTGGTTGACAATACTCGATCCTTTGCGAGTTCCTCTGATATTGTTGAGGCTGCTGCAAATTACTCTGGAAATTATTCTGACCGTTATTATTTTGACCGCCACCACCACGTGGTGGATATGCTTGCTGTAACAAGACCTTTGTTTTCAACTCTTTCGTTTTCTTTTCTACTTTATCCTTCTTGTCTTTGTCTCGATTTTCGTAATACTGTGCTGTAGCTAATATCTGTGCCGAAGACGAGACTGCCCAAGAACTTTCCGAGTCCTTTAACTTTTTGCACAACTCAGGAAGCAAATTGTGCATGAATTTATCGACGAACAGTCTCTGACCACCTTCTGTGCTCATATCTTGGCCACTGTGGTCGACAAAAGTTTCTTCAAATCTGGTGAAGAAATCAGACACCGTTTCATCTTTCTTCTGTTTACATGCAGACAGTTTATCCCAATTCACGCGTATTTCAGGCATTATCTTTTTCATATAATCAATTATTTTACCAGGCAGTTCTGCTATCAAAGGTTCAGGCTTAGCGCCACCTACTTGTAGGGCATCTGTCGCAGTAATGTTAGCCCATGAGTCACCTAATTCCTGATCATGATCCGTGTGACGAATCTTTCCCCATAAAGGCTGTGGAACAACGTTCCCAAATAACATATCGATATCGGCTAAATTCATTACACATGACCCAGCAGTCTGCGACAACTCTTTGTAATATCCTGCAGGGTTTTTACGCGGATCAGGTAATGTCTGTTTAAGTGCTAAAACTTCAGCTCGCTTCCATGGGACATGTACCCACACACGCTGAAAGTGTGGCAGAATAGGTGGATTAGCCGTTGCGTCACCCTCTCTCCATTGAGGGGGAACTTCTCTCATGGGATACTGTCGCGCCTTTTTCCTAGGTGTATCACGCTCAGATTGCGAACCAGAAGTGTTCCCTTTACTCCGATAAGACAACAATATCTCAACCGCTTTTTGGACATCGGGACCTACGATCATTCCTTCCCCAAACTTGAACCGTACACGACACAACTCCTGCGGGTTGCGTTCTAAATCATTGTCTTCCAAATCCTCACAGAGGAAAACACACATTTGTTAAAAAACATATCTCTGTGTCAGTGCTTCCCACTGAAGGAAAACTTTCATGACAGATTCAACGTCATATTTTACAGTATCCATAATCCATGTATGAGCTAAACGATTCAAAACATCTCTCTCTTGGTAGTCAGGCAGTTGAATTCGCAACTGTCTTCGTTCCGTGTTAGGGGTCGTAGTAGGCGACCCGAAAAGAGGTGAGAAAATATTAGTTACAGTGCTGGCCATTCTCTGTCGAACAGAAGGAGAAACTGAAGGGAGAACGGGTGGAAAAACAGGGTGAGATAAGGCTGAAGTAGAGGCAATAGCAGAGGGAGCATTATGAGAAATCGAAGGTGCACTAGGCAAAGTCGTAGAAGGCATAAGCGAAGTAGATGTAGTCGGTGTGCCTTGAGGAGGCTGCACTGGAGGAGCGGAAGCCAGCTGAAGAGCAGCTGGTGGGTGCTGTAGAGGAGCAGGCATAACAACCATGGGTGGCGCAACTAAGGGTTGCGGAGGCGCCGTGGCTGTTTGTGCATAGGGGGGTGGTGAACTTAACAAATGGCCCATTAACGGGTCTTCCTTAAGGTCTTTTGCTGCATCCTTCTTGGGACGCGGCAAAACTGGATAGCATTTATCTATCGCCATTTTACTTTGCCTGTGCAACTGCTCACTCATCTGTTCTTCTTCATTGTCTTTAAACTGCATAGCAGCTTTCATTACTGAAATATTCCCTTCTCTCTTATTTTTCTTCTCTAATTTAATTTCTTTTTGTCTGGCCTCCTTACGCCATAGGCGAAAAGAGTCAAACATTGCCGGCCGGGCTTTCTTCTTGAAAAGTTTAACTTCGAGGTTATCTAGAATTTCCGTGTCGAAGCTACCATGTTGGGGCCATTTTAAAACACCATCTTTCCTGGTGTATTTAATCCACACTTCGTTGTAGGTGATGGGGCCTACCCCATGTTTCACATATAACTCGTAGGTTGGAGTTCCAACCGGAGGAACCGGACATGAGTCCTCCAATCGGGAGTCCCTATTATTACTGCCAAGACAAAACAAATTTCCAAGTCTAAGACCAGGCATCTTCGCTCTCTAGTCTAGTTCCAAACTTCAAAGGTTTATCGATTACGATATTTCTCGTGAATACACGAGTCCTTCGGTTTTGGTGCTTGCAAGTACCAACACAAAACTTTTTATCCCAAGGATACCAAAACTAAGATCAACTAAGGACTGGGAGACGCTCCACTTATACTTAACTGAGATATCGATGACGTCACCAGAAGACTCGTCTCAGTGTTTCGCTCTACCAAACTTCAAAGGTCCAAATCAGGGCGATAGCCAGGGCAGCAGACCTTCGTAGCCGTCGGGAAGCAGGGAACCTCGCAGCAAAGACTTTCGGACCACGTCGACATGCAGGGGTCGATGAAGTGGCAGGCCTTCCTCCAGAATTTTCACACGAAGCTCCTCACGAACCTCTGGCTGGACCGGTACCGCTGGAATCGCCCCACGTTGGGCGCCAACTGAGGTACTGGGTTTTTCAGAACCGGTTCTTAACCGGTAACCCAGCGGTGTCAGGGAATACACACCCAAAGACCTCGAGTCCTTTTCCTGATTCAGACCACAGAAACTCAGAGTCTTCTAGGTGAAGTCAAAGATTAGTTTATTGGCTGCAACCAAGGTAACAAGTGTCCTAGAAGTACAACACGGGGAAGTATATTCTTAGGAGACTGCTCGAATTTACAATGTCGGGCTTCTCTCTTTATACAGAATATTCAGCTTCAGGCAAACATTCTTCGAATTTGTAGTATGTCATTTACAGTTATTGGTTTACAAAAGAAAAGCAGAGTCATGATGACATGTACATATTTCACGTCGTGCTGCCCATAACAAATCACCTGGCAAGGCCCAACATTTCATCAGATATCGGTGGACCCCCAATAAAACAGGCACCTCCCCATCATAAAGTAAGTGAAGCAAAAGAGTAAAGACAGATGTGAGCAAGATACGGCAGGTGTGTGCGCAATGAGGAGGTTTATGGCCGGCTGAGCCCTGATGCTATCTTGCTTGGCCACTGGAGAGGAACTGACCTAACAGGTCCGGCCTGGGGCAATGGTTCCAACTGGCATAGGTCAAGGAAAAGTCGATCAAGGTGTACGTGTCCTTCTGGGGTCGAATCCAGCTGGTTTATAAGCCTATGTAAAGGGCAACTCACAAAATGGCTGCCATACACAAAATGGAAGCCGAGGGTTCTGAACGAGAGTGACGATTTCAAAGTGAAATCGTCACTTGAATATCCTGAAAATACCTGTACAGGACGTTCTCGTCATTCTCGGTCTTTTGGTACTAAATTCGTCAATTTACGATGAAGTTTTATTCTGGAGTGCAGACACATTACACGAGTCCAGAATTTTCAGTACTACGCTACCCATAAAGGAGGCCATACCTTAGACCTTGTCTTTACTAGTGATCAGACCCTAACCATTGATTTCATCCAACAGGTAACCTGGTCGGACCTTTTTTTCGTCTCTTTTAGTATATCCAGGGGCCTTAAAGTAAAGGGAGGGTTACCCCCTACCAAGGAGATGAGAAATTGGAGGAATATCATCCTTGCCAACTTTGGTATGGAATGGGAAAAAATCCCTTTTTCTCTAACTGGAGACCCCTCATATGATATTACTACCTTTGAGACATCAGTAGTAACCACTTTGGATAAGCTGGCTCCGGTTGTAAGGAGGACCTTGGTCAGAAAAACCCCGTCTGCCCCTTGGTTTACTGATGAACTCCAAAAACTAAAGATTGCCTGTAAGAAATTGGAAAGGGCCTGGCGACGGGGTTATTTACCTAAAGCTAAGATTATTTATAGGAGGTCTCTGAGGACTTTTCATCGGAGGAAATGCCTCAGTATGAAAGAGTATTATTCTAATCAGATCAAGGCCTCTAATAATTCCGCAAAAGAAATCTTCAGGATTGTGGAAAGCTTTACAAATCCCCAGGCATCACAAAGCACCATTCCTTCCTCTAAAGCCTTGTGTGACAGTCTGGCTACTTTCTTTCATGAGAACATTTTTGAAATTTATGCCTCGTTTCCTCCACATAAAGGTGGGGAGTTTCTCTCTCCCCCTTTGGGTAATTCGAAACGGTGGTCTTGATTTGAGCCATTTGATACAGAACATTCATTAGTTGACCTAAAACGGGTCAAATCTGGGTCCCCAGTCGATCCTTTGCCGGCAAGATTTTATAAGATCTTGGCCTCAGCACTGAACCCAGCATTAAATTTAATGTGGAATCAATCACTGGAGACTGGTATTCACCCGGCTGATTGGAAAAAAGCCCTGGTGAAACCCATTTTAAAAAAGGAAAACGCAGACCCTATGGTCTTAAAAAACTATTGTCCCATATCTCTTCTCTCAGCTCCTGCTAAAATTCTGGAAAAAGAAGTTCAGAGGCAGTTGTCTGATTTTTTGAAATCTAATAACCTGCTGCATGATTCACAGTCAGGCTTCAGAAAAGGTTTCAGCACTGAAACTGCCCTGCTGGAAGTTGCTGAAACTTTAAGGGAAGCTGTGGATCAGGGACACTGTGCAAAGCTTGTGTTGTTAGATCTTTTCGCAGCATTTGACACAGTGTCCCACAAGATCCTATTGCACAGATTAGAAAGCCTTGGAGCGTCAGGTTTTGTTCTCTCCTGGTTTTGGACCTTTCTTGAGGGGCGCTCACATCAAGTGGCGTTACATCTATTTACCTCCGAAACCAAGTGGCTGTCGTGTAGAGTCCCTCAGGGCTCTGCCCTGAGCCCTACTCTTTTTAATGTTCACCTGGCCCCTTTGGCTTCAATAGTTGAGCAGTGTGGTGTGAGGGTGGTCAACTATGCAGACGACACTCAACTGTTGTTCTCCTTTAAGGAAACAGAGGGGGGGGATCTGACTGGCTGCAAAAATTGTCTGTTAAACATCGAGTCATGGATGTCAGATAACTGCCTGAGGCTTAATACTGAAAAAACGGAGGTCCTCTTTTTTAACAATAAATCTCTGATGCACTCTGCGCAGTGGTGGCCTACTGCACTTAACCCTCCCCCGATTCCGGCCAAATCTGTTCGGAATCTTGGCTTTAAAATGGATACAGAAATGTCAGGAAAAGACCATATAGCGCAGTTGTCATCAGTGTGTTTTTGGAAATTGAAAACCCTGCGCAGATTTCTACATTACCTTCCTATGGATTGCCGGCAAGCGGTGGTACATGCCACCATTACCTCACGGTTGGATTATGCCAATAGTCTTTTTATTGGTTTACCTCAGTACTTGATTTCAAGACTCCAGCTTATTCAGAACGCGGCTGCCAGAATCATCAGAAATATTCCCGTAAAAAAAAACAACAACTGGTTCAAATATGTTCTCTCAATTTTTCAAGCTTTATTACAAATGTGTGGTTGTGTGTTTTTTTAATAATTAACACTTAAATAAAAGGTATTGCAATTTATAATAGCAATAGCTTAAACTTTTGTAAATTACTTTTGTGAAGATTATGTTCAGTGTATTTTATTGTGATGAAAATCCAAGAACAGAAGTGAAATATTAACATCTATTTGTGACATTTGTAATAAAGCTTGAAACATTTGCAAAGATTGTTTTAGATGTTTAAACATTTAACGTAGTGCACACAGTCATTCAAGTGACATCTCTCTTTGGAGATTTATGCCTACCTGGGACAGGCAGCCCACTAACAATGTGTAGCACACCCAAAACATTCTTAGATTTCAAAAACATACTTTCAAACTAACATTTACTTTCCATTTTCATTTGTCGAACTCCGGTGTGCACTCCTTACCTCATAATTCCTGTATTACAGCCAGAGCTGCCTACTTTGGGATTGGGGAACCAGATCTAAGTCCCTCTATTGGCTCAATATCCCCTGATTCTGGGAATGTCACTTGATCTCCCAGTGCCTAAAAGACGAATGTGACGTTGTGCAATGTAACTGGTGCTCATGTAGAGTCCTCCAATAACTTTGGTCAAGTTTGAGTTATTCAAAAAATGCACAGAAAGGTAAACGCAAAGCCTTAACATAATAAAAGGAAAGTAAATTAGATACCCATTTAGGGATTGATTTGTACAAAGTGAAACCAGGAAACCTGGATAAATTGTGGGTGTCCCCCTCAAATTATGTGATTTTAGGCAAAGTTTTATTTTACCAAAACTCCTTTTTCTTCATTATGTGGTATGAAAGCACTTTCAAATATGGGAGTTCAAAGTACCAGTTGTAAAAAAAAAAAGATTGTGGTTTATTTAATAGACTATATAATGTTGCTCTTTAATAATATGGGCCGTGTACAGCGTTTACATAACATGCCTCTTGCCTCTTAGTTCATGTTTAAAAACTAGCGCTTTTAATAGGTACTTCTTAATTCAGTGCTATACAGTGACGTATTAATGTCAAATCTTGTCAAATCTTCCACATGGTAAAAGAAATGCACGTTTTTGAATTTTGAAGAGATTAGAATATTTTTAACATGATGTTTGTTGTACGATCTACATAACTATATATTTAGGCATTGGCTCGTGCACAGGCTGTAAGAGAGGACTATCCAGTTGGCATCTAAAGAATCTGGCTTGAAAAATATTTTACCATTTATTTATTGCAGGGGATATGGACTGCAAATGGAAAAACACAAATTAATGCAACTCATTGTTTTGTTCAAGCAAACTAATCAAGCTCAACATGTTACTGCTGTGTGAAATACAATCATAATTATGTGTATATTTTACACAGCGTGGGATCGAATCAATCAATCAATCAATCAATTTATATAGCGCGCTACTCACCTGCTAGGGTCTCAAGGCGCTGTGGGGGAGGGGTCCGTTACTGCTCGAAAAGCCAGGTCTTGAGTTGCTTCCTGAAGGAGAGATGGTCCTGGGTCAGCCGTAGGTGAATGGGGAGGGAGTTCCATGTCTTGGCTGCCAGGTAGGATAAGGATCTTCCTCCGGCGGTGGCTCTGCGAATGCGTGGTACGGTGGCGAGGGCAAGGCTGGTCGATCGCAGCTGGTGGGTGGGCGTGTAGAAAGTGAGGCGGTTGTTGAGGTCCTTGGGGCCCAGGTCGTGGAGAGCCTTGTGTGCGTGGGTGAGGAGTCTGAACGTGATCCTCTTGCTGACGGGGAGCCAGACCAGGTCTCTCAGGTGGGCGGAGATGTGGTTGTGGCGGGGGATGTCCAGGACGAGTCGTGCGGAGGCGTTCTGTATGCGCTGGAGTCTTTTCTGTAGTTTGGCTGTGGTTCCCGCGTAGAGGGTGTTCCCGTAGTCCAGTCGGCTGGTGACGAGTGCCTGGGTGACCGTCTTCCTGGTTTCGGTGGGGATCCATCGAACGATCTTTCGGAGCATGCGCAGGGTGTTGAAACAGGATGACGAGACAGCGTAGACTTGTTTGGTCATCGAGAGGGAGGAGTCCAGGATGAAGCCCAGGTTTCGTACGTGGTCCATTGGCTTGGGGGTGGTGCCCAGGGCAGGGGGCCACCAGGAGTCGTCCCAGGCGGAGGGGAATGATCCCAGGATGAGGACTTCCGTCTTGTCTGAGTTCAGTTTCAGGCGGCTGTTCTTCATCCACTCGGCGACGTCTTTCATTCCTTGTGTAGGCTGGCTCTGGCGGTGGCGGGGTCGTTGGTGAGGGAGAGGATCAGCTGGGTGTCGTCGGCGTAGGAAATGATGTTAAGGTTGTGTTGGCGTGCGATGGCCGCGAGGGGTCTCATGTAGACATTGATGAGGGTGGGGCTGAGCGAGGATCCTTGAGGTACGCCGCAGATGACTTCGGTGGCTGCGGATCGGAACGGGGGGAGGCAGACTCTCTGGGTTCTTCCGGCGAGGAACGCGATGATCTACTCCAGTGCCTTCTCTTGGATTCCGGTGTTGCTGAGGCGCTGTATTAGTGTGTGGTGGCACACTGTGTCGAACGCTGCAGAGAGGTCCTGTCTGAAGCACTTCATTCTTAAATTAAAGGAAATATCAGCCCTTCTGTTTTCAGTCGATCCTTGTATACCTACCTCCTGTCACACGCAAAAAGAAAAAAAGCTGGTTTTTACACCTATTGAATCTTTATAAACATGCGACTGGCATATGCAAAATACCTTTTGTTGTCTCTTTTAATTCTGGCTGCGTGCTTGTCTGGGAGTGTAAAGTGTACTGCCAGACACAGTCTGGGCACTAGAAAAAGCATGTTTGCATGTGCATGAATGCGAATAGCCTACAGCTACCATAGGTTAGGACTCATTCCAAAAGAAGCCACCAGCAGGGAGTAGGGCAGGTCAGGTTGAAACTGGTCAGTTGGGCTCTTTCAGGAAAGTCGGAGCTTCTCAGCATTGTTACCGTGTAGCTTAAGAAAAGTTCAAACAACAAATGCTTGGAGTTCACTTCTATGGCTAGGATACAAGTGGGAGCAGGTCTTTCCCTTAGGGTTTTCCTTACCGGTCTCAACAGCAGGGGCTGTCCTTGTCATCGGCATGTCTTTCTATTGTCTACCACAGGACCATTGTCATCATATTATAATTTTCTTTGTATTGTATTGCAGATATGGTATTATTGCTCCCTTTTCTTTAAAGGGTAGGTGTCACGGCTAAGAAAGAAATTGTTGACTAATATTAGCTGCTTTGCTTGTTTACATGTTACTCTAATCACAATCTCCATCTGTTTCCAAAAAAGTATAATTGACATGTTGAGTGAGATGCCATCTCGTGCCGCTCCCATTCTATTTTTTTGTAGCAATGGGTGTATTAGTGAACTCTAGAGCTCTGAATAGGCAGGATGGGTGGATTTATGCTCTTTTTTACACTTTACTGTTATATTTTTCCCAATTGCTTTCTCTTTATCCCTACCTCTAACACTCGCAGTGTTGTTAGGCTTACCTCATGTTTACGGGCCTTCTGATACCCTTGAAGGGCATACGTGGCTTACATACTGATAGACTGTGTTCTATTTGTTCTATTGGTGTCATCTATGCACAATCTTATTCAATTTCATTACCCTATTTTTGGCCCTCCTGGGACACTTCAGACAGCGCATCACATTAACCTTACACTGTTCGAGATGTGTGCTAATATTTAACAAACTTTCTAAATACTTTCGCTCAACACTAAGGGTCTTACAGGCACATGCATAAATGTAAGCTTTTACGATTCCTTAATTACGATTATTAAGGAATCGCAATTAAGGAATTGCAAAAGCCTTTGCCTTAGTGATTCCCAAATAGTCCTTAATTGTGAGTCCCATTCATTCCTATGGGCCTGCAGGCCCATAGGAATGAATGGGAGATTGCATGCGCAATTTGCGAGTACCAATAGGTACTCACAAATTGCACATGCAATTTTAAGGGTGCAAGGGTGTCAAAAGGACACTCTACTGCACCCCTGAAATTGATCTGTGCATGCATGTTGCGAACACACATGCCCCAAGGGCATGTGTGTGTAACCTACGACTTTGAAAAATGCACTTTAGTGCATTTTTCAGAGTTTTTGCAAATTACCATCAACTACAAATTGATGGTAATTTGTTCCCCCTATTAGCAAAATCGCAATTTGCGATTCCATCATGCATTGCATTCAAAGAATCACAATTTGCAATTCCTTAAAAGCAATTGCAATTTAAGAAATATCAATATTTTGCGATTTCTTAAAGTGCGAGAGGCCGACAGGTTGATGCATTTCAGAAGCACTTATTTTGGGCCTAAACGGACGATTTTGCAAATCGCACCGTTTGCGCCCTCGCAAAAATGGTTGATGCATGTACCTGTTAATCATCCTGTCTGAAGGAAAAAGATAGCGGACTACTGCCATAATCTAAAGGTTGACTTCATATTATTACAGCAGATGATATTTGGTTTAGCTGACTCCTTAAAACGTAGATCCCAATGGATCCATGACTGTTTTAGCTCTCCTGCACAGCACAAGAAAAATGGAGTTGTATAATTGATTTCAAAACATTCTAACATTTCTGCCACTTTACACCAACAGGACAACTTAGGCAGATGGGTACTTATTTTATCTAAAAAAGAAGAAACAAGAGTTTTATGTTATCAACATCTATACTCCAAATAACAACACTGATTTTTTGTCTTTTCTCAACCATCACAGATCTCCCACACCGTGACGGCACAATATTAGGTGGTGATTTCAACCTACCAATAGATGGCACTCTTGACAGTAAATTTGAAAAGAGGTCTTAGGCATGTGAATATACAGGCACATTGTAGGCACAAAACACAGTAATGACAACTCGATTCAAACAAATTACAAGCACAAAACATATATATGTTTATGACAAACATAGAAAAATATACTACATTAATAAACAATGTTATAGGTTTAAATACACCCTCTAAAAATAGTGAGAATGTTCATCAGACAAACTCTCACTCATGCTTACTAACATCATTTACTCATTATGCTTAGTGTCAATATATATTATGAAAGTAAAATAAGTAATACATTTTTAATACAGAATTGGGTATAATTTTCACAATTCTCAGTGATGCCAATTAATGAGCATGTGATGACCATAGTACATATTACTGAAAGGTTGTGATGTTCTACGCACGTTTCGTCATAGTGCCTTCATCAGGAAGCCATCAGGGTAATGTCTGTATCTATATAAAAGATTCCATGGTTCTTGCTGTCTTGCTTTTAGGGCAACCGGGAAAATTTCGAACTGAGATCAAAAGTTGAAGGAGACCATATAATCGGTAGAAAGGACCCTGTCCTAACGTTGTCATGCCGTTAACAGAATATCCAGGCTGGCAGTAGAACTGTGGAGTGTAAAGGATTTATCGACTTGTATTTAGATTAAATGACACATGGGCAGTTCAAGGTTTGATGAAAGGAGCCTATATATACTGACTCAAGTAGGTCACGTCCAGGGATGAGGCTCAGCATGGTGAACCCACTCCGTACCCTATTACAAGTACAATTTAGGCGCAACAGATTACGTGCCTATCTTCTGAATCTTTGTAATTTCATGGATATATGGAGGATTCATAACATTATGAGTAGTGAATAAACATTTTACCCACATCCACATGACTCCTTCTCTAAGATTGATTACCTTTTAGTAGAGGACTGTCTTCGCCAACAATCAGCTGTGATTTCTGACATGTATCTCCTTAGAATTGAATTTCTGTTGTGTCGATAGTAATTCCTAAGAAGGGTAAAGAGCCCCTGGAGATTACATTTGTTTTTTAAACTGCTGCCCTATCTCACTTATAAACATTGACTATAAGATCTTTGCCAAATGGTTACCAACTTTAGAACAGTCAATAACAGTTGTTACAGCCCTGGTGCTGGCTAGAGCTGATTATTGTAAAGGATGATATCAAAACCTTCCCAAAAGCTTGCTCGATTAATTACAGATTCTTCAAAACTCGGCTGCACAGATGCTGTTGAAGGTCCACAGATTTCATTCTGCCTCACAGGATATCAACAGTCTACACTGGTTGCTTGTGAGGAAACATCATTTTTGATGCCCTGTGCATCGCATATAAGGCTCCTCATGGCTCTGGTCCAGCATATCAGAGGGAAAACTTCAGATGGTATGTGCCAAGCAGAACTCTTGGGAAACATCCTTTACAACGCAACTTTTACCATGCAGTGCTATTACAACGCAGGTTTTAAAACGAAAACCATTACAACGCATAGCGCTGGGGGGGCGCTCTAGGATAGGGAATAGATTTAATTTACTATCCAACACCTTCCCTTGTGTCCACGGGGACTGGAGTTGGAATAGTAAATTAAACTATTCACTATCCAGCACCCCAAAGCGCTATGCGTTGTAATGGTATGCATTGTAAAAACTGCGTTGTAACAGCATGCGTGGTAAAAGCATGCGTTGTAACGTCATACATCCAGAACTCTTTGTTCAAGCTCAGCCAATATTGTGACCCTTCCCTCCCACAAGCTTTCCTCTTGGGAAGGCAGGAGTTTTGTTATTCGCACTGCATGCAACTGGAATTTGCTCTCTTTAGGACTGAACACAGCTCCATCTTTCTCTTGTTCTGGAAATCTTTAAAAACCTGGTGTCAGGGACTGTCCGGGACTATGTGGAGAACACAGTCAGGGACTTGGACAAGGACTGGGAACTGGGTAGAAGACGTACACAGAAAGGAGGAGTACAGTGCTGCCCAGGATCATACAGGGAGTAAGAGGAGAAAGAGGGATCCAAAGGGGAAGCCTGTACAAGTGAACAAGATGGGTAAGACTCTGAAAGGAAGGGCACTCACAAGGCAATTTAGCATTCAGACTAACTACACCCAGGACGGATGTGCAAGACATATATAATACAACATTAACAATAAAGGGGGGTGTGGGGTAAAGCACTCAGGAGCTCCACATGGTAAGACTGAAGCTCAGTAAGTTTCTTACCCGCAATTGCTGTTACAGATACTAACTGCAAATACCCACATGTAGTATATACATGCAAAGGCAGGGTCTGTGGAGCTTATACCTATAGTGATGTTATAAATGTAACTCAAAGACAAAACTCACAGTGAACAAGAAACACCACCTAGGTGGTCAGCTGAGCCCACGGATCCTGGCGATCAAACAGGAACGCGCAAGGAAGTAACAGCAAAGGGGTAGAACTAAACACAAGCACAATAGACAAGGAGCTAGCAAGGAGGAGTTCTTAACAGGAAATGAAGGAAATGACAGGGCACACTTGGCAGAAAGCAGGTAACAAACATACAAGGTAACAGAAGTAAGACAGCAGAATAGAAAGGCAGCAAACTAGAACGGGAACCAAGGAAATGGGAAGAAAGGCAGGGACTGGAAATGGATATACAGAAGGGGAGGCTACAAGGGTATACTAGAGTAGTGCAGGTTAAGGAATCAAGAAAACAAAGAAGCATAGAAGGCAGTGCTGGGGCAGGAACAAGAAGTGAGCTAAGGCTCAGGAGTCAAGGCAGCACTGCAGACAGTGCTGGTTCAGGAACAGGGAACTACCAAAGCTTCAGGAGTCAAGGTAGCACTGCAGGCAGTGCTAGTTCAGGAACATGGATGATACTAGAGCTTAGGAGTCAAGGTAGCACTGCATGCAATACTGGTTCAAGGAAACAGGACATAGCTACAGCTCAGGAAACAAGGAGTCAAGAGAGCACTGCAAGCAGTGCAAATCAGGAACAAGAAATAGCTAAGCCCAGGAGCAAAGAATAACTATAGCTCAGGAACTCAGGAAACAAGGGTGCACTGCAGGCAGTGCTAATTCAGGTACAGGGAATAGCTATAGCTCAGGAAGAACTCAGGAAACAAGGTAGCACTGCAAGCAGTGCTAATTCAGGAGAAGGGAAACTGCTGCAGTTCTGGAACAAGGAATACTAAGGCTATGGGGTCAGGGAAGCACTGCTGTGAGAAGTTGGCCTGATATGCAGTGCTCACTATTCTAGTGATCACTATGTATCAGTCCAAACAACCCTTATTGGTGATTGGTTGTAAGTCAACCTTATAGACCAGCTATCCTAATAGCATGGATACGAGCAGTCTAAGGCTAAGACTCTAGAGGGCGTGTTAAGCCAGCTGTTTTACCATCACATTACCCCTTGAACACCAAGTGAAAGGACACCACACAAGTTGTTATGAAAATAAACAGATATTTATTTATAACAAGACTACCCTGAACTCTTTATGAGTCAGGGAGCTAAGCACATAACAAAACTCTTACGAAAATACTTTAAGTCGCACAATTTACACAAATGCCCTAGGGGCACGAAAAACCATATACACAGTAAGTGGAATGCGAACTTGCTAGCAGGTAAGTAATACTTTTCTAGACTCAGGAATCGCTAGGCCTACAATTCTAAACACTGGGATTAGATGCAGGAGGCCTGTGGACGTCGTGTGCAGAGTGGGAGCTCTCACGCGTAAGGCGGGAAAAAGTCTATGGAGGCTAGCAGTTGCAAAGTTACTGTTCTCGGGCGAACCCGACTAGGTGGGTCGAAAACAAGAGTGGATCCGAACACTTAGGGTGTTGGACTATGCTGGAGCACCGGAGTACTCAGGTTACCTAGCCCAGGGGCTGCGGCTGCATAGGGTTGAAGTTGCGTCGGAAACCCTCGTTGAAGATCCAGGAGCCTGAAGAAAGAGTTGCTGGCAGGCGGCCAGTGAAGAAAGTTCGGAGTGATCCAAGCCTGGATCAGGGAAGAAGAAACCTGTAAGCAGAGGGGACCAAGTTCTGAATCACTAGCCAGTGATTTGAGTGGGCACCAGGATGGCACCGGACGAAGTCACCTCAGCCAGGTGAGTGGGCGCTGCTGGGCTCTGCAGTCTCTCGGACCAGGAGGCGTTGTCGGCGACCAGGATGGAGGTGCGAGCTGTCCCACGAAGGTTCTTGCTGTCGACGTCGCTGGACCCAGGATTGGGCAACAAGTCTTGGCAAATGCAAGGCCCACGCGGTGGACCTAAAATGGCGTCTTGGGTGGACCAGGAGGGTCCAGGATGCTCCTCTGTTGGAGGGGAGCAAGGGCTAGTCTGGAGCAACCAGACCAGCAGTAGTTGTCGTCGTGGAGCGTCGTGAAGGGGTCACTAGCCAACGGGCAAGCGACCTGGACAACGCGGTTGGCAGCAAAGAGCAGAAGGGCCCCACGCAGATCTCGTGGATGCAGGGGGGCTGAACTTCAGTGCTGGAGCTGCTCAGGGTCCGGGCTTCTCTTACCCCAAAGCACTCAGTCGAGGGTCACTCGGGAGTCGTGCTGGACAAGCGTCGTGCAGTTCTGAAGATGGCCGGTCCCTCGAGGTCTCGTCACACCCACGGATCACAGCTGGGCTGATGATGTAGGTTGAGGTCAGAGGTGCCAGGGAAGCCGGTTCTCGTCGTGCTGGAGCAGTCTTGATCCGAAGGAGAGACTGGCAACAAACCGCGATGCTTGGTTGGTGCCTGCTGCTGCAGGGTGACTACTCCTTAGTCACAAGGGAGAATCTTGGGAAGAAGTCTTGAGTTCCTTTCGTGGAAAGTAGTTTCAGGATTCAAAGATGATCTGATTTGGAAGGGGGCCAGTTCCTACCTTTATCCTGCAAAAAGGGTCTGGCACGCGACTAAGTCCTGCCCTATGGGTGGGACCAGGAGGGGGGTGGTTACACCCCTCTCCTTTGGCGGGCTTTCCCCAGGCCAGGGGCTGGAGTGCCCCTGGAACTGGTTTCAGCCGGCCTATGCACAGTGAGCACCGGGGTGCCACTTGCAGTCACCTTCCTCTAAAGCCCTGCCTACCTAGGATACACAAAATCCTGTCTGGGACGGTGCTGGCACCGCCCCTGACAGGAAACCCTTTGTCCTTGCCTCCTGCTCTGGGAGGACTCCCAGCAGCAGGAGGGCAGACTTGTGTCTCGGTGGCAGCATCCATTTTGTGGAGCTAAGGCTATGTCTGACTTTAACCGGGGTTACAGGTTACATACATGTCGTGTCCCTCTAGAAGGGTGGAATGCTAACCCCGTCGCCAGAATTGGTGAGGGGTTAGTATTCCAATTCGTATGACACCTTACTCGACATGTTTTGATAAAGCGATACCAGAGTTGGCATATAACCGCGAGGATTATAATGCACTTAAGAGTATATGGTATGCGATATCATGGAAACGGCTAAGGGATGGATCCCGAAAGCCGCAGACAGGCTCAGCTCATGCCAGAGCACTATCTCACACGATCCCAAGCACTCTGCCTTCAGGATTGTTAAGGCCTGCCATAGGAGTGACTGATAGGAGATCTGTGTGTCCATTTTAGGGTTAGATATAGGTATACTATATCTAAAGCAAAGGATGATTACACCACCTTGCCCCAGCTGTCGTGCAGCCAGTTGTGTCAGATTTGGATGGCCAGCCAGGGGTGGCATAATACATGCTGCAGCCCCTGGTAGGCCCTGGGTACACCTATGCCCTGGGTACCTAAGGTACACTGTACAGGGACTGATAAGGTGACTCAGTATCCAATTAGATATGTACCTAAGGTACATGGAATCCATTTTACAGAGAGAGCAGTAGGCCTGGGGTCCTGAATAGCAGGGCCCCAGGTCAACTAAGTCAGAAAACCAGCAAAACACCAGGCAAAAAGTTGGGGGCAACCATAGTCAGGGATCTACCTTCCTACAACTGCAGGCAGTGCTAATTCAGGAACAGGGTAAACAGCAGCAGGTCAGGAACAAGGCATACTTAAATCTCAGGAAACACTGGAAACAAGAATAGCAAAAGCTCAGGGAACTCTGGAACCAAATATTGGTCTCACCGGTAAACAGCTTCAATGACCAACCTTTGCCTGAAGGGGGTTGGGGCTTAAAAGAGCTCACAGTAATCACATGCAGCTGGTGTGAGCAGGCTAGCAGCAGCCAGCCACAGGTGAGCTGAATTCCTCCACCCATCCTTGGCCTGCAGGGGTGGAGACAAAGTAGTGAGCAGGGAATTCTGGGTAATGGAGTTTCAGGCATGAGTAGGCTGGCTTTAAGTCTAAGCAGGCTGGCTTTCACAAAAACCGGCATGGATTGGGAATGGATGTCAATTCCCAAATAGTGTCCAAATGGCTGGAAGTCAAGATATGCATGCAGGGGAGTGTCAGGAAGCATATTAGAACACTGGAGAGTCCCACAGTTCAGCCCCCTGGTGGTGGACACGAGAACATAGGGAGCGAATCGTGACACCTGGCTCTTTAGCCACTATGTTTCCAGTCTGCTCTGAAATGTTTAATTTCCTGGCTTAACAGCCAATAGAACCTTCATTCTGCTCACTACTCCCGACACATAGTACCAAGACGCCTCCGTATGTTTGCTTGCACTTTACAAATATATAAATCAAATCAAAATAAAACATTGTGTCATGATCTAGAAAAAGCCAAATCCTTGCTTTCTCCCACAGCCGCTATAGCCCTAGACGTGGAGAAGTCATTTGATAAAGTATCATGGACATTCCTGAAGGCCACCTTATTAAAATTCAGACTCTGTGATCATTTTGTAAAGATTGCATCTTTTTCCAATCCACAGGTTACAGTACAAATCACTGGTTGCACCTCAAAAAGATTCCCTCTACAATTAGGCACATATCCGGGTTGCCCCTTTCCCCCGCTTCCTCTCATATCATCTGATGAACCCCTTCTTAAGTTAATTAGAGATGAAAGTGCCATTAAGGGAATGTATTTCTCCTCTGGGTCACAACAAGTAGCAGTTATGTCAACGATGTCTTAATCTTCACAGAAGCAGCTGACAGAGCTATTCCTTGAATCCTATACGTGAAATACAAAGTCTTTCCCATGAATATCTACTATTGCCCCTCTCATATTTAGAATACATGCCTCAAATGGCGAAAAAAAAATATTACAATACTTAGGAATATGGTTTTAGAAAGACCTTCAAGAAACCCAGACAGTTTTTTTTTTAAGTAAAACGATTTGCAAGATTTGAGTACTGTGTACCCAGTGGTCCCCTAGAGTTATAACCTGGTGGGGTACATTGGAAACAATTAAAATGATCCTGACACCTATAATTAACATCCTGACCAGCATACTTCTCTTTAAATTCTCACACAACTTTTACAAATCCATAGACAAAATCCTAGTTGATTTCCTATGGAAATTTCTCTCCAGATACTTTTAATGGATAAAAAGGAAGGAGGGGCTAAATCCCCAGATACCCTTCAATACAAACAGTCCTTTCTGGGCAGACAAAGCCCTTGGTGGTTCTCTGCCACCACATCTAATATACCTACATGGCTGCCTATAGAAAGTGCCCTCTTAACAAAACAGAAGTCCTCATCCTTGGCTCCACCACCTCAGCATGGACTGACACTTGGTGCCCCCCCCACGCCCTTAGAAACTGCCCCACCACGACAGACCATGCATGAAACCTCAGTATTACACTGGACTCATCGCTCACTATGAACCGCCAGATCAATGCCGTATCCTCGACCTGCTTCAACACTCTCCGCCTCCTCCCAAAAACATTCAAATGGATCCTCTCCAAATACAGAAAAAACTTTCACGCACGGCATCATCACTAGCAGACAGGACTACGGCAACGTCCTCTATGCCAGAATCAACAAAAAAAATCCTCTGCAAGCTCCAGACCGTCCCGAACGCCACAGCCAGATTGATCCTAGACATCCCCGTCACAACCACATCACCTAACTCCTCCGCGATCTCCACTGGCTCACCATCGACAGAAGAATAACCTTCAAGCTCCTCACTCACCTCCACGACATCAGACCAGCACAACCGCCTCTCCTTCCCCCCCCCAAGAGAAACCTCAGATCAGCCGAACTCTCCCTGGCCACCATACCACACATATACAAGACCATAATGGGTGGACAGTCCTTCTCCTACCTTGCAGCCAAGACCTGGAACAACCTCCCCCTCCATCTCCGGCAAAGCCCTACACCTCTCTAGTACAGGAAGGACCTCAAGATCTGGCTCTTCAGAGGATCCCAGCACCCAAAGGAGCCGCCCCCCCCCAGCACCGTGAGACCCTCATGGGTAAGTAGCTGCGATTTACAAACCCCTGATTGATTGGTCGATACTAATAAATGACTCAATTTAGCACGCTATTATACTCTACATAGTTGACTCTCTACGTCCTATCCACAGGAAACTTTTTCAAAAGCTGCCCAAATTTAATTTGGCTTCCCTGTGATTAAGCAAACCGATCAAAATAGATGGACAAGATGACTTCTGGAGCAAGTGGGCGTCAAAAAGTATATCCATACTGAAAGACTAATACAAATTTTCAAATTAGACTTTTATACAAAATATACCGTTTTCTCATGACCTCTAACACTCGAGAGCCAAGGCTATCTGTAATTCACAATCCGATGCAGCTGTCTTTTCGTCTGCATGTCTACGATTTGGAGTAAAGATCACCCCAGCTCTCTCACAGATGATATGAATTATACATAATGTGTACTGGACACCTACGAAACTACACCGATGCAAGCTCTTTGACTCGAATCTCAGCTGGAGCTGGAACCTGGCCCCCGGGGATATTACTCACATGTTTTTTACTGCACACATGTCCGTCCCCTTTGGCAGCAAATAGACGATTCGGAAAATTCTTCATATACACTTAGTCATAGATTTACCCCACGGCAATATTATACATTATATATGCCATATTGCAATTAGAGATTCTTCCTGTCACCGATCCCCCACACTCATTAATCTTTTACTAGCCATAACCACTAAATTGGTGCTTTCAAAATGGAAGAGTTCTTCTAATATTTCGTTCCACACTATGTGGGCTTAGATCTGCTTCATCAGAAGGGCAGACAACAATTGCTTTAGAACATCTCACTCTTTATCATCATCTAGAAGATTAAGGGATGCATTGGAAGTTACCTGCAGAAAAACAAACCCACATAAAATCTCTTCTGTCCCACACTTACTATCGCTAGAGAGAGACTGGAGGTCGATTGCCAGTATGTCCGAATTCATGCACATTCTTCTTCTATTGTGTTCACCTGCTTTATGGAATAAACAGATATTTCTTTTTTACTCCCTTTTTCTATTCTTCCTTTCCTGGATTTTATTTTTAATTCGTACATGATGGTACATGCAATTTCTGTTGCTAATAATTGTCTTACTTTGTTAATTTTGTTTCAACCTTACATTGATAATTTGCATATACTGTGAAGGGGAATTAATAATGTGACAGTATTAGTATTTTGTGTATTCTTTCCTTTATAACACGTTATCAGTTGCACGAACACAAATTGTATTATACATTTGATGTACTGCTTGATATATACTAATTGTTCCATGGTGCTGTATTAAGAGTATCTTGTATCAATGAACACTTTTGAAATAAAAAAAGAAAATATTCAGGAAAGATTGTTTCAACTTTTGATCAGTTCAGTGTTCATGGAGGTTCTTTGAAAATGTTTGGATAGCCTGTTAAATTGATGATGTTTTCATCTGATGTTCGGCTTGTTGGGCATGGAATAGCTATGACCATTCTGGAGATGCATATTTTCTGGTAAAATCTCTCATTGTCTTTGGTCTTTTGACCTTTGGTTGTTCACATTACTGTTACTTTTTCTACTTGCTCTGATTTTTTCTTTAATTGTCTTGGGTCATTGCGCTCGTTTCAATATAATTTTCTTATTCCCCACACCTCTTGCCCATTCTTCTTCGTGATGCACTGTTCTAGTTGAAGTGCTTTGCTTATGCCTAGCTCTGATTCATAGTGATTGCCTTTGTCTTTAGATCCGTGTTTGATCACTGTTGGCAATCTTATTTCATTCACCACAGGTTAAGGAGTGATTACAATTTGATACCTTCACTCTTCACAGCAGACCAAGACTCACCAGGTGTTCGCGAGCTGCCAAGCTTTAATCTCAATCTTTGTCTCCTTCTTTGGATTTGAAACTCTTCAGTATCCTCGCCCCGGTTTGTACCCTGTAGCATTAGGGCTTGACCAGAAGAAACATGCTAACATTCGCCTTGGAGAGATTGCACTTCTCCTTCTTCGGATTGTGGTCTGGCTTGAAGAGTTAGTGGTTTATGTCACTTCTTCATCAGCTTGTCTCACCCTCTTTTTGTGGGACACGTGAAACCACGGTGGCAAACCACGGTGGCAAACTGGCACGTTTCACAGCAGTATTAGTCAAAGGACTACCTGGTGTGGCCCTTTCAACGAGGCTCCAAACAGGTCCACCCAATATGCTTTTTCACAAGAACCCTGTCTCTACAGCTGAGAACATGCATTGCTCCTGCCCCACTGGTGGTATTACCAGGTCGACCTGACAAGAGATAGAGCGTGCCATATTAGCAAGTCATTGGTAGTACTCCAGAACAATGTCACCACTGATGTTTACAAGTGCAGCTGCAGGAACAGAAGGAATTTTCATGGCCCTGTCCGTCAGCACTTAATGTGTAGAGAGTCCAGTTCTATTTAGTGTACTTCTGAGGCTCATCAACACAAGTAGGCGTGCATCAGACCAACTAAGGGAGATGGAGGCACACACCTTTGCAGTCCTAGATTTCAACATACTGTTGACTTGCTCAACAACTGGTGATGCTTCTCGTCTGTAACTACAATGGAATCTCTGGTCAGTTCGTACAGAGTAGTTTCATTACTTCATTCTTGAAGTGTGTCTCATGGCCCGATTCTAAAGAAAATGGCATGCAGAATCAACCCCCTCAATAATAGTGTGGCTGCAGTGAGACTGTCACTCCTTCTGGTTGGGTATGTTGCTATCCCGGAAAAAAGACAAACTACTACAAAGCTATGCCTTAGACCATTACAGATGGGCCGTTAAACAAAATGTAACTGCAGGCGCTTAATTGGGCCATCGGATTTTTCTTTTTGACTCATGGTCCCAACTGTTCTTTGGAAGGCATTTCACTGCTGGCAAGCAATGCATCGCTGCCACAAATTCTCAGCCATAGATTGAAATTGAGATTTAAACCAATACTTTTGAACTGTGAAAATTGATCCATCCCTCCCAATGTGGGTAGTACCATGGAGGTGTCAGACCATTGCAGACAACAGGGAATATGGAAGCATGGGCATACCATCCTTTTAAACCCAGCTGTCTCTTGCATCTGTGATACATTCTGCTCTTACCCACTTAACTTTTTCATTCTCTGGTTCTTCGTGTTAGACTTCTCTGAGCTCACTAAATGTCTAAACTGTTGTCAACGAAATATTGGTCACATTGTCATTGAAGTTTTACATGGTTCATCTAGATTGAATGAGCTGGACTCGAGTGCAATATTTTGCCACCTGATTAGCAAGTTAATTTCCCACTGTGACCGTGCCAAAGCCGCTCTTGTGTGCAGTGCATTTCACAGAAGAAATATCTCTAGATAACCTCAATGTATCAAGAAGATTTAGAATGTACATGCTTTTGCAACAGAACCAGAGGAAGTCATGAAATCCCTTTGCAGCTGTCCTAAATTATGTACTACGCCAAACCATCACTGGCTGTCAGTGTAAATAGTAACACTCAATTCATTGGCCACCAATCATGCTCTTGTTGAGGTAAACAATTTGGCTACTTATGCTGAGGTTACATTCTTCAAGTATGATGCTTCCACAATACCAGAGGTGGTGCAAACTACATAGGCTGCTCTCAAAGTTACATATGGGTCTCTCAAACAAGAGGCATCTACAAAAAATGTAAAATCAGCACATTCTAGTGGTATGTGAAGTATGTGTGGACTTGGTGCATAATTCTGTCACTTCCCTATAGTCCTAATCAAAACTCTCTTCCTTATCATCTCATCATTATCTGGAATAGGCAAAAGTATTGCAGGATTCCAACATTACATCTTCTAATCTAAATATTTTCAACTACCAAGATTATAAATTCATGTCAAAAGGCTGATTGACATATGCTGAGTTCGAGTACGAGTCAGAAAAATTTAAATTGAGTGAGGAACCATCTCAATAAGGGTGAAATCCATCACACTCCCCTCACTCTGCTGAACCCCTACACACATTGATGAGAAGACAAATAGATGATCCAGAACCACAAGTCAGATATCTTTCAGATAGCTATTTACAGACCTATCCATTAAGATTTGACAACACTCCCTTTGAGATTCACCGTGCGTCATCATTCGACTGAATCAGTGTAGAAGTGTTACTTGTGTGATAAAACCTACCTGTATTAGTTGGGAAATGATTTAGAAACCTCATCTGTTTGCTTCAGTATACTCTAAAGAGAGTCCCTCAGAATCTTCAGAGGTAGCACTCCATGCAAATCATAAATAAACAATGTGTTAATCCCTCCATATCTACCATATTTGCAAGAAATATAATGACTACAACAACTATCAGTCACCTGTTGTTCTAGTGATCTTTAACCCAACAATGTTCTCTGGATTTGATGAACGGAGCAATCCACTTATTTAGAAAAAGACCCTAGTTGTGGTTCATGGAATTCTGTAAAAGAAAGAACCGTAGTCAAATAAAAAGAACTGTGTTATTAGGTAAACTCTGAGTTTTTTGTCAAGCAAGGACAACAACACACTCCCCATAACTACTCATCTAGTATTCCACCAGGTTTCAAACTTCTACTCAGTCATCCAAAGGCCGAACGGAAAAAGCACATCACACGCAGAATCTCGTAACTCAATAAGGATAGCTACAAGTAATTTATTACATTAAAAGCTGTAACGATATAGAATTCTATGTCAACAACAGTGTTTTTAGTAGAAAGTGGACAATCCAAAAAATTAACGTGGAGATCGGGGCCAAGGGTCTGGCTCGGATTTTGGAGCCCTTGCACGAGCAAAGCCCTGAAAATGTTTGCTATGTAAATCATAGACCAAACATCAAGTAAAATATGATAAAGTCTCTTCAAAATTCAAAAAAGTTTATTTCTTTAGCATGTGTAAGATTTTACATTAATACATCACATTATAGCCCTGCACTGAGAAGTACTCATTAAAAGTGATTGTTTTTAAATGTGAACTAAGAGGCAAGACAATTGTCATGTAAACCCTGTACATGGCCCAGATTATCATAGGGCAACAATATAGTCTATAAAATCAAACAGAATAGGTTTTTGTACAACTGGTATTCTGAACTCACATATTTGAAAGTGCTTTCATATATGATAATTAAGAAAAAGGAGTTTGAGTGCAATAAAATATTTGCCTAAGATCATACACTTTAATTGGGAAAGCTGCTATTAATCCAGATTTTCAGATTTCGCTTTGTACAAAAAAGTCATTAAATGGGTACCTATTTGTCCTTTCTCCATCTTTGTTTCTACCTCTTAGCTCATTTACTGACATTTTTAAATATAGCGCAAACTGGAGATGAAGGATGAACGCTTTTATAGGAGCACCAGTTACATTATACACAGTCATATGCATCGTTAGTAGGCACTAGGAGATTAGGCCGAGTCTAGTGGCTCAGTGGACTAATGCATCCACCTCATGGTCACAGGTTCAAATCCCAGCGCGTCAACACAGCCTTTCATCCATCTGAGGTCGATAAAATGAGTACTGTTGGGTAATAATAAACATCTGTTATTCAACTCCAAGATGCCTCCAGGTGAACGTACGCTTTACAAATACACATGTTAAGTGATTTGTCCGGACTTCAGGACTTGTAGTTCTACCCCAATCCGCACATCCTGGGAAGAGGGAGGGTGGCAGGCAAAAGCCGCATTAAAGCTAGGTTTGTTATGGGCTCGAGGTTCCAACAGGACCTCCAGCTGAGCCAGGCTTCAGGCTCAAGCATAGCTTGAGCTTTCAGTGACTCGCCCACCTCTAGTTTTCAACAAAATATCTAAGCCAGCACAGTAATAGTTGTAATCCACGTATAGCAGCCTATACTTACCAAATCCTTCGATCTGTGTTCAGAGCACTCGACAAACGCAGAAGCCCAGGATCATGCAGGTGGTTTTGGGCCAGATGTAGGTAGCCAAATACCGGTCGGTAAAGGCCGAATTCGGCCGTTACCGACCGGTATTTGGCTTTTGAGATGTAGGTGCCTGAAAACAGGCCATTTCGGTAATTTTACCGATTCTGTAAATATACCGGTCGGTAAATTTACCGACCGGTATTTTTACAGATTCTGTAAAATCGAGATGTAGGTGGGACTCTTCTGAGTCCCACAAGCCCTACAAAATCTGTATTTTACCATCAAATACAATTTGATGGTAAAATACCGATTCAGGTGTGCATGCACATGTGTGCATGCACACCTGTGCCATATGACAGGCAGACCTGCCCTTAGGGCAGGTATGCCTGCCAAATGGCACCTGAACCCGTTTTGGGGGTGCTAGAGGGTGTCAAAGTGACACCCCCTGCACCCTTGTGAAATTCGGTATTTACCGATTCAGTAAATACCGACCGGTAAATGCCCAATCATTACTATGGGCTTCAAAGTAAATGCACATCTGTATTTACCTACATCTCGGTACTTATATTTTACCACTTCTTAAATACCGAATCGGTATGATTTGGTATGTAAGAGGTGGTAAAATAATTTTACCTACATCTGGCCCTTTGAGTGGGCGGACCAACGTATTCTTGCAGTCTGGAGTTCAGACAAGGTACAGTACGATTACTGTTTAGAAATGCTTTTAAGTAGAATGGAAGGTGCTGGGCTTACTATTGGTGTAGAAAAATGTTTGTTTGAAGTTGACGAAGTGGAGTACCTGGAAGACACATTGTCGTATGATGGTGTGAAACCCAAGTTAAAGTTGCTAGAGCCCATTGAGAGAGCACTTCCTCTGGTGAATATATTATGATCTTTTATAGGATTGCCAGACTACTACTCCTAATTTGGAGAACATTTTGCTGGAAGGTACATGTGTTACGCTCCTTGATGAAAAAGGGAGTGGAATATCATTGGTCAACAGGCTTTTGAGGCAGTGAAATAGTCTATCATTAAGTCGGTTGTGTTGAAACCATTTGATCCGTGTGATGATAATTGTTGCCACCAATGTGAGATTTATGGTTTCGGGGAGGTTCTAATGCAAGCGTGTAATGGTCGAGAATGGGTGGTAATGTTTGAGTTGAGGATGCTTTAGGGCGTTGAAAGTGCTTACTCCGCCAAAGGAGAAGGAGGCATTATCATGCTAATAGAGCTATCAGACTTCAGGACATTTTTTTGTGCACTGATCACAAGCCTCGAATTGATTTATTTACCGCAATAGGGGGCAGGTAGGGAAACTCCAGGTATTGCCAAGTGGCTGTATCGTTTAAAAGAATTTATATTTACTATCAATTATGTACCAGATGTTAAGAAGGGTAATGCTATTGTCTTTCACAATTACCTTTGGAAGACGATCAATATGTAGAGGATGGAGACTGGGTGGTAACCAAGGTGAAGGAGTTGTGAAGAAGCTATTTCAGAGGAGCGATGGAAAGAGGCATTGTCGAAGGATCAAAAGTTGCAGTTAGTTGAGAAATTTGCCGTTAAAGATTGTAGGAAAAAACAAAGTGAATGAGACCTTGAGTAAGTGCAGGAATGTATCAAAGGTACTGGTGGTGGTAAACGAAATTGTGAGATGGTGTGATAGGTTATTGGTACCTATCAGCCTGTGTCCACGCTTGTTGGTCTTCTTGCACATTGGACATGCATGTCAGCCATAAAGAGGAGAGCATCTCTTGATTTTTGGTCGCCGGGCATGGACATGGAAATTGAGAAGTTTGTCAGGAACTGTGTGGCATGCACTTGTAGTGACAAGTCTCATACAGTCATAGAGACACCTATCGTATCAGTAGAATTTCCTCAAAGAGCATGGGAAAAGTTGGCCATAGATTTTTATGGTCCATTTGAGTGTCTGGGCAGGATACTAGATATGTCATCATGATGATAGGCTAATATTCTAAGTGGTCAAAGGTAGCTTTTCTGATGGAGATAAAAGCTTCCAATTTGGTTTCTTTTTGTGAAAATGTTTTCAGGCAAAAAATCTTTCCTGGAATGTTCATTCCGGACAATTTTCCACAGTTTGTTGTGGAGCGGGTTGAGTATTTCCTCAAGAAAGAGGGCATTAAGCATCATAGAACTGCAGTATATCACCCTTGTGAGAATGGCTTAGAGGGACGCTTCAATCGGGTGTTAGGAGAGTGTATCCAATTGACTATGAGTGGGGACTTGAACTGGAAGCATGAAGTGAATAACATGCTTTGGAGTTAGTGAACCACTCCACATTCCATGACAGCTGAGCCACTGCTTTTCCTTCCAAAAGGAAGAATGGCATGTACTATAGTAGCTCCAGCTTGGATGGAAAGGACAACTCATTCTGGGGTATACAAACACGTTTTGAATGATTCAGTGGGAAAATATTAAGATCAAAGTGTGCAAAGACACAATGATAGAGTGATGAGATGGAGCAGTGCAATAAAGAAAGGAGATTGGGTGTCGGTATGTATTGGATCCTGCAAAATGGCCTTTGCAAATGGTCGTACCCTAATGAGGTGTGTGAGGCAAAAAGTAACATGACACGTTTGGAAGATGGCAGATGATGGAAGTTAAGGAAAGTAATGTGTAACTTGCACTGAATTAGAGCAGAAAGTTTGGAAGAACAAGGATACGCCTGAAGCTCTGGCTGAGTTAGGCAGAGATAAGATATATCATCTTAGAAGGCTTCCTCTTCATGATTCTATGATGAGGTATGAGAATTCTAGGGCACGCAGTTGGCAATGATTAGTGGTTTGACTGCCAAGGGTCATATTGGTATACTATGCGTATTAAACCTTTATTTCCTTTACTCCAGCATGTGTGTTGCTCTTTCCAAAAATGCTCCTCTTTTCAAAACATGTACTCCTGGCTCCCAGATCTACGGCTGAAGCCAAAGCCCTTCTCCTGGTGACACACTAAAGTATACCAGTATCTGGGATTAATTCAAGCATTCCATCCATTAACTTTTGTATACTTTAGTGTGTCGCCATAAGTGGGAGGGGTATGCCCATATGTGAGTCCCTTTCACAGTGTGTCACTGGAACCAAGCTATGCCAGGCTGATAAGCCCTAACTAGGATGAAGCCAGTTCTAGGTTCCTCGTGTTTCTGTTCAGGGAGGTCCTGGCCTGGCAGTTCAGATTGTACCCACTGGAGCAAGTCAAGACAGATTTGCATATCGCTGGGTCCTAACTGGGGTGGCATGGTGTGCAAAATAATGATGGATTGGGATGCGGCCCGAGTTATTAGCAGTATCTGCGATAAATTCAAGCATTCCATCACATTTTTGTTGCATATAATTAATGAAATGCCACGCCCCCAGCACCTGTGCCGCCTCGCCCCCAGCCCACAGCGCTACTAAACTTCTCTTGGCCCCCGCGACGTAAGAGGGACTGGTGTTGTTTTGGCCGCCCTTTCACTACTGTGGGACTACAAGGACCAGGAGCAGCGGGCTCTAGCACACCTGTGCCGCCACGCCCACAGCGCTACTAAACTCCTCGCGGCCACCGCTTCGCGGGAGCCGCTCGTAGGAGGGACTGGTGTTGTTTTGGTCGCCTTTTCACTACTGTGGGACTACAAGGACCAGGAGCAGCGGGCTCTAGCACACCTGTGCCGGCACGCCCACAGCGCTACTAAACTCTGCGCAGCCCCCGCTTTGCGGGTGCCGCTCGTAGGAGGGACTTGTGTTGTTTTGGCCACCTTTTCACTACTGTGGGACTACAAGGACCAGGAGCAGCGGGCTCTAGCACACCTGTGCCGCCATGCCCCCAGCCCCCAGAGCTACTAAACTCCGCGCGGCACCCGCTGTGTGGGATGCGCTCGGGCGCGTGGCAGGCGAAGCCTGGGCCAAGGGCAGGCCGGTTTGAGCCCGTTCGAGACTGAGAGAGGCTGGGCTGGGCCCTCCCTCTAAGACCCTTAACATCAACGGGCATCCCCCTAGTAAGTGGAAATTTGAATAGTATTTGGTTATACTCTGATTTTTATTAAATTGATCTAAGAAATGGCAAGTCGCGAGGGAAGAGGGAGGAAAGCAGCCGGAGCTGGCTACGTCGCAGGAACTCTCAACCAGTTTCTTACGAGGGCTACATCTGTGTTAGCCCATGAGATAGCCATCACTGAGCGCAGACTCTCTATGGACCCTGCATTCTCTAAACGGTCATCACTGGGGGAGGGTAATGAATACTCGTTCACCAGAGATAAACCCCGAGCCCCTCCCTCCTATTGGTTTCCAGATGCTGAGGCCAAGTTTGCAGCAAGCTGAAACTCCAGCCATTATTGATGGAGACCCGTTACACCTTACGCTATTACCAAGTGACGCGTTGCTTAACTCACCTAAGAACATAGTCACGTGTGTCACAGAGCTTCATAAAGAGCCCATAAAATCTAAGGAACATGTACATGGGGCTATTTTAAAGAGGAAACGTGGAGGAACACAATAGAAGGGGAAGAACCCCAAGGTCTCCAAGCTAAGGAAACCGGGAGAGAGGCCAAAGGGAGACCCCCCAAACACTGAGGTCCCCCACCAAACATTGCCTGTAGTAAATTGAGTGAGCATGGCTGAAACTGCTACTGGACTGCCACAGACTGATGATGAATACTGGTCAAAAATATGTGCTCTTATGACACTGTCTCTGGAGCCCTTATTAATGAGACTTTTGTTAATCGAGAATAGGCTCGAGAAATTTGAATACTCATTAATTTCTACTGTGGGAGGTACGAAGAATAAAATAGTGGGTTGTGGCCAAGGTAAAGATTCGGTGAACGAGGGAGGAGGGGAGATTGCGGCATGTCCAGGTACTAATGTAACAACAACTGTGAGGCCGGTAGCCCGACTAAAGGATTCCAATAAGCTAAGGCCTGAAACATCCAGTGGAGGAACTATAATGTCTGTAGAGACACAGGGTGATAGTTGCATGTCCCACAGAGAATTACAGGGCCGATCCCAGATAGCTGGCCTAGTTCCAAGGAGGAATCCTATTGGAAACGAGGTGAAAAATGCTCACCACCATCTGGACCTCCCCCCTGAGTGCTCGCCTATGTTGCTGTTCTGATTGGTGTCCCAGAACTGCAACATGGGCAATTGGACTCTTATAAGCAATTAAAAAATAAGACAATACACAGGTTAAATAGCAATAGACCACTCCCCCGAGAGGTACAGTCCAAAATTGTATTTGTGAGAAGGGTGAGTTGGGTAGGCTGTAGATTAAAAAATACAGCAGGAGATTGTATTGTCGTTAATTTTGAAGACCCAATGGCCGTGGAGCATGTTTGCTGGGGCTCCCTGATAAACCCACGATCTTCTATCCAGGTCAGGGCCCTAAGCTACTTTTACATCCGCCCAGATTCTATGCCTAACCAGGGTAATTATGAGTTTCGTTCTCATGTAATTTCTGGGGAATCAGTACAAGTCAGTAGAATCCATATGTTTCGCAACCGGATAGAATAGTCCAGGCAAGCGAACGGCAAAGTAATCTGAATGTGTGGGTCACTTTAAAAAAAGGCAACAATATCTTTTAATTTTAAAGTGGGTGCTATAATGATGGTCGTTTCTTGAAGTGTGCGTAACGGCTGGAATTATTGCTGAGAAGAGGACGGTTCATCAGTATAAACGAAAGTCGGGCTAGACCCGGGCTGACATGGCAGTGTGAACGTTACCAGAGGTTCTTGGAACATTAATTAGAGCTTGCTTAGACACGACGCACAAGAGGCTCTACAATACAACACGCACCCGTGAAAGCGTTGATTGAATTAAACTACAAGATTATTGTTACGCACACTTCAAAAAACGACCATCATTATAGCACCCACTTTAAAATTAAAATATATTGTTGCCGTTTTTTAAAGTGACCCACACATTCAGGTTACTTTGCCGTTCGCTTGCCTGGACTATTCTATCCGGTTGCGAAACATATGGATTCTTCTGGCTTGTACTTAATCCCCAGAAGTCACATGAGAACGTTGCGAAAGCCTTGAAAAAGTCGCAAAAAATTATTTATGACGACGAAACACGTGTCGGCTGTACCTGTATCCATGTTGCAAACTAAGAACATCTGTAAAAGAAGATTGATTTGCTGAACAGAGTTTACTTGTTGCTTTTTCTATATTAAATATGTTTGCTGGTTGGGCTCAATCAGCTATCTACTTGGTTGTTTGCTGTGCTCGGTCTTTGTTTTTGAATTGTTGAGACATTCGGAGGTTTTCCGACTGTATTAAGTGATACTGTGGGTGGCACGGTATCAGACATAGAACACGCTCTTAAGAAGAAAAAAACGTTTTGTTTTTTTTTGCAAATACTTTGTTGCCAACTTTAAGACAGAGGAGCTGGTTGTTATTTGGCTTACCACATTGCCACTGTTGCTTTTCTAATTTAATTATGAGTTTCCGAAGGGTAGGATGGGCCGGCCAGCTATGATGACCATCAGGGCAAATGGGGAGAATGGTGAGCAACCGCCAGTAGTACCTCTCAACAACAGATTTAGTGTTCTGGATTTGGTGGATTGACTGACACCTATTGATATTCACCAGGTTGCAATCCCGGAAGAATATGTCACCGTAGGGGCAATAGGGAGTAGGGATTCAGACCAGTATTCAAGATCATCTGATGGAGTGGGGGTTAAAAAGGACCTTGTGTCTAGCTTAGCTAAAAAAGCGGGGGAACCGGAGAATGTTACTCCCCCAAACACAAGCAATCATGGTAGTGGTAAAGTTGATCACTGCCCAATAGAATCTGTGCCGACCCCCACTGGAATTTGCAGCCTTGGGATGGCTGACAGACCCCTATTGGAGGGAAGCGGCAGGTTGAGCGCACGATTGTCTTCTGGTGCCCCTAGAATTTTATCTTGGAACATTGCAGGTATCGCCTCCAAACTAGACCAACTGGACTGGGGGCAATATATTGACTCCCACGAGATATGCCTGTTCCAGGAAACTTGGGCGGTAGAGGCACAATATAGGGCAGGTTACGTAGCATATTGTGAGGGTGCAGTGAAAGGCCCAAAGGGTAGACCGTCGGGGGGACTATGCATATGGGTAGCCTCCCATCTAGGATGTAAGATTAAACGAGTTGAGACACACTCCCCAGACATCACATGTATCCTCTTGTCATACAAGAAGCTACCGAAACTCCCCATCATCAATATTTATTCTCGACCAGTTCAGTATGGTGGGATATCACAAACGATAGATTGCTTGTTAAACCTCCTGAACTTACTGGCAGGGAACCTATATTTTTTAATTTGCGGAGATTTTAATTGTCATTTTGAACCGCTCAACGGAATTATGCAACCAATTACTAGTGAGGAGGATGTCACTTGGTCAATTCCAGCACCTAATATGTATTCCATTAGCCGATGGACTCCTCTAGTTCTACAGTTAACCTCCTTAACTTTGTCTTTTTCTCTAAGGGCCTGTAATGGTCGGTTCCCTGGCGATAACCCTGGGCGTCCGACCTTCAAGAGGCTTGGACAGGCCACGGTCATCGACTATCTCCTGACTAGTGTAGAGATATGGCATAATGTGGTGGACTTTTCTGTAGAAGAACGTAGTGAAAGCGTCCACAACCCCGTAGTCATGGAGTTGGATTTTCAGTGGGGGGGTTCAGGTAGAGACCCTGAGAAACTGCACCAACACAACCTGGTTGTTGTAGATGGAGGGAGACGGATCAGATGGTCCAAGATAAATCAATCGGTGGAAACAATGTCAAAGTTGTATGCTGGTATTATACCTCTGCTAGAGAGAGCAAGCGTTGCTGCAGCAAATGTAACCAACCCTGGTTTTGATAGTGACCTAGGTAAAATACACCAAGAAATGGCTTTGGTTGTGGCTGACTTCTTTTTTAACAGTGGTCCCATTAAATATAAATCTGGTGGTGATAAAAGATCTGGGTATTCGAATGCTTGTAAGGAAGCAAAACTAGTTTTGTTGACTGCATTAAAAAGGGCCGATAGCTTCTTTATTAGGGAAGCTAGGGCGTCCTACAAGAAAATAATTGCAAATGCGAAGTCTGAGTGGGAAATAGACAGATGGCAGGAGATCAAGAAGGCTTTGGACCAAAAAGATAGTAGAAGCTTTTGGAATCTGGTTCACTCCGGGAAAGCGGAAGATAGAACCACTCTTGATCCAAACATCGATGAGGATGCCTGGCACTCATATTTTAAGGAATTATATTCCAGTTCTCACGCTGACATAAGTGCCATCAAAACCCCAGAGTGCAATTTTAACTTTGAAATTTTATGTGAAGCACCCCCATGTACTATGGGAGAGGTGACATTTGCTTTAGCTAAGTTGCAATCTAACAAAGCCCCAGGATTGGATAAAATCCCGGGTGATTTGTTTAAAAGCGAACAGGTAGTTTGGGCTCCTTATTTATTGCTACTGTTTAATACAATCTTGTATGGCCTTCCAGCACCGCCTACGTGGGCTGGCGCAGAAATTGTTCCAATTTATAAAAAGGATCTCTGATTGAACCATCTAACTATAGGCCCATTAGCCTTATTGATGTTTCTCAAAAACTATTTGGGAGGGTATTATTAGGGAGATTACAGGAGTGGATGGAAGACCGTTATATATTAACCCCGCTACAAGCTGGCTTTCGAACAAAGATCTCAACTGTTGATCAGCTGTTTAGGTTGCAGTTGATATACTGGAAGCACGTGGTTTTGGAAGGTGGGAGTCTTTATCTTACCTTCGTGGATTTGAAATCCGCGTTTGACATGGTTGACCGTGACCAGTTATGGAGTATCCTACTGGCCATGGGGGTACCACCCTATCTCTATTTTCAACTCAAATGCCTCCACAAGGGTACGTATGCCAGAGTAAGATATGATAAAGATGCCCGGTTGAAAGCCCCCTTCCCTGTTGACAAGGGGGTGAGGCAGGGCTGTGTGCTCGCGCCGACCCTCTTTTCACTTTTCCTAAATGGCTTAATTGAAGATCTACTCGCCGTGAAGGACTTGGATTTCCCAAAAATATCATCTCGCAAATTTCCTGCATTTATGTTTGCGGATGATACCTTGCTCCTCTCGAAGTCACCTATGGGGATTCAGCGAGTTTTAAGGGAATTCAGACAGTTCTGTAAAAGGAGGAAACTTTTAGTCAATATTAATAAAACAAAATACATGGTCTTTAACACCAAACTGACTACCTACCCACACCCAATAATGGACGATATCGCGCTTGAGCGAGTCCATTTCTTTGAATATTTGGGCCTAACCCTGAATGACAAGATGGGCTGGGGCCCTCAAATTGATAAGGCTAATGTGAAGCTCAGTCAGGCAATAGGGGGATTATTGAAAGTCCAGAAGGGTTGTTCTTCTAAGGCTATAAGCCCACCCCTAGAAATATATAAAGTGCAAGCACGGTCGGCTTCCCTTTATGGGGCGGAACTTTGGGGCCATAGTCCAACAAATGCACTGACCCTCACTGAAAATAAGTTTATTAGACGCATTATGGCTTTGCCAATAAATACTCCCTTGGTACCCCTTAGGATGGATCTGGGTATCCTCCCTAAGGTGGACTTAATCTCGAGCCGACCGTTGCTCTATTGGCGACGGTTATGGAGTACACCAGAGCTGAGACACTATAGGGAGGAACTCAAGGCATTATTATCGTCACTCGGGCCGTGGGTAGTATACCGTGGCTGTCTTTTGTGAGGGATTTGTTTCGTGCTATTGGTAGGGAGGACTTATGGGTTACCCCGGAGGAGTCCTGTTTAGCTACCCCAAAAAAAACCTTAGCTAAAGAATTAAGAGATTTTAAATTGATTAGTTTAATCCAGGCGACTAGAGCAACGAGCCTGACGCATGTTTTTTTTTACTTTAAGTCACATTATCAATTTGAACAGGTACTAGATTCAATACAGCCCGCATTAACAAGGAGGCTGTTTCTCCAATTTAGATACGAGACCCTTCCACTTTTTGTAACAACTAATAAGTGGTCAGACGAGGCCTGTTATCTTTGCCCTGGATGCCAAGCTGCAGATGAAACAGAAACTCACGTACTGTTCTTCTGCCTGGCATATAAACAGGCTAGGTCTAAATGGGTTATACAATTGTGTAGAAACTTGGGTATCAGGTATTATTTTGTATTCTATAGGATTTTAAAATCTGATACAGACCCAGTGTATGTGTTTGCAATCTCTAAATTTCTCCAAGCTATGTGGCTGAAACGAAGGTACTTGTTGAAAATTGATACCTAGCTAACTGTGACCGTTTAAATTAGTTGCAATTATTTTAGAACATTTTAAAGAATAATATGATATGTTTAATTATGTTCTTAAAGATTTTATTTTAAATTATATTTTTAAAATTAATTCCTATTTAAAATGGTCTTGCTTTTAAGAAATTAGTGAAGTTTATGCATCCTTACATCTGCCAATGCCACCACGAGATTCCATTGAATACTGCTATGGGAAATGTACTGTTGTTTGTTCTTAATTTATATGTGCTTTTATGACTGTAATTGTCGCAATAAAGTAATTATGATGAAAATGCCATATATCTTAAATGAGAAATAAATGCAAGTTAAACTAATCAGTGAGAAATGCACTATTTTATGTGATGAAATCTGTACTGGTTAATGTGATCACTGCAGATGTCTGTGTGTGAAACCAAAGAGACACAGAATGTAATCCTGATTGGTGCAGTAGAGTAGAGTGACAAGTGTGTATATACATTTGAAATTATGCAATTGTTGTAGCATGAGAGAGAAACAACAAAATATCATAACTCATACTTAATTCGATTAAAGACATAAAGTGAAAATGGAAACGGTCACAAGGTAAATGTAAAGAGTGCTTGTAAAGAAGTAGAAAACATGTTCTTACGTTTTTTTGTCACAGGGTTAAATGAACCAGTCTAGTAATTTCACGGGAAGAAGTGGAGTATGGAAAAGAAAATTCTTTGAGTGGGGTGTACTTCCCTGTGCAATATGTGCCTAACAAGGAAGCTGGAAAGCTACATGCCTTGTTTGGGCACAGCTTTGTCAATTTCAGTCCTCTATTAGTCCCACATGTGAGGAATTCTGGATCACTTCCAGCCCTGAAATGTGGTGAAATGCCCTATTTAACCTGATGAAACCTCTACTGGTTAATGTGATCACTGCAGTTGTCTGTGTGCGTAACCAGAAACACAGAATTAAATCCTATTTGGAGGAGTGGGGAAGAATAGCGTATTTTTAGTGCTACATGGTCCCAGCCTGTGAAAGAAAGAACCCTGAATATGTAAGCCATTATTTTAAACTTGCAGTACACACAGTATAAGATATATGTGAGTCTCTGAGTGGGTCTGTGAGTCAGGGAGTAAATCTTTGAGTAGATCTGTGAGTGGGTGAGAGAAAATATGAGTGATTCTGTAAGTGGGTGCTTAGGTGTCTAACTGGGTCAGTGAGCGGGTGTGAGAGTGTCTAAGGTGTTCTGTGAGTGGGTACATGAGTGCTTGAGTGGGCTCTGCTCAATTTCTGCCTTTTTGTCTGCTCATTTCTGACCTTTATTTTGCCTCTTTATACTAGTTTCTGGCCTTTATTTTTTCTCTTCTGCTAGTTTCTGACCTTTATCTTGCGTCTTTCTGCTCGTTGCTGACCTTTAAATTATCTCTTTCTTCTTGCTTCTGATCTCCATTTTGTCTCTTTCTGCTTCTGCTGATTTTTATTTTGCCTCATTCTGCTTGTTTATGATCTGTTTTGCCTCTTTCTGCTCATTGCTGACCACTATTTTGTCTGTTTCTGCTTGTTTCTGACCTCTATTTTCCCTCTTTCCGTTTGTTTCTGATCTCTATTATGCCTCTTTCTGCTCATTGCTGGCCTTTATTTTGCCTCTTTCTGCTCAGTTCTGTCCTCTGTTTTGCCTCTTCTGCTCATTTCTGATCTCTATTTTGCCTGTTTCTGGCTTTTATTTTGCCTCTTTCTGCTCGTTACTGGCCTCTATTTTGCTTCTTTCTGTTTGTTCCTGATCTCCATTTTGCCTCTTTCTGCACATTGCTGGCCTCCATTTTGTCTCTTTCTGGTCTTTGCTGACCTTTTTTTTGCCTCTTTCTGTTCATTGCTGACCTTTATTTATCTTCTTTCTCTTCTTTGCTGACCTTTATTCTGCCTCTTTCTCCTCTTTCCCCGGGAACGCGGGGGGGGAGCCTCAAAACCCCGCAGTCCAAGCCGGCTTCTGTTTACTGTGGGATCTGGCATTGCTTTCACACACAGGAAACTGCTAAAAATGCAGAAGCAAATCATCTGTTTCCCTGATCGCTTGACAGCTTGCAGGGAAATAGACGAAAGCTCTGCTTCCATCAAGCGAGACCATTTTCACAGCTATCCCTTGCTGAAAGTGGAGTGTTTGCTGTGACTTGATGGAAGCGGTTAAAGCTCATGCTAAGCCACAGCAAACAGCTATGTCCTGGGTGGCAGTCCCCAGGGCTATATATGGCTCCTGGAGGGGGTTTTCAGCCTCACTCCTTTCTTCAGGACGGGGCGCCCCAGGAATGTGGTGGTTCCCGGGCCCTCTCTCCTTTTTAAAAAAGTGAAAGCCCAAGGGAGTTGGTGGTCCCCAGAGTGCCGGATCCATGCGTCCCCTAGCTAAGTTTAACTGGTAGCCCTGAGAAGGTGGTGATCCCTAGGCACTAGGGGAGGTCCGCCAAAAGGGTTCGGAGCTGCCCCCCTTATTAAAATAGAAGTCCTGGGAGGTGTTGGTTCCTGGGGCTCAATAGAGCCCCAGGGTCCCATGCACCCCCTCCTGAATTAATCATGCATGCATCCGGGATCTGGCCCATGCTTTTAAAAAAAATTAATATTTTTCCGCGGGAGCCACAAACTGAGCACGGCTGCCACCAAAATGAGAAAAAAATGCAATCTTTTTTTCCTGCACGACACCCCCAAGAGGTCAGGTGCTTCATGGTTACCCTACCCTGTCCTCTTGTTTTTTTTAAAACATTTTGCTTTGAAGCTGAAGCCGAGTGTACAACCCCCAGCCTGAGAGAAAAGAATAAGCCCTTGACTTTGTAAAAACACATAAGCCATTGTGTGGAGGATGAGATGTCCGATATAAGATTACCAACAGCTATTCTTCAATATTTTGAACTTGACTGGATATTTTGAGGAGTAACTGGCAGAAGCTATGTTTCCATTGGTTATTTCCACAGGCCTCACATAAGAACAAAGGACTGCCAAATACTCCTTTAATAATGCTCAAGAGGCATGCGGTATTAACACGACTCCTTCTGGTATTTCCCTAAACACTACCAGTATTACCAGATGTATTTAAAAAGCTCTGGGCATTAAAAATCATAGACTCTTGATCAACACACATTTTTCCACTACAGTCATCTTTGAATTAAGGGAAAAGAATGCTGTAAAATATTATGACCCTATACAATGAAAACTACATTTACATTTAAAAGCACCTCTTTAGCACATGGGCACGCAAGGAGTTATCACAAAAATACAATTATTTATCTTGGTCCATTTCATCCAAATACTAACGCTTTTCCCTGATCAAAACTTTTGGAATTTGGGAAAGTACAAAGCAGAAAGTTCTAAGGGAAGAGTATTCCTCAGGAGGATAAAGAGCCACGTATGCCTCATCATCTGGAGAAGATGGGACTTTAAGATTTAAAAATTTTAAAATATGCATCAGTGTAAACAGAGCACCATGTTGAGATTACAAATTAGGAACATGCATTCTTTATGCTTTAGTAAATGACATTCAGCAACACCTAGTTTGTTAGTTTAAAGAAAAGAAAACTTTATATGGGATTATCACTCAGGCCGCATGATTGTTTAAGATACAGAAAAACACCACTTCTAAAAACAACCACTTTACTTCCAAGTCTTTCTCTGACGCTAAAAGTCGCTGATGTGAAAATCCTGGGTGATTTCGGATTAAAGGCGCCTGGTACACTATTCTAACATGGAGAGGATCACAGAAAACCCCCCAATATCGACTGCGAAATCTAAAGAAACATAATCATACCATATGGGCAAAACAAAGAACAAGCATTTGCAATGCAATAAGTCTCGCAATTACGCAAGTTTGAACTATTAGCATTGTAAATGATAATGCCTTTTATTTTTGTTCTGGTTTTTAAAACATAAATAAAAGACTAGGGGCCAGATGTAGGAGCCCAAATACCGGTCGGTAACGGCCGATTTCGGCCGTTACCGACCGGTATTTAGGATTTGGCATGTAGGGGCCATCTCATTTACAGAATCGGTAAATTTACCGATTCTATAAATATACAGAATCGGTAAAATACTGAATCGGTAAATTTACCGATTCTGTAAATGAGAACCGATTCTGTAAATGAGAAGTAGGTGGCACTTCACAGAGTGCCACAGGCCCTTAAGAGTCGGTATTTTACCACCCATTCCTATTGGGTGGTAAAATACCGAATACAGGTGTGCCATGTGACACACAGACATGCCCTTAGGGCATGTATGTGTGCAACATGTTACACGTGCCTGTATTTGGGGTACTAGAGGGTGTCAAAGTGACACCCCATGCACCCTTGCAGGATTCGGTATTTACCGAATCGGTAAATACCGATTCGGTATTGCCCATTGATTCCTATGGGCTTCAAGGCCCATAGGAATCAATGGGCAATACCGAATCGGTATTTACCGATTCGGTAAATACCGATTTTTACAGATTCGGTAAATCAAAAAAAGATTTTACCTACATCTCCCTCCTTCTAATTTACCGATTCATAAATACCGAATCGGTAAAATTCGGTATTTATGAGTCGGTAAATTGAAGCTACCTACATCTAGCCCTAAGGGCCAGATGTAGGTCGCCCTGTAATGGCCGAAATTACCTAATTTCGGCCATTACCGACCGGTATTGGGCTTTTTAGATGTAGGTGGCATTTTTGTAGGATTCGGTATTTTAACGAATCGGTAATTTAAGGATTCGGTAAAATACCGAATTCTTAACATACCGATTCGGTAAATTACCGAATCCAGGATGTAGGGAGCACTCAAGTTAGTGCATTCCTCAGTTAAGGATTCGTTATTTACCACCAACTACAAGTTGGTGGTAAATAATGAAAACCTTTGAAAAAGCATTTTTTTTGCTTTTGCAACAGTGCCATGTTGCAGACATACATGCCCTTAGGGCATGTGTAGATGTCTTGCAATCTTCGCTTGTATGCACCTGCCTGGGGTGTCTGTGTGTTTCTGTCCTCTGTGACTTTGTGTGCACCTGTATGTCTTTGAGTGTCCGGACTCGTAGGCCCACTTGTCTGCTTGTGTGTCTGACTGTCGTTTGAGTAGTTGAACATGGCTATCTATATGGTTGTCTGTGTGCCTTTTTGTGTGTGTTTGTGCCTCTTTGTAGTTTTCTGTTTGTGTGTGTCGGTATTTCAGTAGTTGAACGTGTGTATCCTATCTGTAAGTGTGTGTGTGTGCCTATTTGTGCATTTATGTTTGTGTGTCTCTCTTTGTCCACGGTTGTGTGTCTATTTGCATGTCTGCTTTTGAGTAGTTGAATGTGTGTCTTGGTATCTGTTTGTGTGTTCTTTGTGCTAGTGTTTGTGTCTCCTTGCTGTCTGTGTGTGTGTGTACTGTGTGTCTATGTGTGTGCGTGTGTGTGTCTGCCCGTGTGCGGCTCTCGCAGGCAGCACGTCAGTGAAGTGTGGCACGGCCAGGGGCAGTCCCTACATGGCAGAGCCCTGGTATTTCCACCACCCTGGGGGTCCCCCGTGTGTTTACCCAGTGCTGCTGCTTCACGTGCCCCTCCCTCACACACAGCCCAGCATTGTGTTGTGTTGTGTGCAGGTGGCTGGCCAATGCCTCGGCGGTGTCAGGGAAGGGGGCAGCGGGGCAGTTCTCATCCCACGCTTTCCTAGGGCAGACAGTCTCTGCTCACTGCCCTCCCTGCTCCGAGACCCTGCCCCTTCCAGCTTGAGTGGTCTGCCATGGAGTGGGGTACATACACCCCTGGGAGTGCACATGAAGGGGGGGGTGTAAAGCCGGCCAGGGCCCGCGGGGGCATTTTCTCCAGGCTTGGCCTGTGCTGAGCCCCCGAAGGGTGGGGGTGATTGACGCCCCTTACACCAGACCCGGCCTGGGATTAATAGCCCACTCTTGTGAGGCTGTCAGGGCCTGAATGTTGAGGGCGCGACCCCCGGCCCCACTGCTGCATGGCCAGGCCTTACACAATTCTAAGCTGAAGTCAGGCCAGGCTTGGCCTCTCCAAGCAGCAAGTCACACTTCACCGATGGAGCCCGGGAGACAGAGCCGCAGAGACAGAGTTTGTGAGACAGAGACAGAGAGACAGAGACTACAACAGCGCCGGAGAGATAGAGCTAGCGAGAAAGAGCAGGAGAGACTGAGACAGAGTCCAGGAGACAGAGCCGGGGAGACAGAGCCGGAGAGACAGAGTCTGATATATACAGCCAGAGAGACAGAGACTGAGACAGAGCCAGAGAGCTAGAGCCGGTGGTTAGAGCCAATTGTAGTTCAAGCATTTAATAAAACATCCTAAATACTTTGCACTACTGATGCTGGATTTAAACTGTAGAATTTACGACTTTGTAATATTTTCTGTCTGGTCAATCAATCAATCAATCAATCAAAAAACATTTGTAAAGAGCGCTACATACCTGTGAGGGTCTCAAGGCACTGGGGGGAGGGGGGGACTGCTACTGATCGAAGAACCAGTTCTTGAGAAGTCTTCTGAAGGCCAGCAGGTCCTGGGTCTGTCGTAGGTTGGTAGGGAGAGTGTTACAGGTCTTGGCGGCGAGGTAGGAGAAGGATCTGCTGTCGGCGGTGGTTTTCTGGATGCAGGGAACTGTGGGGAGGGGGAGGTTGGCAGAGCGGAGGCTCCGGGTGGGGCTGTAGAAGCTGAGTCGGTCATTGAGGTATGCTGGTCCGGCATTGTGTAGGCATTTGTGTGCGTGGATGAGGAGTTTGGAGGTGATCCTCTTGTTGACGGGGAGCCAATGCAGGCCTCTCAGGTGGAGTGTGATATGGCTGCGTCGGGGGACGTCGAGGATCAGTTGTGCCGAGGCGTTCTGGATGCGTTGCAGCCGTCTCAGGAGCTTGGTTGTTGTTCCTGCGTAGAGGGCATTCCCGTAGACCAGTCTGCTGGTGACGAGGGCCTCGTGACGGTTTTTCTCGTGTTGGGGGGGATCCATTTGAAGATCCTGCGAAGCATTCGGAGGGTGTTGAATCAGGATGCGGAGACGGCGTTGACTTGCTTGATCATGGAGAGGGTGGAGTCGAGGATGACCCCCAGGTTGCGTGCGTGGTCGGTGGGTTCTGGGGCTGTTCCTAGCGATATTGGCCACCAGGAGTCGTCCCAGGCTGATGGGGTGGGGCCGAGGATGAGGAACTCCGTCTTGTCTGAGTTCAGCTTCAGCCTGATGTCCCTCATCCATTCGGTGACGGCCTTCATTCCTCTGTGGAGGTTGGCTAAGAGGTGTGGGGGTCTTTGGTGGGGAATATGATCAACTGGGTGTCGTCGGCATAGGAGATGATGTTGAGGCTATGCTGTCGTGTGACGTGGGCGAGTGGTGCCATGTAGATATTGAACAGCGTTAGGCTGAGGGAAGATCCCTGTGGGACTCCGCAGATTATCTCGGTGGTCTTGGAGCAGAGGGTGGGAGGCGGACGCTCTGGGTTCTGCCGGAGAGGTCCAGGCCAGGGCCTTCTCTTGGATTCCGGCGTCATGGAGGCGTGCTGTTAGCGTGCGGAGGCAGACCGTGTCGAAGGCTGCTGATAGGTCCAGAAGAATGAGGGCGGCTGTTTCTCCTTTGTCCATCAGGATCCTGATGTCGTCGGTGGGGGCGATGAGGGCGGTCTCGGTGCTGTGGTTGCTGTGGAAGCCGGACTGGGATGGGTCCAGGATGTTGTTGTCTTCGAGGTAGCGGGTCAGCTGTCTGTTGACAATCTTCTCCGTGACTTTCGCGAGGAAAGGGAGCAAGGAGATGGGCCGGAAGTTCTTGGGGTCCTTGGGGTCCGTCTTGGGTTTCTTCAGTTGGGCGTTGATCTCGGAGTCTTTCCATCTCTCCAGAAAGGTTGCTGTCTCGAATGAGATGTTGATTGTTTTCCGGAAATGGGGTGCGATGGCTGTGCTGGCTTTGCTGAAAACGTGGTGAGGGCATGGGTCAGATGGGGATCCGGAATGGATGGAGTTCATGGTCTTAATGGTGTCTTCGTCGCTGACGTTGGACCAGGCGGTCAGGCGACTGGTGCGGGTAGAGGTCGCAGGGGTGGTGGTCTCGGCGGTGGATGTGGGGGTGTCGATGTTGAAGCTGTCGTGGATGTCGGTGATCTTGCGGTGAAAGAAGGTGGCCAGCGAGTCGCACAGGTCTTATGATGGTGGAATGTCGTTGGTGTTGGAGCTGGGGTTGGAGAGTTCTTTCACGATGTTGAAGAGCTCTTTGTTGTCTAGGCGGTCCTTGAAGGCAGTCCTCTTGGCGGTCCTGATGAGTTGGTGGTGTCTGCGGGTGGCGTTCTTGTGGGCTGTGTAGCTGTCTGGTGTTCGGCTGCGGAGCCAGTTCTTCTCCAGCTTCCGACAGGTGCGTTTGGAGGTCCGGAGGTCTTCGGTGAACCAAGTGGCTTTCTTGTTGTTGTGATTGGTTGCAGATGTCTTGAATGGGGCGAGGGTGTCGGCGCAGTCATTGATTCACTGTTTGAGGTTGATGGGGGCGGTGTCGGGGTCGGTGGGGTCGGCGGGTGGACCCAGGGCAAGGGTGGTGGTCAGTTGGTCCTTTTTGACCTTGCCCCACCAGTGGCGTGGCAACTGTTGGGTGCGGTGGTGTGTGGAGGGTTTCCTGAAGGTGAAGTGGACGCATCTGTGGTCGGTCCAGTAGTGTTCGGTAGTGTGGTTAAAGGAGACGTGGGGACTTGTGGAGAAGATGGGGTCCAGTGTGTGTCCAGTGGCGTGGGTGGGTGTTGTCACGAGCTGTTTGAGTCCGAGGTTGGCGAGGTTGTCGATTAGGGTGGTGGAGTTGGTGTTGTTGTTGTTCTCAAGGTGGAAGTTCAGGTAACTGAGGAGGATGTAGTCCGTGGAAGCGAGGGCGTGGGTGCTAATGAGGTCGGCGATGGTGTCGCTGAACTGTGGTCGGGGTCCGGGTGGTCTGTAGACGAGTGTTCCTCTGATGGTGGTGGTTGATATCATGAAGAAAGGTACATTTCTCAGTATCTCAGTACCCCTGACATTGTGTTCCTGGAGAAAAAGGAAGCATCTAAAAAAAAAAAAGAAAAAAAGGGAGCAAAGGATATTAATAAAGGGGTTTAAAGATTAAAACTGATTGGCGCAAAGTGGTTTGTGAAACATTTAGGAAATACGAGGGGAGAAAAGCGCCCCTCCCGTGAAAAAGAAAAATGATGTTAGTCGGAATGGGAACGAACCGGTTAACAGTGATATTAACATGTCCCATGTGAGCGAAGTTCAGTACTTACATGTCCAAATCAGGGAATGCACTGTGCGGTCTCTGCAGTCCATGAATTAGAGGATTAGCATTGCAGTCTTACAGGGCCATGTTTAAATAACCTCTCATTTAACCGTGAAAAAACATACACTTCCAGGAGGCTGTGAATGGCCATGGAAAAAATATGTACGATGCCAGGCAAGTCAGGGGGAAACTAAAATAAAGTCAAATATATCAAAACCCTCTGTAGGGCTATTGACACAAAACGGAACAGGAGAAGTAATGACTAGTAAGAACAAGGGAAAGTGAAAGAGTGCCATGTGCGCGTTGCAGGCATGCCGTGAGCGTGCACATCGGTGTGGCCTGCGGCTCGCGCCCAGTGGGGGCGCTTGCGGACTTTGCTGTAGCTGAATAAGTGCTGCGCGGCTTGTGTAAACCAGGGAGGGGGCAGCCAAAGAGCCCAAAGCAACAAAAAACAAGGCGAGCTTCTTCCAGATGGGAGCAAATTTCTGGCAGTGTCTGTACCAGGACACGTAGAACTCGGCAAAGCAGGCGCTGCTGGAGTTCAGCAGGTGAGAGCGGGCCGAGTCGGAGTCCAAGATGACCAGAGGGTCTTCCCGGGAGTACATGTTGGCCCAGCAGGGGCCCACAGGGCCCAGAGGAGCCACAGCACACGCAGTTTGGGCATCATTCTACCGGTACCAGCGCTGCAGGGCCGGTAGGAGAGAAGATATAGAGAAGGCGGAGCGTGGGCTGAAACGCCGGAGGAATACGAGTACGCGTGCACTGGCTGGGGGCGACTGGTGCGAGTATGTGTGTTTGTTGTTGAGGGAGACGAGTACGCGTGAACTGGCTGGTGCGGCTGGTGCGTGTGTGTGTTGTTGAGGGAGATGAGTACGCGTGCACTGGCTGGTGGCGGCTGGTGCATGTGTTTGTTGTTGAGGGAGATGAGTACGGGTGCACTGGCTGGGGGCGGCTGGTGCGTGTGTGTGTTTGTTGGCGCAGTTACTGCATGCAGCTAGCTTGCATGTTCACAAGCTCCAATCGCCCCTGCGCATGCCCATCTCCTGCCTTCCTTCCGCGGCAAGTCACTTCGCGCTGCATTGCCAGGTGCAAGACCTAAAAAGTGTGAACATAAAAGGAATAATCATATTCTATTTTGAAGTATGTTCCTCCTCATCAGTGAGATTAAACCAGCGATTCCATTTAAGGGGGACCATGTAGCCTTTCTATTCCATCTATGTGCTACCAAATACTTCTGATCAGTTCCCTTTAGTGAACCTAAATGGTGCGAATAATACTTTATCTACATCAATAAATTCACAGGTTGAGAAAGGAGTTTTGTTTATGGGATTTCTGTCTGGTTAACTAAAAGGACAGTCCAGACACTAGGGGGGCTGTCACTGACTGTTGCATGTCATTATTCAAAATAAAAGTGTATGGCTCACATATTGGATATTCACAGACTACCCAATTGGTTTTCATTTATAGTGAAAGTTTAAATCAGCTGCCTAGCTCAATAGACCGTATCTTACAATTTGTGGTCCTATTTGACCAAGGTCCAATTGGGAACCCAAACAGGTTCTAATTGTATCACATGGAGTGAAATAGGTTACTGTACCGTTGCAAGTCAGAAAATTGCAAAATGATGTTGGGGCGGATGTATTTTTATTATTTAAAAATAATCAAAGCATGGCATTTTGCAATATGCCATCATGCACGCATGCTCATAAATAATGAGTCCTACCAGGATATATATATATTGGAGGCAAAAGAGGCAATGAGATGGTTAGCCATCAGTTTTTTATGCTTTACATGTGATTTAAACATCCTGTCACTGGTAACCTGCCAGAAACAGATATTCATGAGAAAGGCAAACTACAAAAAACGATAGCATCTACCCACCAGGAAATGTTTGTGAAACTCTTCTTACTACTCTTGTGTCTACAATGTCTGCTTCTCATGTAAGTGCAAAAGTGTACCAGAGCAATACCCATTCTACTGCTTTCTACTGTGAGTTCTACTTTGTCCGCTTATTTGCTGTATGACGGCTGATTGGCTGAGTGATAAATAGTGATGTCTTCCAATTTTTAAACACACCAAGGTTATGTGTGGCTGTACGAAGTGTAAGCAATGTAGGGTCGCTTGGTGTATGTCTACTATTTAAACCTGATCGTGTGCATAGGGTACGGGGATCTATTAACGGAAGGAGCTTACACTTCTTACAGAAGAGCGATAAACACCTAATTTGGGTGAAGCTGAAGATGGTTCACTCCAACACCTTGACAATTGCTGGCCGGTAAAAGTAGATTTTCTGACAGGTCTGTTCCGCACAGTCACCAATGGTATTACGTATATAGTTCTCTAGTTAGTGCCTTGACCTTTGAAATCATCACGAGGAGTGAAATACTCAGCAACTAAACCAATAAGCTAAATGACTACTCCATCATATACCTAGATATAGCATTGGGGTGCTAATGTCTCTATGCATGCATTAGCATCAACCAGCATCTACATACCATTACGCCGCCATCAGTTTGGATTCAATATATTGTTTAGTTTAAAACTGTATAAAAAAATTAAACATCAATGGATAACATGTTTGTCTATATCTCTGTCTTATGTTCACATGCATCCAAGAGTAAGTTCTACAAATTGTAGTAATAAAATGATGATATTTATTAGTAACTAGAGCAACTACCAAGATCCAGGTAGAATAGCTGCTGCCTCAAACTGATATCTACTTGCAGTCCCCTGCATTCTCTATTATATAATATGGTTCCTTGGCACAGGAGTGCACAATCCACAACACCCCCCGCCCACCCCCCATGTAACCCAAACCTAGTTACAAAATAACGCAGTATATGTATCTTTCTACTAAGATGCATCTAAGGAAAGAACCAAGCAATTATGTGAGAAAACACGGAGTTGAGTAGGAAACTACAACCACAATTCAATAGTCTATAGAACATGAAATGAGCAATACATCCCCAAGTATATCATACATAGGCCTTTATCCAATGTGGTCTCCTCCAATGACACAGCGAATCAATTTGTTGCCGGAAGTATGGTGTAGCAGCTTGAGTTTCCTGAGTGCCAGAGGCACTCCACTAGCAAGCCTGGGCATGTTCCAGATGTCACCAGTGTCAACAACCACTTTTCTTCAGACCTCCTTGATGAAAAATGGCCCCAGAAAATTTGTGTTCCTCTTTTTCACAAACCTGGAGTTCTTTACCCCCACACTGCCGGACCTTCTAGGTAACTTGTATCAATTTATTGTTCCTATCTGATCAGGACCTGTGTTAACGCGGGATTTCTGGTCTATTGTTATAGATCTAGATCCCAACTCAGGTCGACTGAACCGTTGGTACCTGTCATAGAGTAAAAGGCAATCTACTACTAGGTTCTCAGTTAATGACTTACACCACTCTAAAGAACCACTTAAGCTTAAAAGTTTAAAAGTTTATTACAAAGCCAAACTTAACTGAAGATACAAACATCTCAATATAAGGTTCAAAAGATATACGGGTATCAATACAAACATAAATTTTCTAAATGCTCTTAGTCGGCAAAAGAATATTACCAAAACCAATTCAAAAATCATCAAAGTTACAAGAATAGACACAAGCTGTAGCTTATGAGTCATTTACAGAAAGGAAGAAAATTAGATTAGACTGTCCCTACACTAGACTAAGTGACATCCCTATTTAGCAAAATCTTAACCTAAAAAGGTGTCAGCAGTGGTGACTTCCAAAAAAGATCACACACTTCTCTAAGTCTTTGTTGCAAAACGATGTCTCGCAGTTCCCTATCTGCCTACCCATCCGCTCTCTTAGGTTCCTCAGACCATCTGCCCTAACTCCACCCAGTGGTGCTGTCCCTAATACAAAATCACATTTACAATAGAAACGCCCTTTAGAGACGCCCCTCACGTGGTGTTGGTTCTGGCATTTTCCATGCTGATACTCCTCTGGGCCCATCATTAGCGTTGACCTTGCTTCCCAGGCTCCTCTCCGGCAGGACGGTACCCCCCAGGAAATTCCTGAAGCCTCCTCCAGGCCTGTGCCTGGCTCTCTTGAACAAAAGTCTATTCATCACTCTCTTGATTGGAACCTCCTCGCACCTGCAAACAGACACTTGTACTGTGGGCCCCAAATTCCGGCCTCCACCATATCTTTTAAGTCGTAAACCATCGAACAAGCTCCACAAATTGTGCCTAGCACGACCTTTCTCTAACGAGCACATACAGATCAAAAGAAACAACTTTGTCTATTCAGGCCTATTAAAAAAATACATGAACGGGCCTGTGCACTCTGCAAACCTTTAATTTCTTAGTTTAAACAGTATTCTAACTTATTACACACAATGATTATATGAAACATCTATAAAACATATTTATCAATTCTATGATCAAAAATACCTTGAATTATAACAACATCAAAATCCATCATCGTGTAAGAGTGTAACAGCATCTTGTACTCTATGTGAACTGCCATGTGGCCTACACATTTCTACATTAGCAGAATTACATTTTCCCCTACCACCGCCACATAACATGGGATTTCAACATCATTCTAACATCTCTACAAACATCTACATTAGTTCTTCACACTTAATATAAGTATTCTATTTTAATTAAACACTCTTATGTATTTTCACTCTATAAATTCGACACTCTTATATAATGTTTACTAAACTAATTCAACGTGCTTGTAAATATGGTGCACTTCTATATTTTCTTGATTTGCGCTCTCTCAATCCCCCCTTTGATGACTTTTAGTAGTCATCACCATTACAACACCATCCCTGAGGTATGGACTGAGTTTAAACTAAAGTCGTTGCAGTACCCCCTCGTTTCATCATCTCTAGAGCCTTCAGACTCCTGTACTGATTATCCTGCATCGCAGTCAATCTCCTCTCCTGCTCTCTCATGGTTCTTTGCAACCTGTTTGATCTATACCATTGGTACAGCCGCACCAATCCCCACAAGGTGATTATACAAATCACTATTATGATGATAGGTTTCAATATGTACCAAATGAAACTCTTTCCTAGGTTGGCAAACCAACCTCCAACTTTACCCATTCCTTGACCTACTTTCTCCCACACTGTTACCTTTGTCAAATCCTCAATTTCATGATGTAATTCAGTAATGTTCCGAATATACTTTTCTAAAGGTTTTTAATTGTCTGGAATGTAAGTGCAACATTCCTGGACCTTCAAAGCCTTACAGACTCCTCCCTCTTTGGCTAACAGAACGTCTAGAGCAAGTCGGTTCTGAAGAACCATTGCCCTTATCGATTGCATCTCTCCCTCCACCAGCATTAATGATCTAGCAGTACTGGCGGACAACCTATCTACAACTGTTGCCAATCTTCTAATCTTGACATCATTTAGTGCTATCCCTAAAATAGGAAACATAGCACCAAATACGTCTCCAACTACCTCCTCAGCGCTTACATCCCTTCTTCCTCTAGCTTGAGTTCCTCCCTCTATAATTTCCAAATCCTTAGCATGGTATATTTTGGGGAAGACAATTGCCAAATAACATGATCCATACCAATTATCTGGTAGTTTCACGTATGCATTTCTTCCACAGACAAAATATACATTTGGGATCACCTGCATTTCCTTCAAGAAGTCTTTTGAGTAGTACTCTAATTGGAAAGCATGTTCACAACTTACTTTTCCCACAAACACATTCTCGTAATAGGTTTCACCCCTATGTATACACAGTTTCCCCTTTTTCTCTCGGTCTAAAGCTATTGGACCATTGCTACCCTTTCTTTGGTGTGCCCTTTCTTCCTCAGTCCAATCTGTTTTCCATTGACCTGAAGCTTTTAAGATCTTCTGTCTCCGGTATCGATCATCCACTTGTCCTACAAACTTTTTCTCAATTTCTGACACTTTACAAGTCAAATTATTTCTTCTGGCGTGTGAAGTATCTAATGTTTTCCAAGGAAGGAAAAATTTCTGTAATCTGTCTTCACTCTTATAATAATCCCACTTATTTAAATGCTTGTAGTTCGGCACTTCTGGTAAAACAGCATCGAAGTTTGAAAAATAGTATTCAAACCCATCACGTTCATAGAATATACTAAGCAACAAACTACATGTGATTCCATAAGTCAATGGAAGATGATGATATCTGATACCTTCGTCTACAGAGGCTGGCAATTTCATGCAAACATAACAATTCTTGGCCTCCATAGCATCAATGTATTCATAAAGCAATTTAGCATATGCATTTGATTTAAAATTTCCCTGTGATTCATCTACATGTAACCTACGAGTCTAAGCTGCTAGTAAAGCTTTGTCTTTCTCTGTATTGTTCCCCTTTTGACCAGCAGTAATAGGTTTCTGTATCGATGCAATCTTCGCTTCCTTTGTAGCCTTTTCTTCATTTTCATGTCCCACTACATATGATATAGTAACTACTAAAACTATAAGAAAAATCACTCCCACTAAAAGTGTGCCTACTATACATTTGGCCCTGCGGTTCGGGTTGCCAGCCTCCATGATCTCCAGTTAGTATAGCTCTGGTTTTCTTTCACAGCACAATGTCTCTTTCCTTTGTACAATGTCTCTTTTCGAACCACACCTGGAAGCTGATAATCTTCTCCGCAAGATCAGTCTTTGTGTTCTATAGCAACAGACAACCCTAGTCCTTCTCCGTCCACTAAATGGAAGTCCCTAGATTCTTCTTCTTCCACTTGGCGCTAGGTTATCTCTCAATTTGTTTATTTACAAAGTCTTTCACACAGTCTTTTAGCAATCCGAAATTATACGTGTTCCAGCGACTCTAATCACGGCTTCTAATATTTCCAAACGAAGAAGGACCTCCTCAAGTATTGACCTCCTTGAACAACAAATCGGAAATTCTATTCTGTTTAAAACCAGGTCTCTTATTCCGCTCAGATAAGGAGGATAGGGGATATTGAGTGTCAGCAACCCTTCGACCTCCACTCCCGGTATCAGAAACACTATTTCCACTGTTATGATGGGGTCAGTACTGGTCAGGGTCACTTCCCTCACCCTCCCGGATCTCTGTACACTGGACATCTGCAGCGAGGTAGGTCCACTCAGGAGTAGCGTATCTTCTGCAAGGCACTCGCACCCTCCTCGATCTTCTCGGACCTTCCTGTTCCTGTCCTTGTGCACTTTCATCCAAATCCGAGTCTTCAGATATAGGGGCAAAAGTTTTCTCTGGAGCTGGCTTCAAGCTCAGCCTCTTTCTTCTTTCACTTGGCCAACTAGCTTCTCCACGCCTCGCTCTCCTATATCTCGTCCTCTCACTCGGTTCTTGATCACTCTGGACTTGATCTGTGTCTGAGCCGCATTCACAGCAACGTTCTCCTTCTGTGGCAACTTCAGTTTCACTGCCGTCCTGTCCTTCTTCTTCTTGTTCTGTAGCGCTCCCAACTTCTTCCGACACCCCCACAGCTTGACTGATCCCCTCTTGTGGTTCACCGTCTACAGCTGGATTTTCATCTGCGAGGGGAGCTGTTTCTTCCAGGGGTGCTGGAACTCTTCGAGTATGGGAAGCGTGAATCCAGTTTGGCAGCCCTCCACACTTCACAGCGGTATTCGTTGTCAGGATAACTTGATAGGGGCCCTTCCAACGCACATCTAGGCAGTTCTTCCGGACGTGCTTCTTCAGCAGAATCCAGTCACCTGGGCACAAGTCGTGACATAGATCTCTTGAAGATGGAACTTCAGCAGCCTGCACCTGAAGAGACACAGAATGAATGGCGTCAGACAGACCCTTGCAGTAATCCAGGATCAGGTCATCTGTAATATTCAACAAAGCTGTAGTTGGTACAGACGGAAGTCTCATTGCCCTCCCCATTAAAACTTCATGTGGAGAGAGACCTGTCCTCCTGTCTGGTGTGCTACGCATACTCATGAGCACCAAAGGCAGAGCATCAGGCCAGCTTAAGGACGTCGATGAACATACTTTGGCTATTCGGGACTTGAGTGTGCCATTTATTTGCTCCACAATACCTGAAGCCTCTGGTCGATAGCTACAATGCAACTTCTGATCAATGTTCAATGCAGAGCAAAGCATCTTCACAACTTCACTGTTGAAATGAGTTCCTCGATCAGATTCCAGGGAGGTCGGCACCCCGAAGCGCGGGATCAACTCTCTAAGCAACAACTTTGCTACGGTGAGTGTATCGCACCTGCGTGTAGGGTAGGCTTCGACCCATCTGGAAAATATGCATACAACCACCAGAACATACCTGAGGCGGTTGCTTTTTGGCATCTCAATAAAATCTAATTGCATTCTGTTGAAAGGCCCCCCAGACCTCCCAATGTGACTCATTGTAACTGGTGTTCCTTTCCCTACATTCAATTGCTGACATGTAACACATCTCTTACACACTGCTTCTGCTGCAATCCTGAATTTAGGACAATACCAGGTCTGCCTGAATACCCTCAGCATAGCATCTCTTCCTAAATGTACTGGACCATGTATCTGTCGTGCCATTGGACTCACCAATTCCTCAGGTAACACTGCCCTTCCATCTGCTGAAACCCAAAAATCCATTTCACTTTTCACGCAACCTGCTGTTTCCCATGCCTTTTTCTCAGAATCAGGTGCGTTCTCTTGCATGTTTTTTAAATCCTCCCAAGTATCGACTGTTTCTAGCATCATGTTTAACTCAGTCCTTTCCTGAGCCCCACCCACTTCCACCTCCGTGAAAGAGTATCCTTGCTCCGCACAGTAACGGGCAACTTCGTCTGCATATCTATTACCTTGTGACACAAAATCTGTATTTTTGGTGTGGGCTACGCATTTGACAATTGCAATTGCTGCTGGACCTTGTAATGCTTCTAACAACAGTCGCACAAATTCCCCATTTCGAATAGGCGAACCAGAGGAGGTCATGTAACCTCTATGAGACCACAACTGCCCAAAATCATGAACTACACCGAAACCATATTGGCTATCGGTATAAATGGTGACTCTAATTTGGTTTCCTGCTAAACAAGTACGTGTCAATGCAATGATCTCTGCCACCTGAGCGGAGTGTACTCCTTCCAGGCAAGCGGCTTCTACAACTCCAGTAATGGTGCAAACAGCATAAGCTGCTCTCAACCGACCAGTATCGTCTCTTAAACATGAGCCATCAACAAAGAAAATTTCATCAGGGTCGATCAACGGCTCATCCACAATATCTGGTCTGGGCTTCGTGCATAGTTCAGTCACATCAAGGCAATCGTGATCTTCACATTCCTCGCCTTCTATATCATTAGGAAGTGGCATCAATGTAGCAGGATTCAAAACAGAGCACCTCTTAAGGGTCACGTTCTCCGCAGCAAGAATAACTTGCTCGTAGCGCGTGAGCCTACTACTGGTCAAGTGCTGTGTCTTGGTCCTGGTCATTAACAGTTCTACAGAATGAGGTACATACACCACTAACTGGTGTCCCATGACAATATTTTCACACTGCTCAATGCTGACACCTGTTGCAGCAACGGATTTGAGACATCCGGGCAACGCTGCGGCTACCGGATCTAAAGTAGCCGAAAAGTATGCAACTGGTCTACGGGCATTTCCATGAATCTGTACCAAAACTGACAAAGCACAACCCTCTCTCTCGCAGCAGAAAAGTGAAAATGGTTTTTCATAGTCAGGCATCCCCAAAGCCGGAGCACGACACAAGTCCTCTCTCAGCTGTAAAAATGCCATCAAACAATCCTTGTCCCATGGTACCGGATCACTCACCTCCTTGTGCGTCAGTTTTTGTAAAGGTTTTGCTTTCAGTGAAAAGTTAGCTATCCACAGTCGGCAATAACCAACCATTCCTAGGAACATCCTGACTTCTCTCTGTGTCGTAGGCACGTTCATCTTCATTATCGCCTCTATCCTATCTGGTGACACTTTGCGCTTTCCTTTTTCTATCCGGTGACCCAAGTACTGTACTTCTGTCAAACAGTACTGCAATTTGTTCGGAGATACCTTGTGTCCATTTTCAGCTAAATGGTTCAGCAAGGCAATGGTATCTATCTTACAAGCCTCTTCCGTTTCTGACGCAACAAGTAGGTCGTCTATGTACTGGACCAGAACCGAGTTCTGCGGCAGTACCAGACTTTCAAGATTTTTCTTCAACAGCTGGTTGAAAATTGATGGGCTTTCTGTATACCCCTGTGGGATACGACACCATGTTAAAACGCGATTTTCCAGCTTAAAAGCAAAAAGGTACTGGCTCTCCTCATCTAATGGGATTGAAAAGAACGCCTGACAAAGGTCTATCACTGTGAACCACTCAGCTTGGAATGGTATCTGAAACAATATCACTGATGGATTTGGTACCACTGGACAACATGAAACAACTATGTTATTAATCTTTCGAAGATCTTGTACTATTCTGAATTTCCCACTAGGTTTCTGCAAACCCATAATCGGGGAGTTGCATGGACTTCCCACGATTTCCTTCAGTATTCCCTGTTTTATCATAGAGCCGATTACAGGTTTTATTCCTGCAATCGTCTCCGGGGTCAGTTTGTATTGGGGCGTTCTTGGATATTCAGCATTTGGTTTAACCATAATCTTCACTGGTTCTACTCCTTTGATCAGTCCTATCTCTTCTCCAGTAAAATCCCATACCTCTGATGACACTGCATCTCGTAAATACCATGGGAGCTCCTCCACTGTCAGGGTAGGATACAGTTCTATGCATGTTCTCGAATTTGCAACTTTGAAGGTAGCATCATCGTCTGTAGTCTGTAGCTCCACTCCCTGAGGTGTGCAGTATATGGTGCAGTTCAGTTTGCACAATAAGTCCCTTCCTAACAGACACACAGGACTAGAATCACATACCACAAACTGATGTTCATCGGTGTAGTTTCCTATTTTCACTGATACTGGTTCCGTCAAAGGGCTTTTCATCCTTCTATTTGCAACCCCTACCACCTGAATCGTTTCCCCCGACATTGGTAGATCCGGAACCACTGCCGATCTCAAAGTTGATCGAGTAGCTCCAGTATCCACCAAGAATGTTGTAGGACACCCTGCCACTTCAGCCTCAACAAACGGTCCTCTTTGATCCACCTCTAGAACTGCCCCGAGGGTACAGTCCTCCTCTCTACTTACACGTCGACCCGTCAATGGATCAACGTAGTAACACTCTTCTTTACCTGTGAAAAAAGGCATTTGTCTATAGACCTTTCCCCCTGTCGTAATCTTTGGTGGCTGTGGGAACTGAGCTCGTGGAGCCGAAGTCCCCCCTTTGGCCACCTTACCCTTTGTCACTGTCACTCTTTGAACTGGAACTTCCTGAACTTCCTCCTCTAGAACTTCCAGTTCTCCGTTTTCAGGGTTATAGGGACACTCGCGTCTCCAATGTCCCACCTGGTGACACTGGTGACACTTTGTCGTTTTTTTCAATGTAGCAAAGTCTATTCTAGGTCTCGGATTTTCCTCGTTCCTGACTGTTTGATTTCCGTCCCATTGTCCCTGTTCCCTGTTGCTGCTGTCCTCCCTTTCCAGCTGACTGCATCTGCACCATCATCAGTTTCTCTTTTAATTTCTTTGCTTTGGAATCTATTTCATCACTGCAATACCTTGCGTATCTCAAAATCTCATCCAATGGTTTGTTTTGCCAACAAATTAAATGTTGCTGAATCATCAAACAAATATCAGGTCTCAACCCCAAGACGAACTTCGATACAAACTGTCCTATATCTTTGGGATCCATTACATCTAAACCACTGTATTGTTTGAACGTTTTCAGCAATCTCGCATAAAACTCATGAACTGTCTCCTTGGGTTCCTGTCTTGTTCGGTCTATTTTTACCCAATCTATATCTTGTGGTGGCACCTTCTCCTTCAGCCACGTCATTACCCTATCATATTTTAACATTACCGTTTCTGACGGTCCATTAGTACGAGTATCCCTTTCTGGTTCTGCAGTTGGCCACTCGACACTAACCTTGCATGCTATCCACAAGTCTCCTGGGACTACAATATCAAACAAGGTGTTCAAATCAATCCACAATACTTTTGAAATCTTTACAAACCTCTCTACCTGCTTATACCACTCTACAGGATTCTCCCTTAACTTCGGAAATGAGTTTGTAAATGCAGCCAAATCTCCCCTACTCCAGGGCACGTGTACATAATTCCCATTCGCTATTTCTCGCAAAGGGAATGCCTCCATCTGCATTAGCCTTCCCTCCGGAGACATAACATTCGTACTCCGCCTAACAGGTCCCTTTTTGGACCACCTCTCTTCCCATTTGTCCAGATCTCTCCATGCTCTTATTCCTGTGATCAGTTCCCTTATGTGTGTTTTTAATCCAGTTGTCCTCCTCTCATCTAAGTCCTGATCTGAATAATGCAACCTGTGGTTACCCTGTAATGCCTTGGTTCTGGACAAATCTACCATATACTTGTCTGCCAGTTCAGACAGTTTCTCATGAGTTGCTCTTGCCTTCCGAGTAATATCCTTTGCTATAAACAGTAGCTCATCTTGTTCGTACATGTCGATCCTTTCTAAAGACAATGTACCATCTATTATATTGTCCAAATCAGATCTTAAGCTGGTCACATCGAGTCTTTTGGCTTTTATTACAGCTTTCAGTATGCCATCTCTAGAGAGTCTATTTACATCTCTCCCATCACAGCTCTGAGTCCTACGTCTAGGCTCAGGCGAGTTATGGGGAGTCCTCCCATGCTCCCATCTCTCCAGGTCCCATGCAGTTCCATCCTCTCTGGGTGTATGATGAAACACTCCTCTATTTCCCATAATCCCACATTTCTCATTCTGCATGGTTTCTCTAGGTGCATGGTAAGACATTCCATTATTCCCCATGTCTTCACAATTCGCCTGTGACCTCTGATCACTCGACGCATGGCAAGATCCTTCACTGTTCCCCGTGTTCCCACGATTCCAGTGCTGTACGTTATCATTAGGTGCATGGTGAGTGCACCTAAACCTATCTCTGTATTCTTGGGTCCTTTGGTCTCCCTCACTTTGAATGAGACGAGATGTCTCTCCACACTCCGTACTTCTGCCTTTTTGCTCCTGCCCATTTCCTCTGTCAGTATGACGTGTAACTCCTCTACACTCCTGACTTGTACCTTCCCACTCCTGACTGCTTTCGCTAGCCCCGCAGTGAGATAATATTCCATTGCCTCAACTTCCCCATTCTGCTTCTGCTCTTGACCTGTTGCTCGGTACTCCTGTGGACCCGTCCCATTCCCTCAAGTCAGCCCTCAACTCTTTATAGGATTTCGGCCGTGGTCCCCTCAGGTCCATCGGTCCTCTCTCACCCCCCTGCTCTGTTACGGGATCCACTGCTGAATCCAATGGGGTGCTCCACGTTATCGGTCCTGGCAATTTCCTCCAGGCATTTGTCGTGTTATTCCTCCTTTCCATCTCAACTCTTTCTCTGTCTAGCCGTACCTGTTCTTCCTCTCTCCCTTTCTCTGGGTGATAAACCGACACTACAGGACCTATGGTAACGGGTACTTGAAGAGCATCTGGCAATCCATAAGACTCAACCCTCTCTGTTGCTGGCATCTTCTGCACCACAACCCTTCCGACTACTCTCTGTACAGGACTATGTTGAGGTATCTCCTCAGCTTTGGTAGGTACCCAATTCGTTATAGGGAATGGCCTATTTCCTTCCATGTCAACCCTGTCTTCCTTTGGGAGCTCCGTACCTTCTGTCTCCCTATAGTCCGGAGGCGGTTTATCTATCAACAACCTATTTATTAGGTTATCTTCCGACTCACTCTCATCATCTTCTTCTATTGGTCTCTTTTCTCCTGTAACCTCTCTCACTGGGTACAACTTATCCACTTCAATCTTCTGTACCCTCCATCTCTTAGCCTCCGCATCCCATTTGGCATCTTGCACTGCCCTTACTGATCGCCGTACCCTTTCTTGGCGTCTGTTCTGACTCCTGTCGTGCGCTGCCCTAATCCATGCATTAAGGGCCTCAAACTGTGTTGGTCTAGGCAAAGGTCTCAGTGAGGACATAACTGCTTTCAGTTGATGCAACACTTCTAATCTAAACGTTCCGTATTTCGGAAAAGTCAGTTCCTCATTCCCCTCTGTAATCTTACTCCAAGCATCCAGCCACAGTATAGTATGTAACCCAACATTCGTTGCCATATAGTGAGCTGGTGTACCCTCCGGCGGTGCCTCTTCCCCGTAATAAGATTCTCTTCTTTTTCTCTTAAAAATCCCTCTCAAACATTTAAAACACTTCATGTTCAAAATGTACGAATTTCTATTTTCTCCGCGTTCGTTTACTTCCTGATGACAATCCACCAATCTCAGCGCGGTTTTCGCTAACTGGCCTATCACAGCGCGGCTCTTCGCTGACGTCACATCAACCGCCCTATCACAGCGCGGCTTCACACCAACCGGCCTATCTCAGCGCGGCTCCCGCTGACGTCACTCGTCTCAGCGCGGCTTCACACCGACCGGCCTATCACAGCGCGGCTCTCGCTGACGTCACTCGTCTCCCCTTCGCAGCAGTTCCCCTCCTTTCTCCGCTCGTCTCCCGATCATGCATGCGTCCCATTCATACTCTGAAAAATGATTACTTCCGTCCAAGCGATCACTTTCCTCGACTGTACGCCCACAGTCTAACTGTAATTGTCACCTTAACTGACGAAATGTCTTTCCGTTGGTCTAGACAATCGCCTTCTCTGATAGGTTACTTGCACACGGTAACTTTCGACCTGCGTCCGTTACCCACACACTCACTCTTGCATTCCCCCTATCTCGGTCCTGCGGGCGATCAATGATACCTCATGACCCCCTTTTCTCTGGTCGACAACTACTCTGGATGTTCGATACACCCGAACCACTTAAGCTCTTCCCTGAACTTAAGATTTTCACCAGTTCACCGGTTCCCCCGTTTCCCAGGTTACCAGTTTACCAGTCTGCCAGGTTGCGCGCGCTCACAACCCTCTCTCATTCACACTACAGATATTCAACTCCGCATGACATTACAAGACAGATACAACACAAAACACCGCAATCTGTCCACGCATGACCCTTGTTATACTCACTCTCGTCCGATTCTGCTGCTTTTCTCTCGTGCCGTCAGCACCCTCTTCGGCAGGCCACCTCTCAATCTCTAGGGACCTTGGGGTAAACTTAACCTAGTCTAGATCACCTTCCTCAAGAAGGTAACCATCCTCACTCTGCTACCAACTGTTAACGCGGGATTTCTGGTCTATTGTTATAGATCTAGATCCCAACTCAGGTCGACTGAACCGTTGGTACCTGTCATAGAGTAAAAGGCAATCTACTACTAGGTTCTCAGTTAATGACTTACACCACTCTAAAGAACCACTTAAGCTTAAAAGTTTAAAAGTTTATTACAAAGCCAAACTTAACTGAAGATACAAACATCTCAATATAAGGTTCAAAAGATATACGGGTATCAATACAAACATAAATTTTCTAAATGCTCTTAGTCGGCAAAAGAATATTACCAAAACCAATTCAAAAATCATCAAAGTTACAAGAATAGACACAAGCTGTAGCTTATGAGTCATTTACAGAAAGGAAGAAAATTAGATTAGACTGTCCCTACACTAGACTAAGTGACATCCCTATTTAGCAAAATCTTAACCTAAAAAGGTGTCAGCAGTGGTGACTTCCAAAAAAGATCACACACTTCTCTAAGTCTTTGTTGCAAAACGATGTCTCGCAGTTCCCTATCTGCCTACCCATCCGCTCTCTTAGGTTCCTCAGACCATCTGCCCTAACTCCACCCAGTGGTGCTGTCCCTAATACAAAATCACATTTACAATAGAAACGCCCTTTAGAGACGCCCCTCACGTGGTGTTGGTTCTGGCATTTTCCATGCTGATACTCCTCTGGGCCCATCGTTAGCGTTGACCTTGCTTCCCAGGCTCCTCTCCGGCAGGACGGTACCCCCCAGGAAATTCCTGAAGCCTCCTCCAGGCCTGTGCCTGGCTCTCTTGAACAAAAGTCTATTCATCACTCTCTTGATTGGAACCTCCTCGCACCTGCAAACAGACACTTGTACTGTGGGCCCCAAATTCCGGCCTCCACCATATCTTTTAAGTCGTAAACCATCGAACAAGCTCCACAAATTGTGCCTAGCACGACCTTTCTCTAACGAGCACATACAGATCAAAAGAAACGACTTTGTCTATTCAGACCTATTAAAAAAATACATTAACGGGCCTGTGCACTCTGCAAACCTTTAATTTCTTAGTTTAAACAGTATTCTAACTTATTACACACAATGATTATATGAAACATCTATAAAACATATATATCAATTCTATGATCAAAAATACCTTGAATTATAACAACATCAAAATCCATCATCGTGTAAGAGTGTAACAGCATCTTGTACTCTATGTGAACTGCCATGTGGCCTACACATTTCTACATTAGCAGAATTACATTTTCCCCTACCACCGCCACATAACATGGGATTTCAACATCATTCTAACATCTCTACAAACATCTACATTAGTTCTTCACACTTAAGATAAGTATTCTATTTTAATTAAACACTCTTATGTATTTTCACTCTATAAATTTGACACTCTTATATAATGTTTACTAAACTAATACAACGTGCTTGTAAATATGGTGCACTTCTATATTTTCTTGATTTGCGCTCTCTCACCTGTATGCTTGACTTTGTCTGCCAAAGTAGACCTGTCAACTACTCTTTTTCACAATGTACTCTTAAACGATGCCTGACGTAACTTTATTCCAGGCACTCGTCTCTTCAGACTAGCAAATGGCAACACATTATTTACACAGTTTGGTGAACGCACAATGTCTCTTAACACAGTTTACAGAGGCTATTTTTGATCATCCTTGCCGTCCTTCAGGCTAATACGTTAGCCTACGGTTCATAAAAATTAGCTCTTTGGTGAGCATTTGCTCAACTTCCAACATATTTCTGTATCTCCAAGGACATGAAATATTAAACAACATTTTCCATTACCATGGTTTTGGTAACTTCCATGTTTCAGAAATTCAAGAACTGTGTGAGTCATGATGCTGTCCAGACACCTGGCAGATATACGTTTTGTTGTATCGCCAACCAAAAAATGGCACATCTCACAGTAGGTAGCAAAAGTTCAAATGGGCCCATGATGTCCATAGCCACTTTAGACTGTGGTGGAGCAAAAAGAGGCTGCCTTATTACTCTACTTTTGTCAGTAGAGGCACACTGCACGCAATAACCTAGTACACACTATACCAATTGGTCTATATTGGGCCACCAATCTAGCCTTTTTAAATTATGCCTCTATAAAAGTTCTTCAAGATGCCCCTCATGAACCAAGTTGATTAACTTTGTCCCTAAGGTTTTCTGGAGGTACCCAGTGATTTCTTGTGCACAGCAACCCTTGGTCAGTATTCATTCCTGACTTTTTAAAATGGTTTCAAGGCATCACAAATAAGGTGATGCTTTGCAATGTTTGAATTAATCTCAGATGCTGGCAATCACTCGGGCCGCATTCCCAATTCATTGTTTTTCGCCCACTACGCCACTTCAGCTTGGACACAAACATATGCAAACCAGTCTTGACCATGCTCTAATGGGAATAGTCCGGCCCAAACCTGCCCAAACTGCCAGGCCAGGTCCTCCCTGAACCGGAACACACCCAGGACCGGCTTTGCCCTAGTTTTGGGCTCATCAGCTTGGTACAGCTTGGTTTCAATAACACAGTGTGCACAGAACCCACATCTAGGCATACCCAGCCCACTTAAGGTGTTACACTGAAGAGTACAAACAATTGATGGATGGAATCCTTGAATTAATCCCAGCCGATGGTAATTACTCGGACCACATCCCAGGACATAGTTATTTAGCACACCATGCCATGTGGCTTGGCCAGCCAAGAATGTTGACGCAAACCTACAGCGCTCTTCTTGCTAGCCCGGAAATTGCCATCCATCTGGGCCATGTAGCCACTCATGCTGGTGTTACAGCACCAGCGGTCCACTTAGCAATACCTCCTTCTCATGCCTGCCACCAGAGGAGCGCCCAGGGGTGCTGAAGTGGGGCCTGGCGCCTGCAGAAACTGATGACTGCACACAACATGGCAGTGGAGTGGGAGGCTGGTGCAAGGAGGCCCTGCTGGAAGCTGCCCCTTCAATATTTCACTGTTTGTGGCGACTCAGCCACTGGCGGCCTCTGTGTCTTGCGGCCGGACTCGGGAGACGGGGGCCGATTTGTGACCCTACTGCCTCGAGAGCCCCGCTGAGCTCTGACGGGTAAGCCTGGGGCAGCTGGGGCTGGAGAACTGCATCTGGGCCCAGAGTTGCTGCACCGCGCAGGAGTGTTGGATGGGTGCCGGGAGAGAGGAGAGAAGGCAACATGACTCCCCCTGGACCCGGTGGGGGATCCCTGAGGTGAGAAGCCGTGCAGGCAGGTGGGGTGTGTGGACCGCATAGGTGGAGTGATCGACCCCCCCCCCCTGTGGTGCCCGACCTTCTCCAACAGCTGCCAGGCCTGCTCTGAAGCAGAGGGGCCCGCTAGACTTTTACCCCTTGGCCTGCAGCTTCTCTATAGGCTCGCTGAGTCAGCAAGGAGGATGGAGGGGTGCCCTTTACCCACTGCATAATTGCCTTAGGAGGCGCTTCAGCACCACAACCAAGATGCACACCTTCCCTCCTTGGGACGGAGCAGCGAGGGGCAGCCAGCCATCACAAGCTTGAGTTCCCTCAGTCAAGAGCACAGCAAAGGGAGGACTACCATGACGGCAAGAGGTGTGCGATAGTGCAGGGAAGCGGTGCAAGTAAGCCGCATAGACGAAGCTGACTGGCATATCAGTGCCACAATCGTGGCACAGGTGTCCTCCACAGAAACTGCACTGCTGGAGGAGACCTGCCTGAGGTCATACCGCTGAGGGAGACCCATTTGAGGGCCCTCCCCCCACACAGTGTGTCAGTTGAACCTAGGCTCCCCCAGAACCCATTGGAAAAAGCCACATCATTCTACCACCTCGAGGGGACAGCTACAAGTCCCTCTCTCCTGGGCTAAGCACAACCAAAGGAATGTGTCTCCCCCTGCTGAGCGTGCTGGGAGCCCACGAGGGTCTGAGTTTTCCTGCTGTCCTTGGTCCCTGGTTCTGATGGAGCCTTAATGAAGATCTGGTCGATGCCAGAGAGATGGGGAGGTTGCAATCAGCCTTTGGGGCCCACCTGCCAGCTCCGTCTGGCCCACAGACTGAAGCCACTGACACTCTGCAAGAAGAAGGCAGCCCATCCCTCACCACGTCTGAGAAGCTGGACAGAGCACTCCCACTTCACAATGGAGGCCCATTTTGGATCCGTCATGACTGACTTCACACTCCTCCGATGATGACCAACGCAAGTTGACCGACATAGTCACAGACTGGGAGAAGGCTCACGCAACTCTGCAGCTGCACGCTAAGGAGAACCCCTCTGGCATTGCTGACCTTCAAGCCCAGGTTGCACAGTTAGAGGGCAGCGCAGAGGATCTACAGGCCCTCTCCCAGAGAAGCAACATTCATGTCCTGGGTCTGCCAGAGGGCATCGAGGGGTCGGACCCCTTGACCTAACTGGATTTCCGGTTTCGCTCATTCACCCCTGCCACTGAACTCACCGCCTTCTATTCCCAGGAGCGAGTAAAATGCTACCCTCCTCACCCAATGCTGGTGAAATTACTATACTGCAGGGACAGAGATGAGATACTCAGAGTGGCCAGAGCATCAGGGCCACTATGAGTGGAAGACAAAGTTGAGGTGTTATTGCCAGCTTACACTTGAGCCAACAAACAGCTGCGCTTCTCCATCTTGGTCAAGCACCTACTGCGGCAAGGACGCTCACTCCACAGACAGCAGACCCTCTCTTTTAAACCTTCATCCAGTATCCTTTTTAGGTCGAGGACCTAAAGGCAGCGCTTGCGCAGTCTTTGGTCGGGGATTTAATGTTTTTTAGACGGGGTTTGAACCCGCTCTCTCCTCCATCTCTCCTCCATTGGCTGGCTTCCTAAACGGAGGCCAGCCATTGGAGGAGAGGGGCATCACTCCAATCAAGCCCCGTCTCTTTCGGATTCGGGGGCGTGTTTTTGGCGTTCTTTCCACCTTTGACGTCATCCGTCACTCAGAACGCCAAAAACACGCCCCGAATCCGAAACTTTCGGATGTTTGCGGCCGCCATTGTTGCCCGGAACAGCCTCGCTGCCACTCCATGGTAGTCTAATGCGAACCGACTGAATGTACTCGCTTGCTGGTAGTCGGTACAGAGGAGACCCCAGCGGTGCTGACTGCTGCCTCGCTGCCACTCCAGGGTAGTCTAATGCGAACCGACTGAATGTAAGTGGGACTCATTGAATGCGTGTACATATGTTTTTACAGTGCTCGCTGCTCGTGGCTTCAGCTAGGCCTGCACTGTTGATTGCTTGTTGGTGCAGAGACAGCTGACTGTGCTCAATGCGTGCGTTCCTGTGGGTGGTTTGCATAAGGGATTGGTTGTACTCACTGCTCCATATACAATCTAGGTTGGCAGTCATGATACACGGTTTTCATATATGGCACATCCTAGGATCAGTTGGCACCTTATCACTTTCACCAGTGGCATAGGAAGAGGGGTGCGGGCTGCCCCGGGTGTCATTACTGACGGGGGTGACAAAATGGCAAAAATATGTGTTTTAAACACATATTTTTGCCATTTTGTCGAGCCGGGGTGACAAGAAATGTCCTGCACCGGGTACCACCTGAACATGCTACGCCACTGACTTTCACGTGTCGATGTCTTGGCCCGACTATGGGGGACATTGTGGGTGTTGTCTCTATAGAAGTCTTTCATAGAGCGGGGTCGAATCTTGCAATGGCCCAGCTTAAACTGAGTGCTGTGCGGGTGCGGCACTGGGGGAGGTGCTCTGTTTTGCAGTTCTCTATTTAACACGACCGCTATGGCGCTACAAATGATAAAAGATACATGATTTCAAATATGGGCAGAATGAACGATTTGATTATTAGACAGTATGAAGAGACAGTTAAATAACTCATCCAGAATTAGCGCAGACAAGCAAGGCATGTTGCTAGGTTATGTGTTATGTAGTTCTGAGGAGACGTTCTATATGGGTGGCTGCATAAATTATGTCAATACTAAGTTTTAGCGTCTTTGCCTGCAAGGTTTGTGTCAGTCAGTACATTTTCTTTAATGGGTACCGCATTTGTTGGAAAGGAACATTTCTTAGCAAAGGTTACATATGTGCCTACCATCAAATTTAGCATTCAAGGCCACTCGATTTCGGCCTTTTGGCAGCTGTGTTGTTTTCTCCTAATTATGAATTTGCTGATCAATCCAGTATGTGCTGCATAATCTTTACACTTTAATACACATTTTCTGTAGTTCAAACGGTTTAAAAGTTGGTAAGACAAGGCAAAATGCAAAATGGAAAGAAAACCTTTGCAAAGTTTGACTGGTAACAGTTGTGTATCCTATTGTTGTTTTGGGGTGTTAAACTGGTGTTACTGATGCGAAGCCTTTGCCCAGGTTAACCTGTAAAAATGACAAAATAATTCGACAATACCATCATAGTATTGTTGTGCCACATTATGCTGCATAATTTGCCTATTCTTGCTGCAGAATTAATCAACCTTGCCACATAATTTGGCCGTAATCTGCCGCATAATTACAGCAGCCTTGTGAATATTGAGTGCACTGTGTTGAACGAGGGTGTGATCATGCCCCCTTTTTCTGCAGGTCTGCAGGAGGTTGGGCATTATAGAGGTTGACTATTTCGGGCTCCAATTCACCGGCAACAAAGGTGAAAATTTGTGGCTCAATCTTAGGAACCGGATCTCCCAGCAAATGGACGGCCTGGCACCTTACAGAATGAAGCTGCAGGGCAAGTTCTTCGTGGAGCCTCATCTCATATTGCAGGAGCAGACCAGGTAAGAGGCAACCCCAACACTTCAGAAACCGAAAAAATGTGTCGTGGTTTTAAAAAAATAAATGTGCAGTGGAGGCTTTACAATGTCTTTCATTTTTACTTCCTTACCCTACGGACAGCAGTCAGTGTTCCTTTTTGTTCCATGTATAGCTTTTCTTGCACAGATGAATCTGTTCTGTATCTCACTACTACACCCAAAATACTCCAGGAGACATGGTGTAAAAATCTCCCATATGTTGGGAAAGATTATTATGTCCTGGAGGGTCCTGCAAAACCATCTAATAAAGGTCACGCAAAAGGTGGAATTGCATGCTTGTTATCCACCTCTCGACAATGGCAATTTTCCCACTACATAGACTCCAGCAATCTTTTTCAATCTATAATTATTAGTAATTTAGCCACAGTGGGAAGTCGGTCCTCATTCGTTATTTTAAATGCATATATTCCTCCTGAAGAAATTTTTAATTCAGCGCTAAAGCGATTGTTTTCCTATGTTAAACAATTACTAGAGGTAGAACACCCCCCTTATATACTGTTGGTAGGTGACTTAAATAGTAAAATCTCCAACTTCTCATTAGACATGTTTAGAAACAAATTCAAGGAAGAAGCATATAATATACCCCAAGCGCTCTGGCCAACCAGAATAAAAACTAATAAAAGAGGTAAGATCCTCCTGGAGGAACTTGGTCTCTCAGAGGGGCTTATTCTAAATGGTAGGATGCCCTCCGATAGCCCTGCTAATTATACTCATGGATCTTTTAGGGGTGAATCCATTCTGGATTACGCAATTACGGACTATGATACGTTCTACTTTATTAAAGATATGGTGATCTCTCACTCTCCTCTGAGTGATCACAAAATGATCACCATAACTGTCTCACTAATCCCCCCTGAATCCAATCCGTGGTCTATACAGAATAGAGATCTTTCTATAGATCGTAAGTCCGGTAGATGTTTTTGGGGCTCTGCTAATATGCAGGATGTACAAAATCTCCTTGCCCAAACCTTACTTGAACTAGATCAGTGGAAAGATACCGAATTCTTACAACTTGATAACTTTATTAAAAAAATTACCGGGATAGCTAAAAAAATGGGTAAACCTAAGAGTTTGTATTTTTCTCCTAGTCCATTGACATTTTTGAATAGGGAGATAAACAAACTTATTAGGAAACAATATCGTAATAGATCCGGGGAAAATGAGCGGCAGTTATCGTTATTAAAACGTAGGAGAGTTAGATTGAGATCTAAGTTAAAAAGGGAAAAAGAAGACTCTCTCTGGATTAAGTTAAGAGAGGCTTTGAACTATAATAAATCTAGAGAATTCTGGTCCATAATAAGGAAAGGATGTGGTTCAATAATAACTCCCACTCCAATTGCTATTGCGGAAGACGTCTGGATTTCATTTGTGTCTCTATTATATGCCCCTAATGGTACAATGGGGGACATATGGAACCCTCTCCCGAATAACGATTTAAAAATAATACTCCCTACTGACAACTCCATAGCTACCGCGATAAGGAGTATGCGCTCCTCCGGTGCTATGGGGCCAGATGAACTCCCCATGTCAATAATTCAGCAGGACGTGACTACCTGGAGTAGGATTCTTCTTCCAGTATTTCAAGCATGCTTTTTATCTAGAACAGTCCCCGAATCTTGGAGGGGAAGTATATTAATCCCGATATTTAAAAAGGGTGACCGGGAGATACCATCTAATTATCGTTTAATAGCTTTACTAGATTCAATAGGGAAAATTTTCGCCAAATGTATTTTAATGTTAATAATGGAATGGGCAGAATCAAATAAGATCCTACCCATGGAACAAACAGGTTTCCGTGAAGAGCATGGAACGTTAGACAACTTGACACTCTTGCAGGTGATAACTGATAAATATGTACGTGTCCGGGGTGGAGGCATATACGCCGCATTTATAGATTTCTCCACGGCGTTTGACAAGGTGGATCGGCCAACGCTGTGGAGAAAGTTGGCTGCGCTGGGTATGCCCGGATACCTACTTGAATTAGTTAGATCTCTGCATTCGAATACTTGGTGTAAGGTGTTACAGGGTGGTGAAAGGGGTCTCACTCAATCTATCCCCTCCCAGAATGGGCTTAAACAAGGGTGCATATTGGCGCCTATATTGTTTTCCTTATATACGGCCGACTTACCCACCTCTATTACAGCCTGTGAGGGACTAGCTCCGTTAATCGGAGGGTCTGCTATATCAGTCCTAATGTACGCAGACGACATACTTGTTTTAGATTTGACCCCGAAGGGTTTATCTAATCGTCTGCATGCATTGAACCAATTTTCTGTAGCACATTATATGAAAATAAATACATCTAAGAGTAAAATCATGTGCATTTTTGGAAAGAAAAAATGCAGGTCAGGAAGTTTTAATTGGTTTATAGGTGGACAAAAACTTGAGGTGGTTAAAACCTATACCTTTTTAGGTAAAATTATATCAGCAAATCTTAGTGAGATCTCCCATATCGATCATAACTCTCGTAAAGCACTGGCCCATGGAATGGGGCTATGTTCATTATATAATGCTACGGGGAAGAGACACTTTTCTCTCCTTTTAGATGTATTTAGAGCAAAGGTTCCCGCAACTCTCCTATATGGAATCGAATTAGTGGAGTTGAAACAATGGGGGTTCCTGCAAAAAGTGGAAGGAAAGGTTTTGCGGAAAATGTCATCTTTTAACAATGCTTGTTCAACATTGTCATGTAGGTTGGAATTCGGACTCCGAAGCTGTTGGGTACAGGGGTTGGTGGCTCTTGTAAGATGGGTAGCCTGTCTGGCTAGAGGTAAATCCGGTACCCTAAGAGAAGTTATTAAAAAGGAACTCTTGGGCAATTTTAACGAGTTCTCGTCATTAGTAAAAAACTTTAGGAAAGCAGTAGCTTTATTAGAGTTGGATGAGAGTATTTTATTTTCCCTCTCTCCTTCAGAACTAAAGTTTAAACTAAAATGTACATCTTGGGAACTCTGTTATAAGTTGGATATACTTGCCCAACCCAGTCTGAAAGAAAGGGAATTTCTTCTACAAACATATATCCCAAAACGGCCCCAACAATATCTCATCTGGAATACCCCCCACGCAGTCCGTAGACTATGGTATCTCCTACGACACGACTTGCTTCCACTTAAGTCTCTGTTAGCAAAATGGTATGGGGGATCTCCAATGTGTAATCTTTGTAATAATGCTATACAGGATCGAAATCACGTCTTGTTTATTTGTCCTGTATTGCGCTCTTTGCGCTGTAAATGGTTAAAACCAATTTGTCTACAACTAGGAATTGTAAATGCAAAAATGTTTATCCATGCACTTCACTGCCCTCCAAATGAAATGTTTTGTTCCAGAATTTTTAAATTTTTTAAAGGGTTCTTAGATATTTATTAATGATTTACAGGGAGAAGATGATGATAGTTCTTCTTGCTGACAATCCGGTGTTTTTCCTGTTGTATGATGTTATTCTTTGATCATTTTAATTTGTATAATGATGTGTTTTGATTTTATGTGGCCCTCATTGAGAGCCAAAACATAATAAACTTGATTTGATTTGATTTGATTTGATACACCCAAAATTGTACTGTAGGCGCAGCACCTTTCTAGTACTTGCGTGCTGAATTTTCACCATTTGGGAAATTGTATACAAAAACGTGACGGGGTATAGATTTGCACATTTAACTTATTTGTTTTTCTGCGGGGAAATTCTTTTGGCCGTTATTATCCTACTCCTGCATTAGTACTGGGGTATTTTCGTCCCCATTACTATTTTGCACCTGCATAACTGGAGTAAATGTGTGCATGTATGTATTTCCAATAAAAGGACACTTCCTGTAGGAGATGTGTGAATACCTACAAATGTGTGGGTTTAGAAATAAATATTTCAGATGTATACTCACTGTATGCAGCGGACCCCCTTCACCCTGAACTTGAAAGTGTCGTAGGATCGCACATAGTTAGTGTTTGTAATGGTAATGTAATTGCCTCCGTTAGCCTACCTCCTTCGAACGGCATTGCTGAATCCTCTCCTACTGGCTGAGTTATAGGACCGTCCAGTCCCAGAGACTTGCTCAAACTCTGCTCTGGTCTTGCTCACCTGCCCCCTGGTTCTTCTGCCCCCTCGCTGTGTTTGTTCTCCTGCCCCCTGGCTGTGCTTGCTCTCCTGCCCCCTTGCTGTGCTTGCTCTCCTGTGTGTGTGTATATGTGGCTCTGGGTGTGTGTGTGTGTGGCTCTGTGTGTGTGTGTGGCTCTGTGTGGGTGGCTCTATGTGTGTGTGGGTGGCTTTGTGTGTGTAGCTCTGTGTGGGTGTAAATGCAATAGGTCATGCATTTGCGAGCGATTAAGCTATTGGCATTGTAAATGACAATGCCATTTATTTAACGATTAAGCTAGTGGCAATGTAAATGACAATGCCATTTATTTATGATTTTTAAAAAATTTAAAAAAAGTCATGAGCAATGCCAATAGCTCTACCTTTAATAATGCCGAGACCATTGCATTGTAAATGCTTGTTATACTGCTGGTGCCAGCTGCCCCATTGATGTTCGATGATCTGCGTATGGCAGACAACATTATATTAGACTTTTGATGGGCTCTCAATTGCGCTACAAGGACAGAGGTTGTCACATACTTTTTTTCTTTTTCCCCCCACGATTCTCTAGAGAACACTATGGTATGGGTCCGCCCTAGAATCCTCTTTCAGGAACTTAATAAAGAGATAGATAAAGAAGGGTGCTATTGCCCTCTTGGAGGGTAGACTGGATGGCCGAGCCATAATCCTGGGGAGTATTTATCAGCCGCGGTCCATGCAGGTAACCGCGGTGGGGCCCTGTAAAGGGGTATTTCGAGGCACAATGCGGAGAAAAAAATAAATAAATAATGAATTTCCCCTCGGCATCATCCCTCGAAACCCCCCTTACATCGCTCCACAGCCCCACCGCAGTTACCTGCAGGGCTCGTGGCTGGTATTTACACTCCAAACACTGAGGAAGGTGCTTTTTGGGACACACTTTAAGCCACCCTTGCGCACTATACATCACTACCGTGGATCCTGGGAGGGGACTTTAATTGTGTTCTTGACAGTAATTTTGATTGTCCCGGTCCCGCACTGCCCCAGTCTCCTTCGCATGTGCAAGCAGAGCACTTTTGAGCATGGACGCAGCACTGGCCCCTGGCAGACATGTAGCGTACATATCACTCCACCTCCCGGCTCTACTCCTTCCACTCAGCAAAACACAACCTTTGGTAGGTCTGGACCACTTCCTCTGCTCTCAGGCACTGGTCCCCCTACACCAGCATGCAGATTATCTGGGCAGGATAGATTCCAACCATGATGCGCACATCATGGATCTCCGGTGAGATCACCCTTCTCTATACGCTGGCTTGGAGGCTACTACGAGACTGCCTCGAAGATCAGATGTTCCGGAGAGAACAAGAAGACTACATCACACAAAACTTCACAGAAAATCACAACACGGCATCCACCAGAATGCTAGAATAGGATGCTTTAAAGTTGTCATTCAGGGGCTTGCATCTGCCAGATTGCCGGGGACAATGGGAGTGCTGAGGTCACACTGTCAGAACCTAGCAAGGTGGTAGACACAGTCCCTGCCCTCATCTTACAGCTAGCAGATGCTAGGGTAGCTCACACAGCCCTACGAGAAAACCTGTGTCGCTACAATTTCTCTGCCTATGTGGCTAGGATGCACCGGGAGGAGAATCCGCCCAGCAAGCTGCTGGAATGGCTCGCTCGACAGGACACATAACCTCACCCAATTACCAAAATTATATCAGAACAGGGCGATGTACTTCATTCACAAGAATGCACCCTGCAGGCCTTCCATGACTATTACTCAGCGTTGTATAGTGCACCACCAGACTCGAGTGTGGCTTGCCCTGATGGCTTTCTGTCTCCCCCTCCTGCCCTCCTTCATGAAGGCGGCTGTGGATGCAGCTGTAACATACACGACTTGAAGCAAGCAATGAGTGACCCGACCTACAGTAAATCTCCCGGGCCTGGATAGGCTGCCACTGGAGTACTATCACACATTCTCAGCCCTCCTGTCACCCAAACTGACTGGCAGTAGAGAGGATACTCCCTCAATCCCTGCGGGAGTCCCGCCTGGTTTACATCCTGAAGCCCGATGAAGACCCCACACGACATACCTTGTGCAGGACCATTGCCCTACTTGGAGCCGACTACAAGATCCTGGGCAAGGACTGGTCACCCGGAACACCCAGATCCTTTGTAGACTGGTGCATTCGGATAAGAACAGGTTTGTCCCAAGTTGTAGCACTACACAGAATCTTTGTCACCTTTTTCATATACAAGACCAGATGAATGGGAAATTCACCCAAGCGCCATCCATTATTCTAGATTTGGAGAAGACATTTGACACCCTATCCCGGCGCTATCTATTTGCTGTACTGGTCCATCTGGAAATAGGGCCTAGGGTTCTGGCCTGCAAAAAACTGTTATACTCCAGTCTCCTGTGTACGCCTGAGCTGCCTCATCTCCTCTATGTTCTCGGTCCATCGAGGGATGTGGCAGGGATGTCCGCTATCCCCCTTATTGTTTGCGCTTGCCAAGAAGCCGCTCGCCATATGTAGGGAAGCCCTGAATTGGGGCATCATGCTAGCAGACAGGACCCAATCATCATCACTGTATGCTGATCTGCTCCTCTATGTGCGAGATATCGCAACTGATCTGACACCAATTCAGGACACTGTGACAAAGTTTGCCTCTGTGGCAGAGTTACGGGTCGATTGTGGGAAATCCCTCATATATCCTCTTCACCAGGGAGCAGGTTCCGCGAGAGGTATTCCTGGGCACTACACATCTTCATTGGGAGAGCCAGCTCCCCCTCTACCCGGGAATCCACATATATCACTCTGCTAACATAGGTACAAGGGGAATCTCCACAGGGCGCTGGCGAGCATCCAAACCCCGATGCATTTCTGGGGTATCTTGCCTTTGGCCCCTATAGGTAGGATAGCCCTGGTGAAAATGGTGGTGCCTCAACGCCTCCTCTATCGCTTCGCGAACCTCCCAGTGACCCCCCACTCCTTTTTTAAGGAGCTGGATATCCTCCTCGTCTCTCTCATCTGGAGGTCTGGTCGACGCCGAGTGGCTTTATTCAAACTGCAACTACCGGCTGATCTGGGTGGCCTCGGAGCACCATCTTTTGAGGTGTACTACTTTGCGGAGCAGCCGCAGTGGTTGTCTCATTGGGCAGCTGGCTGCTACCTTCATGAAGCCTCTGCTGAGATGGGCCCCTTGCTCATTCCTGCACTCAGGTTGCTACTCCTGCCGGGCTCCTGCCCCATGCCTACCTGGCCCCTTCAGGTGGCATGGACATGCATGTCCAGGATTCCACCGCCTCTCGCGGACAGTTCCTCTCTACTCTCCTGACCTGCCCTTGGTCGGCTTTCCCCGGGTGTGAGATTACTACACTCCGAAAGAACTACAGGTCTGGACTGCGCACTCCCTCCTTGTGGTGTGAGACCTTTTTTGTGGAGTGGGACACTCTACCTTTTGCCTAACTAACTGAGGAGAGCAGTCCCCCGCTGGGACAGTTCCTACTTCATCAACGGCTTTCCACACATGGGGGCCCTGTAGGATCTTTCTGGGGGGGAAACTGTGACACACCAGGTCATGCAGGCCATTCTGACCATGGAGTCAGGACACCACTTCATCAGCTCGCTGTTCAAGATCATAGCAGCTTGGCAGCTACCTCCCTCCTTCGCCACAAATGAGAGGAAGAATTTGGGTGGTCCTTAAATGAGAAGGAGTGGGAACGTTCAATTGACTTCCCCGATGAAGGTCTCCCGCAATGCATGTTTAAAAAATATACAGTACTTTATACTACATAGGGCATACCTCACATCCGGGCAGCTACACCGAGACTTCCAGGCGCGCAACACCAATTGGGCCCACAGGGCTTCAGCCCCCCCCACCCCCTCCCCTCGTGTGTGTCAGCCCGGCGGAGACAGCTTCACGGGCTGGCGACTGTCTAATTGCAGCCGCACCAGAGTACTTAACAGGTCTTTAAAAGACCATTTACTTGTAAATTAGGGTTTTGTTGTGTGTTCACCCCTTCTTACAGCCACTCTGTCCGTGGTTGGAAGAATTAGCCCCTCCGAAATATTTTCCAGCCCCCCCCCCCCCCCCCCCCCCAGAAATTTGGCTCTAGTTGCCCACGCACACAGCTCGAATGCCCCTGCTGCCGCACTGTAGAGGCCACGCACAGGCACATGTTGTGGTCATGCCTGGCTGTTCAGGATTAATGGGACGCTGTGTACAATGCAACGCGCGGAGGTCACTGGGCTCCCGGACAAAGCCTCCTGGGAGGCATGTTCCCTGGGCATTTTTATGAGGAGAAAGCAAGCACAACAAAGTACAGACACGGCTTGCTGCCCTTGCACTACTGCTGGCAAAGCGTGTCATTACATTACACTGGCACTCACATGGTAGAGGCCTGGAGGGGGGCCCTGCATAAAGAACATAGGTGATATAGGTAATACGAATTCACGCTCCTTGCGGGTGTCACCTCAAATAAGTGTTATGGGGCGTCATGTGAGTAAATGTAGACCTAGCCTCGGAAGTGATCAGGGGAACTCAGGGGTTGTAAACGGCAATATGGGAGGGATGTGTTGGGGGACATGGCTTTGATGGAATGTGTTGACGACTTGTGTTGGACTAGAAGGCGGCGCACGAGGCCTGATCACGTCCGAGGCTAGGTCCATGTATTGTATCCCTGCACATTTACTCACATGACGCCCCATAACACTCCTTTGAGGAGACACCTGCTGGGAGTGTGAACTCGTATTAACTGTATCACCTAAGTCTATTTTATGCTTCACAACGGAACCTGTGCTGTATGATGTGGTCAGCTTGTTCAAAATGTTTAAAGCAAATGAAAAGGATTTATAAAAAATAAAAAAAATAATTAGCACACCATGCCACCTCAATTTGCACCCAACCGCATGGAAATAATTCTAGACTTTGCCCCAATGGGAACAGTCCAGCCCAAACTGCTAGGCCAGGTCCTCCCTGCGCCGAAACACAAGCAGCCCAGGACAGTTTTTTCCCTTATTAGGGCTCACCAGTGAGGTATAACTTGTTTCCAGTGGCACAGTTACATTTAGGGCTTAAAAAAGCAGGTGATTGATGCAATGCTTGAATTCGTCTCAATCACTGCCAATCGTTGGGCTGCATACCAATCCGTCGTTTTTCACCTCCCATGCTTCCTCAGTTTCAAAAACGAGTTTTACAATGTTCTAGGAAGTCTCAAGTACTATGTTCATGTCATTTAGTAATATTTCGCCACTAATGCTTAGTTGTTCCTTTATCTTGATCCTTGTGTAAACTTCGGTTAAATAGCCATGAGTGACCTCAGCTTTTGGTCAATATTTGTGGTAATGGTTGTCTCTGCAATAGTCATCCTGATCCATTCCCTGTCGAACCTTACCCTGACCTATTTCTGCATAAGTTCGATATAGGTATCATGGTGCTTTCAGTATGCTTTCCAGGAGCTCAGGAGCATTGGCAGAAGTCTACAAGAACCAAGATGTTTCCTGAAGCTACAGGGGTACAGGTATATGTTTCCCAGGACTTCACAATTTTCATAAAGAAGCACCAGTTATGGGTCTCGACATATTATTTATATTCATGATGGCTGCTGCAATATTTCCTGGTCTCCCAACCACATAATTCTGACAAACTATTGAAAAATTATGTGGTAACTTCTAATGCGAACATGGATGTTGTCAAGAACAAACAAATGGTAACAAACATTTAGAGAAAGCCAACACCAATCACTGGGATGTGGAACCATGCACCAGGGGTTAGGCAAATGAACAGACCTAAGGGAAATGACAGAGCCCAGTAAGTCCATGATGTTTAAGGAGGCAAGAGAAAAGGAGTAGGCATAAACACCACATTCTTTGTTCAAAACCATGCTTGGAAACTACACTGAAAGTGAAGTGAAAGCATTTATTTCTAATTGATACTTTGCTTATTGGCACCATTGTTCCAGATTTTTTTGGATCGGTGAAAGGGTTCACCGTGTGCATCAGCGATGGATTAAAAGTTTGTGGAATGTTGGATTTCCCTTCATTGCAAAAGCATCTAGCGTAACACCATAGTCACAGAAACCATTCATTGTAGATCACACATTCAATGTATCTTAAATTAAAAAATATGAAGGTAATAGGAGAAGTGAAAACATTTCAAGAGCGTCTTTGTTTTCCAGTGAGAGGTGCAAGAGGGGTAAATGTCCTTATCCATGAAGAAATACTTTTCTCTTTTCCTCCAGCAGGCTTGATCTATGGTTTGATCTGACATGTTTTCTAGAAATGTAAATCCATACATGCTTTGAAGTGGTTAGTACAGTCCTATTTATAGAGACAAGGATAGGTTGAAGCAAGGATTCATTATTGACCATATCATTTATCTTTATTGACGTATATCAAACAAAAACACTCCACATTTAGAACAAGCATTTACAATGCAATAGGTCTTGCAATTGCGAGTTTTTGAGCTATTGGCATTGTAAATGGCACTGCCTTTTACAAAAAATTAAAAGGCATTGTCATTTACACTACCAATAGTTCAAACTTTTGCAAAAGCAATACCTATTGTATTACAGAGCGCACTGTCTTTGAAGCGGGCGCCGCACTCATTACTTAAGTTGAAAAAAAATATGATGAAACCGAGTGCAGTGTCCCTGAAGCAGGAGCAGCGCTCATTATTAAGGTAAAAAACCAAAATTGAAACCAAGCGCGGTGTCCCTGAATCGAACGCCACGCTCAGTATTAAATAAAAAAATTAATAAATAAACCAAGCGCGGTGTCCCTGAAGCTCAACATCAACGTTTTTAAACAAAAACATTTAAGCTGAGAGCGATGTCCCTAAAGTATGCAAATACAAAAAAAAAAAAAAACTGCTGCCATTTACCCCATCAGTGTCCATAAACAAAACAGTGCTCACCCACTAGATAAAGCCGAGCGTGTAACAAGCCAAGTAAAAGGTCCAGTCATTATGGGTGGTAACAAATGCAGACAAGGTGGTGCCAAGGCGGGACTAAAAAGCCTATTTACGAATCAGAAGCCACCATTTAAGAAGGACAATAACAAAAAGCCAATGACAAATATGGTTGGAGAGTGGTTGGGGCTACTAGTGCATACCCTAGTACAGCATGCCTCGCAGAGCGAGCAGCGGATGCCTGCTGCCGCTAGGCACAACCTAAAAATTACCTGTTTACTCTAATCAAGAAACTTGCAGTTAAATGTGTAGGGAGAGAACCAAGATACCGGCATTAATAAAACCGCTGGAAAGATTTCAACATGTTATATTCAGACAGTTGTTACATAGGGAAGGAGACAAGACTTCGAAGTTGTTAGCGTGGCTAAACGTGAAAACCCACCCACACGTAAAAGCCCACCCACTTGTCACCTCCATTTGGAACATTGAAGAGTATATCAAGGAAACAGTGGAAGGCATAAATTAGGTATAATTCCTTGATCAGTTTCTTAATTTCTTTTTATATTACCGGAATATACCGTAACTGGTATTCTGAAAGATTTTAATATCCCCTAGACCTCATTTCTTCGTCTGCTCAAAAATCTATTGAATGTTTTTTTACTTTTTATTGGCATCACCACATTTCATTTTGTACTTCAATATTTGGTCAAGTGTTGGTTTTTGTGATCGTCTCTTGCTCCACTCTTTCATGTTCTTCTCTGTCTGTAATTGACTGGTTTGACCATCCTGTGAACCTGTTTCACTTTTGCAGCAATTTTTCCATGGTATTGTCAATTCTAAGCCCTAGACAGACTCATTATTTCGAACAACTTTGTTTTCCTCGGTTCCCTAATTAAATCCTTTGGCCATGTTGATGAGTTATTTGCTTTTTTTCAGAAACTGTTAATTTTTTCAAGAGGAATATTTTTTTCTCACATCAATTAGGAAACAAGGGAAAACATGTTTCCTGGCTCTCTCAGGTACTTAATACCATTAAATCCCAATTAAAAAAAAGAACATAAGTTCTCAACCAAAATCTATTAATTAGTCAGATTAATAGGGTAGCTAATGAGTCCTGAGCCCTTTTTAAACTAGATTGTCATTGTGTGATACCCTTAGCCGCTATCACAAATTATTACTTCCGAGATGCACCTAACATCAACATAGTTTCCCTACAATTCCTCCCATTTATTCAGAAGAACAAATTAATTTCCTTTGATGAGACTCCTCTCTCTTACGTTTACTCTTTAGTGCCAATCTTTAAATTCATAATTTTTTAAAACGAATCCTCTCTAACCTTTTTTAAGGGCTTGCAACATACTGCAGTGCAGTACTTTGTACTACATTGTGACTGTATCTCTATATTGTAGTATTTATCCTGATTATTTAAAGGTGGGATACATTTCTTTTTAATTTGATCTTTTTTTTGTACTTAGCATCTTTTGGCTGACTAAAAGTTTATCATTTCTGAGGGAGTATCATTGACAACGTTGTTGATTTACAGTCACCCACTAACAATGATCATTAAAATCTTTTGAGGCTGAAGCAATTCACGTCAATCCATCAAACTGTGCTTCAATAGAGGGACTTATCACCAGTGAGGATATCCAGGCACTTGACTAAGGGTCTCAGTTGAAGAGCCAGGTCCTGAGTCCCTTCCTGAAGTATGCAGATGAGGGTGATATTCAAAGGTGGATGGCAAGTGTGTTCCAGGATTTGGCGGAAAGGTGGGAGAAAGATCGTCGCCTGGTGCAGCAGATGTGCAGTGTCTGTGTGAGGGTGAGGTGAGTGGAACAGAGGTTTCTGGGTGGCTGGTGAAAGTTTAGGCGGTGGTTCATGTTTACTGGTCCTTAGTCAAGGAGGGCTTTGTAGGTGTGGGTCAGAAGCTTGAAATGGCATTTCTTCTAGATGGGGAGCCAGTGGCAGTCTCTCAGGTGCTGTAAGATGTGGAACCTTTAGGGCAAGTTGAGGATCTGTCTGGTTGCTGTGTTCTGGATCTTCTGGAGTCTTTTAACAAGTTCGCCGGTGGTGTCTGCATTGAGTGAGTTGCCGTAGTCCAGACTGCTGGTGATGTGGGCCTGCGTCACTGTTTTTCTGTTGCCCCTGGGTAGCCATTTAACCATTCTGCAGATCATGTGGTAGAAGGCTGAGGAGAGAACTTAGACCTGTCACGTCATGGAGAGTTCGCTGTCTAGGATGATTCAGAGGTTGTGGGCGTGATCTTTCGGAGTGGAGGTGGGTCCGAGTTCTGATGGCCACCAGGAGTCGTTCCAGAGGGAGGTGTGTCTGCTGAAGATCAGTACTTCGGTGTTGTCCATGTTGAGTTTCAGGCAGTTGTCTTCCATCCAGGCTGAGACGTTCTTCATGCAGTTGTGAAAGTTGTTTATTGTCGAGGTGGGCTCCGCTGAGAGGACGAGCTGTGTTTTGTTGGCATAGAAGATGACGTTGATGTTGTGGGCCTTGATGATGCTTGCTAGCGGGGTCATGTAGATATTGAAGAGGGTGGGACTGATGGACGAGCCTTGTGGACACCGCAGATGGTGTGCTTTTGCTATGAGGTGAAGGGAGGGAGACACATCTTCTGTGTGCGCCTTAAGAGGAAGGATGCCATCCATCTGAGAGTGGCGTCTGTGATTTAACTGTAGTGCAGTTGGTTGATGAGTGTGTGTTGAGAGATGTTGTTGAAGGTAGCAGAGAGATTGAGAAGGATCAAGGAGGCTGATTGCCCTCTGTCAGGTAGGGTGCGGACGTCATCTGCCGTGGAGATCAGGGCCGTTTTGGTGCTTTGGTTGGCACTGTATCCTGATTGGGAGGGGTCTAGAACGTTGTTTCTCTCTGGGTGTTCAGGAGGTGGAGGTTGATGGACTTTTCCAGCACTTTGGCGGGAAATGAGAGCAGCACGCTGGGGCGATAGTTCTGGAGGTTGTTGGGACTGCAGAGGGTCTGAAAGGGGTCGGACCTCTATGTCATGGCCATGGGCTGCGGCTGCTACTTCCTGTTTACAGCTGCGGCCCGTGCGGCCCGTGGAGGGAGTACCGGTGGGGCAGAAAGGCGGGCGGGGGAGGGGCAGGGTGGGAGGGTGCTAAAAACCGGAATATTGATAATTGGAGGTAAGTAAACAATTTAATTAATATAACGGATTTTGTAGCGTGCGCTGCATCGCATTTTGCGATGCAGTGCACGCTACGAAATTCGTTTTATTTATCAAATTGTTTACTTACCTCCAATTATCCATATTCCAGTTTTTAGCACCCCCCACCCTGCCCTTCTCCCGCCCCGCCTTTCTGCCCCACTGGTACTCCCTCCACGGGCCGTGGCTGCCTGTTTACCTTCTGCTAGTAGTAGCTCTGTCTAGGGCTGCACAATAGTGCACTGATGCTCTGTGTCACATCCTCTCTGTGGCAAAATACATGGTGCATGCTTTACGACACGATATTGGTGATTTTGCTCCCATAGGTCACACAGCCAGGGGCGTAACAAACACCCCCGCAGCCCCCGGGGTACGGGGGAGCCCCCAGTCTTCGATAGGTGAAGGGGGCCCCTCAGCTCTTCCTCGAGATCTGTGAGGCTCTGAAGCAGCAGCTGCAGTGTCGCAGCCTGCTCTGAGCTCCTGGCGCTGAATAGAAATAAAGTAACAAAGTTTCTCTTTAGTCAATATCCAGTCCTGGAACAAGGATGCCAGGCCTTCTGCTGAAGTGATATTTTGCAAATTGCAAAGTACTTTAAGAAATGTGGTGCTTTTTTGTAAAGTGCTGTGTAACAGAGCAATGTCCAGTCAGTGCTTTATTTTTAGAAACAGATAGAGATCTTTAACACACCTTAGATACTCTAAATTATATAGAGAAGAACCGGAAAAAAAGAGAACTCTGTAGCTCCTTTCCTGCTGGAGCTGAAAAAGAATTTATACTGCTTGAGGCAGGGGAGTAACAAAGGTGGGGGTGAGGGGGGCAGTCTTCAGTTTGTGAAGGGGGGCCCCTCAGCCTAAAGCAGGTACAGTCTACAGCCTGCTCTGAGCTCCTGGCACTGACCCAGGACTGAAGAGAAACAAAGTAACAAGTTACATTATTTCTCTTCAGTCAAAGCCACAAGCCCGGAACAAGGGAGAGAGCAGGAGGCAGCACAGAGGAGAGCTGACAGGGGAAAGGATGGGGCTGGGGCTGGGGCCCCAGAGAGCAGGAGGCAGCACAGAGGAGAGCTCACAGTAGAAAGCATGAGGGTGGGGGCCCAGAGGGCATGAGGCAGCACAGAGGAGAGCTCACAGGAGAAAGTATGAGGGCGGGGCCCCAGAGACAGCAGGAGGCCTTACAGAGGAGAGCTGACAGGGGAAAGGATGGGGGTGGGGGCCCCAGAGAGAGCAGGAGGCAGCACAGAGGTGAGCTCACATGAGAAGGTATGAGGGTGGGGGTCCCAGAGAGCAGGAGGCAGCACAGAGGAGAGATGACAGGGGAAAGGATGGGGGTGGGCCCCCCAGAGACAGCACAGAGGAGAGCTGACAGGGGAAAGTATGAGGGTGGGGGCCCCAGAGAGCAGGAGGCAGCACAGAGGAGAGCTCACTGGAGAAAGTAGGAGGGTGGGGGCCCCAGAGAGCAGGAAGCAGCACAGAGGAGAGCTGACAGGGAAAAGGATGGGGGAGGGGGGCCCAGAGAGCAGGAGGCAGCACAGAGGAGAGCTCACAGGAGAAGGTATGAGGGTGGGGGCCCCAGAGAGCAGGAGGCAGCACAGAGGCGAGCTGACAGGAGAAAGAATGGGGGTGAGGGACCCAGCGACAGCAGGAGGCAGCACAGAGGAGAGCTGACAGGGGAAAGGATGGAGGTGGGGACCCAGAGTGCAGGAGGAGGCAGCACAGAGGCGAGCTGACAGGAGAAAGGATGGGGGACCCAGCGACAGCAAGAGGCAGCACAGAGGAGAGCTGACAGGGGAAAGGATGGAGGTGGGGGCCCCAGAAAGCAGGAGACAGCGCAGAGGAGAGCTCACAGGAGAAAGTATGAGGGCTGGGCCCCAGAGACAGCAGGAGGCAGCACACAGTAGTGCTGACAGGGTAAAGGATGGGGGTGGGGGCCCCAGAGAGCAGGAGGCAGCACAGAGGAGAGCTGACAGGGGAAAGGATGGTGGTGGGGTCCCCAGAGACAGCAGGAGGCAGCACAGAAGAGAGCTGACAGGGGAAAGGATGGGGGTGGGGGCCCCAGAGAGCAGGAGGCAGCACAGAGAAGAGCTCACAGGGAAAGTATGAGGGTGGGGGCCCCAGAGAGCAGGAGGCACCACAGAGGAGAGCTGACAGGAGAAAGTATGAGGGTGGGGGCCCCAGAGACAGCAGGAGGCAGCACAGAGGAGAGCTGACAGGGGAAAGGATGGAGGTGGGGGCCCCCAGAGAGCAAGAGGCAGCACAGAGGAAAGCTGACAGGAGAAAGGATGGGGGTGAGGGCCCCAGAGACAGCAGGAGGTTGCACAGAGGAGAGCTCACAGGAGAAAGGATGGGCTGGGGGCCCCAGAGACAGCAGTAGGCAACACAGAGGAGAGCTCACAGGAGAAAGGATGGGTGGGGACCTCAGAGACAGCAGGAGGCAACACAGAGGAGAGCAAACAGGAGAAAGGATGGAGGTGGGGGCCCCAGAGACAGCAGGAGGCAACACAGAGAGGAGAGCAAACAGGAGAAAGGATGGAGGTGGGGGCCCCAGAGACAGCAGGAGGCAACACAGAGGAGAGCAAACAGGAGAAAGGATGGGGGTGGGGGCCCCAGAGATAGCAGGAAGCAGCACAGAGGAGAGCTCACAGTTGAAAGGATGGGGGTGGGGGCACCAGAAACAGCAGGAGGCAGCACAGAGGAGAGCTCAAAGGAGAAAGGATGGGGGCGGGGCCTTTAGAGACAGCATTCTCCACAGGGCTCTACTCTTCTGAGGCAGCACAGAGCTGACGTCGGCCAGAAAGTTTGCAGCTCCAGAAACAGGATCTGCTGGGCCGCATTTGAAGGTGAGAGTTAGAGCTATTGATGTTGTAAAGGACAATGCATTTTACCTATGCATTTTACCTATGCGTTTTCTGTTTGGAGTGGAAGGAATGTGTGTGGTGTCAAGTGAACATATATGTTTTGGATTGAAATTGTTAGTTGTGGAATTGTGTTGCGTGGATTGGATCTGTGTAGTGAAATAATGTGGCATGGTGTGCAGTGTAATTATGTGGTATTGAGTGGAGTGGGACTGTGTGTCTTGGAGTGGTATTTTCTGGAATGGTATTTTGTGTTGTGGAGTGGAATGTAGTAGAGTTTACTTATGTGGTGTGCTGTTAAATATTGTAGCATGTTGTGGAGTTTTTTTTGGTGTAGATTGGATGTATGTGGTGTGTTGTGCATTTGTGGTGTTAGTCTAAATCATGTAGTTTGTTGTGAATTATGTGGTGTGGAATGGAAATGTGTAGAGTTGAATTGTATGACGTGGAAGTTGCAGTGTTGAGTGAAATTATGTTGAGTGGTATTATGAGGCATGGTGTAAAGTGTAGCTTTGTGGAGTGTTGCTACGTGGCATGGACTGGATTTATGTGGAGTGTATGTATGCAGTATGGAGTAGAGCATAATTATGTGGAGGTTAATTATGTGGAGCTGAGTGGTATTATGTGGAGTGTTATTATGCTGTGTGATGAATTGTGGGATTGTGTGACGTGTGGAATTATGTGGCGTGGTGTACAATTATGCGGAGTGGAATTATGCAACATGTTGCAGAGTTGTATTTTGTGGAGGGTAATTATGTGTTTAGAGTTGAGTGTAAATATGTTGTATGAAATGTAATTATATAGGTTGAAGTTGAATTATGTGTAGTTGAGTTGTGTGGAGTGTAATTATGTGGTTGGGAGTGGTATTAAATTGTGTGGAATGTTATTCTGTGGAATTATGTGGTATGGAGTGAAGTGGAAATATGTGTATTTTTAGGATTGCAATTATGTGGTATGGAATGTTGTAGGGTTAAATTATTTATAGTTGAATTGTGTGGCATGGAATTATAAGCAGGGGCATTACACAGGCCCCAGGGGTGTAACACAGACCCCGGCAGCCCCCGTGTTGCGGGGCGTCCCTGCATTCCAGGGGCCCCCTCAGCAGTGTCAGCAAGCCCTACACATCAGTGACCGTCTGGGATAGGTAATTAATTAATATAGATAGGTTATGTAACTTACGCTCGCTCTAGGCTTTTCTTCATAAATTAAATGGTAAAATATAAAAAAAATGGTAATGGTGCACACTGCGCAGCGTGCAGATGTCTCCACCGCCGCGTCAGCGCGGTCTTACTCTTCACCCTTAGGGTGGGTCTGGTGACCAATTGTCATGCACATTGCTGACTGGTGAAGCGAGGAGGCATCCCAGAGGCCAGAGTGGAGACAATTGAGAGGTAACGTGTGCTGGCAACCGCCGGCCATAATTTAATTATTTCTCTGGTTAGCCTTGTTTGCCCTGTCTTCTGTGGCCCACGCAGGTGAGTCTGTCTGTTCCCCCAGTCTATGCCACCCCCCACTGCAGACAAGTGCACCCCACCCAAAATTCATTGCGACGACCACTTGTGTGCGTAAGGTCTCCAGTTTAGAGTGAAGTCATTTAGTAAAAGAAAGGCGCCTTTGGTACATGAAGGTCGTTTGGAAAAAGGGGGGGGTTATGTTACACATTAAATATCAGAAGTGTGTGTCATCAGTTTCACCTGCGATTTATGTTGATTTGTGGATTTTACAGAAAACACAAAAATTGTCATTGAAGTTTGTGGGCGCAAGAAAATGTACCCTTCACCTATGAATTTACACATTCGTCTGTGACTTTGGGAGAAGTTTCGTGGTTTCGCCCGACTTTGTCAAGGCAAAGTGGTACCCACTTCCCCCCAAAACTGACCAGATTCATTGTAGCTGATTTCTAGTTGCCGAGTGATGTCAGTACTGAAGGGGAGGGTCCAGCTGAACTGGACATCAGGGTGTGAGTGGGTGGAGTGGGGGGAGGGTTAGGGCAGAGAGGCTGAGGATTGGGGCTGTGGTGGCAGTGGTGCTACATAAATTGCAGCTTGCAGAAAAATGGTTTCTAGCTGAAACAGATAAAAGCTACTAAAATACAGTAACATGCATTGCTGCACAGTCGAATGTCCTTCGCTAAAATTGACAGGCCACCTTTCAGTTACTCTTTGCTGTTTGGTTGTTAAACTGAGACTGAGGTGAAACTTTTGCCAGAACAGTCTTAAAAGGTGCAAAAAAAAAAAATAAGTATAAGTATTACAAAATATGCTGCATTAGACCGCATAATTTGCCTTTTCCTGCTGCATAATTGAGAACCTGCAGCATAATTCTCATGGCACTGCATACCATGTACTTCCCCTCTGTTTACTGCTGTAGCAAAGAGCCACCAATCCTACCCCATTGATATGAAAGGAAAAAAAAATAACATTTACAGCCTTTCTACCAGAGGTTGCACATGACTTCTGTGGAAACCGGCTCCAGCGCGTGTAATTCTCTTCTCTTTCTGGATTTTTTTTTTAACACCACACAACCTACCTCACTTGCAACCTTTAAACTGTGGGGCGCCGTTCACTTTTCCTCCCTGAAGCCATTGTACTCCGCTCAGTAGCAGTAAAAGGATCAATGTTTCAGGTCCATAATGTCTCTAAATCCCTGACTCTGTGGGTGTAACTAGATCACCCAGCATCCTGCCCCAGAGACCTGCCAGCCCGACAGACCTCTCCAGGCAGAGAAACCTGCCAGTCCCACAGACCTTCACAGGCACAGAAACCTGCCAGCCCCACAAACCTCTCCAGGCAGAGAAAACTGCAAACCCCACAAACCTCTCCAGGCAGAGAAACCTGCCAGTCCCACACACCTCTCCAGGCACAGAAACCTGCCAGCCTCACAGACCTCTATGGGCACAGAAACCTGCCAGCCTCACAGATCTCCCCAAGGAGAGAAACCAGTCAGCCCCACAGACCTCCCAAGGCACAGAAACATGCCAGTCCCATAGACCTCTGCGGGCACAGAAACCTGCCAGCTCCACATACCTCCCCAAGCACAGAATCCTGCCAGTCCCACAGACCTCCCCAAGCACAGAATCCTGCCAGTCCCACAGACCTCCCCAAGCACAGAAACCTGCCAGTTCCAGAGACCTCTTCAGGCAGATAAACCAGCCAGCCCCACAGGTCTCCCCAATCACAGAAACCTGCCAGTCCCACAGACCCCCCCAGGCAGAGATACCTGCCAGCCGCACAGACCTCCCCAGGCACAGACACCTGCCAGTCCCACAGACCTCCCCAGGCACAGAAACCTGCCAGTTCCATTGACCTCCCCGGGCACAGACACCTGCCAGTCCCACAGACCCCCCCAGGCACAGAAACCTGCCAGTTCCATTGTCCTCCCCGGGCACAGAAACCTGCCAGCCCCACAGACCTCCCCAGGCACACGAACCTGCCAGTTCCACAGACCTCCCCAAGCACAGAAACCTACCAGTCCCACATACCTCCCCAAGCACAGAATCCAGCCAGTCCCACAGACCTCCCCAAACACAGAAACTTGCCAGTTCCAGAGACCTCTTCAGAAAGATAAACCACCCAGCCCCACAGATCTCCCCAATCACAGAAACCTGCCAGTCCCACAGACCTCCCCAGGCAGAGATACCTGCCAGCCGCACAGACCTCCCCAGGCACAGTCACCTGCCAGTCCCACAGACCTCCCCAGGCACAGAAACCTGCCAGTTCCATTGACCTCCCCGGGCACAGACACCTGCCAGTCCCACAGACCTCCCCAGGCAGGGAAACCAGCCAGCCCCATAGACCCCCCGGGCACAGGAACCTGCCAGCCTCACAGACCTCCCCGGGCACAGAAATCTGCCAGCGCCACATGCCTCCCCAAGCAAAGAATCCTGCCCTCCCCACAGACCTCCCCAGGCAGAGAAACCTGTCAGTCCCACAGACCTCTCCAGGAAGAGAAACCTGCCAGCCCCACAGACCTTCCCGGGCACAGAAACCTGCCAGTCTCACAGACCTCCTCAGGCAGAGAAATCAGCCAGTCCCACTGACCTCTCCAAGCACAGAAACCTGCTAGCCCCAAAGACCTCCCCAAGCACAGAATCCTGCCAGCCCCACAGACCTCCACAGGCAGAGAAACCTGACAGTCCCACAGACCTCCACAGGCACAAAATCTGCCATCCCCACAGACCTCTCCAGGCAGAGATATCTGCCAGCCCCACAGACCTCCCCGGCACAGAAACCTGCCAGTCCCACAGACCTCCCCAAGCAGTGAAACCTGCCAGTCCCACTGGCCTCCCCAGGCACAAAAACCTGTTAGCCCCACAGACCTCCCAGGGCACAGAAACCTGCCAGCCCCACAGACCTCCCTAGGCACAGACACCTGCAAGTCCCACAGACCTCAACAGGCACAGAATCTGCCAGTCCCACAGACCTCCCCAGGCACAGAAACCTGCCAGTCCCACAGACCTCCCCGGGCACAGAAACATGCCAGTCCCACAGACCTACCTAAGCACAGAAACCTGCCAGCCCCACAGACCTCCCCAAGCACAGAAACCTGACAGTCCCACAGACCTCCACGGGCACAGAATCTGCCATCTTCACAGACCTCTCCAGGCGGAGAAACCTGCCAGCCCCACAGACCTCCCCAAGCACAGACTATTGCCAGCCCCACAGACCTCCCCAGGCAGGGAAACCTGCCAGCCACACAGACCTCCCCAGGCACAGAAACCTGCCAGTTCCATTGACCTCCCCGGGCACAGACACCTGCCAGTCCCACAGACCTCCCCAGGCAGGGAAACCAGCCAGCCCCATAGACCCCCCCCCCCGGGCACAGGATCCTGCCAGCCTCACAGACCTCCCCGGGCACAGAAATCTGCCAGCGCCACATGCCTCCCCAAGCAAAGAATCCTGCCCTCCCCACAGACCTCCCCAGGCAGAGAAACCTGCCAGTCCCACAGACCTCTCCAGGAAGAGAAACCTGCCAGCCCCACAGACCTCCCCGGGCACAGAAACCTGCCAGTCTCACAGACCTCCTCAGGCAGAGAAATCAGCCAGTCCCACTGACCTCTCCAAGCACAGACACCTGCTAGCCCCACAGACCTCCCCAAGCACAGAATCCTGCCAGCCCCACAGACCTCCACAGGCAGAGAAACCTGACAGTCCCACAGACCTCCACAGGCACAAAATCTGCCATCCCCACAGACCTCTCCAGGCAGAGATATCTGCCAGCCCCACAGACCTCCCCGGCACAGAAACCTGCCAGTCCCACAGACCTCCCCAAGCAGTGAAACCTGCCAGTCCCACTGGCCTCCCCAGGCACAAAAACCTGTTAGCCCCACAGACCTCCCAGGGCACAGAAACCTGCCAGCCCCACAGACCTCCCTAGGCACAGACACCTGCAAGTCCCACAGACCTCAACAGGCACAGAATCTGCCAGTCCCACAGACCTCCCCAGGCACAGAAACCTGCCAGTCCCACAGACCTCCCCGGGCACAGAAACATGCCAGTCCCACAGACCTCCCCAAGCACAGAAACCTGACAGTCCCACAGACCTCCACGGGCACAGAATCTGCCATCTTCACAGACCTCTCCAGGCGGAGAAACCTGCCAGCCCCACAGACCTCCCCAAGCACAGACTATTGCCAGCCCCACAGACCTCCCCAGGCAGGGAAACCTGCCAGCCACACAGACCTCCCCAGGCACAGAAACCTGCCAGTTCCATTGACCTCCCCGGGCACAGACACCTGCCAGTCCCACAGACCTCCCCAGGCAGGGAAACCAGCCAGCCCCATAGACCCCCCCGGGCACAGGATCCTGCCAGCCTCACAGACCTTCCCGGGCACAGAAATCTGCCAGCGCCACATGCCTCCCCAAGCAAAGAATCCTGCCCTCCCCACAGACCTCCCCAGGCAGAGAAACCTGCCAGTCCCACAGACCTCTCCAGGAAGAGAAACCTGCCAGCCCCACAGACCTCCCCGGGCACAGAAACCTGCCAGTCTCACAGACCTCCTCAGGCAGAGAAATCAGCCAGTCCCACTGACCTCTCCAAGCACAGACACCTGCTAGCCCCACAGACCTCCCCAAGCACAGAATCCTGCCAGCCCCACAGACCTCCACAGGCAGAGAAACCTGACAGTCCCACAGACCTCCACAGGCACAAAATCTGCCATCCCCATAGACCTCTCCAGGCAGAGATATCTGCCAGCCCCACAGACCTCCCCGGGCACAGAAACCTGCCAGTCCCACAGACCTCCCCAAGCAGTGAAACCTGCCAGTCCCACTGGCCTCCCCAGGCACAAAAACATTTTAGCCCCACAGACCTCCCAGGGCACAGAAACCTGCCAGCCCCACAGACCTCCCTAGGCACAGACACCTGCCAGTCCCACAGACCTCAACAGGCACAGAATCTGCCAGTCCCACAGACCTCCCCAGGCACAGAAACCTGCCAGTCCCACAGACCTCCCCGGTCACAGAAACATGCCAGTCCCACAGACCTACCTAAGCACAGAAACCTGCCAGCCCCACAGACCTCCCCAAGCACAGAAACCTGACAGTCCCACAGACCTCCACGGGCACAGAATCTGCCATCTTCACAGACCTCTCCAGGCGGAGAAACCTGCCAGCCCCACAGACCTCCCCAAGCACAGACTATTCCCAGCCCCACAGACCTCCCCAGGCAGGGAAACCTGCCAGCCACACAGACCTCCCCAGGCACAGAAACCTGCCAGTTCCATTGACCTCCCCGGGCACAGACACCTGCCAGCCCCACAGACCTCCCCAGGCAGGGAAACCAGCCAGCCCCATAGACCCCCCCGGGCACAGGAACCTGCCAGCCTCACAGACCTCCCCGGGCACAGAAATCTGCCAGCGCCACATGCCTCCCCAAGCAAAGAATCCTGCCCTCCCCACAGACCTCCCCAGGCAGAGAAACCTGCCAGTCCCACAGACCTCTCCAGGAAGAGAAACCTGCCAGCCCCACAGACCTCCCCGGGCACAGAAACCTGCCAGTCTCACAGACCTCCTCAGGCAGAGAAATCAGCCAGTCCCACTGACCTCTCCAAGCACAGAAACCTGCTAGCCCCACAGACCTCCTCAAGCACAGAATCCTGCCAGCCCCACAGACCTCCCCAGGCAGAAAACCCTGCCAGTCCCACAGTCCTCCGCATGCCGAAAAACCTGCCAGACCCACAGACCTCCTCAGGCAGAGAAACCTGCCAGTCCCACAGACCTCCCCTGGCACAGAAACCTGCCAGTCCCACTGGCCTCACCGCCGGGGCACATGAGAACATTTTTCTATTTTTGTACTGTGGCCAAAATAGAATAAGCTTACTATGGGCTAATTATTGTTGCTAAGTCAGTGAAAAATGATTTTGTTCTGTTTTTTACCTGGTGTTAAAGTGGATGTCTATTGGCCCGAAGTTTTAGGTCCGTTAAGAGGCATTTCTGGCATCTTCACAGTGGCATAAAATAAGCCCCCACAGCCCCCTCGGTGCAGGGTGGGCCCTCAAGCTCCAGCGGGGCTCCTCTGCAAAAGTGGTAGGTGGTGGCCTGGGGAGGGGGCCCCCTCCATGTACTTTGCAGGGGGTCCCCTCAACTTTCGTTACGCCACTGCACACAGCCCTAAACTTTAAACACAGAGAACAGTCACTGTCCTGAAAGTTTATAGTTGGTCCTTGCTTCATAGTATTGCAGGAAGACTCGTAGTGGCTAAATATTGCGTCCTTGGTATTATTATGCTTTCTATCTCTGTTCCCTTAACAGGCATCGTGGGCAAAAGCCACGCCCCCAAAAGGCGTCATCGAACGGACCCCACCCTGTTCCAAATGCGTGTTATTCTCTTTCCCAATGCGGAGTGCAGCTGAGGTTAATATCCGGCGGCATCTACAGCTTCGGCTATGATGATCCGGAGAGAGAATTACATTGTGGCAACCTACGGAAGAGAATACCGGTTCAGGTGGGGATTTGAAGCGCTCAACCTTTCCAGGTAAGAGCGTTCATTCTTGATTAGCACATTCTGCACTTCGGAGCGAACATTCATTGCTGAACAAATTTTTGGACTCTTGTGAAAAAGTATGAATTATTGAAGGATAACTTTTGGCATTTTGTTTACGGACTCTGCAATAACAAAAAACTGCACAGTAAGACTCCTGTACAAAAGTTGTGTGGCAGGTCCCGCTCAGGAACATATATATCTTATAACAGAACTGTGGGATGATCTTAACTGGTTGCCCTTTGTGTTTTTACCTCACAGCAATCATAAGGAAACTGTGAACCTTAACGAACAGTAGATAATGATCTGTGGTAGGTTTATTGTAATATTTTAGTCACTTAAATAGTGGAAGATGTAAAAGGCTCATTTTAGAATTCAGGTCTATGGGCAATCATATACAATGTTTTTTAGTACAGATTCATTCTTTATCTCTTCGTTCTATGCATAAGTCAGCTATCAGGTGAATATAATATCCATTGATATATAATATGTGGAATGTGCTGAAGAACTAGGTAATCTAACTCATAGTCTTGATTTCCTTACAGATCTCCTTCCCCGCTGTCCCTTCCCCCCACCTGGCCACTCTAATAGTCTGTGTCAAAATGAGAATAAGACTTGGAGCTGCCTGGAGGTGGACCCTTCTAGCATTGTGCAAGCTCTGTGGAAACACGTCCTTGACACGTGTTTCCAGGCATCGGGAAAGGTGGCTGTGATGATGATGTGATGAGACTGGTGGTGAGCTGGTGACTGATCTCATCGCTTTTGAGGTTGAAGAGTCCTTGGGGGCATGAGTCAGTAGGTACTCCTGAGTGGATAGAGTTCATTAGGGCCTTGGTGTTCGCTGTGCCGAGTTGTTCACATGTGGTGAGCGGGTGGTCAGTGGCGGTCTTCGTAAGAGTGGGGATGCTGGGGAGGTTGGTGGCTTGGAAATCAAACTTTCTCTATATGGAGGTTAACTTGTTGTGGAATGTCCAAGTGTACCATTGTATCTCATGATATATTGTGACCTCTTCATTCTTCAGACTATTATCATACATAAGGTGTCATTAAATGTTTGTCATCTGTGGAGTTTCCTCTTTGTGACTGAACCATTGATAGCTGTAAGACCTTCTGATTGCACACAATTACTTCTGCACTCACCAGATCTCACTGAAAGGTAGTATATGAAGTCCTAGTACACCTTGAAAGAAATGTTCTTGTCCAGTAGGTACCCTTGCCCATTTGCCCACCTGCAAGCCTAATCCCATGAAGATTAATACTCATTACACAGATTTCACATATTAAAACATTAAGGCAGAGCCCTGAAAAGAAATTGGAATAAATCACTGCTACTATTTCTTCGTACAACTTACAGAGCACACTCTGTGGTATGCAAATGATATTGCAGGAGAGCTAAAAATAATACTTCTACACTCCTGAAGCATATAATGTAACCATGGAACCTTCTTTTTGAGTTATAGCCACTCACCGATGGTCCTATCTGAAAATTCTTGATGTTCTTCAAATGATCTTCCCCATTATGCCATGTTTGCAATTGAAATGTGGTTAGCCTGTGTCTCAGTGAACCTTTACCTTTAATCACCAGACTAATGAATCGCTTCTCCTCTATAGGAGCAAGACCTCAAATTTATCATTTCCATCCCTATTGAAAGAAACCTTAGACGGATCCAGATTATCATTCATACTACTGTCCTATTTCAGGCGCAATCTGTGTTATAAGGGCATTTGAAGCAGTAGTCATTCATCAATTTTACTCAGGGTTCAGACCAGTCAGGGGCACAGCGTCAACATTGCTAAATATCATAGAACTACTACTCAATATCTAGGACCAGTACTTTTTTGATCAATAAATCAATCAATCAATCAGGGATTTGTAGATCACACTATAATGGTCACAAGGTGCTTGGGGGTGGGGGGGGGGATTTGGGCAGCTCCCATTGATGGAGCAAGGATTCAAGAAAACAAAACTTGCTTGGAGCAATCTCTCATTAACAGTACTAATCAGTAAAAATTGTAGAGAAAACGAAATTAACATACGCACAACATTTACATATGGGAAAAGAGCTTTATCCCCTGAGAGGCAGGTGTTCATGTTAATCGCAGCGCCCTGTAGAAGCACGACGAGCGCTGCGATCAACATGAATACTTAAAAAAATAAAGAAGATAATCTGCCCCAGCCGATCTCTATGAAGAAAGGGCACACAGTTAGACTATAGGCACGACGTGCCGTGTGATTTCACAATCACTAACATATATTAGTGATTGTGAAAGCCACACGTCGTGCTTTTAGGCTTGCTGCATGCCTTTTGTTTATAGAGTGCGGCTGCAGGCATATTGTGTGCCTTTTTGAAAGCTTTCATTTTAAATGCAGCCAGTGTATTAGTATGTCGGGCTCTGCAATTAACATGAAAAATTGTTTTAAAAAAAGGCACGCAACCTGCTGCACTCTAAGCATGCAGCAAGCCTTAAAGCACAACGTGTGCCTTTATCAATCGCTAATATATGTTAGTGATAGTGAAAGCGCCCATCGTGCTTCTGGACTTGCTAAGTGCCCTTTCTTAATAGAGCGTGGCTCACCATCCCAGGAGGCCTACATTCACGAGTCCTAGCTTTACTAGGACACGGGGCAGTATGTGGCATGGTGTGAGGAGGCAGGATGAGAGGCCCAAGAAGTGCCTTTTTTTTAAAATATCTGGTTTCCAAGCGCGAAGTGTCTCCAAAAGAATACCCACGATGCACTGGTCACAGTTGGCTGCCAGGCCCAGCCCGTCTTCTATGTCCATGCAGCAGCAGCCAACAATGATGGGGCACACGCCGTGGAGTGGAGCTGGGATTGGAAACAGGCTCTGCATGCACAGCTAGGCTCAGAGTGCAGCAGGAACTAGTGCTAGGCTCAGACAGCGAGTTAGAAAAGGGGGGGCCACTCGGCCCCCACGCACACATGGCTGGGCCCGGCCCCCCCTTCCACCAGTGCTGGTTGGCTGCGCGTCCCGCCGGTTGCCCCGGAGGCAATTTTGCGCTTCCGGGGCAAAGGGGGCGGGATCGCGGCTTAGGGGGGGGTTTAAGAGCCTGGGGAGCGCGGGAAGTGGCCTCTTTGTGCCCGCGCTCCCTAGGCTCGCTCCTCGCCCCGCTGTGGGGCCTTTTAATTTTCTTCATTTTCTCCTCTGCAGGTGCTCACCGGTCGGAGTACCGAGACGCGATCAGCAGTTGTGTGGAGAGGCGACCAGTGCTTTTCGGGTCATAACTGGAGGCAAGGACGGGACGATCGTCGGCCATGGTCTTTGTTTTCCTTTTACAGGTTTTCGGGAATTGCACAGCGAGCTTACAGGCTCAGAGTATAGCAGTATTTTGGATGCAGTTGGGGCTTAGAGTACAGCAGATTCTGGGAGCAAAAGTGGTGAATGCGAGGCTGTTGTAAGTAAGTACGAAGTCTGGAGGCAGTATATTTGTAGAAGTCAGCTTTATTGCAGCACAGAGTAGATAGGACCATCCCCTATCTGACCAGAGCTCCAACTGCCAACAGGGCAGATGGAAACTCCAGAACAAGGAACCCCATAGTGTTCTAGAGTGCTAGTCAGATGAGCAAGATAAGCAGATGGGCAAGATAAGCAGATGAGCAAGATAAGCACTGTGCAACATATCTACCCCCCTTAATAGATAAAAGAAAACAGAAACAATAATCACTGTGAGAACATAGTATTATCAATGTATATAATCATCTAGGTAAGTGGGTGGGCGCCGAGGGCGAGAACTCTTTATTGTGATCTCCCTAGTGGGCAACTGAGACAAAGAAGAAGGAACTGAGTCACCCAGGGCACCACCATGTACTGACATGGAAGCCGGAGCATCACCACTACCCACCTCCCTCCCTCCGATGGAAACAGAAGGGAGAACCAACCCGCCATCAGGAGCTAACAAATAACCATTACAGCTCCCAGAACCTCCACCCTCTGAACAAATAGAAGAACCACAAACCTTTCTTTGGAACAAAGCCTCCCTCCTATAATTCCAAGTTTCCCCATTATCCAATACAACAAAATGTGGAGAAGCTTTTTTGACTCTAAAAGGACCCCTATACTTACTAAGACCCTTAGAAAACCTTCCCGGCTTAACCTTGACTAGGTCACCCACTGCAATGGGCAGGGAATTGTCAGTAGGGGGTAAGACCTCACTCCCCTCACATCTCATCCATGCAGGAGTCAACTTTGAGACTGGTGTGCGTCCGCGCATCAATTCGAACGGAGATTTTTCTCCATTTCTATGAGATGTTGATCGGTAGGCCCACACCAGCTCTTGCACCCGCTCATGCGAAAAACATCCACTTTGCACAAACATTTGAATCACCCCCTTCACCAGACGATTCACTCTCTCGCAGAGGCCATTCCCCTGCGGGTTGCACAAGCTTGTCCTCTGATGTCTGATGCCACACTCACGCATAAATGAAGCCATCTTCAAAGACGTCAACTGAGTGCCATTATCGGAGATGAGAACAGAAGGATAACCCTCATTCAAAAATACACCCTTCAAAAAGGCAATGGTAGTGTCAGTGTCAATCTCTTTCACAAATTGCACACAGAGCCATTTTTAGAAACAATCAATCACCACAATGGCAAACCGTTGGTTCACGGGTAACTCATTCATTGGACCTATGAAATCTAGGCAGATGCTGTGCCAAGGTAAGTTCTCAAACCCAATTTTTTGAGGTGAGTGTGATCCCACAACCTTTAACCTTTTCTCTCCTTCCTTGCAATAATCGCACCTCACCACACAATCCACAGCGTCATTATCAACTGTCGGCCACCAGAAATTCTCCTTAACACGACGCTGAGTGAGGGTTTGGCCCAAATGGCCCTCATGAGCCAAACTGAGAATTCTACCCCGCAATGAACTGGGAGGGATGAAACGGTCACCTCGCATCAACACATTCTCTCCCTCTAGAGAAAGTTCATCCAAGATTCTCAAAAAGGGTCTAACTTCAGGCATAACAGTGCTTTCTCTTCTAGTCCCCTTAGAAACAAGCTCAATAACAGACTGTAAAACTTGATCCTCCTCCATACTCCTCACCCAGTCATCACGAGTGAAAGAACCACCTCCTAAAAATAGCACATCCTCCACCACTGCTGCTACAGCAAAATCATCCAAGACATTGCTACTATTTCTGCTACACTCCCCAGAGTGTGCTGGAAGTCGGGACAAACAATCCGCCTGGATGTTCTTCCAACCGTGAACAAACTCAATCTCGTACTGGTAATCCTGCAAGCGAGAAGCTAGCCTCGCCAACCTGGGAGACCCCTTCCCAGCGCCACCCGGGGCTAACACGTTGACCAGTGGTTTATGGTCTGTGCGCAGAACAAATTTGTAGCCCCATAAGTATGTTCTAAAATAGCTCGTGCCCCAAACAGCTGCAAGAGCCTCACGCTCTATGACTGAGTAATTGGATTCAGAAGCGTACAGGGGCCTGGAAGCAAAAGCTATGGTCTTCTCTTCTCCCCCATGCTTCTGCAAAAGCACCGCACCGAGTCCCACCCCACTCGCATCAACCATCAAAACCGAGGAACGACTTGTATCAAAAGGGGCCAGTACACCAGCAGATTTAAGCTCCCTTTTTATCAGATTAACGCACGATTCATGCTCAGTGGACCAATTAAATTTGACACCCTTTTTCAATAAACATCTCAAAGGTGCAGTCTTAGATGAAAAATCCCTCACAAATTTTGAATAAAATTCAATTAAGCCCATGAAGGACCGAAGTTGATCTTTATCAACAGGTGAGGGAGCTAACTCAATAGCTTCTAATAGGTTCCTGTTAGGTTTTATGCCCTCCTCAGACAAAGAAAACCCTAAATATTCAATCTCCTTCAAAAGGAAAGCACACTTCTCTTTTCTCAAAGTGAGCCCAGCATCATCTATTCTTCGTAATACACTCTGCAAAATTCCATTATGTTCTTCAAGTGAATCTCCATAGATTAAAACATCATCTTGAAAATACAAAACTTTGTCTAGACCCTTAAAAACTTCCGAGACCAGTCTCTGGAACACGCTGGCCGCTGAGACAAGGCCAAACGGTAATCGCGTGAACTGGAAGGTTCCCTCACTAGTAATGAAAGCAGTTAGGTGCTTGGAAACATCATCTAGACAAATCTGATGGTAAGCATGTTTTAGGTCTAGCTTACTGAAAAACCTGGCTCCCTTAAGCGTTGACACTAGCTCACCAATATTTGGTAGTGGGAACACATCCGCCACTACACATTTGTTCAACGAGTGCAGGTCTACACAAAACCTAATCTTATTATCAGATTTTTGGGAAATCACAACAGGCGAAACCCACGGAGACGCTTCAACGGGCTCGATGATGCCTCCTTGGAGCATTTCCTCTAATGTGGCTTTAACTTCCTCCCGTAAAGCGAAAGGGACACGTCTAACCTTGTGCTGAACGGGAGTACTGCCTTCCTTGAGAATTATATGGTGAGAGTATCCTACTAGTTCTCCTAACTGATCCCTAAAGACATTTTTGAATCTTTCTAGAATCTCATTCAATGAGGAGTTGTCAACAATTGAGACGGGATCATCAGCCCTGGGATTGACCACAATGTGTAAGTCGTATTGTTGGTAGCGTCCCAGAATGGCTGGTCCATCAATGGATATGTACACTTTACCCAATGCTGACCTATTCCTGAATTCAATTTTACCATCAAAGTAGCCCAAGAGATCTATTTTTTCACCTTGGTAGCCAGAGGAGAAAGATGTCACATTCTCTCAAAGTCCTGTCACCCCACACACTCTTCATCAGGGACATAGGAATTATAGTCCATTTTGAACCTGTATCAACCATTAGATTGACAGACTTCCCATCAATGGTAAAATCTGTTTTCAAAATTCTCCCTCTCCGTTCTTCACAAGAACAAATGGAGTCGCACAACACCAAAATCTTATTCACATCACGCCTGAGTTCACCATACTCACTGACTACTGTCACTTTCGAACTATTCTTGTTTCTACACATTTTGGCGAAATGCCCTATTTTCCCACATCGTAAACACTCCTTATTACTGGCAAAACAAAATTTAGCATCGGAAGTATGTGAATAACTTCCACACTTCATGCACATTTTAGAGCTGTTTTTGATGTTAGACTGTACATTTGTCTTCTGGAGTACATATCCTTTTTTCCTAACAATGGCGATGGCTGCCGCCTCTTCCTCACTATTGTCACTATTCACCACCTTGCTGGAAATTTCTGCGATTCTTGGTTCTAAACCACTTTTCTGCAATTCCTTCATGCATTTTTCGCTTTCTTCTACAACTTTGGCCAAATCTATGGCTACTTTTAACGTTGGATTCTTTGCTGCCCACAATCGTTCTTGGACTTTCCTATTGTTCGCTTGGACAATAAGTTGGTCTCTAATAAGTTCGTCAGCCATCTGACCAAAACTGCACTTTACTGACAGTTCGTGTAACCGCGCAACAAAGTCATCAATGCTCTCACCCTCCAACTGTTTGTTTTTGTAAAATTTATATCTCTGTAAAACCAGATTTTCTTCTTTCCCAAATCTAGTCTCCAGTCTCGCTATTGCTTCCTTGAATTCATCAACTTGTGACGTGGATCCTGAAGATAGAACTTGCGGTATAAATTTGAACACTCGTTGTCCCTCCTTTCCTAATGTAGTCATTAGTAGAGCCTTTTTCCTCTTAGGTGAGAAATCTTCTCCATCCAGAGCCTCTATGTAATTATAGATCATCACAATCCAATCCTCCCATGCCATAGACGGATTCCCTGGTTCGGGCAAGAATTGGGGAGGGAGGGCAACATTAATTGGTTGTGACATGCTAGCAATATTGTATAGGAGTCAGGTAATCTATAGTCTGATATGCGCTAATACAGTTGCACCGCAATGTGATAGCTCTCAGCCAACGATATGCGCTAATACCATTGCACCGCAATGTGACAGCTCTCAGCCAACAAGTACTGAGCACAATAATCAACCGGGTAATGGTTTACCAAAGAACAGTTCTTTCAGCGCTTACCGCATAAATTAATCACCTTCTGTGTGTGACTCTAACTGTTCATGTACTGGCGTTGACGGAATAGCTGATGTGCTACACGAACAGCTGATGTTACAACGCTGAGTCGCGTCTCCTACGCAACAACCATTGTTTTGGCCTCACAAAATGGCCGTCTACGTCCTGCGTCAGCACGTCCAGGCGTGTGTTAACGTACTCTGACGTATGTTCGTTTTAGGACTAAGACCGCCGCGTAATTCGGCGCCGCGTTCCAGCGTTGTGTTTCAGTAGTTGCTAGGATTCTGACGCTACCTCTTGGTTGTTACGCTACCTTTAGAATGCTGTTTCTGCCATGGCCGCCATTCCGTCGTCACAAGGCCTTTGAATTTCTCAAGCCAACGCCAAACTTCTCCACATCGGCACCAGACAAAATCCTGGGTGTCGACTACTCTCCCTGCGGGACAACGATAAGCCGGAGGTTCGCTTCGCTTCACCTCGTTCACTGCACAGGGTTCGGGGGCTGATGGAACTGCTACCTCTCTGTAATTTCTTCTGCTGCAAAGTCACGAAATGAAAGCTGTGGCCAGACGCGATATCCGAGTCCAAGTCGCCAAATGTTGTAAGTAAGTACGAAGTCTGGAGGCAGTATATTTGTAGAAGTCAGCTTCAGCACAGAAACCTGCCAGTTCCATTGACCTCCCCGGGCACAGACACCTGCCAGTCCCACAGACCTCCCCAGGCACAGAAACCTGCCAGTTCCATTGTCCTCCCCGGGCACAGAAACCTGCCAGCCCCACAGACCTCCCCAGGCACACGAACCTGCCAGTTCCACAGACCTCCCCAAGCACAGAAACCTACCAGTCCCACATACCTCCCCAAGCACAGAATCCAGCCAGTCCCACAGACCTCCCCAAACACAGAAACTTGCCAGTTCCAGAGACCTCTTCAGAAAGATAAACCAGCCAGCCCCACAGATCTCCCCAATCACAGAAACCTGCCAGTCCCACAGACCTCCCCAGGCAGAGATACCTGCCAGCCGCACAGACCTCCCCAGGCACAGTCACCTGCCAGTCCCACAGACCTCCCCAGGCACAGAAACCTGCCAGTTCCATTGACCTCCCCGGGCACAGACACCTGCCAGTCCCACAGACCTCCCCAGGCAGGGAAACCAGCCAGCCCCATAGACCCCCCGGGCACAGGAACCTGCCAGCCTCACAGACCTCCCCGGGCACAGAAATCTGCCAGCGCCACATGCCTCCCCAAGCAAAGAATCCTGCCCTCCCCACAGACCTCCCCAGGCAGAGAAACCTGTCAGTCCCACAGACCTCTCCAGGAAGAGAAACCTGCCAGCCCCACAGACCTTCCCGGGCACAGAAACCTGCCAGTCTCACAGACCTCCTCAGGCAGAGAAATCAGCCAGTCCCACTGACCTCTCCAAGCACAGAAACCTGCTAGCCCCAAAGACCTCCCCAAGCACAGAATCCTGCCAGCCCCACAGACCTCCACAGGCAGAGAAACCTGACAGTCCCACAGACCTCCACAGGCACAAAATCTGCCATCCCCACAGACCTCTCCAGGCAGAGATATCTGCCAGACCCACAGACCTCCCCGGCACAGAAACCTGCCAGTCCCACAGACCTCCCCAAGCAGTGAAACCTGCCAGTCCCACTGGCCTCCCCAGGCACAAAAACCTGTTAGCCCCACAGACCTCCCAGGGCACAGAAACCTGCCAGCCCCACAGACCTCCCTAGGCACAGACACCTGCAAGTCCCACAGACCTCAACAGGCACAGAATCTGCCAGTCCCACAGATCTCCCCAGGCACAGAAACCTGCCAGTCCCACAGACCTCCCCGGGCACAGAAACATGCCAGTCCCACAGACCTACCTAAGCACAGAAACCTGCCAGCCCCACAGACCTCCCCAAGCACAGAAACCTGACAGTCCCACAGACCTCCACGGGCACAGAATCTGCCATCTTCACAGACCTCTCCAGGCGGAGAAACCTGCCAGCCCCACAGACCTCCCCAAGCACAGACTATTGCCAGCCCCACAGACCTCCCCAGGCAGGGAAACCTGCCAGCCACACAGACCTCCCCAGGCACAGAAAACTGCCAGTTCCATTGACCTCCCCGGGCACAGACACCTGCCAGTCCCACAGACCTCCCCAGGCAGGGAAACCAGCCAGCCCCATAGACCCCCCCCGGGCACAGGATCCTGCCAGCCTCACAGACCTCCCCGGGCACAGAAATCTGCCAGCGCCACATGCCTCCCCAAGCAAAGAATCCTGCCCTCCCCACAGACCTCCCCAGGCAGAGAAACCTGCCAGTCCCACAGACCTCTCCAGGAAGAGAAACCTGCCAGCCCCACAGACCTCCCCGGGCACAGAAACCTGCCAGTCTCACAGACCTCCTCAGGCAGAGAAATCAGCCAGTCCCACTGACCTCTCCAAGCACAGACACCTGCTAGCCCCACAGACCTCCCCAAGCACAGAATCCTGCCAGCCCCACAGACCTCCACAGGCAGAGAAACCTGACAGTCCCACAGACCTCCACAGGCACAAAATCTGCCATCCCCACAGACCTCTCCAGGCAGAGATATCTGCCAGCCCCACAGACCTCCCCGGCACAGAAACCTGCCAGTCCCACAGACCTCCCCAAGCAGTGAAACCTGCCAGTCACACTGGCCTCCCCAGGCACAAAAACCTGTTAGCCCCACAGACCTCCCAGGGCACAGAAACCTGCCAGCCCCACAGACCTCCCTAGGCACAGACACCTGCAAGTCCCACAGACCTCAACAGGCACAGAATCTGCCAGTCCCACAGACCTCCCCAGGCACAGAAACCTGCCAGTCCCACAGACCTCCCCGGGCACAGAAACATGCCAGTCCCACAGACCTACCTAAGCACAGAAACCTGCCAGCCCCACAGACCTCCCCAAGCACAGAAACCTGACAGTCCCACAGACCTCCACGGGCACAGAATCTGCCATCTTCACAGACCTCTCCAGGCGGAGAAACCTGCCAGCCCCACAGACCTCCCCAAGCACAGACTATTGCCAGCCCCACAGACCTCCCCAGGCAGGGAAACCTGCCAGCCACACAGACCTCCCCAGGCACAGAAACCTGCCAGTTCCATTGACCTCCCCGGGCACAGACACCTGCCAGTCCCACAGACCTCCCCAGGCAGGGAAACCAGCCAGCCCCATAGACCCCCCCCGGGCACAGGATCCTGCCAGCCTCACAGACCTCCCCGGGCACAGAAATCTGCCAGCGCCACATGCCTCCCCAAGCAAAGAATCCTGCCCTCCCCACAGACCTCCCCAGGCAGAGAAACCTGCCAGTCCCACAGACCTCTCCAGGAAGAGAAACCTGCCAGCCCCACAGACCTCCCCGGGCACAGAAACCTGCCAGTCTCACAGACCTCCTCAGGCAGAGAAATCAGCCAGTCCCACTGACCTCTCCAAGCACAGACACCTGCTAGCCCCACAGACCTCCCCAAGCACAGAATCCTGCCAGCCCCACAGACCTCCACAGGCAGAGAAACCTGACAGTCCCACAGACCTCCACAGGCACAAAATCTGCCATCCCCACAGACCTCTCCAGGCAGAGATATCTGCCAGCCCCACAGACCTCCCCGGGCACAGAAACCTGCCAGTCCCACAGACCTCCCCAAGCAGTGAAACCTGCCAGTCCCACTGGCCTCCCAAGGCACAAAAACATTTTAGCCCCACAGACCTCCCAGGGCACAGAAACCTGCCAGCCCCACAGACCTCCCTAGGCACAGACACCTGCCAGTCCCACAGACCTCAACAGGCACAGAATCTGCCAGTCCCACAGACCTCCCCAGGCACAGAAACCTGCCAGTCCCACAGACCTCCCCGGTCACAGAAACATGCCAGTCCCACAGACCTACCTAAGCACAGAAACCTGCCAGCCCCACAGACCTCCCCAAGCACAGAAACCTGACAGTCCCACAGACCTCCACGGGCACAGAATCTGCCATCTTCACAGACCTCTCCAGGCGGAGAAACCTGCCAGCCCCACAGACCTCCCCAAGCACAGACTATTCCCAGCCCCACAGACCTCCCCAGGCAGGGAAACCTGCCAGCCACACAGACCTCCCCAGGCACAGAAACCTGCCAGTTCCATTGACCTCCCCGGGCACAGACACCTGCCAGCCCCACAGACCTCCCCAGGCAGGGAAACCAGCCAGCCCCATAGACCCCCCCGGGCACAGGAACCTGCCAGCCTCACAGACCTCCCCGGGCACAGAAATCTGCCAGCGCCACATGCCTCCCCAAGCAAAGAATCCTGCCCTCCCCACAGACCTCCCCAGGCAGAGAAACCTGCCAGTCCCACAGACCTCTCCAGGAAGAGAAACCTGCCAGCCCCACAGACCTCCCCGGGCACAGAAACCTGCCAGTCTCACAGACCTCCTCAGGCAGAGAAATCAGCCAGTCCCACTGACCTCTCCAAGCACAGAAACCTGCTAGCCCCACAGACCTCCTCAAGCACAGAATCCTGCCAGCCCCACAGACCTCCCCAGGCAGAAAACCCTGCCAGTCCCACAGTCCTCCGCATGCCGAAAAACCTGCCAGACCCACAGACCTCCTCAGGCAGAGAAACCTGCCAGTCCCACAGACCTCCCCTGGCACAGAAACCTGCCAGTCCCACTGGCCTCACCGCCGGGGCACATGAGAACATTTTTCTATTTTTGTACTGTGGCCAAAATAGAATAAGCTTACTATGGGCTAATTATTGTTGCTAAGTCAGTGAAAAATGATTTTGTTCTGTTTTTTACCTGGTGTTAAAGTGGATGTCTATTGGCCCGAAGTTTTAGGTCTGTTAAGAGGCATTTCTGGCATCTTCACAGTGGCATAAAATAAGCCCCCACAGCCCCCTCGGTGCAGGGTGGGCCCTCAAGCTCCAGCGGGGCTCCTCTGCAAAAGTGGTAGGTGGTGGCCTGGGGAGGGGGCCCCCTCCATGTACTTTGCAGGGGGTCCCCTCAACTTTCGTTACGCCACTGCACACAGCCCTAAACTTTAAACACAGAGAACAGTCACTGTCCTGCTATCTATACTGTCCTGAAAGTTTATAGTTGGTCCTTGCTTCATAGTATTGCAGGAAGACTCGTAGTGGCTAAATATTGCGTCCTTGGTATTATTATGCTTTCTATCTCTGTTCCCTTAACAGGCATCGTGGGCAAAAGCCACGCCCCCAAAAGGCGTCATCGAACGGACCCCACCCTGTTCCAAATGCGTGTTATTCTCTTTCCCAATGCGGAGTGCAGCTGAGGTTAATATCCGGCGGCATCTACAGCTTCGGCTATGATGATCCGGAGAGAGAATTACATTGTGGCAACCTACGGAAGAGAATACCGGTTCAGGTGGGGATTTGAAGCGCTCAACCTTTCCAGGTAAGAGCGTTCATTCTTGATTAGCACATTCTGCACTTCGGAGCGAACATTCATTGCTGAACAAATTTTTGGACTCTTGTGAAAAAGTATGAATTATTGAAGGATAACTTTTGGCATTTTGTTTACGGACTCTGCAATAACAAAAAACTGCACAGTAAGACTCCTGTACAAAAGTTGTGTGGCAGGTCCCGCTCAGTAACATATATATCTTATAACAGAACTGTGGGATGATCTTAACTGGTTGCCCTTTGTGTTTTTACCTCACAGCAATCATAAGGAAACTGTGAACCTTAACGAACAGTAGATAATGATCTGTGGTAGGTTTATTGTAATATTTTAGTCACTTAAATAGTGGAAGATGTAAAAGGCTCATTTTAGAATTCAGGTCTATGGGCAATCATATACAATGTTTTTTAGTACAGATTCATTCTTTATCTCTTCGTTCTATGCATAAGTCAGCTATCAGGTGAATATAATATCCATTGATATATAATATGTGGAATGTGCTGAAGAACTAGGTAATCTAACTCATAGTCTTGATTTCCTTACAGATCTCCTTCCCCGCTGTCCCTTCCCCCCACCTGGCCACTCTAATAGTCTGTGTCAAAATGAGAATAAGACTTGGAGCTGCCTGGAGGTGGACCCTTCTAGCATTGTGCAAGCTCTGTGGAAACACGTCCTTGACACGTGTTTCCAGGCATCGGGAAAGGTGGCTGTGATGATGATGTGATGAGACTGGTGGTGAGCTGGTGACTGATCTCATCGCTTTTGAGGTTGAAGAGTCCTTGGGGGCATGAGTCAGTAGGTACTCCTGAGTGGATAGAGTTCATTAGGGCCTTGGTGTTCGCTGTGCCGAGTTGTTCACATGTGGTGAGCGGGTGGTCAGTGGCGGTCTTCGTAAGAGTGGGGATGCTGGGGAGGTTGGTGGCTTGGGAATCAAACTTTCTCTATATGGAGGTTAACTTGTTGTGGAATGTCCAAGTGTACCATTGTATCTCATGATATATTGTGACCTCTTCATTCTTCAGACTATTATCATACATAAGGTGTCATTAAATGTTTGTCATCTGTGGAGTTTCCTCTTTGTGACTGAACCATTGATAGCTGTAAGACCTTCTGATTGCACACAATTACTTCTGCACTCACCAGATCTCACTGAAAGGTAGTATATGAAGTCCTAGTACACCTTGAAAGAAATGTTCTTGTCCAGTAGGTACCCTTGCCCATTTGCCCACCTGCAAGCCTAATCCCATGAAGATTAATACTCATTACACAGATTTCACTAATTAAAACATTAAAGCAGAGCCCTGAAAAGAAATTGGAATAAATCACTGCTACTATTTCTTCGTACAACTTACAGAGCACACTCTGTGGTATGCAAATGATATTGCAGGAGAGCTAAAAAATAATACTTCTACACTCCTGAAGCATATAATGTAACCATGGAACCTTCTTTTTGAGTTATAGCCACTCACCGATGGTCCTATCTGAAAATTCTTGATGTTCTTCAAATGATCTTCCCCATTATGCCATGTTTGCAATTGAAATGTGGTTAGCCTGTGTCTCAGTGAACCTTTACCTTTAATCACCAGACTAATGAATCGCTTCTCCTCTATAGGAGCAAGACCTCAAACTTATCATTTCCATCCCTATTGAAAGAAACCTTAGACGGATCCAGATTATCATTCATACTACTGTCCTATTTCAGGCGCAATCTGTGTTATAAGGGCATTTGAAGCAGTAGTCATTCATCAATTTTACTCAGGGTTCAGACCAGTCAGGGGCACAGCGTCAACATTGCTAAATATCATAGAACTACTACTCAATATCTAGGACCAGTACTTTTTTGATCAATAAATAAATCAATCAATCAGGGATTTCTAGATCACACTATAATGGTCACAAGGTGCTTGGGGGTGGGGGGGGGGATTTGGGCAGCTCCCATTGATGGAGCAAGGATTCAAGAAAACAAAACTTGCTTGGAGCAATCTCTCATTAACAGTACTAATCAGTAAAAATTGTAGAGAAAACGAAATTAACATACGCACAACATTTACATATGGGAAAAGAGCTTTATCCCCTGAGAGGCAGGTGTTCATGTTAATCGCAGCGCCCTGTAGAAGCACGACGAGCGCTGCGATCAACATGAATACTTAAAAAAATAAAGAAGATAATCTGCCCCAGCCGATCTCTATGAAGAAAGGGCACACAGTTAGACTATAGGCACGACGTGCCGTGTGATTTCACAATCACTAACATATATTAGTGATTGTGAAAGCCACACGTCGTGCTTTTAGGCTTGCTGCATGCCTTTTGTTTATAGAGTGCGGCTGCAGGCATATAGTGTGCCTTTTTGAAAGCTTTCATTTTAAATGCAGCCAGTGTATTAGTATGTCGGGCTCTGCAATTAACATGAAAAATTGTTTTAAAAAAAGGCACGCAACCTGCTGCACTCTAAGCATGCAGCAAGCCTTAAAGCACAACGTGTGCCTTTATCAATCGCTAATATATGTTAGTGATAGTGAAAGCGCCCATCGTGCTTCTGGACTTGCTAAGTGCCCTTTCTTAATAGAGCGTGGCTCACCATCCCAGGAGGCCTACATTCACGAGTCCTAGCTTTACTAGGACACGGGGCAGTATGTGGCATGGTGTGAGGAGGCAGGATGAGAGGCCCAAGAAGCGCCTTTTTTTTAAAATATCTGGTTTCCAAGCGCGAAGTGTCTCCAAAAGAATACCCACGATGCACTGGTCACAGTTGGCTGCCAGGCCCAGCCCGTCTCCTATGTCCATGCAGCAGCAGCCAACAATGATGGGGCACACGCCGTGGAGTGGAGCTGGGATTGGAAACAGGCTCTGGATGCACAGCTAGGCTCAGAGTGCAGCAGGAACTAGTGCTAGGCTCAGACAGCGAGTTAGAAAAGGGGGGGCCACTCGGCCCCCACGCACACATGGCTGGGCCCGGCCCCCCCCTTCCACCAGTGCTGGTTGGCTGCGCGTCCCGCCGGTTGCCCCGGAGGCAGTTTTGCGCTTCCGGGGCAAAGGGGGCGGGATCGCGGCTTAGGGGGGGTTTAAGAGCCTGGGGAGCGCGGGAAGCGGCCTCTTTGTGCCCGCGCTCCCTAGGCTCGCTCCTCGCCCCGCTGTGGGGCCTTTTAATTTTCTTCATTTTCTCCTCTGCAGGTGCTCACCGGTCGGAGTACTGAGACGCGATCAGCAGTTGTGTGGAGAGGCGACCAGTGCTTTTCGGGTCATAACTGGAGGCAAGGACGGGACGATCGTCGGCCATGGTCTTTGTTTTCCTTTTACAGGTTTTCGGGAATTGCACAGCGAGCTTACAGGCTCAGAGTATAGCAGGATTTTGGATGCAGTTGGGGCTTAGAGTACAGCAGATTCTGGGAGCAAAAGTGGTGAATGCGAGGCTGTTGTAAGTAAGTACGAAGTCTGGAGGCAGTATATTTGTAGAAGTCAGCTTTATTGCAGCACAGAGTAGATAGGACCATCCCCTATCTGACCAGAGCTCCAACTGCCAACAGGGCAGATGGAAACTCCAGAACAAGGAACCCCATAGTGTTCTAGAGTGCTAGTCAGATGAGCAAGATAAGCAGATGGGCAAGATAAGCAGATGAGCAAGATAAGCACTGTGCAACATATCTACCCCCCTTAATAGATAAAAGAAAACAGAAACAATAATCACTGTGAGAACATAGTATTATCAATGTATATAATCATCTAGGTAAGTGGGTGGGCGCCGAGGGCGAGAACTCTTTATTGTGATCTCCCTAGTGGGCAACTGAGACAAAGAAGAAGGAACTGAGTCACCCAGGGCACCACCATGTACTGACATGGAAGCCGGAGCATCACCACTACCCACCTCCCTCCCTCCGATGGAAACAGAAGGGAGAACCAACCCGCCATCAGGAGCTAACAAATAACCATTACAGCTCCCAGAACCTCCACCCTCTGAACAAATAGAAGAACCACGAACCTTTCTTTGGAACAAAGCCACCCTCCTATAATTCCAAGTTTCCCCATTATCCAATACAACAAAATGTGGAGAAGCTTTTTTGACTCTAAAAGGACCCCTATACTTACTAAGACCCTTAGAAAACCTTCCCGGCTTAACCTTGACTAGGTCACCCACTGCAATGGGCAGGGAATTGTCAGTAGGGGGTAAGACCTCACTCCCCTCACATCTCATCCATGCAGGAGTCAACTTTGAGACTGGTGTGCGTCCGCGCATCAATTCGAACGGAGATTTTTCTCCATTTCTATGAGGTGTTGATCGGTAGGCCCACACCAGCTCTTGCACCCGCTCATGCGAAAAACATCCACTTTGCACAAACATTTGAATCACCCCCTTCACCAGACGATTCACTCTCTCGCAGAGGCCATTCCCCTGCGGGTTGCACAAGCTTGTCCTCTGATGTCTGATGCCACACTCACGCATAAATGAAGCCATCTTCAAAGACGTCAACTGAGTGCCATTATCGGAGATGAGAACAGAAGGATAACCCTCATTCAAAAATACACCCTTCAAAAAGGCAATGGTAGTGTCAGTGTCAATCTCTTTCACAAATTGCACACAGAGCCATTTTGAGAAACAATCAATCACCACAATGGCAAACCGTTGGTTCACGGGTAACTCATTCATTGGACCTATGAAATCTAGGCAGATGCTGTGCCAAGGTAAGTTCTCAAACCCAATTTTTTGAGGTGAGTGTGATCCCACAACCTTTAACCTTTTCTCTCCTTCCTTGCAATAATCGCACCTCACCACACAATCCACAGCGTCATTATCAACTGTCGGCCACCAGAAATTCTCCTTAACACGACGCTGAGTGAGGGTTTGGCCCAAATGGCCCTCATGAGCCAAACTGAGAATTCTACCCCGCAATGAACTGGGAGGGATGAAACGGTCACCTCGCATCAACACATTCTCTCCCTCTAGAGAAAGTTCATCCAAGATTCTCAAAAAGGGTCTAACTTCAGGCATAACAGTGCTTTCTCTTCTAGTCCCCTTAGAAACAAGCTCAATAACAGACTGTAAAACTTGATCCTCCTCCATACTCCTCACCCAGTCATCACGAGTGAAAGAACCACCTCCTAAAAATAGCACATCCTCCACCACTGCTGCTACAGCAAAATCATCCAAGACATTGCTACTATTTCTGCTACACTCCCCAGAGTGTGCTGGAAGTCGGGACAAACAATCCGCCTGGATGTTCTTCCAACCGTGAACAAACTCAATCTCGTACTGGTAATCCTGCAAGCGAGAAGCTAGCCTCGCCAACCTGGGAGACCCCTTCCCAGCGCCACCCGGGGCTAACACGTTGACCAGTGGTTTATGGTCTGTGCGCAGAACAAATTTGTAGCCCCATAAGTATGTTCTAAAATAGCTCGTGCCCCAAACAGCTGCAAGAGCCTCACGCTCTATGACTGAGTAATTGGATTCAGAAGCGTACAGGGGCCTGGAAGCAAAAGCTATGGTCTTCTCTTCTCCCCCATGCTTCTGCAAAAGCACCGCACCGAGTCCCACCCCACTCGCATCAACCATCAAAACCGAGGAACGACTTGTATCAAAAGGGGCCAGTACACCAGCAGATTTAAGCTCCCTTTTTATCAGATTAACGCACGATTCATGCTCAGTGGACCAATTAAATTTGACACCCTTTTTCAATAAACATCTCAAAGGTGCAGTCTTAGATGAAAAATCCCTCACAAATTTTGAATAAAATTCAATTAAGCCCATGAAGGACCGAAGTTGATCTTTATCAACAGGTGAGGGAGCTAACTCAATAGCTTCTAATAGGTTCCTCTTAGGTTTTATGCCCTCCTCAGACAAAGAAAACCCTAAATATTCAATCTCCTTCAAAAGGAAAGCACACTTCTCTTTTCTCAAAGTGAGCCCAGCATCATCTATTCTTCGTAATACACTCTGCAAAATTCCATTATGTTCTTCAAGTGAATCTCCATAGATTAAAACATCATCTTGAAAATACAAAACTTTGTCTAGACCCTTAAAAACTTCCGAGACCAGTCTCTGGAACACGCTGGCCGCTGAGACAAGGCCAAACGGTAATCGCGTGAACTGGAAGGTTCCCTCACTAGTAATGAAAGCAGTTAGGTGCTTGGAAACATCATCTAGACAAATCTGATGGTAAGCATGTTTTAGGTCTAGCTTACTGAAAAACCTGGCTCCCTTAAGCGTTGACACTAGCTCACCAATATTTGGTAGTGGGAACACATCCGCCACTACACATTTGTTCAACGAGTGCAGGTCTACACAAAACCTAATCTTATTATCAGATTTTTGGGAAATCACAACAGGCGAAACCCACGGAGACGCTTCAACGGGCTCGATGATGCCTCCTTGGAGCATTTCCTCTAATGTGGCTTTAACTTCCTCCCGTAAAGCGAAAGGGACACGTCTAACCTTGTGCTGAACGGGAGTACTGCCTTCCTTGAGAATTATATGGTGAGAGTATCCTACTAGTTCTCCTAACTGATCCCTAAAGACATTTTTGAATCTTTCTAGAATCTCATTCAATGAGGAGTTGTCAACAATTGAGACGGGATCATCAGCCCTGGGATTGACCACAATGTGTAAGTCGTATTGTTGGTAGCGTCCCAGAATGGCTGGTCCATCAATGGATATGTACACTTTACCCAATGCTGACCTATTCCTGAATTCAATTTTACCATCAAAGTAGCCCAAGAGATCTATTTTTTCACCTTGGTAGCCAGAGGAGAAAGATGTCACATTCTCTCAAAGTCCTGTCACCCCACACACTCTTCATCAGGGACATAGGAATTATAGTCCATTTTGAACCTGTATCAACCATTAGATTGACAGACTTCCCATCAATGGTAAAATCTGTTTTCAAAATTCTCCCTCTCCGTTCTTCACAAGAACAAATGGAGTCGCACAACACCAAAATCTTATTCACATCACGCCTGAGTTCACCATACTCACTGACTACTGTCACTTTCGAACTATTCTTGTTTCTACACATTTTGGCGAAATGCCCTATTTTCCCACATCGTAAACACTCCTTATTACTGGCAAAACAAAATTTAGCATCGGAAGTATGTGAATAACTTCCACACTTCATGCACATTTTAGAGCTGTTTTTGTTGTTAGACTGTACATTTGTCTTATGGAGTACATATCCTTTTTTCCTAACAATGGCGATGGCTGCCGCCTCTTCCTCACTATTGTCACTATTCACCACCTTGCTGGAAATTTCTGCGATTCTTGGTTCTAAACCACTTTTCTGCAATTCCTTCATGCATTTTTCGCTTTCTTCTACAACTTTGGCCAAATCTATGGCTACTTTTAACGTTGGATTCTTTGCTGCCCACAATCGTTCTTGGACTTTCCTATTGTTCGCTTGGACAATAAGTTGGTCTCTAATAAGTTCGTCAGCCATCTGACCAAAACTGCACTTTACTGACAGTTCGTGTAACCGCGCAACAAAGTCATCAATGCTCTCACCCTCCAACTGTTTGTTTTTGTAAAATTTATATCTCTGTAAAACCAGATTTTCTTCTTTCCCAAATCTAGTCTCCAGTCTCGCTATTGCTTCCTTGAATTCATCAACTTGTGACGCGGATCCTGAAGATAGAACTTGCGGTATAAATTTGAACACTCGTTGTCCCTCCTTTCCTAATGTAGTCATTAGTAGAGCCTTTTTCCTCTTAGGTGAGAAATCTTCTCCATCCAGAGCCTCTATGTAATTATAGAACATCATAATCCAATCCTCCCATGCCATAGACGGATTCCCTGGTTCGGGCAAGAATTGGGGAGGGAGGGCAACATTAATTGGTTGTGACATGCTAGCAATATTGTATAGGAGTCAGGTAATCTATAGTCTGATATGCGCTAATACAGTTGCACCGCAATGTGATAGCTCTCAGCCAACGATATGCGCTAATACCATTGCACCGCAATGTGATAGCTCTCAGCCAACAAGTACTGAGCACAATAATCAACCGGGTAATGGTTTACCAAAGAACAGTTCTTTCAGCGCTTACCGCATAAATTAATCACCTTCTGTGTGTGACTCTAACTGTTCATGTACTGGCGTTGACGGAATAGCTGATGTGCTACACGAACAGCTGATGTTACAACGCTGAGTCGCGTCTCCTACGCAACAACCATTGTTTTGGCCTCACAAAATGGCCGTCTACGTCCTGCGTCAGCACGTCCAGGCGTGTGTTAACGTACTCTGACGTATGTTCGTTTTAGGACTAAGACCGCCGCGTAATTCGGCGCCGCGTACCAGCGTTGTGTTTCAGTAGTTGCTAGGATTCTGACGCTACCTCTTGGTTGTTACGCTACCTTTAGAATGCTGTTTCTGCCATGGCCGCCATTCCGTCGTCACAAGGCCTTTGAATTTCTCAAGCCAACGCCAAACTTCTCCACATCGGCACCAGACGAAATCCTGGGTGTTGACTACTCTCCCTGCGGGACAACGATAAGCCGGAGGTTCGCTTCGCTTCGCCTCGTTCACTGCACAGGGTTCGGGGGCTGATGGAACTGCTACCTCTCTGTAATTTCTTCTGCTGCAAAGTCACGAAATGAAAGCTGTGGCCAGACGCGATATCCGAGTCCAAGTCGCCAAATGTTGTAAGTAAGTACGAAGTCTGGAGGCAGTATATTTGTAGAAGTCAGCTTTATTGCAGCACAGAGTAGATAGGACCATCCCCTATCTGACCAGAGCTCCAACTGCCAACAGGGCAGATGGAAACTCCAGAAGAAGGAGCCCCATAGTGTTCTAGAGTGCTAGTCAGATGAGCAAGATAAGCAAATGAGCAAGATAAGCAGATGAGCAAGATAAGCACTGTACAACAGAGGCATTCTTAGCAGAGTAGGTTCTAGGCTTTGTAGATCCTTGTGCAGGCTCATGGGTCGGGATCCTCTTTGTGCAGTAGCCCTAGACGTAACAGAGCTGGTATCTCAGATGGGTGCAGGGTGTAGATTTTGCAGGCTCAGTGCAGTTTGTTTTAGGTGGTGTGGAGCTGGACTCTGGGTGAAAGCAGATCATTCTGCAGTGGCTTCTTGGTGGGGACAGGCTGGGCACGGAGTGCGTGAGGCAGAGGGGAAGAAGGACCCAGCTGCATCATCTAAAGCTGCGAGAACATTTTATGTGAAAACTGCAGTGTTGCTTCCTTCTTATAATTCTTCTTCCACTGCACACGCCTCCTGGTGTATATTAAAAGCTCAGATGGCGTTTCCAGACGTGATGCCTTGTGAGCCAGGAGCTGCATGAAGTACAGTAAATAAACATCGTAGGGGGCTTCATAGCCCTCTTTTTTGAAGATCACTTTATCTTATTTGCGAATAATAATTCGGAGTCTGTGAAAAACGTCTAAGCTATTAGTTTCAAATTCCCCTCTTTGTTCTCCATCTACCCGGGTTGGCTTGGTACATCATAAACATGCTAGAATATTTCGTGTCATCTCATCTGCTAAGCTTTTTAAAACATGATGGGAAAGTTGTGCCCCAAAATACACTTTTTTGCACCCACATTTAATGTTTTTTTTTATGTCAGAAAACTCTTCGGCCCACCCTTGAGAAAGTGGAACTCAATTGATTCACTGACTCACTTAGTTTGGGGCAGGTACAATGACATACCACGTTCAAAGATCATCAGCCACCAATCAAGAAAATGTGACTCATGGTATCAATTCTCCATAGCGACAGCGTCACTGCGTTGCATACTCTGCAATGATGCAAGCACCCGCCACTGCAGACAGGCTACAGTCAGATTATGCATCGATACCGCGCACTATATGAGACTTAGGTGAGACATCTTGTGGTGGAGTAGCGAATAGAAGAACCGCCCAATCTCTGTCCATATTTACCATTGGCTTCTATCATTGTCTGTCCTAAATGCTGGCTTCTAAATCGTAAATGGGCATGTTAGTCCCTCCTTAGTATTGCCTTCCTCTTCATTTGTCACCTCTACTGTTGCCCGGAAGGTGCGTGCTTGGTCTCTAAACTGGGGTGGCATGGTGAGCAAAAGAATGATGAATTTAACCCAGATCTCTTGACTGGGGGTGAATGTTTTGATTTGTTCTGCATTACGTCCATCAATTGTGTGTTTTTTACTTTCGCGCTCTTAGTTAGACATTTTATGACAAATGTGGTTTTGTTTCACGCAACATCCATGAAAAATGTTTCTTTTAGATCCAAACAGGATCTCAGATATGGGAAGACGTCACAGTGATTATTTGCAGTAGTGTTAGTGAACTTCTACTACATTACAATATTGGAAAATACATCACTATCCCTGAATATTAACTATAAATACATTTAGAATTTGAACCTATGTGTCTGTGCACTGTTTGTGATCTGTCCCTCAGCCACGCCTGTGTAGTTAGCTAGGAAAGCAGAGGTTCACTGGTGCTATGAAATGGGGCAGGTTGCCCTGGTTTCCTAATATACATTAGTGTAATGTTGTCACGGTTGCAGATGCTCTGCACTACACCTGTTCATTTCCAACATGAGACAACCAGTGTATGCCAGTCACCAACATGAAGGCCTTCCCCAAGGGCGGGACTGGCTGTAGCAGGCATCGGGCGTTTGTCCGGGAGACTGGAAGGGTGGGCCAGTTTAAGAGCAGTGGGGGACGGTTTTGTTACTCGGGGCAGTTTTGCAGCGATGCTCCAATATCGGCCCCAGTAACAAAAAAGTGCTAGGAACCTGTTTTGTACAGCAGTAGTGCGTCACACTCCGCCCACACCACCCCGTTCCGTAAAAATTGCCATGGCTGCTTTGGTTTCTCAGTTCGGCCTCGCCTGCCCCATCAAGCAGGCCTCCTGCATTCCAATACCTAGGTCAGTTATCTGCACAACAAGCAGGAACCCCTCTTTCTGCACCCACACGCGCGCTCATGTTCTTGGCACACAGAGCCATGGCTGCAGCGCACAGAGACATTACACTGCCGCACACAGAGAAACAAAATTAGAGGGAACATTGGTCGTGAGACCCCACATACCTGGCATATGCTTGCCTGAATTTAAAGAGAGCTTTTGCTGCTAATGCTTTCGCTTAAAGAAAGAGAAAATAACATGGGATAGAGTAGAAGTGGGTGATTCCTTTAATAATAGTGTACGTTCGGGCCTTAAGTGGCATACAAGAGAAAAAGATGTTGCCGAAAATGAAGGCAAGCTCGACAGACGCAGTTTATGATGTGACCCGCTAACCGTGTCACTGACAGGCTGCCAAGAGCCAAGGACAATCACTGTGTGAAAACTCTTCTTGATTGTGGAACTGTATTGAAATTTGATTTGATTTGTAAAATTAAATACATGAGAAAGGAACTTTAAGACAGAATAATAAATGAGCTAAAGGGGATGGGTTTGTTAGACAAAAGAGTTTATTAAAAAGTGAGTATGTCAGCATGAGGTGATGACAACTCCCCTGTCCCTACCCAATCACAGTCCATGATCCATCGATATTAGAAAATTTTGAGGGTGGGACATGCAGAAATTAAGACTGTAACTAGAGTGACTTAAAATATTAGTGAACATCATTGAGTGAGACATTGCTGAGAGAGAGAGGCGAGAGCTGCTGCTGATGAGAAGGAGAGAACAGACAGGGAAGATTCATACCTGAATGACAACCTGATTAGATTGAATATTCCGGAAGAATATCGAGGAGGGAGAGAGTGTAAGAGAGCGATGCGCCCTGGTGCTTTGGGTCTATAGAGATGTTGAGTAAGTATTTCCCTGTCCTGAACCTGTCCTATAGTCTTTGTCTCCTGATTCTTAATCAGGGGGCCTCCACCAGTGCTTTGGCCAGAGGGCTGGGATTCCTGTTATGACCTTGGGTAACTATTATTCTGTCTTTAAATTTGCATATCTTTTGCAAATTAATGATTTATTATGCCTTTTGTCTCTTCATCTATCCACTCTTAATGCATTGATTTGTTGAATGATTCCGTGAATTGAATGAATTGCTAAATTAATTTTCCTTCCCATGAAAGTTGATGAAGTTTGCACTGTGAATTTGTACTAAATGAGCATTCATTTATGACTGAGATTTAGATAAAATTTCATTGAATCTTACCCAGAGTCTGTGGTTATAACACAAAGATCTGTAAGTTAGTTAATTAATTGTTAATATCACCATCAACTACTCACTAATGGTCCATCGACCAAAGGAAGAGAGTTGATCTGTGAAGATTAGTTAGACATTGAATAAAATTTCTCAGGAATAAATTTGAGTCTGTAGTGAGTTAACTAACAAGATCAAAGTGAATTATAAAACGTGACCCCCAGCAAAACAGCCAGGAAACTTGAATGTGTATATGGGCCAATTTTAAATTTTTGTTGACTGTGAAGTGTTTATCCGTGGCCTTTTGCTGGATTACCGTCATCTGTAAAGCCAGGTTTTGGGGCTCTTCCTCAATCTTAATCTACTTAATAGACAGACTAGCTTTTAAGTACAACTTAATATGCAGGACCAAACATACTCTGTGCCTGAATTTTATTAGACCTTTCAGCCACATTTCGGAACAAACTGTTGCTCGACAGCCTATCCTATTTGGTTAGCATCATAATAATAGCACAATTGTAGTTTTACCTTCTTCAAATGCACTTACTTTTTTCTAAAGCAATGCAAAAAAACTTGTAGTAACCTCACATTGCCTTCGACCAGGTACATACAAGATTGGAAGGTGGGTTCTATCAAAAATGTTCGATACTGTGTATCACAACACACTCTTAAGACATCTTGTTATGGCTGGATTTAGGAGGCTCATCTTTGGATGGTCCTCCTTATTTCTCAAAGATCATACTCCAACAGTTTTATTTCCCAGTGTTTGCTCTTTATTTCTCAAAGAGCATAGTCAATTTGTTTCACCACCCAGTTTTTGCTAATCGCCTTTTGCAGACAACTTTAGAGTCCTTGCAGGGATCCTCCCTCTCTTTGATGTTATTGAACATCTAAATGTATGCTTTCAAGATCAGAATGAATGCTTTTACTTCACTTTGAGGTTTTTTTTCTCACCATGGTTCTTACATGAAGAATGTGGTTCTTATGCCAACCCCTTTTCTCTAGAATCCTAAGACATCATGGACTGCCTGGGCCCTTATATTTTTACTGTAGCAGTTTGCACATCTCAGAGCAGTATAAACAGTTGCACTCCTCCTGGGTATATTCTTCTACCTGATTACTTGTGCATTCTACCTCACCCCAAATGTTGGCACTTCATGTCCATGCTTGTTTATTGCCCTTTGGTGATTCCTGAGAACCTTCATGTTGGTCTTAGGAGGAGGTACCACATTGTTTCTGAAAGTGTTTGGTATTTGTGAGAAATAGTGCAGCAGACAAGTTCTCCTAGGATTTCAGCAACCGTGTTGGTCCTTATAGGCTTCAGGCAATATCCCATAGCTCCTGGACATCCCAAAAAAGCAACTCAACCCCTATGTTGAACTTAGGGACAACTAGTTTACGGTAAGGTTAGCTAGTGAATGATTTAGGATTACCATTATAGAAACAACAATTACCACAAATATTGACTATGTTAACACAAGTGTCAAGATGACTGACAACTAAACATTAGTGGTGAAATATTACTGAATGACACAGTATGAGTGACTTCCAAGGACATTCTGAAACTTTTTAGTGACAACCTCACTAGGTGCTAAAATACCAGTGCTCTCGAAAACTAAAGAACACGTAAACTCTGCAGTATAAGAGTAAGTAAGTAAGTCTTTATTGCTAGATTAATTAAAATCTTAGCAGTCTGTACAATTATGCAAACACATATATAGCACAATTTCATATTTCCTTAAAAACGGTAACACTGTATTCTAAAAACAAGAGTTTAAACTGGTTAAAAATACATGTGGTAACATTATAATAAGCTTCCTAATTCAGGCAAAGTCTGTATGCGAGTCCCGGGCTTACGTCATCACCTGGGTCCATAGATCTGAATAGTTATTTGTTTCGTCGTTGCCGCTGGTTTTAATGTCTGTGCGGGGTGAAGATCATAAGTAGGCACCTGGCGGGGGGCCATGGACGTGGTTGAATGTACTCAGGTTTCTGCGCTTAGTTTTGTTTGTACTTCTTTCATAAAGCGGACAAAACTACAAACTAGCCTAACATTGGCCCCATCGAAACATGCCTTCACTGCCTGTCTGCTAGAGCGAATATGTAGTTCATTTATCTGTGCCTCTCCTCTCCTGGTCAAGAGACTTGCAGATACACAGAAAGTGCAGCACATCTTCTTTGGTTTCTTCACATAATCTGCAAGGGGTGGTTATAGATGGGCGTTTCAAGGGGGGCATGTGGGTTTGAACAGGTAGAATCCCCATCCTCATTGCCAAAAAGCGTTCCTTCAAAATTCTGGAGAAGCTGGTGCTGTAGTGTAGTTCCTATGTTCCCAATAGGCTCTGCGCATTGGAATAATATCTTGAGTAGTGTAGACGTAGGACTGAGGTTAACTAGGTCTTTTACTGACGATATTAGACTTAAGTTTTATGTGCCAGCTAGCTCAGAGTTCACTAGAAACTTTCTCGAATAAGCGAGGAGGAGTTTAACCTCCCTGGATAGACAAGAAGGGATTTAGTTTCTGACAACCATAGAACATGACAACTTTGCTCTCCCTGATCAAGAGTATATCTCTAGAGTCGTGTGAAAACAAAAGACAGCTATTTTACTCAGTCAATACGTGCATACTTAGTTTCACCAGATTGCAGAGAAAAGGAGAGACGGGCGTGTTCAATAAAAGATGTTATTTATTGATCAGTCTCTGTTCTCATACAAGAGAAATGAATCGCTACAATTGCAATACTTATAGTTAAGTAAAGTGCATACAGTAAAAGCAGGATCATAAAATAATACTGTAAAAGCATTGATATGTTTTCTTAGCCATATGATACTTTAAAATGGATAAAAGATATATACATATATACATTAACTAATCGTACTCAACTGGTGCTTCTAACTACGCCTACCCCGGTGTACCTGACCTAAGCCTAATACATGGGAGGGAGTATGTAAGTAGCAGTTTAAGTTAAGTTTGTTTTGCCAAGAATCTGACTCAAGAATTCTCTATAAGGGTTTAGTCAGTTCAGTACCTGGGATTTAGAAGGCTGGAGGTCTGGTATCTCTTTCTCAGGACTCGGTATCCCAGTCACCCGCGAAGGTGGGCTGGAAACGCTGGAGGCTGGATTTCTCGGCAAGAGAAAAGACAGTGTCTTCCTCAGCGCGTCAAAAGGGGAGGGGCAGCGTCCGTGGGCTCTCGCATCAGCTGGGCTCTCCGGCAAGTAGTCACTGCTCCAGGTTCATCACCACCGTGTCTCTGCTTAGGACAGCATTGGTATATTTATACCTGAGAGGTGCTGGGTTTGACGTAAGGATGGACATAAGACGTCAATAAGGATGTCACTAAGAACTGAGCGTTCTTGCAGTGCTTTACAGGAGTTCTTGGACTAAATCAAAACATGGCAGGCGGGGATTTCCCAGATTGCTCGAGGCTTGGATTTGTTTAAGAACTCGGTGTGCTTTCTAGGGGGCTGGAGGAATAGTGCTTGCTTAATGTGACAGCATGCGCTATGACTAATTTATGAAACGGGTTTCTGTGCCGTTGTATGGATATTAGTGATTTATAACTGGGCAAGGGTCAGAAATAGGAGTATCGATACAGGTCCCTAGATAAATACACTACACCCACTCCACGAATTCATGTCCATATTTACTAACCTAAGTAATAGTAAACATAACTAATAGTGCATGTGTATACCGAACCACCCCAAAATAAATTTTTTGCATTTGAAAAATGACCTATTCGAAATACACGAAAATGAGTATAGGTACTGTATGCATTCAAGCAGTGTAATCATTCAAAAAAAGGTTGCACAGTTTATATCAGCATGAATGATTTGCGAAAATAACACATGAAATGGCTCTTAATACAGAAGAAAAAGTGCGAGACCACTTCATCACATATAAATACAATTACTTGTAAATATGCTAGAGGCTGAGGTAAAATATTGTCTCTAGAGTTCCTAAAAATAGAAGCTCTGTTCTCTAAGAATAGTTCTACTTTAAGCAGAGGACGAGTGCCAAAAAAAAAAGGTAAATATTTTGGAATTCCAAAAAAGTTTTCGTTTTCAGGGGAAGAAGAAAAATTGTTCCAAATTGTCTAAGTAGCTCTGTTTATTAAAGCTGAAGGCCAAATTCAGAGTTCAGGGAACGCTGTGTGCTCGGTTGCTTAAAGTTATTCTTTCTGTTCGGGGGAAAACATCATGTCAGACAGATTTTCAAAAAAGCAGTTTACCGCTTCAGGTGAAAGTTCGACCAAGTTGGAGAATGTCGCTACCATGCAGTCGTGCGCATGTTCGCTTTCAGTGATGTTTCGATCAGTATTGCTTACCGAAGGTCGTACCTGGTTGATGCTGCTTTCATCTTGTACTTCACTACCCTTTAATCGTAGTGGTGAAGTCTCCACGAATGCCGTCATCAGGATAGGTAGCCGCTGGGGACAGCACGATGCATGAGCCTTTACTGGACCCAACAAGGTATCTGTATCCAATGGTACTTCTGATTGTAGTGTAAGACAGGTGTCCAACACGCATTCTTCGCCGCATAGCATGCATCTCAATACAGGTAAGACACAATTCTGCCATATGGGTCTGAACGAAAGAAACCAGGTCATATTCAGATCTCTTAGCCGGGCTAATCCAAGGACTTTAGTTATGCGGTCCCGATAGCGTATAGCTAGGATCGTTTCTTCCATTGTTGCTGGAGTTTTGTCTGTGACATGGCTTGCCATAACGAAGCAGGAGTAGCAAAAATAAGATGCCTGCTACGAGTCCCAACAGGAGTGGTAGTCCGCCAAAGACCGAATGGCCAAAATTGGGAAATATACCCAGGACTGCTTTGAATGGGGTTAACAGTCCCGAGAAAACGGTCTTAAATACACTCGCGATACCATTCGTATCCGAAATGTTTAATATTTCGTTTAGCATTTCTGCGAAGTGTAGGGGGCAATTTGTCGATAACAATGCATGTATCTCTTCCGTTGTCCTTGCAACTTGGAGATCATACGTTTCTTTTGATGACGTAAAATGAACTGGTGTCTGTAGGAGCACAGTCTTCATTCTGCTTAAAGTATCAATTCGAATAGAAGAGATTTTCAAACTGGGCCAAATTTTTCCCTCCCTGTCTGGAGTGTTGTTTGGAAACAATACTCGCTCACAGCAAGTGACCATGGAACTCACGCTTACTAGATAAGGTTTTCCTGGCAGCAAGCCACAACATCTGTGATCCACAATTAGAATGTAGCTCCCGTTAGAAAGCCGTCTAAAGAATGGCTCTATGTGAGTTGCAGGTGTGCCGAGCTGGTGACATGAAAGGTTATTTGAAGTCCCCTCACAGGCCCCATGTAAACTTATACCCTGACACAGAAGTATACCACTTAGTGATTTTTCACAATTGTTACCACTGAGAAATACACTCTGTCCTTTTTCACTATAACACGTGTGTGTATAAGGTAGGTTCCATGTTGACTTAATGTATCCTTTACCCAACCTTTCATACTGGCCTGCCTGTATATATTTTTGGCAGTATCGAAATTGGAAAGTTGTAATCGGAATAGTTATTATCCCATGTATTATCTATTCAATGACAGGTCGTTCTGACATTGTCAATGGTAAGCTCTCAAGTTTTTCAATGCTCAGAATTGTATACTCTGCACCCTTCTGTGCCAAGCTGATTTGTGTATCAGTAAGGTTATAGATAGTGAATAATGACGTTGTGTTGATTAAACGCCAAGGCACATAGCCTGAACGCAGATTTTGTAACGTCCAGCCAAGCTGTACAATAGAACGTAATTGGGACTGACCGTGTTGCAACATCAGTAAGTCTTGCTCTATTATATCGATTGCATATGATACAATACTGTCCAGTGAATATATTCTGGAAGACAGTCATTAACCCATTGTCCACAACAGAAAGTGATTTTTCCAAATTAACACGGTCAATTTCCCGTATTTTCTCTGCTGTCTTAATTTGAGTTACTTTCCAAGCTTCGTTATAAGCTGCATATATAGAGGCCGCTATGAAACGTTTTTGACGCTGTTTGCGCGGTCCCATAATGAAATCACGCAAGTCAGCACCTTCTTTAAGTAAAGTCAAGTGTTGCTTAATTTCTGCCAGTGTGGATGTTTGTAGCCATTCGAGGCAGAGTTTACCCACTCTGTATGTTGTTACAATCCCTGGATGTTGTCGCTGGGAGTATCTAGGGTCTGGCCTGGACATTTTTAACCCCTGTATTTTGTTCAGGAATCTTTCTTGACAGTTATTTGTGTCTGTGGGCCAGATCAACCATTTTTTCCACTCAGGATGTGTTCTGTTTTGGTTAAAAATATGGGTTACGTCTATCTCAACATCTGTAGTGCTATTACTGTCAGGTGTTGGTTTTGGAATAGACGGTTTGTTCAAGTCTTTAATTTTGGCTAGGCCAAGACAGGTTGACTGTTGAATTGTGTCATTCAAAAATATAATTTGTTCTGGGATCATGCAGGCTCTAAATAAGGATTCTATACCTCGGACCTGCCAACTTTAGTACCCCAGATTGTTTTCGTTTCAATATTATTGTTCCAGAAATCAAAACCGAATGTATTCATTTTGTCAAAAAAAGATTCCGAATAGATTAATTTTGTGTTTGTTAGCATGGTTTTCATTCCTGTCTTATTTAACAATTTGAAATAAAACGTTTCTGCATTACTTGTGTTAAACCCTGAGAAATATGGAAATTTTTCATAAAATGTTTTCGAACTGCCTTTTGGTGGAGTTGCACAATGTTCCCATTGGTTATAATTAAAAACATTTCTAGGTTGAGCAGATTTATGAAGATAATGGTTACCATAGTGGTTGTAACAGTACATCTGGTCATAATTAGATGAACCCTGTAAATAATCATGTTCTGTAAATTTATCTGACATAACTAGGTCTGACATCATACAATTAACACTTTCAAAGTCCCAATCATCAGCGAATGTGCTTGGTTTTACAAAGTCACTTAATGAAACCTTAAATTGATGAGGATACTTCAAGAGCTCGACTGGGCCATAGATTTCGTAATCAGTTTTGTCCCATGCTACCCCACCGGGTATAGGATTGGCTGTGAAGTTTACTGAAGAAAGTACTCTTTTCTCGATGTGTGAAGACTTGTGTGGTTTCAGGACCAAGTTGATTTTCTGACTTGCTGTGTCCATTGTAACATATTTTCCCTCAATGAAATGTCCCAAGTATAGTACCATGATGAGCCAAAGTATAAGGACAAATACACCTTGTGCCACCCAAAATTCAATCCATGGAGAAATCAGATAGGTTTCTTGTAGTTGATGAAAGAGTTCTTTTGCTTTGTCTTTAAAAGTCTTTGATGGTGTCGGCTGTTCCTCAGGTTCGCTCGGATCCTCAGAAAAGTCATCGAAGTTGATGAAATAGCCTGATGCAGTTCTGTCAATTGTTTCAATTGCTTCTGGATTCCTTTTTGTTTTTGGAATTCTCTTTGTTGCATTAGCATAGTCAGTGGTTACATCATTGTAGACTGGTGTTTCTTGATGTAAGATTTGGATTTGGGTTTCAAGAGGTTTAAGTTCCATGGCTTTGTTGCATAGTCCTTGTTGATTCACTGTAGGTTTATCAAATGTGATTAGTCTCTCAGTTTGAACCTCTATGTTTGTAGCAAACTTTGGTGTTCTGCTATTTCTTGGGAGTCCACTTGGCCTACTACTTATTATCGGCTACATGATTGTGGTTTAACCAGGTCGATTGATACAACTCGGTTCTCCTTTTTACCAGCAAGGGGCGGTAATACAACTGATCTTGTTCCGTTGATAGCCAAGACAGGTACTGCTTTTCTGTAAGAAGGCCCAAATTCCTTCTTTACCGCGTTCTTCTCTCTGACCAGATCCCCGATTTTTGGAATCCAGACAGGCCTTGCTGGGACAGGTGTTTTTTCTTCAGTGGTTGTTGGCTGTTGTTTCAATTTTATGTTGCTCAGGTCTTTTCTTTTTTTGTTTAAGTCCTGTAAAATAGCCAAACGATCTTTGATATCAAAGCATTTTTCTTTAACCACTGAAGTTTGACTATCGAGGTCCTGGATCAACATTCTAGTCCCAAACAATAGTTCGTACGGACTGAGACCTCTCAGAGAATTTCTTGGCAGATTGTTAAGACTACGTTGGACACTTATTAAATGTTTGACCCACCCAGCCCCCGAACCTAATACCTTTGCCGTTATAGATTGCTTTATGTCACGGTTTTTTCTTTCCACAATTCCGTTTCCCTCAGGATGAAAGGGACAAGAGTATCGCAATGCAATGCCCATGCTGGTCATGGCCTCCCTATAAGCCCGAGAGCTAAAAGCAGGACAATGGTCAGAATGTAGCATGCCAATTGCGTATATGCCATTATAGACTCGCAAATCTTTTTATAACAGTTCAGACGTCAGCCGAGAGCTGGGGGTCTACATTTTAAGTGATGATAGTCTCTATATGTTAATTTGACGCATTAATCATACTGGGTTTTATATATTTATTGTTTAATCCCATCTTGAGCGAAACGCCATGGCAAAACACCGTCTCGGTCGCCACTGCGATCTCTGTTGCAGTTTGGACAGTTTTTTGCAAATATGTGATTTTGCAGGCTCATTCCTGGCCACCAGTATGTGGATTGCAATTCTTCCAGAGAATCCTTTAGCTTAAGGTGTCGAAGACCCTCACCCATATGTGCGTCTGCTATTAACAATATTCTCCTGTTCGTGTTTGGAATTACTCTATCCCCCACTCCAGGGATTTGAGCAAAAGGAACGGAGTTTGCATCGATTATGTATGTATAATTGAGTGGATAGGTGATGGGTAGCGCTGAGCAATCGCCTTTTGATGACGTTTTCACCGCCAGCATTGTTTCCCCGTCAATGTATTTTTTCGAACGCTTTTTTGTAGCGACGGAAGCCGATTTAGTTGATCCGCTGTGGCTGTCTCAGCCAATAAATTCCCTGGAACGTGAACGCCATCACGTTCATGACTCAATGAATGTATCACGTGAGTCTTTGGTAGTTCTTTCTGCAAAAGAACTACTTGTTCCCAAAGCGATTTTTGCTTTATTGTGGCACCTGTGTCATCTTTGTAACCGTTTTGAACCCAGTCCTGCAAATCTTTATTGTATGATTTGACGCAGTAATATGATTCGCACACTATTAGTGTCGGGAATTCGCGATCGGCATTATCTAGCGACATTTTTAACGCTATTATTTCAGTTTGTTGTTCTGAATTATTTTCTACAGAGTGTGATTTTGTTACCAGAGGTCCCAATTTACCTCCGCGCCATACGTATTTAACAATCTCGCATGTGGCGTTATAGGCTTGTTTTCCCCAAACCGAGGGTTGTGCATGTCCGTCTGTATATATTACACAGGCGTACTGTCGTATGGGCAGAATGTCGATTGGCAGAGGATATTCTCTTTCATATTCTAGATTTTTTAATTTTTTCATTTCCGGGTCAAAGTAGTATTTGACTCTGTCTGTAGCAAGAGAATTTTCCCATTGTATCCATTTTGGATTTAATGCCATAGTAGGTAAATTACATGGGCTTGTTAATGCCTCAAAGGCAGATTCTGCTGTTCTGACTGTAATCCGTCTGCCGTCAGCTTGGTCTCTTTCTCTTGCTACAGCTGTTTGAACCGCATGAACAATGTTTTCCTTAATGCTGAATGTTTTTTCAGCTTCTGTGTACAAATGAGTTTTGTATGCTATTGGTACCGTTTCTCCCTCATTAGAGGTCAGGTATGTGAATCCGCATCTTCCTGGGATGACCCGAATCACAAGGTTGCGTGTGTTATCACGTGTTTGCAATTTTGTTTTAGCTAACATGTCTGTTTGCAATGATCTCAAAATTTCTGTGTGTTTTTGAGTCCAATTGATTGTTTTAAAATATTAGTTCGTAGAGAGGTTTAACCCTCTCTGCATAATTTAGAATGTAAGTTCTACCGAAATTCAGGAAACCTAGAATTGATTGTAAGTTTTTCAGCGTTCTTGGTGCTTGGATTACGGCACATTTCTCTAGGAAATTGTCTGCCAGGCTTTTGCCTTCACTTGATAGTTAATATCCTAAAAACAGGACAGTTAGATGGGCAATTCTTGACTTTTTATTTTTATTTTTATTTAAATTTCTTCTATAGCGCAGGAATCAATCCCGTAAGGGTATCTCCGCGCTTAGCCAGCTATAGAGTTATCAGGTAGAGCATCCTGGGACGTTATATGGACAGAAATGCTTCTCGGTAGAGAAGGGTTTTTAATGTCTTTCTGAAGGACAGGTAATTGGTAGTTGTTCTTAGGTCGATGGGAAGTGTGTTCCACAGGGCAGGGCCAACAGAGGAGAAGGCTCGGTCTCCTTGTCTAGATTTCTTTGTAACAGGGGGTTTTAGAAGAGCTTGGTTGCTTGAGCGGAGAGACCTGCTGGGCTGATACAATTCCAGGGATTGAGATAGGTATTTAGGACTTGCTCCATACAGGCATTTATGAACCGTGCAGCAGATTTTAAAGTTGATGCGCTGCGGTATGGGAAGCCAGTGCAGTTCTTTCAGCAAGGGCTTAGAGGGAGTCCTGGCAGGTGCACCCATGACCAATCTTGCTGCCGTATTCTGGACTACCTGCAGACGACCTACTGCATCTGCATTTGCCAATGTCAGCAGGCCGTTACAGTAGTCCAGGCGACTGGTTACCAAGGCCTGTACAAGTGTCTTTCTACAGGTGGCAGGGAGATATGGGAAGACACGCCTGAGTAGGCCAATGGTGTGGAAACACATTCCTGCGATGTAATTTGTGTGTTCCTTCAGGGTCAGCTTTAGGTCCAACTTCACTCCAAGATTTTTTACATGAGGTTTGGATGCAGGTACTGAGCCGAGATCTATTGGCCACCAGTCAGGGGACCAAAGGATACTAGCTTTGCCAAAGAGCATGACCTCTGTTTTTGTTACATTGCACTGGAGGCAGTTCCTCGCCATCCAGTGTGACACCGCCCTCATACCCTCAGCAAAATTCTCCTTGACTTTGGGGCCAGGGGAGCTGAAAGGGTAGAGGAGCTGGGTGTCATCAGCGTAGGAAACCGGTATGAACCCATATTTCCGCACAATCTCAGCAAGGGGGGCCACATAAACATTGAACAATGTGGGGCTGAGGCATGAGCCCTGTGGCACCCCCTTCGTGAGCACCCTTGAGATGGAACGAAAGGGGCCCAGGCTGATGGATTGCGATCTCCCGGAAAGGAAACTCTCCAACCATGATAATGCTAAGCCTCCAATTCCTACTCCCTGCAAACGGCTGAGAAGAATATTATGGGACACTGTATCAAAGGCTGCAGACAGGTCCAACAGCACTAGAATCATGGAGCCACCTCTGTCTTGTGACATTTTGATCTGATCTGTCACAGAGAGAAGGGCCGATTCAGTGCTGTGGTTGGGCCTGAACCCAGATTGAGATTGGTCCAGGCCCCCTGTCGCCTCGATAAAGCTGGAAAGAGTAGTGTTAACGTGTTTCTCTGCCAGTTTGCTGATGAAAGGAAGGAGAGAAATCGGGCGGAGGTTGGAGAGTGCTGACCAGGGCAAGGTGGAGTTTTTACGTATAGGGTTCACTACCGCTTCCTTCCAGGCGAGTGGGAGTTGACCCTCGGCGAAGGAGAGATTGAGTAGTTTCTGAATAGGAGGACCTAACATCTCGTTTAATGGGGAGATGAGTTTGGCGGGTATCAGGTCAGTAGGAGAACCAGTCTTTATTTGGTTGATGAGTGTGGTCAGGTCCTTAGTGGTTATTTCTGGGATGACCTGAAGAGTTTTACCAGAGGTCAGCAACGAGGAACTTTCAGGGATCTGAGTTTCTAAGGTATCTGAGACTACAGTGATTTTTTTGTATATCCCTTCTATTTTGTCCTCAAAGAACTGGGATATTTCGTCACATAGATCTTGGGTGAAGGTGCCTGGGCTCTCACATACTTCAGGGCTGGTGAAGGTCTGAATGATTTTAAATAGTTCTCTTGTAGAGTTGCCTGCCTCTGCAATTTGGGTAGTGAGGCTTGTTTTTCTTGCTTTTTTTATATTTTTGTAATAGGAGGTCATAGCCTCCAGGTATCGGCTCTTATCTTCCCTGTTGCCTGTCCGTCTCCAAAGTTTTTCCAATTTTCTGCATCTCTGTTTTTCTGTTTTGAGGGCTTCAGTGTACCATACTTCCCTTTTAGCTATGGTGTTTTTTTTTACATTTTTCTGAGGGGCCAGAGTGTCAATAGCTGTCATCAATGTAGCATTGAACTTGGAGAGAGCAGTATCAATGTTATCAGAATGGGAGAGTATAGGCTGTTCCCATGTTTGAGTAAGTTTAGCAAGAGTAATTTTATGCCATGGTCTACGCTTAGTGGAATGAGTAGCCGGGCGGTTTATGGAGTTGGATAAGTGTGGTATAGAGAAATCTATCATTTTATGGTCAGACCAATTAATATGCTTGGGGGGATGGCAGTGGACATTGGGTTGGGTAGTAAGGATCAGGTCCAAGGTGTGACCACCCGAGTGTGTGGGACCACTATTTCTTGGGTGTAGCCCTAACAGGGCAAGGTCTGCCAGAAATACATTAGTATCCGGATGATCATCAGTGTCAATATGAAAATTAAAATCTCCAAGTAGAATGAAGTTCCCGTTAGCTTTCATGTGAGGGGCTAACAATTCAGTGAGGGCAAGGGAGAACCCAGCATTGGGTCCAGGTGGACGGTAAACTAAAGCTCCTTTCCAATGTACCTTGGGATTGATTTTTAGATGAAAGATGAGTACTTCCATAGTAGGCAGCATCACTTGTTCTAAGACTCTAATATTCAGAGTGTCTCTGTATATGATAGCGATTCCGCCTCCCACCTTCACAGGGCGGTCTAGGCGAAGAATTTTATATCCTATGGGTATCCCTAGGGTGATAGTAGGGATAGTGTGGGGTTTCAGCCATGTTTCAGTTAAGGAACATATCTTAGGTTGAGTGCTGTGAATGGTGTCCCATAGTTCTATATAATGTTTAGGGAGTGATCTGACATTTAGCAAAAAGCTATCCCAGCCCCCCTGAGAGTCTATGCTGTCTGTGGGCCGTCCAGCAATGATGTGGGAGTGCGTAGCTTGAAAACCGCATTTGATGCAGGAGAAAGGACCCTCGGGGCATTTTAGCGTTTTATTAGTGCAGCTATATTTCCCCTGGGGTTGCAATACCCTGAGAGCATGTGGTGCGTACCTGATACAAGGGGTGGGCATGGGGCAGTCCATAGTAGCAAGGGCAAGGTGGGTGGCCCCTGGCCCCGTCCTGTCGCGGACGGGCGCAGACAGGCTATTCTTTGGCTACTCTTCGGCGTTGTCTTCGGCTCCACTGCGCGCGACCGCTGCGCGCTCAGTAGGGGGCGAGGGCTAAATAGCCCCGGTAGACTCAACTGCTAGAGCGCTAACCGCCAGCAGTTCGAAACAGGAAGTGGTGTCCTCCCCCTTCCAATCAGAGGGAAGACGAATCAGCGCTCTTAGGTACGTTTTTCAGTCTCAAAGTACACAAAAGTCTCAATTGTGGTAAAATGTGTGCCAGAATGCGATCAGCGAGTAATTTTAAAAAGGTTATTCCGTTTTGTTCACAGAATTAAAACAATCAATTCAGCGTAAGACTTTACAAAGTGATTAGAGCAGGGCTCAAAATGATATTCTCTGGCGAGCTAGCGGGTCAGGAGGTCCTGCCACAACCCCTTACCGCAGCGTCTATGAATCAGGCTCAGCCTAAATAGCCCCGGTAGACTCAACTGCTAGAGCGCTAACCGCCAGCAGTTCGAAACGGGAAGTGGTGTCCTCCCCCTTCCAATCAGAGGGAAGACGAATCAGCGCTCTTAGGTACGTTTTTCAGTCTCAAAGTACACAAAAGTCTCAATTGTGGTAAAATGTGTGCCAGAATGCGATCAGCGAGTAATTTTAAAAAGGTTATTCCGTTTTGTTCACAGAATTAAAACAATCAATTCAGCGTAAGACTTTACAAAGTGATTAGAGCAGGGCTCAAAATGATATTCTCTGGCGAGCTAGCGGGTCAGGAGGTCCTGCCACAACCCCTTACCGCAGCGTCTATGAATCAGGCTCAGCCTAAATAGCCCCGGTAGACTCAACTGCTAGAGCGCTAACCGCCAGCAGTTCGAAACAGGAAGTGGTGTCCTCCCCCTTCCAATCAGAGGGAAGACGAATCAGCGCTCTTAGGTACGTTTTTCAGTCTCAAAGTACACAAAAGTCTCAATTGTGGTAAAATGTGTGCCAGAATGCGATCAGCGAGTAATTTTAAAAAGGTTATTCCGTTTTGTTCACAGAATTAAAACAATCAATTCAGCGTAAGACTTTACAAAGTGATTAGAGCAGGGCTCAAAATGATATTCTCTGGCGAGCTAGCGGGTCAGGAGGTCCTGCCACAACCCCTTACCGCAGCGTCTATGAATCAGGCTCAGCCTAAATAGCCCCGGTAGACTCAACTGCTAGAGCGCTAACCGCCAGCAGTTCAAAACAGGAAGTGGTGTCCTCCCCCTTCCAATCAGAGGGAAGACGAATCAGCGCTCTTAGGTAAGTTTTTCAGTCTCAAAGTACACAAAAGTCTCAATTGTGGTAAAATGTGTGCCAGAATGCGATCAGCGAGTAATTTTAAAAAGGTTATTCCGTTTTGTTCACAGAATTAAAACAATCAATTCAGCGTAAGACTTTACAAAGTGATTAGAGCAGGGCTCAAAATGATATTCTCTGGCGAGCTAGCGGGTCAGGAGGTCCTGCCACAACCCCTTACCGCAGCGTCTATGAATCAGGCTCAGCCTAAATAGCCCCGGTAGACTCAACTGCTAGAGCGCTAACCGCCAGCAGTTTGAAACGGGAAGTGGTGTCCTCCCCCTTTCAATCAGAGGGAAGACGAATCAGCGCTCTTAGGTACGTTTTTCAGTCTCAAAGTACACAAAAGTCTCAATTGTGGTAAAATGTGTGCCAGAATGCGATCAGCGAGTAATTTTAAAAAGGTTATTCCGTTTTGTTCACAGAATTAAAACAATCAATTCAGCGTAAGACTTTACAAAGTGATTAGAGCAGGGCTCAAAATGATATTCTCTGGCGAGCTAGCGGGTCAGGAGGTCCTGCCACAACTCCTAATTTATAACCCTCTGCCGCGAACCCAAGTATTATGGTGTTCACTCTTTTCAAGTGAGTATCCAAGTCATCATCTGTTAGATAGATGTCATCGACATAAGATAATGCCTCATCATCATATATTTGTAGTAACTCTGTTACTCTCGCTGAGAATAATCCTGGGCTGTTCTTGAACCCCTGTGGCAAACGACAGAAATCTTTCTGCGAGCCATTTATTGAGAAAGCGGTCAAATATCTGCTTTCTGGTGCTATGTTTTGACAAAAGAAACCATTAGAGATGTCTAATGTTGTTTTGTATTTTTTGCGCACTATGCTATTCATTAGTGCTGCACTGTGTGAGTTTTGTACTACAAATGTTTTACAACATGAGTTAAGGTGTCTGTAGTCCAAAACTAGACGATATGAATCATCTGGCTTGGAGACAGGAAACAAAGGATTGTTCATTTGTGAGGTGCATGTTTCAATCACCCCCTGGTATTCAAGTTGATCTAAGATCTCCCTGACCTGTTTTTTTGCTTCTTGCTTAATTGGGTACTGCCTTTGTGCAGTTGGTTGAGATTTTAACTGGATTTTGTGAGGAGGTGAGTCCTCATCCCATCCTACATGGTTTTTATATAATGCAGGAGCTTGGGCTACTGCCCACTTTCTTGCAAGTGTATATTTTTTATGTATTGGAATGTGATTTGAGAAGGCAGGCATAATCATTTCTTCGCCATGAGGGCACTCCCTGACAAACTCTGGTGGCCAGTCTTTTTCAGCTAAAAGGATGTCATAGCCTTTGGAGAGGTTATCCCAAAATAGACCCCTTATTTTCCTAGTCTTATCTCCCTCTATACGTAATGTTATTTCGTATATTTTATGAGGTTTGCTAACTCTGGTATCTGCAGTTTCCACCTGAATGTATTCATTCGTGTCCACTGTCTCCAGATGATTCATCTGGATCTTGCCAGCTATGCTCACTTCTGCTGCGCTGTCTAGCATTGTCTGAGCCCACTCTCCGTTTTTCAGCTGTGTCCTCAGTATCCTCGGCATGTTTGATTACTTTAATACTGGCTACCTTCTTTTTTGGAAATTGTAATTTTTTACTTTGATGAGCAGGTTCCTTGTCTTTGGACTTGAAGTACTCTTCCCTTTGTTCTGACCGTCCTCTTCTTTCCGATTTCTGCGAGGAAGTCTGAAAAGATCGAGATGGACGTGTATCAATATCTTGATATCTATCAGGTTTCTTCAAATTATCCCTATTTCTAAGGTTGTATTTTTTCTCAGAGGGCTCCCTCTGGGGAGACTTGTGTCCTTGGTCTGGAGATCTTTCTCTCCGCCGAGGAGACTTTCCTCTGGACTGGAATCTTTTTTCTTTGGGAGTGGATTGTTTATTTCCATCCCAGCTCTTTTTTTGGAGCGGTTAGATTGTTTTTAATAAATACCTTTTCAGGATTTTCAGTTAGTTGGGGTTTCACTGGTTTCCCACCCAAACTATCTCTTCCTAGTTCTTCATAGGATTTTTCTATGATTCTGGCAAGTTCAAATGGTTGTTCTGCTATATCTGTTTCTTTCAATTTCTGGCGGATCGCCACAGATGCTGCTTCTTCTTTTATGTTAGATAATAATAAAGCTGAGACCTGCTTGAAATCTTTCAGTAATTTCATACCCAGAGTAAAAGCAGGTTCTGGACCGTATTCATTTTTAATCTGTCTTAGCACATCAGGTATTACCGCCATGGACGGAACACCATGTGTTTTTGTGTAAATGGTAGCAAAGACTGTGCCCCAAGTGTCAGTCCTCCACATGTGGTGGGATCCCCATCGGAAGGCAGATAGTCAGAATTCTGTGTTTCTCAGTAGGGGTAGTATCCGGAAATACTGCCTCTATTTGAGTGATTTTCTGTGCTAACCAGAATGGAATTTGTTCCCGTTTTATGGGTACTTTACCCAGACATGACTGTATGTTCTGTGGTGTGATTTTATTTGTGTTCCCCCGATGAGGGGTCAGCTGTGGAATGTTAATAGTTGGTTGGACTGTTGAAGTCCGCATTACATATTGGACTAATTGTCTATGTATTTTAATCCATTGTTTTAGCTGTGCTAAAAGTTCTGGTATTGACATTTTTTCAATGTCTGGATGTGGTGTGTAGCCGGCTAGAACTGGCCATGTTGCTCCTGGTCTACCTAGTGGACCGAGCCTGCTGATGTGATTATTATGTTTTAGGGCGCCTTTAAACCAGAGCAGGTGCTCTTGGTATTTTAATGGGATTTCCACCTCCTCGAAAGGAGTGTAATCATACGGTGGTTCCTCTATTTTGTAATAGTGGAACTCATGTGTGACAGCGTTTGCTGCTGGAAAGTTTATCCATGAATAGAATACCTCTGTCTGCCGATATTCGTGTGCCTCAATTACGAATATGACTGTACCACCTCTTGGTGTTAGTCCATTTTCTATTAGCTTAAGAGTTATAGTTTTTCTTATGCTGACCGGGATGAGTATTGCATCCGGGTCCTGCTGTAGGAGACTTGTGTCTTCCGCTAGGAGTTGAGCTGCTATTCTAGCTGTCTCCCTATCTCCTTCACCGTCTGACATTTTACTGACAGGAAGGTTTTTTTTTTTGTTGCAGATCAGATTTTCAAGGAAACAAAGATTAGGTGCACAATATTTTGGAACACTGTATCCTTCAACGTTGAATAAACCAAAAACTATACATAGAAATCTCTTTCTACTAAGTTCTGGCGGATTTTAACCTTTGACCCACTCCAGACGTCTTTGGAGTATTTATGGGAGAAAGGGTCTGTGTGAAAAAGCACGACTGAGTTACTCTAATGTCTTGCGTTAGATTTATCGCCTTACCAAACCGTTGGGCGCCATGTAGTGTAGTTCCTATATTCCCAATAGGCTCTGCGCATTGGAATAATATCTTCAGTAGTGTAGACGTAGGACTGAGGTTAACTAGGTCTTTTACTGATGATATTAGACTTAAGTTTTATGTGCCAGCTAGCTCAGAGTTCACTAGAAACTTTCTCGAATAAGCGAGGAGGAGTTTAACCTCCCTGGATAGACAAGAAGGGATTTAGTTTCTGACAACCACAGAACATGACAACTTTGCTCTCCCTGATCAAGAGTATATCTCTAGAGTCGTGTGAAAACAAAAGGCAGCTATTTTACTCAGTCAATACGTGCATACTTAGTTTCACCAGATTGCAGAGAAAAGGAGAGACGGGCGTGTTCAATAAAAGATGTTATTTATTGATCAGTCTCTGTTCTCATACAAGAGAAATGAATCGCTACAATTGCAATACTTATAGTTAAGTAAAGTGCATACAGTAAACGCAGGATCATAAAATAATACTGTAAAAGCATTGATATGGTTTCTTAGCCATATGATACTTTAAAATGGATAAAAGATATATACATATATACATTGACTAATCGTACTCAACTGGTGCTTCTAACTACGCCTACCCCGGTGTACCTGACCTAAGCCTAATACATGGGAGGGAGTAAGTAAGTAGCAGTTTAAGTTAAGTTTGTTTTGCCAAGAATCTGACTCAAGAATTCTCTATAAGGGTTTAGTCAGTTCAGTACCTGGGATTTAGAAGGCTGGAGGTCTGGTATCTCTTTCTCAGGACTCGGTATCCCAGTCACCCGCGAAGGTGGGCTGGAAACGCTGGAGGCTGGATTTCTCGGCAAGAGAAAAGACAGTGTCTTCTTCAGCGCGTCAAAATTGGAGGGGCAGCGTCCTTGGGCTCTCGCATCAGCTGGGCTCTCCGGCAAGTAGTCACTGCTCCAGGTTCATCACCACCGTGTCTCTGCTTAGGACAGCATTGGTATATTTATACCTGAGAGGTGCTGGGTTTGACGTAAGGATGGACATAAGACGTCAATAAGGATGTCACTAAGAACTGAGCGTTCTTGCAGTGCTTTACAGGAGTTCTTGGACTAAATCAAAACATGGCAGGCGGGGATTTCCCAGGTTGCTCGAGGCTTGGATTTGTTTAAGAACTCGGTGTGCTTTCTAGGGGGCTGGAGGATAAGTGCTTGCTTAATGTGACAGCATGCGCTATGACTAATTTATGAAACGGGTTTCTGTGCCGTTGTATGGATATTAGTGATTTATAACTGGGCAAGGGTCAGAAATAGGAGTATCGATACAGGTCCCTAGATAAATACACTACAGTGCCTAGGTAGAGTTGTGGTGAGCATTTTGAGTAACTTTGAATCACAAACCAGCTGTGCGCCCTCTTATTTAAGTCCGCTCGATCTTTTTCAGTAGAGACAAGGTTTATCGACTTATTAACCAGGACTTTGACGCTATTAAAAGGAAGTCCGGATTCCCAGATTTTCTGAAGGGCTAACACGCTGTTCCCTGATTGAAGATAAACCACAGCCGGGGAGTTGTTTTTCCTTGTGATTTCTTTCCATAGAAATGAGTTTAGTGATCCGCCGCGGAGCTCTTTATTTTGTACCATCCTTTGACGTACACGCCTTTCCGGTTTATTGCCTGGTTTGGTAGTCCGAATTCGAGTCTTAGTTGCTCTGGGGAGGTGTATTTTGGTAGCTTGAATATTATTCTTAGCGCTTTGGAGACCATTTTGTCCAGGGTTATTTCGTCCTTCCCTCGCATGGCCTCACTGCCGTAGGCTATCGTTGGTAGGAGCTTCGCTCGGAGTACTTCGAGAAGCGGGAGCAGGTTTGGACCGGTTATTTTGTTTTTAAGATTTTTCAAGGTGATAGCTAGGAGGATCCCTCGCCTTTGAATTGCCTCTTTTTGTTGGTCGTACGACCCTTTGTTGTCGAAGATTATTCCTAGGTATTTGTACTCTTTAACCACTTCAAGTTCACTCTCACCCGGCTGCCATTTCAATCGTTTTTTTGCACCTCGCTGGTTTAATACCATAATTTTCGACTTATCTAAGTTGATTTCCAGCCCGTTGTTTATGTTAAAATTGTTTGTGGTGTTGAGTAAATGCTGTAAGCCAACTTGGGTTTGGCTGATTAACAACAGGCCGTCGGCATACAACAAATTTGAGAGGGGGAGGCCACCCAGATTTGGTGAATGATGATTGCAATTGTCTAATTTAGTTGAAAGGTTGGCTATAAAAAGGTTAAATAGAGTTGGATCGAGGACGCAGCCCTGCTTTAGGCCTCTAGTCTTTGGAATCCGCCTGGATACGATGGTGCCGCTCCCCAGTTTTATTTGGACCCATGTCTCAGTGTGTAATAAAATGAATTGGTTCAGGAGGGCAGAAGGGATTCCCCATCGAGCTAGCTTTGACTATAGTTTTCCTCTATCAATGCTGTCAAAAGCGGCTTTATAGTCAATAAAGCAAACGAATAATGATTGTCTCGTTGCTTTTACAGAGTCAGCTAGGAGAGAGAAGGCCACAATATTTGTGGTAGTCCCCAGGTTTTCCTGAAACCCTGTTTGGTTCATTGGGATTAATGTTTTTTCCCTGGCCCATTCCTGTAATTCGGCCAATATGAGACCTGCGTAGTATTTGGCCTCAATGTCAATGAGAGCTATAATGCCTATAGTTTTTTGGGTCTCTCTTACAGCCTTTTTTATAGATGGGGGAAATAATTGAGCCTTTCCACGATTCTGGTATTGTTCCTGTATTGGCAATGTTATCAAAGAGTGGTAGTAATGCAGTAGATCAATATTTTCGGTCTTGTTTGTATAATATTGGTGGCAAACCATTGGGCCCTGGTGCTCCCTCTCGATGGCTTTGCTTAATTCTGCTCTCTATCGTTTTGGGAGAGAAGCTGAGTGGTAGTCCATTCATTTGTGGGAGACGGGGTGGTTGGGCGCCGTGATGCTTAGCTATGTTTTGCTTATTAGTATGTGGTTCTGAGTTAAAGTAGGTTTGTAAATGGTTTTCCCAAACATACTCCGTTATATGTGAGTTAATCCTTGGTGCCAGTGAGTTCTCAATGCTCTTAACCGTTTGCCAGAATCTTGCACTGTTGTTCATTTTTGCATCATACAGTAGTTTTGAAATAATGATTCTGCGTTGTCCTTCTTTGTGCACCAAATGATTTTGTTTTTCCTGATCCGAAGCTTTCTTAATTCTTCTACGGTTCCATCGATCGGGTTGATTTGGCGAAGGGTGCGGATTGCTCTATTAATATCTCCCCTTATTTGTCGTAGTTCGGCATGCTGGGTTAATGAGAGGTGGAACTGCTGACTTTTTGCCACCCTAGCGCTTTGTTTTTGCTGGTAGTCTCTTTTAACTTGTTGCGAGGCTGCTGTAGGGGCAAGCTGACCTAAAGCTTTGGTGAAGATTTCCCAGGCGGGGATGATGTTTCCTTGGAAGGGTTTGATTTCCTCCCACAAGGTTTTTGCAGCGGTTGATAGCTTTTCTGGTTCACGTACTTTGCATCTAATTCTTCTGTGTTGGTATCTCGTAATTAGGTGGGAGTCCGGGTTTGCGTATGTTAAGGCGGTACCCTGGATGCTAAGAGTGAGCTCTTGCGGTTGGTGGTCGCTGTGATCTGACACCCCAATCCTAAAGTCCTTTGTTAGGCCAAAAAGTGGTAGAGCAAGGAAGGTGTAATCGATTGCGGGGTTGACTAGTTTTCTATGAAAGATTGGGGCTTGGGGTCTGTCCCCTAGCGTGCGGCTGTTTAGCGCTACCAGCGATAGACTTTCCAGCTCTCTCAGTAAATCCTTCGAGGTCTTGGTAGGTTTGCTCCACTTGTATTTATCCTGGGAGAAAATCCCCCATGCTCGGCGATTGTCGTCTTCTGGGCTGTCTTGGTCTGTGCCCTCTGCAAGAAACATATTAAAGTCACCTGTTATAATGTAACTCGAATGTTCCTCCTCTGTTATTAGCTTTGTCAGTTCGGCGTTAGCTGCTTTGCGCCGTTCCTCTTACACTGGGGGGAATATAAATGTTTACCAAAATTAAGTGCAGTAGATTGCTTTGGCTCTGCATTTCAAGCTCAATTGCCATTATTTCAAGGGACGCGTTTTTTTTGCTTATTAGTTCTTTTGCTGTGGATATAGCTTTGATCGAGGCATAGATGGTTAATCCTCTTTTGCAGTAACCATAGTTTGAGGTTCGAACTGCGGGGAGGTGGTAGGTCTTTAAGCCTTGGAGATGGAGGGGGTCCTCCAACCAGGTTTCCTGTAAGAGTACTAAGTAACATTTTTGAAAATATGACAGTAGTGAATGGTCGCTAATTTTGGTCCCGTGACCGTTTATGTTCCATGAACAGAGTTTTAAGATTCCTTCCCTGTTCCCCTGTTCAGTGTTGGGTCAAGGGTTCTCTGATCTTAGATTTATAGTTTTAGATAACCAGGACCAGTCGGTTGGGAAATGGCTTCCTTGTTGACTCTGGCATCCCCCATTTATGGGGCTTAGTGCATCTGGGCCTACTAGCGAGGTACTGCGAGCTCCTTTGAGGACTGGGATGACTTGACCACGCCCTCTCGAGCTGTTGGGTGACCTCTTGTTGGGATCTGAATTTTGTTGGAGCAGTGGGTCCGGATAACCAACTGGACGATGTTGTTGCACTCGGATCCCTCAAACTTCTAGTTGGGATTCTTCACTAAGAATTCTCTCCGCTTGTTCTGATGTTGCCCATTCTGTCCTAGTTATCTCTTGATTGGAAAGATGTTTGAAAGTTTCAAATTCTAGTGACAGGAGATCTTGGGTTCTGATCCCGGACAAACTGCAGATTGCATTTAGGATTTTAAGAATGTTGCCACGGTTTAAGGTGTCCCTTCATCCTTTTGACTTGTACTCTGGGATGAACAGGATTATTTTTGAAGTCACTGGTTGACAGTTGTTCACTGAGTTTTTGCTGCATAGACACTTGCAATCTCGCTCTTTGCTTATGAATGTTGTTTGTGTTTTTTCCGCTTCAATGCCCTTGCTGGGACTTCTCTCTTTGGGGTTAAGATTTTCATCAGTACTGGGTTGGTTTTTGGGAGTGATCGTTTTGATTTTTGTTTCTAAGTTGGATTTGACAACCCGGGACTGATGCTGGTTGATATTGCGTGCTACTCGGTGTCCACCCGTTGTGGGATCCTCACTTCCTTGTATCTTAGGCTGATGGCTGAAGATAACTTTTTATTGATGGTTAATTGGGTGTTGGTTGTAATCATTGGGGTGGTCCTCAACTACTCCTGCTGAATTTATTGAAGCCAGTGTATTAGTTGGGTTCTGGTCCGATTGTTGGATTTTTAACACGCCGGCTCCTTTGTGCTCCTGCTGAGAGCCGTTCTGGAGATTTGGTGTGATTTGGAAGTATGATTTTATAAGTGAGTTCTTATGCCTCCCTTTCCTCCTTTGTTTCCTCGCTGCTTGGAGGTTTGCCCGTTGTTCTGCGCAGCCTTTCCTTCTTTGATGATTGCTTCTGGTATTTTTGGGGTGCTGATAGTCGCTGCCTTTAGTTCGAGGTTCGTAATCTCCTCACAGCCTATGGGTTTGGAGAGTGGTTGGGTGAATGGTCCGGGCGGGTCTTTGAGTCCAGCTTCCGTCTCTCGGCCTGCCTCGTGGGGGATCGGGGCCATAGAGTGAGTTGTTGCTTGGTTTGTTCTTTCTGCTGACCCATTGCCATTTCCTGATAAGTTTCAAATGGTAGTTGCGATAGGGTCTTGGTAGGCCGGTCCTTGGATCTCCTTGTGTGCCCACTTGGTGAAGGCGGTTAGAACCTCTAATACTGGAATTCCCGTTGTCACCATCTGATTTGGAGCTTATGTTTGTGTTTTTCATATCGATGAGAAGATCACTCATCACTGTTGGTAGTGTTGCAATTTTTTCCCACTATTAAATGGCAGGTACATCTTGGGGGGAGTATGGCTGATTCACGTTGGGCTCTTTCTATGAAATTGTTCATATCTGAGAGCTTGCTGTCGATGCTGGTGATGTGTAGCGTTAGACAGTTGTTAAGGGTGAGCTGGATGTCCATTTTGTCAGAATGGTATTCCAAAGCTTTAGTAGAGAGTTGCATGATGTTTAAAAGAGAGGCCCATATTCCTGTTTCAGTTTGCGGAATGCTAGCGTCAGCCTTTTTGGGGGTGCTTCCCGATCTTTGGGGGGCCGTTTCTTTTTTATCCTCGGATGTATATGCGGTAACCAAGTTTTCCCATTCTTCCTTTGTAAGGACGGGGTTGGTGTTACCTACTAGGTTTATATCATCTGAATCGCCCTCCATGGTTGCCGCTCTGTTGGTTGGTTTGGGTAGGGGGACTTCTGAAGAAGATTCTAGCAAAGTTGATTTTAAAAGCTTGTAGTTTATGCTATTTCTGGTGGCTATGTCATCTGCAGTCGACTGAATTGCTGCAATTTCCTTCTTACTGTCTTTACATTCCGGATTGAGTTTGTGGTTGTTAAACTTGTGATAGCAATCGATGAAGTTGAATTTCGGTTGTGGTAGAATGAATGTTGTTCTGGATGGTTTTGAATCTGTTTTATCTTGGAGAGAAGTGGTCGTGGAGCCTGTAAGTGAAATACCTCTGACGTTGGGTCAGAAGAGGCAGGGGGTACTGTAACTGAGGGGGAGAGTGATGCCTGGCAGGTCAGTACTGTGATATCGGGCTCTAGGGGGATCATAGGTGGCCCCGTCGGTGGTTCCGTGGATTCTTCCTGGGAGGGTGGGGGGGGGGGGCTGTAGAAGGCACAGTTTCGTGGTACAGTGGGCTCTGTTCAGATGCGCCCCGATTGCTTTTCCGGGGTGGGTTGTAGGGGGTACGGTGGTTGCCAGTAGCCCAGTTTTTTCTTTTTTCTTTGTGCATCCCTAGGTGTCTTATCCCCCCAATTTTGTTGAATGGATAAACGAACCAGGAGCTGGTGGGGCTGGTAGAACTGGTATGTTTTCTGGGTGCTGAGGGTGTAATGGCGAGGGGAGATTCAATTGGTTGTTGATGTTAAAGTTTAGTAGCGCTCCTGCGTCTTTGATGAAAGAGAATTTGGAGTGAATTTTTGGTTGATGTTGTTTTTTCCCCTGAGACGTTAATTGCTTCTGGGCATTTTTTACTCCTTCTTCTCCTGGATCTAGATCTAGGTCTACAAGCATAATTCCTGGCACTATGGGGCCCTTGTAGGCCGCCTTTTCCCTTACGGTCGGAGGGGTTAATATTTGAAGGTTGCTATTAGTCGACACGTTTGGGCCCGTGGTATTTTTGTTTTTCTTTTTCCTAGTGTTGGTAGCGACTGTTATAGCTTTCCTCTCCTTGCCCCATCTCATTATCGGCGAGACTCCACCTTCGGTGGGTTGAGGTAAGGTAATCGGCGGGTTGTCGGCGGGTTGGATCCTTCGCTATTTTTTTTTTTAACTGTTAGTAATGTGTTGCAACACTGGGCCAATTCGGCTCCTGAATAGTGGTAGTTTTAACGGCAGTGGTGATGTCTGAGGGTTGATTGGTTATTGATGGTTGTTGGCGGGTATTGCTCCCAGTTAGTGCTACTTTGGTGAAATACTTTTCTTTTTTCCCCGGTTTTTAACGACTTTTGGCTTTTGACGTTTTTTGGGGTTTACGACTCCTTTATCACTGTTTTCACTACCCTTTGGTACAGTAAAGGGCTTTGCGATGACTTGTAATGAGGGCTTAGAGGATCTAATTTTGATTTTGGTTAATTCTTTTATCGGTTTGCTTTATTTTCCTTGTTTGGCATTGGAGCTTTGTAGGTTAGGTTGTTTGGCATCAGAGGTTTTCCTCCCCCTCGGTTTGCAGTATACTGATTTACTTTGCTGAGCCTTGCCTTGCCTTGCCTTGCTTTGCTGGGCCTTGCTTTTTCCTTTCTGGGACTGTAGCTCAATTCTGGGCTCGTTCGTGTCCAGGTTGGCCGGATTGTCCTGATCCTGATCCGTAGCTTGTGTCCCGGCCCCCCCACACCCACCTCTCTTCTCCTCTGACACTCAATACGGGGGGCAGTATACAATGCACTCCCCCCGCCCGCAGGCAAGAATGGAGGGGACACAACAGGGAGGAAAGTGAGACCGGGCACAGGTCGGTTTGCTCGTAGGTAGGTAGGTAGGTGAGCAAGGAGGGGAGGGGCTAGACGGACCGGCAGAGACCCCTGGGCCACTGGGCAGAGACAAGGCTGCGGAGTAAGGCACAGAGCTGCTCAGGAGAACAGTGGGTTAGCTACACACTCCAACTGTATCCACACGCATACTTCAGCAGAGAGAACCTGGAGGTGTGTCGCTAGGGCCGGGACTCGAATGCCAGAGATGCCGAGAAACACCGACCTGCCGGCCGTGCACCACTCTCCAAGCGGAACTAGCGCAACTAGCGCAGCTAGGCACAGCTCTGCAGTATGAGAGACTCCTACTGTTCAGTCCTCATCCACAAGAATGTTATTCACAATAATTTCTGATTCTTTCTTTGTATAATTTAATTTGCACTAGCACAGAAAGTACTACATAGACAATTTAATTTTTTTGTTGTAGTAGTAGTTAGGTGTTTTGTAAAGTCTCTATTTAATCTGTGTTCTTGTTTTCCTGGGTCTCCTACCAACTGCTGCCAGACCTGTTGCAGAAAGACTTCCCCTTACACCCATCTTGCCCATCAGCTCACATCAATGGTTACAATATTGTGTAAGTATTGTCCGTGGGTAAAGAGAGCAGGAGTTATGTGCTGCTTCTGTTGAATGGTCTGACTATGACACCCTGCGGCACTATTGCTTTTAATGTAGTACATGCAGACCTTGCTTCTGATATATTTTGTGACATCTCATGCTCAGTGTTTTAATATTGTGATTTGTGATATTGTACTTTATGCAATGTGGTATTGGATATTTGAAAACATACTGGATATTGAAACGAGACTTTGGGGGGGTGGGAGTTAAAGTTCAGTGATTATGGTGAGGCTGTGAGCCAATATTAAGCTAATAATTAGCTGTGTGAATTTAATGTTTTTTGAGGTTTTTGCTCGAGCCAGCATTAATTCCCCATCTCCTTGTTTCTGAGTGACTTGACTAGAATTACATTGTAATCTGTTATCTTTCCTACAAGCTGGAAGATCAAATTTACCTAGCCAAATTGCTGTCATTGACAGACAGTGAGTCTTCAGGAGCACAGACAATGTAGACCCTGCATAAAATTGAGACATCCTTTACCAGTAGATTTACCAATTTTTCAATCCCTTCAAACCTCAAATGAGAACTTAACCTCCGCTCATTTGTTTAAGGAAATTACTGGAAGTACATCCTCTCTTTCCCCACATGAACTAATCTTGGATTTGTATGTTTTGATGGTTCGTACCTCCACCTTTTCTGATCATTACTACTGTTCATAATCATCAACTGTAACCTTTTAACAATCAGTTTATATAAAGTTGCATGTTGGACTTAGCCCTCTCTGCAGGGCCACCACCAAACATTTTGCATTCTCTCTCATATTTTTTATCAATTAATGTTTTGGGCCTTATGAGTGCTAACCAGTGCTACAGCGCTTGTGCTCACTCCCTAAAACATGGTGACATTGGCTAACACCAGGTTTGTATATTTAATTTACTTATAAGTACCAGGAAACAGTTAGAACACTGTGGTCTGAAACAGGCATGTTCCACCGATGCAAGCTCAACCACGCTTGCCTTAATCACGCATATGCTGTAACCACGCATAGGCGTGGTTAAGGTATTGCGTTGTCTAGTTGCTGGAAGATGGAAGGAAGAAGACGCTGCAGTGAGGTAAGTCAGGCCGTTTTTTTTAGTGTTGGAAGGGGCTCAGAGTAGGCTTTAGGGCAGTGGGAGGGGTTGGGGTAGTTTAAGGGGCAGCACAGGGGGTTGGGGGTGAGGTAGTGTAAGCTAGGGTCCCAGATTTTAGGCCTCAGGGCAGTGGGAGGGAAATGGGTAGTTGGGTTCGTTTTTAGGGCAGGGGTTCAGGGTAGGTTTTAGGCAAGTGGAAGGGGTTGGGATTGTTTAAGGGAGAGCTCGAGAATGGGGGTGGGGGGCTGGGTTTGTAGTGTAGGGTATTATGCCTTAGGGTAGTGTGAGGGGAATCGGCCGGTGGGTAGTTTTCAGGGCTGGGAGGGGGTCTGTTAGGTTTTAAGGCAGTGGAAGGGCAGGGGTGGCTCTAGGCTTATGGCAGCCCTGGGCAGGGAGCGTAGGTAGGGGGCCCCCAGAGGAACGAAGGCGCGGAGGCCAGTGAAGAGGGGGGGTCAGGGTGTTTGGAAGTGGAAGAGAGCCGGAGGCCGCCAACTCCCTGCCAGGGGCCACCACGCAAATATGTATCCATCCTCAGAGGATTATTATGTTAAGGATATATATTGGCGTGGCGGCCCCTGGGGTTTGGTGGCCCTATGCAGATGTACAGCTTGCACATGCCTAAGGCCGCCCCTGGGAAGGGGTTGTGGTAGTGTAAGTTCGAGGCATGTGGGCTGCTGAATTTATATCTATGCATAGATCGCCGCCTAGTGTTGGGTCCGGATGATTGCACATTGTTGTCCTGGAAGAGTCTTCGAGGTATCACAAGATGGGTGGCTCCTCCCCTGGACTACAGTGCGCATGGGCATCCCCTCCATGCTCAGATTGTTTTTTTCCGCCATTGGGTTCGGATGTACTTCTTAACTCACGTTCGGAATATATGTTAGATACTCTTTTCTAAGGCCAAAAGGCATTTGGTGCGTCGGTATTGTCTTTCGTTCGGTGCCTTGTACTTTTTCCAGTTCTTAGAACGGGACGTCGAAGGACTTTTGCCTTTCGACACCAAAGGCCCCATCGACGATCGACGATGGAACGGAGTCCGTTCAAGCGCTGCCCCGTTTGCAACTCGAGAAACCCCCACATCGATGTGCACCCGGTGTGCAATAAATGTCTCTCACCGGACCACGACGAGGCCAGCTGTATGGCCTGTTCCAAATTCAGATCGAACAAAACTCTCCGTCTTCGGCGCGCTGCACGACCGTCGGCGCGAGAGTCAGCACCCGACCCAGAAAACATCTTCGGAGGTGACGACGAGGAGGGTGTACAAGAGGAGGATCCGGATCAACACTTGGATCCCGCGTCGGAGCCAGACTCCACCTACAATGAGGACGAGGAACAACTCTACGTCCATGATGAAGACATCGTCGAGGTAGGAGACGACGTACAACCTATCGGAGCCGTCGACGACGACTCAAGCGAGGAGCTAGGCCCAACCGCAGTAGCGGGGCCCCATAAAGACTCTTCCACGGCTCAGGTCGAGGCATCGCCGGAAGGCCTTAGCCAAGATCTTCCTCCACGATCTCTAGTCCCGCTTCAAGGCCCGATTAAGAACATTTCCAAAGAGCCATCGGTCAATCGGCCACAAACAGTGGAAAAATCGAAACCGAAACAGAAGGACACTAAATCGAAACCGTAACTGGTGAAGGCAGCCATCGGCTCGACGACTTTGGAACCTACCAAGTCAAAACGTGTGCTTAACCCCTCGGGGTCGAAAGGGGGCGTCGAACCAAACATCGGATCGACAACGCCCGTGTCTACGGTTAAGCACGTCACGCTCAAGTCGACGTCCGGCGCCAAAGTGGCGGCTCTTCGAAAGGACTCGAGGCCCAAAAAACCATTGATCCAAAAATTAAGAAGCCGCTGCTAGTCAAAGCCTTCCAGCCGAAACCCACTCTCGGACCGAAAGATCGACCCACGTCGAAGCACAAGAGCGTCCCTGCTGCACAACCACAGCTCGAGTCGACGCAAAGCCTCAAGCACGCTGAACCGTCGAAGTCGGTCGGATCGAAGACAACGACTACATCGAGGCAAGCCAGTCCGTCACCGATGCTTCCGGCGCCGATAAAATTCGGCCTACCACCGACGGCACGGCCTAAAACTGTTCAACTGCCAAAGGCTACCGACTCATCCAAGTCACCATCGGTAGCCGCAACCACTCAGCCTAGGACGGAGGACGTTATGTTCCAGCCACCGTCCTACGACGAACAATCCAAACTGTACATCGACTCCGAATCGGGTCGACTCACCGTTTATAAACGTAAAATCATGCCGGAAACTCCTATGGAGTCTTACAGGATCCCACTGAAAAGAAAAAGGGACTCCACCACCTCTCCTGTCCTTTTTGAACCCATTCAGTCACATGGGCAAGACTATACCTACTCTCCCACACCTATCACTGAGGATGTGGAGGAAGTGGACAACGAGGACCAGTTTAACTATCCCATTTATACAGATCATGATGAATCCCAGCAATGGGCTGACACTTTGGACCCTGATGAACCACACACCACCCCTGACACTAAGTCATATGTGGTCAAACCCTCGCCTACTGAAGATACTGCTGCGTTTAACGCACTGATTGAAAGGGCGGCACATAACCATGATGTCGACATGCACGCCGACCCCGTGAAGGAAGACTTTCTCTTTGATATGTTCTCAACATCAGAAAGATCTATCAAAACTCTGCCTATGCTCAAAGGTGTGCTCAAACATGCAAGCGACATTTTTAAAGAGCCCACTAAAGCAAGGGTGGTGAACCCCAGAATTGAAAGGAAGTACCGGCCTCCGCCTGTAGACCCTACCTATATCAAGGGCCAACTTTATTGTGGGATAAAAGGAAGGCTTCTCAGAAGAAGAAATAGGCGGAATCCATGAATAAGTAAGAGGAGTTTTATTTGTAAATTAACTCCAGCAACGTATCAGTTAGAATGGCATCACAACCGCCGGTCATACCTTTTATCTGAAACACACACATTCAAAGGACAACACGCACACGAGACACAGATACACATGGGCACAGCACGCGAACAACAACCACGCGACACACACATATTTAAATCATAACACACGCACGCATATTGTTTGTGGATGACGCGCGTGCGTTCACGCGCGTCATTCCAAACAATAACATTATACCACACACCTCCCTCCTTTTTTTTTTTTATTATGTAAGAACAAAGGCCCAGATGTAGGTAAAAAATATTTACCGATTCTTAATTACCGAATTTTACCGATTCGGTAATTAAGAATCGGTAAATATGAAGGGTGGACATGTAGGTCCATCCAGATGTGTATTTTACCGATTCGGTAAAAATCGGTATTTACCGAATCGGTAAATACCGACCGGTAATGCTCCATTCATTCCTATGGGCTTTGAAGCCCATAGGAATGAATGGGGCATTACCGGTCGGTATTTACCGAATCGGTAAATACCGATTTTGACAAGGGTGCAGGGGGTGTCACTTTGACACCCTCTAGCACCCCCAAAAAAGGGTCGGGGGCCATATGGCAGGCATACCTGCCCTAAGGGCAGGTCTGCCTGTCATATGGCACAGGTGTGCATGCACACATGTGCATGCACACCTGAATCGGTATTTCACCATCAAATTGAATTTGATGGTAAAATACCGATTTCTTAGGCCTTGTGGGACTCATAAGAGTCCCACCTACATATCAATTTTACCGAATCTGTAAAAATACCGGTCGGTAAATTTACCGACCGGTATATTTACAGAATCAGTAGAATTACCGATCGGTAAATTTACCGAACGGTAAATTTACCGATTCAGCCCCCTACATCTCAAAATCCTTTTACCGGTCGGTAACGGCCGAATTCGGCCGTTACCGACCGGTAAAACCCTACCTACATCTGGCCCAAAGTCTCTGAACCGTACTGGAGCTCTGCGATTTCTTGAGCTTCTCAACAACTCTTCTGTGTTAGAATCACAATCAACAGAAACAGCAGTCGAATTAGATGACCCTGAACTGTCTGCAGTGACATCCAAAAATACATTGAATGAATCATCCTCATTTGAAAACACCTTAGGTGAATCACCTCCAGAAAGTTGCTTTCTAATATTAAACTTTGAAACTCTACTAAAATGCCAAACACTTCCATCCAGTACTCTCACAGCATTCCTGAATACTTCAATTACTTCAACGGGATCAGACCACTTTGCTAACCCTTTATGTACATAGCCTCCTTTTTTTAATCTCACAAAATCTCCCGCTTGAATAGACACACAGCTTTTTGTCTCCACTTTTGACAAATCCTTCTTCATTTTCTCCTTATAAGCATCAACTTTCCTACGAATTTCTCCAAAATCAACCTCTGCAAAATCAATGTGACCACTATCTTTATTCTTTAACCACCAAGGAACCAGATTAGTACTGGGTTTACGCCCTCTCAGTAACTCAAAAGGAGATAACAAGGTAACAGCATTAGGAGTAGTTCTATACGACAACAGCATGGATTGTAGCGCTTTATTCCAGCATAAACCACCTTTGACAGCTAATTGAATAGCTTCCTTGACCACTCTATTGAATCTCTCTATCTGACCGTTGGCCTCTGGATGGAATACCGCTATTCTTCTATGAAAAATACCACACCTATTAAAATAACTCTCCATTTGCTTACTAACAAACTGTGGACCGTTGTCTGTCACTACCTCTTGAGGAATGCCCTCTCTACAGAAAATTTCATCCATAAACTGTATAATAGCATCACTAGTAACCTCCCTAACCATCTTTCTTTCTGGCCATTTAGAAAAATAATCTATCAACACTATGCCAAAAGAATGCTGTTGTGGCAAAACACTAAATGGTCCAATAATGTCAATACCAAGTTTGTTCCACGATGATGCAGGTAATTCAACAGGTTGTGGTACACTGGGTAAAGCCTTAGCTGTTTTATCACTCCTAGCACACAATTCACACAATTTCACCTGTTGCTCTACAAAATAATCAATACTAGGCCACCAGAAGTTGTTTTTCAAACGCCTTCTAGTAATCGATATACCAAAATGCCCCATATGAGCTAAATCTAAAAACTTTTTCCTGAGGCCAAAAGGTGGAATAAATTTATCACCTCTCAATAGGATGTCATTTTCTATCGCCAGTTCATCTTTAGTTTTATGATAACTCATTAGACCACCAGTAAAATCTCTTCCTTCAGGCCAACCCTTCAACACATATTCCTTCACTTCTTTAAGTTCTAAATCTTTGTTCATTTCTTCATTCCATGTCTCTTCTAGTACCACCGAATTTTCCCCAAACACTAAATTGACATCACTGAAAACATGTGCTACTTCACATTCATCTTTATCAACCACATCAGAATCTCTGCACGCCAATGGAAGTCGTGACATGCAATCAGCATGGACATTGGATTTCCCAGGAATGTATTCTAAAGAATACTGAAAATTTTGCAACCTAGACGAAAGTCTAGCCAATCTAGATGAAAGTGTACGTCCTCCACCCGGTGACAATATATGCACCAAAGGTTTGTGGTCTGATTTAATGACAAATTTCTTTCCCCACAGGAAAGATCGAAAGTTTTCCGCTCCCCAAACACATGCTAAAAGTTTTCTTTCAATTACAGAATAATGTCGCTCTGACTCCCTCAACGTCCTTGAAGCGTATGCTACAATCCATTCTTTACCCCATTCCTCTTGAATCAACACTGCACCCAATCCACAATTGCTTGCATCAACTGTCACAATGCATTTCTTGCCAATTACAAATGGTTTGAGACAAGGTGCTCTAATTATCATTGACTTTACAGCATTAAATGTTGACGTCATTGAATCAGTCCACTCAAATTTGGCATTTTTCTTCAAAAGTATCCTAAAAGGTTCAATTACACTTGCATAGTTCTGGATAAATTTTGCATAGAATTCCACAAGTCCCAAAAAAGCAACCAACTGTTCTTTGTTTTGAGGAATAGGTGCCTTGCTAATGTTTTCCAAATGTGAAGTTTTAGGTCTAATGCCATTTCCACTAATGCAATGTCCAAGATATTCTACTTCTTCTTTTCTGAATTTACACTTGGAAGCACGAAGTGTTAGACCTTTCTCTGATAGAGCATTTAACACTTTAAATAAATGTTTGTCATGTTTAATTCTATCTTTCCCAAAAACTAAAATGTCATCTTGGAATGCAATTGCTCCAGATAAACCAATTAGAGTCTCTTTCATCAGCCTTTGAAATACCGCAGCCGCACTTGCTAGCCCAAAAGGCATCCTGCAAAATCTGTATAAACCCTCAGGTGTAATAAAAGCAGTTAAGTCTCTTGAGTCTTCATGAAGGACCACTTGATGATACACACTTGCCAAGTCTAAACAAGAAAATACTGTGGCATTATCTAAAGTAGAAACCATCTCATGTAGATTAGGTAAAGGATGTGAATCCACGCAAATAGCATTGTTCAAACTGCGTAAATCTATGCACACACGAAGATCTCCCCCTGATTTGATCGAAATCACAATGGGCGATACCCAAGGAGATGACTCAATGGGTTCTATTATTTTCTTTTCACACATATCATTGAGAATTTCTTTTAATTTTTTCCTATAGGAAAGAGGAACATTCCTAACCTTATAAGGCCTAGGTAAGGCATTCGCATGTACTTTTATCCGATGTTCAAATAGTTTATATCTTCCTAGATCATTGCAGAATAATTTTGGAAATTTTCCTTTAATTTCAGAAATCAAAACATCTTCTCCACTTTTACTTGGCACCGAATTACTTGGTTCAGAATCAATAGAGTAAACAGGAGGATCAGCATTAGGATCAAGTTTCATTCCAAGTTGTTCTTGGTGTGGCCAACCTAACAATGAATCACCAGACTTTGTAATATACACCTTTCCATATGTAGAGCGAGTTTTAAATTTAAGTTCAGCTATGAAGTAACCAATGAGTTGCAGTCTATGGCCTGTATATCCGCTTGGTGTGATATCAGGTTGCATTAAGTTAACATTAGGCCAATTAGACTTAAATAACATGTCGGGTAGAATAGTGTACCATGAGCAAGAGTCTACAAATACTTTAGTGGATACTCCATCAATGATGATATCACATGAAGGAAACTTTTTTACTTTAGGTTCTTTAGTTATGCACATCATAGTATTAACATCAAATTCACAATCACTTGAACCTTCATGCTCTTGGTCTTGTACTAAACTGACTCTCCTTGGTGCAGATCTACAAACTTTTGAAAAATGCCCCTTTTTTTCACATCTTGAACAAATTTTATCTAAGGCTGGGCATAACTTCGAATTCCCCAGATGGTAACCACTACCACATCTAAAACAATACATATTGTATACTCTTGAATCTGGTCTTTGCCACATGTTCATCCTTTGATCAGGTCTTTGCCAAGTATTTGTTCTCTGATCAGGTTTTTGCCATCTATTTCTATTTTCACTTCTATACTGGTTATCATTCCTTGTGTTGATAGTTTTCCTATATTTTTCTGAGTCCTTAAGTTTGTCATTTTCTTTGTTAAGAATTAACACATCTGGTTTATTGTTGTTTTGTGATCGAATTTCATCAACAAATTTTTCAGAATGCTCTATTGACTTGGCAATCTCAATTGCAGCATTCAAAGTCATGTCAGAAGTTGTCCATAACCTTTGTTGTATTTTTTTATTGTTGGTACACATGAGAATCTGATCTCTTAGTACTTGATCATAATTAATATGTTCAAAGTCACATGTAACCGCTAATGCCCTTAGTGCAGAAACATAGTTATCAATAGATTCATCAGTTTGTTGTTTCCTTGAGTAAAACTTAAATCTCTCCATGACCATATTATTTTTTTTTCCATATCTAATAGCAAGTTGTTTAGTTGCAATCTGATATACATTCAAATTAGAAGTATCATTTAAAGGAGGTAAACTTTTGAATTCTTTAAGAGCAATCCCTCCAAGACAATGCTTTAATAAAGATAATTTTCTTTCTGCTCCACAATCTTCTTCTTCTAGAACCTCAACATATGCTAAAAACATTGGCTCCCAAATATCCCATTCAATTGGGGGATCACCCTTAATAGCTAAAAATGATGGAGGAGGTTGAATCCCCGTCATAGTTATATAGAAGGATTAATAACAGATTAATTTAAACAATTAAATGTGAATAAACAAATTATTTTACAGTCTCCCTTAAAAGTTTGTGACTCACAACAGTGTGTGCGAATCACAGAAGTCACTTACTGTTCCTTGTATTGTGGTATTGGAGACAATTGTTTTCTTTTTGTTTCTTGTAAATATTCTCACAGTAGATATTATTCACAGTCTTTAAGCCAACTGAAATTTTTTTTTCTTCAGAATCCAATGTTACCGATCAACATCCAATGAAAATGACCGTTACAAATCTGTTCTTGAGTCATCCAACGGAGAGGATAAAGTGACATCCAATCGAGAGAGTTAATGCGAAAATCATCTAAAAAAACGACCAATGAAACAGCTTGAAACGAGAAAAACAGTAATTCCTTCAAAATCCATTTGTTGCACGCATAGAAACGTGTTCCCGATCGTCGCCAGTATTGTGGGATAAAAGGAAGACTTCTCAGAAGAAGAAATAGGCGGAATCCATGAATAAGTAAGAGGAGTTTTATTTGTAAATTAACTCCAGCAACGTATCAGTTAGAATGGCATCACAACCGCCGGTCATACCTTTTATCTGAAACACACACATTCAAAGGACAACACGCACACGAGACACAGATACACATGGGCACAGCACGCGAACAACAACCACGCGACACACACATATTTAAATCATAACACACGCACGCATATTGTTTGTGGATGACGCGCGTACGTTCACGCGCGTCATTCCAAACAATAACATTATACCACAAACTTCCACTTGACTCCTTAGTGGTGGCTAATGCTCGTAAAAGAGCAAACTCCCAAACGACTGGTGATGCTCCTCCTCCGGACAAAGAATCCAAGATCTTAGAAGCCTCTGGGAAACGTGTCGCAGCTCAGGCAGCTAATATTTGGAGGATCTCCAATACACAAGCCCTGTTAGCAAGATATGATAGGGCCCACTATGACACGTTAGAGCAGCTAATGCAACACCTGCCAGATACTTATAAGGAGGGAGCAGAAATGCTTATACAAGAGGGGAAATTGATCTCCAACGTGTCCATTAAGTGTGCGTTAGATGCAGCTGACACATCAGCTAGGGCCATAAACACAAGCGTAATGCTCAGAAGGCACGCCTGGCTCCGCATCTCTGGTTTCAAGTCGGAAATCCAAACTACTCTACTTAACCAGCCAGCTAACCCTGACTTCCTGTTTGGTCCTGAGGTAGACACCACTCTGGAAAAGATCAAAAAAGACACTGAAACTGAAAAATCCATGGGAGCTCTGCAGTCTCAACAGTTCAGGGGCGGTTCCTTTCGACGCTCCGGTAACAGGGGAGCTTCTAGAGGACAGGCGTCGCAACAAGCCCAATACACCAAGGGAGGCACACAAACCACCTATAATAAGAACAATAGGGGTGGATACCGTGGGAACAGCTCCAAAGACAGAGGACGTGGAAATAATAATGCCAGATCCTCTGCCGCTAACAAACAGTGACGTCTTGTCACTGCCCCCCGACCATACAACACCGGTCGGGGTGAAAATTCAGCAGTTCCTGCCAGTCTGGGAAAGCATTACCACGGACAGGTGGGTGAGACAACTTATACATCACGGATTTTGTCTAGAGTTAACATCCACTCCACCCAACATACCCCCAAGGCACCGTCCTATGTCCGCAGAGCACATGCACTTACTGCAGCAAGAAGTCATCTCCATGCTGCAAAAAGGGTCCATAGAACTCGTGCCTTTAGACCAACAGGGTACAGGGGTATATTCACTATACTTCTTAATCCCAAAGAAAGACGGGTCTCTCAGGCCCATTTTAGACCTCAGACCCTTAAACCAATACATCCTATCAGAACACTTTCACATGCTCACTTTACAGCAAGTTCTGCCATTGCTCAGACAGGGGGACTTCATAGGAACCCTAGATCTGAAGGATGCCTATTTCCACATTCCCATTCACCCAGTCACAGTAAATATCTCAGGTTCACCATCAACAACCAGCATTACCAGTTCAAGGTCCTGCCTTTCGGGGTCACTACAGCCCCCAGGGTGTTTACAAAGTGCTTGGCGACAGTGGCCGTGCATCTTCGGAGACAACACATTCATGTCTATCCGTATCTAGACGACTGGCTTGTCCAGGCAAAAACAGCACAGCAGTGTGCCAGCCACATGTCCCGCACAATTCACCTCCTACACAGTCTAGGATTTTCAATAAATTACCAAAAGTCTCATCTTCAGCCCGCACCTGTACAACAGTACCTAGGCGCAGTGATAAACACTCTCACTGCCACAGCGCAGCCGAACTCAGCGAGTGTCAGCAGCATGCAGGTGCTGATTCAAAAATTCAGGCCACAACACTCACTCCCAGCGCAAGTGTTCATGCAACTTATAGGTATGATGGCCTCCTGTATCTTTATAGTCCCTTACGCGAGGCTACATATGCGTCCGCTTCAGGAATGCTTAGAACGCCAGTGGAACCAGGCTCATGGACAGTTGAAAGACCTAGTGTTGGTGACCGGTCGTGCATACAACTCTCTGCATTGGTGGAACACACAAAACCTTTGCAGGGGATGACCGTTCCAGGAGCCGATACCACAGGTAGTGCTAACAGCGGACGCATCTCTCCAGGGATGGGGAGCTCATGTCCTCCATTATACTGTGCAGGGGCTGTGGACCACACAGCAGAAAAGGTTGCACATCAACCTGCTGGAGCTGATGGCAATCTTCATGGCCATGAAAGCGTTCAAGTGGCATCAACAGAGTTGTGCTGATCCGGACGGACAACATGACTGCGATGTATTACATCCAGAAGCAGGGAGGAACACACTCTCCACAATTGTCACACCTAGCATAGTGCATGTGGAAGTGGGCCATTCATAGGAATATGTTCCTCATGGTGGAACACCTCCCAGGCAAGGACAACCAGATGGCGGACCTGCTCAGCAGACATAGCCATTAGATGCACGAGTGGGAAATACATCCCTCAGTGCTCCGACCATATTTCCAGCAGTGGGGTCATCCAGAGATAGACCTATTCGCCACACAAGAAAACGCAAAATGCCACACCTTCGCCGCCAGGTTCCCACACCTGCAGTCTCAGGGCAATGCGATATGGATGAACTGGTCGAACAGATTTGCGTACACTTTTCCTCCAGCACCGCTCATACCGCTAGTAGCACGCAAACTGAGGCAGCACTCCATGACACTCATCCTGGTTGCTCCAACATGGGCAAGGCAAGCATGGTACACCACGTTCCTAGAACTTTCAGTGGTACCCCACCAGCACCTAAAGCTCACACCCAGTCTCCTCACTCAGAGCCATGGAGACATTCAGCACACAGATCCACAACAGCTGAGCCTTGCAATATGGCTCCTGAAGTCATAGAGTTTGGCTACCTCAACCTGCCCCCTGACTGTATGGACATCATCAAGGAGGCTAGACGACCTACCACCAGGGCATGCTATGCGGCAAAATGGAAGCGTTTTGTCATCTATTGTTCCAATAATGACATAAATCCGCTAAATGCTTCCACGCAAAACATCATATGTTATTTGCTGCACCTATACAGATGCAATCTAGCGTATAGTTCCATCAGGATACATTTAGCTGCAATGGCAGCTTATCTCCAAAATAGACAGCACCTATCCCTTATCAGAGTGCCGGCCGTTAAAGCTTTTATGGAGGGACTCAAAAGAGTCATCCCTCCAAGACACCCGCCTTCCCCTGTCTGGACCCTCAACATAGTCCTCACCAGGCTCATGGGTCCACCATTTGAACCTCTTCACTCTTGTGAGATACAATTTCTCACATGGAAAGTGGCTTTTCTTGTGGCCATCACGTCGCTAAGATGGGTTAGTGAGCTGCAAGCCCTCACTATTCAGGAACCTTTCATTCAAATTCATGCTAATAGGGTAGTGCTACGTATCAACCCTAAATTTATGCCCAAGGTAGTTCCACATTAACCAAACTATTGAACTACCAGTATTCTTCCCAAATCCTGATTCAGTAGCAGATAGAGCACTACACACACTAGATGTTAAAAGGGCTCTCCTGTATTACATAGACAGGACTAAAGATTTCAGGAAAACTAAACAACTGTTTGTTGCCTTCTCTCCACAGCACAAAGGCAACCCAATTTCCAAATCAGGTATATCCAGATGGATTGTTAAGTGCATCCAGATTTGTTATCCAAAGGCTAAACGCACATTAACAGTTCCCACAAGAGCGCATTCCACACGCAAGTTAGGGGCATCCATGGCTTTCCTAGGTAACATTCCTCTAGAGGATATATGTAGAGCAGCCACATGGACCACCATACACACATTCACCAAACACTACTGCGTGGATGTACACTCAAAACAGCAGGCTGTTCTCAGAACTCTTTTTCAGACTGCTGAAGCTGGCACGGGCAACCGCCGCTAAGGAGGGTACTACTATTTATTCTATGCATAGATATAAATTCAGCAGCCCACATGCCTCGAACGGAATATGCTACTTACCAGTATGCATCTGTTTCTGTGAAGGATCCAAAATTTAATGCCAATGGACTATACTTACCAATAGCCCGCATATATATAATAATATTAATAATTCAGTCGGCAATGAAGAAGGTTCAATCGTTTATTCATAAAATACATGCCCTGGCAGGGGAGCCTCAGTCTACATGACCCTCAGAGGTGCGCAGAGGAGACTGACTACATGTACAAAACACAAAGCATATATACGTTTCATGTATTCAAGATGACACCCTACAAGGAAAGATACAGTTTGTCAGAAAGCCAAGAGGAATGCCCATATAAGGCACAATTGATTGCTATTAGCCTGGGCCTAAGCTATTCCGGGGGCAGGTCAATGAGGTGCCTCCATGTCTATCTGTAGCCTGGGGAGTACAGGAACGGGCTCTGCTAGAATGTGCTCATCCCACAAGAAAGGCAGATGTGACCTTGAGTCTCCCTGAGCTACCAGCTAACAATCATAATCGGCCTAGCCGCCATCACGGTTTCGAGCAGCGAGGGTGATCACGTGATTTCAGGGAAATAACACGGGCACACAAGGAAACGAAACAAACTGACTCTAGTTATATCAATAGGAACAAACAAATAAAAATTGCAATTACGGTTTATACTGCATCTTACTTCGTGATTATATAACTACGAGATTACATTGGATATATTAGGCCAATAATGTATGGTATCGAAAATTCAATCCCAACAGACGGCCCTTTTGGCCTACTATAGCCAATACTATTCTACAAAAATTCCCTCATCGATCTGCATGAGATCTGATACTTCCTTTCGGATCATCTGCTTCTCGACTTTTACCTGCCGAAAGAATTTTAAAGCAGATGTCATTCTATCTGCACAAAACGAGCAGCAAGCCGGGCCACACTGAAGACATAGGCAGCACGTGAATATTACTCCAAAGGCTCCGGCTAGAACTATGAATATTTTCCAACCCCATGTGGCCAACAGACCCCAGAGCCAGCTACTAAGGGACCAGGTGCCGTTATCCACATGGGCTTCACTTGCTAATCGATGTAGTTTCTGTATAGCTAGATGAATGGTAGGGGCCGAATCTGGAATAAACACACAGCAAGAGCTGCCGATCACACGACAGGCTCCTCCCCTATCTGCGAGGATGACATCAAGAACCATCCGGTTCTGGAGCAAAACAAGCCTCGTCGCAGCAAGCTCTACAGTGATATTAGTCAGAATCCCAGTAGTGGTCTGAACCACGTTCTCAACTATTCTAGACAAGCGTCGGATGCTGCGGCTATTAAATATAGGTCCCCAGAAAGGGAGCAGGCCCTTACCAAAATCTTCGAATTGTTGGAGGGAGGTGTCTGTTTGGTCAGTACTATCAGTGTTGTAGCTTCTAACATTTCGGCTAACTACTGCTTCTTTCTGCACTAACTGATGAGTTCGGTGATAATCGGGTGGAGCAATGTACACAGGGGGGTAGAGGAATGAAAGATAGCAACTTCCGGCCCATCCCCGGGGAAGCCATGTATATGCATTCTCCCCACAAACGAAATATACATCGGGTGGAGTGATCATAGGTGGGGTGCTATATATATGTAAAGTGTAGGTGTAATTACATCTGCTCTTCCCTACCTTAACATGTCCCCTCCCCTGTATACAAAAGGGTGCAGTAGTGTTAATAATGGGAATCGGTAAGGCCTTATCATTGGTAACGTTCCTTTCCTTAAAATGCTGGAAATACATGGTGTCATTAAAGAGTTCAAAATACTGCATTTCTTCCATTAGCCATGTGACATTCTTATAATCTGTATACACGTTCATGCAGGCATTCGGGTCCAATGAACCCTCTCCTCCATTTCCTGCTGCATCAAATCCTTGATGTTTTTCTATGTACTTTAAAATAGCTTCATAATCTTTTTCAGTATAAATTTTCGGTTCAGCTACATAATGTGAATACATTAAGGATAATAACTGGAACCAGGCTTCACAACTAGCTAAACAAGACATTGGTAGAGAAATGAACAATTTATGCTGATGCATAACAGAAGAGAGTAACCCACACACCCAACAATTCGTTTTGTTCGTAGTACTATGTGTCTGGTGTAACATTTCAATTAAAGCATTTTTCATATAGGTTTCTCTGTGTCGGGCCTTGTGAGGGGGCAAACAATAGAAAAGATGCTCTTCCGGGGCAACAGTAGTTCCTAACAATTTCTGTGCTGGGTGCTGAAATTCTAAGTATATGAATACACACATCATAATAATGGTAATAATAACGATAAAAGCAATGAATGCCACCTTCACTCTGGTGGACCATCCAGAAAATAAATGCATATTATCCACATATCGACGAGGGGCCAGAGGTCTTTCATCCTCCATTGCAAATCGAGCAAAGGGAAACATACTCTCTATAAGTCCAAATTCTAACTCGGTCCCTCTCTATAAGTCCAAATACTATCTTTGTATCCACAAAGCACGCACGCCACCAGAGGGGATCTTCTTCCTGTGTCAGTTCAGAGCCTCACGGGCAGACTCTCTTCATCCGTCAGATGGGAAAAGTAAAGTATCTCCTTTGTCGGAGAGGACAACTGCGACCCCCAATTCAGTCTTTCTTTCTGAACAGAGCTTCTTAGCACAATGTTCCAAGCTCTCAACGAGTTCAGTCCAGTGTCTCGCTCAGTACCCCAGTAAAGCTATCTAATGTTTTCCAAACTGAGTCTTTCCCTATCTTTTCCCACGAAGAACTGGGGTACCGTGCTGTTTTCGGGGTCGCAGGTTGTACTTACAACGGCCAGGTTGCTCCTGGTCAAAAAACAACTCAGCTGTGGGAACATCAGAGGTATTTGATCTCAATGATATATCAGAAACAACAGCCTTCGCCGTCCGATCCGCTACCTCGTCACCTGTGGGCAATGCTTTGCTTGCCTGCCTCTTCTCTCGAGCTTCAGAAAAGGGCACAAAGCTTGGTAGCGACTCTCCTTCTTGACTAGGGATTCCTTCACGGTTTTGCAAATCAAAAGGTAAAGGAAGTGGTAGGCCTCACTAACATCGCAGAGTGGATGAGAAAAAATGTTCTCAAACTTAATGGCGAGAAAACAGAGCTACTTGTTTTGGGCAAGAACAAAGAACTCTGGGGACCCCAGCACTGGCCTGATGATGTGATGGGTACACCCCCGGTTCCAGTCAAATCAGCCCGCAATCTTGGAGTCATCATTGATGAATCACTTAGTCTTAACCAGCAAGCTACTAAAACATCAGCTACTTGCTTTGCGATTCTAAAGTGGTTGAAGAAAATCTGTTGGATGTTGCCCAAAAATACCCAAAAATCGGTCATCAATGCTCTGATAACCTCCAGGCTTGACTACGCCAACGTGCTATACCTGGGGGCCAACAAGGCCACAACCCGACGACTACAGACAGTGCAAAATGCTGCCGCAAGATTACTGTGGAAAATTCCCATCTCCACACCCACCACCAAGTACATCCGCGAATTGCATTGGCTGAAAATCGAGAACCAGGTAAAATTCAAATCTTTATGTCTTATGCACAGGATTTCAACTAACAAGGCACCCAAGTACCTACAAAATCTTATACATCCCTACCGTCCATCCCGTACCCTTTGTTCAGCTACAGCCAACCAATTTGTGATCCCCAAAATCAGGCTGGCGAGAATGGGCGGCAGATCCTTTTCATATCTTGGACCCTCCCTCTGGAACACTCTTCCACTGACCCTTAGGCAGGAAACAAATCACTTGAAATTCAGGAAGGCCTTAAAAACCTGGCTGTTCAACATCTAAAAAAAAAAAATCTGAATATCTCAATGCACTGAATCATTAGCGCCGGGAAACCCTTTGTTGGGTAGCTGTAGCGCTATAGAAGTGAAATAAATAAATAAATAGGCGCTTCATATGGGACGCATGAATCCAGTGTTTGCGCCCATGCACCTTCACCGCCGACCTTGTAGCCAGTATGATCTGGTAGGGGTCAGACCATTTTGGTTCCAAACTTGATTTCCGTTGATAGTTCCTCACCAGGACCCACTGGCCGGGTTCCAACCGATGTCCTGGACTCTCTGGTAGCGGCTGCAATGTCTCGGATACCTGTTGATGAATAGAACGCAGATCTTTAGTCAATGCATATAAATAGTCTGTCATCAAAGGATAGTCAATATCTCTAAAGGATCTGGGCCTAGGGACTCCCCACACATTGGCGGGCCTACCAAATATCACTTCATAAGGAGATAAACCCGTTCGTGTGTGTGGGGTGGTTCTCAAAGACAATAGAGCCAAGGGCAGGGCATCAGGCCATTTTAATCCTGTACTAGCACATATCCTGGCCCTTTTTGACTTCAATATGCCATTATATTTTTCGACTAGGCCTGCCGACTGAGGATGTCTGGCTGCATGAAACTTTTGCCTGATTTGTAATCCATCACAAACACTCCGGACCAGGGTAGCATTAAAGTGTGTGCCATTGTCAGACCAGATAATTCGGGGCAAACAAAAGCGGGGAAAATATTCCTTAATCAGAGCCTTAGCAGTAGCCACTGCGGTGGCTTCCTTGGTGGGGTAGGCTTCGACCCATTTACTGAACGCACAAACCACCACCAGTACATATTTTAAACCATTCACTCGTTCCATCTCTATATAATCAAACTGAAGCACTTCAAAGGGTAAGGATGGGGGAGCAAAGTTTCCACTCAGGACAGTCTCTCTACCCCCCGAATTATAACGTAAGCACATTGTGCAATATTTGACCACATGGGCGGCTGTTTTAGGAATGTTGGGGTTATTCCACACTGGATCCAACACTGCACAAATTCCTTTTGCTCCTATGTGTGCTGGACCATGGGCAATGGTCACTACAGCATATACCAATGCATTGGGGAGTAACCAACGTTGTTTCTCTGTTCGATCTACCCAACATTCATTTTTATCCAATTGTCCCCCTTCTTGTTCCCACTTCTGCATCTCATCTACCGTGGCTTCCTTCTGTAATTCTTTCACACTTTCAATGGTATTATCAAACACAGATGTTTCTGCCACCCACCGGGCTGAGGCACTAGGGAACATGGGAGTCATTTTAGTTTGTGCGGTTTCTTTTGCTACTGAATCAGCATATGCATTTCCCTTTCCTGTAGAATCAATGATTTTTTTATGAGCACTACATTTAATAATGGCAACCTTAGCAGTAAACGATCAATCAAAGGGCCATGTTGAATTTTCTGACCATGTGTAGTAAAGAAACCCCTCTCCCTCCACAGCCTCCCAAAACTATGGGCAACGCCAAAGGCGTATTGGCTGTCTGTGTAAACATTTACCTTTAAACCTTCACTAATTTCACAGGCTCGTAGCAGTGCTATTAGTTCAGCTGCTTGGGCTGAGTGGTGTGAAATCCTAGCTGTTTCCACTACCGTCTCTAAGGTTGTAATGGCATATGCAGCTGTAGTCGTACCATCTGGTAATTTAAAGCAAGAACCATCCACATACAACTCTCCTTGGGGTTCTGGTAAGGGGGTGTCAGAAAGGTCTACGTGACATTTAGTTTCTTCTTCAGTTCTAAATATACAATCGTGAACATCATTTGTTTCAGCATCGGAAGGGAGAGGCATGCACATCTTTGGTGGTCAAATAGAACAAGGGTTTAGAGAGAAGTGAATAGTTAGGAATCCATTGACGACAGTAAGAGGTTATACCAAGAAAAGCACGAACATCACGTTGAGTAGTAGGTACAGACATGTTAGTAATCACAGATATTCGTTCCGGTGTTAGACGTCTCCCCGCTTTCCACAGTAAGTGGCCGAGGTAGGTCACTTCCTGTCGACAATACTGAAATTTAGAGAGGGAGACTTTATTTCCATTGACAGCCAAATGATGTAACAATTTTACCGTTGCCTCCTTACAACTGTCCTCCGTGTCAGAAGCCACCAAAATATCATCCACATATTGGATGATTGTGTTGCCTGCAGGCAAAATTAATTCATCCAGTACTGCTTTTAGAGCCTGGCTATAAATGCTAGGACTTTCTGTATAGCCTTGGGGTGCGCGCGTAAATCGGAAGCTTCGGCCTCCTAATGAGAATCCGAAGATATGTCTGCTATCAGGATGAATTGGAATACTAAAGAAGGCGTTCTTTAAATCTATCACAGAAAAATATTGAGCCGTCGGAGGAATCATTGTCAAAATGGTCGTTATGTCTGGTACCACTGGGTACTGGGGAATGACTACTTTATTGACCGCTCGTAGGTCAATCACAAAACGATAGGCAGTTTTATAATCAGGGGCACCATCAATCGGGGTCCTTTTTAAAATCGGTAAAATAGGGCTATTACAGACAGTTAGCAGCCGTCTCTTCCACCACCCCTCTGTCAACTAGATCATGAATGATTTGTAACAAGGCCTGTTCACCTTCTGGTAAAATCTTATACTGAGGAATGCGAGGCAGCTGCGCATTTGGTTTCAGGGTGATTGACACAGGAGCTATTTGCAACAAACCAACAACGGTGTCCCCAGTTGCCCACAGTGTCTGAGGAATGGTGGAGAATTCAGGAGGCAACGTCTCATTTTTAGCAAAGTATTGGGCCTCTTTTACAGGTGGTTTCTGCATCGTCAAATAAACACCATCAGGGGAGCAATAAATACGAGCATGCAATCTTTTTAGAATGTCTAACCCTAAAAGGTATTCACCACAATTAGAAGTCAGAAGGAAGGGGGTGTGCATGGAAATGGGACCTATCGTAAAAGGCAGAGGTTTTGAAATGGGGCTCACTACCGGTATTACAGAGAATCCCACTGATACGTTATTTTGGCCAGACAGAGCTGCCCCTGGGACCAGTGTACGAGCGACTGAACTACTCATCGCCCCAGTATCCACTAAAAACTTTCCTGATGTACCCAACAGTTTCCCTTGCACATAAGGTCCCTCTTGGTCAACTGGTACAGTAATATGGCCCCCGCTCTGTCCATGGCTGCCTCATGCATCATATCCGTCATCCTGATAAATCTCATTGTAATATTGTCTATTCTGTGGGTCATCGAAATAACTTTTCCGAGAACCTTCACGTTGTGACTCTTCTCTTCTCATGCTATTCCGATCTGTATTCCCTCCGCCTCTTCCTCGTCCCCTACCAGGTCCACTCCTCGTCAATAACAGAGGACAATCTACTCTCCAATGACCTTCCTCCTTACAATAAGAACACTGATTTAGTCCAATATTTGGCGGGCCTCCCCTTCCTCGTCCTGTTGCCTGTCCTCTCTGAAAGGAACCTCTTACTCCCCGTCCCGAACTATTCCCTCTACTAACTTGCTGCAGTAACACCCGAGTTTTTAAATCCTTAGCCTTTTTCTCTGATTTCTCTTTACTTTCATTTTCTCGATGTTCATAATACTGGGCCATGCTAAGGATGACAGAGGGTGCAGCCGTAGTCCATGTGCTTTCTGCCGATTGGAGACGAGTTATAACCTCGGGAAGCAAATTTGTAACGAATCTATTTACAAATAATCGAATCCCACCCTCAGTAGAGAGGTCCTGCCCACTAAAATCTATAAACATTTTCTCAAACCTGGTGAAGAAATCTGACACGCTCTCATCCTTTTTCTGCTTACAAGCTGTCAATTTATCCCAATCTACCTTCCTGGGAGGGAGAAGAGTCTGCATATAGGTAACAATTTTCTCTGGGGCTGCTAATATTTCATCCCGGGGTTTCTCACCCGGCTTCCGTTCCTTATCCCAATCCTTCAATTGAGTCCAAGTTCCTCCCAACTCAGGAACGTGGTCTGTATCATGTATCTGTCTCCAAATATCCACCGGAATTAGGAGACTGAAAAATAGCTCGATGTCAGCTATAGTCATAATAGCCGAATTGGCAGCTTCTGTCAGTTCTTTATAATAAGCAGTAGGATTTTTACGGGGGTCAGGGAGCTGGGCTTTTAACGTATGGACCTCGCTTCGTTTCCAAGGGGTGTAAACCCATTGTTCCTGAAGTCTAGCGTCCACTCGTGCTCTTGTGATCGTGCCCCCATTATCCCTTATTTCAGGTAGCTCTGGAAAGAAAAGGGGATGCACCTCTCTCATAGGATGCTGTGCCCCCCATTCAGCACTCTTTCGGTGCATCCGTTCCCTATAATGCAGAAGGGTGTATACATTTTGATACACTTCCTCGATTTGGAGATGAAACTTATGAGCCCGGTCCCTGATATCACGCAGTATCTGAGGAGGTAATCCTTCCTCAAAACACTGTTCCCATAGGGAGATAAATCGAATCGCCATGCTCTCTAGAGCCAATTGTTGCGCAACAGGTTCAAAATCCTTCATAGTACTCCAAATATCCTCCAAAGTATAAATAGGATTCCGCATCCACTGGGATGCCTGAATTATAATAGCTCTCCTTTCCTCCTGTTCCAACAACGACCGAGTGAAAGCTCGCTGATCACTCAAGTCAGACATCGGTCGCTTGGGCGTGGCACCTGGGCCAACCAGATCCCGGAGCTCTGAAGTGGTCTGGGTCGGAGGAGAAAGAAATACGGGGTGCATGGGAGAAGGAACAGCCACGTCTGGCTGAAGGGATATTAAGGATGAGGTAGTTGGTCGAAGAGAAGGAAGGGAAATCGGAATATCGGGTCCCGATCTACCGACGGGGGCCGTGGCGGTCAGTCCCGACAAAGGTCGGACGGCCGAGACGGCACCCGCTTGATCAACTCGTACCACAGGCACAGCCAGGGGGTGGTCGGGCTTCCAGCAATTCCTCTAATTCATCCCCTGCCTCTGGTCTGGCCACGTAACTTTTATCAGTTTCCAACTGGAACTGCCTATCCATTCGCTCAATATTCTTTTCCACCTTTTCCTTATCATACGCTATTGCTTTCTGGGTGACCGTTTGACCCGACTTAATCTTTCCCAGCTTCTCTTCCCTGATTCGTCGTCTCTTTGCTTCCTTTAACCATAAATTCAAGGAATCAAACATAGACTGATGACTTTTCTTCATGAATAATTTGTTCTGTATATAATTAATCTTTTTCTCAGGTTTTCAGGTTTTAGTGTCTTTATTTCGATAATAAAATCATAAAAGACAAAATAAAAACATTACAAAACAAAACAACCACTATACAATAAGTTATATAGAAAACCAATAAACATGTTATTAATTTTACACTGAAGTCACAGTTAAAACTAATTATTAAACTTTGTTGGTTTTACAAGACATATATAAACCTGGAGCTAAAAAGGCAAAATTAGCACATTTAAAAAGATAAGATCTTACATGATACAGTTAGGATAAAAATAAATTCCTTCTAGCCCTAATTGCCCATGCCCAGCCTAGAAATTTGGCCAAGCATATCACAAAAGTTTCCGAGGTATTAGTTTTCAAGACCCAGATTGCCTCGGAAGACTTTCTACAGGAAAGGCGTTTGAACAGGGGTTTTAGCCATGTTGAACGAGGTTCTGAATACTGTGGACAAGCAAACAATAGATGATCCTCTGTTTCTTTATGATCTGGGCACCAGCTACAGGAGCTAGAAGAAGTTTTACCCCAGGATGAAGTAAATGAATTCAAAGGTAAGGCACCCACTCGAAACTGATGATAGAGTTTCTTATCCAAAGGTCTGGTGATGGTGTCCCAGTAAATCTCACGGGAGGGATCTAGCTTAAAGCTTAGAAATCTTCCCGTTAGACTCCCAGAACTGGAGACAGTTGCCAAGGAGAGACGGGTTGAAGCCCAAAATAGTTCTTTGAATTCTTTTTTAGATGGAAAAATATTGGTACCTGGGGAGACCCACAGATGTATTAAACCCATGTCATGCAGGCTCTTTTTCACCGAACGAAGCCATGGGATTCGTTCAGAAGCCCCCATGGACCTCACTTCTGCTAACTCCTTAGCAAAGAGTGTGAGATCCTCGGAGGTCCACAAGCGCCTCCAAGTAGCCACCACTCTAAATCTAGCCATGTCCATGATTGGTGGGCAACCCATATCATGGCAAAGGGGTATCGATGGGGAGGATTGTGGTAACCCTACCAGGTTCCGAAGGAATTTGCACTGGATTCTATAAAGACTAGAAAGATCCATAAATCCCCATAACTCGGCCCCATAAAGTATGGCGGCGTTTATTTTAGTGTCATAAATTCTCAAGGCAGGGATGACCCGTTTTGTAATAGATCTCTTCTGCTCACGCAAAAGACATCCGGTCAATTGGGCGAATTTTAACTGCTGGGTCGCTATTTGATCTTTCCACGACAGACGGCGATCCAAGGTAACCCCCAGATAAGTCATGGTTTCAACTTGTTCCAAGTTGACCCCGCTCAATTGAACGTTACTACGTACGATGTTATTCCTGGTTAAAACAATGAACTTGGTTTTGCCCACATTTATCTGGAGATCATTTTTCACACAAAACTCCTCAAAACGGTTCAAGGTCCGCTGTAGGCCTCCCCGGGTCTTGGATAGGAGTAAGGTGTCGTCGGCGAAGATTAGCATAGGGAATTTGGTCCCTGCCAAGGATGGGGCATCAGTATGGGTAGCCAAGAAGAATTTTGCTACTTGGTCTATAAAGAGTAGGAAGAGAGTGGGCGCGAGAACGCACCCCTGTCGGACTCCTCGGGTTACAGGGAAGGAATCCGTGTGTTGTCCTTGTTCTCCCCACCTTACCCTAGCGTAGTTCTCTTCGTGTAATCTGATAATCATCTCTAGTAATTCTCCAGGCATACCCAAGTCCCTCAATACCTGCCACAATTTACCCCTAGGTACGAGATCGAAGGCTGACTTCAGGTCTATAAATGCAGCAAAGATGGTACCACCGCCTAACGTAACAACCTTCCAAAAGATCATACAAAATCGTAGCACCTGATCAATGGTACTCGTACCAGATCTGAAGCCTGCCTGCATGGGAGACAGTATGTTTTCAGAGTCCATCCACCCTTGCACTCTGGCCAAGATCATACGGGCAATGACTTTTTGGAGGCAGTCGATTAAACTGATCGGGCGATAGTTGCCCGGATTAGACCTGTTTCCTTTTTTATATATAGGAAGAATCTCAGCCCCCTTCCATGTTTTGGGGATGCATGCACCCTTTGCTATAGCATTAGCTATGTTTGTTAAATATGGCACCCAGAGAGCAGTATTGGTTTTAAACAAATCGGCTGGTATTTGGTCCAACCCAGGAGCTTTCCCCCGCTGAGTTAAACCAAGGGCTAACTCTGTCTCAGTATTGGTGAAGGTCAGGATCGTGTCACAAGTGGGCATTACATGCAACTGATTCAAAATAGGGGGAGGGTCAGTGCCTTCTGAGCTAAATTGGGATGAATAATAAGATTTCCAGGCTTCTGAGGACACATGATTAATTGGAGTACGGGAGTCACCATCCTTCGCCCATTTTACAATGTCCCAGAATTTAGACTGGTTGTTTGACTTGGTGGCATCCAAGAGATCAGCCCAATAATCATCCTCCCACACCCTCTTTGCTTCCCACTGCACTCTTTTGTACCGTTTCCTGGCCTCCTTTACAGCACACATATTTCTAGATTTAACTTTCTCGACTAGAATACTGTGAGCCTCCCTACAATCTTTGTTATACCATTTTGCTCGAATGGCTAGCGGTCGCCCAACGCCCTTCCTACATGGTTTAGAGAGGAGTAGCTTAAGCTCAGCAAAACATTGTTCATGCAAGTCCATAATTTTGTTTGGTTCAATGGTACCCCTCCCAAAGTCCTCTGTCATCATTTTGTTTGAGGCGAGCTTCACCACATTCTCTATATTAGTCTGTATGATTTCATCGCCTGATATTTTAGACCATTTCAATCTCCTCCGATCGTTTGATAAGATTACAGCCCCTTGCCCCTTAGGAGCTGGACCTTCCAATCTTACCACCTCGTACAACTTTAATTTGAAAAAGAAAGAGGGTTATGATCACTTTCAGGGCGAGAGACAATTTCCATATCGACCATCAGACTCCAGAATTCCATATTTAAGAAGATGTAGTCTATACGACTTTTTCTCAGGCCATTGTCAAAGGTAAAATTGACACCAAGGTCGGATGGGGTGCGTCCATTTGCGGCCCTTAATCCCCAGGTGAGACAAAAAGCAGTCCAATTCAGGGCAGCCTCCGTTGCTTTGACAGGTTTACTATTCAATAGTTCCGGTATGTTCCAAGTTGCATCCTCTGCGGACCCCAGCTATCCCCCGCTAAATAAAGCGGCTCAATGGTACAATTTAAGTCGCCAGCTAAGACGATCAGTGTTCCTTTGTTCCACCCTGCCAAAAGATTGTCCAAGGCACCCACCGTCAAAGGACATCGACCACCAGGGAGGCCACGAGAGTAAATATTAATAATAAGCATGTCCTGACCACCTTCCTTACTCAACCTAATAGCCAAGATATCGGAATTGTCCTCATAGAGTTCTGTGGTTGTGTATCCCCATGCCTGTTTGATCCACGTTGTCAAACCCCCCGAAGCACGCCCTTTATTGCTCTTTATTGCAGGTTTGAAAAAGTTTATGAAGCCGGCTTTGTGTATAGGTGCAGTAGCCCAAGTTTCTTGTAATAACACTACGTCATATTTGTCGATAAACTCCAGCCAGTCCTCAGAATCCAAACGAGCCTTTGCTCCAGCTACATTCCAGGACACAATATTAAATGTCGCTATTGCGAGTTCTGCAGGGTTATTACCTAGATGGGGAGGGGAGGGGGAATTAAATAGGGTGGTGCTTATGGGCATATTTCTAACCCCTTTTTCTTCAGTGTTGGTTTTTAGCACGCTTTCCCCTTTTGCCGGGATCATCATATTTGCTTTTTTGTAGGGCATTAACTGATTACCCAGTGTAGGTGTCATAGAGTGTTTAAGTGGAGTTTGTACTTCTTCCCTGCTATCTTCGGTTAGATTAATCGTCGGACTGGGTACACAAAGTCAATCTACCAATTCCAAATCAGACAGTGCTCCAAAGTGATTAAAAAGTGGGGGGTACTGTTGTGGGAGGGGTGTTCTAGGCCCTTGAAACCTCCCATCTCTCACTCTCCACAGGTTTGGGCCTATGGGATAGTTGGTATGTGTATGAGGATAGAAGTAGGCAAGGTCTAATGTTTGGACGTCGCCCTGACGGGCAAATCTAGCTTTCCGTCGTATTCGGTCAACCACCCAGGGGTCTTTAAATGATATCAAGATACAGTCCCCTTCTAAATCTTTTGTGCCCGTACCCACCCAGTCTACTCTCCTTACATAAAGGATTTCTGTAGGGGATGATGGTGGGAGCGGGCGATGTTTGTTTAACCAGTATATTACTTTATTCCGCAATTCCCCTTGGGTCTCCTTAGTGCCGTCCCTTAGGGGAGCCACACCAGTTAAAACTATAGTATATCGGGACGCTTCTGGGGGTAGGTTGACTCGAGGTGAGGGGCGCAGCTTTGGTTTACCCACCGACTGAGTCCTAGAGGATTGATGGTTATTAGGTTGTTGGGCCATGACCCGAGACCCAAGTTTTGCAGGATGTATACCCTGTGCAGGGCGATGGGTTGAGGCATTGGATTGTGGGGTGGAGACTGTAGGGTTACGGACCTTTGTCCGAGGTTTAGGTATGGGTTTAGGGTTGGGGGGGGCTGAGCTGGAGTCACTACTACTGGGGCCTGTGGGGTACTCTCAACGACCTGTGAAATGTTAGATTTCATTTGTTTTAGACTAAGACTAGCTAAGGTAACAATAGTCTTGTCCATTTCTAATAGGTTATTTTCTATTCTAGAGAGTCTGAGTTCCAAGGGGGATAAAAGCTTTTTCAATGTCTCCCATACAATTTTAAGGAAACTTTCATCACCCCCCTGTTGCTCGCCAGGCTCACCTACCGAACCCTCTAAGGCCCCCTCAACTAATTCTGGGATGGTGTTCTCCATGGATGAATCTAATTCTTCGCTGTCTATACTGTTCCCAGTGTCCTCGCCCTTCAAAGAGATGTTTGTTTGGGGAACCTCATTGGCCACCCTATTTAACTCTGGGTGTCGACGCTTGTTAAAGAATTGTGCCCTTGCAATTTTGGCCTTTTTGCGGGCATAAGCTAGTCGCGCAAGGCGTTTCCTTTTGTGAATAGCATCTCTTTTATTGATGCTTACAGATGGTTTAGACGTCTCAAATTTTTTAGGGATGCCTACGACCTCTCTAGATGTGTTCAACAACAAAGTCTGGGTGGGCTTAGGAGATGCCATTACTGGAATAATAGGCTGCACTAAAGGTGGAATTGGCGGGGGACAATGGATATCCGCACTGATTATTAATGGCCGGGGACCAGACAGGCGCTCCGGCGTTTTAGCGGAGGCGATGTTTCCTAAAGATGATTTTTTTTTAGAAAGGGCTAAGTCCTGAGATAATCTTCGTGCCGCTTCTAACTCTATGGATACTCTATGTTGCATCTTACTAATTTCTAAGTCAATAGCCGTATTAGTCTTAATAATGAAATCGTCAAGGGTCCCATTGGGCTTATGCCCTCCCTTAGCAGTTTTACTACGACTACTACGTGTGCACATAGTGACCCGTAAGAAAAAATAGATTATACAAAATATAGAGGCAACAAGAGGGGTGGCCCAGTCCAGTCCTCTCAGTCCTCGAACGGCCTCAAACGGCCCGCTCTTTGCCCGGTCTTCGCCCCGTGCTGCGTCCCGCGCTGCGGGAGATAGATGCTAAGATGTAGGGGGCGTAATGGGCGGTGGGCGGGCCAGCAGGGAGAGCGGACCGGAAGCTGGCTATCGGTCACGCAGGGACTCCTGGTTGTTGGAGTCCCTGCTACGCTCGCAGCCCCGCTGGTTACCAATTGCCCGGGTACGCCTTACCTCTTCTCCCTTCTGATGTGCTGCCCCTGATACAGCGAGGCGATGCGGCACCCGCAAAGCGGGTGCGGCGAGGTGCAGGGCGGGTGGCAGGAACGTCACGAAAGTATTCTCCTGGCAGGCGCTCTGTGCTGGCAAAGTCTTTAGGCAACAAGGATCCCACGAGTGCAAGGTGAGGGAAGTTTTTAATGATCCTCAGGTGGGCGGTGGGCGTTCCAGCAGGGAGAGCGGACCGGAAGCTGGCTATCGGTCACGCAGGGACTCCTGGTTGTTGGAGTCCCTGCTACGCTCGCAGCCCCGCTGGTTACCAATTGCCCGGATCTGCCTTACCTCTTCTCCCTTCTGATGTGCTGCCCCTGATACAGCGAGGCGATGCGGCACCCGCGAAGCGGGTGCGGCGAGGTGCAGGGCGGGTGGCAGGAACGTCACGAAAGTATTCTCCTGGCAGGCGTTCTGTGCTGGCAAAGTCTTTAGGCAACAAGGACCCCGTGAGAGGCCATTGTAAATCCGAATTGTCCCTAGTGTACTTGTTCCACAAAGTATTAAACAAAATTGGCTCTAAGCCATGCTTGGTGTACATATCGAAACTGGGGCTGCCCTCGGGAGGGGCAGGCTGTCTTTCTTCGAGCCGTGTTCTTTTCCGACAGCAGCACCCAAAACACAATTTACTAAAACACGACATCGTGCTTTCTTCTATTCACTCCTTCACATATAATCACGCACACACAGTTGGACGCGTCCCGTCATAGCATTCACTCATGCAATCATCTCAATAAAGTGCTGCAAAGCAGTGCAAGGCAATTAGTTATCGCAACCTATGCAAATGCAAATGACGTCTTCAAATACGAACAGAGCCCGTCGACTCCTGTTCGGTGAATCGATTCAAAAGAATTCTAGACCAACAGATTCACAGAAAGAGACAATCATTAGAATGCTCCGAGACCCTCAGATCGGCGAACCACGAACTCTCTCATAGGCCATCCCGTGGTCCTGTTCTGGTTGGGCCGGGTATCTGGACACGTCTCCAGACCCCTAGCTTACCCAGATGCTCCCAGAGATTTACCCAGAGAGAATTCGGCCGAACGAGCAACACCGTACTCTGCTAAGGCATCCGAGGCGGTCTCAATTAATCACAAAACAAGTCCAAGGGATTTCTGCTCGTGCAGCCCCTTCGCCGCAACGACAGGTCCCTCGATTCCCTCGTGGTCCGGCTTCCCCGGCCACCTTCAAACAAAGAAAGTTAACTGTATATCCAAAAAGACCCCCTTTCCCCGAAATGAGTCTTATCCAATTCAATTTCAAAAATCACTCACCTGGTGCACTCAGGTCGATTGCAAATTCTCCACTGCCGACACCTAGACAGACCGACACAGTCTGTTCTTCTCTCGGGTTAAGCCCGTAGGACTCCGGCGTAGGGTCTTCAGCAGCTGGGAGGGAAATTGGGCTCGAGGGTGGATGAAACTTGTTTTTGTACCGCAAACAGGTGGTTCAAATCAGGATTCGTTTTCTGTCCACCCACTCGGCCAGAACTCCTCCCTGTCCCATCACCCCTGTTTACAGGAGGGGACGACCCTATCGCGGAGTCCCGGCGGAGTCGCCAACTGAAGGATCCAAAATTTAATGCCAATGGACTATACTTACCAATAGCCTGCATTCATATAATGATATTAATAATTCAGTCGGCAATGGAGAAGGTTCAATCGTTTATTCATAAAATACACGCCCTGGCAGGGGAGCCTCAGTCTACACGACCCTCAGAGGTGCGCAGAGGAGACTGACTACATGTACAAAACACAAAGCATATATATGTTTCATGTATTCAAGATGACACTCTACAAGGAAAGATACAGTTTGTCTGAAAGCCAAGAGGAATGCCTATATAAGGCACAATTGATTGCTATTAGCCTTGGCCTAAGCTATTCCGGGGGCAGGTCAATGAGGTGCCTCCGTGTCTATCTGTAGCCTGGGGAGTACAGGAACGGGCTCTGCTAGAATGTGCGCATCCCACAAGAAAGGCAGATGTGACCTTGAGTCTCCCTGAGCTACTAGCTAACAATCATAATCGGCCTAGCCGCCATCACGGTTTCGAGCAGCGAGGGTGATCACGTGATTTCAGGGAAATAACACGGGCACACAAGGAAACAAAACAAACTGACTCTAGTTATATCAATAGGAACAAACGCATAAAAATTGCAATTACGGTTTATACTGCATCTTACTTCGTGATTATATAAATACGAGATTACATTGGATATATTAGGCCAATAATGTATGGTATCGAAAATTAAATCCCACACTTGGCATGTAGGGTTGCTGACATTTATATCGCCCGCCCTCCTCCCCGGTGCCTGTCGTAGCTGTAGCACTCAGAATTATTCTCAAGCATGGTCATCACTTACTATATCATACTCCATCTCTGCCACAATGGCGAAAAACAATCTGAGCATGGAGGGGATGCCCATGCGCACTGTAGTCCAGGGGAGGAGCCATCCATCTCGTGATACCTCGAAGACTCTTCCAGGACAACAATGTGCAATCATCCGGACCCAACACTAGGCGGCGATCTATGCATAGATATAAATGTCAGCAGCCCTACATGCCAAGAACAGATGCATACTGGTAAGTAGCATATTCCTTTAGGGTGCAGGGTTTTAGGCCTCAGGGCAGTGGGAGGGGAATGGGTTGTTGAGTTTATTTTCAGGGTGGGGGTCGGTTAGGTTTGCGGGCAGGGGAAGGGGTTTGGGTAGTTTAAGGGATGGGTAGGGTTAGTGTAGGGTTTTAGGCCTTAGGGCAGTGGGTGGGGACTGGGTAGTTGTGGTAGTTTTTAGCATAGAGTAGGTTTTAGAGCAGTGGAAGGGGTTGGGGTAGCTTAAGGAACAGTGCAGGAGGGCTGGGGGGGCTGGGGTAGTGTTAGTTAGGGTGCAGGGCTTTAGACCTTAGGGCAGTGGGAGGAGAATGGGTAGTTTGTTTAGTTTTTATTGCGGGCGGTGGTACGTTTTAGGGCAGTTGATGAGGGATGGCGCAGGTGTGGGGTAGTGTAGGGTTTTAGGCCTAAGGGCAGTGGGAGGGGACTGAATAGTTTGGGTAGTTTTAGTGTTAGGGGGGCTTGGGGTAGGTTTTAGGGCAGTGGAAGGGATTGGGGTAGTGTAAGGGACAGCGCAGGGGGGTCGGGATAGTGTAAGTTAAGGTGCAGGGTTTTAGGCCTTAGGACAGTGTGAGTGGATTGGGTAGTTTGGTTCGTTTTTAGGGCAGGGGGTCGGGGTAGATATTAGGGCAGTGGAAGGGGTTGGGGTAGTTTAAGGGACGGGGCTGGTTAGTGTAGGGTTTTAGGCCTTAGGGCAGTGGAGGGGAATGGGTAGTTGGGGTAGTTTGCTGGAGAGTCAGGGTAGGTTTTAAGGCAGTGGAAGGGGTTGGGGAAGTTTAAGGGACAGTGTCAGAAGGCTCCAAACTCTTCGCGGAGGCAGTATTGAAGCTGGTCCCAATCGCCCGTCTCCCAGTGTCTTCGCAGTAAGCTGAGTACACCAGCAAGGGGGAAAAGGGGAAGTGGAAGAGAAAGAAGAGACACCTTAGAAACAGCTGTCACCCTCTTGTTGCTGGGTCTAGCTAGATTCTTCTGCTGTCTGCCCAATGGTGAAGGTGTCTAATGCACAGAAGGGGAAAGAGTAAACACAACAGCCTACCTTATTATTACTACACTCTCTCAATACAATAATTAGACTTCTCCTACCAGCTGTGTCCAAGGTCTTGCAACTCTTCTGTATTTAATGGTGAAATTCTGTCAGGTGCTTTTACTGAAAAAAGGAAGGGCTCAATTACTATGTTTTCAAAGTGAATGACCTCTCATCTCCTAACAGTATTATATCGAAATAACTACCTGAAAAGCCTCCTGAATTAACTGTACTTTTTCTTTCTGATGAGTCATGAAGTATTGCTTCTGTTATGCAGTCTTTTAGTAGAACTCCTTCAAGCGCACAAAAAGGTTCAAGGGAGGATACAAGGGGAAGGAAAGAAAAGGGGGAAGCGCAAGAAGGGGGGAAGGAATGTCTTTCTTTTAAACGCTGCGTAGAAGCAAGGCGGAAAGGCTTACTGTCTTTTCTTCTATATTCATGGACTGGTCAGTGGTACTCTGGACTTCACTGGTTGACGCTGCCGTGGTACAGTTATCTGCCTCAGGATAGTAGAAGTCGATATAGGTACTTCACACCTATCAGTCAACCAGCTGCTGTCTTGAGGAAACTCCCTTACTGACTGTGAATGACTCTTACGAAAACTGGAACTCTTCTCGTTCTGCAATTTCCTCTGAAACTACTTCGGAAACTATCTTCTATACTCTAGTAAATACACTTGAAACTCAAACCAAGAAATGCTCCCGTCATGAGGCATAGACGCGGAGCTCGGAATTCGTGCTGTAGACTCTTCACGAACGCCGTTGAAGTGCGCAGATTAGAACGCGCGCACTCCACAAGAGCACTAGAACGTGCAGGCTGCTGAGGATATTCAATAGACCTTGGTGGCGGCCATCTTAGGGGGGAAGGAAACTTAATACATTAACTAAGGAGACTAATCTACAAGGAGCTTAAGAATCTAACTGCTAAAGAGCTCTATAAGTGGCAAGGGTACCAAACATTTGCCCGCTTAAGTTGTGACAATGTCGGACATGCAAAACGCCGTTTGGAAGCACAGATTGTGGCGACTCGATGAATCCTGACAGTACCACCTCTCAAAGACCGATTTATCGGTCCTGGCTTGGATGGGTAACGTGCATGAAATCTTTTGAGCAGAAGTGGGGCATGAAGATGAGCTACAGGTTCCCAAGATCTTTCTTCTGGGCCATACCCCTTCCAATCTACTAAGTACAGGAGTTTACCTTTCTTGTATTTAGAATCTAAGATGTCCTTGACTTCATATTCGGAATGACCTTGGATATTTAATGGTTCTGGAGGTTTATTCAATCTCATTTGTGGTTTAGTCTTTTTCAATAAGGACACATGAAAGACGGGATGAATACCTAACTTAGCTGGTAATTTCAATTTCACTGTCACTGGTCCCAAAACCTTCTCTACCAGATAAGGACTCACATATCTAGGTTGAAACTTCCTATTTCCTTGCAAATGAAGATTCTTAGTAGATAGCCAAACCTGATCTCCCACCTGATTCTGTGGGGCTGACTGTCTATGTCTGTCTGCAAATCTCTTGTAAGAGGTTTTAGCTTTCATTAAATTGTGCTCTGCCGATTTATGCAGAGAGACTAAATCAGTAATCAAATTCTTCACTGCCGGTACTTCTAAATTTTCCTCAGTGACAAAGAAATTTGGGTGACGACCGAAATTCAAATAAAACGGAGAGTAACCAGTAGAAGCACTCTTCGCATTATTACAAGCGAATTCAGCCATCCACAACCGATCAGACCATTCACCGCCCTGATCTATGAGGAACAGACGGAGATACTGTTCTAATTCTTGGTTAATTCTTTCCGTCTGACCGTCAGATTCAGGGTGATAGCTAGTGGACAATCTACTCTCTATTCCCAATCCTTTGAGGTAAGCCTGCCAAAAGTGGGAAATAAACTGAGGGCCTCGATCAGAAATCACCATCTTAGAAACTCCATGAATCTTTACAATATTCTCACTGAATGCTCGGGCCAACTGGGGAGCTGAAGGAGTTCCAGTCATGGGGATGAAATGACTAATTTTAGTGAAAATGTCCACAATAACCAGGATGGTATCAAACCCCTTACTAATTGATAAGTCTACAATGAGATCCAGGGATATGGTATGCCAAGGGTGAGTAGGAGTGTGAAGTGGTTGCAAAAACCCTTGAGGAGCCTGTCTACTCGGTTTACTTCGAGCACATAACTCACAGGATTGCACATACTGTTTGACATGAGAGGACAACCCAGGCCACCAAAAATAACGCTGCACCAACTCCAAGGTCTTGGAAATTCCTTTATGTCCGGCCAATGGATGATCATGACAACCTTGTAACGCCTTCTGTTGAAGAGTTGATGTAGGAAGATACAAAGCCTCCTTGTAGTAAGGCAATTGCTGATGAATATGTCTTCCTTCTCCAAGCTGGACCCACTGTTGAACCTCTTCCTGAGAAAAACTCTTACGAACTTCATCTTGAAAGTTATCTACAGAGAGAGTACAGATGATCTTCTCTTCAGGAATGATAGGTTTCAGTTCCACAGGATGTTCAGAATCTTCAGTATTCAAACGGGACAATGCATCCGCTTTTCCGTTCTTAGGGCCAGGACGGTAGGTGATCACAAAATCAAAGTCTGCGAACTATAATGACCAGCGTAACTGCCGTGGAGTTAGAGTTTTGGCGGTCTTTAAAAACTGAAGATTCTTGTGATCAGAAAATACTGTAACTGTATGTTTGGCCCCCAGCAAGTAATGCCTCCAGTCTTCGAAGGCATCTTTTACTGCCAGCAGCTCTTTTTCAGTGATGGTGTAATTCAACTCAGCCGGATTCAATTTTCGGGAACGGTACGCTACCGGATGAAGTTGTCCAGTCCTTGGATGCCTTTGGAAGAGCACTCCCCCAATAGCCTGATCAGATGCATCTGCTTCCACGAAAAAAGGTTCTGCAGGGTCTGCATGCAACAAAATGGGAGCAGTAATGAATCTCTTCTTCAAATCCAGAAAGGCTTGTTCAGCTGCAATTGACCACTCAAACTTGACCCCTTTCTTTATCAATCGAGTAATTGGAGCAATTAACTGAGAAAATCCTTGAATAAAACGCCTGTTGAAATTGGCGAAACCCAAAAATCTTTGAATTTCCTTGATGTTATGTGGCGCAGGCCAACTCTCAACAGCTTGTACCTTTCCAGGATCCATAGTGATTCCTTGAGAGGAGATGACAAAACCTAAAAACTCCACTTGTGACACATGAAACACACATTTTTCCAATTTGACGTACAATTGATGAGTCAGTAATCGTTCCAAAACCATCCTGACATGTTTGGAATGCTCCTGTGGGTTCTTGGAGAATATTAAAATGTCATCCAAATAAATTATGGCAATCTTGTCGATCAAATCCCCCATAATATCATTAATGAAATGCTGGAACACTGCAGGCGCATTACACAACCCAAAGGGCATCACACAATATTCAAAGAGACCGAACTTAGTTCTAAAGGCAGTCTTCCATTCATGTCCCTCTTTCATTCGAATAAGGGGGTAAGCACCCCGTAGGTCGAGCTTGGTAAAGATCTGTGCCTCTTTGATTTGATCCAACAAAACTGATATCAATGGTAGTGGATATCTGTTCCTAATCGTTACTTGGTTCAGAGCGCGATAATCAATGCAGGTTCTCAAACTTCCCTCTTGCTTCTTCGGTATAAAGAATAGAGGAGAGGATACTGGCGACTGAGATGGTCTGATAAATCCATTGGCAAGATAACGATCTAAGTATTCCTTTAGATGATCATTCTCAACTTCAGTCAGAGCATAAATCCGACTACAGGGAAGGACAGCCCCAGGCTCTAAGTCTATGGTGCAGTCATATGTACGATGAGGTGGTAACAACTCAGATTCTTGTTCACTGAAGACTGCTTCAAGATCCCGATACTCAGACGGAATTTCTCCAGTATTTATGACCCCGATGGACTGGCCTCCAAACGAGAGTAGAGATGCTTGTGAAGGTTCTTTAAATTCTTCCTTTGCACCAAAACAATGTTCCAAACAAAATTTAGACTGCATGCTAACTGAGCGATTTTCCCAATCAATAGTCGGATTGTGCATTGTTAACCATGGTAATCCTAAAATCAACTGAAATTGCAGGGCGTCAATCAGGTTAAATTGCAAAATCTCCCAATGTCCGTCAGCTTGAATCAATTCTAATTCTTCCGTATGACTGGTGATTGGGCCGGAAGTCAAGTTAGTACCATCCACTGCACGAACAGATTCTTGTCTTTCTTTCTTGATGGCTCGAATTCCCATTTGTTGTGCATATTTAATGTCACAAAAATTACCTGTGGCCCCGGAATCTAGCATTATAGCCACTCCACTTATCTGGTGCTCTCGGAACTTCAATGTCATCTGAAGAATCACATGTGGGGTCATAGTCTGAAGAGTATTTAAAAGTAGATGAGATTCTGGAGTCGATTTTCCTTCCTTCACCACCAGAGCGACTCCGCCTACTGATGGTTCACCTCGTTTTCCCTTAAATGGTACTTTTGGGCGCTTGGAGCATTCTTTCACAAAATTACCCGAACCTCCGCAATAGAGACACAACTTCTTTAATCGTCTCTGTTCCTTCTCTTCTTCACTCAACGGACCTCTTACTGCTCCAATTTGCATGGGTTCAGGGTCGTTATTATTCCCCTTCTCCGTTCTCATACGATCAAAACGAGGAATGTTAATCTTCCATTCCTTTCTTTTTTCTCCTTTTCGCTCAGAATTTCGAAAATCCAATTCCAACACCAAGTCTACCAAAGCAGCCAAATCAGTGGGTCGGTTGGGGATTTGAGCCAAAGTATCCTTAATTTCGTCTCTCAATCCTCGATAGAACAATGCGCTCTTTTCTCTTCTGCCCAATTAGTTTCCAAAAGGAGCTTATTAAATTGAGTAAGGTAAGTAATTAAATCCTTTGAACCTTGACGTAACTCTAACAACTCGTTGTCAGTGGCCTGGGAGATCCTTCTCCTGTCAAAAATTCTAAGAAATTCACTCTTGAATTTGGCAAAATCAGAAAGTAGAGGATCATCTCCACTCACCAAAGGCATAGCCCAGTTTGCGGCATCCCCACCCAGATACGATAAAATGAAAGCTATTCGAGACTGAGCATCCGGAAAAAGCGTAGGACGACACATGAAGTGTAAAGAACACTGAGTCAAGAATAGCTGTGCCTTTTGGGGATCTCCTGTGAATCTTTCTGGGGCGGCTAATGGAATCAAAGGAGAGACAGAATGAATTACTTGTGCCACCGTCTTAGGGTCAGTACTGGGATTACTGGTACTAGGAGCAGGAGAACTCATTACAGGGTTTCCCATAGCTAACCCATCTAACTTCTGTGCTAAAGTTCTAGTCTCCTGAAGAGAAGCTACTAATTCCAGTTTTAAGCTCTTATTCTCCTCCCGCACCGCTCCTATCTCTCTCTGGATTCCCTCTAATATATTTCCCAAGGCCTTTAGATCCAACCCTTCAGCCATACTGCCCGGGCGAAGTAAAACCGTGGGCACTTCAATCTGTCAGAAGGCTCCAAACTCTTCGCGGAGGCAGTATAGAAGCTGGTCCCAATCGCCCGCCTTCCAGTGTCTCTGCAGTAAGCTGAGTACACCAGCAAGGGGGAAAAGGGGAAGTGGAAGAGAAAGAAGAGACACCTTGAAAACAGCTGTCACCCTCTTGTTGCTGGGTCTAGCTAGATTCTTCTGCTGTCTGTCCAATGGTGAAGGTGTCTAATGCACAGAAGGGGAAAGAGTAAACACAACAGCCTACCTTATTATTACTACACTCTCTCAATACAATAATTAGACTTCTCCTACCAGCTGTGTCCAAGGCCTTGCAACTCTTCTGTATTTAATGGTGAAATTCTGTCGGGTGCTTTTACTGAAAAAAGGAAGGGCTCAATTACTATGTTTTCAAAGTGAATGACCTCTCATCTCCTAACAGTATTATATCGAAATAACTACCTGAAAAGCCTCCTGAATTAACTGTACTTTTTCTTTCTGATGAGTCATGAAGTATTGCTTCTGTTATGCAGTCTTTTAGTAGAACTCCTTCAAGCGCGCAAAAAGGTTCAAGGGAGGATACAAGGGGAAGGAAAGAAAAGGGGGAAGCGCAAGAAGGGGGAAAGGAATGTCTTTCTTTTAAACACTGCGTAGAAGCAAGGCGGAAAGGCTTACTGTCTTTTCTTCTATATTCATGGACTGGTCAGTGGTACTCTGGACTTCACTGGTTGACGCTGCCGTGGTACAGTTATCTGCCTCAGGATAGTAGAAGTCGATATAGGTACTTCACACCTATCAGTCAACCAGCTGCTGTCTTGAGGAAACTCCCTTACTGACTGTGAATGACTCTTACGAAAACTGGAACTCTTCTCGTTCTGCAATTTCCTCTGAAACTACTTCGGAAACTATCTTCTATACTCTAGTAAATACACTTGAAACTCAAACCAAGAAATGCTCCCGTCATGAGGCATAGACGCGGAGCTCGGAATTCGTGCTGTAGACTCTTCACGAACGCCGTTGAAGTGCGCAGATTAGAACGCGCGCACTCCACAAGAGCACTAGAACGTGCAGGCTGCTGAGGATATTCAATAGACCTTGGTGGCGGCCATCTTAGGGGGGAAGGAAACTTAATACATTAACTAAGGAGACTAATCTACAAGGAGCTTAAGAATCTAACTGCTAAAGAGCTCTATAAGTGGCAAGGGTACCAAACGTTTGCCCGCTAAAGTTTTGACAATGTCGGACATGCAAAACGCCGTTTGGAAGCACAGATTGTGGAGACTCGATGAATCCTGACAGACAGCGCAGGGGGGCTGGGAGGAGAATGGGTAATTGGGTTAGTTTTTTCTTTTTTTTATTGAAAGTTTGTGATAGAACAAAATACAAGCAGCTATATCGTGACTAGGCATGACAGTGCAGTATACATCGTTCTTTCCAATACATGACATAGCGAGTTACAGTTAGAAACAACCATTTACAATGTAACGGTCTCGCCTTTGCAAAAGTTAGAGCTATTGGCATTGTAAATGACAAATTTTTTATTTATGTGTTGGTTTTGAAAACAGATAAATAATTGGCATTGTCATTTACAATGCCAATAGCTTAATCTCTCACAAATGCCACACACAAACATACAGACCCACACACACACACACAGAGCCCCACACACACACATAGAGCCCCACACACACCCACACCCACACAGAGCCACACACACACACAGGCCCACCCACACACACACACACACACACACAGACACACACACACACACAGAGCGCCCCACTCACACAGAGCCCCACACCCACACAGAGCCCCACACCCACACAGAGCCCCACATTATACGCTTGCCTGTTGATGACGAGAGACTAGGAAATTAATTTGTAAATCATATAACATGATGATATGGATTACATCAAACAGTTACTGGGGAAGACAGTCATGAAGACTAGGTGGGCAAGGTAGTATGGAAGGATATGATTAATGTTTAATTATGGAGGTTAATTTACAGACACAATGGAAAAGGCAACAAAACATCAACTTTCACACCACAGGGCATGCGCTGCAAACACAAGGATATGCCACTAAACTGCTGATTCTCCAACGAAGGTAAGAGTGTTAGTCTAAAATGTTGGCATTGTTGAAATCAGTGGAGATTAACAACTTTATGAAGTGAGAGAGGATAGTTTGCATGGTGGGCTATAGGAGAAATCTTGTGGTGGGGAAGTTGCCAGTGACCACCAAACAGTAGTTGGGACTCGAGAGATAGGCAAGCGCACAATCTCTCTCTCTCTCTCTCTCTCTCACACACACACACACACACACACACACACACACACACACACACACACACACACAGGGCTACTGACAGTAGCTGGCCCGAAAGAGCGATACCTGGAGATCGGGGAAGGTGTTAGACACAGCTAGCATTTTACGCAGGTCAACATGTTGAGTCTCATCTACAGCCACAGGCGCCTGTCCATCCTCTTCTCCCGCGGGCAGCAGGAGAGCGGACTGCTAAAAGTAATGCTGCTGACGGCACTAGGCGCTATACCTTCATACAGACATAATAACATTACAGTTGTAATGCGTAGTAGCAGATAGTGACGCTCACAAGAGGGACTGTACGAGCGGTTGTCTGCACAACTAGGAAGCTGCAAAGTGCGTCACATTAATAATACTCGATTGTAGGGCTGCAGCTCTAACGCTGCTTGACAGCAGGGTTACTATCTCAATAATACTGCCATACCGAGTCGTCACTTAGCTATTACTATAGAACACATAATAATAATAATAAATATAGGTACCACTGCATTTACTATGTTAATTAGATTTATTTTTGCCGCAATGATCCTCTTGCAGTACCGCAGTTTTAGAACTTAAGTCCATGGGATTGAATGAAATGCCAAGTCATTGGATAGGTGCAGTGTTAATACAGCGCATCCAAAAGCGTTGCTATGTGTATTTGAAAAGCCATACATTATATTGCATAATTAACTGTAGTAAGTAAAATATGTGTTGTGGTGCACTCACTCTTCCAATTTTCTTTTATTAGCCTTTAAACTTCAAATATGCAGCACAGCTAAGGAGTCAAGAAAGACAGTTATTGAGAATTATTTTTGCCTTATATACTAAAGACTATTAAAATATCAGGTGCGTTGCAAGGGCAGTAAAACTGATTCAAAGTTAAAAGGCGACACTGTGCATGCCATAGCTTGATAACACCACATGTGGGATGTTGTAAAAGAATTGCAATCGCCCATTAATTTGTTCTGAAGAGAGAAATATTTGAGGGGTAAGAATATTTAACAATTTAAGATATCATTACTTTTGTCTAAACACTTTTCACGAATGGGTCTTAAACTAATGCAAACAAACAAGATGCACAAAGTGTCGTGTGAGAAAGGAAAGACAAGGGTTTCAACAGCTGGCCCCTATTATCACCCAGGTGACATGGCTTGGCAGTTCGGGCTGGACTGTTCCCATGAGGCACAGGGTCAGACTGATTTGCATATAGCCATGTCTGAACTGGGGTGGCAGAGTGGGCTACAGAACGGTGATGGATCTAACCCAGATCTTTTGACTGGGTGTGAGTGTTTGATTCTGATGCTCCGTCCATCACCACCCCCTTTTGTACCGCTTTTGGCCGCCATAAGTGTGGCAGGGTATGCTCAGACGTGAGTTTCTTGCTCACTTTGCCACTGGATTCATGCAAGCCGGGCTGTAGACGGCTGGAATGCCAGAAACCGGTCCTCGGAAGCTTGTTTCCGTTCCAGCGAAGACATGGCTTGGCAGTTTGGGCTGGACTGTTCCCATGAGGCACATGGTCAGACTGATTTGCATATAGCCATGTCTGAACTGGGGTGGCAGAGTGGGCTAAAGAACGGTGATGGGGCTAACCCAGATCTTTTGACTGGGTGTGAGTGTTTGATTGGTTCTGATGCTCCGTCCATCAGCACCCCCTTTTGTACCGCTTTTGACCGCCATAAGTGTGGCAGGGGGTGCTGAGACGTGAGTCCCTTGCTCGCTTTGCCACTGGATTCAAGCAAGCCGGGCTGAAGACGGCTGGAATGCCAGAAACCGGTCCTCGGAAGCTTGTTTCCGGTCCAGGGAAGAAATGGCTTGGCAGTTCGGGCTGGACTGTTCCCATGAGGCACAGGGTCAGACTGATTTCCATATACCCATGTCTGAACTGGGGTGGCAGAGTGGGCTAAAGAACGGTGATGGATCTAACCCAGATCTTTTGACTGGGTGTGAGTGTTTGATTGGTTCTGATGCTCCATCCATCACCACCCCCTTTTGAATAGCAGAGCAGCAGCACAGGTGCTGGGTCACACTGCGGGTCAGTGGTCCAGGTTAGGGGTCATAAGCAGATTCAAGATTTTCATGAAAACAAATAATATTGGAGAAAAGCCAAGGAGGCTGCGTGAGCGAAGCTGTCAAAGGAACAGCTTTTCTGATGAGAGGATGACAAAGAGGTTCTTAGGAAGTAGAAGTTGTCACTGGAAGATAAGGGTGGAAGAGGCAGTTAAAAAGAAGAACGGTACTAGGCAACTGAGGAAGCATCAACTGGCGTTTAGCCGAGAAGATACGGGGGAAGACACTGGGGCGGAGAAAGGTAGTAGATGAGAGGCTGGGAGTCTTTTAATGCATCAGTGATGCTGTGTGTGTGGGGGGGAGAGGGGTGGAGTTGAATATGTTGCTGGAGGGTGGGACACGAAACCTCAAGCCCTGGGTGCTTCTCCGGGGACGGGGAGTGGCCTAAACGGGTGTGGGAGACAGCTCCGGCGTTACCTCGGTTTAGATCTCTGACCGCGACCAAAACCTGTTGCTGACCGATGGGGGATGGAGATACACAAAGTCATAAGATCGCAACCATCACTTAAATCTGTTGTCCAAACCACACTTACCGCCGCTAGGAGCCGGGATGCTCCTCTCAGATCCCACCGTACTCTCCACCCTCAGGCTCTGGCCTCTACTTCCGCCTTTCGCCGCTTCTTTCAGAACCCGCCTCACTTCCGCCCTTACTCCCGCCCGCTCTTTGCCGGTCTGAACTTGATTGAAAGAGCCGCTAAACTAATAGAGTAGCTTTTGCCATAAGTTTGACGGGTGTCTCATAGGTTTCAAGGGACGTCTTTGATACAATGGAACGCGGAAGCTGGAGAGAAGGCGGCCTAATGAGTTTTGTAGTCCGGCTGTCACAGAACTGGCGACTCGTCCGAACGCAGGCGGTAAGTTCGAACTGCGGCGAAAGCATCCACCGATAGAAGCCCCGCGTGACGGAGCATGTAGCCCGGTGAGTGGAGCGGGCGCGGGTGGGGCTTAGTTGTAGGGGGGTGTGTGTGTGCCTGCGCGTGTGTGTGTGCGCGTGCGTGTGTGTGTGTGTGTGTGTGCTACCGTGAGTGTGGCTGTGTGTGCGCGCGTGATTGTGAGAGGCTGCCGCTGTGAATGTGGAGCAAGAGATGTGCACGGCCCTGGGGGGCTGGGCGTGAGCGTCCACGATGTAAAATCGACGTGTGTGCCCATGTCTGTCTCCCTTGAGACGCATCTCAGCAGCAATAGGTCTCGAGGACGAGACCTAAAAAGCAGGATTCAAACAACCTCCAAATCGGACATAGCGGATAAAGGCATGATTTCAACAGCTCAGCATTACTACAGTGAATTATCGCTGATTACAGTCCCGAATTGGACATTGCACATTCCTGCTGTGACACAATGAAAATCCATACCCGAGGTGCACCAGACACCATGTTATACAGTACTAACCTTGACCGCAGAATCCTGTGGCTCAGCTGCGTCCGCTCCAACAGCAGCACTAGGAAAATCCTTGGAGTCTTTACTGAGGAGATATGTGTGGTAGGGGCCCCAACTGCTTTTGGGTCTGCTGATGGGAGAGAGTAATTTGTTGTATGCCTCCGACTGTGTATTACAATAAAGCATATAAGCATGCCACTCTTTTAGTGTCGGTAGTGGACCACCTGCCCATCTAATTGCCATGCGCCGCTTGGCGAAGAGAAGGCCAATAGCTACCAAAGGGCGTGTCGCTTTTTCAACACAGGGGTCCCAACCCAGCAGAGCCATCTTAAGGTCAGGCTCTAAATCTGCGCTTATGATGACTCCCAGCTCGTGGAACACTGCACGCCAGAACGAGTAAATCCCGGAGCACTGCCAAGCGAGGTGCCAAAAGCCTGCATCCTCAATACCACACCTATAACATTTAGAATTATCTGATAACCTATATCGAAACTGTCTCTCAGGCGTGTTGTAGGCACTGTGGAGGAACTTATAGTGAATGAGCCTATGCCTCCCGTTTAGAGAGACCGTTTTAGTGCAAGTGCAGCCATATTGCCATTCGTTATCACTCAGTGGAGTACCCAATTCCCGCTGCCACTCAAGCCTGAATTTCAACACCTCCATCCGACGGGTTTCCTGCATGCTGGAGTAAAATTTTGTAATCAGTTTGGAAGGGTCACTTTCTTTAATGAGAGTGGTGAGGGCAGTCATTGCATGTGGCTCTATCATGTCGTCCCCTAGAAGAGGTGCCAAAAGAGTCTGGCCCTGAAGAAGTGGAATAGTGCTGAACCTGATGGACGTGTTTCTGGACCCTGGACATCTTCCTAGCTGCATACCGACCCATTTTTGAAGATGGCTCCCATCTTTTGAATGCCCACAGTCTGAAGTGCCTGGCTTGCCCCATAATCTTGTCCCTGTGGAAGCCATAGGCACCCGCTCAGCGGGATCTCTGGCGAGTACAGCAGGGCACCCGCCTGCATTTGTAGTAACCCATGCCACGCCTGCGATGTAATGGCCAAGGAATTGAATATTTGATAGCGTCTTCGTTGTGGGTGGAACAGCGTCTGTGGCGGGGTGAGCAGATCCGCTGCGTTCCTCTCTAAGTGTAGGTATGGCACATCATTTGGGCCATGTACCCAGTAATGTGCGAATATACTATGTGCTGCTCTGTAGTATTTTTCCAGGTCCGGGCCCCCCAGCCCTCCTATGTCATAAGGTAACGTGAGGGAATCCTACCTAATGTTAGGCTGCTTCCCGGCTCACGCTAGCCGATTTAGCTGCTAGCGCAATTGTTTAAAGAGGGTTTGCGGCAAAGGGATTGGTATATTCTGGATTAGGAGGAGAAACCTCGGCAGGATCACCATCTTCATGACTGCAACTCTACCCATCAAAGATAAGAGGAGCCTGATCCACCTATCTACATCCTCTGTCAGTTTCTGTGCCGTACTTATCCCTAATAACCACTGCTGGGTCAGTATGGACCTTGATACCCAAATAGCGAACCGAATCTGTGGCAAGGGAAACTCGGTCAAAGGAGCTGTGGTGGTCGGGTTTAGAGGGAATATAATAGACATGCCCCAGTTAATGCGCAACCGAGAATGCCTGCTGAACTGGGCCACCTCATGCAATAGAGGGGAGAGATTCTCAGCTGGGTCTCGAATGTACAGTAGGGTGTTGTCTGCATATGTGAATATACTGAGAGTGTAGTCTGCAAAACCCAACCCTCTGTGTGCATGATATTCGCAGATTGTGCACGCTAGTGGTTTAGCAACTATTGTGTATAGCAGGGGAGACAGAGGGCACCCTTGTCTGGTACTCCGCGTGATGCTAAATGTATCAGAGACAACATCTCCAATTATCACCCTGTCCATTGGAAAGGTATATAGGATTGAGACCAGGCGAAGAAACACGTCACCAACCCCGTTCCGGCGCAGGACCCTAACATAAACCCCCACTCCACAGAGTCAAAGGCTTTCTCAGCATCGAGAAAAACCACAGCGGCCTTGACATCTGGGTTCAGTCTCTGCACCACACCAAACAGTGCCCTCAGATTTTGCGTCATGTTACGGCCTGGAACAAACTCTGCTTGCTCCGGACGGATAATGTCTGCATTTTGCGATGCGGGGCGCGCTACGAAATTCGTTTTATTTATCAAATTGTTTACTTACCTCCAATTATTCATATTCCGGTTTTTAGCACCCCCCACCCTGCCCCTCTCCCGCCCCGCCTTTCTGCCCCACCGTTACTCCCTCCATGAGCCATGGCTGCGCATAGGTCTTTGTATCCACATTCAGCAGGACAATAGTTTGTACAACGAGCAGTGATTTGGCTCCTTGAAATCTTCAATAGTGTGACAATCATTGCCTCCTGCAAAGAAGGGGATATCGTACCGACTTCTGCCATTTCCTCGTAGAGTGTCTTAAGATGGGAGATCAGTAACTCCTGGAACTCTTTATAAAGTGCCACCGATAATCCATCCACTCTAAGCGCCTTGCCAGATGGCATTCCCCGCAGTACCTCCCTAATTTCGTCCAATGTCAGAGGGGCCATCAAATGCTCCCTGTGTTCTGTCATCAACCATGGCATTTTTATATATGACAAATAGTCATTGAGTGCATCGTAATTTGCCGGTATTTGTGACGTGTACAAAGACTGATAATAGGAGCGGAAATGATCCACAACTTCCTTAGGTGTGTGAAGGGAGCCCGTTGTCATCTTTCATGTCTGTCATCTTGTCTTTGTCTCTCTTAGGCCTCATGAGCCCCACTAGCATGGCACCTGGTCTCTCCATCTCCCCATAACACCGTGCTGTAGCGTACTTTCCCATATGGTTAAGCTCGTCATGTGCCATGTCCTGAAACTCTGCCAATTTTTGTTTAATGTATAAAGCTACATGAGGTCCCCGGCCTCCCGCAAGCGTCCCCTCCAATCTTCCTATTTCCTGGTCAAGGGTTGTCAATTGATTGCGTATGGACCGGAGTACTCCCGCATGTGTGGAGATCACCACCCCCATGATATACACCTTAAAGGTTTCCCAGACCATGGCGAGTAGCGGGACAGAGTCTAAGTTGGTTGTGAAGAACTATTCAATTGCTGTTGTCAAATCCGCTTTAAAGACAGCATCTAGCAGAGAGTATGGGGGGGACCACCAGGTGAATGTGGGGGCTCTGGGTAATCCGTATTTGAGTGTGACTGAACAGGAGAATGGTCGGAATATGTCCTGGGGACATGAATACAAGCCGGCGCCCTCGCGTTCAGTCCTCCTGATAGAAGCCAATAATCAATGCGAGTGTGTGTATCATAGACTAAGGAGTAATGTGTATAGCATCTTCCTGTGGGTGATCTATAACTCCACATGTCCAATAAGCCTCCCGTGCACATAATATCCATTATGGCCAATGCTGTCGCAACTGGGTGCCTGGGTTATCCCACTGATCTATCAGTACCTGGGTCGAGGATACAGTTGTAGTCTTCCCCCCAGATCTGTGGGACCCCGGCCCATTGTGCGAATTTTGCTTCCAGGAAATGATAAAACTGGGTATTGTCTTGATTCGGCCCATAGACCCCGCCCAGAAAGAATTTAAGGTCTCCTTTCGTGCAGATGGTGGCTGCAAACCTACTGTGTAAGTCCCTGAAGAGACCCATCATATCGACCCCTGCCCTCTGATCCAGCCATAGTAATACCCCTCTGGCATGCAAAGTGTAATCAGTTGTGTAAAATTGGCCCTGCAACTTATGCTGCACTCTCTCACTACTCTCAACCATGAGGAGTGTCTCCTGTAGAATTGCAATTCCTATTGAGTGTCTCTTTAAGTATGCCAACACCCTTCGGACTTTCCGATTGTCATTGAGACCACGGACATACCAAGTCAAGAAATGCAGGATTGCGTTTTACTACTTTCGAGGTTATTAGAACCACCTGTCAATTAATGATATTGGACCGCTACCTCAGCAAAAAGCCTAGAGCAATTGTGATGCCTGTTGTACAGGAATCTAAACAAAACAAAACTTGCAATTATAAACAACCCACCCACGCCATGGATACCCGCAACTATCATGGCCAGATAAGTTCCCTCCCATTCTCCCATCAACCCATTGATACATAATAAACCCCAACAAAACATGCTGAAAAGTGTGGTACACTTTGGGGCAGATGTTGCTGTCCCTCATAAAGCTCGCCGCCACCCTACCGTCAGTGGATACAAGTGTGGTGCATAAATGGTACAATGACAGTTGAAAATTATACTTAAGCGACCATCCGCATATGTAAAGAACAACCTAGACCACAAACATAAAAACTTGACACGGAGAGTTGACTACTAAAATGATGACCCCCACTACGCCAGCTGGTAAGAGTCACTTACATTACTTTGCAGCTAACAGGCAGTGGAGTGGAGTGCAGGTCTTATCTGTGTCCATGCACTGTTTGACTTGGTACTTTTCTCTCCTTGAGTATACCAACAATCCGACCTTGGCAATAGCAGATGCAGGGCCCACTCTTGATCTCCCTCATGCATCATGCACTTTTCAGAGTCTGGTGCGGCATCCGTGCTTGGACGAAAACCACTGGGTGACCCTCGTTTCTTCGAGGCCTGTTCATTTTCCTTCACGAAACGCAGGTCTGATTTAGGGTCTGTGAGGAAATTTACCGTCCCCCCCAATCTGACTCAACTGTTCCAGGTTTCCTATGTTTGACGACTCGACCTCTCCTAAGATGCGGATGTTGTTTCATCATGACCTCGCCTCGAGGTCTTCTGACTTGGCTTGGAGTGATTGTTTTGTCTGTCTCCGACTCCGCCCTCACAATGTCCTCCTTGTTTGTCAAGGTGGTCCGTGAGCCAGTCCATATGGAATGATAATGCGTTGACTTTACTGTCAATTTTGGAGCGGCTTTGCTGCATTGTAAGCAGTATTTGCTCAAGATCTGCATCCGGTGCCACGTCTTGGTTGTCAGATATGGCTTCAGGATCCGTAGGGGTGTGCTACAGCGGTCCCGGGGCCATATATAGCTCAAATTGCAGCTTTGACTGCCTTTTATCCGTTTTACCCACTTTTGAGGGGAGGAGGGGACGTGCGCCGCAGGCAACCTTCGAGAACCGCCCGCAGTCGTGCTTTGCTGCAATACTGGCGAGGTGCCCTTTGGGGTCGCAGAGACATCGCGCTCCTCAAACGCGGTGTCACAAAGAGAGTGCTCACCAGTGGCATCTACCACGCCAACAGTCCACTAGTGGTCATGCTATTGCACTATCAGCTACCCACATAGGGCTGTCCGGTCCGCGTCTCCCACTGCCGGCCGAATTGCAGTGTTCACCACCACCAATGGCAGCTGAGCAGAGTTCCCACACCGCAGGTATAGAAGTCAATCAAGGCCCCGAGTTCAGTGGCAAGCTGCTACGCACATGGGCTCCGCAGTCCCGCCCCACACTCACCGCCACCCTAGTGCTCCGGGTCCGCACGTTTCACGTTGGTCACCATTCACGACCAGGGGGTAGGATAGGCTGCTAGAAGAGGCTGCTCCGCCTCTTTCAGGATTCTCTGGTTGTCGGGGTGCTGTACAATTTGAGCCCGTACCCAACACTGCACATCCACAACAGCAGCACTGGAGTTCTGGATGCCTGCCAGCGCTGGTCCAGCACACGGCTCCGACACACAGAGCCCGGGCCCCAGCACGCCACCAAGCACCTCGGCAACCAGGTCTCCGGGCACCACGCTGAGCCCCAGGTGCCGCCGCCTATTATCGCTCTAAGTGAACTCCAATCGTGGCAGTATCGAGCTCCCTGGGACGCCGCTGTCCGCAGCACCACGGGGTCACTTAAGGGGAGGGCAATAGGCACCATTCTCATCTGGATTCTGTCAGATATCAGTGGTTATCAGCAGAGCTCTCTTAACTGGCTGGCTGTCATCTAGGAACCAGGCAAGTTCTGCCCCCCAGTTGGGTTAGTTTTTAGTGCAGGGGAATCGCAGTAGGTTTTATGGCAGTGGAAGGGATTAGGGTACTTTAAGAGATGGCGCGGGTGGGGAGGTGGGGTAGTGTATGGTTTTAGGCCATAGGACCGTGGGAGGCGAATGGGTTGTTGGGGTAGTTTTTATGGCTGGGAGGGGGATTGGGGTGGATTTAGGGAAGTGGAAAGGTTTAGGTGGTTTAAGGGACGGCGCAGGGGGTCGTGAAGGTTAAGGTGCAGGGTTTTAGGCCTTAGGGCAGTGGGAGTGGAATGGGTAGGTATATTAGTTTTTAGTGTTGGGGGTCGGGTAGGTTTTAGGGAAGCGGAAGGGGTTGGAGTAGTTTAAGGGACAGCGCAGGGGAAGCAAGGGTTGGTTTGTGGTTAGGAGGAGGAGAAGTAGTGGTGAACTTAGCCACACATACCCCATTACCATTCATGCTCATACGATGAAATTGTGTGGCAAAGGCATGCATGGTAAAGAATTCATGCTTAAGACGCATTTGTGGTTGGGCTGCGTGGTAGAGGCGTGCCTGATAAAACCATTTGTGCTTCTTTTATAGCCCAAAGGAAAGTGGTATACTACATACCCAGGGCCTGTAAATTAAAAGCTCCAAGTAACCATGCAGCACGTATTGTGCCACCCACTTAACTCCGCCTGCAACGAAAAAAGTACAAGATTACAACATTCTCACCATACTTCCTACTACCATCCACGCCATGTACGCAATAGGGTGGGAGACGGCGTGTCCCGCAAGGCATGTGGTTCTGTAATTCTCAAACCTGACTCCATTTTAGTCTTGCCCTCACGTAGGCCTGTGAAGTAGGCCCAACGAACAAGTGGTCTGCCCTTCTGAGTTCGTGCATATATTAACTTGGGTTTTTCTGACTCTGAATGAACTGCAGAGAGAGAGTAACCCTTTTCACCTGAAACTGACCTTTTGCAAAAACTAGTTTCACTAGCTGATTGTTGTCTGAGTTTTTCAATCACTGTTCAGGACCTCGTTAAACCTTTAGTTTCTTTGCACATATCTTATCCTAAACAATATCTAAATTGTTTCTTTCCTTACGACTTTCTTTTCTCAACATGGGTTTTTGCCATGTGTTGTGACTGCCATCTGGTGTTGCCTTTTACTAGGCCTCAGAAGTTAGTCTGCGAGCAAAGCAGTCTGACCTTTTTTGGGTCATATATACATTAACTAAGGTTTTGTTCGTGCACTGGAGTTAATTTCAGAAGCTGGCCTTTCACCTAGAATTGATCCTGCCAAGCCAATTTCCCTGCAAGATTGTTATCCACTTTTCCCAATCACCATTCAAGACATTTGTTAACTTTTAAGTTTCTTTACGTTTCTGTTATCTTGCACATTATCTGAAACTACTTTTCTTTACTGTTTCTTCATTTGATGGGTTACGCTTTCAATTAAGGGTTTGTTCGGCCCTTCCAGATTATTATTTAGATATGCCTAAATATTAACTTGTGGGTTGGGACACTGTAAAATGAGCTTTACTGTATGATGCTGTGTGATGTCATGTATTTTCTATTGGTTGAATTTTGGTGCAGGGGCGTGCATTTTAAATGTACCTTTTTGTGTATAAATAGGGATGTCTCACCTTAGTAAAATTGAGCAGTTTCTTGAGTTGTACACCGTGCTGTATTACTGGGATTTCTGCTACTAGCTGCAGCTAATAAATTTGATCTCTGACGCCACCTAGAAGTATTCCGTGTCTCTGTATACCAAGGCAAGGGAACCCAGGGGACTTTGGGCGTGTCCCTGACGCCGCTGGGTACTTGAAAACCCAGTTCTTCAGTTGGCGCCCAACGCGGGACGACTTCAGTGGTACCGGTCCAAGCCCGAAGATTGCGAGGAGCCACGTGAGGAAACTCTGGAGGAGGGCCCCCATTTCATCGACCCATGCATGTCAACGTGGACCAAAGGTCTTTTCTGCGAGGCTTCCCGCTTTCCAACGGCTACGAAGGACTGCTGCCCTGACTGTCGCCTTGTCTTGGACCCTCTGATTGATGTTTGTAAAGCGAGACGATAGACGGTCTTCTGGTGGCGTGACAGATATTTGGTTAAGTATAAGTGGGTCGCTCCCACGACTTTGTCTGGTTCCTTGGTTTTGATTTGGTTGCTGCAGTACCCAAAGCCGAAGGGCTTGTATATTTACGAGTGTATCATTTTTTGATTCCCTTTGAAGTTTGAAACCAGACTAGTGAGCAAGATGCCTGGTCGTAAATTTGGTAATTGGTTTGTTTGTGGTAGTAACAGGGATTCCCGATTGGAGGATTCATGTCCGATACCTCCGGTTGGAACTCCGACTTATGACCTTTATTCAAAACACGGAGTGGGCCCTATTACTTATAATGAAGTATGGGTCCACTACACTAAAAAATGATGGTGTTTTGCAATGGCCCCCACATGGTAGTTTTGAAACAGAGATTTTAGATAATCTAGAAGTTAAGCTATTTAAGAAGAAAGCCCGGCCGGCAATGTTTGACTCTTTCCGCCTTTGGCGTAAGAAAGCCAAACAGAGAGAAATTAAACAAGCAAAGAGAGATAGGAAAGATAAGAATATGTCAGTACTACAAGCTGCTAGACAGTTTAAGGAAGATGGAGAAGAGCGTGCGAGTGAAGTTTTAGATAGACAGCGTTGCATTGCCATAGATAAATGTTATCCGGCCTTGCCGTCTTCTCCTCCGAAAGTGATGGAAGACCCTGAAAAAGATCCTTTGATCTCTCATTTATTGAGATTGCCACCTCCCTATTTGCAGGATGCTACTGCGCCTCTATTACCCCCGGTTGTTCCACCCTTTGTTGTTCAACCTCCTGCTGTTGTTCAGCCACCCGGTACTCCACAGATGTTTTGCCTCCTCCTGCGCAACCCATTCTAGGGTCGCCAGCCTTGCTATCAGCTTTGCCTCAAACTCCTTTGCCTTCTGCTTCTGCATCTTCGACTTCTACTGTTCTTGTCCCTACACCTTCTTTGCCTCAGAATACTTATTCTCCTGTTCTTATGTCTACTTCTTCCCCTTCTGCTCGAAAACGAATGACCGAGACTGTTGTTAATCTGTTGTCACCATTGTTTGGGTCACTGGATATGACCCCTGTTTTGGAGCGTAAACAGAGTCGTAGTCAGCTTCCTGGTTCTGAGGAATGGGCTATGTTGGATTTGTTTGCTCGTAAATGGACTATAAATGCCTCAAGGTATAGTTTGCCAGCGGTTATGGATGTTTTCTTTCAGTGGGAGCCGCCTAAGCAAAGGTATGTTTTTAATATGATGTGTATGTTTTTGCGTCAGGAATGGGAAGATAATGATTTGGGTTTGATCCCGCAGGAACTACTTGATGTTCAGTCGGATTTTGCTAAAGGGATGATAGTAGAATCTGATATTACAGATGCCGTAGAGACGATACTGGCTTTTAGATCTAGCCTTCCGCCTCAGACATTGTATGAACCTGATTCTTCTGTTAGAAGAAAAGCGAGACAGTATCCAATGAGAGAAGTTCCCCCAATTTGGAAGGAAGGGGACCCAAATGCTAATCCAGTTATTCTGCCGCATTTTCAGCGAAGATGGGTACATGTCCCTTGGAAGAGAGCAGAGGTCTTGGCTCTTAAGCAGACCTTACCTGACCCTCGTAAGAATCCTGCTGGTTATTACAAGGAGTTGTCCCAGACAGTTGTAGCATGTATTATGAATTTAGCTGACATCGATATGTTGATGGGTAATGTAGTCGCTCAACCCTTGTGGGCGAAGATTCGGCATGAGAATCATGCTGCTGAATTAGGTGATACCTGGGCGAATATTGTTGCTGCAGATGGCAGACAGGAGGGAGGTGCTAAACCTGAACCTCTAGTTTCAGAATTACCAGGTAGAATTATTAATCTGATGAAAACGATGATGCCCGCATTACGAGTGAATTGGGATAAGTTAGCAGCATGTAAGCAGAAGAAAGACGAGAGTGTATCTGATTTCTTCACTAGGTTTGAAGAGACGTTTATTGATCATAGTGGTCAGGATATGAGTACGGAGGGTGGTCAAAGGTTGTTTGTGGACAAATTTGACTTTAATTTGCTTCCCGAACTTTCTAATAAGTTAAAGGACTCTGAGAGTTCATGGGCTGTCTCTTCGTTGGCCCAGATATTGGCTACTGCACAATATTACGAGAATAGGGATAAAGATGAGAAGGATAAAGTGGAGAAGAAAACGAAAGAGTTAAAGACGAAAGTTCTTTTGCAGCAAGCTTATCCGCCTCGTCAGAATCAGCCTCAGTTTCAGAAACCTCCACAAATTCAGAGATTGTTACAGAAGCCTGAGCCTTATGTTCAGTGATTCTTTCCTGGCCCTAATCAGTGTGCTTATTGCAGAGAGGAAGGTCATTACAAGAATAGTTGCCCGGCTTTGTTATAGCGTGCGAATGGTGTATCAGAGAGGTCGTGGTCGTTTTCAGCAAGCTCCTAGGGGTAGGGGACGTGGTGTGATCCCTCAGAATGAGCGTTCCTCTTCCCTACAGAATTAAGTCGAATGCTAGGCTACCTCGTATTCCCCAATACAAGATTTCGAGCGATGGTGAGAGAGCTCTTTTAGCGATAGTCTATGATCTGGTTGAGAAGGGTGTAGTTGAGGAAACGAGAGGTAATGTGTGTAACAGTCCTGTTTTGCCTGTTATTAAATGTATTGATGCTTCTCAGCCACCTGTGTACCGGTTTGTGATCGACCTTCGAGAGGTCAATAAGATAGTCGTGCCACAGTTTCCTGTGGTACCTGATATCACTGCTTTGTTGACTTTGATTCCTGCTTCGGCAGCTTGGTTTTCTGTCATCGATTTGAAGAATGCTTTCTTCAGTATTCCTATTGCTGAGGAGTGTTGTATAGCTCCTATATATCCTTATATCGTGTTAAGTTAGCATAGGTACATTTCAGATTTAAACGCCATTTTTCCTTTCTTGCAACTTCTGCACACGACCCTTAATTGTTGACTTAGCTTTCAACCTAGTGGTTTGCCGTGGTGTATGTGAGAATAATATGTTATTGCTCTGATATCAGTCTTGTTTAATAAACCATGTCTGCACGGAGAGTGCTGAAGTTTCAGGAGCAACACGATATGGAATTGTTATGAGGTCTGATCTCCACGCCTTCATAGTCATAACACAAGTGCAGCCTTTGCCAACTTGGGCTTGAGGCGGGATTGATATTGCTTTGCACGAGAATTGTTAACACACTTGATGCGGTGCACATGCAGAGAGAGCTGGTGTATGCTGATGTGATTCCTTCATGCTAGGACACTAAGGTATGGGCCCGCCCTAAAACAACCCAAAGAGACCTTCTTAGCTAATAATATAATATATGTGTTAGGGAGGGTGAGATATAAGTGTTGTTAACTCTTATTCATTACAGCATGTTAACATGCTGTCACCATTCGCTTTTTATGTCTTAGTAACTATGCTGATAATTTTGCTACTGATAATAAGTATACTTGTATTATCAAAGATACTGCGCCTGAGAAGACGGCATTAGTAAATAAACATTTCAAATGCACATGTGTCTTCTTTACTCCATGTTCTGGTTTGTAATGATAATATAACGAAAGAGTGTTCATGAGTCCCACGTACCCTGAGGTACTGTAAGTTCATGTTCTGGTTTGTCTAAACATTGGGTGTTTGATATGTCCAATGAGACACTGTAGCTAGCTCGGTAAGGGGTGAGTTGGTTGCTAAGGTAAGTTTTGGGACATCCTAATTTGCCGAGGTTCCACTCCTCTGTGCACAGTTCTGTGTGAGTACAGAAACCCTGCAACATGGCGCCCAACGTTTTCGGTGGTCTTATATCATGACACTCGAGTAGTTTATCGTTCATGCCTTAACCCCTTCATGTCCGTTTCCGGAAAACGGGGTGTTGGTGAAACCTACCTATTTTTTGAAATAGGTCTTTATTCAAGCTTGATTCTTACTTAAACGGTTTCTTTGAATTACTACCCAGTTGTGCTACAAAGTATTCTTTGTGTTTTCTTGTTTCCGATTCTGTGATGGCGGCTGCGGTGGCTATTGCACAGCATAGTCGCGTAGCGGTACGCAACCATCTTCAGACGTACCAGGTCCCAGTAGATGGGATGGCTGTGATTTTCGTGGTAAGTGCAGATCCGGCGTTTCCTTACGAGTTGTTTTACTCTTGGGTTACGTTTCCGGCTGTGGACGCTAATTCTGGTTTGTACCACTCCTACACCGCCTCGGATGTCCCGGCTGAATATACGCCATACAGGGCATTGGAAATACCTATTGATCATTGGCAGCATCGAGTTTGGTTTGATGGCGCCCTCCCCCACTCTTTGTCCCGTGCGAGGTTAGGTCCACTCTCAATTCCAGGTACTAATTGGCCTGCATTGGGTGGCTTTACCCCGCACCCGAATCACGGGGCTTGTACCCTGGCAGAAATTCGCAGGCTACATGTAGTTTCCATTTCCGTGATTCGTGCTTTAGTGCAATACATTGGTCGACATCTTCCTGGTGGTCCCCAGGGGGGTGCGGCCGCTCCCATGGAACGAGGCGGAATGCGTCTCAATCCAGTGATGGTAAATTCGGTTTTTGGTGCGCGTCCTGTTGACAACGATGACTTCCCATTCTGGCTAGCAGAGAAGTTTGATCAACTGGAGGCGGTTTTTCCGAATTCTACTCCTGCTGATAAACATAGAATGTTGACGATTACTCTACCGAAGGATATTACTCCTGAACTAGCTGACTGTGAAAGCTGGGGAAAAACTTTTGCGGCAGTTTATACGAGGTGCTTCGGCACCCCGTCTATGAATGCCCTGCCTGATATCATTAGACGTGTTCAGAATGATCACGGTCCAGAGGCAGCTGTGGAATTGGGTATGCGCCTGTGTGGTTCTTTTGAGATTGTAAGTGATCTCATACTCTCCAATGTTAAAGGAGATGCAGTTAACTTTCAGGTGTCGAATGCTTTGGCTGCTCTGCCCGATGCCGACAAACCCCGCCAGTTAGCAAAGATTGTAGTGGCCGCTTATAAAACTATTGGCCGCACAAGTAGAGGTCTGAAATATTTTCCAGTGAAGGATAAAAAACAACCTCAGGGACAATCTGCAGTGACAGATGCCCAGCCCAAGTCCAAGAAATCGAATTGGCCTAAAAAACAGACACAGGGGAAGCAGACAATGCAGACTCAGGGTTCTTTTCCTGCAATACAAGCTCCTGCGCCATCCGAAAAAGTTTATGATTTGCGCGACCGCGCGATGATTAAATCACCTGATCGTTTTCAGGGTTCTGATCAACGCTCTCCTCGTTCCTTTCAGGACACATCGGCCCCGAAGACCGGTGGAGGAGGAGGGGGTGGACGTGGACGTGGTGGCCAACAAGGACGTGGTCAGTCCCGCCAGACGGACGGCACGGTGAAGCAGGAGGATTCTACGCCTAGGCGTCCGCAGTTTGCGAAAAAGAAAGTCGCAGCCTTAACAGCGCATCGATATGCCACAGATAGTGAGAACGCGGCTTCGGAATCTGACGTGGGCTCTGACCTTGCTGGACAGCGCGGCGGAGATAACCATAGTCAGAGAGGCGCTGCGTCCACTACTGAGGGTGACAGCGACTGATGTCTACGTTGTGATAGAAACAGCGGATACGAGACTTGCTCCCCCTGAAAGACTATATGAAATTGTCCTGTTAATTGAAGGTGACATACAGCGTACCGTTAAAGGTGTATTTTGGGAGAATCTGTCTTCTACATATGATATTTTGCTTTCGGAGGCTGACTGGCCCCCACCTTTTGTGCTCGCGGCGCCGCGAGGGGAGGAGGTGATCCTACCCAGTTTCGCGAACACTGTCTCGAAAGAGCATGCGCAGCATTTTGCAGAAGAGTGGGCTCGGGCTCTCGCGCCGGCTCTGTACCGTAACCAATGTGGTTGGGATAAATTGTCGCCTTGCCACGAAATTCCGTTGCGGTCTCAGCCGCAGCCTCAACCTCAATATCCCATTCGGCGTGAAGCAAAATCTTCCGTCGCGGAAATCCTTGAACAATTGGAATATCAGGGAGTTATTGAAACGTGTGTGTCACCGATGAATAATCCCCTTTTTACTGTGAATAAACCTGACGGATCATATCGTTTGGTTTTGGATTACCGGCATTTAAACTCGCATTGCCGTAACTGTGCAGTACAGAATACCCACGGCTCTGCCCTAGTGGATAGTCTCGTGCGTAAGCGTTTCAAGACAACGCTTGACATATCCAATGGTTTTTATGCCCACAGATTGGACAGCTTTAGCTCCCAATGGACCAGTTTTACAAGCGCTGGAGTCCAAAAGCAATTCCGGCGTCTTCCAATGGGCTACAAGAATAGTCCTGGTATATTTACCGCTCGAATTGTCTCTATTCTGGAGGCACTAGACCCTGATGCTTTTTCGTATGTGGATGACATATATCTCACAGACGACGATATTTGGGAGCATCTGTGTCGTGTAAATTCTCTTGTTTGCAACTTCGCAGACATGGGTTACAAATTCAACTTTGCAAAATCGCACATTGCTGAACACACAGTGTTGTTTTTGGGCTATGAGCTCAACAATGAAGGTAGAGGTTTGGCTCCTCACTTCTTAGAGAAGTGCGCACAATTGCGCGCACCAACGACACTGAAAAAATTACAGTCTTTACTGGGCTTTTTGAATTTCGGCAGAACTTACATTCCGGAATATGCCCAGCGTATCAAGCCTTTGTATGCTTTGATACAACCAACTTTCTCAAAATCATGCTGGCTGCCTGAGCATTCAGCCATTTTGCAATCCTTGCAGGCTGATCTGCTCGCTTCTAAATATTTACTGACTCGTGATAACCACACCAACCTGGTCATAAGAATAATTCCTGGGACGGTGGGTTTCACGTACCTCACTTTTAATGAAGGTGACACGGTACCTATTGCTTACAAGTCACACTTGTACACTTCGGCTGAGATGCGGTTTCCCACAGTGGAAAAGGTTTTAACTGCTGTACAGATGGCAATTCTAAAAGAACGTGCTCTGTCACAGGGGAAGCGCATGCTAGTGGTAACACCCTGTCCTCATTTAGAGGCAGTCACGAAAGCCAGTGTACCAAATTCAAAGGCTTTGCACCCTCGGTGGATTCAATGGGCTGCGTCATTGTCATCCGCAGATGTCATGTTTATTTTTGACGCTTCCTTACGGTCGCAGGAGTACTTGCAGTATGAATTCGTTCATCCTGCTCCTCTGGCGATGCGACCTTTGGAAGACTTCCATTGCATCATTTACACTGATGGGTCGGCGCAGGTTGCGCATGGCTCTAAACATGCCTACGTTTCCGCATGCGCCATTGTGGTCGGTGCTATGTTGAATGATGAGTTCATTTCCAGGGAGGTACACACGTTGCCCCTGGGCGATTGCACTGCACAATTGGCAGAGCTTCGTGCTCTCTTACTAGCTTTGGAGTACGCAGATCCAAGTGTTACTACTCTAATTGTAAGTGATTCTTACTACTGTGTCCAGTCTTACAATGAAAACTTGTTCTTTTGGATTCAAAATGATTTTCATGATTCCAAGGGTAGCACAATAAAACATAAAATGATCTGGGTTCGAGTGGCAGAGCTTAAGGCTATGTTGCCACTCGTTTATGTGATTCATACTCTCGGTCATCAGCACGTGGGAGTTCACGCTGTTGGCAACTCGCTTGCTGATGAAGCGGCGAAATCAGCAGTATCTACATACTTAGTTGCAGCAGTTACTAGGTCTAAAACCAAGATTGATAGCGACATCTTGGCAGCGGTTGCTGCCTCTGAGAAGGGAAGTAAACATCCTTCGGGATTCCCTTCGAAGTATAAATACCACTTAAGTCCCGAAAAGGTTCCTTTTGTGACAATTCCTGATGTTGGGGAACGGCTGATTCCCAACACGGATCGCAGAACAGACTTGATTACAGCGGCTCATGAAGGTGTGGCGTCTGCGCATGCGGGCGTCTCAGCCACTGTAACGCAACTACAACAACGTTTCTGGTGGCGGGGACTGTACAAACAGACGCGTGATTATGTCCTTCTTTGTGACATATGCCAGCAGATTAAACCTTCAACTGCTACGCGTCCGCCTCAGACTCAGTTGTACATTTCTAATAAACCACTAGGCTGTGTTTATTTAGATCACTGCGGTCCATTTTCATCTGATACTGCGTATAAATACATCTTAGTAGCAGTTGACTCATGCACACGCTTTGTGTGGGTATGGCCACATCGCAGCGCTGATTCCCGGACTGTCATCAGAGATTTGCGTATCTTTATAGGGATTTTTGCCTGTGGTACCTTCCATTCGGATCAGGGTCCGGCTTTCGCCTCTAAGGCGTATAAGGATGCCATGACTTCGATGGGGGTCCAAGTCAAGTTTTCGTCACCCTACAGACCTGAGGGTAATAGTGTAGTTGAACATATGAACCGTGATTTAAAGCAATCTTTGACAGCCCGAGTTATAGGCACTGGCAGAAACTGGCTGGCTCACCTCTATGGCGTGCAGCGTGCTCTTAATAATCTCCCTAGAAGGTCTCTGGGTGGGCGGACCCCATACGAAATGCTCTTTGGCATCAAGATGTTCGTCCCTGACCTTGACGGTCTAGACTCGGTGGTTCGCGCCACTTCCTTTGACGCAGATGAACATTGCAATGTTTTACAGAATCTACAAAAGACGAGAGACACTCTTGCAAGGGAACATTTGCCCTCCACATCGGATGATGCGTTGCAGATCCCGGTAGTTGGCTGGCTACCCCAAGTTGGAGAACTGGTTCGAGAGAAGATCGACAACAAGAAAGAGTTTGGTCCCTCCTATCGAGCTCCGGTTCCAGTGCTTGGAGTGAAGGGCACAAGAACAGTCATTTTACCACCACTTCCAGGTCGTAAGGAAAACAGGTTTATTTCTATTGACAATGTCATGATACACAGAGTGGCCGATTCTTCTTAGCATGACACCGGCTGTTTCCTGTCCTTCCATTGTGAGAAATTCAATTATGCCCACTGCTTCTAATAATGAACCTGAGGTGGCCATCGAATTACCTGCTGTTTCCAGTCCATTATTGAATAATTTACCAGGAACTAACCTTGATGAGACAGACTATACATACCCCACTGATTTGTCCATGCCTGACCTGCAAGCTCGTTTAGCCACGGAATCCAGATTTTCATTTGACTCTGCTTCCCTTGCCTCGAAAAAACCCTCTAAAATTGCAGTATATGCTAGCCTGTTTAAAAAACATTTTTTTATACCTCCTTGGATATACATTTGGCTGGTCCTTTTTTCACTGTACCTTTTTATGTCAATTGGTTTTGTGTTTTATTTTTTCCGGATTATGAATGGACACTATGTCGAGGAGAGAACTTGCATTACTCATTTAAATGGAACTTTGGCCCCACTTTCCTCTTCACATTCTACACATAGATTAAAAAGAGACTTGACTTTGGTTAACATCACAGCGTGGCCTGTTCTGGATGGAATCGCGTGGGATGCAGTTCGTTTTCAGATTCATGGCCCAACGGAAGTCGTTAATGTCCCTAATGTACTAAGAGTTAATATGGGGGATGTGGTGAAACAAAACATTCGTTCTGATGATTGGGATGTTAATGCTGTGGAGAGTTTGTTTTCTGATTTGAAATATTATGCTGCTTTTGATGCTGAGGATTTATATTTAGAATCTGCTAATTATGGTGAATTGTTCTGTTACCAACATTATGGCAATCACTTCTTACACAAGACATCTTCCCGAAGGGATGCGGTTAATTTTACTCAGTGGGAACATTGCCCAGCACCTACACAAGGGAGTTCAGAAACGTTTCTTAAAAAGTATACTTATTTCACTGACTTTAATCAGTCCAATCCCGAGTCCTTTTATTTTAAATTTAACAAACAGCCACTGTCCAAGGTTCGACTTACAAATACAAAATTGTTGTATTCGAAGGCCTTCCTGGATCAATTAGTTACTGGGGGGTATGAGTTATGGAAGGATACCATAGACCTTAAATCAGTTTGGGGCACAAGGGCCTGGCAGGTACGAGGCACTGAGGCTTTGCACCGTGCATGTCTCATCCCAAATCATATGTGGTTTTTAAATGAAACCATTTCCCAGACCACATGCTTTGGATTGGCTACATCTAAAAGGTTGAACACCCCGTCTTTCCCGGAGTTGGAGGAATATGAGTATTGGAGTAATTTTACTAAATTGTCCATTAGAGAAATACAGGCTCTGCTTCTGAATTCCTCCTTTAACATTTCCAGTATGAATCCCAAGGGTTGGCTGGTTTGGCACCGTAGTGCTGATTCTTGCCAAAAAAGATTTTTAAATATAACTGACGGTTTTAAGACTGTTAGATCTGATCCCCGTTTTGATTTGAGTCATACTGTCACCTCTTACTCTGTTGGCAAGTTGTGTCAAGCTTGGCTGAAACATTCAACTTTACCTGCGGTTAAGTATCACCTTTCCAAACTGAATGCAGACGTGGATTTGAATGATTTCATTAAGGGCCCAGCTAGTGGCAGGTCGAAAAGGTGGTTATATGGTGTTTACAATGAAATTTGGAAACTCTCACAGATTGAGGCTGCTTCACGCCTTAGGGCTATTGATCAGGCGAATCTTGAGAAAGTGCTTGCAGTTGTTGACAATAGCATTAACGTGCTTTCCTCTAGAATTTACACATTAGATAATATTGTGTCGTCTGTTGTTGATATTGTACATGATGAAGTATCTGTATTATACCATGGTCAAAATCAATTACGTTCGATCATGCAGTTTGCATGGACACTTCAGACTCTGAAAATGGGTAAAGTTCCCTGGGGATACATGAATGTTTCTTCTTTATTTGCACCGTTTAATTTGACAGACAAACAACGCTTGCTTTCAATGCGTGATGCTTCCTTTTCTATGCTCCATATTGAAAGGTTGGAATCTTTACCTTTTTCTGTGGCAGAGGCCACTGCTGCTACGTGGCTTATCCACGGTTTAATAACACTGCCTTTTGCGTTATATAAGTTTTCAAATTGTATGAAATATGTGCCAATAGGTCGTTTTGAACCCTTAGGTAGCGGTTTTCTTCATGAGGTCTGGTCACTCCCATACACATACAGATGTTTCAAGGATGAACAAGAGGTTTATCTAACAGGGGATGAGTGTACTGAGACGCCAGATCATTCTTTAATGTGCAGACACATACAGTTACACGGTTCATGTAACAAGGACCGACCGAATATGGCTTGCGTTTTACAGGGCACGCCAGTTCCTGCTATCATCCCCACGTTTAAATTGTTAGAGAATGGTAGTTATTTAATGCTCAATAATGAAAACTGTTGTGGTTTAATTAAAGGTATAGCTTTCATAGTAACAGTTAGTGAGCGAGTTATTTGCTGCAGAAATGTTCTTTATCCTCCCACACGTGAACATAGGGAGTCTTCCATTTGGCCACAGATACCGACCTTGGGAGCAGAATTCAGCGGCATGGCTAGAATAAGAGCTCTATTGTCCCAGAAAGAGGTGGCCTTGAGCTCGGCCCGTGAAACTTTCGTGCTTCACATTGCTAACACCCGCACGGAGGTTCAGGCTCTTTTAAACACTGATTTGCCCTTGCATTTCGGAGCCATGGTCCGTTCTATCTTTAACGCATCCTCCACAACGGGCCTAGCACATTTTTTTAAAGTTGTTAGCGGTGGTCTCGTGACTTCCTTTGAGAAGATTTTTGGAGTCATCCCTGCTTTCTTCCATTCTATTTTTTCATCCTTATTTGGAGGGTTCCCGTTTTTACTTGCTTTAGCGGCTGGCGCATTGGTGGTTTTCTGCCTTTTTAAATATGGATGCCCTTCCTGTGCAAGTCCACGCACAGCTACTACTGACGCGGTTTCGCAACCGCATGCTTGATTATTATGGCACACTGCCGTTGGCGACTCTAAGCACGGCTTTTGGATTATCTTTTCGGTTCTCCTATTTCACCTGTGTCCAGCCTGTATTTCGCTGCCTGACCTGTGATTTCCTTTGGGCCATTGATTTGTGTCTCTGCGGACCAATATCTGCTGACGTCGATTTTGATCAACTGATGAGTCCTATCATTGCTCACGAGTTGGTTTGTTCTGACGAAAGGATTATGGCCTTGGCGGTGGCACATGGACTAATGGGTCCCTGGGATGTGTTGTCGGCAGCGCAAAGTTTCTTGGAACGAAGTTTTCTTGAAAACCCACCGAGCTGTCCTCTGATGGTTATAGAGGATCCGGTGCTGGAAGATCACGTATGTTCCTTTCATCTTTTAAATTGGATGGCTGAACTGTTTTCGGATGAGGACAGTGACTTCCTCCTGGAGGCTGTTGCAGCTTACTTTTCATATACAGTCTTATCATAGACACTGCCTCAAATTGGCATGCTGATTGATAGCATTTCCTTGATTTTATTGACTTTTGGTCAAGACATTTTATTTTTGCTTGCCTATTGGCTTGAGCCACATTATATTTGTGGGCTATTTTTTAGCATTAGTTTTTATTATTGAATTTTTATTCATGCTCGTTTATAAATGGATTCTGCTCTCATGTGATGGCACTTCTGTTACCTTATTTAGTCCGTTCTCGGATCATGGGGGGGTGTTGTATAGCTCCTATATATCCTTATATCGTGTTAAGTTAGCATAGGTACATTTCAGATTTAAACGCCATTTTTCCTTTCTTGCAACTTCTGCACACGACCCTTAATTGTTGACTTAGCTTTCAACCTAGTGGTTTGCCGTGGTGTATGTGAGAATAATATGTTATTGCTCTGATATCAGTCTTGTTTAATAAACCATGTCTGCACGGAGAGTGCTGAAGTTTCAGGAGCAACACGATATGGAATTGTTATGAGGTCTGATCTCCACGCCTTCATAGTCATAACACAAGTGCAGCCTTTGCCAACTTGGGCTTGAGGCGGGATTGATATTGCTTTGCACGAGAATTGTTAACACACTTGATGCGGTGCACATGCAGAGAGAGCTGGTGTATGCTGATGTGATTCCTTCATGCTAGGACACTAAGGTATGGGCCCGCCCTAAAACAACCCAAAGAGACCTTCTTAGCTAATAATATAATATATGTGTTAGGGAGGGTGAGATATAAGTGTTGTTAACTCTTATTCATTACAGCATGTTAACATGCTGTCACCATTCGCTTTTTATGTCTTAGTAACTATGCTGATAATTTTGCTACTGATAATAAGTATACTTGTATTATCAAAGATACTGCGCCTGAGAAGACGGCATTAGTAAATAAACATTTCAAATGCACATGTGTCTTCTTTACTCCATGTTCTGGTTTGTAATGATAATATAACGAAAGAGTGTTCATGAGTCCCACGTACCCTGAGGTACTGTAAGTTCATGTTCTGGTTTGCCTAAACATTGGGTGTTTGATATGTCCAATGAGACACTGTAGCTAGCTCGGTAAGGGGTGAGTTGGTTGCTAAGGTAAGTTTTGGGACATCCTAATTTGCCGAGGTTCCACTCCTCTGTGCACAGTTCTGTGTGAGTACAGAAACCCTGCAACAGGAGAGCAGGGATATTTTTGGCTTCTCATTAGGAGGCCAAAGCTTCCGGTTTAAGAGAACTCCCCAAGGTTATTGTGAAAGTCCCTCCATCTATAGTCAAGAGTTGAAAACTCAGCTTGATGGTTTTGTGTTACCTGTTGGTGCTACTCTTATTCAGTACGTCGATGATTTGTTGATTACTGCTGGTGATGAAAAGATTTGTAAAGAGGCTACTCTTTCTTTGTTGCGGTATTTGTCTGACCTTCATCATAAAGTGTCACCTTCAAAGTTGCAATATTGTCGCCAAGAAGTGACCTACTTAGGTCATCTCTTGTCGAAGGAGGGAAGGAGATTGACCCCAGAACGAATTCAAGCGATTGCGCAAATGAATGTACCATCCACATAGAGAGAAGTGCGTGCCTTTTTAGGTATTACATCATATTGTAGACAGTGGATCCCCAATTTTTCCTTGCTAGCGCAACCTCTGTTGGCATTGACTCTGAAAGATGATAGCAGAAATGATGGGACCCCCTCAGAAGATTAATTGTGGCCAAGGAACAGAGGGGAAGAGAAAAGACATTACTATGGAGAGGTTGTTCCACCACTGGCCCTAAATTTCAAATACTGATATACATCCTACTTTCAATCTAACCTAGGTGACAGATACATGTCAATCATATTTTATTCAATATTTTATTTTATTTTCAATTTGTTCATTATTTTATATTATTCATTATTCTATGTTTTCTAAAAGACATTTCATCATACATTCATTTTTTAAGCATTGTCAAAATACATAACAAATACAAAAGATGATAAATATATACACAAAAATATAATACAAAGTATTTCAAAAAGGTACCACCTGATCACATACTCACAGTCTCAAAAATACTACCACATTCACACCCATACTACATTCAAACCACACCATCTAGGGAAAAAGGAAGAACTGAGTCTTAGTTGGCAGAATCTTCACGCCAACTTGACGGTCTCAAAAAACAGCTCGAGACCCCGCACCAGGTCGACGCGCGTTTCGGCGACTCAGGGCCACCTTCCTCAGGACCTCTTTCGTATAGTCTAATCCAAGATGTCAGGGGACCTACAATATATATATAAAAAAATATATTCTGTCACCATATCTTCTCTAATAGAGTTGAGAGAAAGAGACTAAGTCTACATGTTAAAAGAAACATTGCTGAAATTAACACAGTAGTTCTACACATGACCACAGCCTTAAGAGAAAGTGCATAAGACAGAGTTGTCACACATACATAAAATTTATGACAATATATCATGGAGGTACCTCATATTCTGCTAGTCTAGAAATCAATGATTGCAGGAGTACCACCTGACTATGGACACTACAATGAAAACTCTTTTTTTTTTAAAAAGAAGACGAATATCCATTGCATTGATTTTCCCAGAGGCATGAAACATACCATATTATAAAGGGACATAGGCCTACTTACGGTTAAAAACAATTTGATGTTCCTAATCCGTGGATCATATTTCCATTAAGGACCACCAACTTAATTCATACGTCATACAAGGTCCTTTTTGAGACACCTAAGAAAACAAATGGAGATGGCCCACTTCTAAACAATCGTTTGGACACATTGATGCAAGCATGCACTGCCCGCCATCTATTTGAAGCCATGACCTTACCAAATCTAAAGGCAGCAGAGGGGCCGGGGGGCCAGGTCTAAGCGTTGATTAAATTCTCTATGGAAGTACAATTCCGGTCTTCCACAAGGTAATACAGCTAAAACAAAAATATGCCAGTATTTAGGGTTAAATAACTTTCTCGAGGACGTCTTACTGTCATATGTATACTGACAATGTATAGTGACAAACACACCTTTTGGCCAAATAAAAACTTTTCGTTCTTTTATTCCGGATGCAAGATGACGCTCAAATTTGAGTTAGTTAGATAGGGTCAGAAATCGTCCGCTATTCCCGGCGGGAATCTGGAACGTAAGAATAAGATACTTATCACAAAGGAACATAAGGTCACGTACAGGGTTCGCGCTAAACGTATCCGCAGCGTATATAAGTACAGTTGGGAGGTGTGCTTCTCTCTATCCAATATTACGCTTAGGTGCTGCTTACCTAAAAAATTGTCCGTCATACAGATAAACACTCTTCTCTGTCTAGTCTTAGTTTGGTTGGGATAAAGATCGCCAGCTACGCCCGTCGGGAATCTGGAACGTAAAGATAAAATACGTATCACAAAAGGCCGTAAGGTCACGAGTAAGACTCGCATAAAATGTTACAGCAGCGTGGGTAGATTGCGGTTCCCTCCGTTCGATCTTATGCCTCGCTAGAGTGCTGCTTACCAAAGAGTCATCCGTCGCACAGATGCCCGCTCTCATCTGCCTGGTATCATCGTTGCAAACGGCATTCTAGGTGGAGTATCCAACTTTTAAGCCCTGATCGAGGGTATATCTTCACGCGATACTCCCTTACTGTCCGACGTGATTTTGAGCGTGAGAGAAAACTAAAAATAGATGAGGGACTAACAGTTCATGACGTGATCTCGAGCGTAAGGGAAGACTAAAAATAAATGAGGGACTAACAGTTCCTGTCTATGTCGTCATGAAAGATATCTGCCGATACGAACTAAAGTTTAGCAAGTGAGTCCAATGACACTAATCTTTATAAAGACAACATGACCACTTCTGAATAACCATAGCGACCAAGGATTAATAAAGAAAAAATCTAAGATTGTCAATGTTTGTATATGGCTATATCTTCCGGGATTTACAAGTTAAAAACAAACTCCAATGAGAGAGAATTTTATGGACATGTTGGTATGATAACTAGTCTTCAGAAAACTAATGAGCAAATGAGTCAAGGAAGCATGACAGTAATTAAGGAGAGATCAGGTTATCATTTACGTTGACATAGCTCAGGAAAGCCATAATAGCTCAAGCAAGTTCGAATTACAGATATTCGCTATGTCTAGTAGAATGACATCTATTTTGTGACGTACCAAGATATCTCCTCGTTAAGGCCTCGTTTAACACTGTCAAGAAGGTAGATCCAGAAGGTTTCGCGTTTCTTTCGAATACTTTCTGTTGATTGGCCTGGTCTTGATAGTACCTTTTCCAAGATGGACCACTTAATATCTTGTTCATTGTGGTTCCTATCTAGGCAATGTTGAACCAAGGGTGCCATCAGTTTCTTGGTTCTGATGGCAGACTTGTATTCACTAAATCGGAGACGAAATTCGCGGCTTGTTTCTCTACATAGGCTAGGCCACAACTACAGAACAGAATATAAATGACATTGCTGCTACGACAGTTTGTCAGATGATGCAGTTTGATTTCCTTATTATTACATTTGATAACCCCTGATGTAATAGCTGAGTCACAGGCGTGGCAAGAGCCACATCTGTGGTTACCTAAGACTACAGGGAGGCCCGTGATGGAACATAAACCATCTGAGGGAGAACCTTTTACCTGCCGGGTATGCACTAGCATATCCCTAAGGTTCTTGTTCCTTCTGTAAGCTAGTAAGGGTAAAGGTAGGCGGGAGCATTTTCGTCAGAATTCAGGATTCTCCAGTTTTTGTTGATGATGTTCCTAATTTTGAAATTCAAAGTGGAGTAGTTGATCACACATGTAATCCGATTCTGGTTTGAGCGCCTCGACCCCTGGAGTAGCTCAGTTCTATCATAGTATTTTGCTCTCTTGTAAGCATGCCGTACAAGACGGTGGGGATAACCCCTCTTGAGAAGCCTATCTTTAAGTGCATCTCCATGTTTGTGGAAGGCACTCATGTCCGTGCAATTGCGACGGATTCGCAAGAATTCCCCAAAGGGGATGGACTCCCTTTGGCAGTTAGGATGGTAACTGTCAAACTTAAGAATAGTATTCTTAGCTGTGCTTTTCCTAAAGAGACTCACTTTCAAATGACCCTCAATACCTTCAATGCTGATATCCAGAAAATCAACTTTGTAGTTGTTAAAATTCACCGTGAACCTTAAGTTGGTATCGCTGGCGTTCAGCCATAGAACAAAAGCCTGTAATGAATCAATCGAACCTTTCCAAACAAAAAAAATGTAGTCTATGAAGCGTTTCCAATTAGAGACATTTTCAAAGAATGGTGCCACTTCATTATAAATGTTCTGTAGCTCCCACTCTCCCATGAACGTATTTGCCACACTGGGGGCACAAGAGGCCCCCATTGAGGTACCTTTGATTTGTTTGAAGAGGCGGCCATCACATTCAAAGAAATTGTTCATGAGGACAACCTCCAAGCATTGTAAAATGAAGGCATCAGGTCGGTCCTCTGGATATCTCTGTAATAGAGTCGAGACCGCCTGTAACGCTCGACACTGAGGGATATTGGTGTATAATGCCTCAATGTCGAGCGTCACAAGGATGTCTGTGTCTGGATTGAATGGCAGACCCTCTATCTTATTAATTATATCCCCGGTGTCAAGGATATAGGAAGCGTATTTGTGTGTTAAAGGACACAGAAATCTATCAACATATTTTGATAGGGGCTCCGTGCAAGACCCAATGGTGGATATTATCGGTCGCATAGGTGGATTTGTTTCCGACTTGTGTGTCTTTGGTAGCCCATAAAGAGCAGAGATTATTGGGAAAGATTTATTTAAAAAAGCAAATTCATCTTCACAGATGAGCCCATCTGTGAGTGCCAATTGAGTTATTTCTTGAATATGTTTATTCAATCTTTCCAGTTCTCTCCGTTGTGCCGGTCTATAATGGTCCGTTACTGATAGCATATCAGACATCTTTTCATTGTAGATATTCCTGTCAAATAAGACAATCCCCCCACCTTTATCACATGGTTTAATAACCACGGAGGTGTCTGTTTTCAATTTATTAAGAGATGCAATCTCTAATCTAGAGAGGTTAGACTGTGGTTTATAGGGATTCTTAATGACTCGTGCAATATCACGGAGGACACTCTGTTCGAAGATCCGAACATCGGTGCCCACCATGTCCAACGTAGGAGTAAATGTCGATGGAGGTTTGCACCTAGACAGGTTATTCTCTTCCTCATATGGAGGTCGGTCTAAAAAGAATTTGTTCAGTCTAACCTTCCTAAAGAAGGCAAATAAACCCTCATGCAACTTAAATTTATTCAAGTTTACACTAGGGACAAATGATAAACCCTTGTTTAACACCTCTATATCCTCAGGTTCAAGTGACATGGAAGAAAAATTATAGATTGGTAAGGGATCGGAAGGGGATTCCGATGTGCCTCCTACCACCAGTACTGGTGATTGTGTGTCCTCACATACTGTTGTGGAGGTTGAGGGCTCATTTGTACTTGAGCTCCTTGATCCTGCCACCGTACATTCCTTCCTCGGTATTGGCCCCGGGGTAAAAAACCCCTTCCATAAAATGGTCGTTGGGTGGACCTACCTCTGAATGGTCTTGAGTTATATTGACCATTACTCATGTCTTGATAGTTATCTCCATCTGATCCTGAGGAACCGGAGTCTGAAAAGTTGGTATACTTCCTCCCTGAATAACCATTAAAGTTTGAATTATAATTACCTTGTGTGCCCTCTTGATAATAACTAGGGGTAAGATAGGGGTAGATTTTTTCTTTAGTAAACCATCTTACATCTTTTCTTAGCTTTTCTGTCTTTTTATTTGTAAGGTACGTGTCGAAATCTTTCATCTCTGTTTGGATTTTTTCAAGACAACTCTTGGCTTCATCCACAGCCTTGGATGAATTGAGTTTAGCCTCTAAGTCATTTATCTCCTGCAAAAGGTTGGATGCTATCTCCTTAGCTGTTTCAATAATCAACATCATCCAGTCCCTGGAGCAGCGGTTAGAAATAAGTGACCACCGCTCCAGGAACTTTCTGATGTCGACAAATAATGCGGGAGCATTACAAACTCTTAGTCCGGAGGGGATTACACCCGCCTTTAGGTACTCAAACATATAATATGCATGAGATTCTATGCGTTTCAGTTTTTCCGCATATTTAATACATTTTGCCAATCACTGTTGTCTAATTGGTGGGTTGCACGGGGACCACTATCTCCCGTGACTCTGCCCATCAAAGAATTGAAATCATCATCAGTAAACCCAAACGTTTGGAAGTGGTCCATAATTAAGAATATCCAAGTGCACTATGTCTATACTGTATGGTTGATACTCACGTATCCTGAGGTATGTATACACGAAAAATCTATAGAGATAAAGAGTAAAAAGAGAAAGAAACAATTATCAAGGAAATCCCCAAAATGTGAAAAACAAGAAATTGGTCATGTGAGAAAAACATATGATTAATCCAACAAGGTAACACTTATCAAAAAGAAACTAATCAAAAATTAATAAGAAGAAAAAATCCCACGGTTGAAAAACCGCGAATGCTGATAGCAGAAATGATGGGACCCCCTCAGAAGATTAATTGTGGCCAAGGAACAGATGGGAAGAGAAAAGACATTACTATGGAGAGGTTGTTCCACCACTGGCCCTAAATTTCAAATACTGATATACATCCTACTTTCAATCTAACCTAGGTGACAGATACACATCAATCATATTTTATTCAATATTTTATTTTATTTTCAATTTGTTCATTATTTTATATTATTCATTATTCTAAGTTTTCTAAAAGACATTTCATCATACATTCATTTTTTAAGCATTGTCAAAATACATAACAAATACAAAAGATGGTAAATATATACACAAAAATATAATACAAAGTATTTCAAAAAGGTACCACCTGATCACATACTCACAGTCTAAAAAATACTACCACATTCACACCCATACTACATTCAAACCACACCATCTAGGGAAAAAGGAAGAACTCAGTCTTAGTTGGCAGAATCTTCGCGCCAACTTGACGGTCTCAAAAACCAGCTTGAGACCCCGCACCAGGTCGACGCGCGTTTTGGCGGCTCAGGGCCACCTTCCTCAGGACCTCTTTCGTATAGTCTAATCCAAGATGTCAGGGGACCTACAATATATATATACAAAAATATATTCTGTCACCATATCTTCTCTCATAGAGTTGAGAGAAAGAGACTAAGTCTACATGTTAAAAGAACTCTGAAAGATACTCCGCATCCTCTTCCTTGGTCTGACGAATGTCAGAAAAGATTTTCTGAACTACGCGATGCATTGTGTTCGGCTCCTGTGTTGGCTACTCCAGACTATAGTAAGCCTTTCACGTTGTACGTGCACGAGAGAGAAGGTTGTGCGTTGTCAGTGTTGACACAACCATTTGGGGACAAGCAGCGTCCATGCGCGTATTTTTCAGCAACGTTAGACCCAGTTGCTAAGGCATTGCCGAGTTGTCTGAGAGCTACAGCTGCAGCGGCTGTTTCTATTCGACAGTCTGCTGGTTTGGTATTGGACAATAAGTTGATTGTGATGGTCCCACATGCGGTGGATACCTTATTGAACAGGACTAAGACACAGCACCTTACTAGTGCACGTCTGTCAGGTTACGAGTTGACATTGTTGGCTAGTCATGTTCACATTAAATGATGTAATGTGCTGAATCCAGCTACGTTGTTACCGATCTCTACAGAGACGGATCCTCAGGAACAGCATGATTGTTTTCTTCGTACAGAGGAAGAAACGAAAGCTAGAGTTGACCTGAGGGATACTCCCTTTACGGATGTTGATGGTACCCTATGGGTAGATGGTTCGTGTTTTAAGCTTCCGAATGGTGAAACGACTGCAGCGTATGCTATTACAACTTTACATACAGTTGTTGAGACAGCACGCATACCACAGAATTCTGCGCAAGCAGCAGAGTTGATTGCATTGACAAGATTATGCGTGTTGTCAGAAGGAAAGCGAGTGAATGTTTACACCGATAGCCAGTATGCGTTTGGTGTTGCCCATAGTTTTGGGCGTTTGTGGAGAGAGCGTGGGTTCCTTACTTCGCATGGGACAAAAATACAGCATGGGCAGTTAGTGAATGAACTTTTGGAATCTCTCACTCTCCCAAAGCAGATTGCGATTGTGAAGTGTAGTGCGCATAAGAAAGTTGTGGACGATGTTGGTCGAGGGAATGCGTTTGCGGATGAAGTTGCGAAGGAAACGGCGAAAGACATGTTGAGCCGTATGTATGTTGCAGGCCCAGCTAATTGGGTTATGGCTGGTGGAATGTGTGAAGACACAATAGAAAGTGTGAAAACGATTCAGGCTGAAGCGACTGAGAAAGAAGTGAGTGTTTGGAGAGAAACTACGGGTATGTTGGATTCGACAGGTTGTTGGGTTGAGTTGTCAGAGCACCAGCAATGGTTGTTACCAGATGCGTATGTGCTTCCAGTTGTTACGATGGCTCATGGATTGGCTCACATTAGTTCAAAAGGGATATGCAAGTTGTTGGCTCCGGTATGGCAGAATAGTGGAATTCCCAATGTGCAGAGAATCTGGTCAAGAATTGTATGGTGTGTTTGATGCATAATCCTGGCAAGGGAACTCCAACTCCTGCCGGTCATTTTGCTCCTCCAACGTATCCGTTTGAGGTTCTACAAATAGATTATATACATAAGGAAAGATGCAATAACTTGAAGTATGTCCTTGTGGTTGTTTTTGCCTTTTCCAGATGGATAGAGGCCTACCCCCTAAAGGATATTACTGCCTTGTCTACTGCCAAGGTTTTGCTCAAAGAATTTTTCCCTAGGTATGGAATGCCATGGATTGTATGGTCTGACAATGGAAGTGAGTTTGTGGGTCAGATAATGAAGAAAGTGTGTGCGGGCTTGGGCATCAAGCAAAAATTTCATGCTGCGAATCACCCACAGTCAGCGGGTTTGGTTGAGGGTTATAATGGGACATTGAAGCTTAAGTTAGCGAAAGTGCAAGCAAGCACTGGCCTTACATGGCCCGATGCTTTGCCGTTGGCTCTTATATCGACAAGGACAACAGTGCATTCTCGTGTGGGACTTAGCCCATATGAGATTGTGTTTGGGCGTCCTGCCAACGTTTGGGGTGTCCCTAGACCGAAGGAATATAGCGACATCGAACATCCTATGCTAATTAACTACTTGCACGATTTGACTATTAAACTGCGTGTCCTTCATCAACAGGTCCACAACCAGCTTCCATCAGCATCTGTTGGCCCAGGCCATACCCTCAATCCAGGACAATGGGTGCTCGTGCGTAACTTCCAACGAACAAAGAACCTACAGCCTCGTTGGACTGGTCCCCACCAAATTCCTTTGGCTACTCGGACTGCTGTTAAGGTGTTTGGAAAAAATAATTGGGTGCACGCTGCCCATACGAAGCGTGTACCCCTGCCTTTGCCGTACGACACTTGGGTTAGAGAGGGTGTGGGAGATTTTGAAGGAGAACGTGTCCCTAGGTTTGTCCCTTTTAGTGACGCACAGCTTGAATGGACTCAATCTGAACTGGAAAATGACAATGTGTTGCAAGAAGCTGTTCCTCCACGTTTGAGATTGGACACTACCGAACCTGAACTTTTGTTTACGGACCAAACTGTGCCGACTAAATTACGTTACAACCTCCGATCTCGGAATAAATAAAGAGACTTTGAACATTATTTTTTTCCACACTGATATCAAAAAGAGACAATTTCTTCGAGTATTTTGCATTTGACTTTTGTTTTTCTTTCTCTCTTGCTTTTTCTGAAATTGTATTATGGTTTTCTGTTAAATTTTTGATTGGTTACCATTTGCCAGTTGCAGGGTCACGTAGGAGTACCAACGGTTCAGTTTGTGACCTGAGTAGTGGCAATAGGTCTGCAGGACTTGCGGTGTCCCTACGACCTGCTAATAATCACAGCTGAAGTACTCTGTCAAGATTGCGTGAGCAACATTAGAAAATGAAGATTGTATTGAGGAATGACGATAAAAGGCAAGAGATGAAAAACCGATATTATAGAATGTTGTTCTCCAAGTGTGGTATAGCTTTATCTATTTTAATACTTTTATGTATTCTATTAGCTACTATATTCTGGTTTGTTCCTTCTACACAATTGACTTCTGCACCAACTTCTCAACCTATGCTTTCCTTTACTACTGTTTCTTCGCACCAATGAGGTATATCCTTTACGTTCCATGAAAGACAATCTGAGCAATAGTGCCTTGATAAAGGGAATAGCCGATATGATCAGAGATATTGATGCGTACAAGGCTATCCCTAAGGATGAGGTGCTGCCTTACATTGGTTGGAATGTGACTGGATACAGTGCTAAGTTGACAGAGACGGAGAGACGAAAAAGGTCTCCTCATATTTGGATTGTGCCACATCGAGGTCAATTTTGCTTACAGGGTAATGGTCGGAATCCGAGAGCTCAGTTAGGTAAAAGTGTTTGTGATCAAACCTACGTTTATGCATCCAGAACTTCTCCACCGTTTGTGCCAGCTAAAGGTACATATTTTGTTTGTCACGACAGAGCCTACACTTGGTTGCCACCTGATATTTCAGGAACGTGTTATGTGGCGTTTCTGCTTCCCCCGACATATACTGCCTCCTCAGACTATCATAGAACAAGATATGGTAGAGGTGTCTTCGATCAGGAAGATACTGCTGCACAGGAAGTAGGAGACTTCTTTAAGGGTTTCCTGCCCTTTTGGGGTCCTATGATGAATAGTAGGCATATTCGACAGCTTGTCCGCGTAGTTGAAGCTACCATTAACGAAACAGCTGGAGCGTTGAGTAATATTACAGCGGAGCTTCAAGCGGACCGCCTTATGACTTTGCAGAACCGTATAGTTTTAGATATTATACTTGCAGATCAAGGAGGAGTATGCAAATTGATCAGATCCAGTTGCTGTATATACATACCAGATAATGCCCCGACAGTGTACCAGGCCATCTCTAGATTGCACAAGATCTCTGAGTCTATTCACGTAGACGAAGGAGATTGGTCATTGACAGGATGGTTTTGGGGACTACTGTCCACATGGGGATGGAAGATCTTGACGTTCCTTGGTATGGTTTTGGCTATTCTCTTCTCTTGTTGCCTTTGCATTCAGTGTGGTCCCGCCATTTGTAGTCTTTGTGCTACAATCTGTGTGAGAAGACCAGTCCCGAGAGAAGTGAAGGATAATAAGATGATGTTACAGCAACACCTTGATGACCTGATGAGGATAGATATAGATAGGCTTTACTGTTTTCAGTTTCTATTTATGGTAAATTCTGGTGGGGTTTTTTCAGTGTTTTCAATATCTTAAAAAACAGTTGTTATCAGTGGTTACACATTTTCGCGCCACTAAAAACAACAGAAAAAGTGTTTATCCGGTGTTTATGGAACGTTTTGCTTTTATTATTGCTTGCTTTCTGCACTGAAAGAACATGGTATATAAACAGTGTACATATAGTGTATATGAGGTCCAAATAGATTTTTGAAAATTAATCTTATTGTAGTACACCATACAATACTTCTTCAGTGAGTCTTTGGTTCATGTGCGCTAGCTCTTTCCTTCCCATGTAAACTTCTGTGAAAAGGCCCTCTCAGCATTCATAGCCCCTTGGGATGAGAACCATCAGCTAAGGGACACAGTTGGGATGACTCTTTCTTTGATGCCACATAAAGCACAAAATGATAAATATTTTTATTTCCTGTGCATAAGAAAACAGTGCACCAGAATGGACTAAAAAGTCAATAGCATCCCTCATTAACTCTGAAGATTGTAAAGATGCTTTCAGCATAAAATCTAACAAGTGGCAAGGATCTCCTACAGGGAATCACTTCAGCTAATATATCAATTTGACAGGTCATCACACAACTTTTTTATATACATAGCTGAATCACTGCAAATACAAACAATATCACTCCAATCTTTGTTGAACTTGGAAAAAAACTTGTTTTGCAGAGCATTACAAGTGACACTGCGTTCCATGTTTTCCAAAAGTCTGGTGTCATGTTTTCACCACTATCCCAGATGCTTGGTGATATATATACTTGTCACTATACATTGCATTGAATGTTTAAAGCCTGAGGTGTTGGCAATTCACCTACTATCAATACTGACCCACTAGAAACTATGGTCTGATGTATTAAGGGTTTTTACCCATTCTCTGTGGGTAAATGTGATGACACATATTAGGAAAGATGTTTATGAAACCAGCCATGTTACCTATCAGTGAAAGAATCAAATGCAGCCAAAATATCAAATATGAGTTTGATATTTCCTGATTCTCTTCAGTTTATAAAAAAATTAAACTACACCTAAAATATGAAACTAAACCCTGCATCTTTAGACCAAAGGCCACAAAACTGGAAAAAGTAAAAGGAAGAAGAAACAATATTTTAGTGGCATCCCTAAAGAACAAAACTCAAGCAGAATAATGTTAGCCAGTCTTTCTTACTGCTAGCTTGTATAACAAAGTTACATTGTATTGACCTCTTCAGGAAAAAAACATTACTCTTTCACTCTCTTTTTTCTTTCTTTGATTGACATTTCGTTTGTGGTTGTGCAGGTGTTTTTTCAGTGTTTATATGTTTTCACCGGTGAGGGCTATTTTTCTTTCAGTGGGGTTTTATCAGTTATTATAGGTTTAAACCTAAAACCCCACAGCCTAGATATAGACCTAGATTCAGATTGACATGAGTTTAGGTTATTGCCTACGTAATGCCAAAAGGAGGGACTGTGGTTCTGTAATTCTCAAACCTGACTCCATTTTAGTCTTGCCCTCACGTAGGCCTGTGAAGTAGGCCCAACGAACAAGTGGTCTGCCCTTCTGAGTTCGTGCATATATTAACTTGGGTTTTTCTGACTCTGAATGAACTGCAGAGAGAGAGTAACCCTTTTCACCTGAAACTGACCTTTTGCAAAAACTAGTTTCACTAGCTGATCGTTGTCTGAGTTTTTCAATCACTGTTCAGGACCTCGTTAACCTTTAGTTTCTTTGCACATATCTTATCCTAAACAATATCTAAATTGTTTCTTTCCTTACGACTTTCTTTTCTCAACATGGGTTTTTGCCATGTGTTGTGACTGCCATCTGGTGTTGCCTTTTACTAGGCCTCAGAAGTTAGTCTGCGAGCAAAGCAGTCTGACCTTTTTTGGGTCATATATACATTAACTAAGGTTTTGTTCGTGCACTGGAGTTAATTTCAGAAGCTGGCCTTTCACCTAGAATTGATCCTGCCAAGCCAATTTCCCTGCAAGATTGTTATCCACTTTTCCCAATCACCATTCAAGACATTTGTTAACTTTTAAGTTTCTTTACGTTTCTGTTATCTTGCACATTATCTGAAACTACTTTTCTTTACTGTTTCTTCATTTCATGGGTTACGCTTTCAATTAAGGGTTTGTTCGGCCCTTCCAGATTATTATTTAGATATGCCTAAATATTAACTTGTGGGTTGGGACACTGTAAAATGAGCTTTACTGTATGATGCTGTGTGATGTCATGTATTTTCTATTGGTTGAATTTTGGTGCAGGGGCGTGCATTTTAATTGTAACTTTTGTGTATAAATAGGGATGTCTCGCCTTAGTAAAATTGAGCAGTTTCTTGAGTTGTACACCGTGCTGTATTACTGGGATTTCTGCTACTAGCTGCAGCTAATAAATTTGATCTCTGACGCCACCTAGAAGTATTCCGTGTCTCTGTATACCAAGGCAAGGGAACCCAGGGGACTTTGGGCGTGTCCCTGACGCCGCTGGGTACTTGAAAACCCAGTTCTTCAGGCAGCAGCCACGGCACGTCCGGTGCGACAAAGAGGTCGTCAGCGTGGTGAGGGGGACCTATATACCCCTCATCCCGCCTCGAGCACCGGACATGACGTGGCACGCCTGCCCCCAGTAAGGGAACTCCACCAGAGTCCCTGCCCCTCCGGAGGGGGGGTGTGGGGTGCCCGATGCCACTAGAGGGCCTCCCTATTAAGTGGCCTCTTGCGGTGGCCTCGGGCAGCAGCATAGTACCATCATGGCAACACTCCCCACCCACAAGCACATAGCATGCATGCAAATAAGTACACACCACACAGATTTTGTATTGGGAAAAACTGCTGCAGGTTTATTACATACAACGTTATGAAATATGGTGGGTTATCCAAGGGCAGGCAGCATTCTCGCCACCTGCCCGCCTAATGAGCCAAGCAGCACTGGGGCGAACCCCATCTGTGCTGCCCCTTCTGGTGATCCTCCTCCCGGATCACGTGACACCTGGTCTTTTATTACTCACGCCCCTTTCAGGGCGGAGCGTAGCAAGGCAAGCCCCCAGTTGTTCAGGCCCACAACCGCCCGAAGGACTAACAGGGCGCCAACACGGTTTCCAGGAACCTCCCATGAGGCTCCTTGGCTCTGGCACCCCGATGTGCCGTGCAGAGGTACCCTTCTGTACCCATTTGCTTCCAGATCGCCCTGTAACTGCGCCACAGCTCTGGCGGCGGCCACCATCGCTGACAGAGCCGCCCAACAAAACAGCTCCTTTCTCACCTGCAACATCTCATTACAGGTCCCCTTTCCATCCACGGGAAGGAGATCCCATCTATATCCCGATAGCCCTTGATGTTAGACCGCTAGTGTCTCACAAAACCAAGAGCCCTTCTGGCCTGTGAACTTGTGCCAAGAACTAATCCTCCTATGGGAAAGTTCCACTGCTTCACATAACTCTGCCCCGAGCCAGGTCTGGGCGGGGCGGATTTAGACACCATGGCTCACAAATCCCCCTGAATTTGCTGATCTCACCTAGCTGCCGTCCAACTAGCTCTGTGTGTCCTGCACACCTGTGCCCCACATCTAAGGGACAGCAGCCCTCTAGTTAGCTGACTGCTCCCACAACCGCCTGCCCACTTTAGGTTAAAGGCGAGAAGGATTATACTTTAGCCTTTGCACAGTCCTCTTGCTTTTTAAATCCGGACGCACCTGAGTGTCCATAACCAGAAGTCTGTGACAATGAGCAAGGGAGGCCCTCCTGCCCTTGCCCGGCATCCCTTGATCCTAATGGGGAACGCCAGCTCAGCTCCCTCCGTGGGAAGATGGCGACTACCTCCCTCAACAATGGCCAGTAAAAGAGGCCTTAAAGGAATACAAAGTCAAAAGTTTTTATTTGTTTCGGTACTCAACTGAGGACCACAAATGTTATAAACACAAATTGTTACACATTAATATAAAATCGTAGAGAATTTTAAAAATTTGTAAGTTGTAGCATACTAATTCGTTGGGGGGATGTTTGCACAGAAATAACATTTCTTTTGTGGTTAAGATTCTACATTTCCGATATATTGGGACCAGATATCTTAACCGTGCTATTACTACATTAGCATTAGGGCATATGAATAGAAGGTGCTCAATGGTCTGATTACCCCCCTGACAGAGGGTATACAAAGGTGATCCACCTGGAGTCCATTTAAATGTAACTGATAACACAGGTAAGATACCTAAACGTAACAGTGTAATTGCCCTCCTTGCGCCATGTGAAAGAGAAAACTCAAGGTAGAGCTGTGCCTGATTGTACTCCAATGTCTCAACATATGATTTGTACAACGATAATTTACTACAATGTTGATGATCAAGATCGTAACTCAATTTGGGTGTAAAACATTTTAAGAAAAGTTTGAGTTGTGACGGAGACCAGGTTAACAAAAGATCTATACTGATCTTAGCCAATTGGAATACCACTTTCATGTTTCTAAAAAATGTTAGGTTTCGGTCATCACGATCAAAAGTCTCGATCTTTAACATAGTTCGTAGTGATTTTCCTTTAGCGTGGAGGAGATTGTAAGCCCACCTAATGACATTCGCAACAGCCGTCGCGAAGGAGCTAGTGATCGAAAATTCAAGTCTTATTGCTTGGACCGGTGTGGATTCAGAGACCTTCAGAATTTTCTTTAATATTTTCCCTTCTTTTAAGTCCATATAGGACCACTGTTTTATTGGGATGTATTCAGTGGCATAGGATAAAACGGGAGGAATCTTTGATCTGTATACTTTTAACAATGTGGAGAAATGCCTGTTCCCAGTGGCCGAATACAGTCTTGAAAGAGCCCCAGCATGTATTTCGGATTTCATTTTTAGATGGTTAATTTGTTTGGTATTTTGCAAGTTCTTTGTAAAGATCCTTCCAAGGTAGGTATACTCCTCGACCTCTTCTACTTTTTCTGCACCTAGCTTCCAACAGTATTTGCAACTATGTTTCCTACCAGAAAAAGACACAATCTTTGTTTTGTTTAAGTTGGGAATTAAGTAATTGTCTTTCGAATATTTGTGTAGGATGTCGAGAAGTATTTGTAAGCCAAAAGGCGTGAGGTCCAACATCACGATATCATCAGCGTATAACAAAGCGTGTATACTTTGTGCGGCAAGCTTTGGGGGCAAGCTTTTGCCTTGTTGCAGATGAAATGGCAGGTCGCTGAGATACAATGAAAATAATAGCGGCGCTAAGAGACATCCTTGTTTAAGGCCGTTCGTAGTATGAATTACTTTAGTCAGACCTTTTTCGCGCCCCATTTGGACTTGACACCATGTCGTAGTATGGAGGTTTATGACAACCTGGAGTAATTGATCAGGGATACCCAGCCTCCTCAGCTTGTTCCAAAGAGTCGGTCTATCAACTCGATCAAAGGCAGTTGAATAGTCAATAAATGGTGCATATATTGTCTGAGATCTGCCTACAGTGTATTTATCTAGGATGGTCTGAAGTGTTGCTGTGTTATCTATAACAGAATGGTTGGGACGAAATCCTGCCTGAAACATTGGTATAAGACCCTGCGAGAAAGCCCAGACTTTTAATCGGTCCAGTACTTCTGCGGCAAAGATTTTCCCGGTAGCGTCCATCAACGCTATTTGCCGATAGTTGCATGCTATATTTTTATTCCCCTTTTTATGAATCGGAATAATGATACTTCCCTGCCATGATCTGGGTATTTTTCCGGTTTTCATTAGATAATTAAAGAGGGGAGAGAGCATCTGGCTCCATTTTTTGGGATCAGTTTGGAGGACCCTGATGGGTATTTGGTCCGGGCCTGAAGCTCCAGTGCTCCTAGCTTTTCGAATATGCGTGGCAATAGAGATTGCTGAGATTTTACTGATGCTAGTAGCATTCTTCACCAAGTTAATATCGGGATGCTTTTTTCCAGGGTCGATAGGGTGTGATTTATATAAGTCTCTCAAATAGTTTTCCCAGTCCTGGGATGAGACTGGGATAGCTTGAAGTTTCTTTTTTGATCCGGTCATTTTAGCAATTAAGGACCAATATTTACGTTGATTATGTTGCTTAGCTGCTATTTGAATATCTACCCAGTTACGATCTTGTGCCCTTTTTTTGTGGTTATTTTTCTCTCTTCTTACTTGGTTTTTTAGTCTGTTAATTTCAGCTTTAGTTGATATTGAAAAGTCCAGGTATTGAGCTCTGATAAGTTTATTAAGTTTTTTTGCAATATTGGAATTCCGGATTTTGTTGGTTTTGTTGTTTTTGCTTTCTCCTATTATAGATGATTGTGAATGGTTTGAAAACACGTTCTTGATGTTATTGACTGTGTTTTCGAAGTTCTTTATTGGGTCATTGGAATATTTGACAGTGAGGAGTTGAGTGTATTCAACCAGTGCAGTTATTTTGTCCAGTGTGGACGAGTTCCAATAGATCCGCCTCTGGCTGATATTGACTTCGGTTATGGTTTTTTTGAATATTATCTTACTTGTGAAAGAGGGATTGACCCTCCAACTGGTTGAAAAATTTAAAAGTGCGTGATCGCTCTCATCTGTAAAATTTATTTGTAAATTCGTAACTGTCTCCGTGAGGTCCATTCTGCAAATTATATAATCTATAGTTGAAGAGGAACCATTTCCCCGTCTGGTGTAAGATGCTGGTATATCTCCTTGCATGTAACCGTTTAAAATTGTCCCATTTAAACTTGGCAGTAATGATAATAACAACCTGCCTCTCTTATCTGATTTATTTCCCTTGTGAAATATTGGAATGGACATTTCCACTGCTTCCTCTTGATATAATTTTGCCCATTTTCCAATTTCGATATTAGAGATTTTTCCGTTCAAATCTCCCATAATTACAAATGGCGTGTTATATCGATGATCTATTGTGTGAATAATGGATTCCATTATATCCTCAAACAGGGCGTCTTGATTATTGCCTGGTGGGGCATATATGTTGAATAACAACATTGCCTTTTGGGAAGCTGTATTTTGTGTTTTCACTGACACCTTAATGCATTGAAGATTTTTTGTTTTGGTCTCAATGATTTCTTGGGACCATAAGTATTCCTCACTTAATAGGATTGCCAATCCGCCCTTCGAATGGCCCCGGGTAGATTCTTTTGCAGGGATGTCGTAAACGTAATATCCATTCTGAGTGAAAGATTTTGTTGCCCAAGTTTCCTGTAGAGCCAGGATGTCTGGTTGATTTTTGGTTGCTTCGATCATTTTATTATGAGTCATCCCTGCGATGTTCCATGAGATGATCTCCAAACCTTTACTAAACAGTATGTTGGGGGAAATTTATAGATTTTTTGCCGTTTAGCGTTTCCGATAACCAGGCCCAGGATTTAGTTGTTTTTTTGGCTTCACTCTCTCCTGAGTCTTGACTCCATACTACCCTTTCACCATTGTTCACTTCGATTTTTATTGTGTTAATTCCTGTGCCATTGAATCCCGACTCTTCCAGATTGATGGTGTTTTTGTGCTGATATTTACTCAATGTGTCAGTATGTGAACTGAAAAGACCATTGTATCCTTTATTGAGATTATTTTTCCTTGGTTCTGGCTTTTCAAGTACGTCATACCCGTTTTTGTGTAGTATTTCCTTGTCTCTGAGGATTATCCCGGGTAGTACTGTTGACCAAAATGATACCACCGCTAGTTTGTTATTATCTTTTATAGGGAAGACCACCAAGTCTATTTCATAGCTTGTGAGAGATTGTAAAGATGGTATTTGTTTAAGTATTTCGATTATTCTTCCTCGATTTAGTGGCGTGTTATCAGTAGGAAATAGTTCTTCAAACATTAAGTGCTTTGACATAGGTCCTTCCTTGAGTCTGCCTATCCTGTCATCATCTTCACTTGACCCATTAACTTTCAACCCTTTTTTAGTGATTAATGTATGAGGGTAATATTCCTCGGCTATTGGATTCAGAGGTTTCTCATACAGTATGGTTTTAATGAATCTAGTTTCCCCTGAAATGGGGGAGTTGCAGCTTTTTGTGGTCTCCTCACTCGTTTCACTTTTTATATTCAAGTCTGTTTTATTTTTTAAACACAGCGATGAGCCTACAACCTCGTATCGAGGCCGGCCGCGTAAGATGCAATGTTTGAGTGCGGCGGCAGAGCGGCCGGGAGTAGAAACTTTAACACAGCGCCTTGCCTACAACCCCCCCAGATGGGCCAGCCACACGGCTTGCAGATACAGTGTCAAAGCGTTTGCGGCAGGCAGGAGGTTATCTGCAGTGGTGAGTAGGATATGTAAAGGGCAGATGGCCCGTCTGTCTCTAACTGCCCAACGGGGCGTAACCGTCTCTGAGAGAAACAAGTGCCATAGTGGCAAGTAGGAAGAAAGAGATTAGGAAAGACAGAGAGTCCTAGGTGGGGACATGGAGGGGGGGGAGGCAGAATGTCAGGCACGGGCGGTATGGCGGAGGACAGCTGGTGCGGGGGCGTGTGTGTCTGTAGACGCAATTGCGTTGCGCATGGAAGTCAGGGACGCAGCCGGGCCGGGTCTCTAGGGACAAGCGCGTCTTCGAAGAGGTGCAGAGTGCGGAGCCTAGTGGGCATGTATCGCGCATATTCTATAGAGCAGAGATGTCGCACTAAAGGTTCCCATACCGCCTTGAAGCGCGTATCCTGTGCCTGCAGCCGCGCTGTTAGTAGCTCCATCGCAAGGACCTGCCAAAGGCGCACAAACCAAGAAGCTATGGGTGGCGCCACCACTCGCTTCCAGTACAATGCAATGAGCTGCTTGGCGGCACCCAGCATATGGAGCGTGAGGATCCAATCGCCGCGGGTAAGCGCCTTGAGCGCGGCAGCGTGTATGCCAAGCAGGATCGTGTTCACATCTTCGGGCAGAGGGAACCCCAGTACCCCCTTGATATGGCTAAGCACCTCCTTCCAGAAAACAGCAAGGGTCGGACACGTCCACCAAATATGCACAAAGTCACCAGTCGCAGATTTACCCCTCCAGCACATCGGGGAAGCGTTGGGGAACATCTGGCTAAGGCGAAGAGGGGTGTAGTACCATTGTGTAAGTAGCTTGTAGGCATTTTCCCTCTGTGGGATGCTGCGATATACCTTGGGTATATCCCGCCATAATCTGCTCCACTGAGAGGGCCAATGTCTGTGCCCGATGTTGAATGCCAATTCCTCTGATAGGGATGCGCTGGCGCCAATGTAGGGTGCTGCAGTATGCTATAGATTTGGGAGATCAGCTTCTTCAGGCCCCCGAGAGAACGCGCCAGCTTCTCAAAGGGCGTGTACGCCCGAGTAGCGGCCTGATACATTTCGTCGCTGGTGGTCCAGTGGCGTAGCTGTATATGTTGAAGGCTAGCTTGTGGCGGCACCCGGAATTCCTCCCTGCAGTCCTTCCAAGTTTTAGGCATGCCCTCAAGGAAGAGATCCCCAGCTACTCTACAGTCCCCTTGAGTCCATTTGTCAAACGCCCGAGTCCGGTGGGCCGGGGGGAACTGCGGGTTCCCAGCTATCGGGGTGTGCGGGGACGGGAACGAGGTCAAACCTCTTGTCACTGCTATGCTATCCCAGATATCTAGCACAGTTTTCGTGGGGACTGCAAGGTATGCACTTCTGGATCGTGCCGTCCGCGGGAGCCAGGGCAGGTCCCATATGGTACGGCCCGTGACCGCTCGGTCCATATGAAACCAGTGTTTATCACTTTCGCGTGCACCCCATTCCACCACGAAGCGGAGATGTGCCGCCCAGTAGTAGTGCACCAAGTTGGGGCACGCCAGGCCCCCTCTGTCCCTTGGCTCCATGAGGACCTTTTGTGAGAACCGGGGGCGCTTCCCTCCCCAGATAAAGGATGTGATCTCGCGCTGGAGGCTCCGAATACAGTGCAGGGGAATAGGGGTGGGCAGGCATTGGAACACATATAGGATGCGAGGGAGGATCGACATCTTGACTGCGTTGAGACGCCCCAACCAGGATATCATCAGAGGTTTCCACTTCCTAAGATCCTCCAGCACTGCTTTGCGGCATTCCGTCCAGTTCACCGAGGACCAGGAGTCCAAATGCGGAGTAAGGGTGAGGCCCAAATAACGAATGTGGCTCTCCGCCCATTGGTAGGGCACAGCCTCTTTTAGGTAAAGGACGTCCTCAGTAGACACAGTGAGGTTGAGCGCCCAAGACTTAGTATGGTTAATTTTGAGGCCCGACGCCCGTTCGTAGAGGCAGAGGACGTCGTGGACTGCCGGCAGAGACGTTCGAGGGTGTGAGAGAGTGAGGATCAGGTCGTCCGCGAAGAGCGCCACCTTATTGACCCTCCCCCTGAGGGCTATGCCATGTATTCTGGGGTCCCGTCTGATCAGTGCCGCTAGGGGTTCTACTGCCAGGGCAAACAGGAGCGGCGAGAGCGGGCATCCCTGCCGCGTGCCTCGGTGGATCGCCAGTGGTGGTGTTAGCTGGCCATTTACCTTGATCCTGGCCTGTGGTCCCAGATATGGGGCCATGACGCTCGCTATCATTTTGGGGCCAAGGCCCATCTTCCGGAGGACCTCCTTTAAGAAGGACCAGTCCACCCGGTCGAAAGCCTTCTCTGCAGCGAGCGAGAGAAGGCACGCGGGGATATCCCAGTGTCGCGCCTTGCCCACCAGGTGGGCCAGTCTGCGCACGTTGTCGGCCCCCTGTCGATCTCGGATGAACCCCACTTGATCCGGGTTCACCAACCCCGGCATGTATGGGTCTAGTCTTTTGGCCAGGATCTTGGTGTAAATTTTCAGGTCGGTGTTTAAGAGGGCGATGGGCCGATAGGAGGCACATAGCGCAGGGTCTTTCCCTGGCTTTGGTATTAGCGCGATCTCCGCCATTCCCATGTCGGAGGACGGACCCACCAAGTCCGAGAAGGAGCTGTATAGTCTCAGCAGCTGAGGGCGAAGCTGGGTTTGGAAGACCCAATAGAAGGATAGCGGCAAGCCATCAGGTCCCGGGGTTTTCCCCACGGGGAGGTCTTTGAGAGCCAAAGAAATCTCATCTTCTAGAATGGGCTCTTCCAATTCCGCTGTTTGGGGTGGCGACAGGGGGGTCCCCTCAAAGTCAGCGAGGACGGACGCCCGCGCTTCCGCCGATGTAGGTTCCTCCGCGTATAGGGAAGTATAGTAGGCCACAAAGGCGTCCTGTTTGGCTCGCTCAGTGACAGCACATGTGCCATCATGATGCCGTATTGTAGCGATATGAGCTCTGGCTGCCCGTGCCCTCAGCCGTCCCGCCAGCTGTCTCCCCACTTTATCCCCCCCTTCGTAGTATTTTTGTTTCAACGCAAGAAGGGAATGTTCGGCCTTGTTAGTGCGTATGAGGCGAAGCTGTCCCCTGAGATTGGCCAGCGTCCTTCTGGATGCCAGCGAGGGCCTCTCTCTGTCCTGCGCCTCCGCCTGTTTGATCTCGCTTGCCAATTCAGCCTCCAGCTTATATGCCGCTCTTCTCCTCGCAATCGCCAGGGAGGTGATGTGCCCCCGTATGGTGGCCTTAAAGGCATCCCACACCACCTGAAATGGCGTCTCCGGAATGTCGTTGAGGGCGAAGTACGAGTCTATGGCTTCCCGAATGCTGTCAACGTCTTCCGGGTCTCGAAGGATGCTCGGCGGAAGAGTCCAGCGTCGTTCTCGAGGGGCGCATGTCATCGGGTCCTGCATCAGCAGTTCCACGTGTGCGTGATCCGAGATCGAGATATCGGAGATGGTGACCTTCAGTGTGTCCCGCGCCAGGTCAAGAGATGTGAATAGGTAGTCAATGCGCGAGTACGTTCGGTGGGAATGCGAGTAGAAGGTATAGTCACGGATTCCAGGGTTGTGATATCTCCACGCATCCACTAGCCCTAAGTCCGTAATCTGGTCCTTCAGCGTGGCCGACATTGCACCCACACCGCTAAAGGCTGCGTCCCCACGGTCAACTCCAGGATCCCACACTAAATTGAAGTCCCCGCCTAGGATTGTGCGCGCCGCGCCAGACTGAAACTGTTCCCGTAAAAGTGTCTGAAGAAACTTATCTTGCGACTGGTTAGGTGCATATACATTGCCAAGGGTGTACTGTGTTCCTCCCATCTGTACCGTGGCCCGGAGGAAGCGTCCGTCACCACTCTTGTAGGGCTTGGTGGATCCCCGTCTAATGCCAGCTCTACAGAGGATAGCCACCCCCGCCGTTTTAGTGTCAGCTGATGCCCAGAACTGTGTGGGGTACCTGGGGTGTGCCATGCGTCCAGTGTCTCCCCTCAGGAGATGCGTCTCCTGAAGAAAGACAATGTCAGGGGAGTGCTGTAGGAGGTAGCGCCACACCTGGTTCCGCTTGTTAGGGGAGTTAAGTCCTTTGACATTAAGGGTCAAGAGTTTGAGAGGCGCGGGGATAGTCATCGCCATATTACTAAGGGGAAGAGGGCCGCCTCTACACTCAGCATCTCCCACCCCATCAGGCAAGGGGGGTGCTCCTCCCCCACCCACCGCAAACGCGAAAGCACCCCCTGCAGCCCCCAGGTCACCACAGCACGCAACTGGAATGAAAGCCAGGTGAAGGGAAAGGTCGTGCAAGAAGTAAGAAGAATAGAGCAGGCAAGTAGGGGGAAAACATAGAAGAAGTATAGAACCACAACAGGCCAACGTGGCCGTAGTACAATGTCCCAGGTTCCGGGCATCCTCTACCCGAGGGTTCGGATGTACTCAGGAATGTCACTTCCTAGGGGACAAAGTGGGGGGTTTCCTTGTCAGAGAGAGGAGTCTCAGGTACCCCGAGGTCCGTCGACCCCGCTGCTCGGGGTTGATTCGGGGGCAGGTAGCGTGGAGGCAGTGTAGGGAGAGTCTTACCATTGTAGGCGGTTCAGCAATGTTAGGCCTCAACCCGTGAGACACCTTACCCGGGCCACTCGGCCGCCAATAGCAGCCGTCAGTGGCGTCTACGGGAGAATAGCTGTGCACCATTCTTGACTAGGATAATCACTGTCCCATCGATGTCTCTGAGTGGCCATCCACCGCGCCTTGTCGGTGCACCCCAGAGGTGCAGAGCAATAATGAGAGCGTGGGCAATCACGGAGTGCGGGGCTCCAGGGTTTGATCCTCGCAGTCGTGCTCAAGGGAGCGGATATGTTCTATGATGTCCTGCTTTGCCTGAGACATGGAGCCTGCATCCATCGGGGGGGATCGGCGGCGTCGATTCACTGTGGTCCACTCTGGCCGGGCCGGGGGCCACTCCGGGCGGTTGCTGCGAGCGGGACTGCGTTCCGGGGGTTCCGAGAGCTTGAGCAGCTGCGCCGCCTCGTTATAAGAGCGGATGACTTTGCGTTTACCTTCCCAGCGAAAGATGAGAGCAAAGGGATGTCCCCACTGGTAGGGGATCTCAAGAGCCCTCAGTTTCTCGGTCACCGGGCGAAAGACCTTACGTCTGTGCAACGTGTTAGGGGCCAAGTCCTGGAATATTTGGATCTTGTGGGCGCCATACCGCAGGTCCTGCTTGTCCCTTGCCGCTTTCAAGATGGCTTCCTTTTCTGTGAAATAGTGCACTCGAGTGATGATGTCCGGAAGGGGGCCCGACTTGCCTCCCACTCCGAAGATTCGATGAGCCCGGTCCAGAAGCGGTAGGGGGCCTCCTTGTCGCCCCTCACCTTGTGCAGGAGCCGTGCCGCGTAGGCCATGGTGTCCGTCCCTTCTTCTCCGAGTGGCACACCCCGGATGCGGAGATTGTTGCGGCGTCCCCTATTTTCGAGGTCCTCCTGCTTAATCTGGAGTTCGATATTCTGGTCCTCCAGGGTTGCTACTCTCTGCCACAGTTGTTCTAAGTCTTCAGTGCGTGTGTCCACCAGTTTCTCGAGACCGTCGACTCTGTCCCCCAGCTCTGTCACGTCCGTGCGCAGTTCTTTGACGCATGACTGCACCTTCGATCTTAGGGACCCTATTTCAGACTTCAGGTCCGCCATGAAAGAGGACATGAAGGCCTGCGTCACCGGCGGGGATTCGGCGGCCGTTGGTGGCACTTCTTCAGCCGATGCCGTTGCTCCTGCCTTACCCCACATGGCCACCACCGAGGTGCCCTGTGAAGCCGTCGTCTGAGCTGTCTTGCCTCCTCTCCCGCGAGTCATGGTTCGTCATGAGCGTGGCACCCAGCCACCCAACACGTCGCTCACTGTCTGTAGTTCAGCACCCCCCTGGTGCTGTAGAAGCGCGGCAGAAGGGCAGGGCCCCACCGAACAACCTCTCTCGTGGCAAGTGCCTTCTCCCACGTCGTCCTCTGTCTCCCAGACGATGGGACACGCAAGCCCCCTTTCTCCAGGGAGTCGCAGGGTGATCTCAGTGGTCAGCGGCTGCGCCTCCCAGAGGTGGCCGATGTGCGGGTCACTTCCCACCTCCGCCGCCCTCCTTAGCTGAATCTCCGGTCCCTCCGAGAGAAGGAGGGTTACTCACAGTTTCAGGGGGTCTCTCGATCCTGCCCCAGGTCGGGCTTCCAGGCCGCAGGGGGTGTGTTCTCCAGTAGATAGCGCAGGCCGGTCAGTCAGCCACTCGTGGATCCCCCACCAGCAAGGGGAGGGGCGCAGGCCACACGCTCACTCGGCACCGGTCAGCGAGCGAGCAGAGGGGTGCCCAGACCGCCCCTATGGCCAGCCAGGCAGCAGTAAGTGCTCGAGGGGTAGATCAGGTGCCAGGGGTCGGGGGCCAAGGTCCGCTCCGATGCTCCTGCAGGGCCGCCGCCGACGGGTGCCCTCTGATATTCCCCACAGCCCGCCGGGATGAGCGCCCCAGACCCTGACGCCAGTGTGGAGAGGCAAAAAGGCGGGCAGGCCCCCGCCCTGGAGGACAAGATGGCGGGCCGCTCTTCCAGTGCACCAACCCCCCGTGCAGGAGTTCAGGGCGCCCCCACGACTTCAAGCGGCGGGGCAGCAAGGGTCCTCCGGACGCAGTCCACCAGGGTAGCCCCCCAGCGGACAGCGGCCCCACAGACGTTCCCCCCGAGAGGCAGTCGGGCTCCAGGACCCTCTAATAGATGGAGAGGTACTCACTGTTCATAGGGGGCGCACGTCCCCGCCTCAGGCCTCAAGGAGGTCTCCGCCAGCAGTGCAGGCCACACGCTCTCTCTGCTCTTGGCTAGCGAGCGCCTTTATGTCCAGTATATGAGGGACAGCTCAAGTGCTGGGGGGGTCAGGGTCCAGGGCCCGCTCAGTTGATCCCGCAGGGCCGCCTCCGCCGAACACACACCGATGCTTCCCACCGTCCGCTGGATCGGGCGCCCCGGACACAGACGCCGGCAAGGAGAGACAGGTCAGCAGGCAGGCACCCGGCCTGGTAGACAAGATGGCGGGCGGCTCCTCCAGCGCGCCAATCTGCAGCGCCGTAGTTCGAGGCACCACCCCGGCGCCTGGCAGCAAGGGTCCGCCGGTTGCAAGGATCTGCCTGGCGTGGATCTCCAGGGCAGCCCCCCCAGCGTCAGGGACTCCACAGGCGCGCGATCGGGGTCGGCTGCACCTCCGATGCGGCCCCGCCGCCGCTCTAGAGCCGGGGTCCTCTCGTAGGGTCTGCGGCCAGGATGGGAGCACTTCTCTGGCCCGTGGACACTCCGTCTATGGCGGCTCCACTTCTGCCGCTTGCAGGGCCCGCGATCGCCAACCCCAGCCGGATTCTGTCTCGGTGTGTCCGGCCTGTCGCCAAGGGTCCCCTCGCTCAGAGCGCCGCCCGCCAACGTTTCACTTTTTAAAGGAGAAGTTGGTTTTTGGAATTTAAGTTTGCGCGCTTGTTTTTTCTGAATTCTTCTTTGAGGCTTTCTTCTCCTTATTTTTTTTTCAACCCTACTGCATGGGTTTCTTTAGCTTTAGGGGTCTTTTCAGCATGATCTACTGCTACGGTTGCTTCATTGAAGATGATATCCGGAGAGGCTTTCTCGCACCCGGTTTTATATAGAGCTGCTTTTTTGTTAGAATTTGAAAATATAGAAAATTGTTTTGTAATTTTCGGTGTTACTTCTTTGAAGAGTTTCTTCAGTGAGTATGTAGTAGAGACTTTGCGGTTTTTTCTAGGGACCTTTATTTTTCTTTCCGTTGTTGTGACTTCAGAGGTTTGGGTGCTTATATCTCGTTTACTCTGAATTAATGTATTTTGATTGAAGTTAGTTAAGGGGCCTTCCTGGTGTTTCACCATATCTGATTCTTGTTGTTTTATTGGTGCTTCCGCTGATTCTTTTTTCCTTTTTTTATCGACTAGAAATTTCAGGATACCAATTTGTACGTCAAGGGTATCATCCGAGTTAGCTAGGATTTGACCTAAAAAGGTTAGGACTGATTCTAGAATTTCCTGCAAAGAAAAAAGAGCTTTTGACAAAGGTGTTGCCGTATTTGAAGAATTTATATTAGGAAAAAAAGTATCAGGGAAGGAATTGAGTAATGGGTCATGCTCTAGTGATTTTTCCGGAGAACTAGTGGGTAATTTTTCAAGAACTAGGAGTGGATCTGATTTGTTATTATTGGGTGAGTTCGTGTCGGTACCGATGGGATCCTCAGCACAAACTTGGCTTCCTGAGATATTTATCGGAATTGAGGTTATTAAATGCAACTCCTTTTGATCCGGAATTAGTGCATCCTCTGATGATTGAGTAGTTTTTATATTATTTTCGAGATGTACATAACTTAAGTTTTGAGTGGAGTGGTGGATAGGAGAGGAGAGCTGTTGTTCCTCTTTAGTTTCCATGTCGTTGAGGATATTACCTTCTTCAGAAACAAAAGTTGATGATAGTTTTTTTGGCGATAGGGCAGAGAAGTACTTGCTTATTGCGGGAGTCCAGGTTATCTGACCGTGTTTTATAGATTTCTCTGTGTATTTCCTAACTGCTTCCTCGGTACCCATACGTTTCATAAATATAGTACGTGATCGTAACTTTTTTAGTGCCATGTGCGTGACTAAAATCCTCCAGTTAAATATGAATTGGCTCCGTTTCAGATGGATTAATGGTGAGGTGTTCTTTTGGGAGATTTTTTAGAGTTTTTAGTAAGCGTAGGTTTAGGTTTCACAGAGAACAATGACAACTCCGAATTCCTGTTCCCGATCTCTCGCTCAGTGGTTCAATTAGTTACCTCCTCTACACGCCTTGTGGGGTCCGTTCTTGATACTCGAGTGCCGGAGGTCTGAGATGAATAAGAAAGAAAAAAAGTAAGTGGGGTGGCCCGTCCCGTCCCTGGTCGTCCCCGGACGGCCACAGACGGCCCGCCCTTTGCCCGGGCTTCGCCCCGTGCTCCGACCCGCGCGCGTCCCACGATGCGCGTTGCGGGATTTAGTTATATGGAGTATCAAGTTGTAAGGGTGTGGCACTGTGAGGGGGCGCGGCTCACGCGGGAAGAGGACCAGCTAAAGGTGTTGTATGCTGGTCCTCGCAGTCCCGGGGCCGGCGCCTCTCCCTCCTCTGCGGCCACAAGGGTGTCTCTCCAGAAACCAGCAGCAAGGTTAGGGCTTAGAAGCTACTCCAGTAGCTGATACGGGACAAAGCAGGCAGCAGCAGTGACTTTTTCCACGAGCGGAATACTAAAGTGGCGGCCATCTTGTAATGGCCTCCATTCATTATTAAGAAATGTTCTGCCCAGACAATCATTACCACTTTCTAATCTTTGTTAAGCTATCCTGAACAGGGCAGAAAACAAAGGGATTAAGCTTCCCTAGGAAATACTGTCCTAATGAGGAGCCGCACAAAATCTTTCCTGCCTAACTTGGAGCTCTGGTTTTTGACACTAGTTGCAAGGATGACACCTGTATTGCAAATGTACTTGAAGTAATGCTCCACCTGGACAGAGATTGACAGTCCTGAAGGACCCCTCTTTTAGTCCGGTGAAGAGCCACCTCTCCGCCTGCCTTCATTTACGGAGCTGTGCAGGTCCTCCGACCTCTGGGGCCCTGATCTGAGGTCAACCTTTTCTTTGACTGGTCGCGAGCCTGTCATCGCTGATTTGCCTACGGCATTTGTTCGCCTTATGCGCTACTTTGACTGCATTCTGATGCCTTTATTTCATATTTCTTTTTACTCTTTCTTTGTCTAATTTACACTTTACTGGAATTGTGTCACGGCTTGTACCCTAACTCATTTATCTATACCCGTTGCCTGCCATTTTCACATAATTATTGCTTGTTTTTAATATATTTTGCATTTCACCCTAATCGTGTCCCATTCTTTCTGGGCTATTGTCTCTCCATGCCCGAATGGTTCTGCCTCTTCCTGATTCTATTTTATTATCCCATTTCGGTTCACCTCACCCTGCCCCTTCATTTCTCTGATCTCCCTCTTATTTTTCACATCTCCCCCCCTTTCATCCCAGTCGCGTGATCCCCCACCCGGCCTACCACTTTGTCACCCTCTCCTCCCCTCTCACTCTTTGTGTTAACTCAAAATAAGGAGGCTAACTCTGATTTTCCCTCCGTACTCCAACTCCTCTCTATCTCAACCTACAAAAATTCATAACTCTTGCCCCAGCTTTGAGCCTAACTTATCTCACTCTCTGACTTTTCTCACTCCCCCCCGTCCTCTCGCCCCCTCCATCTTGGAACCTACTAATTCTCTTGCCCGCGCATTCGATCATCCTAGTTGTCTTACTATACCTCCCTACAATCACACCATCACTCCGCCCGACACTTTAATCACCAGGTTTGGCTTCAACTCTTGGACCATCCTTTACCCTCCCAACCTCACTAAAAATGCCAAGAAGAATCTGAAACATAAACTCTTAATTCGTCACCAAGAAATCCTATTTGTAGATAATTACCTAAGCCTACCATCCATTGTTAAAACCAACTACATCTTCTACTCTAAGCGCCCCTCTAAATGGAAAAGTATCTTCTTCCGCCACTTACCAATAAAGAAATCTACCAAAATCCCATATGGCCTGAAGCTATCCACCACTCCATCCCCCACATTCGCTGGAGAAATTGACATCTCTATCTTCAAATCAGGAAATATCCTCATTCAAGACTCAGAAAACCACCTCACCATCTTCGAACACCACTTCAACCACCTTTACGATCTACTATCCGCACCTTCTGATTCCTCCTCAGCCGCGCAAACACACAAAGTCCTCACAACAACACTGCTCCTAACTCCAGCCCCACCTCCCCCTGAATCCTCTGATATCTTCAAAGTCTCCCAATCCCAGTCCTTGCATCCCACCGCTACCACTACACCCACTCCCTCGCTTGACTCCTCCCTATCTTATCTGACCTCCACCCTTTCCATCCCTTCTGACACTCTCTCACCCATCCCCAACCTCTTCCCTCGTACCCCTCTTTCCTCCTTTCCCCTGCTATCTGATCCCTCTTCTCCTTTCCCCTCTACCCTCTCCACCCCCGACCCCCTCACACCCAACCCCAACCTCTCCCCTCCTACCCCTCTTTCCTCCTCTCCCCCTCTGTCTGATGCCCCTACTCCTCCCTCCAACACACTGAATCCCCTCACTCCTTATCCCTTACCGCGCCACAATGTTCTCCTATTCCACCCTATCTTACCGATCCTCAACCTCTAAGACATGAGTGCTCCTCTCTTCCCCAGCCACTCCCCCCTTGTCCTCACACAGCATCCATCAGACCTCTGAGTTAGTGGACGCTCACACAGCCAGCCTTCAGCAGGTCAGTATCGGGAACACCCCTCTCGTCCCGCCCCCTGGGTTCCCCCCTCTCCCACCGCCTATCCCTCTCTCCCCAGACAATTAGGAACAAGCCCCCATCCCCACGGACTCCCATTCTTCCTTATCGTCCTACTTTTTAACTCAATCGCTTCTTAACATTGAACTCCACCTCTATGTCTCGTCATTGGAACTCTCATCCCTCAGGAAAGACTTGATCACCCGCCGTGATACTAAAGCTTCCAACCATCCCATATCCTTCCCAACTTTTCTCACTCTCCTCAAAGAAGCACCTCTCCTCATGACATCCTCTACGATGGACTCCCTCGTAACTGCCTTCCCATCCCTCCTCTTACGTCTACCCACACTTCCTCCCTGGACCTAGAGGGTCCCAAATAATTCCTACCCCCCAACCCTTTGACTGGTGAATCTCACATACCTCTTCCCTCCTTTTCAGCGGCTCCTGGGATAAACATCATCCCTACCACCGCTGGCTCGCTCAAGCCCCCTCCACTATCTTCTGCGACTACGGAAAATGATATTCCTCACTCCACTATCCCCGTGATCCTGGGGATTAGCCGCAGCCCCATCTCCCCTCGCTCGCCTAGACCTCCCCCACAATGCACCACTGTCCACTCTGAAACTACTCCTGCTATCAATCCCAAACCCCTTAACTGCATGCTCATCAACTGTCGATCCGCTGCACGTCATGCAACGGAAATCTCGGAGACTATCCTCCGTGAAGCCATTGACATCGCCTTTCTTACGGAAATCTGGCTCAAGGCTCACTCCTCATCTATTCTTCACATGCTCTCCACCCCTGGTTACTCTATCCTCAGAAAAGATAGGCTTGTCAAAATCAGGGGGGGGGTTAGCCATCATCTATAAAGATGATCTCCCTCTCTCACTTGTCAAGAACTCTGACCAAACCACTTTCGAATACCTTGTAGCTGAACTTATAGTTCATGGCCCTCCCCCCCTATTCGGCTACATACTATCTATCATCCCCCTGGTGACAATTTATCGTTTGTAGATGAACTGTCTGACCTACTTTCCCAAGCCTCGATTTCCTACTCCAATAAGATTTTCCTCAGAGACTTCAATATCCACTGGAACAACAATAATGACGCCTCGGTTTTAACCCTCAAAGACCTCCTTGCCGTTACTGACTTGATCCAACTTTGCCACTCCCCTACACACGACAAAGGAGCTACGCTGGATGCCATCATCACTAGCAAAGATTTAGCCTCCCTCTCGCACATTGTCCCCATTGATTGGTCGGACCATCACCTAATCCTCTTCACGATCAACAGCTTTACTCCTCCCCCTTCCCCTCCTCCCATAAACCTTAAACTTAAGAAATTAACTAGAAACCTTCACCTTATTCCCCCAGGCGTTCTAGAGGCTAAACTCAAAACTAAACTTCAACTTCCTCCTCCCTCACAAAATGTTAATGATATTACTGAACACTACAACAAAACAATCACCGAAGTCCTTGACCAAATTGCACCAGCCAAATTAAAACCGCAAAAAAAATCCCTTCCAAATCCTGGTTTAATGCTGAACTCAACAATGAGAGACGTGCACTCAGAATGTCCAAGCGCTCGTGGAGACAGCACCCCTCTCCCTCTAACCTCGCCCTCCTCAGATCCGCTAGGTATAACTACAAAAAACACATCCTTTGTGAAAAGGCCTCCTTCTTCCGCGCTCAACTTGATCGAGCCAAGAATAGACCCAGGGAATTATTCAACATTTTCAAAACACAATCTGCTTCTGCCAACCCCAAGTTGACCACCACCACAGAGAATTGTGAAGTAATTGTGAATTTCTTCTCTGAAAAAATTGCCAAGATTGACGCATCCTTTGCTTCAACTCCGCCCCCCGCAAGGTGTCTCTCCCTTCCATGTCCTCTCACCCTTGCCACCTTTCTCTCCTTTGCCCCCTCTTGATCCTTTTGCCCCTTCTGACCCTGCTAATCTCCCGCTCACGGTCACCCCCAGGATCTCTTCTAGCACACAGCCTAAAAACAATGCTTACTGGCTTCATTTTATCCCAGTTACCGAGCTAGAAGTACTCAACATCATTTCCAAGCTCAAACCCTCCTCTCATACCTTGGACCCACTACCCGCCAATATCGTTCAAGACCTTAAGCATATCATCACTCCTTATTGGACTACAGTTGGGCCAAATCTCACCCCTCCTCAAAAATACTACAGCTGACCCTAACGACCTTAACAATCTACGCCCCATCTCTAATCTACCTCTTCTCTCCAATGCCCTCGAAAAATGCGTCCTGCTCCAACTAGACAAACACATTGACTCATTTTGCCTTCTGGATGTATCACAGTCAGGTTTCTGAAAGGGTTGTAGCACTGAAACTGCAATGCTCAACATAGTTGATGACATCCATGACTCCCTTGACAAGGGTGAGGCTTCCCTTCTCATCCTTCCTGACCTCTCTACTGCCTTCGATACTGTCAACCACTCTGCCCTACTCAATACCCTCAAAGTTCGGTTTGGCCTCAATGGTCCTGTTCTTGAATGGTTCACTTCCTTCTTCCAGCACAGATACCAACAAATCAAAATCAGCAGTTGCCTCTCTAAACTTATGCCTGTCTCCCTGGGTGTACCCCAGGGGTCTATTCTCTCCCCTTCTCTATTTTACCTCTTCATGGACCCCCTCACCCTCATTCTAAAGAAAGCAGGTATTGATTACCACCTCAATGCAGATGATACCCAACTTTACTGTAAAATTAAATCCCATTCAGAAATTCTGCACCTCAACGACACCCTGACTAAGATCCAACAATAATTCCATCTCAACCACCTGAAACTCAACCCTAAAAAAACTGAAATAATTCTCTTTGCCCCTAAAAATAACAGGCTCCCCATTCAACACTGGCTCTCTGACCTTAATGCTCTCAACTTCTCCCTTTCCACCTCTAGCTCAGTGAAATCTCTCGGAATTAGCATTGAAAAAAACATCAGCCTTTCCCCTTACATAAAAACGCTGCCAAAGGAGCTCACTTTTCACTTCTTCACCTCAAAAAAATCAAACCTTTCATCCCTGTTGATGACTTTAAATCTGTTGTTCAATCTTTAGTTCTCTCCAGACTCGACTATGGCAACTCTCTGCTCTTAGGTACACCTAAAGTCTACCTAGCCCCAATCAAGTTAGTCCTTAACCTCGCGGCCAGGCTTATCTCCGATTCTAAGAGACGAGGTCACATCTCTCCCATCCTCAAGGATCTCCAATGGCTTCCCCTAGATGGCAGATCCATCTACAAGAACGCCTGCATTACGCATAAAGCCTTGAATCCTCAAACCCCAATGTATCTCTCCCAAAAACTTCACAAAGCTGGCTGCTCCAGAGAACTGAGAAGCTCCAATGCCCTCATGCTGGTTCCTCCCTTGGTTAAAAAGAAAGCTACACAAGCGAGCTCTTTCTCCTGTAATGCTCCCAACATTTGGAACTCCCTCCCCAAAGATCTACTTTGCAACCCCTCATACTTCAGCTTCAAAAAAGATCTCAAATGACACCTTCTCCTCAAATATTGGGGTCCTTAATCCTGTTTACCTCCCAGGTGTTTCCCAACCTGTCCCTTATGTTACCATGCTTCCTCTCTGCTTCTTACCTGACCTGCCTCCCCCGCATAGCTCCTCACATCTACCTCTTACCTCCTTCCTCCTGTTCACTTGTACTCACCTCATTTCCCTTCATGTTCTCTTTTCTCCTTTCTCCCTCCCTAAACCCACCTTACCCCTATTCCTTCTCCCATCTATTCTGGCCTATCCCACTTACACAGTCATCCAATGCCCAGATTGGTTCTTAATGTTACTGCCTATACCTTTGATTTTACGTCTATTGTCCTTTACTTTTTGTTCTCATATTTTGCTTGTGCTTATTATTATATTATTAGATATTGTCCTTCTCATGTAAAGCACTCTGATACCCTGGGGTCTTGCCAGCGCTATATAAAACTGTTTAAATAAAAAATAAATGTCTCAGGCCTGCCTGCATAGAGAGGAAAACTTAGGATTGCATAAATACCCCATTGCCACCAACTAGGCCCCCATACTGCAAGATTTTGAAAAAGAAGAGTATCTTTATTCTGGACCCCCGGGCAATACAATGGGGTGATAGTGAAGTAAATGCGGAAATTTGAGGTGCATTTGATGATGGATACATCACATGGTGGTTGGCCTATCCTCCCTCACCCCACACCAGGATCATACATTCATATGTTGTCCAGCATAACCATGTGTTTCATTGATTGTCATAGACGATTGGGCACAAGTGAGGGGGCATGGGACTCAGGTTTGGTTTGTTTCCTTTAGTTTGTTGTATTTCTGGATGATGAAATAATTTGTTTCTCTGTCAATGTGTATGCTGCAGGCCCTCATCTGATTTGTTATGATCAACTTGCATGCTCCCTAAGGCACTATTGTGCATGTACTGGCTCTCATTCTCATATTAACACTCTGCATTATACCGGGACACTCAAGTACTCTGCTTTCTCTGTTATTTAGTATATCAATGGCACTGTATCCTTTCCTTGGTAAGTGTCATGATTAACCTTGTTTAAAACTTAATAAACAAATTCACATTAAAAAAACATGTCTCGGGTCTGTCATTGCAGCCTAAATTCAGCTTTGTGGTACACTGTGAGTAACAGAAACGGATGGCAGCGATGGTCTTTGGACGTCAGGGGCCTTATGTTAATATAACCTAGTAGCAGTGTATAGTGGCAGTATTTTAGAGCCACTGGGAAGCACTTAAAGTGTCATGCTGTAACTGTTTTGGTCAAAGTTTAAAGGGAGCCACATGCACCGAAGAACTGTGATTTAGTCACATCAATGTGACGGTAGAAGTGTGCAAAAAAAGGTGCAAGTCTCTGGATGTTATTAGTATTCAAAAAGTCATGCTTAATTTAATGGCCTTAGTCTTGTGAGAGTGGAACCAGGGACTCGGTCCAGAAGGGCCTGCAAACAATGTATCACCCTCTGGCCAGGTGTGGCTAGAGGCTATAACTAAAGTGGCCAAGATCGCTTGTGGTCTTCTGCCCATACCAACTATCCAGAGTATGTGCTGTCCTTTGTGTCACCATCCTTAGGCCACGAATATAGTTTGTATTTACCTTCATAACACTGGCCACAAGGGTGGGGACCATCTCAACACCCCTACTCATGATGGCAAGCGCATATTTGTTCCTGGCACAGAAATCGCTGTGCGGCAAGCCCACCAACAAACACTGCAGATGCAGCAATCGGCTGCTGGCCCTGCCCAATAGCGTGATCACCTGAACTCACCAGAGTCTTTTTGCCTGGCTGCTGCTCCCATCGCTGGCGTCTGAGACTACCTCTGTGAACACAGCTGCATGGGAGACCAGTAAGTACGGCGGCCCGCCCACACAGGCGTGCAACCAAGCATGAGTGCATAGAGCACACCCCAGCATCCAGCAAGACCACGTGTGCCAGGGCCCACTGCACCACGTAGGAGACAAGGAATTCACAGCCAGCAGCAAGACCCCACAAGAAGGGACTTGTGCCTCACCCAACGCTTCAGCAAGCTGATTGCAGAAGGCACAGAGAGGGAGAGACAGAAAACAAATGGAAAAAAAGTAGAAAAGGAAAGAGACAAACGGAGGACACCAACAGAGGCCAGACAGCAAGGGAGGCACAAAGGGACACAGTAGAATACCCCTTGGAGCGACAAGACTACCCACGGCTCAGTGCTACCAAGGCTCAAAAGACTCACACGACCACAACACAGAACAGCGAACATGATGGACAATGCCGCACAAGCAGGGGCACAACAGGCGCAACAGGCAGGGCAGGCAGGGCAAAGCCCCGCCGCACCAGCCTTACAACACATGTAAGTCAGCGCGCTACCACCATTCAGTGAGCTTGTCGACCCGCCATAGCATCCCCCAGGTGGAGAATATGGATCAGCCGCCTAGACAATTACTTCATTGCGACAAGGGAGACAGATAACGCCATCAAAAGATCACTGCTACTAAACTTCGAAGGAGAAAAGATATAGAAATTCTTTGCGCACCTGCTGAACACTGGAACTGCTAATGACTACGATGTAGCGGTCAGAGCTCTGAATGCGAACTTCGACCCACAACTTAATCCAGACTATGAAAGATTCAAGCTCCGCCAAAGAGAGGGTGAGTCCATGGATGCGTTCCATGCACTCCTGTGAGAACTGGCCAGCACATGCACTTCTGATGACCAAGCTAAAGAAGTAAGAGCGCAGGTCATACAAGGATGCTGAAACAAAACCCTTAGGAGCCTCATCCTTCGCTAATCCACATTCCCGCTGGAAGACATCCTCGTCATGGTACTTTCTCACCACCTGTTGGACGCCTGAGCAATGGAGATGGACATAGCCATCGCCCAGCAACCGGAAAGGAATGTCACGATAAAGACAGAATGAGCAGAAGCTATTCGAAACAAGGAAGAGGAGGCAGAGGAAGACAACCAGCAAAAGGTGCACCCAGCTCACGGAGTGGTTACTGCGGACGAGAAGAGCACTCCCTAGAGGAATGCCCAGCACAAGGGTGGGTATGCTCAAAATGCAGCACCCTTACCCACTTCACCACTGCGTGCAGAGGTTGACCAAGGAACAGGGGTGCTTGAGGAAGGAGGGCACCATCAAAATCCGTGAGGCGGCTATTTCTCAAGGACCCAGAGAACTCGAAAGTAGTCGAAAAACAGCAATAGCAGCGATACCGTCTAGAGGACTCGTCCACCAAAAAATGAAAATGAATGCTTCCTCATCTCAATCGCCAGCGACTTAAAGACCCGTAGGAGCTGCAGCCACGTGCATCATAGAAATTGCAGGATCCCGCCTCACAGCTCTGATCGACACCAGAGCATCTGTCAATGTGATGGCCAGCCAATAGTAAAAAACAACTACATTCGCGCCCCCAGCGATCCCAGTCCAACTACAAGATATTCCCATACGGGAACCACACACCCCTACCTCTGAAAAGCAAGATGACCGTGCAGATGAAAGCAGAAGACCAGGAGATCATGACAATGTTCCACATAGTCACCAGGGAGGCCGACATCCTAGTGGGAAGACCCACTTCGGAAGACCTCGGCCTGGTCAATGTCGCCTGCTCAGTCAAGGCACTTCAGACAGGTGGAAAACTTCAACTATTCCCATACCTCTTCACTGGGCTAGGGTGCATGAAGAGAACCACTGGTCATATTGAACATCGACGAATCGACCAAACCAGTAGCGCTCTGTCACAGGCGCATCCCGTTCCACCTCTTGCAATTGGTTGAACAAGAGTTACCCGACTTGGAACGACATGGAATGATTGAAAATCTCACCGGCCCGACTGGGTCTCGCCCATGGTAATTGCGTAAATACCGAAACAACCGGTAAAAATATGGTTGTGCGTCGACATGCGCCTTCCCAACCAGGTTATCAAAAGGAAGAGACATATAACACCAACAATGGATGAAATCATAGCCGACCTGAACAGCTCCCGATGGTTCTCCAAGCTAGACCTCAAGGCAAAGTACCATCAGCTGAGGCTAGCAGAAGTGAGGCAGTACATAACAAACCTTTTCAACACATATTGGGCTGCGCCATTACAAACCTCTGAACTTTGGCATATCATCTACGGCTGAAATATTCCAAGACGCAGTCTTAGAAACTCTTTCCGGCCTACAAGTCGTACTTAATGTCAGTGACAACATTCTAATCCACTGGTCATCCTACAATGGCTGTAAGACCACAGACTACCCTCCACAAAGACAAATGCTCCTTCTTTCAGAACGAGTTCTTTGGATACGTCTTTAATCAGGAAGGAGTACAGGTGGATCCACGACAATCACACGCCATATAGCAAGCACCAGCACCAACTACGGTATCGGAAGTGCAAAGCTTTTTAGTGATGGCTACCATAGCCAAACCCCTTCGAGCCCTAATTAAAAAAGATGCTGCATGGAAGTGGGGCCCCAAAGAAGAGGATGCCTTTCAAAATATCAAGGACGCATTTCTCAGCAAAGTCACCATGGCATACTTTGACACCACCCGGAACACAGAGCTATTAGTAGATGCTAGTCCCGTAGGCCTTGGGTCTGTCATGCAAGAAGTAGAACCTGGCAAGTGGGCGCCCCTTGCATTCGTGCGCAAAGCCCTCACTCCCACAGAAGCGCTTTACTCCCAGATCGAAAGAGAGGAGCTGGCAATTAAGTTGGCATGCAGCCACTTTCATCTCTACTTCAGCGGATACCCCTTCTGGGTAGTCACCGACCATCAGCCACTTGTAAATGTAAATGTAAATGTTCAGGAATTTATATAGCGCAAATCACCAAGCGGTTTCTAAGCGCTTGCTTAGGGAACCCGTCCTGGTATTCCCCTGTGAGATACCCCCGGCAGGGTATCCGCAAGGTGAAAGCCAGGCATCCCGCCGCGAGGGGCCGTTGTGGAGAGTAAGCAAGCTATTGCCCAGAGTCGCAGAGTGTGAACCCGTGAATCGAGTAGGGACCGGAGCGAGAATTGTCGAGTCCATGGACATTTTAGGACTCAAGACCCCGCCGAGCCGGGAATTGAACCCTGGTCCCGAGCTGACCTCTGCTTCCAGGTCTGCCTCCTCTAAACAGTGAGCCACACTTCTCCACACTTGTTCCACCATTCTGAGGCACAGCCCCAAACCCTCCACCACAAATCAAACGGTGGGCGATCCAGCTGCAACACTACCAGATGGATCTAGTGTATCAGCCAGGCTCAAAGAATCCTGCAGATTTCCTCTCCTGGCAACCGCCAGAACCAAGAGACAAAGACACTGACAGTGATGCAAAGACAGAAGAATAAGTCAACATGGTGTCCTAAGTTTCATGTCCCGGTGCCCTCACCACTGATGATATCAGATCAGCAACCAAAAACAACCATGTCCTAGCCAAAGTCTTGGACTCCTTACTCCGAGGATCGTTGGAGAACTTTCTGCGTGATGCCAACAACTGGTGTGGCTCAGACAAAGAGCAACTTAGAGGACTATAAAGGGTGCAGGACGAGCTAAACCCAACAACCAAAGGTCTGGTACTAAGAGGATCCCAAATCATAATCCCAGAGAGTCTCCAAGAGAAGGTGACGAACCTTGCACATGAGGGACGCCAAAGGAAAGTGCGAATGAAATCATGCATGAGGGAGAAAGTGTGGTTCCCAGGGCTAGAGGCCGCAGTGGACAGCCTGCTACGTAACTGCAATTACTGTCAGATTAAAAACAGCCAGGAACCTCTGGCATCAATAATCACGGAGGATCCCGCCCCGCCCGTGGTCTCGAATCAGCCTCAACTTTGAAAGCTTCCCAGAGGGGCGAGTGACAGTTAGTACTCATCGACAGCTATTCCAAGTACCCAGTAGTGGAAGTAGTGGATTCCACAGCATTTGCCCACATCGCACCAGTCCTAGAAAAGACATTTGCTTTGTTCGGTCTGCTACGAGAAATGCAGACGGACAATGGTCCACCATTCCAAGGAGAAGAGTTTAAAGACCTACTTACATCGCTGGGCATACAACACCACCGCAGGCCAATGGCGACATAGAGCGGATCATGCGCACTCTGAACAAGGTCCTGCGGATTGCCATGGTGGAACAGACCAACCCGGAAACAGGACTGCAGCGATTCATGAGAGAATACCGCAGCACACCACATTGCAAGACACGAAGATCACCGTCATCCCTGACGCTCACCACATACAGACGGGACACCATCCCTGTGTCGGAACGCTAGACCCCACCACCATACGAGCCAGCCAATGCTCAAACCCGGAGAGCCCAAAACAACGAGCGGGCAAGCCAGATGTGAAGAGGCAAACCTCTAATCATTGTGCCAGGGAACCTGGTACTGATCCAAAGCCATCGAGCAGGGGGAAGTTCAAGACGCTCTACGTACCAGGGACCGGGACCGTACTGCGTGTGAATGGAACAGCCATCACAGTCAAATTTGGAAACGAGACGGTCACCAGAAATGTATCATGGTTCCGGAAAGTAGAACGACTGGATCAAGGAGATGTTAATCCAGAAGACACCGAAGCAGAAACTGAATGGGCCGAAGGAACCTCCCTAACTAGCACTAGAAGATCATGTCCGGGAGGGGCGTGACTTGGCCGGCAACAATGGCGGTCGTGCCTTAGGCTTGCTCCGACCAGCCTAGATCTATCCTGTTTAAATATCCTACCCTGGGTGCCTAAATGTTACACCTTGTCTATCGGAGGTGCTGCGGTACAGCTGGGTGACCCTCTGACAACGTTGGTGGCCCGTGGAGTGCGATTGCGCAGCCCGAGGGGCGGCCTAGCGTGTGACGGCGAGGACAGCGCCGGGGCCTTGCGTGGTGCGCCTGGCTGGCGGTGTGCTTCCCAAGGACAGCGTGGTGACAGCGGTGTGGCAGTGGAGCGCGGCGCTCCATATATTCAGCGGCTGGGGGCGGCCCGCTTCCCTGCGGTGATATTGGCCACAGATTGTGCTGCCTGACGCTGCCGGGAAGCCCTGGGAAGGGCGATTTCGGCGCAGCCAGCGGGCAGAGACTTTGTCCTGAGCCAGGCGGCCCTGTGGAGAGCGGCGGCCATCTTAAGTATCCTGGGCCGGAGGCGGTGAGCTCCAATAGCCTAACTTCGGAGGTGGCCCGCTCCTCCCCTACGAGAGTGGCACAGGGGGAGTCGAGCAGCGCCACCTGGGAGCAAGTGGCGAGGCGGCCGGCCGGCTGGGTCAACCTGCGTTGGCCAGGAGGCCTTGAGAGCTGCGGCGGCCATTGCGCTACACCTTAAGTCGGACCGCGGTGGGTCCCCATATCTGGCACCGGGGGCGGCCTTCTCCTTCTCTACGGCAGCGGAGAGGAGGGGTGTGGAGCGATGCCGCCTGGAGACTCACGGATGTGTGGCTAGAAGAGGCTGCCAGCTGAGAAGAATTTCCTGGCCTGGGTGCCCTGGGAGTTACTGCGGCCGTCTTTCCCGGCATGGGCCCGCAGCAGTGAGTCCATTTCATCCTGGTGTGGGCTGGGGGAGCCACGGTGGTGAGAGCGCCCCTCCCCCCCGGACAGGATCTCGCGGGCGGCAGTGAACCTGGATCTGGTGGGTCTGCCGGTCCTGTAGGTCCACGGCGGTGGTGGAGGTGGAGGCCGTGGGACTACGATACTGATGTGTGTGCATCCTGGCGGTGTCCCCTGGATGGTGCCGACCCTACGGCTTCGCTGAGAAGGACAGCTGGTGCAAGTCGGTGGTCGTGTGGGCCACGGAGTAGGAGGGAGGGGTGTTGCCCCCCGGCTGTGAGGTAGAGTGGCCCTTCCAGTTGCCTGAGATCCTAGAGATGGCTACGGCATTATCGAGGTTCACGAGGGGGACACTGCTGTTCTGGTGGCCATCCTGCTTAACCGTGTGTACGATTGCCCCTGGGGCTGGTGATCCCCTGCCCTAGTCGGGGCATGAGTCTCCAAGATAACCCGTGACAAAGGAGGTGGTGGCGGTGCCAAACAGGGCACCCTCGGCAAGTACACTGGTGCGGGGGCTGCTGCCGGGACTGCGGGATCGCAGAGTCACCTACCTGATAATGCTGCGCTCATGGCGGCCATCACCCAATCCCGAGACATTTATCGGTCCCGCACAATGTTCTTTGACTCTCCGGAAGAAGTTTTTAAATGGACTGATGAAACTGTGCGGATACGTCCCCATACACCACAGGGAATGGACTCTGAATCCTCTTCCAGTGATGCGGCCCGTGAGGGGTCCCGGGGCCAGAAGGGCGGCAGTGGGAGGTCCCGCTCCAGGCGTCGATCCCGGTCCGGCTCTGCTCTCCGTCAGAGGGGCGCGTCGCCGGAGAAGCAGCAGTTGGAGAAATGACTATGTGAATTTATTGTCTAGGCGTTCAGTCAGGCCTGTTCGTATTTCAGGCTGGATCCCGCTCACGTAGTCGTGGACAGGACGGGGTGGGGTCCTTTCCCGCCCAAACAGTTATGGGTGTTTCCTTGGGGATCCATTGGAGGGGGTGGTGTTTATCTCCCTGTTGGGGACAAGACCATGATCCGACCGTGACAGGTACTTCCATGTTTGGGAGGTATGGGGTGGGGGAGGTTCGGGGGGTTTGGGAGTTAAGGGGTTTGTTTGATTGCGTATTCGTGCTGTTTGCTAGCCAAGATTCAGGTGCTCTGAGCCAGGGAGGCACCGGTGGGAGGAACAGGTACTCTTTATCATGTCTGACACGGGGGAGGGCGGGAAGCCCCTGGTTCTCTGCGTGTGGTTAGTTGGAATGTGCGTGGGGCGCTAGACAAAGTGAAGAGAGGGGCCATATTGCGCTATGCTAAGAGAGCTGGGGCTGACTTGTTGTTGCTTCAGGAAACACACCTAATGGACACGAAGGCTCTTTGTCTACAGCGGTTCGGATTCCACCAGGTCTATCACTCCGGGTTTACAAGGGGATCACGGGGTGTTGCAATTTTGATTCATCGTAGGGTTCCCTACACACATGAGAAGATATGGTCTGATACACATGATAGATATATTGTTATACAGGGCAGGATTGGGGGTGACCTACTGACTATTAGCAGTGTGTGTGCTCCGCCGCCACTACAGTGGTCTTTCGTGGAACGGCTCCTGACGCTGTGGGGGACCATGCCAGATACCCTGTCCATAGTGGGTGGAGACTGGAACGATGTGATGGAGCCCGGGCTTGACAGGTGGAGGAGCATGGAAATTCCCTTGGTGGGAGGTTTAGCTGCCAAACTTAATTCCATGGCTATGGGGCTTGACTGGGTGGATGTGTGGCGACATATGCATGGACCTCGCAGGGAGTACACTTATTTTTCCACAGTGCATGATTCCTTCTCCAGGCTAGATTATATCTTTGTTCTTAGGGGACTCACCTATAGGGTACTGTCGGCTGCTATACTGCCTAGGGGCCTATCCGATCATTCGCCTGTGTCGCTCACGCTCCAGTTAGGCCCGGAGCGGCAGCTGCTTTGGTGGCGTATGTCGGGGTGGCGCCTCCAGGGGGAGGAGTACAGGAAACACCTGACTAAGGCCATAGCGGACTATTTTGTAGCTAATGCTGGGTCCGTGGACTCTCCCGCGACTCTTTGGGAGGCTTTGAAACCGACGCTGCGGGGTGTCGATATCTCTTGGTGCGTGGCGGCAAAGAAGGAGCTGCAGCGGGACTTGGTGCGTCGCGAGGCCGATATTGAGACGTTAGATAGCAGGAGCCGGGACGCTGATGGAGGTTCGGTGAGGAGACAGTTAATATTGGCCCAGCAGCAATACTCCGCGATTCTAATGGATGAGGCGCGACAGGCCTGGCTGGCTACGCGCAGTCTGGTGTATCAATGGGGGGACAAATCCAGCAAGATGCTCCACCACCTGGGTCAGGGTTCCCTGCATGCCCAGCCGCTGCCTCGGATCCTCGATCTGGAGGGGGCGCCTATTGTTGAGGCCTCAGCTATCGCATCGAGCTTTGCGGCGTATTATGAGGGCTAATATGCACCCCAGGAGTGTCTCCCAGAGGAGACTATCCAAATGTTTATAGACGGTCTTCTCCCCCAGGCTGTATCGGACAAGGTGCGGGAGAGGCTGGATCGACCGTTGTCAGATGACGAACTGAGCACAGCCTTGGGGTAGCTGCGCCCGGGGAAGGCGCCGGGTCCCAGTGGCTTCCCGAGTGAGTTTTTTAAATGCTTTTTCGTGCAGTTAAGTCCCCACTTTATACCAGTGGTTGAGGAGGTGCAGGAAAGTGGCTTGCTTCCTCCGGATTGGAGGCATGCGGAGGTGGTGGTGTTTCTTAAACCGGGGAGGCCTCTGGAGCGGCATGAGTCCTATCGCCCTAAATCCCTCCTTAATATTGAGGCCAAGGTGTTGGCTAAGGCTCTGGCCAACCGGCTCAGGTCACACATCACGGACTTGGTACATCTGGACCGGGCTGGATTCATGCCTCAAAGGGCAACCCGTCATAATATCAGACGAGCGCATGTTGCAATATCGGCCTGGAGACAGCTTGGAGGGCCAGCGCCTTTACTATTGGCAGATATGGAGAGGGCGTTTGATTTCCTGAGTTGGGTGTATTTGTTTGCATTATTGTGACGTCTTAACTTTGGCCCACATTTCATGGCCTACTTGCGGCTGCTCTATACAGATCTTACTACGTCGGTGCGGGTGGGTGGGCAATATCTCGCTCCTTTAAGATCCAACGGGGCACGTGTCAGAGGTGCCCCCTCTCCCCTATCTGTTCGCGCTTGCTATGGAGCGGCTAGCGGCGTGGGTGCGCATTGATGCTCAGCTCAAAGGCTTCAGATGGGCTCCTGGTGTTGTTGATAAGATAGCGTTGTATGCCGACGATGTACTGTTCTTCCTCACTGATATTGATAGGTCGGGACCGCGATTGCTGCGAATCTTGCAGATCTTTGGCAAGATCTCGGGGCTCTATATGAACCAGAGCAAATCTACACTATGGGTTCTGGACGGTCAATATAGGGCAGGGGACTGGGCTTCCGCTCTACGGCTTGCACCTGGGGGGATGAAATATCTGGGAGTATATCTCTCGGCTTCACCAATTGTCTCTAGGGAGCGGAACTTGGCCTTGGTGTGGGATCGCACGCGAGAGGATCTTAGGGCGTGGTCCCGCATGCCCCTAACGATTTACGGTAGATCGGCTATTTTTAAAATGGTGGCGCTCCCTCGCCTTCTTTATCAATTGCAGAATCACCCCTATTTGCTTTCGCCGCGATGGTTCCAACAGGTTAATTCGGCTTTGGGTGGGTTTCTTTGGGAGGGGGGAGCAGTTTGCGTGGCCTTGCGTACGTGTTTCCTCTCTACATACACCGGGGGGCTTGCGACGTCAGATGTCCTTTCCTATTATCAGGCGGCACACCTGTTGGTGCTTAATGAGTGGTGGCACGAGGATAGGAGGGATCCGGCGTATGCGTTGGAGCGACATTTGATGGGCACTAGGTCGCTGCACATGCTGCTCTACTCCGCGCCATTGCGACGGGGCCTTCCTTCGGCCACACAGGTGGTATTTCATGTCTGGCGGCGGACTCTGCATAGGATGGTGTGGTGGAATGTTTTGACCCAGGAGACGCCTTTGTGGAGTAATGGCCGGTTGCATCAGCTGGGGGCGCTGCGTGGTTTCCAGGGATGGGACTCTATAGGGATATTGTCCCTAGGCGACGTGATGACAGACCTGACACTTAAATCCTTTCAAGAGCTACGTAATGAATATGGGATGCCTTGGTCCCAATTCTTTCAGTATTTACAATTCAAACATGCATTGTCACCTCATCTAGTGGGGCTGGAGTCCCTTCCTGAATTTAGTCTCTTGGAGGCAAAGGTGTTCATGGGTGAATTGCCAGACCGTAAGATCTCACTCATATATCAGACGTTAGTTCATCATTGTTCTACTGATTTACAGCGCCTCCGGACAGCATGGGTAGGGGATGTGGGCGTCCTTGAGGAAGAAGATTGGGCAGAGGTTCTGGCGAGTCCGCGTGGAGCCGCCGTATCCACACGCCTACGGTTAGTACAATTTAAATACCTACACCATGTGTATTTCACCAGAGTGTGACTGTGGAGGGTGGAAATGATAGGCTCCCCTGAGTGTCTCCGATGTGGGATGCATGAGGGCACACTTCTACACACAGTTTGGGGTTGCCTTGCATTGCACAAATTTTGGAGGGGGTCTTCTCCTGTTTGTCGGAGGTGTTGGCTTGGGAGCTTCCGTACTCACCGAGACTGTCATTGCTGCATGTGAAGGAGGGTATTGGAGGCAAAAGATATAAGTGCCACCTGGTACTGCTGGGTCTTACGCTGGCGAAGAGGGATGTAGCCAGGGCTTGGAAGGCGACTAGGGCTCCACCGCTGGCTGCATGGTGATCTGGAATGGACTTTTGCATGGGGCTAGAGCTGCCAATTTTTGTTGCCAGTGGATGCCCCTGTAAGCATTTTAAGATTTGGGTGGACTATCGGGGATTGGAGCTTGATCCGCCGCCCGTAGAGACATCCATTGTACCTATTTGAATTGGGATGAAGATAGCAATCTGTCGGGTGCTGGACGGACTCAGTGTGCTACATTGGTCATGTAATCCTTTAGTTGAGATGGCGTATACGCAATCGGGGGGTGGGGGGTTGTTAACTAAATGGGCGATTATCGCTTGTGATTTTCCACCCATACCGACTATCCAGAGTGTGCGCTGTCCTTTGTGTCACTAGCCTTAGGCCACAAAAAAAAATTTTTCCCTCACCAAACCTACCAGCACATGCAATGAAGCCAGAAGAAAATCCGGTAGACCTTCTTGAGTGAGTGCGATCTCAGAAAATAACACATGAAGGGAGAGTTACCAGTGCGTGAATAAGTGTATGAATTGATGCCGGCTGTGCATGTGACAGCGCAAGTCCAAGTCATTGTGAAGGATTTTGCTGGGCCGATGTGTGCTGCCAATGGTTGAAATGACAGCATGTGAGTAATTTTGAGCTAAGCACTTGCCATGTTCCTATGAATAGCACCTACAACCTATGAGGGCATTGAGGGAGTGTATGCATGAGACTTGCTGCTGCTATGACAGAAAGTAAGCGCAGGGTTAGCAATCTAGTTTCCTATTGTTCATATCAACGTCACAGAGGAAGGCCTCTGGTCCCACAGCTGGGACTCCCATGGAAACGAAGAGACGGATAGGGAATGCAGGGTGATGTTCTAATATTTATAAGGAGCGGCATTCTAATAATCGTCTAAACATGTTAATACAGCATGCATCATTGCAAGAATGAAATATTCTGGGACGTTGGTGAGGTGGTAGTATGCATCATATCAGCAGTCGAGTAACATGCTGTCTTTCAGCTAAACGAAATGTAAGAGGTACATTGGGCATGTGCACCCACATTAGTGAACGCTGGCGTGGTGTAGTTTTGGTGAGGTATACATTTGTGATATTCAACTGAGCACTTCATGATTTGCAAACTTCTAGGTTTCAAAGTTCTGTGTGTGAGTTAATGGTGATGTATTTATTGAAGCTGCCAAATTGCATTGGAATGAACACTTTACTAAATGTTATGTATGATTGTCATGTCATAATATTTAGATTTTTGCAAGTTATGCCAAAGGCTCGTTGATATAATATTTCTGTATATGTGGAGTGATAAGTATGGAGTGTTTTTGTTTCCCTATGTGTGGTATGTTTCAATTGTGCATTTATGCTCCTGTAGTAGGGTGCAGGAGAAGTGACTATGTACCCCTGGCCCTGCCATGTGTTTTTAAGTGGCTGCAGTATAGGGTGTGAGAAGTCCTTGGTCCTGCCATGAATTTTTACGTGGATGCAGTATAGGGTATGAGAGGTCAATGGTCCTTCCATGTGTTTTTAAGACATGCAGTAGAGAGTATGAGAGGTCCCTGGTCCTGCCATGCATTGTAAAGTGGATGCGGCAGAGCACTATTGTTGGGGGTCCTTCCTAAAGGATTTGTGTATTATGCCCAAATGTAGTGAGTGTACTTCCTAAGGGTTAAGGATGTAGGGGGTATGTGTGTTATGCCTCAATGTTATGTGTGCGTCTTTCCTCAAGATGTTAAAGATATACGGTATGTGGTCAGGGTAAATTGGAGTTAACTGTTGAAGATTTATGAGTCTAATATTCATAGGACTGATTGATTGTTTTCTTCCATGTTTTGTCCTTTTGATTTGATGTTTAATGAGTTTGAATATTTATGGGACTGGTTGATTGTTCATATATATTTTCAGTTGTTTTCCTAAGGGGAGGAGATGTGTTGTAGCTTGTGATTGTGTTCTATGCATCCTCTCCATAGTTCTAAGTTCCCTGCTGCTCAGCCAGTGTGTGTGTGATGTCATGTAATGTTAATTAGTGCCTCGTTGGTGTGAATATCAGTTGGGGAGAGTGGCTTGAGCAGCAAGGATGCCCCTCCTGGTGGGGTGTAACTTTTTAAAATGCAAAAACAACAGTTGATGAACAGAATGCAGGGCAATGTCAAACATTCACCCCAGTACAAAGATATGGGCCTAAATCCATCGTTTTTTCGCCAATCCAGTTTGAACCCAGCCATATGCAAATCAGTCTTGACCCTGTGCCCCATGGGAACAGTCCAGCCCGAACTGCCAAGCCAGGTCCTCCCTGGATTGGAAACAAGCATCCTCTGACCGGTTCTGGGCTTTCAGCCCTCATCAGCCAGGATAGCTTGATTCGAGTCGCATCGAGAGCACAGTATTCACGTATGAGCATACTCCTCCCACCCGGGGTGACAAATTCAAAAACAGTTGATGGGCAGAATGCAGAACAATGTCATACATTCACCCGAGTACAAAGATCAGGGCCTAAATCCATCATTTTTTTGCTCACCATGCCATTCCTGTTTGAACCCAGCCATATGCAAATCAGTTTTGACCCTGTGCCCCACGGGAACAGTCCAGCCCAAACTGCCAAGCCAGGTCCTCCTTGGACTAGAAACAAGCATCCTAGGACCGGTTTCGGGCTTTCAGCTCTCATCAGCCAGGATAGCTTTATTCCAGTGGCATGGAGAGCACGGGACTTTTAAACTTTAACCTGCAACTAAGATACTACTTGCAAAATAAATCTACATCTTATAACTAACGTGACTTAGCTAACTGTGTACAAGAGAGTATCTTCATTATATCAGCAAGCCCTTTTTCCTTTGAACATTTCACAGTTTTGCAGCCAAATAGCCACAAATGTTCTTAAGATTGATTTGATGTAACATATTTTTCTATTTTTTTTACCAAGGTAGTCAACTGTATAATAAGTAGAGAGACTAAAAAGCTGCAAGCAGCAACTTGTGATCATGTGCAATTTACCTTATTAAAAATACATTTATGATCTTCATTAACCCGCTGAGCTACTTTACTGAAATTGGAAGCTGGACCCTGCTTATTAAATTTACTACCTCAGCTGCACATGTGATTTCGAGCCTTTGGTGTGTTGTGTTATCTTTCAGGGTTTGCAAACACATTGATTTTAGGAAGGCAGTGTTAACAAATGGTTGTGCTTGTCAATATTAACTTGAAAACAATGTTTTAAACACTGTTAAAAGTGTGAGTTTGAGCGCATCGACAAATATTCACTCCTCCCTAATTCTGTGTATTTTAATAAATTGAATATTCGATTGGCTGCTTCTCCACAAAACCCTTTCACAATGCTTTGTGTACATATTGGCCTTGAGGGTTAATGTATCAACAGACAAGTTTGTGGCCATTGACTATAATTGCAGCATTGCCGTTGAGTCTTTAATCCTTCTGAGGTGGGTAAAACGAGAACCATTGAATGAACACATAAAATCCGTTATCTCCACCAACTTACTAAATGTACCCTGGAGAAAAAAATTCCAATGTAGCTCACATCCCCATATCCTCTTGGTCGAGTCACTGAAAGCTCAAGACAGTCTCGAGCTTGAAGCCTAGCCCTGGCTCACCTCAAGGTCCTTTTAGAACCTCAAGCCCATAACGAGGAGAACTTGCATGTGACTTCTGCATGCCATCTTCGCTCCACACTGGATGTGACGTTACGGTCAGAGCTGCTGACTTTGAAAATGGGGAACCAGGTTCGAGCCTCCACGGCAAGTCAATAGTATGTGAATGTGACCTTGTGTGATGTAAATGTTTATGTAAAGAGCTCCAATAGCTACGGGTCGAGTTAGCGCTGTATATAAGCTGCAGAAATATGCACAAAGAGGTTAAAACAAAGCATTAGCATAAAAAAAGAGAGACAAATAGACCAGAAAACCTGGATAAATCGTAATTTTCCAGCTTAAATTATGTGATGTTAGGCAACTATTTTGGTTCCCCAAAACTCCTTTTTCGTCCTATTTTATATAAAAGCACTCTAAATACTTGAGCTCAGAATACAAGGTGTACAAAAGCCGATTGTGTTATTAGAATACAATGTGGCTTACAATAATCTGGGCCACGTACAGGGTTCACATGCAGTGGCAGCTGGTGAAGTGTGAGTGGTGAGCTGGGCTTCACCTTTGAGTGGAAGGCAGGTGGGGGGAGGACACATTAGGGGGGCACGGTACAACATTTTTTGGGAGATTGGTCATCATTTTCTGTGCAAATTTTATTTTTACAAATTCGAAACATGATGCATTTTCCACTGCACCACAGTTACGGCTATCTTCTACTTCCCATAGGCAGCAGGATCCAATGTTTCTTGATAGCGTTAGGCCCCATGACATTCATAGCTAAAATACTTTCACCATGGACAAGTGGGAACACCTGTCCCATATTTTTTGTTTATTCTCACTATGTTGTAACACTGTGGAACCTCCCTGATGTTTACCTTTGCCTTCATAACACTGCACTGAGAAGTACTTATTATAGTGATATTTTTTAAACATGAATCATTTGTGTACTCGGAGGCAAGACGAGTAAGCCCTGTAGGTGGCCCAGAATATTGCAGAGCAAGCTTTGAGCAAGATTAGCAATACCTTCAGGTTGATTTCTGCAGTTTCTGTCTGATTTGCACAAAGGGAAATTAGATATTAGAGTAATATCTTTATGTCGGAGCAGAGATTCCACAATCAAGGCGGGATCTCCGCATTCGGGACGGAGGAAGTTTGCTTTCATCCTGACACACCTGTGTCAGTGCCCACCATTCCCCCACCCAGTTCCGGCTGAAAGTCGGTAGCCCAACAGCCAAACCCAGCCTTGTTGCAAACATAAAAGCAGAGCTGCCACACGCAAACCCCTTTCAGACCATGTTGCTGAATGTGTTTGCTGGTTTGCCGCTTGCCACGCCACAGAACGATTTGAGGAGGAGGATAGCAAAGGGGATTTTTAGATAAAGGATAAACCTCTCTGGGATGTCCAGCCAAAACGTCTTGTCCAGATGCCTTTTTAACCTGATGTCATCTTGGAAATGGTTTGCAAGTAGGAGCAGGCTCTCGACTCTGAGTCCTGCCTTTTCCACACCATCACAGCCTATGTCAAGATCATAGTGGTTCTCCATTTGTTTGCTACAGGTTCTTTCCAGAGGTTGTCCAGTGACTTTGTGGGCATTTCTCAGACAAGCCAGTCCCAATGCTTGCGAGAGGTACTGCACTGCATTTGTAGGAGAGCATATCTCTGCATACATATACCCCATACACTGGCAGGAAGGCAAAGGGTAGCTAGGGATTTCTACCTCTTTCCCACTTGCCACTTGTGGTAGATGCAATTGATTGCACCCATGTAGGTCTTCAATGCACACATCCTTCACAACAGACACCAATGGCACTTTATCAATGTGCATGGGTTATGTGGTGCCAGTGGTAGCTTTACTGATGTGAATGCAGTGTTCCCAGGCAGTACACATGACATCTACGTATTCAGCAGGTCATGTTTTGCCCGACGGATGGCAGTGGGAGATTTTGGCAACTTGTGGCTTCTGGGTAAGTACCAAGCACCATACAAGTTTGATATCTGTCATTCTTTGTTTAATATACACAATCATTATGAAACACTTATCCTTATGCCACATACATGACCCCAGCAGACACTGTATGTACCATTTATTATTATTATTTTTTTATTTATTGAAGTTTTGTATAGCGCTAGCTGGACCCGAAGGTATCAGAGCGCTTCACAGCATATAAAAATTGTGCGCAAACAAGATCTGAACGGAAAATGAGAGCAAAGAAGAAAATAAAAACAGAACATCTTTAGTCAACCAACTCAGCGGCAGAATGACAACAATAGCGGAGCATAACTCCCGGTGGTGGGATTTCGATAGAAGCCTTCTTCAGTCCTTTCTGGGTTCCCCTTTACGGTCGAGAGCGCTCTAGGAAGAGGGCTTTTAGAAGTATCTTGAATTTCGGGAAGGAGGGGGTCAGTCTGATGTGGGGTGGGATAGAGTTCCAAATTTTGGGTGCATTACCCGCGAAGGATTTAGTTCCGGTTTTTTGTTTCCGAGCTCTTAGTGGGATGAGTAGAAGCGTGTTGGAGCTTCTGAGGTTCCTGGAATGACCGGCCCTTTTGAGTTTGGTGGCCAGATATTCAGGTTTGCCTGTGTGCAGGGCTTTATGGGTGAGACAGGCTGTGCGAGACCATTCCCAATGTGGCTTTAGACCGAAATACAGTACGGAATCAGCACTACTGTCAGTCGCAGATGACCTTCATATGTACCAGGACAGGGGCTATTCCGTTGTACTGATATTGTTAGACCTATCGGCGGCGTTCGATACTGTATCTCATAACATCATGATCGAACGGCTTGCAAATATCGGTCTGGAGAGTACTGCATTGGCCTGGCTAAGGAGCTTTTTGGCGGATCGTACCCAATCTGTCACCATGGGCACTTTTCGCTCGGCGGAGATAGAGATTACCAAGGGGGTGCCACAGGGCTCTTGTTTGAGCCCTACTCATTTTAACATCTATGTGGCCTCCCAGGCTAGAATAATGAGAGCTTTTGGTTTCATCCCGGTGTCCTACGCGGATGACACACAGCTCTTGTTTCCATTCAAATCTCTCTCCACCGAGGCGAAGTCTTCCTTCTCCGAGGGCATGAAGGCGGTTGCACAGTGGATGTCATCTAACTGCCTACAGTGCAATGTAGGCAAGACGGAAGTCCTGCTTTTTGGGGAGGCTAAAATTCTATGGACCCTCGACTGGTGGCCGCAAGATCTCGGCCCGGTCCCCGACCCCAAACAAGTCATGAAGAACATGGCGGTACGTTTGGATCAAGAGCTCTCCCTTAAGCAGCATGGCAACTTTATTGTGGGCTCCTGCTTTCATGTCATAGGCCTTTTACATAAAGTCTTTCCCCTGCTTCCTGACTCTACCAGAAAAACATTGGTACAGGCTTTGGTACTTAGTCGTCTTGACTCTTGAAACGGGTTATTGCTGTCGGCCAATGAGGGAGTTTTAGCCAAACTCCAAGTTGTGCAAAATACCGCAGCTAGGTTGGTTTTGAACGCCCCTCCCAGATCTCCATCTAAACCCCTTCTGGATAAACTACACTGGCTCTCTGTTCGTCAGAGAGTAAAGTTTAAGACCTGTTGCCTAATTCATAAAAGCCTAAACGGATTAGGATCGACGTACTGGACAGACAAATTTATACCATACAATCCTGTCCGCTCCCTTAGGTCTAGCAATCAGCTGCTGTTGAGAGTGCCTTTTGCGAAGAGGGTCAGACAGGGAGGCAAAGCTTTGTCCGTAGTTGGCCCTATACTATGGAACAAGCTCCCACTGATGCTCAGGCAGTGTTCAGAACACTTCAGCTTCAGAAAAATGCTGAAAACTTTTCTGTTTCAGAACGAATTCTTGTTCAATTGTTTGTGCTCTTTGGATCTGTTTCTGGTGTTTTGGGCGCAGAGATACTCCTTCGGAAATCGATTCAACCGCGATATAAACCCGCAAATAAATAAATAAATAGATAAGGAATGTAAACAACAGCTGTTGTCAAGATTCAAAAGATTGGCTATGCAATACATTAGGTGCACATGTCAGTGTGGACAATGTCGCGAAGGACTCCATTGCCTTAGGGGATTACATGTCACTGCATATGTGAGACCTTCCTGTACAGTATAACAATAGGGGCCTGATTTACTACAGGACTCTGCTCTCATAGCGGAAGCCCTGCATTTGTGGGTGTCTTCACACTCATGTCAGAATCTATTCAATTCTGACCCGAGTGTGGAGACTCCCTCACAACTACAGGGGCTCCTTCATGAGGGCAGAGGCCCGTTGTGAATCAGGACCCTTGCATTTATGTGTACTGCTACTCATATGCACTGTGGCCGTATGTCTGTCATATATACACCATGGTCCAAGTGAGCCTGTGTAATGACATGGATAGTCCATGCTCACAGCTCTCAATTTTTCCAGAACCATGCAGGATGTGCCACTCCAGGCCAGGTGGTTAACTTGTGGAAACTGGGCCTTTTGGTTCAGTTTTACTATGGAATGAAATGGATTATAAGCCCCAGAATTCAAAGTGAAAACCTGGTCTGGATCTCCAAATCATGAAGGGGCATGGGAAACTTCGCTTAACTCTGTGCTTAGAAGGAGACTCTCTCATGCATAGAAAGCACAACTACTGGCCCCCTTCTTAAAGGCTAGGCATTTTGTATTGTGTGTAATGCTGAATGCATCACACATGCAGGTCTAATGTTCACCTATGACCATATGGCACTGTCTCATGAGATATTACAGTTATCTTAAGAGAATTATGATACAGAGTAGCTGCCCCTGTCTCAGCTGTACATGTTGTACTAACACCCCCCAGCACTTATGGCACATCTAGGCCCATTGCAGGTACACAGAAACAGTGTTCTGCAGCATGCGACTAGGTCACTTTAGTATTAGTTGCACGCTGAATCCCTCAGCTGTTCTTCTGGTCGCCCATAAATCAGGGGGTACCTATCAAGAACCTCCTCAGTTAGTATGCTCAAATCCATATTACAGTATGCGTTGTTAATTTGTCCTGGAGTCCCTCGGCCGTGTTGGGGGCAGGTGAGTTAAACAGTGCAGCAGGATGGCAGAGGATTTGCTTGGAGGTGAGGATGACTCAGAATGACCATGAAATGGGTGCCTGCAACCTCCTGTATTGAACTTTCTGCCTTTTTCCCTGTGTTTGTCATTTTCTGATCCAATTGTATAAATTCGGCCTCAGTGCGAAATTTCCATCCCGGATGTGGAATTCCGCACTAGGGGCAGGGACTCCATTGTCGGGCTGGAACCTAAAGTTTTTATACAGGCAATGACTAACGGGAAATAAAAAACAGGACGTTCAATACAGGAAGTTGCCTGCAGCTATGTTATGCTCATTCTGAGTCATCCTCAAATCCAAACAAGATCCTGTGCCATCCTGCAGCTCTTTGTAACTCACCTGCCCCAAACATGGCTGAGGGACTTGACAACATGGCACCCCATTTCAGTCAGGGTGAATTGAGTGTACTAGTTGAGGGGTGCTTGATAAGTAACCTCAGCTTTATGGGGGCCCAGAGGACTAGCTAAGCGATACAGGGCGCACCAGAATCTGGCGAGAGATTGCTGCGCCTGCAATACAGTGGGCATTTGCCAACAGTGGGCCAAAGCTGGGATGACTTGCGCTGCTGTGTGCAGATCAAGGCCTAGGACTTAATGAGCCTGTCTTCTGAGTCCCACGTAAAGAGGCCCCGCATTAGCCCACGGTTGTGTGGGAAACCACCGCCGACCCTCCTTGCTCAGCTGGAGGAGAATGAGCAGCAGAGACTTAGTATGTGCACAAATTAAATCAAGTGTCTGGCTGTATGATGTGAGTAGTGAAAGAGATGAGCTATCGTGTCTTGTCACCTTTCACATGCTCAGACTAATTAATGGCTGTAGTAATTATAAGGCCAATGCATCATAGGAGCTCATTTAATGCAGTTTCCAGAATGCATTCTGGGACTTGTAGTGCACGAAACCCAACTGGGTAAATGGCCCTTGCAGTTGCATTTATATGAATAAATATACTTAAATCTTCATAACAAGTGAACAAAGGGCTTTTTAACTGTGTATGCATTGGATACGGAATGGCACAGACAATGTCTAGTGTAGGGATGACAGGACTTTGGGTGTTGGATGCTGTATCATACAAGCCTTTTGTGTGTATGTCTTTTTCCACCTTTCACATGATCAGAGTAAGAGCTGCAGTGCTTATAAGGCCAATGCATCATTGGGGCACATTGAATGTAGTTTCCAGAATGCATTCTGGTACTTATAGTGCACTAAACCCAACTGGGTAAATTATACTTACTGTTGCATTTAAATAAATAAATGCACTAAAATCATCATGAAAAGTGAACCACAGGTCGTATAACTGTTGTAAACAGAGGTGACAGAATGGCGCAGACAATGTTTAGTGTGGGGATGAGGGGGCTGTGGGTGTTGGATGCTGTTACATGAATGCCTTTTTTGCATAAAATATTTCTGGTTAAAATATTTGTTTATGTGCCATGAAGTAAAGGCTGACTTTGTGATACTTATCTCACTCAAGTTGACACACTCATATCCAAAAGCGACTAATACGCACATCTTCTGAACATTGCAACATGTGTGATTTGTAATGTCTAGGTAGCTGGACTGACTATGCTCATGTGCCTAAGCACAAACAACTCAGTCTAGACATGCTATGTGCGGCACTTGCCATGTGGAGTGTCTGATGTTGTCAAGGGATATTCCAGCACTTAGAATCACATCCGTGCAAAGGTCATATCCAAGGCCTTTTTTGTGTATGTGCACCCTGTTTAGCATTTACCGTGTGTTGCACAATGCTGCACAACAGATGGCATTTGATAGTAAGTGTAAGACTATTGAGACTGCACATTACAGGATGAATCTAGAGTAGGGTGTCCAAATTTTTAGAAGGAAAAACCGGGACAGGCCAGACATAAAAGTCAGACTAAAGCTGTTAGTCTGGCCAGTCCCGGTTTTGCGTAGCCTTGAAAATTTGAATTTATGTATATATGTATATGTGAACAAGGCAGTAATGCCGAAATGCAATATTAAAATAATTACGAAATAGCATTGGAGTGTCTCACCTTGTGTTTGGTGTCCGAGTCATACTAGGAAATTGGAAAGATTGGCACTATTGTTTGCACTTAGCAGATATTAGATGAATTGTTTCGATAATTGCCACATGATGGTTCCATATTGTTGCTGTCGCTATTTATTTTGAGCACTCAGCGTAATTCGTTCAATTACTAATGTATTTGAGTATTTATTTTGGAACACACTTGGATCTGTCTTTCTGATTTAATACGCAACATATTGCAATGAGTATTCCTTTTCCTTATCGTCAAACAGTCTGTTGTCATTTTCTATTAACATTTACGGTTGTTTTTATGGTTTGTGTGCACATTTTTTTCACTGCAAAGCACTTTAAATAACGTCATAATGAATGGACGCATCATGTGATCAAGCTCCCATGTGGAGCAAAACGCGTCATGGAGGGCACTAGTCCCTATGATCTTTATGCCGATATTTGAATAAAAAACTTTTACTGCTCACCACGAAGATCCTTGTGGAGGTCGTTGATTAAATAAGGAGCAACCACGAGGTCCTTGCCTGGCTTCTACCGTCCCAGTTCTTGGGGCGGACCGGATTCTGTTTGATATATATATATATATATCTATATATATATATATATATATATATAGATATATATATATATATATTGCCAGTAGGTAGTTATAGTTAGGTCCTAGTTTCCATAGGAAATCCGCAACGTTCTATTTGGAATAACTTTGGCGCCGGTTGACGAATCTTTGCGACATTCCCCAAGAAGATGGGTCAAGTAGGGGCCGAGAAAAAAGGTGGTCCCAAAACGTGCTTTCTCCATGCAATTTTCCATAGGGACATTTAGCCGCGGCTACAGCCCGAACTGCTGAACGGAATTACAGCAAATTTGGCAAAAAGGTAGAGTTTTGGTTCCCAGTTCACGCTTTTTGTTAAATGGTGTAAATCTGTGCCGTAGTTCCTGAGAAAATCAAAAGTAAAATAATAGATATATCTATGGGAGCGTAGGGTACGCGTATCGTCCGAGGATCATGCGCGTACCATTACGAGCACGAGCTGCATACTAATTGGCTGTCAACTGTCTGTCCACACTTCAAACCAGTAAGTGTTGGCAGCTATCTTGTGTCTCAGTAGAACCGAGGCACAAGAAAACTGAAAAACAAGTGTGCAAAAGACGCAAAGGTGGCAGGGTAGAAACATTCTGACCCCCTACGCCTTCTCAGGCTTAAACTCACGCGTATTATGTGGAGAAAAAAAAGCCGAAGCCTGTTTTTTCTTAAATTAGCCCCCGGGGGGGCCAAATCCCGGGGGCAATGTATTTAAATATAATGGGGGCCCCCGGGGACCACCATCCCCGGGGCTTTAATGTTATGTATGCGGTGGCGGGCTCACGGCCCCCCCGCAGCCCCAGGGACCGCCACCCCCTGGGGCCTCTTTTTTTAAATAATAATGGGGGGCCCAGAGGGGCCCCCTGCCCTGGGGACCGCCACCCCCTGGGGCTTTAACATTATGTATGCGGGGGGGGCTCACGGCCCCCCACAGCCCCGGGGACTGCCACCCCCCAGGGCTTCTTTTTTTTTAAATTAAAAAACCTGTGTGGGGGGCTCAAGCCCCCCCCACATGCCCTGGGCACCGCCACCTCCCCGGTGCACTTCATATTTAAATTGGTGGGTCCATGACGGACCCCCCAGCCCCGAGGACCACTACCCCCGGGGCTTTTAAATGTTGGAAGGGGAGCCTTGTTGTGGCCCTGGGGACCGCCACCACCCAGGGCAGGCTCCTGCAGTGTCCCGGGGTGCCTACCCCCGGTACACTGTAGTTTGCTATGGTTTTTGGAAGAGAGAGCAGGAAACCTGCTCTCTCTTCCAAAAACCAAAGACTATTGCTTTTCTACATGGTGAGCAGCATGTTAGCTGCTCCCCATGTAGAAAATCAATGCCGGCTCCTGCAGGAGGGATGAAAGGCCCCCCCAAGCCCCGGGGTCCGCCACCTCCCCGGGGCACTAAATATTTAAATTAAGGGCAGATTATAAAAAAAATTTACGGTAAAATTAGGATATGCGTTCCGAGCGCAGTGCTCAGAGTTGGGTACGCGTATCATACCCACGTATGCTGCCCGATTTCTAAAGCGTCCGGTACGCGTATCCAAGCAAGAAAAAGACAAATATTTTTCTGATATTTATGAAGTTTATTTGTTTAGATGTTGGCTGGCTCTAAAAAGAGCCCTTGTATTTATTGAGAGAATTTAGTACCTACAAGTAAGTACCGATGCAGAGTCTAAATTTAAAGAGGAAGACTCTGTTCCCCTCATCTGTAAAATGTACATCATCTCTCCTATAGATGCCATGCATATTGAAATGAAGATTGTTGTGGTAAATAGACCCCCATTCTATAGTCTCGGTGAAAAGCAGAAACAGATGTATTCACTTGTTTCCTAGCTTTTTCAATCTGTGGACAATACTGGTTGGACCAGTTCCATTTCTGCCTTTGGCATATGTTAGAATAGACAAAGGCAGTTTGGGGGAAAAGTGCCATCAATTCTCCAAAGGTGTCCTCCATAAGCATTTCTAGACCTACCCCAGTTAAACTGCCTAGGTCGTTGCCACCACAGTGCACAATTATGAGGTCAGGGTGTTGGAGATGTAAAAACCATTTAACCAATGGCATCAATTGGTGCCACTTTAACCCTCTCTGTCCAATCCATTTAATGTCTACATTTGGTAAACCTAGGTCTTTGTGAATTCCTTTCTGTTCTATGTACCTTTGGCTCCAGAAAATATAGCTGTGTCCCACAATCCACACTCTAAACATCTTAAAGAATGGTCTGGATACATTCAGATGGTCTCTGTAAATTAAATGGCAGTTTGAAAATTAAGATTTTTCTAAAATGGTGGATAAGCTGCAGTTTTGAAAAAGAAAATAAATGATTGGTTGTTTGACAACATTCCACACTGAAAACTAGGGTGTATGTTTCTGTTTTTAAAAGCATGATTCTTATTGGTTACTGTTAGACCTGGCATCTTTGGCGTGGTTTCCCCTATCTTTTTGCCTCTACCTCCTGTATTTTTGATGCTGTGCTGGATTTCGTTTTTGCTGGTTTAGATGCTTTGGACACTCTGCCACTGCTGACCAGTGCCAGAGTGTAAGTGCTCCCTGTGTAAATTGTTATTCTGATTGAATATACATGTTTGGCATATTTGTATCACCATGAAGTCCCTAGTAAAGTGCACTGGGTGTGCCAGGGCTGGTGATGACAAATGCTACTAGTGGGCCTGCAGCACTGATTGTGCCACCTACATGAGTAGCTCTAAAATGGTGTCTCAGGCCTGCCACTGCAGTGCCTATGGGCAGTTTAGAACTGCCATGTCCTCCTGGTCAGTGTCCCCACTGACCAGGCCTAACCCTTCCCTTTTTGTGCACATCAGTCACCCCTATGGAAGGCCCAAGGTACCCCCCTGGGCAGGGTGCAGTGTATGTAAAAGGTAGAGCATGTACTGGTGCAGGTAACATGTTCTGGTAGTGAATTACAGCCATTTTCGTTTTTCACTATTGTAAGGCTATCTTGCTCCATAGATTAACATGGGGGATGCTGGCTACAGTGGTTAACAGCATCTCTTCCCATAGGAACAAGATAGGACATAAGTATCTAGTATCCCTGAACTCAGAATTTAATAACACATCTTTTAGGAAAGGTTGTTTTTAAATCCTGTGTTTGAGAACAGCACTTTTAGAAAGTTGCTGTTCTCTTGTCTGAACCTTCTGTGTGCCTGGGCCTGTTTGTGTATTGACTGTCTGGTTTGTGAGTGACAGGGGCTGGGGAACTCCCCGGCAGGATGGATGAGTCAGCACTAGGCTGAATGACTTGAGTGGTGGGAGGAGTTAGCACCTGGGCTGAATAGGGCTGTGCCTGCCTTCCACAATGCTGGCTCCACCCCCCTGCTGGGCGGCTGAGGACCCTGCCCCTCACTCTGAAAGGAAAGATGCAGCCACCAAAACAAATACTCAGGATCCACCCAGAACTGGTTCAGACCGGGCACAGGGCCCACATGCACCAAGAGAACAAAGACTTTAGGGGTATAAGTACAGGACCCCTGACAACAGAAAATTAGATCATCCTGGAAATCAAGAAGGAACCTCTGCCAAGGAGAAAGCTGAAACTGAAGAAGGAAGATTGTCCTGCTGTTGCTCTGCTGGACTGACCTGTTGCTTTGCTGCCAAGGAGAGGGGAAGGACTTTGCTGTGAGCTGTGTCCCCTGTCTTGAAAGGAATCTCCAAGGGCCTGAGAAGAGCTGGCTCCCTGTTTTGAAGTCCCAGGAACAAAAGGACTTCACCCCCAGCTTCCCTGAACTCTGCTGAGTGAGTTCTGTCCCTCCTAGAGCGCTTGATCCAGTTGTGGGGCCTCTGGAGGTTGGACCTGTGCTGGGAAGCTTGAGACTAAAGCTTGAGAGACTTTTGAAATTGAAAAGTGTCGCATCGCTCGCTTGCGGAGCGCATCCCCGACAGTGCGAGAAGTTTCCCGCCGCTACGGAGGTCGAGATCGTCGCAGCGCCTGACGCCGCTGCCAGAGACGTCGCATCCTCCGTTTGCGGGACGCACCAGACCGGTGCGGGAGAATCGAACATCGCTGCGAGTATTGTCGCAGAGCCTGTCGTCGCTGGGTGAGAACGCCGCACCGCTTGCTTGCGGACCGCATCACGTCGCTGCGAGTGTCGTCGCATAATCATCGCATCGAGGAGCTGCGAGAGAAAGGATCACCGCTGGACCGCGCATCGTCGCCCCGGAGATCGTCGCAGCACCTACGAGATCGTCGCATCGTGCCTTTGCGAGAACAGACTTCCTACGGAACCTACGCACCGGAATCCATACAAGTGGCCTTCCTCCCCATACAGACCGGATTCGTCGCAACACGCCCGCTGCTGCAGCGGGGCTGTCGCATCGCCTCCCCAGGGTCTCAGGAGCAACGCATCGCTTGTTTTCCACCGCACCAGCTTCTGCTTTTGGAACTTTGTTGCAACTAAAGGTACTGTGAGTAAACGTGACGCAACTGTGAACTTTTCACGCAACTGTGGTTTATTTTTACCGCAACTTGAAGAACTTTAACGCAACCATAAGATCTCTTTGAAACCATATTCTTGAACCGTGTATGTTGGATTTTTATCGTTTTGGTCTTGTGTAGTTTTAGAATAAATACCTTTATTTTTCTAAACTGTTGTGGAATCAGTTTGTGGTGTTTTCACTGTGTTACTGTGAGTGTTGGTACAAATACTTTACGCATTGCCTCTGATTAGCCTAGACTGCTCAGGCCAAGCTACCTAGAGGGCGAGCAGGGGTTATCTCAGAGAGTTATCTCCTTGTCCTGACTAGAAGCAAGGGTCCCTATTTGGACAGTGGTACCTACCTCTGCCAACTAGAGACCCCCAGATCTAACATTGGTGGTCAGGCGGTGGGATTTGAACTTGTATTTGTACTTGACCCACAGTAATTGGTGTACATCACTAGTGAGTGCAGACCACTACGCCACCGCATACTACTGGTTTTTGGTTTTGATTTTTCTATTTTTGAGTAACTCTTCAACACATCATGTCTGTGCATGGGAAGGCACCCAGTAAAGAGGCAGAAGTAGAGATGGAGTTTGCCATTGGAGATTTGTATTCATACAAAGTTGAGCAACTTAGGAAATTCTGCCTTGAGTTTGAGTGCCCCATAAAAAGCGCCTACAGAAAGGAGGAGCTGCAGAAAATCTTGATGGCCCATTGGGAGGCACAAGAGGGAGAAGATGATGTGGATGTAGAAAATGGTTTTCAAATCAAAGATCTGCCAGTGGGCAGAGTAGGCTCAGGAGCTGGCAGCAACCACTCCGGTAGGGGCCTCACCCCAGAAGAGTTACAAGAAAATCAGAGAGTAAGAGAATATGAATTGGAAGTCATGAAAATGAGAATGCAAATGAAGCAATTTGAAATGGATAAAGAGAGAGAAAAGGCGGCGGAGGAGAGCAAAAGTGCCCGCGCCTTAGAAGAGAAGAAATTGCTTTTGGCTCATGAGTTGAGCATGAGAGAACTGGATCTTAAAGCCAAGGAGGTGGATGCCAGTTCTAATGGTGGCAGCGCGCAGCCAGTGCATGGGGGTAAAGTATATATTCCCAAGGACCTGGTACAGAATTACCATAGGGGTGAGGATATTTATGCCTGGTTCACTTCGTATGAAATTGCATTGAAGATGAATGGTGTGCCTGATCAGCATTGGGGGGCGGGCCTGTGGAAACATTTTGAGGCATCTGGGAGGAGTGCTCTAGAGCCCTTAGAATTAGCAGGTGCCATGACCTACCCCAATATGAAGGAGGCCTTATGTCTCAGGTATGGCCTTACCCCAGAGCAGTACAGACTGCAGTTTAGGAACTCCAAGAAGAAAGAGTCTGAGACTTGGATGGAGTGTGTGAATTTGTACTCGCGTGCACTGGAAGGTTGGATGAAGGGCAGTAAAGTAACTGATTTTAAGGGGTTGTTGCATTTAATCAGTTGGGAGCACTTGAGTAGTCTTTGTGTTCCAGAGCTGCGCCAGCATCTTTTAGACAGCAAGCTGACAGACCCCATTGAGCTTGCTAAGGAGGCGGACCGCTGGACCAGTACCAGGGTCCACAGAGGAATTGTGGGTACCACAGCCAAAGGTGGGCAGGGTCCCCAGCAGAAGAGTGGGGGGGACAAGGGTAACCAAAAGGAGTTCTCAGAAGGGCCCCAAAATAGTTCCCAGGGAAAGGAATCCCAAACCCCCAAACCTAAGCAGCCATGGCCCTCTAAGGGCAGGCGGGACAATAAAGACAACAGGGGCCCACCTACCTGCTATCACTGCAATGAGGTGGGCCACATAGCTCCAAAATGTCCCAAGAAGAAGCAAGCACCCACTGGTGCCCCCACCCCAGCGTTAGCTAGTGTAGCTTTGGGAGGGGATTTGGTTTCTAGTGATTGGGGGGAGTTAGCGGTTATGACCCTTGTCTCTCTAGGAGACCAAGAGATGGTCCAGGAAACCTTACTGCCCTCTAACACTAAGAAATATGGGCAGAAGGTGACCATCAATGGGAGGGAGGTTGAGGCTTTGAGAGACACAGGAGCCAGCGTGACATCCGTGAGGTGTCAGTGGGTGTCTGAAGAGCAAATCATCCCTGGTGTACTCCGCCCTGTAGTGGCAGCTGACAGTTCAGTGCGCCTCTGCAAGCTGGCGAAAGTTCCCTTTGCATGGGGAGGAGTCTCTGGTCTTTTGGAGGTAGTTGTCAGTGATGCCTTGCCTGTAGACTGTCTGTTAGGCAACGACCTGGAGAGTTCTCCATGGAAGGATGTAGAACACAGAACTCACTTGGAGATGTTGGGTCTGCCTGCGTGGATCTGTGTGACCACGCGTGCTATGGCAGCCAGTAAGGGTGATTCAGCAGAACTGGAGCCTGAAACAGTGGCCCAGAGACCTGCCAGGAGAGGAAGAGGCCGAGGGCGCGGGAAACCAGCCCCAGCCGTTCCCACGGTCCAGGAAGGAGCAGAACCTGAGGGGGATGCCCTGGAACCTACAGGGGAACAGGTAGCCGAACTGGGAGAATTGCCTGAGCTGACCCATTGGCAGCAAGAAGGTGGTCCCTCCAGGGAGGAATTCTGCCAGGCGCAGAAAGAATGCCCTTCCCTCGAGGGTCTGCGGCAACAGGCTGTAGACCAGGCAGCAGGTGGAGCAGCCAGAGATCACTTTATCTACTGGGAAGATGACTTGTTGTATAGTGAGCCTAAGTTTGCTGAGCCCGGTGCAGCCCGTGTGCTGGTGGTACCCGAGCGCTTCAGAAACTTCCTAATGGGTCTGGCTCATGACGTGCCTCTTGCAGGACATCTGGGGCAAGACAAGACCCTAAACCGGCTTGTCACCCACTTTCACTGGCCCCAGATGAGAAAGCACGTTGGTTCCTTTTGCAGATCTTGCCAAACCTGTCAAGCCAGTGGCAAGACTGGAATGAAGCTGAAGGCCCCCCTTCAGCCCTTCCCAGTGGTGAGCACCCCTTTCGAGCGAGTGGGCATAGACATCGTAGGGCCCCTGGATCCCAAGACAGCCTTAGGCAACAGGTTCATCCTGGTCTTGGTGGACCATGCCACTCGGTACCCGGAAGCAGTCCCTCTCCGGACAATCACAGCACCCGTGGTGGGCCGTGCATTGATGGGGATCTTTTCCCGTGTGGGGTTCCCCAGAGAGGTGGTCTCCGACCGGGGTACCAACTTCATCTCTAGGTATATGAAGTCTCTGTGGGAGGAGTGTGGGGTAACTTATAAGTTCACCACTCCTTACCACCCGCAAGGAAATGGGTTGGTTGAAAGGTTCAACCGGACCCTGAAAGGTATGATTATGGGCCTAGCGGAGCCCATGAGACGTAAGTGGGACGTCTTGTTACCATGCCTGTTGTTTGCCTACAGGGAGGTGCCTCAGAAGTCCTTAGGGTTCAGTCCCTTCGAACTCCTGTATGGCCACCCTGTTAGAGGACCTCTCTCACTGGTGAAGGAGGGTTGGGAAAAGTCCCGTGGGAAAACCCCCCAGGATGTGTTCAGCTATGTGCTGGCCATCCGCAACCAGACACAACGCTTCAGGAAGCTCGCTCAGGCGAACCTGGAAGCAAGCCAGGAAGAAATGAAGAGATGGTATGACCAGAATACCACTCTGGTCGAATTTCAACCTGGGCAGGAAGTGTGGGTGATGGCACCAGTGGAGCCTTGTGCGCTCCAAGACAAGTGGACTGGGCCATATGAGGTGGTGGAAAGGAAGAGCGAGGTAACCTACCTGGTTGACATGAAGACTCCCAGGCAGCCCCTGAGAGTCTTGCACGTGAACCGCCTCAAACCCCACTTTAAGAGGTCTGAAGTAACCATGCTCCTGGCTACAGATGCAGGAATGGAAGAGGATAGTGATCCTCTCCCTGACCTCCTGCCAGTTAAGGAGCAAGATGGGTCAGTGGATGGTGTGGTCCTCTCGCCCACCCTGACCCCAGAACAGCAGAGTGACTGTCGCCAAGTGTTGGGTCAGTTCTCCTCCCTGTTCTCCCTGACCCCAGGAGTCACCAACTGGTGCGTCCATGATGTGGACACTGGAGATAGTCTTCCTGTGAAACAGAAATTTTACAGGGTAGCTGACAAGGTCAGGGCCAGCATCAAGGAAGAGGTTTCCAAGATGTTGGCGCTAGGGGTGATTGAGCCCTCCAGCAGCCCCTGGGCTAGCCCAGTGGTCTTGGTCCCCAAGAAAGCTGCTACCCCCGGTGGCCCCACAGAACTCCGGTTTTGCGTGGACTACCGTGGGCTCAATGCGGTCACGAAGACTGACGCACACCCCATCCCCAGAGCTGATGAGCTCGTGGATCGGTTAGGAGCTGCCCGCTACCTCAGTACATTTGATTTGACTTCGGGGTACTGGCAGATTGCCTTAACTGATGGGGCCAAAGAGAGGTCTGCATTTTCAACGCCAGAGGGGCACTTCCAGTTCCGTGTCATGCCCTTTGGGTTGAAGAATGCCCCTGCCACATTCCAGAGGCTGGTTAACCAGGTACTGACCGGGCTGGAGGAATTCAGCGCCGCAAACCTGGATGACATTGCTGTGTTCAGCTCCACGTGGGAGGAACATCTGCAACACCTCTGCGAAGTGTTGAAGGCTCTGCAAAGGGCAGGCCTCACTATCAAGGCCAGCAAGTGCCAGATAGGGCAGGGATCTGTGGTGTATTTGGGACACCAGGTGGGGAGCGGCCAGGTGGCGCCCCTACAGGCCAAGATTGATACCATTCTGGCTTGGGAGCCCCCCAAGACCCAGACAGAGGTGAGAGCCTTTTTAGGACTCACCGGGTATTACAGGCGTTTTGTCAAGGGCTACGGCACCATTGTCGCCCCTTTGACAGAACTCACTTCCAAGAAGTTGCCCAAAAGAGTTGACTGGACTGACGCCTGCCAAACTGCTTTTGAAACCCTGAAAACTGCTATGTGCACAGCGCCGGTGCTCAAGGCACCTGACTTTTCTCGTGAGTTCATAGTTCAGACAGACGCTTCAGAGCATGGTGTGGGAGCAGTACTCTCACAGATCACTGAGGAGGGAGGAGACCAGCCGGTAGCCTTCATTAGCAGGAGACTACTCCCCAGGGAACAGAGGTGGAGTGCGATTGAGAGAGAAGCATTTGCTGTGGTCTGGGCTCTGAAAAAGTTGAGGCCCTACCTGTTTGGGACTCACTTCCGTGTTCAGACCGACCACAGGCCCCTCAGATGGTTAATGCATATGAGGGGTGAGAACCCAAAGCTGTTGAGGTGGTCCATCTCCCTACAGGGAATGGACTTTACGGTGGAACACCGCCCTGGTACGGAACACGCCAACGCTGATGGTCTGTCCAGGTTTTTCCGCCTTAGTGAAGAGAACTCCCAAGAGGGTGGGTAGTTCTCCCCATTTTCAGCTGGAGGGGACACGTGTTAGACCTGGCATCTTTGGCGTGGTTTCCCCTATCTTTTTGCCTCTACCTCCTGTATTTTTGATGCTGTGCTGGATTTCGTTTTTGCTGGTTTAGATGCTTTGGACACTCTGCCACTGCTGACCAGTGCCAGAGTGTAAGTGCTCCCTGTGTAAATTGTTATTCTGATTGAATATACATGTTTGGCATATTTGTATCACCATGAAGTCCCTAGTAAAGTGCACTGGGTGTGCCAGGGCTGGTGATGACAAATGCTACTAGTGGGCCTGCAGCACTGATTGTGCCACCTACATGAGTAGCTCTAAAATGGTGTCTCAGGCCTGCCACTGCAGTGCCTATGGGCAGTTTAGAACTGCCATGTCCTCCTGGTCAGTGTCCCCACTGACCAGGCCTAACCCTTCCCTTTTTGTGCACATCAGTCACCCCTATGGAAGGCCCAAGGTACCCCCCTGGGCAGGGTGCAGTGTATGTAAAAGGTAGAGCATGTACTGGTGCAGGTAACATGTTCTGGTAGTGAATTACAGCCATTTTCGTTTTTCACTATTGTAAGGCTATCTTGCTCCATAGATTAACATGGGGGATGCTGGCTACAGTGGTTAACAGCATCTCTTCCCATAGGAACAAGATAGGACATAAGTATCTAGTATCCCTGAACTCAGAATTTAATAACACATCTTTTAGGAAAGGTTGTTTTTAAATCCTGTGTTTGAGAACAGCACTTTTAGAAAGTTGCTGTTCTCTTGTCTGAACCTTCTGTGTGCCTGGGCCTGTTTGTGTATTGACTGTCTGGTTTGTGAGTGACAGGGGCTGGGGAACTCCCCGGCAGGATGGATGAGTCAGCACTAGGCTGAATGACTTGAGTGGTGGGAGGAGTTAGCACCTGGGCTGAATAGGGCTGTGCCTGCCTTCCACAATGCTGGCTCCACCCCCCTGCTGGGCGGCTGAGGACCCTGCCCCTCACTCTGAAAGGAAAGATGCAGCCACCAAAACAAAGTGCTCAGGATCCACCCAGAACTGGTTCAGACCGGGCACAGGGCCCACATGCACCAAGAGAACAAAGACTTTAGGGGTATAAGTACAGGACCCCTGACAACAGAAAATTAGATCATCCTGGAAATCAAGAAGGAACCTCTGCCAAGGAGAAAGCTGAAACTGAAGAAGGAAGATTGTCCTGCTGTTGCTCTGCTGGACTGACCTGTTGCTTTGCTGCCAAGGAGAGGGGAAGGACTTTGCTGTGAGCTGTGTCCCCTGTCTTGAAAGGAATCTCCAAGGGCCTGAGAAGAGCTGGCTCCCTGTTTTGAAGTCCCAGGAACAAAAGGACTTCACCCCCAGCTTCCCTGAACTCTGCTGAGTGAGTTCTGTCCCTCCTAGAGCGCTTGATCCAGTTGTGGGGCCTCTGGAGGTTGGACCTGTGCTGGGAAGCTTGAGACTAAAGCTTGAGAGACTTTTGAAATTGAAAAGTGTCGCATCGCTCGCTTGCGGAGCGCATCCCCGACAGTGCGAGAAGTTTCCCGCCGCTACGGAGGTCGAGATCGTCGCAGCGCCTGACGCCGCTGCCAGAGACGTCGCATCCTCCGTTTGCGGGACGCACCAGACCGGTGCGGGAGAATCGAACATCGCTGCGAGTATCGTCGCAGAGCCTGTCGTCGCTGGGTGAGAACGCCGCACCGCTTGCTTGCGGACCGCATCACGTCGCTGCGAGTGTCGTCGCAGAATCATCGCATCGAGGAGCTGCGAGAGAAAGGATCACCGCTGGACCGCGCATCGTCGCCCCGGAGATCGTCGCAGCACCTACGAGATCGTCGCATCGTGCCTTTGCGAGAACAGACTTCCTACGGAACCTACGCACCGGAATCCATACAAGTGGCCTTCCTCCCCATACAGACCGGATTCGTCGCAACACGCCCGCTGCTGCAGCGGGGCTGTCGCATCGCCTCCCCAGGGTCTCAGGAGCAACGCATCGCTTATTTTCCACCGCACCAGCTTCTGCTTTTGGAACTTTGTTGCAACTAAAGGTACTGTGAGTAAACGTGGCGCAACTGTGAACTTTTCACGCAACTGTGGTTTATTTTTACCGCAACTTGAAGAACTTTAACGCAACCTTAAGATCTCTTTGAAACCATATTCTTGAACCGTGTATGTTGGATTTTTATCGTTTTGGTCTTGTGTAGTTTTAGAATAAATACCTTTATTTTTCTAAACTGTTGTGGAATCAGTTTGTGGTGTTTTCACTGTGTTACTGTGAGTGTTGGTACAAATACTTTACGCATAGCCTCTGATTAGCCTAGACTGCTCAGGCCAAGCTACCTAGAGGGCGAGCAGGGGTTATCTCAGAGAGTTATCTCCTTGTCCTGACTAGAAGCAAGGGTCCCTATTTGGACAGTGGTACCTACCTCTGCCAACTAGAGACCCCCAGATCTAACAGTTACGAAAAACTGATAGAAAGGAGCGTTACATAAGATAAGTTGATATGTTGAAAAGGCAAGCACACTTGCTGTTTTGATTAGAAACATTGTGGGATGAACGTTTGACCTGTGTGCTCAGTTAAGTGTTCCATGAACTGTTTCTATGGTAACAGGCAGAAGGTAGATTGGGTGTAGGGTTCGAAGTTATGTCAGTTGGAAAGTTGTCAAATGTTCAAGCAATAGAAATGTGTGTTTGCTTTTGAATTAATATGGGAAGAAATGTGATTTGTTATTTACATGTATATGTGTGTAGATTGAGTGTGTAGTTTGAGAGGGAAAGTTTGCTTGCTTTAGTTGTAATTAGCTTCTGGGGGGGGCCAAGTCCTGGGGGCAAAGTGTTTATTGTAGTGGGGGGCCAGAGGGGCTCCACGGCACTGGGGACTGCCACCCCCCGGGGCTTCTTTTTTTTATAAAATAAAAAACCTGTGTGTGGGGTTGTGAGCCTCTCCCACACGCCCCGGGGACCGCCACCTCCCCCGGGCACAACATTTTTAAATTAGGGGGTCTGTGACGGCCCCACAGACCCTGTGATCACCACCTACCCGGGGCTTTTTTTTGTACGGTAAAGTTAGGGTAAGCGTACCGAGCGCGGCGCTCAGCGTGACCTCTGGTGTGCACGCTTTGGGTACGCGTATCGTACCACGTAGGCTGACCGATTTCTAAGGTGTCCGGTACGCGTATCCAAGCAAGAAAAAAAATGTAAAACAATATATTTTTCAGATATTTATCAAGCTTATGTGTTTAGATGTTGTTTGGTTGTAAAAAGAGGCTTTTTGTTTATTAGTACCTATAAGTAAGTACCTATGCAGAGTCTAAAGTTGTTGAGGAAGAGTGTTTTACAGTGTGCTGAACTTTTGACCTCTGTGGTCAGTTGAGTTTTGTATGATCTGTTACTATGGTAACAGCAGAAAGCAAATTGGGGGTAGGGTTCAAAGTTATGTCAGTTGGAAAGGGTTCACATGTTTAACCAATAGAAATGTGTGTTTGCTTTTGAATTAAGGTGGGAAGGAATTTGATTTGTTATTTACATGTATATATGTGTAGATGGAGAGGGAAAGTTTTCCATTTTTTGGGTCTGCTAAGAACAGTGAAGTACAGAGATTCTGTATAAGAAAATCTGGTGTGTGACTGACATTCTACTTAATCTACAAATCTATTTGAAAGGTGAGTTGTTAACTTGTAAGGGGATGTATGTGGTGCATTTTGTTTTTAATAAGAGTAACGTGTTTATCCTGCTGAAGTGCAAGGAGTAGTTTAGTTGTGTAGAATCACATTCTGAGTTTGTCTGCATTTGGATTACCATTGTGATAAAAGCATTTGGTAAGTTAATGTGTTTAGTGAGTCAGCTTTGTACAGTAAAGTGCAGTACAAAAAAATGTAGAATGTGTACTGTCACTTTTCCAGTTCTAGAGTAGTTAATAGTGTTGCTTGTTTAGAATTAGACTTGTCTTTCAAGTGTACAATGTTCCAGTCAGTATACATACACTACTGCAGACTCTCTGGGGCAGATTTACAAGCCCCTTGCTCCTCATTGTGCTGCTATTAAGTCACTTTTTTTTACGCAATGTTGGCGCAAATAATGCAGCAAATTGCTTATGTATTTGCAAAATGAGTCAGGGTTGTGCACTGAAATGTAGTAGTTATATACATGGAATGTGTGCAGTCATGTTACCGCTTCTATACTAGTAAATGTGTTTTGGTAAAATGCAAGGTCTAATATTTTTTGTCTAGAATCACACTGTGAGTCTATGTGCAGTTAGGAATCATTCTGAGAGAAGTATTTTCGTATGTTTTGTGTTTGCTGACACATAACTGGTTAAAAACCTATCATATTTTCATGTTTTGACAGAATTAGAAACCAGTTATTGCTTTTGTATTTGCAAAATGAGTCATGGTTCTACACTAAAATGCAGTATGCACATTTCTGGAATGTGTGCAGTCATTTTAGCCCTTCAATAGTAATTAATAGTGTTGATTGTCTAGAATCATACTTGTGTTTCACATCTATAACTCCCCAGTCAGTATACATACACTGCTGCAAACACTTTGGGGCCGATTTACAAGCCCCTTGCGCCTCTTTGTGGTTGTATTGTGTTACTTTTTTGATGTAATGCTGGGGCAAATAGTGCAGAAAATTGTTAATGCCTTTGCAAAATGAGTCAGGGTTGTACACTAAAATGCAGTTGTTAGGTATATAGAATGTGTTTTAATATTTTTTGTCTAGAATCACACTGTTGCATTTAGGAATCATTCTGAGAAAAGCATTTTTGTACGTTTTGTGTTTGCAGACACATAAATGCTTAAAATCCTATCCTTTTTTCAAGTTTTGATAGAATTAGAACCAATTATTGCTTTTGTATTTGTAGAATGACTCATAGTTGTACACTAAAATGCAGTATTTATATTTCTGGAATGTGTGCAGTCATATTAGCCCTTCAAGAGTCATTAATAGTGTTGCTTGTCTAGAATCAGACTTGTATTTCAAATCTACAATTCCCCAGTCAGTATATATACACTGCTGCATACACTCTGGGGCATATTTACAAGCCCCTTGCGCGTCTTTGTTGTTCTATTGTGTCACTTTTTTTATGTAATGTTGGCGCCAATAACGCAGCAAATTGTTTACGTATTTGCAAAATGAGTCATTATTGTATAGTAAAATGCAGCAGTCATATATATAGAATGTGTTTAGTCACCTTACCATTTCTAGACTAGTAAATGTGTTTTTGTAAAATGCAAGGTTTCATAATTTTTGTCTAGAATCACACAGTGAGTCTTCTGTGCATTTAGGAATCACTCTGAGAGAAGCATTTTGGTAGTTCATGTGTTTCCCGACATGTAATTGGTTAAAAAGGTATTGTGTTCTCACATTTTGGTAGAATTAGAAAATAGTAATTGGTTATGCGTTTCCAAAATGAGTTTAGTATTAATAGTAAAATGCAGTTTTGTAATATATGGAATGCATGCTTGATGTTTTTGCAGACAAATATACAAAAATACATGTAGTCTTTTTTTTTATAAATCTTTGTATTAACATCACTTGCAGACTCACAAAGTACATATCAGTGATCAAATATCAAAAAACATGTAGCAGTACATGATACTTTCAGGGGCAAATCGTGTTAAGGCGCTGTTACCTCCCCCATGTCACACCTCTCCCACTCCCCCCGCGTGCCCCGGTACTTCCTCCCAGGGTCCCAGATCCTTCTCCACTTCTTCACACACCTCCTAGCTTTGTAAACTGTCTCCTCCGCCCTCTGACACCAATCCAAGTCCCATCGCCAGCGGTCCCATTGCGGGGCCTCCTGCGCCCCCCAGCCCCTTGCTACGTTTCTTTTAGCTACCCCAGCCGCTAAGGCCAGCCAGATCTCGATGTATCTAGACCAATCCGTCAGGCTCTTGATCATTAGCAAAAACCACCTGGGTTTCACCGGGGCCGGCAGCCCCACGACAATCTACATAGTGCGGGCCACCTTGATCCAGAAGGGAACCACCCTCGGGCAATCCCATAGGATATGATAGAAAGTTCCCTCTTCCTGGCAACCCCTCACACATAAGGGAGACAGACACCTGCCCCAAGAGAACAGGCGCGTGCGCGGATAGTATACCCTATGTAAAATTTTAAACGGAACCACCCGGAACCGGACCCTCACCGCTATTTCCCGCGGGCTCTGCAGGGCGTCCTGCCAGTCGTCATCTTCTAGGCTGCCAGCGTCCCTTTCCCATTTCAACCGCAGGGACATCAGGGAGTCAGGCATATTATTTATCAATTTACGATAGATAGTGGCCGTGGGCGTCTCCAAGATGGGGTCAAGCAGTAGCCTGTCTGTAATGATGTTAGATCCGGACACAGGAATGTTGATTGAAGATAATTTATTATCGAGCAAAGAAAACCAGTCTGTTCATGGGACCTGGGTCGTAACTGTCATCACATGGAATCCGGGACACAGTAGTGTTCCTGCTTCCAGGCATGACGCGACAACACCACACATTCCCCTTCGTAAGGGAAATTACAGCAACATAAGCAATAGATAAAGAACAAGAGCAAATAAACAAAATACAATGGAGTGTAGATAAGTAAAGTTATAAGTATGAATATCTGGAGAACAAAATACCTATTACACAAATCAAATTACCTATAAAGATGATAGTCCTTAGACCACACAGGAACATGACATTTCCTCTGTGCTCGTTGGACAGGCACATAGTCATCAGAAGAACAGGAAGACTTGTTTTCAGGAACATCGTGAAGAGTTGTAGAACCGGAGAACTTTCTCCAATTGCTAGCACCATTGGAAGACCTCAAACCGGATGAAACTCTCGACTCTGAGGACACATCCTTGGGCCATAACCACCTAGGAACCTTTACTACTTTAGACAAATTCCACACGTTACCATCTGAAAGTTCAACAACCTGTCTTCCAACACGCGTGACCATCAAAGGACTAGAATACCGTGACTCACCTGATTTGACATTTCTACACTTCTTGACACGGACCCAATCATTGATACAGAACTGGGAAGATTCACTACATGGAGCACGATCAACTTCAACAGCTCTGCCAGAACCAAGTATTCTCATCCAAGGTTGACTCATGTTGGAGCCACACCTCCTCCCTCTCATCTTCTCAAAAGGAGATAGATCACCCATACTCCTAGGTGTGTTTCTGTAACACCACAGGACTTCACTAATGGTTTGTCTACAATCTTTACCATTTTGCAAGGCAAGTTGAAGACCTTCCTTAAACACCCTGATCCATCTCTCAACGATGCCATTACTTTTGGGATAATAAACTGACACACGTTTATGTTTGATACCATGACGCTCCAAAAACTCCCTCATCTCTTGGGATACAAATTGCACACCATTGTCCGTTGTAATAGATTCTGGAAAGCTCTCTCTTTCAAACACTTCATTTAAAAACTTGATCACCACACTTGATGTTATATTAGAAACCATTTTTACCTCAGGCCACTGAGACAACTGATCTATCAAAATTATTGCATACATCACACTCTTGTTAAATGACAAAGGACCAGCAATATCTAATGACACACTTTCCCAAACCCGTGAAGGCCTAGAAATGGGAAACCGCTCATATGAAATATGCTTTTGAGACTTATCACTCAAACAGCAATCCAAACAGTCTCTGACATGCCGTTCTATGCACTTATCCATAGCAGGCCACCAGAATTCACTTCTAATCCTTCTTTTCATAGATGTCATTCCAGGATGACCTTCGTGAGCCATTTCTAAAATCTTAGATTGTAATTCACGAGGCACCACTAATTGCAGACCCCTAAACAAAACTCCTTCAACAACCGACAACTCCTGCGCAACGTGAAAGAAAGGAAGGATCTCATCAGACAACAAAACTTTGCGTGGCCATTGGGTTTTTACAAAATTACAAATATCACTAAGAACAGAGTCACTACAATATGCCAATTTCCATGCCTCCTCATTAATACAACCTTTGGAGATTTCACAAATTGACACATCCCTATCCTCATCTTTGTCTTCCTCAACAGTATTGTCATCAGGAATAGGCAACCTAGACAAACAGTCACCTAGAACATTCCTAATGCCAGGGATATACTCCACTTTAAAATGAAAATCCTGAAGCTTGAATTGCCATGTAGCAATTCTTGAAGTCGCTTTTCCACAACCTTTCGTAGTAAATAAATCCACTAAAGGACGATGGTCAGACCAGAGCTTAAAAACAGTACCGTATACATGCTTGCGGAAATATTCTATACCCCACCAGCAAGCAAGAGTTTCCTTTTCTAAAGTAGAATATTTGCACTCAGCATCCCTTAAAGGTCTTGATGCGAATCCAATTGTCCCCTTTGACGCTGCATTAAAACTGCACCAACACCTACATTACTAGCATCAGTAATGATAAACGAATAATCTGCAGTGTTAAACGTTGCTAAAGCAGGTGCAGATGCAATGTTTTGTTTCAATAACAAGAATTCTTTTTTGCAATTTTCATCCCAAAGAAATTGAACATTTTTTTTCATCAAGTTCCTCATGCTTGCAGTCTTATCAGAGAACAGGGGAATGAATTTGGAATAGTATTCGGCAAGCCCCAAGAAAGACCTGAGCTGATCTTTATTCACAGGGTCTGGAGCTAATTCAATGGCCTTGACTAAATTCATTTTCGGGGAAATGCCTTGCTTATTAATAGTATGTCCCAAATAGTCAACAGAAGTCACACCAAATTTAAATTTTTCCTTTGTAAGTGTAAGACCATTATCTTGCAACACACATAATACTTTATACAAAATTTCAGAATGATCAGATGGATTAGATGCAAAGATTAAAATATCGTCTTGAAAGTACAAAACATTATCAAAATCCTTAAAGAGGTTGTGCATCACCCTTTGAAAGACAGAAGATGCTGATATCGGACCAAAAGGCATCCTTTTGTATCTGAAAGCACCTTCTGAAGTGATGAAAGATGTCAAATGCTTACTATCCTTGTGCAACGCTATCTGGTGATAAGCATTAGACAGGTCTAAAGTAGAAAAAATGGATGCCCCCTTCAATTTAGTGAACATTTCATTAATATTAGGTAACGGATGTCTATCCACCCATACGTTCCCGTTTAAATCTCTCAAATCCACACAAAGTCTTACTTTGCCGTTGGGCTTGAGAGCGACAACGACTGGGGATAACCAAACAGAAGATTCTATCTCCTCAATGACATCTAAATCACATAACCTTTTGAGTTCTGATTTTACAGCATCTCTTAAATGTAAAGGGACATTCCTAACTTTATGAACTTTTGGTACAGCATCTTCCCTAAGAATGATTTTATGTTCAAAGTTTTTTAAAAGACCTAAAGCGGATGTAGAAAAAACAGAAGGAAATTTCTTTTCACATTCAGAACCTAGATCAGATTCTACACTCATGACCAGATCAGAATATCCAAGCACCTGTTCAGGATGATTGGGATCTAATTTTATCATTAAGTCCCTCTGTTGAGGCCATCCCAATAGACAAGAGCCATCTTTAGCCACATAAACCTTGGAATCAATGGTTTTACCCTTGAAACTTAGGGATGTCGAAAAAAAAACTAGAATTTCAATGGGTTTCCTCCCATACCCAAGCAACTTTATATCTGGAGGAGACAATTTTAAATCCGGAAACTCTTTTACCCATTCCTCACCAATAAGAGTACGTTTTGCCCCAGAGTCTGCCATTACCTTGATGTCCTTCCCTCCAATATTCACAGTGCAGAAGGGAGACTCTTTATCACATGCATTGACTTCATATACAGTAAAAAGATATTCTTCTTCTAAGCAATCGTTATCAATTTCATTAACATGCTCATCTGAACTTCTTTTTTGATTAAAACCCTTACTTTTAAACTTGTTCTTATTCTTACACATTTTGCTAAAATTACCTTTTAATTTGCAATATCTGCATACTTGTCCAATTGCGGGACACTTTCTATCATTTGCTAGGTGATCTGGACTACCACATTTAAAACATGCAAATTCTCTCCTCTCTTGGAATTGTTGGTTTCTGTTTCTAAATGAAGATCTTTCCTCAAAGTTAGATTTCTTTACAATATTGACTTCAGCAATGTTTTTTTCTGCAAGTTCCTTCACACCAAGTTTCATGTTTTCAAATCGATGTGCGATATCTAATGCTTTGTCTAAAGTCAAATCTTCAGTGTCTAAAAGTTTTCCTTGAAGCTTGCTATCAGCAATTTTGTGGACCATTTGATCACGCAACATTTGATCATGAAATGTTGAATAATGGCACTTCGATGCCAAAACCCTCAAGTCATTCATAAACGAGTCAACAGATTCACTTGGCAATTGACCCCTACTTAAGAATTTATGACGAGCTACCACAACGTTGACTTTCTTAATATATTGTTTATCCAATTGTTTGATGGCTTCTTCGAAAACATCTATCGCTTCTTCAGAAGATGTTACACTACCAGTTAATAAAGGTAAATGACTTAAGACATGTCTTCCTTCAGCGCCTAAACAGTGTTTTAAAATGGCAAGTTTCCGTTTATCGGTGTAGTCATCTCCACCAATTGCTTCAATGTAGGCATAAAAACCCTCTTGCCATCTTTTCCATTCAAGGATAGGTTCACCTGGATTTGGTAGAAATGGAGGTGGAGCTGAAAAACTTTCCATTTTGATTCCTCCATTGGTGAATATTCTGGGATGGAAGTCCCCAGCGGGATGTGTGCGCGGAGAGCGTGCGAGAGACGTAGATAGTGATAGTGTTGGGAGTCGTGCATTTGGTACTCCTTCTTTAGGTAGTCAAAGGACCTAACACCCCCCCCCCCTTCAGACCTCCCCCAGGTATTCGATTCCGATCAACTTCCAGCCCTTGAAGCCAACAAGCCTTTTTACCTCCGTCAGCTGATCCCCAAACCACAGCGGGGTTCTGCCCGTCACCTTCCCTGTCCATCCCAGAAATTTATTGGCTTCTCTCCAGCACTGGAGCACCACCGCCGTGTGCGAGGGTAGATCTCTCCGAGCTTTCTGTGAATAAAGGAGGGGTTTGCAGTTGCCGTCTGGCATGGCGTACCTATCCACCCTGTAGGCTGGCTACGAGGCTGCCACATAAATCCAGTCATTAACGACTTGGAGTTGCGATGCCCAGTAGTACAACCGAATGTCCGGTAGGGCCAGTCCTCCATCGTACACTCCCCGCGTGAGTTTGTTCAGCGCAATTCTCGGGTTCCCCCTGTCCCAGAGCAGCGTCCGCAGGGCACCGGAGATGCGCCGAAACACCCCAGCCGGCACAGAGTAAGGCGTGTTCTGCAGGATGAATAAAAGATGTGGCAGCGCCAACATTTTAAAGAGTGCAGCGCGCCCCATCAGCGTGAGCGGCAGGCACCGCCAATGGGCGACATCCGACATTAGCCGTGCCAGGTGTGGCTCCAGATTTTTGGTGAAGAACTCCACCCAGTCGTGAGTGATGTGCACCCCGGGGTATTTGAATTCCTCGGTGACGACCCGGGCATCGCGAAGGGACCTTCGGAGGGGTCCCCGAGAGAGGGCATATAAAGGACTTGGCCCAGTTGATCCTGTAGCCGGAGTAACTACCAAATAGCTTGAAGAGGTGGAGCCACTGCGCCATCGAGTGATAGGGTCTGGCCATGTAGAGCACTATATCGTCGGCGTATAAAGTTATACGCTCCTCCCACTCATCCGTGAGCGCCAAGCCCCAGAACGACCGCTCTCTTCTAATCCAGTGGGCCATTGGTTCCAGTGCCAGGGCGAAAAGGAGAGGGGACAGGGGGCACCCCTGCCTTATACCGCGCCGCAAGGAGAACGCACGCGACACAACTCCATTCACTCGTACCCTGGCCACCGGCTTCTCATACAACAGGCGCACCCAGCTACAGAAAACCGGCCCGAAACCCAGGCGTTGCAGGACCATGAATAAATACGCCATTCGATGCTGTCGAAGGCCATTGAGGTGTCCAGCACCATCAATGCCGAAATACATGTAGTCTTGAGGTGACATTACCCCTAGTATGATTTCCTACACTACCCAAACACCACTGCACTACTGTACACCCTTAATCTACCTCCAGCATGACTACCTACACTACCTATTCACACTGGGGCAGATTTACAAGCCCCTTGTGCCTCTTTGTGGTTCTATTGCGTCACTTTTGCACTGTTCTGGTGACCCATTCAGTAGTATGTACTAATCCATTCACTGTGGTAAAACTGAAGCACTTATAAATTCAGTCAGGCACTCTCCTTGCAGAACTGTAATCATTCAGTCAGTACCCAAGTACTCATGCAGCGAAGTAGGCCTTAGGGCATGGACTGCTTCAAACCCCTATGCACTATGCATGCAGTGTTCTATCCACCTGTACACTTGTGTTTACCATCTTCAATTCCCTAGTGTGCATCCTTACACTTCCACCAAACACTCTGCCACTGCAGTTGCACTATTGTAGTGACCCATTCAGCAGTATGTGCTAATCCATTCACTGTGTTAAAACTCAAGCACTTATAAATTAAGTCAGGTACTTACTGTCCTTGCTAAACTGTAATCATTCAGTCAGTACCCAAGTACTCATAGAGCGAATTAGGCCTTAGAACATGGAGTGCTTCAAACCCCTGTGCACTATGTATGCAGTCTTCTATCCACCTGCACACTTGTCTTTCACATCTTCAGTTCCCCAGTCTGTATCCTTACAGTTCCATCAAATACTCTGTCATTGCCCTTGCACTCTTGTAGTGACCCATTCAGCGGGATGTAGTAATGCATTTACTGCAGTAAAACTCAAGCACTTATATATTCACTTAGACACTCTCCTTACAGTATTCTAATCATTCAGTCAGTACCCAAGTACTCATGCAGCAAAGTAGACCTTAGGACATGGACTGCTTTAAACCCCTAGGCACTATACATGTAGTTTTCTATCCACCTGCGCACTTGTGTTTCACATCTTCAATTCCCCAGTCTGTATCCTTACACTTCCAGCAAACACTCTGTCACTGTTAAGCATAAGGAGATTGGTAGTAGTGTATCCAAAAATGGATAGACCCGCACATACACAAATGAAAGTAAAATGGACGCAGTACTAGAAAGAAACAATTATAAAGACTCTTTATAGTATTCTTAAGGGCGGAGTGCTACATAGACCACTATCCCCCACTACCAAGAGGGATCGAAGTCAATTCAAAAGAATGACAAATATACAGACGAAAAGAAGGGGTCAAGGAGAGCACAATCCTAAAACCATATGTAAGCAAAGACTAGTAGGTCATATAATGTTCACAATATCTGAACTGTATATATAATGTACTTTAAATTTCAGGACAAAACAAAGGAGTAGATGAAGTTCATGTTCATATTTTCATTTTTCTTTATTTGAAGATCCAAAAAGGTTCAAAGTTAGTAAAAACAGCCGACACGTGTTTCGTCAGTACTAACAATCAGTACTCAGACCTTTTCAAGGCTGTGAAGCAAAACAAGATACATACAAAATATTACATAGGTGTATATACATTCCCCTAAGTGATATGTATATAACATTTGGGCCTAAAATACAACAATGAGAAGCGTTTTTCTACTACTATTTTAACGCTTCTCATTGTTGTATTTTAGGCCCAAATGTTATATTCAGAAGAGTGTTCTGAGAAATCTTCATCTTGCTGTGCAGCCATATTGAAGATCTCTTGGAAAAACAGCAGCTTCAGAAAAAGATGTTTCTTCAGTGAAGGTCAAAGAAGAATGATTAAAATGGGTGGGGTCCTTCAACAGTTAGAATAGGAAGTATTATGAACCAATCAAAATAAATTGTTTTGAAGTCACAAAGGGGTACGCGTAGGCAGCTCTTACGGAGCGCGTACGTACGATGTACCCCGCTATTTGAGTAATTATTTTTAAAAGTTATATACGCTTATTAAAACTAAATAAATACTATTTTCATGATTACCTCAGATAATGTCTTGCCTTAATATTTACATTAAATACATAAATATATGTTTTTGAACATAAAATTTTTTTTGCGGGGTATGCGTACTGTGCGCCGTACAAACGTATATGACGTCACGCGGAAGCACCGATGCGACGCGTAATGTCAAAACGTATTTGTGACGTATGTGCTGGTACGCGTACAGTACGATTACAGATGCGCAGGAGTGTGCGAGGATGGTACGCATATCCTACGTTTACAACAAAAAAAGCACAAAAAAATATAGAAATTAATTTTAATATATTGAAAAAATATATAAAATAAAATAAATCATTTTTTTATTTTTTTTTACTATTTTACATAAAAAATATGTAATGTAATTTAAAAAATAAAATAGCCAAAAATAATTATTATTAAAAATGTAGAAAATCAGTATCAAAAAAATAAATATAACAATTAATACATTTAAAAATTGCCATTTACAAAACCTATGAAATTCACTGAAAAAACCATAGGTTTCAGCCACGTTATAGTTAGGAATTAGCTTTTAAAAAAACCTTAGAAATTCACTGAAAAAAACATAGGTTTCACACATGTTATAGTTAGCTGGACATTTCACTCATACAAAACCATTGAAATTCCCCCGTTATAGTTAGTTCAGCTAACTATAACTCGCGCGCCCTCAATGCACTGCTGATGACGTCACATATTACATCACTCATGACATTGTCAGTGACATCACTCATGACATCACTGATGACATCTCAAATTACATCACTCATGACATCTCTGATGACATCATCCTTGTGAAAAAGTGGCAGACCTCCTCTCACCGTAATATAACCTTTGATACACACATTCAAAAATAGAAACTAAAATTTACAAAAAATGGAGATACCAATATCAGTTACAACAACCTATTCAGTAATTCCAACATCTACATACACATCCACTCATTCACCAACAGTTCTATATAGTCACTCCTACATGTACTCACTCATCATATGTACTCATACACCTATACATCCTGTTACACACCGACACTCATCAATACAGTTACTCACACACATACTCACACATGCAAATAAACATCCATTTACTTGCATCTACAGCTATACACACACCACTACACTTACTTCTACAGAAACGTACACATACTTACTCTCTTAAACAATCACTTATAGAAACACATACTTATTTATACAGGAACTCTTCCAATCTCTCACTCTCACATATACTCACTTATATACATCAATACTCACAAATACTAGTTCAAAACATATGTAGTTACTCATAAAGATACTATTGAGACAGTCATTCACTCACTAACACACCCATACACACACTCATCCACACACATACAAACAGTGAGTCAGTCATTCATGCATCTATGCGGTAAGTAATACCCCCCACCAAACCATACAGATACTCAAAAAACCAACTAATAACCCATATAGACACTCATGTAGCTACTCACCGACCCATGCAACCACTTATACAAAAAGTGAGACACTGATACATGATATTTATATATTTGAACATTACTCACTATTACATGTATTCACTAAGATACACTTAATAAGTCAGTTATACAATCAATTTTACAAAAAAAACATCCATTTAGACACTTATTATTCCATCGACCTTTAGATATACATATATAAAAAATATTTATTTTTCAGAAAGACACACATTTACTGGATGATGTCATCAGTGATGTCATTTGAGATGTCATCAGTGATGTCATGAGTGATGTCACTGACCATGTCATGAGTGATGTAATATGTGACGTCATCAGCAGTGCATTGCGGGCGCGCGAGTTATAGTTAGCTGAACTAACTATAACGGGGGAATTTCAATGGTTTTGTATGAGTGAAATGTCCAGCTAACTATAATATGTGTGAAACCTATGGTTTTTTCAGTTAATATATATATATATATATATATATATGTATATATATATATTATATATATATATATATATATATATATATATATATATATATATATATATATATGTTTATATATACTCAATGAAAGAACCATAGGTTTTTGGCACATTATAGTTAGAAATTAGCATTTAACAAACCTTACAAATTCACTGAAAGAACCATAGGCTTCAGAGACATTATAGTTAGTTGGACATTTCACTCATACAAAACCATAGAAATTCCGCTGGTATAGCTAGTTCAGATAACTATAACTTGCACCCCCGCAATGCACTGCTGATGATGCCACATATTACATCATTCATGACATGGTCAGTGACATCACTGATGACATCTCAAATTACATGACTGATGACATAATCCAGTGACTGTGTGTTTCTTTAAATTTTTAGTATGTATTATGTATATGCTAAGGTGTATTGAAGAAATCAGTGTACGTGTCTGGATGTTGGATTTAGTAGGTGTGTGACTGTTTAAGTGAGTGATTACGTGTGTTTAACTGAATGCATGGGTTAGTGTCTATACTGTGTAAATGTCTGTATCAGTCTGTCTGTTGCTGTATAAGCTGCTGCATGGGTTGGTCAGTAGCTACATGAGTGTTTTCATGGGTTATCGATTGGTTGCCTGAGTATTTGTATGGGTGCCTGAGTGTGTGTGTGGGTGATTGGGAGGTGTGTGACTGTGCATAGATGTGAGTGGTTGATTCACTGGGTGTATGGGTTCAAGAGTGCATGTGGAAACAGCTGTATGGGTGGGTCAGTGTGTGTATGGGTGTGTTGGTGAGAGAATGGATGTCTCAGTGGTACGTGTCCAATTAACTACATATGTAAAAGGCAGTGTATGTGAGAGTTGGAGTATATGAATAACTATACATGAGAGTCATTGATTGTGAGCGTGGATGTATGGATGAGTGTGTACTTGTATCAGCGATTGTATAAGAGAGTAAGTATGAGTTTGTTTCTGTTAGAATAAGTGTTGTGTTGTGTGTATAACTGTATAGGTGAGTAAATGGAAATGTGATTGATTCTTTGCGTGACTGACTAGGTGTGTGTGAGTAACTCTGGATGAGTGGTGGCGTGTGAGTGTCTGTATAGGTGCATGAGTGCATATGATAGTGTTGTATTGATGAGTGACTGCATGTATGAGTTATTGTATGGGTGAAAGAGTGGATGTGTGTGTAGACCTAGGAATCAGTGAGTGTGTATGTAGTAACTGGTATTGGTGTGTCAATGGTTTTGAAAATGGTAGTCTGTATTTTACAGTGGGTGTATCAAAGGTTATATTAGAGTGTGAGGAGGTGCATCAGATTATCATGTGAATGATGTCATCAGTGATGTCATTTGAGATGTCATCAGTGATATCACTGACCATGTCATGAATGATGTAATATTTGATGTCATCAGCAGTGCATTGCCCAGCCCAGACTTAAATACATTGATTTACTTAGAGATACAATCGTATCTCTAAACAAATCGATCTGTTTAATGTGTTGTTATGCAAATATGTAGGAATATCAGAGGGGCGCAGTACCACAGCCATAATAGAGAAACTGCCCCTGCATGCTTCTTTGCCATTTAATTTCTAACTTTTCAGTCTCACTCCATTTACGAATGCATTTGACCAATTCCAAAATACGTATACACATTCCTGAAAGTTGCATGTTCTCTATTGCTGGATCATCTAAATGGACCCTATAGTTTTTCTACAGTTGTACATTTTGAAAAGATCATTATATATTTCCGGGCTATTTCAGTCAATCTGTCATGTATCATAGCTGCTCTTCTTGTCATCTCCTTACACAAATACATCAATTCTTTCCTCTGATATTGTTCTATGTGATCAAATTCAAAACATCCAGTTATTATTTCCTCCAATTCCACCTTTAGCTTAGAAATATTTAAAGGCTTTTCATTTTTGGTATCTGTCCTCTCTTGCATTTCTTTAACTTCCATCTTTCTAATTCAAGCTGCTTCTTCTAACCAAGCAGGAATATATACCCTCTTGGGTTGAGCTTATGTCACCAGGAGTAATGGGGGTTGTAAAAACCAACGTCCCTCTATTAACGCTTGTATCGTTTGTGGGGGTTTCCATACAACAATCTGAAAATTCTGTGAAGTTCGAACAAACCCCGTTGAAGGTGGATCTTCACCAGCTTTTTGAATTTCTGGTCTTAAATCCATATTTGGAGGAGCACTCACAATAACTTGGTGTACTGCCTGGGCATTTACAGAAGTTATGGGGGCTTTGCTAAGCACTACAGTTGCATTAGTCTCAGTAGGAAGAGCAACCTGTGATTGCGCCACAACTGGTAGAATAATTTGGAGTATTTCTACGGGCCGTTCAATCTGCACCATGCTTGGATCTACAGGGTAAGTCACCACTGTACTACTTGTACCAATAACTGATTCACCATGATCATTTGGGGTTGCATATAGTGAGGGTCTTGAAGCTAACATCTGCTCAAAATTCTCATCAACTTCAATCTAATGTTATTATTCTGTTCCATATATGTCAAATTCCAATAAACCAATCATAACACAGCTATTATTTTCTCATATTTCGTTAACATATCTAAATTCAGTATTCCCTTTTCTATTGTCCAATACCAGTGCAGTACTTTGACGTCAGCAACCAACTCCAGAGTGAAAACAAACCAATCCATTAATCCCAGCTCAAAACAAAATGATGTAGAACCTCACTCCTTGCAGCAGTTCACCCTAATTTACAATGTCTCTAGCATCCACATTACTTTAACAAAATCTTCAATTAACACAGTAAAACATCTCCTTGTTTGCTCTGCTAAAGGAAATAACAGTATCACAATCACTCAAGAGTTTTCTCTACAACTACAAGTGAATTCTCGACCAGTGTGAAATCACCCAACTCAATGCAGCTTTCCCATTTGAGCAATTAGGTTCCACTAACATCGACCAATGTTAACCAATCACAACAATGCTTAGTATCTCTATCTTAATGGTTCAGGTGACTGTACCTTACACTCTACACCCCAAATCCTGCAAGCAAGTCTCCTAAGTATTTATCATTTATCTATTAGGTACGTATGCCTGGATCTTTTGACGACAGCAAGTCTGAAATCTTCAACCTTTTTTCTTCAACAGTTTATCAATACTCTCTTTCATTCATCTATTCAACCTCAAACATTATAAATGTATAACTCAAAGCACAATTACAACAAACAACACATCACCCTATTAATATTAACACCTTCAGACAGCAACTGCCTTCTAATTCAGTCTTGTCAGATCTTCAAGTTCTGGACATTGGAATCAGGACTTGCGAATTGTATTCTAATTTGGGATTATTTTATAGCTCCATTCTCACTTGGGAATATTTTAGAGCTCCATTCAGGGTGTGAACCATACTCTGCTTCCAGAAAACCTATAGCGCAGAAGTCAAGTTAGTTTAATCAGTTCAACCCGTGACTTACAATGTGAGCTCCAGCTTCACGCTCTGTTCTTCATCAGGGGAATGAATATTTGGCACCATTTTAGAATGGAGCACACATCTAAAACATCTTAATAGACATCTTCATTGCAGTTGTTTCTTTTTTTTTAACTTTACGTATTATTTTCCAGCAATAAATATGGACAACATGAGACACACGTGATGTTTCAAGGAACAGATGGTAGCAAGTCATTATGTTACATCATAGAATGCAACACATAAAGAAAACATCAAAACACACCACTCCGAAAATCACAAGCGGGCATGGTCAGTATTAATCAGCGCGACAGGGGAAAAGGCAAGCTTTATGACTGGCAGAAAATGTGGAGGAAGCAGTGGGAGGGGAGGGAGAGCCTTGGCTCTGGGGTTCTGATTTCAAATAGAGCAAATAGGCCCAGATGGGTTTCCAAATATCTTTCGGTCTGGCAGTGGGGAGTTGCAACATGGCATATTATTCACTTGTCATGTCATGATACGTAATGCAATGTAGCCAAGGCTTAATAGTAGTTCAGATTCCGCTGCCCCAACGGAGCGCAGTCTCTCTCTTTGCCAGTAACAGAGCCATAGCAGTGAACCTGCAGGCATTCTTCGAGATGTCTGCCACATTGCCCAAAAGCACCTTCATGGACCAGGGTTCAATTCCTGACGCGGCAGGGTCGTGGACCAGGGTCAGCGGACTCGATAATTCTCGCCTCGGTGCCTACTCTAACCAGGGATCACACTCGGCAACTCTGGGCATTAGCTTGCCTCATCTCTACAACGGCCCCCCACATTCGCCGGGGATGCCTGGTTTCACCTTCACCTCACAGGGATAGCCAGGACGGGTTCCCCAGCAGTCTACAGCGTCACGACGCCTCAGGGCAGCAGTGCGCTTTACAAGACACATACATACATACATACATACAAAAGCCGGCAACAGGGGCACATGAGAAATCTGCCTCAGGAAAGCTGCATTTGGGACATAAGGACATAAGGAGGACCTAGAAGGGTCAACTCTGCCAAGGGTAGCAAGGGTGGTGTAACCTCTGTACCAAAAGCAAAAGTTGAGTAACGTGTGCCGATGGTTGGGGAATACCAGTTTAGTTTGCACACAGCAAAAAAAAGGATCAGTCCTAGATCTTTCTTCCACTGCAGTTAAACTTTGTTGTCCTAGGGGTGTCAGATGGCCATATGGGTCCCGTCTGTATCCGCTATTAACACCGCCAGTGGGGATAAAGTCATCAGTGGGCAAGGGATGAGTGGGGATGCGGGAGCAGAGCATCCCATGCAGCTGCCAAAATATAAATTTGTCCATGTAAGTGACAGCAGCAAATCTAGTGTTTTCTGAGATGGAAAGCACATAGCCATCCGGTAATAAATCTCCCAACATGTGAAGTTCATGTCATGTCAATTTTTGTTGGACAAGTTATTCGAGTGTTAGAGGCAGCCATGGATTTTGTGAAACAGGAAGCACAGGAGAGTAAAAGAAGTCACTGCCCAGGATCAGACTAAGCCTTTGCCAGGCCCAAAATTTATTATTTATTTATTTATTTCGAATATTTATAAAGCGCGGCTGATACCTTGCAGGCTTCCTGGCGCTGAAGAATACTCTGCTGAGGATAGACCGGAGTAGCTAGCAGGCGGGTGGAATTTTAGGGGAAAAGCCAGGTCTTGATGCGTTTCCTGAAAGGAAGAAGTTGTGAGATCTGGCGTATGTCAATGGGCAAACTATTCCATAACTTGGCCGCTGCGACCCTAAAGGATCTGCCCCCGGTTCTAGCTTTGTTGAATCTGGGCACCTTTACCAGACAGGCTGAGGATGAACGTAAGTCTCTGGTAGGAATGTACCACAGAAACAAAGCTTGCAGGGGTCTAGGCCCGAGTCCATGCAGAGCCTTAAAGACAATGCAGAGGGACTTGAATGCCACCCGCTGCTTTAAGGGTAGCCAATGTAGCTTGTCCATGGCTGCTGTGGCCGAAGACCTTCTCGTCCAACCAAGAGCCAGCTTGGCGGCGGCAGATTGTATTCTTTGAAGTCGGTCCGTCAGGGTGACTGGAGATTCAAGGAGCAGGGCGTTACAATAGTCAAGGCGACTAAGTATTGTACACCTGACTATCGACGCCCGGGCTTGTGCGGGGAGAAGTGGCATGATTTTACGCAGGGAGCGTAGCAGGGCTGTACAGATCCCCACTGTTTTTGCTACCTGGGTTTCCATACTCAGCTTGTTATTGAGCACGGCTCCCAGGTTGCGGACCGAGGAGACTGGCAGAGGTTTGTCTCTAGTCTCTGGAGGCCAGAATTCACTCGGAAACTGGCGGGGTATATTGGTGCCAGCACAAAACAAAACCTCTGTTTTGGAGGAATTGAATTGGAGGGAGTTTCTTTGGAGCCACCCAGCCGTCTCTCTTAAACAGTCGTGGAAGGTGGTTAAAGGAGTGGAGTCTTCTCCTTCCCAAGAGAGTATGAGCTGCGTGTCATCAGCGTAGTTGATCGTTTTTATCCCATAGGACTTAATCAACGTGATCAGCGGGAAGAGGTACACGTTGAAAAGAATGGGGCTGATGGAGGAGCCCTGGGGAACTCCTTGAGGCACCGATGCGAAGGTGGATTGGAATGGGGGGAGGGAGACAGCCTGTTTCCTATCCCACAGGTAGGAGTGAAACCAGAGCAACGCTGTGCCATCCACACCTGCTTCACCTAGTCTCTGCAGCAGCGTTCTGTGGTTGACCGTATCGAATGCGGCAGACAGGTCCAGCAGTATCAGTGCTACTGACTGGCCCCTGTCTGCACGCATGCGAAGGTCCTCCATGGCTGTCAAGACCGCTGTTTCGGTGCCGTGGGCAGGACGGAAACCGAACTGGTGATCGTCTAGAAAGTTGTTCTGTTCTAGGTGCCGGGAGAGGCAAGAACTGACCCATCTTTCCGCGACTTTTGCTGGAAATGGCAGTAGGGAGATGGGTCGATAGTTGGATAGACAATCTGGACTCAGGGAGGGTTTTTTTAAGAGTGGGGTGACAAGCGCTTGTTTCCACAAGGTTGGGACATGGCCACTGTGCAAGGACTGGTTGCATATTTGGCGCATGGTGCCAAAAAGTTCAGTTCCAAAACTTTTCCAAATCTTTGGAGGCAGGGGATCGAGCGGGGAGCCCGAGGTAATTCCAAGCGCCAATCTGTCAAACTCGGAGACCGGGATAGGGGGAAATTCCCGAAGTCTGGTCGTCAGGCCGAAGCCTGGAGGCGTCAAGCTTTGAAAGCTGGAGCTAGGTCCCTGAGTGTAGGGGGCTCCCAGAGAGGGAGGTGATTTTAGATTTTGAATAATGGTGTTTATTTTGTTTATAAAGAATGCTGCGAGATTATCACAGAGGGCTTGGGTGGGGGGCTTCGTAGAAGTGACACAGTCTGGATGGGTTAAGTTCTTAAGTATCTGGAAAATACTTTTCGAGCTATTGGTGGCATTGGTAATGGTGGAGCAGTAATAGTTGGCCTTATTTTGGGCAATGGCAGTTTTGTACGCCCGGAGGTTATCTTTCCAAAGAGTTTTGTTGGTGTCAGAATAGCCTTGCCTCCATCTTCTCTCTGCTTGTCTGCAGGCTAATTTGAGTGCTCTCAGTGAGTCGTCGAACCATGGGGCAGGAGCTCGTCTCTTTGGTTTGCCCTTTTTCTGAGGGACGAGGCGATCGGAGATGTTGGAGATCCTTGTGCAGAGGGACAGATAGTTGTCCTCTACCGACTGATCGATGGAAAAGCTGTCTTCCACCTTAAAAACCGTGCCGGATAGTTTTAGTTTATCCAGAGATTTCCAGTCTCTATACAGAAAATCGGGGCCGGAGCTGAGAGACGGTCTACTGGTCCTGCTGCCGGCTATGTGAAATTTAATAAGCGAATGGTCGGTCCAGCACATAGGCAGAATGTCGCTCAGGAATACTAGCTGGGGAGAGGAAAAGATTAGATCGAGCTGGTGCCCTGCGGAGTGTGTGGGTTTATTGACCAGCTGGGAAAGTCCCATACCTTCACAGGAAAGTAGAAGATTGTTAAGAGCGGAGTCTAGGCTGCCATTAGGCCATAGGTTAAAGTCGCCTAAAACGATCAACTTATTATGAGAGGTAGCCATATTGGTAAGGGTGGTGAGGAGCGACTGCTGCTGAGTGGAGTTGAAGGCTCCCGGAGGGCGGTAACAAATCACAGCCGTGAAAGTTGTTCCGGAGTGGCAGTCGATTGAGAGTCCGAGTATTTCCGTACCGGCCACTGGGTCCATATCGAGGGTTTTTATGGACCAGGAGGCTCTATATATTATACCGACTCCACCACCCCGACCCTTCGGTCTAGGGAGGTGCAGGATTTTAAAGTCTTGTGGACAAGCCCAATCCAATTCTATATTACAATCGGAGTGGGTCCAGGTCTCTGTCAGGAATAGAGCGTCAAGATGGTGATTGTCGAAGAGCTGAGAGATTTCGTTAGCGTGTTTAGGTAGTGACCTGACATTCAGCAGGCCACCCGACAGTAAACCTTTGCAGGCAAAGTCGTGTAGAGGATAGGCGGTGTCGGAGAAGGACAAGTGGCCTTCATGAGCGAAGTCTCTGAGACGGAGTAAAGCCTCGCGCGCCAGAAGCGGAGGGCTAGTGGTGGACAGGGAGACATAAGCCTCGGGGGTCGCTCCGGGCGCTGCCGAGGCGCGGACGAGCGCAGACGGGCTTGCCTTATGCGCGCCTTCGGCGCGCAATCGTCGCGCCCGCTGCGCTCGTCCGCTGCGCTGCCTGCCAGAACTCATGATTTATAGTGGAGGTCGGTGCGGAGGGGGGGGCGTGGCCAGCCGCAGTGGGCGTGTCTGGCGGGTCCCTCCAGCAAGGGAATGGCGGCAAGACGCGATCAGAAAGCGAAGCAACAAGCAGTCTGCCGCTGCGCTCCAGACAGGTGATGCCAAAAGTTGTTTTCAATGCAGGAGTTTTAAAATCACAACAATACACTGTAAAATACGGACACAATTTTTAAAATTAGCTACTCCCGGCTTCCGCCTCAGGAGTGATTCACAGGCTATAATGAAGCGCTGGCGCTTTAGCGCTCAATTTATACAAAAGCTGGGAGGGGGGGCGTGGCCAGCCGCAGTGGGCGTGTCTGGCGGGTCCCTCGAGCAAGGGAATGGCGGCAGGACGCGATCAGAAAGCGAAGCAACAAGCAGTCTGCCGCTGCGCTCCAGACAGGTGATGCCAAAAGTTGTTTTCAATGCAGGAGTTTTAAAATCACAACAATACACTGTAAAATACGGACACAATTTTTTAAATTAGCTACTCCCGGCTTCCGCCTCAGGAGTGATTCACAGGCTATAATGAAGCGCTGGCGCTTTAGCGCTCAATTTATACAAAAGCTGGGAGGGGGGGGCGTGGCCAGCCGCAGTGGGCGTGTCTGGCGGGTCCCTCGAGCAAGGGAATGGCGGCAGGACGCGATCAGAAAGCGAAGCAACAAGCAGTCTGCCGCTGCGCTCCAGACAGGTGATGCCAAAAGTTGTTTTCAATGCAGGAGTTTTAAAATCACAACAATACACTGTAAAATACGGACACAATTTTTAAAATTAGCTACTCCCGGCTTCCGCCTCAGGAGTGATTCACAGGCTATAATGAAGCGCTGGCGCTTTGGCGCTCAATTTATACAAAAGCTGGGAGGGGGGGGGTGGCCAGCCGCCGTGGGCGTGTCTGGCAGGTCCCTCGAGCAAGGGAATGGCGGCAGGACGCGATCAGAAAGCGAAGCAACAAGCAGTCTGCCGCTGCGCTTCAGACAGGTGATGCCAAAAGTTGTTTTCAATGCAGGAGTTTTAAAATCACAACAATACACTGTAAAATACGGACACAATTTTTAAAATTAGCTACTCCCGGCTTCCGCCTCAGGAGTGATTCACAGGCTATAATTTCTGGACATCCTTGAGTTTGAGCATAAGGCCCTGTGGCAACAGAGCTGCCATGGGTGGGGTAGTACCCACCAGGTCGAACTCTGGTTAAACATAAAGCAGGCAGCAATCTGGGTGGTACCAATGATATGCAAACTAGGCCTGAGTTATAAGGAAGTACATCTGAAAGTCAGGATCCGTAAACCCAACCCGTGGCATAAAGAAAAATAAGGGTATTCCAGGCGTTTCGGGACCTGCTACCTGCACAAATCAATTTTAAAAGGAGACTGCGCTGTGTGAGAAAGAAGTCTTCACACATTTAAGAGAAAGCTCAATTATAGTTGTTTAGTTCAGTCAATTATGTGAGTTTATGATCAGTTCAAAATCTGTGTTTCTTGTTATGAGATTAGTAGATTGTTTTCTCAAATTTATTGAATTTGTTAGTCAGATACATCTGTTTATAGAAATATCAACAAAGACATTATTATGATCATGGTTAGAGTCAAAATAATTCCAGAAAGGAATATAGGGCCCCATGCATCAACGAAAAAAACGGTCGCAAACAGGCAGAATCTCAGAATCTGCCCTTTTGCGACCGGTATTTTTGCAGTGTGGATGCATCATCCCAAATGCAAAAATCTCGATTTAAGGAATCGCTGAATTTGTGATTACTTAGATTGCAGTTGCATTTAAGGAATCGCAAATTTTGATTCCTTAAAAGCAATGCATGATGCAATTTAAAATAGCGATTTCACTATTAGGGGTCGCAAATTACCGTCAAATGAAATGGGACGGTAATTTGCAAATACTTTGAAAAATGCACTTTAGTTACCCTTGGGGCATGTGTGTGCGCAACATGGGGGAACATCACAATTTCAGGGGTGATACAGGGTGTCCTTTTGGCACCCTTGCACCCTTGAAACTGAATGCGCAATTTGCAAGTACCTAATGGCTACTCGCAAATTGCGCATGCAATTCCGCTTCATTCCTACAGGAATTAATGGGAAGCCATTCCTTAATTGCGACTCGCAATTAAGGAATATGTAGGAATCGCTATTTTTTTAGAGATTTCTACATGCATAGGTTTTTGCGATTCCATAATTATGAGTCTCCATACGCGAGCAACAGGTGCTGTGGGAGCTATACTCATAATGCCATGAGAAACAAGTAACATCATACCTACAACAAGTTAGGACTATTGGCTTTGTCAATGGTTGTTAGTTGCATGGGATAAAGAAGCAGCAACTATGGCTTGAATATATTATTGAAAAATATTCTACATAAAGCCCTGCTGGCACATTGACAATGTTGCTGCTCCTGCATTTCAAAAAGAGAAGAGAAATCCAGAGAGAAAATGACTCTCTTTAAAGGATTTCCCATCCCATACAATGCTCACCTGGCATGACGTCATGCCGTAACTTCTCCCCTAGTGTGAAGTGAGCAGTGTGAGCACGTGCACATCGTGCCTGCAGTCTGGGAAAAAAGGGACAGTCTGTGCCAGGGCACAAAAACAGAACCAGATAGAGACCCGTTTTGAGACCTCCTTTAAAAAACAGCAGGTGTTCAGCACCAGTGAGACCCGGCCCACTTAAAGCCCTGGCTGTACCATTGGTAGCAGAGCCCCGGAAGTGTTGCATTTTGAATTTTGATGAGGACAGAGGCTAGCACGAGCAACTCAGAGTGCACCTCCCTTTCCATTACTATAATAAATAGCTCTGTTCCATTACTGAATAAACAGTGCATATTACATTTAATCTAGGGTTGGCCGGACATTTTTTTTTTCAAGATTGTAGGGTTGGCCAGACATTCTGTTTTTTTCAAGATTGTCCAGCATTTGAGGTGTCTCTCTTGCGTCATGCAAAGAGCTAGTGTGGGTTGCACAATGTTTTCGTTGCTGGACGACAGAGGCAGCTTGTGAAGTCCACAGATTGGAGCTGAACCTCTTCCTAGCAGGTCCTACATCCAGAAACGTTTCAGCCCTTTGACAGATAGCCGAGCAGGGAAGCCTTCAGCAGGCTGTGCAGTCCCAGCCCTGAGACTGAACAAGAGCTGCGAACGACAGGTGTGAGCAGCCAGCGTTTTCTAACATGGTAATAGGTTGGAGAGCTGCAGCAGGAATGTATCAGCATAATGCTGCTTTAGCAACACATTTACCTTTACAAATACAGACACAGATGAGGAATAAGTGTACCTGCAGGGAAGAGGTCAAACGCAGCAGGAGACTGGGCATAAATGGGGCAACCACCTCACGCAGCAGGAGACTGGGCATAAATGGGGCAACCACCTCACTCCAGTTCAGTACAGACACTGACTCTAGTGCTAAACCTTTCAGCAACTAATCATTTATTTCAGGTGTGCCCAGAATGCATCAGGTATCATACAAAAGTCTAGGGCGAGCTAGAGAGTCTGTATTAACCCCAAGCCATAAACCAGCAGATGAATGGACCTAAACCAGCACAGGAAGGGATCCCAAACCGGCAGCAGCTCCCCAAAACACATTTGCTAACTGAACTAAGCCAGAGAAGGTGCATTGAGCAAACATGGTTTGCCAAAGGTCAAAGAATGTGATCAAGTAAGAGACACAGGATTGTAAAGCAGGACTGCTCCTTTCAAGGCCAGTAAAGCTCACACTTAGCACATTTTAGCAAATTTAAGATTAGCGTGGGGCTACCTTTCACCCGAACTAACATTCAGTGAGTATTTGGTTCAGATCCAGTGTCCTGTCAGCATCTATCCACCTGTACCCCTTGTCTTCACCCCTAGGACTGCGTCTCTGTGAGTTTGTGCATACAGCGCCAATCAATACCGCACACTGAATGGTGTTGTATCCGAGGCTGCATATGTCATACAACGATAATAAACTACATTGCCATAAAGGTGTTGCACAATGCTTATTTTGACGCTATAAAAGCTTCAGAAATGATCTTGGTAGTGAGGGAAGCGGGTCAAAGAGCTTGCGACAGCCCTTCAGGCGTTAGCTAAAGTTTTGGGCTTTTCGAAAAAGCTCCTTGCACAAAAGGGGGCCATTTTTGGAATTCATAGCAGTGCATGGGCACTGCAGGGTGAAATGATGTGAATGCAAGATTATTTCTTTCCTTATTGCAATAACGTTATAGATACGTAGACAGTTTGATAGCTCAGCAGAGTAACGAACCTCCTTGGTCTTTGTTACTTTCTGATATTTTCACTTATGTTGTTTATCTAAAACGCTTTTCCTTTCAAAGCTGCCACAGTGGGCTATTAGTACAAGGACAAAGAAATGTATCTCTCACAAGCACTAGTCTCCGTTGTTATGTGTTTAGGAAGGTTGCCAGTAAAGAGAGAAATGAGAACAGGTCCCGGAAATTGTCTCCTTTTACAATAAATCCCTCTTTTGACTTGTCAAGTCAGGGTCACCAGAATGTTTACACAATCCTTCCACAGCGATTCGTGCAGGGTTCACACGTTTGGTTTCAGAAAGAATACAATATTAGTATTGTTATGAGAATGCACGGCCGATCATGTAGGATATGGATTTCGATTACTTTCAGTTTATTGGAAAAGTATCCGGCAATTCCAAATTTGAAAATTATAAACGTAATTTTAGGGGTGGGCGAATAATTCCGGTCAGTCGGCGGAGTTTGCAGAGTTTTGCCCATTACAAGGTTCCGGCAAAACTCCGCCAACCGCTCCGTGGCCGAGTTTTGTTTCAGGCGTGGTTCCCCAATTTTAAGTTGGCGAGTGTGAGTGAGAATTTGAGTCCCCTAGCACGATTTTCGGGTGCTAGAACGCCTCCCAGTGAGATTTCTCAATGCGCTCAGTCGCGGCAGTGTTCATGTAACTTCGCATAATTCCACGCAGAGAAACTCTGGAAGTTGCGCTAACCATTAGTAATTATATAAACTTTTTTTTTCAGAACTGTCAAATATATTTTCAAAACGAGAACTTTATGTCAGCGCTTGTACCAGTTGCAGCAGCAATAAAGTAGTTATGTTGTATTTAAAAAAACAACATTGTACTTGTTCTGCCGTGGTGCTTGATCCCACCTCCTCTTATGTTAAATAGTAGTTAATAAAGACTGCTATAAAATGTAAAACTTCATGTGAATAATCATTTTGTATTTGATCTAGGTTCGTAGGGGCCCCTCCAATGATTCAAATTGCATCATGCGGAAAGCGAATCACCTGTTAAAGATCTGACAACGTGGAACTGTTTATTTTCTCTGTTGCCTTGAAAAAAATCCAGGAAGACCACTGTACCAGCCAAGTCTGTGACACTGTAAAGGGGTGGCTAGGACCGCCGCCTGGACTCTGCCACGCTGTTGATCCATTTTTCATTTGTAATCTATACCCTGATGACCTAGATCTGTTGAGCAAGGTTGCTTGTTTTGGATTGTACTCTGTTTTAACATCTGATCAGTTCTGAGGTCAAAGATGATTAATTTCCTCTGCAAAGCCAACTTTAACTTTTTTTAGGTGAGTTAAATCAGGTCAAATAGATGGGCATAGAAGACACTTAAAATCTAGGGGGGATAGGCATATCTTTAAGGATTTAGTAGTATAGACCCACCCTTAAATGCCTCAAATTCTCAATAAACATATGAAAATAAGCTGGGCTATCTAATGGAAATGGAAAGTGCAGTTATACAGCTATTAATTTTTTTCACTTGCACTGAAAAGGCATATACCCTTCAATATGGGACCAAAAAGAGGTAGTTTTATTCTCATTCAAAAATGAAAATTAGGATGATGATCTCTGTGAGTGCTAAGGAGAGCACTTCCAGTGAACCACGACCTGCTGCTGATGCTGGGCTGAGCAACTTATAGAGCTTCTTCCTCTAACTGACTGTTCTGGAGGGCTGTGGTGCTGGACCCCACTGTTCTTGTTGACCCGGCTTGCAGTAGTGGCGTGCTGAGCATGTGGATGACAAATGTGATTGGCATTATGGTGTTGGTTTCCTGTTAGGGTCTAAGTAGCTGCATATTCTACTAACCAGGGCTTGTCTGGATATTGCCCTTACTCCCCATAATTCTGAGTACCACAAGGCACCAAAGACCTGTGGGGCTATTCACTGTGGAAAATGACAATGTATATGTACATAAGCGGCGTTCATTTGTGTTCACCATACCCCTCGCTGTAAGCAGAACGAATACCGCGAAGCATTGACCGCATCATCCCGCCAGCATAGGCCCATGCACGCACGTACACGACAGCCATTTTAGGCACCAAGGCCTCTCTGCCCGTTTGTTAAATCTCCAGCACGCCCCCCCCCGTTGAACACCCCCGCTCTCTCATGCATAGGCCATAAAACCCTCTCCCTCTGCGCGACCCTGCTCTAAAAGTGACACCCCTGCCTGACCGACACCCCCCTGCATTCCTCCCAGGAACACCCTTCCCCTCTTCTGATGACCCCCCTCCGGCTACACCTGGCCTCTCGACCCGGTCCCAAGTCATAAAATAAAGCCTCATGGATGTACCCCCCGTGGCCCCGCATAGCAAAACGTGATACACCAACTGAAGTGCCCGATCTTATCGCCTGCCCAACCTTAGATCTGACCACCCCCTCTTGCCCTCGTGTCCTGTTGGAATGTCCGGCTGCAAGATTACAATCACATGTTACATTTGGGAGGGGAAACGACATCCGAGCGACAGGCATGGGAATAGGCCTGAAGCTGGGATTCCAAACGTGCCTTTTCGTACTTCAAAGTTTCTTTATTGCAATAAGGAATGTTTGTGCATCATAAACCTGTGTATAAAAGACGGAGCCTCAGAGAAACTTGTTAGAGCACCTCTTGAAGACATTGTGCGCGTGTCCGAAATGACAGGCTCTCCTCATGAGAAATAAAAATCTGTTCTTGCACTCCCGCTTCCAGCGCCCGTCTCTTTATTTGGTAACTGATCAAAATGGGAACTAAGAGGCGTCTTGTGCCAGCAGCCTGGGCATCGGTTGTAATTTGGGCTGTTTTTCCTCAATTGGCGTCCCAACGCGGGGCCCATCAGCGACATAAGGTCCGGTAAGAGAGGTCCAGACGATGGGGTGAACATCTGAACGATTGGAGTATACCTGCCTTGAGAGGGCCCTCGTCCGGCTGCCGATTGAATGAACTTCACCAATTCCGAACGGACCTCTCTCAAGCGACCTACTGTCCTGACTGGGATCCCACAGGAATGCTGCGGTAAAAACATGGAGTAAGAGAACGATCGGACGCTGGAAAGGGAAGGCGAAGAACTGTCCACACGGTCCGGTCCGGGTAAGGTTAAGTAGGACGTCTTTACGTCTGATTGATAGGATGACTTTATCCATCTGATTGATTGAATGATTGATTGTTTATATTGGAATCGGTATTTAAATACTGGTATTGTTCATTGATTGGTTCATTTAGCTTTGGTTGCTACTTGAAGTATTGGTTCTCTTTGAGACATTCTCTGTTTGCCAACAGCGACGAATAGGAACGTTCCTCTCTCTTTGCAAATAGTGAAGGTTAGGTAATGCGGACTTTTGTCCCCCGTTGTAATCCGTCATGCCTATTTTTCTCCCCACTGATTGATTGGTTGCTCTGTTGCTCTTTGAGACATTCGCTGTCTACAAACGGGGAAGAATAGGAATATTCTGTCTCCCTTTGCAGATAGTGAAGGGTAGGTAATGCAGACTTTTGTCCCCCGTTGTAATCCGTCATGCCTATTTTTCTCCCCACTGATTGTTTGTTATCGATTTTTATCGATTATCGCTCTTTTGAGATATTCCCTGTCTACAAACAGAGAAGAATAGGAATATTCTGTCTCCCTTTGCAGATAGCGAAGGATAGGTAATGCGGACTTTTGTCCCCCGTAGTAATCCGTCATGCCTGTTTTTCTCCCCACTGATTGATTGATTGTCTGGACATTTATTGTTCAAGGAATAGTTCTTTTGAGGTATTCTCTGTTTGCAAATAACGTGGAATAGAAATATTCTGTCTAGTCTTTGCAAGTAGTGAAGGGTAGGTAATGCGGACCTTTGTCCCCCGTTGTAATCTGTCATGCCTATCTACTCCCCACTGATTGGTAAACTAGTTCCAGCCGGACCATTTATTAGAGGTAGATCATCTGGCTCAACCGGAGGGCGCCCCTAATAAAAAGGACATATGTAAAATACGAAGTAACCACCGTATCCTGTTAACAGAAACTTTAGCGCAAAAACACACTAGACAAGGAAGGAAAAAGAAATCGAGCAAAATCAGTAGGCCACTGATGAGTTTTTGACTTCGCTAGAAATAAGAAACGTTAGAAATAGCCCGCAATAAGAAACATGAAAGTGGTGAGAGAAGCCAAGCTTGACATCACGGCAGCCACGAGGTAGCTAGGCTCCGCCGCCCCTCACTGCTCCAAACATGTCTGTCCCACCGCCCACCACGCCCAATAACGGTAACATAAGATAGATACAAGTCAGCCGATACCTACCCCCATTCCGGAAGCTCCCGAAGTGCAACAGGTCCACGGTTATGCCCATCCGGAAGACGAGGCCTCGACACGTGCAGGGCGGGGCCCGGCTGGCCGCCATCGGCCGGAGAGGCCGTGGGGTGGATGGCCCGGAATGTACTGGTCTTCCCATCCCCTTCTTCTGGCGCCTTGCAGGCCATGGGGGGGGGGATGTCTTGCTTATGCCTCCAACCCCCCCCTCTCTCATCGCCTGGTCTGGCCTCACGAATGTCAGCGCCAGGAGACGGCGTGGGGTGCACTGGGAGGGAGAGGCGGCGCGGACGAGCCTCTCCCACCTCCCCAGGTGGAGGCCCCTCGGCTGCACCCCCAACGCTCCACTCACCCGACAAGGGTTCGTCCACTCTTGCGGTGCAACGCCACGCCCGACAGGCTGGAGTCCATCTACTCTTGCGATCCAGCGACTGCCGGTTGCCGCAGAAGTCATAAAATAACGGTCGACTCTTGGGAGATTGGGCCTGGCGTGCCATGGCCAGGTCGCTTGCCAGCTAGAAAATGAGTCCCCCGTCCAGAAGCGTTCTCCTCAGCTTTGAAGATTCTATGAGAGCTGCAGGGGCCCCCGACCCCCGTGGGCCCCCCCGATGGGGAATGACTGCCATGATTGCCCGCGGAACGACCAAGACGTAGCCACGAGACGTCGGCGCTCTCATGCTGGCGCCAGCCTCAGTTTGAATGACCAAAATCCTGCAGACTACCAATTTGATCAGTTCCGGTGGAACACCAGTATGACCCGGTAGGAAAGATTGTTGCCTCCCTCCCCCCTTTGACTGATGGTTCATGTCGACGGCCCCTTCTGTTGCCCTTTAACGAAACTTTTGGACTGCCAAAAGAGGCTCTGGTCCAACCACGAGTTGGTGGAGACATTTTGACTATACTTGGACCTGCCTGACCTCACCCAAAATGGCGCCGGTACAAATGAAACTCGCAACTCCCTGTTGTGTTCCGGTTGCTCAGCCTTGATCGCATGGCGGGAGGGGATGGGTACTGATTGAACACTTGGACAATGAATTGGTGTTAAGTTCTGACGCGTCATTGATTACCGTATTATTGAAAGTTCGAATTTTCGACACTTATGGTACTTACCCACAATGAATTTTCGATATGATTTTATTGCACTTGTCGCACCTTTATGAAATCAACGGTCACCGACTCCGTTCAAATAAATATCCCCTCATGTACAGTTCCAGTCTGCTCCGTGGCCGGCCCACGTGGTTGTAGACCCGTATTTGTGCGCCAACATTTTTGAATAAAGGTTTTTTTTTTGAAAAGCAAACATAGTTGTAGCGCTTAGATTGGTAAGTTTCGAATAAATGGCCACTGTTTCCGATATAAGTAAAATACAGGTGAAATGAAGCAACTCGATTACTTAAAGGTTAAAAAGCAAAGTACACAGAAATATTGCAAATGTGAATGGTCCAGGTTTGTTGTGCGTGTGTTTTTATATATATATTTTTATTTTTGTGCAACGTAAAGCAATCGATAAAGGTTCCGGTATTTAGCCTTTACTTTATGTGCCACATGTATCAGGGAAATTGTTTCAGATGCCCCTAAGCCACTACGAAGGAATGCCACCTAGCCCCTCTAGTTTCCGTGCCTGATGAACAAAAACGACCCTGTACCACTGTAGACCATCCCTCCTCGAAGGAGAGCACGAGTTCACCCCCCACTTTACACTGACTGCCCTTTGTTTTGACCCTTTCCTACACACGATCCGTAATACCACACTTGGGCGATCTATGCAATATACAGTTCATCAATGATTATCTCTCCCGCACTGCCGGTCCCTCTGGGCTTAAACGCCGAGATGAAAGGGACTGCATCCCGCGGAGATAGGTTGAGTATGTGGTAAGTAAAAGCATTTTCGGGTTTATGCGCGCTGATATGTTTTAAAACGGTGCCCCCACCCTTTCTTTTTTCCCTTCTTTTCTGCAGGTCACATCGGAACGTCGACTAGAGTATGGAGAAGACCTACGCAACACGCCATGGTTCCGCACGGAAAAATTGTATATTGTCTATGGGGACTGCCCTGAGAACGTGACGAATTTGTGTGATATGAATGCACGCGTGTATGCCCTGATGTGTATAGCTCGACTGAATACACGATGCACACGTTTGGATTGATAAGAGAAGTGTTTTATGTATGACTTAAGTGATGATCGAACGGCCGATGGAATGGGGAAAAGGGGTCTGAACATGGTGCCTATACACGACGAACAAACAAAGATATAGCACTCCCTTACTTAGAAACGACTGTCTCTCTCTCTCTGAACCCAGCGACTGGGAGGGTGGCCTGAAGCAGAAACTTGACGGGTTATTGCAGTATGACGAAATATGACTCCAACCGGCGCCCCAAATAATGCAACCAAGAATGACGTGCACCCATGAGTAAATTGATACGGTAACTAAATAGGGAGAGGTTCAGGAATATTCCGGGGTGAGGTTTACCCAAGTACCCTCCTCCTGGAAGACTAGGAATATTGTCAAATGTTTAAGATTTACCACCTCCTTCTTGCACCCTCATAGACATGAAACTCAAAGCTGCCCCATTATTCTCCCGACTGACACCCTCCGTTGCCTCAGCATGGATACCCATTCGCTAAAAATGATTCGAAGATCCCACCGTGAGTATTAGCCCGACCAGGTTAGTTCCCGAACAATTGACAAAGGTGTAAGTATTTGCAACCGAGGCCACCAGCAAAGGCAGCCAGATGAATTAAGTAGGATACTAAGGATACGCAGCATGCAGGAAGAAATCTTTTTGGCCAAGTACTGTTCTATGTTTTGTCTTGGATTTTTGTATATAATACATGTACTATTCCCCCCCGCCTGAATTCATGTGTACGTAATGTATGGATCTACGTCGTCCCTCAGCCTGTGTTTCTATATAACTTGACCCCTGCTGTTCTGTGTTGTGTGCGCACTAAATGGCCTATTATTGTACACGTTTCACTCTCTCTCTTTCTCTCTCTCTCCATGTCGTACGTGTACCGAATAGTTCGTTTAAAATGCGGACGACGCTCTCTCTGAGGGTCCCCCTGTTCCCTCTTCCTTTGTGTGGTAACGTTGTGCCCCGCCGGCACAAGCCTAATTGGTTTTTGAACACAAAGGTGTTCGGCAAAATTGACAGAAACTAAAACAATTGTAATTTGCCATATTACTACCTCTCCTTTCTGTAAAATGATGGAACTTGAATTGGCTAAGAAGGAAAGGACAGGTAAGACGACTGATGTCCCCTAATCTGGCCTTTTTTATAGGGGGACTATATGTCAGTGGCCTTCTGTTCTCAGTTCGTTAGAAACACAATCCCCAATGCCCAGATTGCCCCACCTCTCTGCACCCAAGTACGGATGTCCAAAGCGTCCTCGTTTCTCCCGATTGACCCCAGCTCCATACCCAGAAGTATAACTGATGACCCTGATTAACCGTTGCTCCCCGAGAAAAGAATGTTTAGCCTCTGTCCCTCTCTCATGATGATAGAAGACTGCCAGGGCTTGGGTTAGAAAGACGAGTCTCTACCGAAGGATCCGATTTCGAGTTTGATGGAATACGCAGTTGATAGGAGTCTGACTTCTCTCCATATACGTCATGAATGAACGCCAAATAGACTTAGTACAAACTCAGTAGAAATGCCCGCATACATACTCCATAGTGATAACTTCTGACCGTGACCGATGAACGTATCCCCAACTACTTAAGATTGGGGGCGGAATTGAAATGTATAAATGTCTTCTCCTGCCAGTTCTCTAAAGCTTGTTTTGTACCCATTCAAAGATACACAATCACCGGAGGAGAGGGGCCGGACGTGACGCACAGCCTAGCCGCAGATCATGAAGCACATGTGACCTTGACCAAAGGTGGAGCCGCAGAGCAACGAGACGCGGGACGAGGCACCACTCTCAAACACGGAAAATGAAAGGATGGAGGGCTGCCTTGAAGCCCTCTGCTTGCTGACCCACGCGTGCCAGAAGTCCCCGCCCCTTTGAGCCCGATTGATGGGCCTGCCTGCTCGTTATCCTTTGCTCCCTTGGTTTGTCTCAAAGATCTGATCCCACTCCGCCCTCTCTTCCCTCGATTATCCGACAACCCCCCTTTTTTTCACATGGATTTTGACTCAGAGAAGAAGAACAGCATTTAGGTAGAATAGGGTTTGCCACGGAAGGAGAAAGAAATGCAGGTGCCCAGCATGAGGCACCCTTCAAAAGATTAGTTAGGAAACAGGACTGTGGTCTAACAGCAGAGGACAGATCGCACCCTGCGACGTGTAAGGATGGATCCGAGCTGGACCTATAGCTCCACCGCCGGTGCTCAACAGCGCCAACGGAAGAAAACGAACTACTAGAGCCTACCAGTGATGGCTCGCTGCTAAAAAGACACTGTGGCGAAGACCCCCCCCCTCCCCTTTCTGAACTTTCTACCCCCCCCCCTGACTACTTGCTTGTATTGAACTGAATTCCTCCCTCAACCACTTTGTATTGCTTTCAAAATGTTTCATCGGTCACTTTTGACTGTACATTGATACCGCCGGAGAGAGAGTCAGAACATGGCTCCATAATGTGTCGGAACATTTCCTTGATTGACTCCGACTGAGTAGTATACCGATCTCTAGACTCGTATATATAACACGACAAATGTAAATTCATCTGTATTGCACCTCGTCTATCGCATCGACTGCACATGGTTATATGCAATCCGCCAGTATTGACAAACGCTATTTCATTGACCACACATGGCTATATGTACACCCCGTCAGTTATGATAAACACGGAAATGAACTAACTTATGTTAAAAAGCGGCGACTGTGGAAAATGACAATGTATATGTACATAAGCGGCGTTCATTTGTGTTCACCATACCCCTCGCTGTAAGCAGACCGAATACCGCGAAGCATTGACCGCATCATCCCGCCAGCATAGGCCCATGCACGCACGTACACGACAGCCATTTTAGGCACCAAGGCCTCTCTGCCCGTTTGTTAAATCCCCAGCACGCCCCCCCCCCGTTGAACACCCCCGCTCTCTCATGCATAGGCCATAAAACCCTCTCCCTCTGCGCGACCCTGCTCTAAAAGTGACACCCCTGCCTGACCGACACCCCCCTGCATTCCTCCCAGGAACACCCTTCCCCTCTTCTGATGACCCCCCTCCGGCTACACCTGGCCTCTCGACCCGGTCCCAAGTCATAAAACAAAGCCTCGGGGGGGGCGTGGCTTGACCAGCGATGTGAGCAGACGCGTTGCTGCGGAGCTCCCACCGCCGTTGGGCCCATCATTGGCTATTTGTGCGTGATTCGGGAGTCTGGACCCGCCGCACACCTCCCTGGGACCACTGCCCACCTGTGTAGCGTGTTTTGTGTGCGGGACCTCCGTGCCCCGTCTGAGCCCCGGCGAGAACGCACAGCCGGCTTACAGTGTGAGGGGCCGCCCGGTCCGTCCGCCATCTTGCGGCCGCGGAGGAGGCGGTGTACAGCGGACCCTGTCGGACCCTGGAGCTGCCGGCGGCCACTGGCCAGATCGACCCCCGCCCTCCCCGCAAGACAGCCTTGTGACGCCCTTACCTGGGGCAGCGGTGTGGTGAAGTGCCTGGTAGGGGGCCCCTGTGCAACTTCTTGGTCCTGCGCATCCTGTTTCCCGCGCTGCAGTGTGGAGCTGTGAGGCGGCGAGACCCGACCTCTGGCCTCAGCGAGGATCGGAGGCGCTGCTGACCTCCCTCCACCAGCGGGTTGCTCCGAGAAGCCGGCCCTGCGGAGCCGCGGTGAACAGCGGTGAGAGCGGCCAGAGCGGAGGGCTGAGACGGACAGTGCCCCCGGGGCACTTTTGAGAGCGGACGGCGCCAGCCGACGGAGAAACGGCAAAGCTGCGAGTTTTCACAACGGCTCTTCCTTGGGGGTGAGTGCTGGCCTGGAGCGATGGTGTGGGGCACTCCCTGGTGCTGATACCCCTGGGGGACTGGTGGCCCCGTTGGACCTGCTTATCTCCCTGACTGGCAGCGCATTGTGAGTGGCGGCGCTGAGGCCTAGGGATCCCCGGACTGCCTGATCTGCTACGTGGGGTGTGTGCTGGCTGCTCGCTGCTGAGGGGTGGGCCGTTGCGAGGCCAGGACCCTTTCGGTGCGCTGTGACTTTGCGCCAGTGCCCCCCACCGCCCCCCTTGGTGCTTTGTGCTTTTTCTCGGGCACCCTACGCCGGGCACGGGCCCTGACGCAGACTAGGGGACACCCTGTGGTCCGCGCGGAGAATGACGCGCACCAACAGGAACAGCAAGGCGGAACCGGCACCGGCCCCCAAGGGGAACCCTGTAACAGCCATGTGGGGCAAAGTAGGAACTCCGGCGGCCAGTGGTGGCCCACCTGCGGAGATGGCGGATTCCCCCCCGGTCACACAAGCGTTCATGGCCGCCTTCATGACCGAACTTAAGACGGAGATAGGATCCCTGAGGTCGGAGGTCCACTCATGTGTCACGGAGCTTCGGAAAGAAGTCGTGGAACTGGGGGACCGTGTGGACAGCCTGGAGAGGACTGCGGACACGCGCACCGAGGACCAGGAACATCTATGGCAGCGCTTAACGGCCCTGGAACAACAGAACATTGAACTCCAAATCAAACAGGAAGACTTGGAGAATCGGGGCAGGCGGAACAACCTCCGCATCCGCGGCGTGCCGCTCGGAGAAGAAGGGGAGGACGTGATGGACTTTGTGGCGCAACTCCTCCACGAGGTGCGGGGCGACGAAGATGTATCACCTCCCACACTGGACCGTGCTCATCGTGTGGCGGCACCTGCGGGGAGATCGGGACTTCTCCCGGACATTATCACGCGGGTGCATTTCTTTGTGGAAAAGGAGGAGATTTGGGAACGTGCTCGGGACAAGCCGGACCTGCAATATAAGGGCCACAAGATCCAGATCTTCCAAGATTTGGCGCCCAACACCCTGAAGCGGCGACGCGCTTTCCGCCCAGTGACGGAGAAATTGCGGTCCCTGAACATTTCGTACCAATGGGGACACCCCTTTGCACTTATCTTTCAATGGGAGGGTAAGCGTAAATCCTTGCGGTCCTACGATGAGGCGGCGCGTCTCCTCAACATTGCAGGCTCTCCCCCGGGGAGCCCCTCACGACACCCTCCGAGCAAGAGGACGCCGCTCACCCCAGACTGGACCACGGTGCCGAGGAGACAGCGTGCGACGCCTGTTGACGTGCCAACGACGAGCCAAGCCAGGCAGGAGGTCATCGCCCACATTAGAGCGCTGGAAGAGACTGAGATCGACCGTGCTGACCGCTCCCCTGCGGGACGGTCCTCCACATCGTGAGATGGACAGCACATGAATGTCACTGGCCTTGAGGTACTGTTCTCTTCTACCCCTCCGGAGGGCGGGGATGGTTGTGGGGCGGGAGGGAAGGTGCTTGGACTCCTGATCTCCTTGTGCTGGGCCTAGGATGGTGGGGGCTCCTTGCCTTCTGGTGTTCCCGGCCGGTCATGTCCCACCGAGACTGTCTCCTGGGGAGTGACATCCCGATGAACATTCGAACCTGTGGGTGTAGGATGCCCTACTCTGGAGATAGTGTACTTTGGCCCAGTTGGCCCCGTTTTTACGGCCTAGGCCGTCCGTCCTCCAGACTGCTGAATGTTTGGCTTTCTCCTCTGACCTTCCTTTTCCTCTTTTTTCTGTCTTTCCTTCCTTTCTCTGTCTGCTGTGGGGGGCTGGGGATGGGGGATAATGCGGGGAGCGGGGGCGGGCCCTCTGGGTGGGGCTCTGAACTGATGGGTGCTCTGCTGTGCGAAGCTTTGCGTACTTACCTTAGGGACCCCCAAGATGGCGAGTGACATGGCCAGACCCCTTAAGATTTTATCACTCAATGTTAAAGGCCTTAATTCACCTAACAAGCGCCAACAGCTCTGGCATTACTTCCTGCGTCATGACCCGGACATCATTTTCATACAAGAGACCCACCTTCTCCGGGCAGATACAAAGCGTATGGCGCACCCTAGATACCCCCTCCAATTCTGGGCTACAGCAGATACGAAAACAGCTGGGGTAGCAGTTTTGTGCAAAGCTGGCATCAGGCGGGGTTCTGACAAGCTCTTCCGGGGTGGTGACGGTCGCTTCCTTAAGGTCTCGGTCGAGGTGGGCTCCCGCCGTCTTACGCTGTGCAACGTGTATGCGCCCAACCTGGCACAGGATCGCTTCCTTCGGGATCTTTTGCGCACCCATGTCCTTCGAGGTGGGCCCTCGATTATTCTGGGGGGTGACTTTAATCTGGTGTGGTGCCCTACCTTGGACCGGAGTACAGGCTCCTTTCATGGGGCAGGGGCGATGTCCTCGGCACTGCGCGGACAGATAGGCGACTTAGGTCTCTTCGACGCATGGCGCTACTTCTCCCCCGACAAACGAGATTACTCTTTTTACTCTAGTGCTCACCGCTCCTATTCCCGCATCGATCATTTGTTCGTATCGCACGACTTGATTTGTGATGTGATGGATGTGGAAATGTCCGACATCTCCATCTCGGACCATGCGCATGTGGAGTTACTCCTCCGAGATCTGCGGAGTGGTCCCCCTAGGGAACGGAAATGGCATTTGCCCCCATACCTACTCAGAGATGCAGCGTCGGTTGACGACATCCGCACGGCCATCACCTCCTACTTTGAGTTCAATGACCTACCGGAAACGCCGTTCCCGGTGGTGTGGGACGCCTTCAAGGCTACAATCCGGGGTCACATCACTTCCCTTGAGATTGCGAGAGCGCGTGAGCGGAGAGTAGTGGAGGAAGGACTGGTGGCGGACTTGCGGGGGGCGGAGGCACAGAATCAAGAGGCTTCCACTCTGAAGACGCGAAGGCGTCTAGCGAACCTGCGAGGGCAATTGCGCATGCTGCGGGCGAATCGGGCGGAGAAATCCCTTTTGGCGCTAAAGCGTATGCATTTTGATGGCGGGGACAAGATAGGGAAGCTCTTGGCGAGACGACTGAGGGTTAAGGCGGCCAGATCCCACATAGCGAATGTGGTACTACCGGACGGGTCTCGGGCAACGGCGATGGAGGCTAAAATGAAGGCGTTCCGAGACTATTACGCCTCCTTATACACGGCGGCTCCGACTGGCGCTACCCTGCCGGAGGAGATTCTGGAGCACTATGGCGGGACGCGCTTGCACCCCGACGCGGCGGAGAGGTTAGAAGAGCCGCTTTCGCTTGCCGAGGTGTCTGAGGCCATTAAAGATCTGAACTTGGGGAAGACACCAGGCCCGGACGGCTTACCGCTTTCCTTTTACCGCCTTTTCGGGGAACAGCTAGGTCCATATCTCCTCAGACTCTTCGCCTCCTTCGATGGCGGTCAGGGTCCCTCGCCGGACATGGGTATGGCAGAAATAGCTCTAGTCCCTAAACCTGGGAAGGATCCGGCGCTTTGCTCGTCATACCGCCCGATTGCGCTACTTAATACTGATTTCAAAATTTACACGAAGATGCTGGCTAAGAGACTCGATCCCCACATGCCGGACCTCGTTGACCCTGACCAGGTGGGCTTCATTCGGGGCCGTCAAGGGGCAGACAATGTGCGGAGACTGGCACATTTGGTAGGGAAAGTGCACCACTGGCACATTCCGGCGTGCCTCCTGTCGCTAGACGCTGAGAAAGCGTTTGATCGCGTGGATTGGGGGTTTCTCCAAGCGGTCCTTTGCAGGATGGGGCTCGGCCCGCGGATGATTGCCAGGATCATGGCGCCTTATGTGGCACCGAGGGCAAGGGTCAGGGTGAATGGGAGGTTGACGGAACCATTCGCCATTGGCAGAGGGACAAGACAGGGCTGCCCTCTGTCGCCATTGCTGTTCGCCCTGGCGATTGAACCGTTGGCGGACCTGATCAGGCGCAACCCGGACATTTGCGGCGTACAGATGGGAGGGCAAAATCATAAGGTGGCGTTGTATGCGGACGACCTCATTCTCACGCTAACGGAACCACGACAATCCCTGCCGGCGCTTCATGAGGTGCTCTGCTCCTTCGAAAGCGCCTCTGGCTTGAAAATTAACCACGATAAGTCGTGGGTGCTTAACCTCACGATCCCCCCGGCCGATGTCCCTCCCCTGGAAGTGCTGTGCCCCTACCGATGGACGGACCAACATATCCGATACCTCGGCCTCTCCCTGACTCCCTCTTTGGAGGGCTGGTCGGCGCTCAATTGGGCGGAGTGTCGCAAGTCTGTTCTCGCTGATCTACAGCGGTGGAAGCCTCTTATCCCCTCTTGGCTGGGCAGGTTGAACGCGGTCAAAATGTCTATATTGCCTAAAATACTCTACCTGTTCCAATGCCTTCCTACGCCCATCCCTCTGCCGAAGATTAGAGCCTTGCAAAGGGACTGTACTAAATTCATCTGGGGGGGCAAGAGACCCCGCTTCTCTCAGACACTCCTTATGGCCCCGCGGGATCGTGGAGGGCTGGGATGCCCGAATCTTGTGGACTATTATTGGGCCGCTCACTTGCGGTTTGTAATAGAGTGGGGTATTAGGGAGAGCGAGAAGGGGTGGCTGCACCTTGACCGGGCGGTCACGGGTCGTACGATCTGGAACCTCGCTTGGACCCATAGGGCGGGACGGTCCCCTAGTGCTTACTTGGCGATCCCCACGAGAACGGTCCTGGACGTGTGGGACAGGATAGCGGTGCGGAAAGGCTTGACGACTTTCCCCTCGCCGCACACCCCCATAGAGGATAATCCATGGTTCCCACCGGCTAACCACACCCCCGCTTTTCGCAGGTGGACACGTGAGGATTGCAAAGTCCTTACGGATCTCTTTGACGGAAGCTCCATGAAGTCCTTTGCCCACTGTCGGGAGGAGTTCCGTATTCCCCCAGAGGCTGAATTGCAGTTCCTGCAGTTGCGTCACTGGGCCCTGTCTGACGCGATATACCCTGGGGCCACTCGGGCCTTCACCCCGTTCGAGCGGCTGGCCCGCTCTGGTACGGGCACGAAGGGCCTTATATCAAAAATTTATCAGATTCTGCAACATCCTCTTGCCCCCCCTGCTCACACATATCAGCGACATTGGCAGGAGACTCTAGGTGCTGATATTGACCTGGCGCAGTGGACCCGCCTATGGAGGGATGTTCCTAGGGTGTATCGCAGTGTACCGCAACAAGAAAACGCGTATAAAATAATGACGCAGTGGTATTATACGCCCCATCGCCTACACAGGATGTTCCCCTCTGTCCCGCCCGGATGCTGGAGATGCCATCATGTGCCTGGTGACTTCATGCACATCTGGTGGACCTGCCCTGTGATCGCTATCTTTTGGAAGGAGGTGCTGAGCCACATACGAGGGGTGCTGGGATTTCCTCTGCCTGATGCTGCTAGCACAATACTGTTGGGACTCAAACCTGTTGACTTGCTGGCCCTCACCCACAGTGACTGGACCGTAGCGATGCAAATGTTGGGTGCCGCCAGACAGCTTATCGCTCTGTATTGGAAGAAGGTGGAGGCACCCCCCCTAGCCGTGTGGTTCGGCAGACTGTGGCAAGTCATCACTATGGAGCTGCTCTCGGCTAGGCTACAGTCTCGCACGACCCGCTTTGAAAAGGTCTGGCAGCCACTTGTGGCTTATCTTTGCAAGAGCGAATATGCTAGGAGTATGCCCCCAGCGCTGCGAGCATTGCAATTGGTGAAAGATGCGGTGCTCCCCTTTACCCCTCGCAACCTGTGACGCCCTCGTGGCTGGGGCTGTCCCCCCCCAAGCTTTCTCTGTTCTCCCTTTGCTCTTCCTCTCTGTTCCCTCTAACTTCTGCTCTGCTCTTTTGACTGCCTTCTACTAGGCCTCTGGTTGAATGTTGGGCACCCTTGGGCCGGTTATTTGTTTCAGTTTGATGTGTTTGTACCTGCCCGCTTTGCGGGACGATATACAAGGCGGGGTATCACTGGGGTATACTGGACAGCGCTTTTGGGCCCCCTTCTGGAGCGACTTAATGGGACCTTGTTTGATCTTAATGTGCAGTTCGGCACACGTGCTTGAAGATATTGATTCACGCAGCGATTGTACCCTGAGTTCTTTTACGCGGCCGGCCCCATGAGGGTTGTAGGCTTACCGCTGTGTCAATGTGACCCTTTTCTTTTGTGTGTCTCAACCTGAGACTTAATAAAAAAAAGATGTTGACATAAAACAAAGCCTCATGGATGTACCCCCCCTGGCCCCGCATAGCAAAACGTGATACACCAACTGAAGTGCCCGATCTTATCGCCTGCCCAACCTTAGATCTGACCACCCCCTCTTGCCCTCGTGTCCTGTTGGAATGTCCGGCTGCAAGATTACAATCACATGTTACATTTGGGAGGGGAAACGACATCCGAGCGACAGGCATGGGAATAGGCCTGAAGCTGGGATTCCAAACGTGCCTTTTCGTACTTCAAAGTTTCTTTATTGCAATAAGGAATGTTTGTGCATCATAAACCTGTGTATAAAAGACGGAGCCTCAGAGAAACTTGTTAGAGCACCTCTTGAAGACATTGTGCGCGTGTCCGAAATGACAGGCTCTCCTCATGAGAAATAAAAATCTGTTCTTGTACTCCCGCTTCCAGCGCCCATCTCTTTATTTGGTAACTGATCAAAATGGGAACTAAGAGGCGTCTTGTGCCAGCAGCCTGGGCATCAGTTGTAATTTGGGCTGTTTTTCCTCATTCACAAAAGTAAATTACACTTGTGAGTAAGTTACATGTGTAATTTTAGACTTACTCTTTTGCGTAACTTTACATTTTTTGGATACTCACAAAAACCCAAGTGTAAACTCAAAAGTGCAGAACTATTTGTTTCTTTTCAATGAAAATGTAAGAGTGTAAGTTACTACTGCCAAAAAGAAACATTATTAAGTCTAGTACCAGACATAATCAACCACTGATACTGCAACAATCGCCCATTAAAAATAATGGAGGTAGGGACTTTACATAACACATAATGTTGTGTAGCGTTTTAGGACCCTAGTGTAATTTTCCCGATTCATGTCCTTATATAGATATAAAATACTGTATCCTTATATAGGCATAGAAATCATAACCATATTGAGACATAACTCAAGTAGTCCTAATACGGCTAGGCTACTTCCACCAGTTCCGAAAATCTACAACGATTTCTTGGAAAAACCCACCTTCAGCAGTCAGGGACTCCCCCCTGCATGAATATTAAGTTATCCAAAAAATCATGGAGTTTTCAGAGAATTACCTCTCTGATGTCGTTATTATGTCCAATCTTACGTCAAGCTCGGCACCGTCAAGGTATAAATATGCCCACACTTGTCCAAACAAACACACAGTGGTTTGGAGCAGTTCGACTATCTACTTGCCCGATGCGCCCTGCTGCAGCAAGTGCCGAAGGAAGCCGACCCTCCAGCTGAGGCACTGAGAGACGCTGTACTTTCTCCAGCTGAGAAATCCAGCTCCAGTGTTTCCAGGCTACCCTTGCGGGTTGCTGGGAAATCGAGTCCTGAGAGAGAGAGATAAAAGACCTCCTACATTCTAAACCAAGGTACAGAGCTGATTAGACCCTAAGAGAATTCTTGGAATAAATTCTTGGCAACTAATACTAAAACTAGGCTACACCTCACTTACTTCTTCCCTTGTACTAGACCTAGGTTAGGTACACCGGGGTGGGCGTATTTTAGAAGCACCAGTTGAGTACTTTTAGTCATTATTTATCACTGTATGTATTTTATGCATTTTAGGTATCTTATTGCTTAGAAACCATATCACGCTTTTACAGAATTATTTTATAATACTCTTCGTATTATATGTTCTGTACTTTACAGCAAGTATTACGATTGCAGCAGTTCATTTCTTATGCTTGAGAAAGAAGACTGTTCAATAAATACCCTTTTATTGAAAACGCCAGTCTCTCTATCTCTCTGCACCTCTGGTGAAACGAAGCATGCACGATTGACTGAGTAAAATAACTATGTATTGTTTCCGCGACACTAGAGATATATTTCTTATTCTTGGGGAATAAAGTTGTCTTGTTTTAAGTGGTTGTCAGAAACTAATCCCTTCTTGTTTATTCGAGAAAGTTTCTAGTGACCTCTGAGCTAGCTGGCACACACACAATTAAGTTTAGTATATGCGGTAGAGACCTAGTTGACTTCAGTCCTACGTCTAAACTACAGGATACACTATTCCAATGCGCAGAGCCTATTGGGAATATAGGAACTACACTACATGGCGCCCAACGTTTGGTAAGGCGATAATTTAATGCTAGATACTAGAGTAACTCAGCCGTGCTTTTCACACAGACCCATTTTTTCTTGTAAAATACTGCAATAGACGTCTGGAGTGGGTTAAAGGATAAAATATCCACTTTAAACTGAGTAGGACGAAAATATCCTATGTATTAGTTTTTAGTTTGTTCAACGTTGAAGGATACAGTGTTCCAAAATATTGTGCACCTAATCTTTGTTTCCTTGAAAACTTGCTCTGCAAACTTTCATTAAACAATGCCGGATAACGGCAACAATAACACAACCGGTGGAGCTGCAGTAAATGCAACCCAGCCGGGTGTAGACGTTACAGGGTTTAATGAAGAAGACGATGATGCTATAATCATCCCAGAAAATTTAAGGAAAATCATAGCTATAAAACTTATAGAAAATGGTCTATCACCCAGAGGTGGTAGAGTTATATTTGTCATAGAGGCACATGAATATCGGCAGACAGAGGTATTCTATTCATGGATTATCTTTCCACAAGCAAATCCAACAACACATATGTTCCACTACTACAAAGAAGGATAACCTCCAGTGGAATACATTCCTTTCAAGGACGTTGAAATTCCACTAACTTACCAAGAGCATCAGCTCTGGTTTAAAGGCGTCCTACAACATCAAAATCACATTACCAGGCTTGGTCCACTAGGTAGACCAGTAGCAACATGGCCGGTACTGGCCAGCTATACACCACAACCTGACATTGAAACAATGACAGGTCCTGAACTATCAGCTCAGCTAAAACAGCTGATTAAAATACACAGGCAGTTGGTTCAATATGTCATGAGGACTTTATCAGTCCAACCAGCTGTAAGAATTCCACAGCACATCCCTTATCAAGGGAACACAAACAAAATTACACCACAGACTATACAGTCAGTCATTGGTAAATTGCCCGCAAAACGAGAACAAATTCCGTTCTGGTTAGCACAAAAAATTACTCAAATAGAGGCAGTATTTCCTGATAGTACACCTCATGAGAAACACAGGATTCTGACAATCTGTTTACCAATGGGGATTGCACCACACGTAGAGGATTGCGACACTTGGGGTACAGTCTTTGCTTCAATCTACACAAAAACACATGGTGTTCCGTCTATGGCGGTAATACCAGACGTTCTAAGACAGATTCAAAATGAATACGATCCAGAACCTACCTTGAATCTGGGTATGAAATTACTGAAGGATTTCAAACAGGCCTCGGCTATAATATTAGCCAACATTAAAGGTGAAGCAGCATCAGTGGCGATCCGCCAAAAACTAAAAGAAACTTGAGCTTGCCAGAATTATTGAAAAATCCTATGAAGAACTAGGTAGAGATAGTTTGGGTGGGAAACCAGTAAAACCCCAACTAACTGAAAATCCTGAAAAAGTTTTTATTAAAAATAATCTCACTACTCCTAAAAAGAAGTGGGAAAACACCAAACAGACTCTTCCTAAAGAGAAGCGTTCTCAGTCCAGAGGAAGGTCTCCTCAGCAGGAGCCCTCCGAAAAAAGGTACAACCTTAGAAATAGGGATAATTTGAGAAAACCTGATAGATATCAAGATAATGATACACGTTCCTCTCGTACCTTTCAGACTTCCTCGCAGAAATCCGAAAGAAGAGGACGATCAGAACAAAAAGAAGAACGAGTGAAGTCCAAAGACGAACAGCACGTTCCAAAAAATAAGAAAAGCCAATTTCCAAAAAAGAAGGTAGCAAGTCTAAAGATCAGACATGCCGAGGATCTTGAGGGCACAACTCAAGAACGGGGAGTGGGCTCAAACAATGCTAGACAGCGCAGCAGAGGTAACCATAGCTCGCAAGATCCTGAAGGCTCATCTGGAGACAGTGGACTTGAATGAAAGCATCCAAGTTGAAACTGCAGATACCAGGCTTAGTGTACCACATAAGTTATATGAAGTAACACTCCGGATGGAGGGTGACAAACCAAGAAAAATCAGAGCACTCTTTTGGGAGAAGCTCTCTAAGGGTTATGACATCCTACTAGCTGAACTAGACTTGCCACCTGAATTTGTCAGGGAGTGCCCACATGGCGAAGATATAATTATGCCAGCCTTCTCAAATCACATTCCAATTCATAAAAATACACATATGCTAGGAAATGGGCTGTGGCCCAGGCCCCAGCACTATACAAAAATCATGTAGGATATGTCAAAATCAAAGTCAAAAGGCTTTATTTCGATAAAAAAAATTATCATAAAAGCAGCACATAAACACAATACACAATAATTTATAAAATCAATAGAGCATATGTAGAACATTTTTACAAATTTATAAGCAGTTCATTTAAACAGTAAAAAGGAATTAAACAGTTAATTTTAGCCTCTTGATACGGATGGACCAAGCCCATGATAAAAATTTGGCTAAAACACAAGCATAGGTGGGACGGCTATCAGACATTAAAATCCTGATTGCAATCACATGACTCTTGGTACCTAACTGCCGACATAAATTTTTGAGCCAAACCCTCCTTGGAGTTGCATACTCAGTGCATTCGAACATAAAATGCGCCAATGACTCTGGTTTAAGTGAGCACGCTGGACAAAGCTCTGTGGTTTGAACGTGTGATTTCCAACTCGAAGTAAAAGAATAAAGGGGAAGGGTTCCTGCTCTAAATTTAAAATATAGAGCCCTATCAAAGGGTTTTTCGATAGTGTCAAGATACAGTTCCCGTTTAGGTTGGTCTTTAAACTTCAGGAAATCCTCAGTAAGTCTGCCCATGGTAGTACTAGTATTTCTTTTTGTGGAGATCCAGTCCCAATAAAGTTTCTTGAGCGTTAACTTCGGGGGAGAAGTTCTATTTATCCACGCCTCATTTAGGCCCAGATTGGCAAGCAGCAACTTCATGTCTCTTAACCATTTAATTTTGTGCCACCCAGGTAGTGACATGAATTCTGCAAGGCCTTGGGCGTATTTGCTGAGTTCCTCCACACGCCACAGCCGCGCCCATAGCAAGAGTGGTCGAAATTTTGCGAGGTCATCGATTGGGCGACATCCTAGGTCCAACATTAGCGGGACCGTGGGTGTTCCCTGCGGTAGAGACATAATCGCTCTGTAAAATTTCGTCTCAGATCTTGGTAGAGCATCGGAGATGGCTGACCCCCAGAGTTCGGCCCCATAAAGGGCAGAGCTGACACCCTTGGCCGAGTAGATCTCTAGGACAGTAGCTATAGGTCTTATTTTGCAGGAGCGTTGTTCTTTCAGAAGGGCTCCTGTTATTCTCTTATGAGTTAAAAGCATTTTGTCCAAATGTGGTGACCAATCCATTTTATGTGAGATGCGTATCCCAAGATAGTCGAAAACTTCGACCCTTTCCAGCGGTTCAGTATTCAAAATAGGAGAGCGGACTGGTTTTTTGGGAGGATTCAGAACAAGATATTTTGTCTTACTAGTGTTGATTACCAGGCCACGATTAGCACAGAAAGATTGAAAGTTATTTAGGAGTCTTTGGAGACCTATAGGGGTTTTGGATATTAAAAGGGTATCATCCGCGAAGAGGAGGGTTGGTATGCGTTCGCCAGCCAGGGATGGTTAATCTGAGGGTTGTTTCCAAAGATGCTCAACCACCCCGTTGATATAAAGAGAGAAAAGGGTGGGAGCCAGGACGCATCCCTGGCGTACACCTCTCTCTACCGGGATACTATTGGTATTTTCCCCCCCTGGGCCCCACCTAATCTGGGCAAAACTCTTTTCGTGCAACCTAACAAGCAACACAAGCAAGTAGTGCGGTAACCCCATATCGGCCAGTACGCTCCATAAGGTCTCCCTAGGTACAAGGTCAAAGGCAGTCTTTAAATCGATGAACGCGAGATAAAGACTGCCCTTGCCTATGACCACAACCTTCCAGTAAACCATCATGAGCCTAAAAGCTTGCTCGATTGTCCCAGTTCCTGTTCTAAAACCCGCCTGGTAGTCAGTGAGGATTTTATTTTCTTCAACCCAATTTAAAATTCTTAGCAGTATAACCTTGCCAACTACTTTTTGGCTGATATCCAACAGGCTAATGGGCCTATAATTTGCCGGGTCTTCCCTGGGGCCTTTTTTATAGATAGGGACCACTTCCGCCCCTTTCCACGAGGAGGGGACAGGGGCGCCCCTACAAATAGCGACAAGTAGGGAATGGATGAATTTACCCCACTTTAAGATGTCAGATCTTAAAAGGTCACCAGGGATACCATCCGTACCAGCCGCTTTTTGGGGAAGAATAGTGCCTATGGCATATTCAACCTCCTTAATAGTAAAATCAAAATCGCTAGGCTGAATGTTCCAAATTGGAGGGAGCAATGATGGGCCCGCAACCCCCCCTCAATAGCGATTGGTCAGCTTGGCGGGTGTATAGCTTAGAGAAATGTTTGACCCACGCCTGACTAGGGATATTACAAGTTATTAGATCACTATCAGGCCTGTTCCGAGCTCTAATAGTGTCCCAAAAACATCTAGAATCCTTCTTAAAGCTAGCTTCTTTAAGAGTAAGCCAGTAGGCTTCTTCCCACTCCTTTTTTGCTAGACCCAGTATTCTCTTATGTTCTTTCCTGGCTAGCTGTATTTGGGATTGAGATTTGCCTTTGACGGCTTCAATTAGCCGGGACTTAGCATTCCTGCAAGCTCCTGTATACCAGACATGCATTCCCTTGGGTTTATTCTGGGGCCTAAACTTCCCTGCATTGCCCTTGACCCAAAAGGCTTCCCCTATAGTCTTGACAGCAGCTTCGAAAATGGGTGTTGCTCTATCCGCTGCCGTGGCTAAATCAATAGTATCAAATTATATTTGTGAGGCCGCAAGAACCACCTCTATGTTAGCAAGTTTGTCAGGGTTACTGACAACTTTGTCCCACTTTAAGCGCCTACCATAGGAGGAAACAGTAACCTTATGCAAGCATTTGGAAGGTGCTGACAGTGCTGCATTAGACCAGGGATTCGTGATAGTTAGGGAAAGCGAATTATGGTCGCTCTCGACAGTTGGTATGACAATCATATCATCAACCCAACTCCAAAGCCCCAAGTCCGGCAGGATGTAGTCAATCCTTGAGGTATGACCAACCCTGTTGAACGTCGGGGCGCCCATCCGATCAGAAGGTGTACGGCCATTGGTGGCTCTTAGCCCAAACTCTAAGGTCAGTGCATTTAGCTGTACTGCACTGCGAGTCCAGCGCCTAATCGGAGGGATGGAGAGTGAGGGGATGCCCCATCTACTGTCTTCTTCGCCCAAGTCAGGGATACCATCTAGGGGGAGTGGCTCATAGGTGCAATTAAAATCACCTGCTACTAGGGTATAGTCAGCTTCTTTACAATCCCTGAGTTGCACTTCAAGATCTGATATTACAGTTGAAGTGTGCCCATTTTTTATACCTCTAGCATAAACATTGTAGAGAGCCAGAGACAAAGCTCTACATGGATTGCATAGTAGAATGCCTAAGATATCTGGATTATTTATCTGTTTGGATGTTATTCTACAGTTCAGGGAAATGCTTACCCAAGTAATGAGACCCCCCGATGGACGCCCCTTCCCATTCATGGGTTTTACTGCTGGGATAAAAAAGGTGACAAACCCAACCCGGTGGAGTGGTTCTGTGCTCCAGGTCTCTTGAAACATGCAGATCTTATGTGCTTCAACCAGATCACTCCACTCATGTAGATCCAGTTTCCTATGGATGCCCGCAAGGTTCCAACTAAGGATTTTTATTTTCTCCTTGTTGGTTTCTCTTCTATTGCCAGCGGTATGTCCCAGGCTAGGGGATTCTGTACATTCCCTCTCAAAGGCAGAGGATGATGGCTTAATCAGGCTAGTGGCTGTCACAGTTGGAATTTTAGGGCATAACAGGTAAGACATAGCATGTGAGTCCTCCTCCTCACCCCTACTGGTGGTAAAATACATGGGGAGAGCCTCATTGGGATTAAGTCAGTCCACCTCTTCCAGCGCACTGAATCTATTCCAGTGGGCAAACTGGGATGCAAAGGGGTCAAGAGGAGGAGGTAGACCCTGCCATGGATGCTGCCACTGATGAGTAGTATGATGTGGAGCATGTGTATACCCTCTATTTAATGGGAAGCTAAATTGAGGGGGAAATTGTCTTGGGGGCATGGGTAGAAAGTAGGACAAGGGAAGGGGGTATATTTGAGTAGCCGGCCCACTATTAGGTGAGTTGCAAATATAGCTCACTACCCCTGTACTCCTAAAATTAATGGTTATAACATCACCTGCTATAGTCTTGGTGTTTCTACCTACCCAATCTCCTCTTCTAACTGCGTGTATTTCACCACACATGTTATTGGGCAGAGGTTTATGCATGTGGAGCCACTGGGCGCATTTATTTTTTAATTCGGCTAGGGTTTCTCTTCTCCCCTCCTTCAGTGGTGGCACCCCCGTCAGTACGACCACAAAAGGTGACACTTCCGGCGGCAAGTTAATTGACTTAAATCGAGCCGACCTAGGCTTAGGATCATCAGGCTTGTTAAGAGAAGTAGTTGCTGTCGGGATGGTGGCTATATTTTTAGGCCCCTTAACAGATTGATTAGGCACTTTTTTGGAACCAGAAGGAGTTTGGGGCTTTGTGGTAGAGACTGCACCACTAAAAGTTGGTAGCGGTGCAGGAGCCTTTTCCCCCCTTTGGGCCAAGTGATGCGATACTGTTCCCGGTTTATCCGATATGATATTGGCCTTTACAGTGGGATCTTTTGGCAGGTTGCTGTTGATGACATTCGCCGAGGGCGCTTCTTTAGTTTTCCCTTGAGTCTGAGTGGGCACATTTCCACTTGCCTTATTAGGCCATTTGGTATTGATAAAAGATGTTAGCCTATCAATTTTGGACATTAAGGGCTTGATTTGGGCCGATATTGAGGCTTCAAGATCTGATTTTAGGTCTGCTACCATATTTTCGACCCAGCAGGGTATGCCTGATGATGAATTTGGAGCTGGTGTCACAAGGTTATGATTCCTGTTGTTAGTTTTAGGTTTTTTCTTGGTCTTAGAGATATTCCTTAGTTCTGACAATACGGGAATGCATCCTTTCCCTAAATCCTGAAGACAGTTGTCTGTAGTGGGCTCTGGCCTTTCAGGTGTTTGGCAAGCTTCAAGGTCTGGAGTGGTCTCTAAGTCAACAAATGATGAATCAGACTCAAGGTGAGAGACTGATAAGTCTACTGAGTTTGGTACAGTAAGTGTACCAACAGCAGGTTGAGGTAAGGGAAGAGAACAATTGATTACAATTTGCTGAGGGGGTGAGGTTACAGTTGATAGGGGGCCCAAGGACGAGCGCTTGGCGTTCATAAGGTCTAATGATACTCTTCGTTCCAGTAAAGAGATACTGTGGTCAATTGTCTCGTTGACCCGGGATATGAATTGGTCAATAGGCCCAGTGATTTGGGCTACGGCCATCGCAGATTTGGTTTTACTTCTGGTTCTTCCAGGCATAACAGACATATGCGGGGACTTATAAAATGACTATGAAGCCAGTGCAAAGAACCAAAAGGGGTGGCCCGGTCCGGTCTCTGCCGGTCACTAACGGGCAACAACGGGCCCGCCCTTGGCCCGGGCTTCGCCCCGGGCTACGACCCGCGCGCGTCCCGCGATGCGCGTTACGGGCCTTGTTTAAATCGCTGAAGGGTGAAAGGGGGCGTGGCACTGGGAGGGGGCGCGGCTCACGCGGGAAGAGGAAACAGCTGATTGACTTGACGCTGTTCCTCGCAGTCCCGGGGCCGCGCCTCTCACCTCCTCTGCGGCCTCGCGCTGGTTTTCTCCTCCCTCTCGTGGCACGATGAAATGGGCAAATTGGCTGCTACTCCTGTAGCGAAATGCAGGTAACACTGGAACGCTGGGTCAGAACCTCAAGGCGAGCAGCACCCGCGAAGCGGGGGCCGCGAGAGGTTATAAACGCCTTGATGAGGGCGGGCACTGGGAGGGGGCGCGGCTCACGCGGGAAGAGGAAACAGCTGATGGACTTGACGCTGTTCCTCGCAGTCCCGGGGCCGCGCCTCTCACCTCCTCTGCGGCCTCGCGCTGGTTTTCTCCTCCCTCTCGTGGCACGATGAAATGGGCAAATTGGCTGCTACTCCTGTAGCGAAATGCAGGTAACACTGGAACGCTGGGTCAGAACCTCAAGGCGAGGATATGATAAGGATTCCCCTTGCCATAAAATCCAGTTGAAAACTCAACCAACAATACAAAGGCAATATCCTGTAAAACAGGAAGCTAAAAAACAGGTCAGGGAGATTTTAAATCAACTTGAATACCAAGGGGTGATTGAAACATGCACCTCATCAATGAACAATCCTTTGTTTCCTGTCTCCAAACCCGACTATTCATATAGTCTAGTTTTGGATTACAGGCATCTAAACTCTTGTTGCAAAACTTTTGCAGTACAAAACGCACATAGTGCAGCACTGATGAATAACATCATGCGCAAAAAATATAAAACTACATTAGATATCTCAAATGGTTTCTTTTGTCAAAACATTGCACCTGAAAGCAGGCATTTGACCGCTTTCTCCATAATGGGGGCACAGCGACAATTTTGCCGTCTCCCCCAGGGATTCAAGAATAGACCAGGTTTATTTTCAGCCAGAGTAACAGAGTTACTACAAATGTACGATGATGAGGCATTGTTCTATGTTGATGACGTCTATCTTACAGATGATGATTTGGACGTACACTTGAAAACAGTGAACACCATAATACTTGGGTTTGCTTCTGAAGGGTATAAATTCAATTTCAAGGAATCACGAATTGCCCATTTCAACATCCTATTTTTGGGATATGAGTTATCAAGTGAATGCAAAAGCCTGGCAGCAAACTTTTTAGAGAAATGTGCGCTGATCCAACCTCCCAAAACGCTGCGAAACTTACAGTCAATTCTAGGTTTCCTGAATTTTGGAAGAACTTATGTTCCAAACTATGCAGAAAGGTTTAAACCTCTCTACGAACTAATCAAACCTGATTTCAAACCTACTAACTGGTCACAAAAACACACAGAAATTTTGCGTTCAGTGCAAACAGACATGTTAGCAAGTTACAAGCACGCGACAACGTGCGTAACCTAGTGATCCGAATTATCCTAGGGAGATGCGGCTTCACATACCTAACCTTTAACGAAGGTGAGACAGTACCAATAGCATACAAGTCACACTTGTACACACAAGCTGAAATGAAATTCACTTCAACAGAAAAGATACTGACAGCGGTTCTGACTGCAGTAGCAAAAGAAAGAGCCCTCGCACAGGGTAAACGCATAAAAATCGTTACACCTGTACGTGTCTTAGAGGCAGTGACAAAGGCAAGCATTCCAAATGCTAAAGCACTACATCTGAGATGGATACAGTGGGTTAATTCTCTTGCTCTGTATAGATTGTTATACAAGTGCACAGCTGGTTCAACCAGAGTTAAAGACCAGTTCAATGTTTAAAGTAGGTGCTCCTAAGGTGTCGTCCTCTCCCCAAGGGACGAGTAAACGTAGAAGATAAAGTGCTGTCAATTGAAAATTGATTGCATCCCTTTGGGCACTCTTGTGTCAGAGGATTTCATACCTCTATTTTTCAAAAAACAATCTTCATGAACTTTTGCAAGTTTGTGGATACTTTTATTAATCCAATATAAGCATTAAAGTATGTTTTCTCACATACTAAATTTTAATTATGAAATCAATGATTATTCTCTCCAGCTCCAATGCATTTCGGGCTGATGCCCTTCAGCTGGGAGCATCTAAAAAAACGACATGTGAAAACACCTAAGTAGGATGTTCATGAATATTTAAAGCAAAACATACTAATAAAACCAGAGAGAGTGCAAACCTATATAGATAGCAGTGAGGTAACAGAACATGTTGTGTCTCTTCAGTGACTGGGGTTTTAGCGAGTGAATGAACAGTTTGGCTACGGTGTGGGGTAAAAGTGAAGGAAACGGCTCAATAACGAGTGAAGCATGGGGTGTGATGTTACACAAAAATACGAAAATACACAAAATTACGATAACCGAATTAAGCAAAACGGACCATTCTTAGACAGATGTGGTGAGAAATATAACTTAAGGTAAACGGGCGCGTGATGCTGCGGGTGGTAAACGCAGCACTGTCGAGTGCAAGCTTGCTCGGCTTTGAGTCGAAACTTACGTTAGGAGAAGATCAAACGTGTTCACACTGGGTCACGGAAACGCTCAGGAATGACGAGTGGAGCTAATACGGAAGTATAAACAGACTCAAAGTGCCGATCACGTGACCGGGAGCATAGACTTAAAAATGGGACTGGGGGTTCTACACAATGTGTGCTGAAGAGCATGTCCAAATATGAGTGCACAGATATAACACAGATATCACAGTACTTCAAGTGAATAATATTAAAACAAAATAATAAGGAAAAATACAATACTGAAAAAACTTTTTTTAGGTGCCCAATACTATAACAAGGAGATTGTCCAGAACTGATGTCCCCACAAGGGGGTTAGTTGAAATTGTTATAGGTAACAGGAAAATTCGATCCGTTCATTTAAACCATGTGGTTTCATGGATTGCAGTCTATAGATCTAGTAGTTTTCTCTTTGAAGTAAAAATTTGTTGTTGTCACGTCCTTCAACTTTATTGATGGCTTCCAAAATCATGTACTTCAGTTTTGAAACGGAATGTTTCATATCGTTGAAATGGCTAGCTACAGTCGATTTTTGATTGTTAGTGCGGATGTTGGATTTGTGTTCATTGAGACGTAATTAGATTTTTCGTTCTGTTTTCCCAACATATGTCTTTGCACATGGACTTTTTAAAAGATAAACAACGTTGCTGGTGTCACAAGTGGCTGTGACATGTAAAGAAATTTCGTGACCTTTCATCGGGTGTGTTAACTTGTTGCCGGTGATTATATTGTTGCAATTATTACAATTGTTGTACGGTCTTGTTCCTCTTGACGGTGGATTGATGGTTTTGGTTTGTTTCAGGATTTCTCCCATATTTTTTCCTCTCGTATAAGCAAACAACGGTTGGGATTTGAACATGTCTTTAAAATCCGTTTCTAGTTGTAATAACGGCCAATGTTTCAGTAAAATATTCCTAAATGTCCTACTCACATTAGAAAATTTGGAAACAACAACCATGCGGTCACTTTTCGGTTTTGATCTGGGTTTGAGTAGAATTTCTTGGCGATTGAGTAGTTTAATCTGATTTTTAGCAGTTTCCAATATCTGATTGGGATATCCTCTTAAGCGAAATCTGTCAGTCATCTCCTCAATGCGAGTTTAAGCCACAATGGGATCTAATGTTATACGCTTCACTCTAAGTAACTGTGATTTGGGTAGGTGTTTATTTAAAGATGCCTGGTGAAAACTGGTGTAATGTAAAACATTATTGCGATCTGTAGATTTTCGAAATATGTCTGTGTTGATGTTGTTATCTTTAAGTGTGATCTTGACGTCCAAAAAGGTAATGGTTTCTGATTCAATGTTCCATGTGAATTTGATACGATCGTTGGCAGTGTTTAATGCAATAAGAGCTCTTTCCAAACTTTGGGGTCGATTAGGATGGCGGACGGAAACGGGTACTGTCCGCCATGTTCGTGGAAATCTAACTCCCGGCAGCGCCGCGGAGAATCCACGGTTGTGATTAGGATATTCATGTCAAGAAACTCCGACCGCGGCGGACGGATCACATCAAACACCGTCTGTGGTGGACGGAACACATCTAACACCGTCCGCGGCGGACAGACCCAAATGAACACCCACCGCCGCGGACGGACATGACCGCGGAAACAGCCACATTTACCGCCATACCTGTGAAAACTCTGTGTCCGCAATTAGGATAACGCCGCCTGTACCACGGTATGCACAGCCATCCATGTCCGCGGCGGAAAGAATGCAACGAGAAACAGTGCATCACTGCGGAAGGCCAACACGAACAACATCCCTACCGTCAAACCAATGTCAAAAAGTGTGCCGCCAGTAAATAGCAAACACACGAAAAAGGACAACCCCCCCGAAACACCAACACCAATCACAAGCCACTATGACACCCCCCCAAGTACCCAATAATGCACACTAGTCAACACACCCACCTACCACCTGACTGCCAACAACCATTGAGACACAACTATAAAATGACACCCACCCACTACCACAATCCTTTGCATCACAGCATTGCTGCTAGCAAGAGGCCCTATACGATCTACAGCATACTCAAATTGAAGACACACAACCACCACCCTACCACACCCACCACACAAACACCCACCACACCATTCCTACACACCACACACCACACACCTGCACCCCCCAACTCACTCAACCCACACACTGAGCACCACACACCATGGCACCCAAAAAAACCCCTAAATTCACGGACACCGAGTTGAAGGTTATGGTCGATGAAATAGTCCGTGTTGAGCCCCACATATTCGGGGCCAAAGTCCAGAAGACCACCGTGGCGCAAAAGAATCACATGTGGGACAGAATCGTCAGTCGGGTGAATGCGTCAGGGACCGTGCCAAGGACAAAGCACGAAATACAGAGGCGTTGGCATGACCTGAAAACCAGGGTGAAAGGCATACCCCCGGAGCCCATACCCTACACCGATTGGGAGGAGAAGGTGCTGGTTATACTTCACCCAGAGAGCCTAGACGGACTTGAGGAAGGAGAAGAGGCTGGTAAGTACAAACAAAGCACCACGAACAGAACGACATGGTCAGCCTCACACAACTGAGAAGACACATCTCCCAGGCCCCAAGCCATGCACGTCGCACACATACTCACCAAAATGTAAATGGCTACCAGCAGGCCCCCATGTCCACAGGGAGGGTGGTGGTGGTGGGTGGGGTGTGTGAGAGGTCACAACTACAACTCCCAACAGGCCCCCATGTCCACAGGGAGGGTGGTGGTGGTGGGTGGGGTGTGTGAGAGGTCACCACTACAACTCCCAACAGGCCCCCATGTCCACAGGGAGGGTGGTGGTGGTGGGTGGGGTGTGTGAGAGGTCACCACTACAACTCCCAACAGGCCCCCATGTCCACAGGGAGGGTGGTGGTGGTGGGTGGGGTGCGTGAGAGCTCACAACTACAACTCCCAACAGGCCCCCATGTCCACAGGGAGGGTGGTGGTGGTGGGTGGGGTGTGTGAGAGGTCACCACTACAACTCCCAACAGGCCCCCATGTCCACAGGGAGGGTGGTGGTGGTGGGTGGGGTGTGTGAGAGCTCACAACTACAACTCCCAACAGGCCCCCATGTCCACAGGGAGGGTGGTGGTGGTGGGTGGGGTGTGTGAGAGCTCACAACTACAACTCCCAACAGACCCCCATGTCCACAGGGAGGGTGGTGGTGGTGGGTGGGGTGTGTGAGAGCTCACCACTACAACTCCCAACAGGCCCCCATGTCCACAGGGAGGGTGGTGGTGGTGGGTGGGGTGTGTGAGAGCTCACAACTACAACTCCCAACAGGCCCCCATGTCCACAGGGAGGGTGGTGGTGGTGGGTGGGGTATGTGAGAGCTCACAACTACAACTCCCAACAGGCCCCCATGTCCACAGGGAGGGTGGTGGTGGTGGGTGGGGTGTGTGAGAGGTCACCACTACAACTCCCAACAGGCCCCCATGTCCACAGGGAGGGTGGTGGTGGTGGGTGGGGTGTGTGAGAGCTCACAACTACAACTCCCAACAGGCCCCCATGTCCACAGGGAGGGTGGTGGTGGTGGGTGGGGTGTGTGAGAGCTCACAACTACAACTCCCAACAGGCCCCCATGTCCACAGGGAGGGTGGTGGTGGTGGGTGGGGTGTGTGAGAGGTCACCACTACAACTCCCAACAGCCCCCCATGTCCACAGGGAGGGTGGTGGTGGTGGGTGGGGTGTGTGAGAGCTCACAACTACAACTCCCAACAGGCCCCCATGTCCACAGGGAGGGTGGTGGTGGTGGGTGGGGTGTGTGAGAGGTCACAACTACAGCTCCCAACAGGCCCCCATGTCCACAGGGAGGGTGGTGGTGGTGGGTGGGGTGTGTGAGAGGTCACAACTACAACTCCCAAAGGCCCCCATGTCCACAGGGAGGGTGGTGGAGGGTAGGGTGGGTGGGGTGTGTGCGACTGGACACTGAAATGTATACAAATTGATATGAACATGTAATGTCCACATTACTGACCTGCACAATCTTGTCCCTCAGGTGATCGTAATCTGACTGGGGAATCCAGCACCCGGCCGCAAGACTCGCCTCACACCCATACCGGACTCTCTGGGGACGATGACACAGGCAGCTCCGGTGCGGAGGATGGTGCGGGTCCAAGCAGACAGCCAGGGCCATCAGGCTCACAGGGAATACCGGCCCCGACAACCGTCGCATGTGTAACTCCAGCGACACCGGCCTCAGTGATCTGCAGAGTCACCACCACCACCACCATCACAGTACTACCCCTCCTGCCTGTGCCACCCTGCCTAACCCACCCCACGACGCAGGTCCATCGGTCTCCCACCCAAGCAGGGTGAGTGGGCCACAAAGGAGAGAGGCGAGGCCACAGCAGCCAATCAGGAGATCCACACTCCGCCGCACTGAGGAAGGACACCCACCCCATCCTGTGGCAGAGTCCCTTGAAGCCCTAGCCAGGTGCCAGGCTTCATACGACCGTGGCCAGGAACAGGCAGATCGTGCCCACCAGGACTCGGTGGACAACATGAACATGTTGCGTGAAATTTCAGGCTACCTTGGCCAGATAGTGGACATCATGGGCCAGCACACAACAATGTGGAGGGAATGGATAGCCCGGAACAACCCCACCCCCCCTCAACCAATTGTCCTGGCGCCACGGCCAGCAACACCACCGCCACCGCCACCGCCACCACCACCACCTGTGCCCCATGCGACGGATGTGGCCCCTGAACAACCTGCCCCCCAGCTGACTCTGTTCCACCTCAAAGACGGAGGGGCCGTCCGAGGCTGGAAGTGGGTGAGAGCAGTGTGGGTGCGCCATCCACACGCTCCAAGAGGGGCCGCCAATGACTCTGACACTGCCTGAGCCAGCCATTCACCCTGCCAAGTATCCTGTCCCACATAGTCAATCATTGGCACAGGTCTGCTGGACTAGCCTGACACCACCCAATGTGTTGTCAGCACGGACATTTCATCTGCCATTACCTTCAACTCCCACTCCCCCACCCCACACTTACTTGTAAATATTCACCAGCACCAATGCACAACCTGTAAATAAATGCCACTTACACACTCAATGATGTGTTGCCTCCATGTTTAATCACATGATTGCCTCAGAAACAGACGTAACCAGGTGCAGGGATCCAAGTCGTACATAATCATGCCGCTGCGGGAGTGACCTAGGGAAATTCAGAGACAGCAAACACACGTCAGGAAACAGATTCACACACATCACAACACACTGCACAGCAACATTACACAAACTACACTCATCACAAAAGCATTGGATGAGAGGACACACATCATGGAGACTTGCATGTCCAAATAAATGAACACACACATATGCAACCATCACATACCAGAACACACAGCTGATGCACCCCACATCCACACAACACCAGCAAACATACATAAGGCATTGTCAACCGGCACAAGAGGTAGTTACTCACATTCAAGGGAAGTAGCGATCAATGAGCTGGCGCCTCTGGTCCACACCTTCCTCCTCACCACTATCCTCATCAGTCGACATGGGTGGGATGGGAGGCCGAGGAACTTCTTCCTCCTCAGGGTCCAAGAGCAGTTCAATGTCATTGCGCACAGCCAGGTTGTGGAGCATGCAGCAGGCAATCACGATCCTGCATACTTTGCCTGGTGAGTAAGGCAGGGCCCCTCCGGTCTTATCCAGGCACCGAAACCTAGACTTTAGCAGTCCAAAGGTACGTTCAACCACTCTACGTGTCCTTCCATGTGCATCATTGTAGCGCATTTCACCCGCAGTTGTAGGATTACGTATGGGACTCAGGAGCCAGGGCCGGTTTGGGTACGCCGAGTCGCCTATGTAGGGGGATGACAGACACAAATATCACAACCAGATTTGGTGGGTACCCCATGCCACACAGAGATCACAAAAGTCCCCACGGCAGACTCACCAACAAGCCACGCTTGACTGGGACGCAGATTTGCCATCAGTTGGGGGACAATGCTGCTCCGCATGATGTGGGCGTCATGTGGGGAGCCTGGAATTCTTGCGCACACATGGGATATGATGTTGTCGGCCAGGCACACCACCTGCACGTTCAGCGAATGGAAGTGCTTCCGATTCCTAAAAACCTGCTCACGTGCCCGTGGTGGAATGATAGCGATATGTGTGCCATCAATGGAACCCACTACGTGTGGTATCTGGCCCAGTGCATAGAAGTCTGCTTTGACTGCTGCCAACTCTTCCGGCCGTGGGAAATGGATATAGTCATCCTTGAACAGCATCATAGCTTTTAAAACATCCCGAAGTACCATGCTGAACATGGACTGTGACATCCCCCCGGCATGTCCAACTGTGTACTGAAAGGTGCCAGTAGCAAAAAAGTGTAGTGCCGCCATAACCTTTGCTGTGGGTGTAATGGAACCAGGATACATCCTTCGTGGCTGCAGATGAGGAGACAATTGGGCAACAAGCTCCATCAACCGACGTCGATCAAGCCGGAATTTCCTAATCACCTCCTCGTCAACCATATCCTCAAGCACAGTGTATGGCCGATGCACATTTGGAGCCCTCCTATGTGGGAGAGAGATGTAACTTGAGTCAACTTGCAAACGACGCATACGTGTGCAACTACATCACATGTAAGCCAACATTAGCAAGAGGAAAATGTTTAGGAGAATGGTCATATGTGGGACATCTCTGATAGTTACTACAATACGGAGTGGTCCTTTAACAATGTGCAGACACTTGCAACAGGAAGTGTGTCAACACGTACAACGCAACTTACTCACATGTCAACATTACTGACAATACGTTTGTCATGACCCTAATGTGTAGAAGCCACATCACAGACACACATGCAAGTGCATGCACACAAACGATAATGATACACACACACCATGTCATCATGCACCAATGCCAACACCAACAATGGTGAGCATACGGTCATTACATGCATGGTGACACAACAGCCAACACACATACACTGAATGCATGTGTACCCCCACCATTGTAGTCACCTCGCCTGAACCACACACTGACAACAGATTCAGAATGTGGCCATACAGCCGTGATGTCATGTGTAGATGTGAAGATGTAATAACGTCTGTAGGGTCACACCCGACGTCAACACGTCGACATGCACATCTGTTGCACATTGTGTGCCCACCGATGGGCATAGTATGGACACACATGGAATAGTGCATGACATATGAAGTTTCACTATCACGCTCACAACCCTCATGACGCAACTGCAGACAACACATCACGGAGCAGCGTCTGACAATATAAAATCATTGGCGCCGCCATCGCGGTGCACTGCTTCTGCTACTTTCGATTGGCCATACGCGGCCAGCGTTCCCTCTTCCCATTGGCTGCATGTGCACGGACCGTCACGGTCACACATCGGCAACCGCACGTGCAAGCTTCCGGCACGGATGCTTCAGTTGCAACAATGTTCTATCACTGGCGCCACCATGGCGGTGCACGTACTCTGCGGGGGAGGTGCAGGCCTACACACCCTCTAGATGTAGTCAATGGACATGGCAGTTCATGTCCCCTCTTACAGTCATATAGCACTGTCCACCGGCCAGACCAGCCCGGCCTAGGACCGGCGTGCCGGCCATGTCAGCCACCGCCGTGCCAGGCCTGGCCTGGCACGGCGGTGGCTGACATGGCCGGCACGCCGGTCCTAGGCCAGGCCTGGCACGGCGGTGGCTGACATGGCCGGCACGCCGGTCCTAGGCCAGGCCTGGCACGGCGGTGGCTGACATGGCCGGCACGCCGGTCCTAGGCCGGGCTGGTCCGGCCGGTGGACGGTGGATGATGCTATATGACTGTAAGAGGGGACATAAACTGCCATGTCCATTGACTACATCTAAAGGGTGTGTAGGGCTGCAGCTCCCCCGCAGAGTACGTGCACCGCCATGGTGGCGCCAGTGATAGAACATTGTTGCAACTGAAGCATCCGTGCCGGAAGCTTGCACGTGTGGTTGCCGATGTGTGACCGTGACGGTCCGTGCACATGCAGCCAATGGGAAGAGGGAACGCTGGCCGCGTATGGCCAATCGAAAGTAGCGGAAGCAGTGCACCGCAACACCAGGGCCAGTCATTGGCCCTTTTACGAACACGCTTCCAGGGCTGACCAATTGCTGGCGACGTATGCCACTGACACGTGCTGAGAGCCCTATATATGTGTGATGTTAAAAAGCACACATCCTACCCTGGGACCAGTGCTGCCTGTTCACCTCGACCTGCTGCTGCTGAGCTGACCAACGACTGCTGCCTGTGACCATCACCTCGACCTGCTGCTGCTGAGCTGACCACCGACTGCTGCCTGTGACCATCACCTCGACCTGCTGCTGCTGAGCTGACCACCGACTGCTGCCTGTGACCATCACCTCGACCTGCTGCTGCTGAGCTGACCACCGACTGCTGCCTGTGACCATCACCTCGACCTGCTGCTGCTGAGCTGACCACCGACTGCTGCCTGTGACCATCACCTCGACCTGCTGCTGCTGAGCTGACCACCGACTGCTGCTCTAGTGCCATACTCCATGATCTTGCCATGTCGAGAGGAAAAGAGATCCGGTCTCGTCCCTTCACCGCCGCGGAACTTGATGTCCTCGTGGACGGTGTGCTCCGCAACTTTGAACGGCTCTATGGCGCACCCGGACAGGTGGTAAGTGCAGTGTGGGACATGTTGGTGTGCATGAGGTGGCCAATGACTCCTGGCTTCTGCAATCTCAGCTGTGTACTGTGGCCTCAACATATTTTTCGGATTGTGCATGGCGGATGACAGATACGTGTTGCCCCTAGCTGTGTGACAGGCCAACTGTCCACTGACTTGCACCCTTTTGTCTCCCATCATGGTAGGTCAAGCTGCACCTTCGCAAGGACATGTGGAGGAGCATTGCACGTGATGTACGGGCATTGGGGGTGTGCAACAGACGACATACACACTGCCACAAAAGCTGGGACGACATTTCCAGGCTGAGCAAGAATGTAGCGGAAGTGACACTGGGGATGATTCCAAGGACGCCACGTCTGGCCCGACGCTCCATGACCCCTCTCATGCACCGTATCATTGCTGTGACGCATCCTGACCTGTCCGAACGGCTGAGTGTGGATCAACAGCAAACTAGCGGTGAGCATACTGTCTGTATAGGATACTTGGGAGTGCAATGCATATATTGGTGCCCAGACACAGTATTGAGTTCCGTGGTGCGTATGTATCTCTGCGATGCCATGTTGGTGCCATTGGGTGGGTGTAATTTGACATCCAGGTCCGGCATGTTGACACGCCACTTGCTTAGTAGTTGAGTGTTTAAGCACATGCCGTAGTGGTCCGTGGACCCATGGCAAGGCATGTGTGCAGATGTACGTGCTCCTGCCCTGTCCGCATGCTGTACATGTGTCACGGCCACCAACGCTTATGTAATGTGAGGATGACTGGTAGAGGTGGGCCGTGTGCAGGATGGGGGCTAGAAGAACTTTGTCAGCTATGGAATTAGGGATTCCTTGGCCTTCTGTACGTGAGTGTGCCCATGACTTACACCTCTTTTCTGTGCATTTCAGCTTTGACAGAGGGCACTCAGCCACAGACGGCGGAGATGAGTGGAGGCAATGCATCCGGATCAGACTTCGCGCACACGCAGACTGACACAGAGGAGGGCAGCGCCGGAGAGGGGGACAGGACCGTCCCTGAGGACTCGCATGTGGAGACACCATCGTCCTCATCTTCGGAAAATCTTGGTGAGCCAGCACTGTTGTCACAGACTGGGAGTGGGCAATCAACACCTTCTGTCGGGACACAGCACACAGGGCCCACACTTCCGCCAACTGCACCATGTACTGTTCGGGGATGCAGGAGTAGGGGGAGCAGAGTGGCGTTCGGTGCAGGCACCGCTGCCCCTGCCACGGTGAGCCAAAATGCACTGTGTGCTGAGGCTGTTGATCTGCTGCGACAGCTGTGTGTGGGGCAGACCAATATGACAAATGCTTTCCAAGACCATGATAGGAAGTTGGGGCAGGTGGTGGCATTCATGGAAGGGATGCATGGCGATCTTGCTGGTCTACACAGGACAGTTCAGTCATTGGCAAGCAGTGTGTCGTCTGCCATAGTACAGTCGCATGGACAGGGTGCTACTTCTGTTTCCCCATCTACACCACTGGATGTCTCAGGGGGTAGTGAATATTCTGACCAGGACTCTAATACAGGTTATTGCACTAAAAGCAGCATCAGACAGCACGTCAGGGCACGGAGGGAACAGACACCATCCCCTAGCTCATCAAAATCTGTTCACAAAGACAACGTCAGATACACTGGAGTACACACACAGGATCCACAAGTGGTGTTGGGGGACATGCCTTCACATGCTACACAGGCATTCAACACAAAAGGTACTCCCAAGGCAAGGGATACTCCCAAGTCCATGGACAGTCCCTTGGACAAGGACAGTCAAAAGACAAAGGCACCTCAAAAGAGCAGGGAGAGTCCCAAGGGCAGGCCCACAACAGAGGAAAGGGCCACTCCCAAGGACAGGGACAAGGACAGTCAAAAGACAAAGGCACCTCCTAAGAGCAGGGAGTGTCCCAAGGGCAGGACCACAACAGAGGAAGGGGACACTCCCAAGGACAGGGACAAGGACAGTCAAAAGACAAAGGCACCTCCTAAGAGCAGGGAGTGTCCCAAGGGCAGGCCCACAACAGAGGAAAGGGCCACTCCCAAAGACAGGGACAAGGACAGTCTAAAGACGAAGGCACCTCCTAAGAGCAGGGAGAGTCCCAAGGGCAGGCCCACAACAGAGGAAAGGGCCACTCCCAAGGACAGGGACAAGGACAGTCAAAAGACAAAGGCACCTCCTAAGAGCAGGGAGTGTCCCAAGGGCAGGACCACAACAGAGGAAGGGGACACTCCCAAGGACAGGGACAAGGACAGTCAAAAGACAAAGGCACCTCAAAAGAGCAGGGAGAGTCCCAAGGGCAGGCCCACAACAGAGGAAGGGGCCACTCCCAAGGACAGGGACAAGGACAGTCAAAAGACAAAGGCACCTGCTAAGAGCAGGGACTGTCCCAAGGGCAGGCACACAACAGAGCAAGGGCCATCTCCCAAGGGCAGGGACACACACAGTGAGCAGGTGTCTTCTGGAGACAGGTACACCACAGACGACAAGTCTGCTGGCAGGAACAGGGCACCGTCCAGGGCACCGGTAAAGTCCAGAGACAACACTCCACCTACGGATAAGGCACATCCTAGGGACATGGCTTCTCCCATGGACAATGGTGCACTCAAGGAGAGGCATACGTCACCCCTGGCTGCACTGCGGCTGATGTTTTCGAATGAACGGCAAACAGATGTCTCCGCGGCAGAGTCCCCCCATACCTCCACTCCCATCCAGGCCAGTCAGAAGCAGAGGAGGGAGTCCCCTGTTGTTGCATCCCCCATTACACATGATTCTGAGTCCAGGCGGCAGGCACACAGCAAACGACAAGCAGGCTCCAGCACGTCCCCAGAAAGCCGATCCCCGGCAGCAGATGCTCCACCTATGGTGGGTGATATTTGTTTTGAGTCACCACCACTTGCCAGTCCTGTCCTGTCCAGGGTGCACTCACATATCCCTAAGAAACGCAGACACACACCATTGACACCTGCCAACCCCGATGTCACCCAAGTACAGCAGTCCCCAGCTCCCAGGGCCACCCTGCCTCCTGGCCCATACAGCCCGGTGGCTCATCATTTAAGTGGTCCCAGTGGCACAGGTGCAGTTGACTCTCATGTATCAGATAGTGGCACTGTGTCTGTTGTTTGCTGTCATGCATCATGTAGTAGCACAGTCTCAGTTGTGCCCTCTCCTGTTTTAGGTGCTGGCAGTGTATCTGGGTCTATGGCTCATGTGTCAGTGAGTAGATCTGTGGCTGTGTCTCACACTCCTGTTTCTGGTGCTGGCAGTGTGTCTGGGTCTGTGGCTCACGTGTCAGTCACTACATCTGTGGCTGTGTCTCACATTCCTGTTTCTGGTGCTGGCAGTGTGTCTGGGTCTGTGGCCCATGTGTCTGTCACTCGGGCTGTGGCTGTATCTCACACTCCTGTTTCTGGTGCTGGCAGTGTGTCTGGGTCTGTGGCCCATGTGTGTGTCACTCGGGCTGTGGCTGTGTCTCCCATTCCTGTTTCTGGTGCTGGCAGTGTGTCTGGGTCTGTGGCCCATGTGTCTGTCACTCGGGCTGTGGCTGTGTCTCACACTCCTGTTTCTGGTGCTGGCAGTGTGTCTGGGTCTGTGGCCCATGTGTGTGTCACTCGGGCTGTGGCTGTGTCTCACACTCCTGTTTCTGGTGCTGGCAGTGTGTCTGAGGCAGGTAGTTCACGCAGTCCACCTGATTCTGTGATGTGAGGTGCTGTTCACTTCACTCACATGTTATTTCACATGGTGTGTCCATTGTCCATTGTGAACAGCCTTGCACTGTTGTGGTCCCTGGGACGGGTTGGTTGGAACACGTACTTGTGGTGCCTCTGATGTACCTGCTCTGTTGGGCACAATGCCCTGTTGATGCTGTGATACTGCATTCTGCCCTCTCACGTGCTGCCTCTGATGTACCTGCTCTGTTGTCCACAATGCCCTGTTGATGCTGTGATACTGCATTCTGCCCTCTGATGTGCTGCCTCTAATGTACCTGCTCTGTTGGGCACAATGCCCTGTTGATGCTGTGATACTGCATTCTGCCCTCTCACGTGCTGCCTCTGATGTACCTGCTCTGTTGTCCACAATGCCCTGTTGATGCTGTGATACTGCATTCTGCCCTCTGATGTGCTGCCTCTGATGGACATGTTCAGTGCCATGGACTGTTGATGCACTTAGCCCCTCTCACGTGCTGCCTCTGATGGACCTGTGCCTTGCCATGGACTGTTGACGCACTTAGCCCCTCTCACGTGCTGCCTCTGATGGACATGTTCAGTGCTATGGACTGTTGATGCACTTAGCCCCTCTCACGTGCTGCCTTTGATGTACCTGCTCTGTTGGGCACAATGCCCTGTTGATGCTGTGATACTGCATTCTGCCCTCTCACGTGCTGCCTCTGATGTACCTGCTCTGTTGGGCACAATGCCCTGTTGATGCTGTGATACTGCATTCTGCCCTCTGATGTGCTGCCTCTGATGTACCTGCTCTGTTGTCCACAATGCCCTGTTGATGCTGTGATACTGCATTCTGCCCTCTGATGTGCTGCCTCTGATCTACCTGCTCTGTTGGGCACAATGCCCTGTTGATGCTGTGATACTGCATTCTGCCCTCTCACGTGCTGCCTCTGATGTACCTGCTCTGTTGGGCACAATGCCCTGTTGATGCTGTGATACTGCATTCTGCCCTCTCACGTGCTGCCTCTGATGTACCTGCTCTGTTGTCCACAATGCACTGTTGATGCTGTGATACTGCATTCTGCCCTCTGATGTGCTACCTCTGATGGACATGTTCAGTGCCATGGACTGTTGATGCACTTAGCCCCTCTCACGTGCTGCCTCTGATGGACCTGTGCCTTGCCATGGACTGTTGATGCACTTAGCCCCTCTCACGTGCTGGCTCTGATGGACATGTTCAGTGCTATGGACTGTTGATGCACTTAGCCCCTCTCACGTGCTGCCTCTGATGTACCTGCTCTGTTGGGCACAATGCCCTGTTGATGCTGTGATACTGCATTCTGCCCTCTCACGTGCTGCCTCTGATGTACCTGCTCTGTTGGGCACAATGCCCTGTTGATGCTGTGATACTGCATTCTGCCCTCTGATGTGCTGCCTCTGATGTACCTGCTCTGTTGTCCACAATGCCCTGTTGATGCTGTGATACTGCATTCTGCCCTCTGATGTGCTGCCTCTGATGTACCTGCTCTGTTGGGCACAATGCCCTGTTGATGCTGTGATACTGCATTCTGCCCTCTCACGTGCTGCCTCTGATGTACCTGCTCTGTTGGGCACAATGCCCTGTTGATGCTGTGATACTGCATTCTGCCCTCTCACGTGCTGCCTCTGATGTACCTGCTCTGTTGGGCACAATGCCCTGTTGATGCTGTGATACTGCATTCTGCCCTCTCACGTGCTGCCTCTGATGTACCTGCTCTGTTGGGCACAATGCCCTGTTGATGCTGTGATACTGCATGCTGCCCTCTCACGTGCTGCCTCTGATGTACCTGCTCTGTTGTCCACAATGCCCTGTTGATGCTGTGATACTGCATTCTGCCCTCTGATGTGCTGCCTCTGATGAACCTGCTCTGTTGGGCACAATGCCCTGTTGATGCTGTGATACTGCATTCTGCCCTCTCACGTGCTGCCTCTGATGTACCTGCTCTGTTGTCCACAATGCCCTGTTGATGCTGTGATACTGCAATCTGCCCTCTGATGTGCTGCCTCTGATGTACCTGCTCTGTTGGGCACAATGCCCTGTTGATGCTGTGATACTGCATTCTGCCCTCTCACGTGCTGCCTCTGATGTACCTGCTCTGTTGTCCACAATGCCCTGTTGATGCTGTGATACTGCATTCTGCCCTCTGATGTGCTGCCTCTGATGTACCTCCTCTGTTGGGCACAATGCCCTGTTGAAGCTGTGATACTGCATTCTGCCCTCTCACGTCCTGCCTCTGATGTTACTGCTCTGTTGTCCACAATGCCCTGTTGATGCTGTGATACTGCATTCTGCCCTCTGATGTGCTGCCTCTGATGTACCTGCTCTGTTGGGCACAATGCCCTGTTGATGCTGTGATACTGCATTCTGCCCTCTCACGTGCTGCCTCTGATGTTCATGCTCTGGTGCCCACTTTGCCCATGCTCACGCATACACTGTGATTATACCCCTATTATGTGTAATAAAGGTAGTGAATCATGTCTCGTGGTTTGTCGTTGTCATTCCTGCTTGCGTACTACACATGTGTATTTCAATTTGCTTCTAATCAGTGGTTTCGGTAACATGACACTCCCCCTCCCTACGTCACGACCCTTGCAGGTATTCCCCTCCAGACAGCCAATGGTTTGTGCCTTACCTGCGTCGGCGTCGATGGTGGGCCAAGACTAGGACGTGGTGGATCGCGAAGAGCATCGGGAAAGCGTGTAGCGCTGGGTCCATGGTGGCGAACAGCTTGTGGTGGGTATATCTGCTATGTATCTTATCTTCGCTGTGGGGAATCCGCCGTGTTCAGACAGGTTGTTTTTCCGCAGCGGTTTTATGTGTATTTTCCGCCATCTTGATTTGGGGGACGGTCTTAGACGTCAGTACGTACGGCGGAGTCTCGGGATTCGTTCCGTCCGCCGCCTGGTCGGGTGTAGTTGGGCGGCGGTGCGTGCTTTTCCGTCGCGGACGGAATTTTGACACTATTTCCTATCCTGATGTGGCGGACGGAGTGTCCGCGGCTGGCGGACACGGAAAAGGCATTTTCCGCGTACTCCAGGGCTGCGGTCGCTCTTCCGTCCGCCATCCTAATGAGCCCCTTTCTCTGGTGTCTTTCCACAAAATAAACAAATCGTCGATGTAGCGTATATACATTTTTAGATGTCTACTCCAATCTGGATTGGACCATATGTTAGTTTGTTCGAACTCGTCCATGTACATTTTCGTGTAAACTGGAGCTGCGCAATTGCCCATGCTAGTGCCCACTAGTTGCAAATACCAGTTGTCTTGGTGTTTGAAATAGCTCTGATATAATGTAAAGGTTACTAGTTCCATCAGGAAAACTTTAGTAGGTTCATCTAGATCTAATTTCAAAATGGCTTGTTCCATGGCCTCAAGGCCTCCTGCATGTGGAATGGATGTGTATAGTGCGCTGACGTCAGCAGTGCACAACCACAATGTTTCATCTGAATTGATGACAAGATTCTGTAGTTTACAAAGAAAGTCTGTCGTGTCTCGGATATAGCTTGCCAAAGATTGAACCATAGGTTGTAATTTGCGGTCAAGATATTGTCCCACAGGTTCATGAATACTTCCACGAGTAGATACTATGGGGCGAATGGGTGGGTTGGTCAAGTCTTTGTGTATTTTTGGCATGGCATATATTGACGGACTTCTGGGATGAGATAACACTAGAAAGTTTCTTGTTCTTTGGTCAATGATGCCTAGTGTGTAAGCTCTATCAACAATGTCTTTCAACACTATAACAAATTGTTCTGTGGGATTTCCTGGTAATTTCATGTAGATCATGTGATCAGAGACGTGTTCATTCAATTTTTGATGGTACATAGACGAATTCATGACGACTAATGCGCCGCCTTTATCTGCTTTTGTGCAGGTGATTTTATCATTGTTGGCAATGGATTTCAATCGATCATGATCCTTTTGGGTAATGTTCTTATGTGTCACTTTTTTGTAGTTAATAGTAGTCAGATCTTTTTTAATGAGTTGTTCGAATAAGTTAATGGTTGTGTGACTTACAGGAGCCTGAAAAGTGCTTGGTACTTTCAAACCCAATAATAGGTCATCTGTTTTTTCACCTTGTGGGCTCATGAAGTTCTCAAAGAAGTTTCTAAGTCTTAATTTTCTGGTCAGCTTAAAGGTGCTAATTTCCAATTCCAATAAGTTAGATTTGGTAGCTGGTACGAAGGAAGTGCCTTTTTGTAGAAGTTTGATTTCTTGATTCGTAAAAGTGTAATCAGAAATGTTAATTATCAGTTGATTGTCGTTGTTTATTTCTTCTTCTTCTCCTTTTCCTTTGGTAAGTGGAGCACTTTTTTGTTTTATCCCTCCTGGATCATCTTGTTCTCCTACCTGATCTAAAAAAGGAGTTATGTTTGAATCTGTTGATGTACTTGGTGTCTGTTCATTTGATTTTTCTGTTTGTCGTGGTCCTTGGGAGCGACCGCCTTGTTGTCCAAACTTTCGTTGACGTTCAGTAGTGTCACTCTCCGAAGAGGACGTATCTGTATTTTGGGTGTATAGGCGGTTTCGTCTCCTTTGGGCATACACCTCCGCCCAGGTGTATACTTCATCCAGTTTATAATCAAGCGTGTCACGCCTGAATTTTCTAATTTTGTGGTCATTAATCTCATTCTGATGTTTTTCTAATTGTTGTTTAATGTCTGTGACGAAACTATCCCATTCTTCCGTTGGCATATTTTTAGTGAGCTCTTCAGTGGTTTCTGCTATTTCTTTTTCAATTTCAACGATAATCTTAGATAACTCCTCCACTATTAACATAATCAAATCAAGGCTACACTTGTTAAGGATGGCGTATCATTTGTCTTGAAATGGTTTAGAATTCTTACAAAGTTAAGGTTTGAGGGCAATTCGTAGGCCCCTGGGGATGCGTCTGCATCCCCAGGGGCCATTAAACCATTTCAAGACAAATGGACTTAAATGAAACAAGAAGAAGTCTGAGTAACACAAAAGACAACGACCACTGAAGAAAAACCACCTGTCCCAGCAAGACCTGTCTGGATTCCAAAGATTGAGGATCTAGTCAGGGAAAAGATCGCGATGAAGAAGGAATTTGGGCCTTCTTATAGAAAAGCAGTACCTGTCTTAGCAATTCTTGGAACAAGATCAGTGTTACTACCGCCGCTTGCTGGTAAAAGGGAGAACAGAACAGTATCAATTGACCTGGTAAAACCACATCATGTGGCCGATAATAAGTAGTAGGCCCAGTAGACTCCCAAGAAGTAGCAGACGACAAAATCTGGCTACTATTCAAGAGGTTCAAACTGAAAGACTTATCACCTTTGATAAAACTACATTGAGAAAAGAAAGACTAAGCGTCCGTCTTGATACCCAAATAACAGTTCGTCAAGAAACACCTGTCTACAATGATATAGCCTCTGACTATACTAATATGACAAAGGAAGAAACAGCTCCAGTGATTTCAAAGAATCCGGATGTGATACCAACTATTGACAGAACTGCTTCTGGCTATTTTATCAACTTCGATAACTTTTGTGAGGATCCCAGTGAACCTGAAACCACGACAGTAAATAAAACTTTCAAAGAAAAAATAACAGAACTCTTTCATCAACTTGAGAAAACATATCTGGTTTCACCGTGGGTTGAATTTTGGATAGGATTGGGTGTAGTTTTTTTACTACTATGGCTCATTCTGGTTTTAAGTGTGGGACGAATGATAGATGGAAAATACAGTACAATGACACAGCAAGTAAGAACATCAACTTATTCCTGCAACCTTACAAATCATCTCATCGTGAGCGAAGAGACCTGTCATCAGTGAACATCACAGCTGTTCCTATACCTGGTTGTATAGCATGGGACATAACTGACTATGACATTTATGGCCCGGTGGAGCTGTTGAAGATTCCACACCAGTTTAAGGTTTCTTTAAGTGATTTTGTTTCATCAAGCACCTTTTCAGATGATTGGGACTTTGAAACTGTTAATAATATGATGTCAGACTTAGAAATGTCAGCAACATTTCAAAAACATGAACACTTAGAAGGTTCAACATGTTATGAAGAACTGTATTGTTACAATCATTTGGTCACCATTATTTGCACAAATCTGTAAATCCTAGAAATGTTTTTACTTACAATCAATGGGAACATTGTCCAACACCGCCAAAAGGCAGCTCTAAAACATTCTATGACAAATTTCCATATTTTCCATACTTTACAGGTTTTAATGTCACAAACCCAGAAACGTTTTATTTAAAAAATGTGAATGACAGGAATGAAAATACTAAACAAATTTATTCTGCAAACTTTCATGCTCAGCTGTCTACATTAAGTTTTAACTTTTGGAAAGACAACATTGAGACAAAAACTGTCTGGGGCACAAAAGAATGGCAGGTGCAGGGTTCAGAAGCCTTGTTCAGAGCCTGCATTATACCAGAACAAATCATATTTTTGAACGACACCGTTCAACAAACATCATGTCTTGGCTTAGCTAAGATAAAAGATGTAAACAAACCGTCCATACCTAAGTCCACACCTGACAGTAATGGCACTGCAGATGAGGAGGTAGACATGAAACAAATTGTGAAAGACAACAGAACCAATCTTGGAAACAATGGTTAATCTGGCCCTTGTACACGAATAACTGTCAAGATAGATCATGAACAAAACAGAAGGGTTCAAAATGAATAGACCAGATCCAAGGTACTCCCAGAGACAACATCCAGGGATAGTCACCACATACAGTGTAGGAAAACGATGCCTTGATTGGCTACAGAAATCCACACTCCCAGAAATTAAACAACACTTGACTTTACTTAAAAAGGCGTTGACTTGCGAGACTTCTTACTCGGGCCTCGCAAACAACGACAAAAACGTTTCATATACGCCGGTATATATGCTGCGTACAACGAAGCTTGGAAAATAACGTAAATGGAAACTACAGAAAAAATACGAGAAATTGATTGTATTAATTTAGAGAAAGCACTCTCTGTAGTGGACAATGGGTTAACGACTCTGTCCTCCAGAATTTATTCTTTGGACAGCATTGTATCAGCTGCCATTGACATAACAGAACAGGATTTGCTAATATTACAACATGGCCAGTCTCAATTGCGTTCTATAATGCTACTAGGCTGGACGTTGCAAAATCTCCGTTCAGGCTATGTGCCATGGCGTCTAATCAATACCACTTCATTGTTTACTGTCCTTTACCTTACAGATAAACAAATCTCTTTGGCACAAAGAGGAGCAGAATATATGGTGCTGAGCATTGAAAAACTAGTAGATTACCATTGACAGTTTCTGAGAAACCTGTCATTGAATGGATAATACATGGCACCATCTCAATACCAGTGACGATTTTCCAATTTCAGTATTGTCTACAGCACATACCAGCTGGCTTGTATGAAAGGTTGGGTAAAGGATACATTAAGTCAACCTGGAATTTACCATATACACACAAATGTTGGAGTGGGGGAAAGGAGGTATTTCTTAGTACAAAGAACTGTAAAAACTCACTAAGCGGTACACTTTTATGTGAAGGTATTAATTTACATGGAGCCTGCCAAGGTTCTTTAAATAACCTTTCTTGCCACATGCACGGTACTCCAGCGGCCGTGATAGAACCAATTTTTAGGCAGCTTTACAATGGGAGCTACGTTATGCTCAACGATCACAGCTGTTGTGGCATGTTGCCAGGAAGATATGTGTAGAGAAACAACCTAGGCAATTGTTATTACTTGTCTATTCAATAATACATGAGCGAACAACCAATTTCAAAGAGGTAAGATACAGTTTTTATTAACAATGCATCAAAAAGATCAAAGGTTAAAAACAAATGGGTTGGTCAAAAGCTAGAACAATTCATTTAACAAATAATACACAAATATCAAAAATTAAACACTATAAAAACACACAAAGAGTTAAAAAATAAATGTGGCATAAAGGTAAAAATATATCGACGCTCGTTTCGGCGAACCAGCGCCTTCTTCAGGACAAGCCACTTAGTAACTTTAACTTTTCAAGATGGGGAACTTCTAACACTTCTTCTTACTTCGATTTATTGTATGGACTATATGCTTATGATAGTACGCTACTAATCACTATTCTGTTTCTAATTCCTTGTAGCTAGACGCATAGCCCTCAAAGTTCACAATCAATCATACAGGTACGGCCAAGGCTTAATTAAAATTATAACTGGGTAATTAAATTGAGAGTGAGCAAATAGGCATAACCGGATTCTTGAATGTAGGTCGATAGATGAGATGTGGCTCGATGTCTGATGTATGATATCCCTCAAAGATGGCAATAAACGGGATCTAGTGATAAGTATAGTCTTATATCGTCTCCGTTATTATTTTCATAGATATAAAACGCGATACTGCATCAGATTTGTCAATTACACAAACACGGAGACTAACGGAAAAGGATGGCGTCAGGATACGACGTGTAGGCGGTAGAAGAAGAGCCTATCTGGTTAGTGTGCCAGCCAGGGTCACTTGTTGTATGCAAGTATTGTATCCAAAGAGTACTACAGACAGGGAGACGGCGGTATGAATATCCCTTCTATATGAGTTGATACTTTAAGCAGAATAAAAGCCATTCTTTTACAAAAAACGATGCCACTGACCTTGTCTAGAGAAACGTATGATCTGCAAGTTGCAAGGACTTCTGCAGAGATACATGCATTATTATCAACAAACTGCCCAGTACATTTCGCAGAAATGTTAGGTCAAATCTTAAACATGTCTGATACCAGCGGCATCGCACATGTATTTAAGACGATCTTTTCGGGACTGTTAACACCATTCGAAGCAGTCCTCGGCATTTTTCCTAATTTCGTGCACTCTGTGTTTGGCGGTCTGCCTCTCATTTTGGGACTCGTAGCAGGAATTCTATTTTTATTTCTCCTGCTCCGATATGGCAAGTCCAGTCACCAACGATACCCAGACTACCATGGAAGAAGCTCTCCTTGCCATGTGGTTTCGTGACAGAATTACACAGATTCTTGGCTTGGCTCGTTTAAGAGATCTGAATACCACTTGGTTCCTTTCATTCAGGCCAATCTGGCAAGATTGCATCTTACCTGTTCTACGATGCCTGCTTTGCGGAGAAGAATGCTTGTTAGACATTTGTCTTACACTTCCATCAGCACTGCCAACGGATGTTGACGCCTTGCTAGGTCCGGTAACGACTCATGCATCATGTTGCGCCCAACGGCTGCCAATCCTGATGATGGCATTCATTGAGATCTCACCAGCAAATCCAGCTCTTGGTGAGGTACGTGGAACAACAGGCACACAGGTACCATCTACATCGAACATTGCTAATGCGAATGACGCTGACGGCGATGTTTCACATCTATGCACATTTGATATACTTGATGAAGTAGTTCCACTTTCACCAACTGTGGTAGACAGCTTCTTTGCCAGCTTAGATGATTTGATGTTTTCTCCTGACACCGAGAATAACTTTTGAAAGTGCACATAGCGTTCCATGAACTCTGAAATTTGGCCTTCGGTTTTTCAAAACAAACCCTCTAACTTGGGAACTCTATGTTTCTACAAACTACATTTGAATTTTTTTTTCTCTTCATCCCAGAATAGACCTTTGGCACAGTAATCTGCTTAAAGTAGAACTATTCTTAGAGAACAAGAGATTCATTTGATACTTCCTATAGACAAATATTTGGCATTATTTCTTAAAAACTTTAACTGTTTATATATTATGCTATGGAATGGTCTCGACCTTTTTCTTCTGTAAATTTAGAGCCATTTCAAAACTGTCATTATATGTTTCATTTAGAAAGCATTTGTTAATGACAGCGATTGCTTGTAAAATGTGAACAAGACAAATACTCATGTATGTGTATAAACCATGTTTAATGCATTTCATGTATTTTGGGTGGGATTATGAACACATGATTTAGTTATGTTTTTTATGCTTATAGATTTAGTAATATTAGACATAATACGTGGTGTGGGTGTTGTATAGCGTTTTAGGACCCTAGTGTAATTTTCCTGATTCATGCCCTTATATATATATAAAATGCCGTATCCTTATATAGGCGTAGAAATCATAACCATATTAAGACATAGCTCAAGTAGTCCTAATACGGCTTGGCTACTTCCACCAATTCCGAAAATCTACAACGATTTCTTGGAAAAACCCGCGTTCAGCACTCAGGGACTTTTCCCTGCATGAATATTAAGTTATCCAAGAAATCATGGAGTTTTCAGAGAATTAAGTCTCTGATGACGTTATTATGTCTAATCTTACGTCAAACTCGGCACCTTCAAGGTATAAATATGCCCACACTTGTCCAAACAAACACACGGTGGTTTGGAGCAGTTTGACTATCTACTTGCCCGACGCGCCCTGCTGCAGCAAGTGCCGAAGGAAGCCGACCCTCCAGCTGACTCACTGAGAGACGCTGTACTTTCTCCAGCCAAGAAATCCAGCTCCAGTGTTTCCAGGCTACCCTTGCGGGTTGCTGGGAAAAGAATTATTAGTGCATAATTAAAAAATATTTTTTACCTAAGATGGGAATTTATTTGTTAATTTAAACTATAGCAACATATTTTAAATGTAATATATTTACATTAAATAAATATTTATTTCACACAAATTAATAGTGATTTATTTCAAATACAACATTAACAATAATACTTAACTTAAAAATATCTTTACTGTTTTTTTCCCAAGTTTAATTAACTTTTTTAGTTTTTCCTATGCTTTACCATATGTTGATCTCTGCACCCACTAGTATCCCCCTATGATAAAGTATAGGAAGAAGTGAAAAAGTTTATTTAACTTGAAAACAAATAATTGACTGCTCCCCACACCTACCAGTGACACTGATGCCCAACAGTTCACATTTGTGTGCGTGACCCAGGATTTAAAATTATGGTGGGGCAATTCTCTTCTTGCTGCTTCAGCTAATACTCCACCCTTCTGTTCACCATATCATCCACCCTGCTGCCACCAACAAATTCTCTTCCCACCCTTTCTGAGAAACATGTTTCAGTATTAGTAGCAAAGCAGACCTCACTGTAATTATAATTGAGAAACATTTACTGTAGTAGCAGGTAATTACCACAGAGGCCCCCAAACAATAGCACCAGACAAGACACTTGCTGTTATTAGAAATACAGGTCACGCATACTATCAGTAGGCTGTAACCCCAGTGACATCAACACAAAGCGTCCCACACACTGTCCGCAAATGTAGGAAACACAAACACGGAGGTCCGGGAATTTGCAGATGGCCAGCAACCTATTTATTAACCGTGGAAGAATAGGAGACTCAGCTGGTTTGCTGGGACTTGAACTTGGGGCCTGCATGTCATACACATGTCAGCTTTGAATGCTGGCTCACTGTAAGAATAACTGCAGAACTGCGGGGTCATTGGGAAGGGTAGGAGTTATTGTAGTTCGGCAGTGGCAGCATGGCTTGTGTGAATCCTATTTTGCATTTATGTTTTGTAATATGATTTAATCATTTAGAGTTACACCACTACTGACTGTGGCCTTAATCAGCAGAATGGAGGATGTACCAGAGAAGGAGAATAAACCACATGATGTGAATACAGGTTTGTACAGCTAAGGATGTGCCCTCCAACAACTATAGTTTAGTTGATTTCAAGGAAACTTTGTGTTGCGCCTGGCCCTCTCTGCAAGGTCACTTTAGATGTGTGCCTTCCTTTGCTGAGCTCATGTTTGTTGTGCTTTTGGGACTGTGCCCTTTCCCCTTTTCAATCAGTGGTAAATTGCTTGTCCTCTCTCCTTAACACATGGTAAAATTTGTCTTCACCTAAATGGTACATTTAATTTTCTTGTAAGTCCCTAGAAATGGTACTATATGTACCCAGGGCTGCAACACTCATTGCACCACTCACTAAAGTAGCATTTTAAAGTATACATCAGGCCTGCCACTGCAGTCTGTAGTGCAGTTTTAAACTGCCATTGTGACATTACAAGATAAACCTTTTACCAGACGTAAGCTTTCTTGTTAAAAGTGGCGCTAAAGGCTCATAAGGAAAGGTTTATGATATTCAAAAAGTAGGATATGTGGGTTTAAGTTTTACATGTCCTGGCAGTGAAAAACTTCTAACGTTGTTTTTTACTGTTGTAAGGTTATCTCTCCCACAGACTAACACTATGAGGCCCATTATGATGTCGGGTGGATTGCCTTCGCCAGGCTGGCGGAAGCCACCGCCGGCCTGGTGGAGGCAATCCGCCCGACATCTATGCCCGGATTCCCCCCCGCCGTATTAGGATGGCGGGGGGGAGCGCCATATTACAATGGCCACATATAGGTGCCTTTCCGCGGCGGCCTTGCCGCCACGGAAAGGCAGGCGGTGTTTGCAGCGGGGGCCCCCAGGTGATGCCGGTGTAGGGGGAGGACAGGGGGTACCTATGGTACCCCCCCCACATTTGCATATGCAAATGCATTCACAAGTGTTTTGCATTGTGGCGGGCGGTGCAGAGTGCACAGCCCGCCACAATGCAAAACATGGAGGACGTGCCCGCCACAGTGGCGGGCACATCCTAATTCCCCCTACGGGACCCCCGCCCTTATGGCGGGCGGTCCCGGTCTCCGTTAGGGCATCCTAATGAGCCCCTATGTTACCTTATTTCACTTAGGGGCAGATTATGATACTGTCAGAAAAGACTCCGACAGTCGGTCGTAGCCTTTCCGACCACATCCTAATGTGCCTGTCAGATTCCTTTCCGCCCGCCTCATTACAATAGAGGCGGCCGGAAAAAATCAGACCGGTCATTCCGACTGTCTTGCGACGTGTTCGGAGAGCCTGACCACCAGTCAGAATGCTTTCAGTAATCCCGGATTTTTTTCCGCCCTTGGGATTACATTGTTGTTTTTCGGCAGCCTTTCTGTGGCGGCCTTTCCGACACAGAAAGGCTAACGGAACACGACTTTGGGGGCCTCCAGCAAGGCCCCCTCTGGTTGCAGGCTGCCTTGTTGATCCCTGCACCTCATGCCAGGCACCTTGAGGTGCCTGCCACGGGTGCAGGGATGAACTGCACCTCTGATTTTACAATGGGAGCATGTATTCCAGCTGGAATACATGCTCCCCTTGTAAAGTATAGGAATGTGACCGAACAGTGTTCGGTAGCATCCTAATTAGTTGGTCGGGACCGCTGACCGGTATCGGTCTGTCCCATGACCGAGATGATGTCAGTCAGAGTAAACTCCACCCAACATCATAATAGGGCCCTTAATAAGTGATACATTCTGGTTGGGACCAGATATAGATATGATGTTTGCACTCAAGTGACTTGTAATTTAGAATCTTCTACAATGGTAAAGCCAGATTTTAGGTACTATTCTGCAACTTACACTTTTAGAAAGTTGGTATTTTAAAGATATATGTAAGTATCACCTAAGGAAGGCCTATGAAGCCCTATGGCAGGTAGCTATGTACACTTAAGTAAGACATATACCTTTTACTATGTCTTAGCAGCAACACTTCTAAACTGTCAACTTGCTGTGGGAAGATGAGGAGCCCCATCAGCTAACACAGGGTTAAACAGTTGGTATCCCTAACCGTATAACTCCTGAATGGGAACACCTAACAAGGTCAATCAAGTATGGTATCAAATTAATTGGGACATTAAATCCGACCTGATGCCCATGCCAGATTTTGAGTCACTATTGAAGTTAAGCAACTTTTAGAAAGTTGCCACACTGCTCTCCAGCTAGTACCGTGACCTCAAAAAGGCATTGACACATAGATGGGTTTCTGAGTGCCTGGGGAGATGTGTGAACGACTCCTAAGCCTAGGAACAAAGGCATTTGCCGCAGAGTGACGTATCACCTCCTGCACCAGGATGGCCACTCAGGGTGTTAGGCAAAAAAGCAGGCCTCAAAGGTGAAGCCTTTGAAGGGTTGCTTGCAACAACATCCCTGGGCAGTATGCCTTTTGTCCTGCAGACAATTAGGAGACAGAAGTATGAGAGGGGAGCCTGTGTCCAAGCTGGTTTTCCAGTGGGCATGTAGCCCACTGGTTAAACACACCTCTGTGGTGGGCTACCCTGCTCTCGATGACCGAGTAGGGGTCATGCCATTTTGAAGGGGGCAAGAATAGGATCTGGGATAGCCAGATGCCACACATCTATTTATTTATTTAGAGAGTTTTATATAGCGCAAACATGACCCTTGGGTATCAGAGCGCTTCACATTCACATGAGGTAGGTTTGATATACATATACATCTTATCTGGCATGAGGTAAGTTTTGTACAAAGCAATATAATAAACATTTCACGTGGTATGAGGAAGGTTCAGAAATTACATATGTCTGTATAATTCCTGTAAATGTCTGACTTAAAAGTTTCAATGGAGATTCTTGGACTAGTCTACTGTGCTGTACTTGGTGTATTCTGGCTCCAGTACCAGTTTCGAGTTGCCCTATTCCGTGCATTCTGCATCCGTAGATCTGGATTAGTATTGTATCGACACAGGTTATCCTTAGCATAGCATGTGACTTTCTCTTCCCTTCCATTTGTTAATCTATTTTGGAACATCTTTGTTCCGGTGGTGGTGATGCCCTGTCCTGTCTATTTGAGGAACTTACTCATTAGGAAGATCTTAGCTTCCCTCTTGAATTTTGCAGTGTTTGGAATTTTCCTAATATTTGAGGGGAGTGAGTTCCAAATTCTGCGGGCGGCTCCGGAGAAAGCTCTGTTAAAGGTTTTCTTCTTCCGGAACATGGGTGGTCTCAGCAGCAGCTACTTGGCACTTCTGGCTGGTCTGCCTCTTCCAGATAGCTCAATTTTCTGGGCCAGGTATCTTGGTGTTTTATAGTGGAGCGCTTTGTGGATGATACATGCCATCTTCAGTTGGATTCTGGCTTCGTACGGTAGCCAGTTTAACGATTTTAGGTGTGAAGGGATATGATCGAATTTCCTCCCTCCAGTGATGATTCTTGCAGCTGCATTGAGGCATGCTTTTAGTGGAGCTGTGGAATTTTTTGGTAGACCTGCTAAGGTTGTGCATCCATATTCAATCCTTGTGACCACTAATGATTGTACAGCCAGTTTGAGGTCCGCCATAGAAATTAATGGTTTCACTCTCCTAATGTAGTTCAGGTGAAAACTGGCACTTTTTGCCATTGATTTGATGTGGGCTTTCATGTCTAGGTTCTTATCTAGCGTGATTCCTAGTGATGTTGCTGAATCCACTAGCGTAGGGGTGCAGTTTAGTGCTGTGATCAGTTTGGTCCATTCCTTCACCTCTGTGTGGTTCTATGGTGGTGAAATTAATAGGAATTCTGTTTTTTATGTGCATTTAGTTTCAGATGATTAGTAGTTACCCATCAAAGTGACAGTTTTAGGGCCTCATTCATTACCTTGATGTCTTCCAGGGGTGCGATCTTCATGTAAATCTGCGTGTCGTCTGCGTACATGTGACAGGATATGTTTGCGTATCGGAGAATTTCTGTAAGTGGTTCGACATAAAGGTTGAAAAGAGATGGAGATAGGGTAGACCCTTGAGGGACTCCAATTGAGTTAGGACATGATGGGGATAGTGTCTGGTTGACCTGAAATCTTTGGGTTCTATTCTGAAGGAAGGATTCAAACCATTTCAGCACGTTTCCTGACAGTCCCATCCTGTCATGAAGCCTGGCTAGTAATTTTCCATGATTTACCTTGTCGAATGCAGACGACAGGTCGAGGAGGATTAGTAGACATGTTCTATTGCTATGTAGGGCCTGTAACGCATCATTGACAATATGTAGGATCGCTGTTTCCGTGCGGTGGCCTGTCCTGAATCCCGATTGGCAGTCGTCCAGTAGCATGAAATTAGCGATGTGTTGACTCAGTTGATTTTGCACACATTTCTCAATTAATTTGGCAAGTAATGGAATATTGGTAACTGGGTGAAAGTTATTAGGATCTGCCGGGTCCGCTGTAGGTGTTTTGATGATGGACAATTCAACAGGATCCCTTGTGATAGTGAGGCATTAATTATTCTAGTCCATATAGGGATGACGATGTGGCTGATTTTTTGAAGACATTTAGAGGGGAGTGGGTCATTATGGTGGTTATTAGGTTTAATATCTGAGAGTGTTTTGGCAATGGTATTCTGGACGTATAGCTTGAAGGTATCCCACTGGATACCCTGATCTCAGTGGCCAAAGATGCCCCACATCACCCGCGGACCGAGGACTCAACACGACTTTACGCTCGCCAACTGCCCAGCATCAGGAGCATCCTTTGAGCATCCATTGCCTCCATCCCTAAGCATTCCATTAAAGTCAATGGCGGTTATCCTGTAAAGTTGAGAACTTGCTTCACTGACACTCTGGTGGCTGGTAACTGTCTGAAGCATCCTTTCTGGCCTCCTAGACCAGATCCCTGCTGGATTTGGTCACCAAAGTCAGGTCGGAGTACTTCCACTAACTTTTCCAAACTTCTCAAAAGTTTTCAAACTTTACGTTTGCTAGTGATTGTTTGCGGTTGAATTTAAAAGTGATAAAAAGTTCTAAAATCCGTATGTCCGGAACCCTCTGGAGAATTTGATGATCAAGGTCTCTAAAAAGTCATAAAAATATGCTCTATTTTTATAGATTGTTGTTATGTCTATTGATGTGCACTTCTCTTTTGTTGTAGTTTGGTGCTGTTAAATGCATTACACTAAGTTCAGTTACCAAGCCTTAAAGCTCTCAGCCACAGCTATCCAAGGTGGAGCTTAAGATTGAGTAAATGATACTGACTGAACCCAAGATGGTGTCTGTGAGTGTACGCCACGATAATGCCTCACAGCCATATAATATAGTACACACAGATACTCACAACACCCTAGAGAGTTTGGAGCCAAACCAAGGTGAAGAGGAATAACTGACAAAAACATGTTTTGGGGGTTGGTCAGGGCAAGCCTGGCACCAGGTATAAAAGTAGCATCTTCAGAACCTCTTATCAGAACACTTCTGGACCTGTGGAAGATTTAAAAGAAGGACCACCCTGCTGTCTGAAGAAAGAAGATTGCCTTGAACCCAGGCTCCCCAGAAGTCAAAGGTTCATTTGGCTGACGTCCTGTTTGAGCTACAGGCGCATAACAAGCTTCTAGAGGCCTCCCTGAGCTACCCAGCTGTCCAGCACCAACTGGACCAGCCTGTACCTCCCTGAGCCTTGCTGCTGGCCTCTGCAGGAGTGAGTCTGATCCCAAGTGGTGCCCCTCAGGTAATGGACCGTTGGCTGGCACAAACGCGTACTCCTCCTGAAGAAAAGATGAAGATACAGACGTTTTGGGCTCCCCTTGAACGAGAATTGACTGTTAATAAATATAGACACAGTCTTTACTATATTAGTTTGACATGTCCGGCCGGACAGTGGTCTAGTGTTTAGTGTCAAGTACAGCATGAATTTACAAAGTGGGGCACAAGCCTGTACCCTACTCAACAAACATTCAACGTACAATTAGTAACCATAGAAACATAAAGGGATTTTTAGGCAAAAACAGACGGTTCCGTTATCTATACAGTTTCAATTGTCTGAACAGAACATCAGTAGCACCTTCACAATTAAAGTGACATTACGTTAATAACTGTATAACTGACTGTATAAGGTGCAAAGTTTCGTCGATGGTGGTATGTCTAGCGGACATGTGTATCACACATGTGTGTGTACGTTTCCCCGGAGCTGCACACAATGCCTACGTTATGAGGAGTAGTCACATGCTGAGACTGATGGCACAGATGCCAAACCAGTGTGCCTGGCTTGTTGGTGTGTATAGTATACCATTGGGTGTGTTTGGCAATGTTGTATCCCACCCTCTTACAAGACTCAACTAATGTGCTATTCTTTGTAAGTAGGTGACTGTGAATACCCCAACATGACGTGGTTGCTGACAACCCTCAGGAATCCTGTGACAGCAGCCGAGATGTGCTACAATGAGGCACATTGTCGAACCAGGAGAGTGATTGAGCGGACCTTTGGTCTCCTGAAAAGCCACTTCCGCTGCCTGGACAAGACCAGAGGGGCCCTCCCATATGAGCCTGCAAAGGTGTGCAAGATCATCATAGTATGCTGCATGCTACACAACATGGCAGTGCGGAAGAAGCTGCCTCTCATCCAGGATGACGATTACCTACATCCGCCACCTGTGGAGGATCCTGGCCTGGGCCACGATGCCTGTGATGATGATGATGAGGGTGACGTCGGCACACAGCTCATCAACAACATCTTCAGCTGAATGTGAGTTTACAGGGTTGTTATGTCAATGTATTGAGCTAGCCTGAGATGTGTTGGTGCTGCTCAGTTGCTATTTGAGTTTGTCCGTGTGGTACTTGACAGGATGCCTGCAGTGATGTGTCCTGTCAGATGGTCTGTAGTCCACAATAGTGTCGACATGCTAACTTGTTTCTGTGTAGGTTTCTTGTGACATGTTTTGTGCATGTGTATTGCATTTCTATTCTGTTCTGATGTGCTTCTGACTGTGTCTTATGTCTGTCCTCCCCAAGGTACTTTGCCTCTTGCATGAACATCTGTGGCTCACTTGTCCTTCTTCGGACGACCCCTCTTCTTCTTCTGGGGGGGATCTTCAAGTGCAGGCATCTGAGGTGCATCGGACTCTCCACCAGATTCATCCTCCCTCCCTGTGGCATTTGCAGATCCTGCAGCAACAGATGTTGTTGGCACACAGGGAGGTGTGGACATATTTGTGCTGATCTGGCAGAGACAAGTCAATATGTCCCTATGCACCACAGTAAGTGTGTCTCACTTGGCCTCCATGCGTGCATGATGGACAGCCTGCTCCTGTTGCATGTCCTTGAGGATCCCCACTACCTGGCAGAATCCTCGTGTGCTATCCTGGTACGCATCTATGATGGGGTAATCATGCAGTCCAGGCCCCTCTGCAGGCCGTGACCTCTGCCTACCACCCCTAGCCACACGGGCAGGACCTGCGGTGGCATGCCCAGGTGACCCCGGGCCCCCTTGGGGGTTGCTACTGGTGGTGTTTTCCGTAGCTTCCTGGGTTGCCGGTGGCCCTGTGCTGTTTGAATTCTGTGTCCTAGGTCTGTCCGTGCTGGCGGGGGTGCTTGTCTGTTGCCAGACGTTGTAAGCATGGGTGCAAGGGGTGCAGATGTTTGTGCTGCTGAGGGTGCAGATGTTTGTGCTGCTGGGGCTGCAGATGTTTGTGCTGCTGGGGCTGCATAATGACTCACACCAGAGGTGCCAAGTTGTTCTTCGTCATCCGAAGAGGACAGAGCCAGATCCACACCAGAGAGCTCATCCTCCACCGGAGTCTGTAACAGGGACTCCTCTTCACTTGCTGCTGTGTCCCCAGCACCACCTGTGTTTGGAAGAGAGACACATTGTCAGTTATGTTACTACAGGCATCAATGGTTCACATATGCATTTAGCAACGGGGAGGGAGGAAGAGGTACTGATCCATTCAGCTTGCAATGGTTAGTACTAAAAATCAAGGAGGGGGGAATGGATCACTCGTCCTGTGCAACCAGGGTATTTACGTATTTTCATTCCTTACTAAATACCCTCATAAACGTACACAGGCATGGGGCAGTGTATCTTGGTTCTCCACCTCAGTGTACTATAGCAGCATTATAATTGAGCCTCCATTGTTGCAAATATGCTGTGCCTACACCTGGAGGTAGACTGGCTGCTTTCCCAGTAGTGTCCAGAGAAGAAAAAGTCTCTAGGCTCACATGGGGCTGAAACATTACACTAGTGCGGTGGATCAGTAGCTGGATCCACACACGCAACACCTTTGTTCGTACATCACAATGTTCACCATTTAACACTAGCCTTTGAGTGATGTAAGGGATTTTGACTCACAGCACTTGAGCACAGAAACACACTCTTAATTTTCCTTTCTGGACACTACCGGAAAACCAGCCGGTTTACCTCCATGTGGAGGCACAGCATATTTGCAACAATGGAGACCCAATGATAATGCTGCTACAGTACACTGAGGCAGAAAACCAAGATATACCGCACTACACCTGTGTACGTATGTGAGGTTTTGGATGAAGGCAACACAATACGTAAAGACCCGGGTTGTACAGGACGAGTGAACCATTCCCCCCTCCTTGATTTTTGTATCAATGGTTCATATACATGACATTTGCAACGGTACGTCAGGAAGCGTGCTTGTACACTGCATTGTCTTAAGTCATCACAGACAGAGATTGATATTGTTGTTGCACATTGTCCAGCCAACATGAAGCATTTCAATGTGCATGTTGAAGTGTGGGCATGCCCAGCTCATGTATGGATTTCACTGTACATGGCCATTGGTACTCAAGGGCCATCAGGTGGCTGACACAGGAGTGTCATCCCTGTTCACATTTGACTCTGCTTCCCTGTGAGGGAGTGTGACAGCAATGGAAAGATGGCTGACCTGTTGTTTGTTGATGGCCAATTCCCAGCAGGGCCTTGTGCTCCCCACAACAGAGCCCAGTCCCAAAGATCTGTCAGTCCATTTCCACCCCCTGTGAGGTGAGCATAGTTCAGTGTGAGCTTGCTGGGCCATGTAGGTGGCTGTGGATTGTCAGTGAATGCAACTCCCACCATGTCCTTGGCTACACCCCCCTTCCCAGCATGCCCTCACTTCCCTCCTTTGGACTCTGCTTCCCTGTGAGGGTGTGTGCCTGTGCTGACAAGCTGCCTAACAGTGCAATCCTGTTGTTTGTTGGTGGCCAGTTCCCAGCAGGGACTTGTGCTCCCCACAACAGATCCCAGTCACAGAGTTCTTGCCAGTCCATTTCCAACCCCTGTGAGGTGAGCATGGTTCAGAGAGGTATTGATGGTCCATTTGGGAGGGGAGCATTATCTGTGGCAACAACACAATCATGCTTTTGGATACACTCACTTCACCGGCATGCACACTATTCCTTCCTGTCAGTCAGCTTCACTGTGAGGTAGTGGTTGTGGTGGCAAGAATGTCTGACAGTGTTTATTTAGATTAGTGCCACTGCCTTGCTCTATTTGTTGGTAGGTTTGTATATGTCATGACTCAGTTACAAATCACAGTTCAATCCACGCCCCATCTTGCCAAACACCAAAGTACAAATGCTCTATTAAACTCACATGTGTGTCCCAGGTGTAGTTAAATCGTATCACATGATGAAAATAATGAAACTAAACAAAATGCAATGCTTTTACATGCTCCTGCTCAACCCCATGAAAATGAAAAAAGTAAAACATGCCAACTTTGCTCCACATCTCATGACTTTATAAATTATAATTAGTTGCACGAAAACGGAAAACTTCTGATAATAAATTTAACAATATCAACGTGTCAAAGCATTGCGAACTCAATAAACATCCTCATGAGATCACTTGTTGCCTTTAAACACTCCATGGAGAGCCAGCTAATGTGATCAATGCGTCAGAACAGTGAACCTCCAGTGTTATGTTCTCCTTTAACTTTTTTCTTCATACATTCGGTTCACTGACAAAATATTGATAGTAAAAATATAGATGACAAAAATATAGATGAAAAAATATAAAATGCAAAAATATTGACTTCTTATACTTAAACGGGTAAGTACAAAAATATTGAATCAAAAATATCGAAGTAAAACGTATAGATATAAAAAATATAAATTTAAAAATATAAATAAAATAATATAATATAGATAAAAAATATAAAAGATTACATGTTATATTTAACAAAATAATTAAATGTAATATACATTTTAAATAAATATAAAAAATAAGCTTAATTAAAAAATGTATAACCACCAACATAATAATTCATACATATGCATATATTTACTTTAAAATGATGTATTAACTTTATCTTTATATAATACTTTTAAACTTTTAAATTATATAAAAATAAAATGTATACATGTATTAATAATTTAAAATACAAAAAAATCTATAATTAATTAAAACATTAAACTATTTTTTTAAACGTACATTTCGCAATACAATAAATACAACAGTAGGGAAAATGTTGGATAGCGGAATAATAAAATGTACTATTCCAACTCCAAAGAGTGCAACAGTAGGGAAAGTGTTGGATATCGGAGGGATAAAATGTACTATTCCCACTCCAGTGAGTGCAAAGGTAGGGTAAATGTTGGATAGCAGAAAAATTCAATTTACTATTCCAACTTCAGTGAGTGCAACAGTAGGGAAAATGTTGGATAGCAGAGGGGTAAAAATGACTATTCCCACTCCAGTGAGTACAACAGTAGGGAAAGTGTTGGATACCGGAGGGGCAAAAATTACTATTCCCACTACAGTGAGTGCAACATATGGAAAGTATGGGATGGCGGAGGTGTAAAAATTACTATTCCCACTCCAGTGAGTGCAACAGTATGGAAAGTGCTAGATAGCGGAGTGTAGTGTAGTTCCTATATTCCCCAATAGGCTCTGCGCATTGGAATAATATATCCTGTAGATTAGACGTAGGACTGAGGTCGACTAGGTCTCTACCGAATATACTAAACTTAATTGTGTGTGCCAGGTAGCTCAGAGGTCACTAGAAACGTTCTCGAGTCAACAAGAAGGGATTAGTCTCTGACAACCGCATAAACATGACAACTTTGTTTCCCCAAGATAAAACGTATCTTCAGAGTCGTGGAAACAATAGATAGATATTTCACTCAGTCAATTGTGCATGCTTCGTTTCACCAGAGGTGCAGAGAAATAGATAGACGGGCGTTTTCAATAAAAAGATTTATTGAACAGTCTTCTTTCTCAAGCATAAGAATTGAACTGTTACAATCGTAACACAGTTTGTAAAATATAATGCGTACAGTATAAATAGTAGAATAAAATAATACTGCAAGAGCATTGTATGGTTCCTAAACCATAGAAAAATACATACATAAATAACAGAGGCTAAAAGTACTCAACTGATGCTTCTAAAATACGCCTACTTCGGTGTACCTAACCTAAGCATAGTACAAGGGAATAAGTAAGTGAGGTGTAGCATAAATGTAGTATTCTTTTGCAAAGAATCTGCCCAAGATTTCTCAATGGGTCTAATCAGCTCCGTACCTTAGTTTAGAATGGAGAAGGCTGATCTCGGGACTCGATTTCCCACCAACACTGGAGCTGGATTTCTCGGCAGGAGAAAAGACAGCGTCTCTCTCAGTGCGTTTGCTGGATGGTCGGCTTCCTTTGGCACTTGCTGTAGCAGGCTGCGTCGGGCAAGTAGATAGTCGAACTGCTCCAAACCACTATGTGTTTCCTTGGGCAAGCGTGGGCATATTTATATCTTAAAGGTGCCTGGTTTGACATATGGTTGGACATAATAACGTCATCAAAGAGTCTCAGTTCTTTGAAAACTCCATGAGTTCTTGGATAAATCAGTGCTCAAGCAAGGGGAAGTCCCTGACTGCTGAAGGCGGATTTTTCCAAGAAATCGTTGTGGATTTTTAGAACTAGTTGAAGTAGCCCTGCCGTATTTGGACTGCATGAGCTATGCCTAAATATGGTTATGATTTCTATATTTCTATAAGGATATAGTGAATTATACCTATATAAGGGCATAAATCGGGAAACTTACAATAGGGTCCTAAAATAATATATAACAGGAGGGGTAAAAATTACTATTCCCACTCCAAAGAGTGCAACAGTAGGGAAAGTGTTGGATAGAAGAGAAACAAAAATTACTAATAACATTTAAACAATTGAAAAAAATTAAATAATCTTGAAAATAAATAAATATTTTTAAAATATATGATTATATATATTTCAAACATATAAAACACATATTATAATATTAATTACATATAACAAAAAGGTACAAATATTATATAAAATAAATTGAAAAATACATTTATAAACAATATTTATTTAAAAGGAGCAAATATTAACAAATTATTTAAAACATAAATGCATTTATTTTATTTCCTACCTTATAACATCACACCAATAAAAAATACTTCAACATTTTAATTTAAATGTATTTCCATAATTAACATAATTAATAATGAATTCAAAAATATTTATAGAAAAATATAAACATTCATTGAGTGCACATTCTTTAACACTATAATATCCACAACACACACCTAAAATTAATTACACAATTACCATAATTAATTACTAATTAATTAATTTAAACTAATTAACAAAAAATTAATAATTAATAATCAATACAAAATAATTTACTTTCCCCCTTCCCACCAGATACACTTATAAACACCACAACACACATCTAAAATTAATTACACAATTACCATCATTCATTACTAATTAATTAATTATAATTAATTAACTAATTATTAATTCATCAATTAAAAATAAATTACTTATTACCCTTCCCACCATTTTCACCTATAAACCACACCCTTAAAATTAATTACACAATTACCATAATTAATTGCCAATTAATTAAAATCAATTAAGATCTAATATTAAATAATTAATAACAAATTCATTTACACACACATTTAACACTAGAACATCTCAATGAAACAAATATTAATAAATACAAATTATTCAATAAATGTAATATATAGGAGTACGGATGGGGAACATGGTGGCCGCCAACGAAGTGGTCACGGGTCGGCAGTCCCCCTGGCCCTGTATTTTGAACAATGGGGCTTTTCCAAAGCCTCCCCGTTTCCTTTCCGCTCCCTGCAACCTTATCTTCACCCCCTAATACCTTCATTTGATGACCCGGTTGTGTATTTCGGCCTGCTCAACATGATCTATCCTGATGGCTCCAGATCTGCGGGAGGAATCAAGGTGCTCTGAGCCCCGCAGTGGGAGGGCGTGGCTCGGGAGTGGCGCCGCTGTCGTGCTGTGAACTTTCAGGCCCGGGTAGGGAGAGGCAGAGACAGCACTAGAGATGGCAGAGAGGGCGTGCAGATGCAGGACCGGGATTTCAGCATTAAACTGGGGGCCTTTTCGGCTGAAGGAGGTGCCACAAGGACAGGTTCCAGGGTCTCAGCAGAAGGTGGCGGTACGATGGCCTTGGAGGCGGCTGGAGTCACGGGGGGTCTGCTGTATTTGACCTTGGCCCCATTTAATGGTGCTCTGTCCCATTCACCTCCTCTGGTCTCCCTGAAAAACCTGGGTGGCATTTAGCGAGTGGTGGAGCTGGGTGGGGAGGAGGCACAATATCCTATGGAAAGGGGCAGTAACCAGCTAACAAGATTTAACCCCTTTGCAGGGAAAGTGTGTAGGTTTACACTTCATACAAGGGGCGTACAATCCATCTCCTCTCCAGGGTCAACAACCCAGGAGCCCCCGCTCCATGAATAATACAGGTAATACCAACGTACCCAGGTCCCTTGAGCGTCAAAAAGAGAGGAAAGGAGGCGGGGAGAAGGGGGGAAAGAATTGTGATAGTTAAAGGTCCTGGGAGCAGGGGCACGGGTAGAGGGAAAAAAGGCTTCTGTATCGAGATTGAAGATCACATTATCACTAAAATCCTATTATAAAGTTTTTGCTGCGCCAGCCTTAATTCCGGCTTAGGAACGTGCTCTTGAGACTGTCAGGTACTCTAGGATGGAGCCAAGTCAGCCGCGAGAAGTACCTGGGGTAACTTCCCCCTCCTCTCCTCCCCACCTAGCCTCTCCACACCCGCCTATAGTGAAATTTACTCACTCGAGGCTCGCAATTTGCATGGGTGGGGGCTGGGTTGTGGGTAAAATAAAAGGAAAACATACCTGATCCCGGTCCCATGCCGCCTCTGTTCCTGGACCGGTCCTGAAAGGGAACAGGAACATGCATGCTCCCTCCCCTCCTGTAGCCAATCACAATGCTGCAATGGCAGCATTGTAATTAGTGCAGAGTCCCGGACAGTGCCCAGCTTGGTGCCTAATGGGAGGCCATTTTCTCTATGTAGGCTGCAAAGAGAAAATGTAGAGTGCGCATGACTGCTTTGGTCGGCCACAGGACCAAAGCAGTCAGGGTACTCGGAGTGGTGCAAACCACTCCTCCCGACCCGCCCACCTGCCCGCCTCCAACCAGGCATATATTCCCTCCCTCCACCAACCATGCATATCCCTGCCGTCTACTTTCTCGCAGCGCGAGAAGCAGAAAATAAAATGGTATTTCAAATACCATTTTATTTTCTGCTTGTCGCACTGCGAGAAAGCAGTGGGGCATCGCTCCTCTGCCTTAATGACGGAGTTGCACCTGGACTTACTGTGCTGGAGATGCAAGAAGGGGATAGTCAGGATGAACAGCCAACATTAATGCAGCATGCTTCGAGCATTTGTCAGGCTCCCCAGACAACCTCGGAGATGCTGGCTGATATCCTTTTATCCCTTAAGGAGGAGATGGGGAACAGGTGTGCGGTATCTAAAAACAACCAAATGGCGATACAGGCCTCCTGCGTAGTTCTAGCACGGAAGCTGGAAGAAGTATCCCTTAGAACTGATACTCTGGAGCAGGAAATCCCTAAGATAAAAGAGGTACTTGATACCACTTCAGCAGAGGTGAATAGACTAACGAAACAGAATAAAGAAATGAGGGATGATTTAGAGCGCCTTGAGAATCATTCAAGAAAGAATAATCTGAGACTGATTAATGTTCCAGGAGCCCTAGAAGGGTCCGATATTAAGGATTTCGTGATTTCACTGCTAAGAGACACAAGGGCAGATTTACAAGGCCCTTGCGCCACTTTTGCTTCACTTTTCCCATGTTAAAAATGACGCAAAAGTGGCGCAAGGACCTTGTAAATAAGCCCCACAGTTCTTAAAAACTGCCCAGATATAGACCTTTCGAGATACAGAGGGTTCATCGAGATCGGTACAAAAGAAGCCCAGCGAGACAGAAGCCGAGGAAAATCCTAATACATTTTCTTACGTACACCACAAAAGAGGCTATTTTATAGATTGCACTTAAGGAAGGCATACTTTCATCTGGATCGTTTTCTTTTTCAAACAGATCAGATGTATGCCACACTACTGCCCAGAGCAATGAGAAATGGGCAAGCGGATGGAAGAGCTAAATAAAATTGGCGCTAGGGCGCAGTTAAAATTCCCAGCCTCACTCTGCACAATGTGGAACAATTATATGTGTGTGCATTGCTAGGTGGAGGAGGTGGACGATCTTATTGCAGAAATTAAGAAGGGAGCAGCAAAGTAGAGGGGGAGATGAAGAGGCGCTGGGGAGTTAGAGGAGCTCCGATAGAAATAAGTGAATCCCAATATGCCCGTGGGACTGAGACCCATTAGGCTTTATCCCTAATATAGTAGGGAGGGTTCCTGGAGAGGGGGTTGATAGACAGGGGCACGGGGATTGGGAGGGGGAATGGAAGAGGGGGGAAGCACGTGGTGGGGCAGTGGGAAAAAAAAAAAAATAACAATCCTCTATCATGTCAGAAAGTTAACTTTGTGATCACTTTACTGGCCATAGCCCTAGCTAGGATGCCACCTGGATGCAAATCTCTTTCTAATGGGAGTTAGTGATTTAAAAGTTCTCTCATGGAATGCTAATGGCCTTAGACGTAAGAGTAGGCAGAGATTGATTATGAAATACTTAGAGCAGAACCCAGGTCAAATATGCATGATTCAGGAAACCCACCTGGATATCTCAGAGAGGCGTGCTACCTTCCCGCGGTACTCTTGGATAGAATCCTTTTGCACCTCAGAGCAGACATTTCATTGCAAGGGGGTTGCTATCCTGATTATAAATAGGTCGGGCTGTGTTATAAAATTGTTTAAAACAGATAAAACTGGGAGGTGGCTGATTGCCCTTTTAGATTTTGGTGTGACAGAGCTAGCCTGGACATCATTCTATGGCCCAAATATCGACGAGCCTCTTCATTTATGTAATCTACAATGGAACTTGATGGAAGTCACGGCCCCTATGATAATAGGGGGGGATTTTAATGTTTTGCTTGACGCTTTGCTTGATAGATCGAGTCGACATGTGGGGGCTCCTGGAGTCCGTCAGGCCAAAACAACATGATGCATGATCTAGAACTCTTCGATGTATGGAGGGCTAAGAAGGGCAATCTCCATGGATTTACTTTTCAGAGTAAAAAAAACATGGCCACTTTTTCAGAATCGACTATCTGATGGCAGACAGATCTATTATAGATACCATATCATCTATTGATATATTTCCAAGTCATATTTCAGATCACTCTGCGATTACCATCACTCTGGTAGGAAGTAGTCGATCATCGAGACCTAGATGGACACTTAAAAGAGCGATGTTGACCGACCCAGAAATTGCAGAAGCACTGAAACATGCATGTCTCGACTACTTTGTGGTCAATATGGGGTCCAAATCCCTAGATATTATATGGGACGCCTTTAAGGTTTATCTGAGGGACACTCAACACAGTCTTATACGTGCTAAAAATAGAGCGGAATCCCAAATCTAAAAAAATAGAGGATAAAGTAGGCTTATTAGAGGCTGGCCTATCGCGGATGAATCCAGGGACGGTGGAAGCAAAGTCACAGGCCCAGAGACTGTTACATGAGGCTCACCAGGATTATAGGATCAAGTTAGACAAGAAGTGCAAAGCACAATGGTTTGCAAAATCAATGCAGAATTTTGGCAGGGAGATTGGCCAAGCTCGCCCCACAATTAATACACTTAGACCAGAAGGATTCTATCTCCAAGAGGTACATTCAGGAACAGATGCAGAAATGCATTGGCATTATAGATCTTGCCTCTGAACGTGTTGAGCCCTTGGCCGTGGTGGCCCTTCATGCAGCCAAGGCGTTCGATAGAGTGTGCTGGGAGTACCTGTGGGAGGTATTGAGAACAATGGGCTTTGGACCAACGTTTGTAAATACTTTAAGAAAGTGCTACGAGGAGGCCTCAGCTAGGATCTTGATAAATGGGACTCTAACATCAAGCTTTAATATACTGAGAGGGACACAACAGGACTTTCCCCTCTCACCCCTTTTATTTGACTTATATATAGAGCCATTGGCCCAGGTGATAAGATCAGATACTTCTATAACTCCCTTCAGATCTCAACTTTATAACAACAAGGTCACATTTTATGGGGACGACCTGCTGTTATAAACGGCTGATCCAGACACAGGAATTCCCAGAGTTGAACATCTTTTACAGGAATTTGGGTCTCTGTCTGGATACTCAGTAAGTTCATCAGAAACTGAGGTGATGTGCTGGGACATTCCAGATTGGGACGGTAAAGTTAGCCTCGAGTTTAAGTATTTGGGTATTATAATCATCAAGGAGATAGATAAGATCTCACAGATCAATTTAGATAGGGTTGTAAGAGAAATTGACCGACTATTAGCAAGGTGGAAAATTCTGCCTTTAACCATCTATGGAAGAGTCAATTTAATTAAAATGATTGTTCTTCCCAAAATAACCTTTCTGATTAATGCCATCCCCCTTGGCTTTACCAAGCAAGGTATTAATACAATTCAGGGGAAGATCGTAAACTTTAAATGGGATTATAAGGGTGCAATGTTGGCATGGAATAAACTTAGACGTAGGCTCACCAAAGCCTATGGAAGAGTCAATTTAATTAAAATGGTTATACTTCCCAAATTAACCTATCTGTTTAATGCCATCCCCCTTGGCTTTACCAAGCAAGGTATTAATACAATTCAGGGGAAGATCGTAAACTTTAAATGGGATTATATGGGTGCAAGCTTGGCATGGAATAAACTTAGTCATAGGCTCACCAAAGATGGTTTGGATCTCCCAGATATTAATTGGTATGGAGCTGTCTTCCAATTCAAAAACATCCGGATGCTGCTGTGAAAGGTTGAGGACTCAACTTGGGAGAGGCTTCTGGGCATTATGGTAAGGAATGAAGGTGAGGATGGTTTCTTATACCAATTTGGATCCCCCAGGTATTTTTAAAAAGTACTTTTAAAAGTACTGAAGTCTGTCCTCCTAATGTTAAGAGTAGGTGGGGTCTAGGTTATTACTCGGATTTTGCTTGTATATGGGATTCTCCTGGGACCCCGTTATGTCTGAAAGACAGCTTGAGTATACTAATTAGAAGGGCAGGTATCACAAAATGGTAAGATCTGATATCACCGGGGGGCATTCACCCATGGGAGCTTTTGAGAGCAAAGATAGGGGATGATTTACCCAGGTTTAAGTTTATGCAATTAACCTCATGGTTTAAGTCTGAAAGAAAAGAAGCTTGTGTTGACTGGGAATTGGATCTATTTCTTCAAGATTTTAATCTTAAGAACAAGAAAGTCTCTAAGTGGTATCAGAAACTCTTAGAGGTGGATGAGGAGTGTTTACCACATCTGGTTTAGAATGGGGCTTCCCTTGAGTGCGACATAGAGACAGTTTCGGACCACTCCCTGAGGCTTGTATACAAATTTGTAAATTTGTAAAGCCAGCAAACCTGAAGAAGAATCATTTCTTCATCATGAATCGTTTATATTGGACTCCGGCTAAGATAGCAAAGTTTGCCCCTATTCCTCCCCCCGAATGCCCAAGATGTGACTGTATAGGAGCTAACAATTTGGAATATTTTTGAATGTCCGAAGTTGAGAGATTATTGGGGTGGTATCGAGATCGCTTTTAGGGGAATCTTTGGTAGCAAGATCACCCTGAACAGGCCTCTAGTTTTTTTTAATTTAAACATTTTTTAAATGGCATTTTAGCAACAGGCCTCTAGTTTTAATGAGCAGGCATAGAGGGCTGCTGCTCTATCTGATCTTGATTTAACCGGAGGGAAATCTGCATACTGGTTCAAGGCAGCCATCAAAATCGCTCGATTAGATCAGGCAGCGGCAAAGGAGAACAACTCCAAAATCTGGCTTAATTTTTTTGATATGGAGTAGAGCCCTAGGTCTCGATTATTTTCCAATGGTCCAATGATTACACCTGACAACAAGAAAGGCGGCTCTTTAAAGTATAGCTGACACTTTTTTTCTGGTGATATGAGGATAAAAAAATGTATAATAAAAAAAAAAAAGGTAATGTAATTAAATTACTTCCCACCCTATTTCCCTATAAAGCCACAAACCGCTACGGAACTAAAAACTCAAAATTCAAATTAAAAAAGTAATATCTACTAAAAATAATCAATACATTTTATATAATTAAATTACTTCCCACCCTATTCCCCTATAAACCCACAACCCCTAAAAGAACTAAAAAGCAAAATTCAAATAAAAAAATTAATAACTACTAACATTTTAACACATATAATAAACGTACAAACAATTCTTATACAAAAAAATACATCACACACACACTAAAATACATAACATTAATAAAAAATCGATCTTTTTACCAACTATGGGGTCTATTAGGATGGCGGACAGATGGCTGCCGGAGGACATCTGCCCGCGATAGCAACCCGGAAAACTGCCGGTCCCACTACAATGGTGCCGGTGCAGGGCCAGTTTCCGCCGACTTGATTATGATGCCGGTGGTAGCCAGCATTTCCGCGGCGGTGGGACCGCCATGGTAAGGCATTCAGAGAATGTCTCCAGGGGCCCATTGCGGGCCCCCAATGTGTTGGAGGGGTGTGTGGGTGCACTGGGCGGGTACCATGTCCCTGTAGTAGGTGGCAGGCACTGTGCAGTGCCTGCCACACAGTGCAGGGTCATGCAGGACATGCTTTTTTGGACATCGCGGCGGTGCTGCTGACAGCAGCCACCGCTGCAATGTTAAATGCTGCGATCTGACCGCCGCAGTCGGATTTCGACTGCGGTGCATACTAATTGGACCAGCAGTTTTCCTGCGGTCCTAGCGGCGGTGTTTTCCCGCTACCATGGCGGTTGGAGTGATTTCCAATGCCATCCTAATAGACCCCTATATGTTTGCAAACGATATTAAACACTTCGATATTTTTTAAATCGATATAACTTACCTAAAATCGATATTCTCGACCACGAGAATTTTTCTGTTGATATTCCTGACCCATGATATTGGTGCAATTCGATATTTGTAGTCAATATTCTGTCCCTGCACCAATCCCCATATGTTCGGAAGAAAAGCCATGTATGGCATTTGTTGAACTCGTGGTGACATTTGGAAATGTGAACTTATTTGGAGAAATGATCTATGGACTAAATTGGTGGCAATAAAATAGTTTTAAAAGGAGAAGATTATTGGAATCGATATGTTGTTGAATACAACTCATTGCTGTGCATCCCGGGTTGGGACCTGACGAGGCTCCAAAAGGTTTATTTTGCCATATTGAAATGGCTTTTTAAAGATGCACACAGGCTGCAATGGCAGGCGTGAGAAATGTTTTAAAAGGCAATTTCAGTCGGTGGCACAATAAGTGCTTCAGGTCTACTAGTAGGATTTGACTTATAGGATTTGACTTACAGGCCCTGTACCATTTTACTAGGGACCTATAAGTAAACTAAATGTGCCAATCAGGTGAAGGTCAATTCTACCATGTCTTAAGGATTGAACACAAGCTGTTTAGCACTGGTTAGTAGTAGTAAAATGCACAGAGTCCTAAGGGCAACAAAAATGAAATTCAGAAAACAGGAGGGGTAATTGCAAAAAGTGTGGGGCAGCCCTGCAGAGAGGGCCAAGTTCAACACGCAGTCATTTGCTCAATGTCAAACAATTTTAAAAATGAGGAAGGCGGGTGCGTGGCCAAGCAGCATGGCCAACAGGACGTGAGCTCCTTCGGCTCCCAGCAGGTAAGCGCAGAAATCCTGTTAAACATCCTATTTTGGGGATCTCGGACCAAGTATACAGGGTCCAAGAATCCCGGCGACCTAGGGGCACATCCTGCTCGGGTGTTCGCCCACCGGTGAACGTTGGACAGCAGTGGCAGCCCGGGCTGCGGGACTGCGGGGCCAGATTCACGATAGGCTGGGGGTGCGGCCTATACCAGCGATCCGGGTGCCCCTTGCGTCCGGCCCTGGTGGAGGCGTGCCAGTAGGGGAGGCGCCCGCTTCCACCGGGGACCTCCCGAGTGGTGAGAACCTCCTGTGGCCCGCCCGGGCCCTGTGGAGAGCGGACGACGAGACCGAGGCGGCAGCCTACACCGGTGCAGCGTAAGTGGCCCGCGATTCCAGTGCCCTTCGAGACTGGCCCAAGAGAGAATCGTAGTAGCAAGGGAGGCACCCACTACCATCGGGGGGCCTCCCGGTAAGTGAGGAGCTCCTGTGGCCCGTTCAGGCCCTGAGGGGGACACGCACGGTGCGGAAGGCGAGGCCGGGGCGGCGGCCTGCACCGGTGCGGCAGAGGCGGCACCGCGATCCCGGTCCCCTTCGATACCGGCCCTACAAAGATCCTTACCAGCAAGGGAGGCGCCCACTGCCATCGGGGGCCTCCCGAGAAGCGAGGAGCTCCCATAGCCCATCTGGACCCTGCAGGTACACGCCCAGGGTGACAAGCAAAGCCGGGACTGCGGCCTACACCGGCAGGGCGGAGGCGGGCTGAGATCTGGGTGCCTCTTGAAGCCGGCCCTGCCGGCCCTGGTGGAAGCAGCGGGACAGCAAGGGAGGTGCACACTGCCATCGAGGGCCTCCCGAGAAGCGAGGAGCTTCCGTAGCCCATCTGGACCCTGCAGGTACACGCCTAGGGTGACAAGCAAAGCCGAGACTGCAGCCTACACCGGCAGGATGGAGGCGGCCCGAGATCTGGGTGTCCCTTGCGGCCGGCCCTAGGGGAAGCAGCGGGCAGCAAGGGAGGCACCCACTGCCATCGGGGGGCCTCCCGAGAGGTTGAGTGCTCCAGTGGCCTGGCCGGTCCCTGCGAGGGGCATGAACGGTGCAGAGGGGGTCTGGCGAGCACCCCGGGGGTTACCCTGAGACTGGACCCACCTGAGGTGACGACCGGGCCGGCCCTGGGGGTGCGTACTACTCACCGGAGGCGGGAGGTGTGCCCTGGACGCTGGTACAGCTGATCGGAGACGGGCGGCCAACTGTTGAGGCCCTGCAACCAATGGACTGACACTGAGAGAGGCCGGGGCTGCAGCCTACATCGGCGTAGCGAAGGCCCGGAGCTGGGCGGCGACACGGGAGGTCTCCGCGGCCATCTGTGACTTTACTTGGGGGTTGGGGCCTCGTCCTGCTCCTGGTCTACACGCACTGTGCACGAGAGGAGGCGGTGGGCGCTGGAAGGCCTGAGGAACGGTGCAGGCCTATTCATGGTGTGGGAGGATGTTGGACCCCTTCTGCCTCGCTGCTGCTCCTGTTGCACTGCGGGGGGTGAGTGGAGACGCCTGGAGATGGCCTCTGGATCTGGCTGTCTGCTGCCCTGGCGCGGTGCCCGCTCTCCTTGGGGGTCCGCTGTGACCCGGTACCCTGAGACTTCTTCTACATGAACCGGGGAGTTCGCGGATGACGCTGTGGTGAGTGGGGACTAGTGATGCTTGGGGCCGCAGCTGGGCGCAGCCGGAGAGATAGCGGCGGACTCATCGCATCTTTACGGGCCTTTGAGTGGGGCTGCCTGGGGACACTTCTGCAGCTTGGAGGCCCAGGTGCGGTCCTTTTAGGCTGCTGCAATGCGTAAGGACAGGATGCCCCGTGCCTCGCAGCCCAATACCATAACGCAATATTACCACTCAACAACACCCTTCGCAGCGGATCACGCGTCAGTCGGGACAGGACGGAGAGAGTGAGGTCCCCGACAAGCCCTCCCGGGCGGAGCTGCTGAAGGCAATACAGGGGTCCCATTCCGCCCTGGAGAGACAAATAGAAACAGTATCCATAGATGTGAACCTGCTGCGGATGGATCTGAGGAAGGTGGCAGATAAAGTCTCAACTGCGGAGGGGAATATCGTCCAGCTGCAGGGAGAGGTGGCGTCCCTCAAAAAAACAGTCTCGCAGCTCACCGCCTCAACGGGGGTGCTGGAGCGTACGGCAGAAGCTACGGAAGGGAGGGCACGCCACAGTAACCTTAGGGTTCTTGGTATTCTGAAGCGCTCGGAAATGGGCAATGCCGAGCGCTTTCTGGAACACTGGATCTGTACGACACTCTGCCCCATGGGCCTGTCTGATATCTTCGTAATTTAGCGCGCCCATAGGGCGCTGGTCCCGTCACCAGGGCCGGGCGCCCCTCCACGAGCCCTCATTGCTAAGATCCTGAATTACCGGGACAGGGACTGCATCCTGAGAGCGGCTAGGGAAACGGCGAACCTCACCTTTGAAAACGCCAAAGTGTCCTTCTACCCGAACTACACTCACCAAGTACAGGAACAGCGGAAATCCTTCCTAGCAGTCAAGCAGAAACTTCGGGAGTTACACCTACAGTACATGCTGCTTTACCCTGCTAAACTTGAGGTCATATCCCAGGGAAAGGCGCATTTCTTTGAAGCCCCGGAGGAGGTGTGGGAGTGGCTGGAGATCAGGGGGGATGCCCTCCCGCCGGGCGAACGGGGGGACGCGGAATACATGGGGGACACGGCCATCAAGGAGGCGCAGTAACAGACGCAGACATTTGTCGGACGCTGCTGAGCGCGAGGAGAGGCAGCGAGTCACGGTAGGAGACGATGGGGCCCTCCGCCTGGAGTCGTCGGGGTCTTACGGCCTTCCTGTATTTTCGGTAGCTCCCCCTCGGGATGAGGTACTGGTTCCGGACACTCTGCAGCCCACTACGGACACTCTCCCGCCTACCACCGACACGGTCCCTGAGACGGCTGGGGCCTAGCTGGTTGTCTCTGAGGCCCCGTCCTGAAGGACATATTTGGTTGTGCTCTGAATTGTTCTGGACCGTGGGCTTTGGTCGGCCTATCTGGTCTCACTCACGACAGGGAGAGTATTCTGGGGATACTTGGATTGGGGAGGCGCTGTTCCTAGGGGGGCGGGGGTTCTGAGAGTTACGCATATCTAACTCCTGATGGTCCTAGACCTATGACAATACTGAGACAGCTGGTTGTGTCAGGAGCTGGGTGGGGGGAGGGAAGTCTTCTTTTTTACCTGTTGGGTGGTTCAGCCCTGTTGGGCGTATGGGGTGGCTGTGCACGTCCTGGCATCAGCAGGGGAAGGGCATATCGGCATGTTCTGTTGTTGCAAGTATATTGCTCGTGGGAGGGGGTTGATGTTTTGGGAGGGGTTGTTGAGGGGTAATGTTACAGGCATTGAATGTATCACATTTCGGGCACGGGATCGGGGTGGCACCATGGGTAGAGTACTATGGCTGGTTCGGATACGTCATCAGACATGGGGTATAAGTTTTTGAGTTGGAATGTGAGGGGGCTGGGCACATGTACTAAAAGATATAGGGTCCTGTCCTTCCTTCGCAGGCACAGGGTTTCCATTGCGTGCTGCCAGGAAACCCACCTTACTGATGATGGAGCCCAAACATTGGGAAAAAAGTGGCGGGGTCAGGTGTTCCACTCCTTGTTTTCTACATACGCCAGGGGGGTCCTGATATGGGAGGCACCCGGGGTCCCGTTTGCTATCCAATATGTGGAGGCAGACATACACGGAAGGTACCTGCTCTTCCGGGCGAAACTGGACGGCAGGGACATCACCATACTAAACTTATACGCACCCAACATGGATGACCTTGTCTTTTTCCAGACCCTTCAGGAGGTCCTGATCCCAGACCTGGAGGCACCGGTGCTTTGGTTAGGGGATTTTAATTGTGTCCTTGATCCCGCTTTGGATAGGTTTCTGCCCCGAGCAGGCACAAATCCACGAATGACAGCGAAGCTCAGGTAGGTCATGGGGAATATAGGAGCTCTTGATGTTTGGCGCCAGAGAAACCCGACCCAGAAGGTGTACACCTGTTTTTCCTCCACTCACAATACACATAGTCGCTTGGATAGGGTACTAGTGGTGAACACAGAGACAAACATGTCCCTTGAGGTTACCCATCAGGCCCGTTTCTTATCTGATCACTTCCCGGTGGCGTGCCTGGTGAATTGGGGGGCTCCGGTTTTCCGGACCTGGATGTTGCCAGCAGATATCCTTCAGGACCAGGTGGGGAAAGATCATATAGAGACCGCTCTTTACGATTATGTGTACCTTAACTGGGAGGGGGGGGCTTACTTTTACCACTAGATGGTATGCCCTGAAGGCGGTGGTGAGAGGGGCATGCATGGGTCTAACCTTTGGGGTTCGGAGACAGCTCCACCGGGACTTACAGGAGGCGGAGGATAGTCTTTTAGACTTGCAAACCTCCACATCCCCGGATGCTTTACAGCAGGAGGAGGAACAGAATTCTCGGTCTCGCATTCATGACATCCTAGAATGGCTTGACAGATATACCCTCGGCCAATATAGACAGCACCTTCACAGGGAAGGCGATAAATCAGGTCGCCTTTTGGCCTGGATCCTTTGGCGGGAGCAGGATCCGGAGCGTATTGTGGCCCTGTGGGAGCCTACAGGAGGTGTGGTCCACTCAGAGGTTGGCATCCTGCGGGTTCTCCAGTCTCACCTACAGCGGGAATATGCCGCAGACCCTGCCATTACCTAGGCCTCTTATCTCCCTTACCTTCAGGGGTTGACCCTGCAGTCGCTTCCCAAGGTGGCACAGGAGGGGTTAGATGAAGCCCTGACGCTGGGAGAGGTGAGGTGCGTTCTGCATTGGGCCGCTTGCCGCAAGCTAAGTCCCCGGGGAGTGATGGATTCCCTCCTGAATTTTATCAGGCATTCGACGGTACATTTTCCCGCCTCCTCTTGCAAGTATTTCTCGAGGTGTTTCAGCATGAGACTCTCCCGCTGAGTATGACACAGGGGGAAATATGTATGATCCAGAAACCGGGGGTAGACAAACATGACCCTTCGTCGTATCGTCCGATTACGATGATCAACACGGACGTGAAGATTTTATCCAAGCTACTAGCCACGCGTTTGCCGCCATATATGTCTCACCTGGTCCATGCAGACCAGTGCGGGTTTATTCCAGGACGCAACACGGACATGAAGTGGTTGAATCACATTATGCATGAGGGACGTGGCAGGGCAGAGCAGATGGTTCTGGTGTCGGTCGACCTCGCTAAAGCGTTTGATACAGTCGATTGGGGGTATCTACTGGAGGTCCTCCAGGTAGTAGGGTTGGGCCCCAACTTTTGTCGCTGAATTTGCATCCTAAATATGGCCTCTCGCGCCAGGGTGAGACTTGGAGCTGCACGGTCGGAGGAGTGGCGACTGGGACGGGGTACATGCCAGGGGTGTCCCCTGTCTCCGCTCCTGTTTGCCCTGGCCATAGAGCCCTTTGCTGTCTGAGTCCGAACGGAGATGGCACAGTGGGGCATTACAGTGGGAGACACATGCTGGGTCATCTCTTTATATGCGGATGACGCTTTGTTTTATTTGACGGCTCCGCGGGAGGCACTCCCGATATTGCTGCGCCACCTGGATCGGTTCGGCGAGGCGGCAGGACTGAAACTTAACTGTGGCAAGTCTTTGATCTTGCCACTTGTGGGGTTTGACTCGATGCCACTGGAGTACTTGCCAGACCTCGGGCTGCGCTGGGAACGGGAGGGATTCCGTTATCTCGGAATTCAGGTGGCCCCGACGGACTCGCAGCTGCAGGTCCGGAATATTGATCGGATACTCAAGTGCCTACAGCAATCGGTGTCCTTTCGGAATTCCTATCCGCTTTCTTTAATGGAACGGCTGGCCGTCGCCAAGATGGTAATGCTTCCCAGGATGCTATATGTCCTCCAGAATACGCTGTGTCCTCTTCCCCCACGAGTCTTTCGCACTCTCAACATGCTGCTCACGTCCCTGCTTTGGGCGGGCCGGCGCAGCAGGGTAGCATTCCACACTTTCGTTCGCAGCTACGACGAGGGAGGCCTGGAGGTGCCGCGCTTTGACTTATATTACTATGCGCCACAACTACAGCCTGCGGCACGGTGGCTCACAGACGCGGATAACTGGGAGGTGCGCCTCTTAGCGGGCAAGGTGAACATACAGGGGCTACAGGTCGCACTGATGCAGGGCAGGGTAGTGGATGAAACTCTTCCTTATGTTGTGCGTCACACAGCAGATTTATGGCAGCGGTTTGTGGAGAGGGTCTTGCGCCGGTCGCCCTTCCATAGGGAGCTACTGGTCTGGATACTGGCCCCTTTCGTTGCCATGGAGAAACACATGTCCTTCCACACTTGTCGGGAGGGGGGGTGCGAGGTTCTAGCTGATCTCTACCCCAACAAGTCCTTCCTGACTTATGAGCAGGCGGAGGAGGCCTTTGGCCTTGGGAGAGGGCAATACTTGCACTATCGGGACTGCAGAATGTGGTGAAGGTTACCTGGCCTCATTGCCCGGACGCACCACCAATGACCCACACCTTAAAACATTCTTCCTTCCTGCGGCAGGGGGCGTAGACTAATCTCTCTGCTATACACGGCTATGAAACAGGACTCCACCCCACCGGTGCCGCCGTCCTGGGTGGCATGGGAGGCGGATCTTGGTGCTACACTGGAACAGGGGCAGCGGAGGCGAATAGGGTCCCTCACGCGCAAGCTATCGTGCCATGCACGGTTCAAATTGATACACTTTAATTTCCTACACTGCACCTACCTGACACCGGTCTCGTTGAAGCGCATCTCTGGGGACAGGGGGGACAACTGCCCCAGATGTAGTGCAGGGGGAGCGGGCTTCTTACACTTAGCCTGGGACTGCCCTTTGATCAGGAGTTTCTGGGCGGGGGTGGTAGATCGTATTGTCACCACTACAGGCCTTCAAATAGCAATGAATCCCCTGCATTGTTTACTGGCGTTAGTCCCCAAGCCCAAGAAAAGGAAACTCTCCTATAACTCTTACAATTGATGTTGGTGCTTGCCAGGCGCTGGGTGGCGATCACTTGGATGGGACAGAGGGCTCCGGAGGTGCCCACCTGGTTTAAAGATGTGAGAGAGTGGTCCCTGGCCGAGGAAACTCATATGTAACTTGCTCGGAGGGACGAGAAACTGCAGGACGATTTACTCGGTTGGCGAACCATGTGTGCCTCGGGACTGGCGGAGAGGGGGAGGTCTTCCCAGAGCGAGTCTGACGGGGCAAGTGACGAATTGTTCTCGCCAGTGGGGTCGGGATCTGGTGGGGAGGGATGGGGGGGACCACTAGGGTTTATCTATCACCGGGAGTTGCGCTGTGCTTGGCTGCTACCTCACTATGTTATTTATTTGCCTGCTAATCTGTTATTCCTTATGTGCCCGTACCTCTCTAGTTGATGCCTACGTCCCCAAGTGCCATAATGAGGTTGTCGAACTGTGTACATGTGTTGTACCTATGCCAATTGTTTTTTTTTTGTATATGTTATATAAACTGAAGAATAAAGTTTAAAAAAAAAAATGAGGAAGGCATAATTATATGTCTTCTGGTTTCTCAGTTTTGAACTAAGTGGCTAGGCGTTATGTCTTAGCGTGGAACTTCCTCTAGGAGCTATTAATTGCAATACCCATCCTTCCACTCCTATTGCAAAAGTATTAATCATTTTAGAAATTCAATGAACTATGGCCCTATGTGAAGTGCTGTACAACCGGCAATTTCGGTAATTTAAGTCAATAATCCGTTACTTTCTGGATCTTGTATATTTTTGTTTTTCTTAATAGGTGTGGACCTAACCATCCCTGAAGGCCAAATGCTGCCACCTACAGGTCAGGGTGAAGGGACCACACAGGATTTGAGTAGGATGGGCACGTATATGACTAAAGAAGGTACATGTGTCTTGATAAGAAATGGGAGTTCTTAACCCCTTCCACGCTGATGACGAGCTGGGCTCGTCATGGCGTAGCCTCCTCGCACGCTGATGACGAGCCCAGCTCGTCACGTAACATGCGCTTTTAAAAATCTCAGCGTACGAGCGGAATTCCGCCCGCACGCATGCGGTTAAACAAAATGAGACCACAGTGATTCCAACATGGCTAATTTCGTACTTTCTTTAAGGAAATGTGCATGTAAAATCGAATTTGTGTCTCCTTTGTTCCATCCGTTCAAAAGTACCCAGTTCCTACCCCAAGGTTTCCCTGTGCATGGCGTTATGGTCTGAGATATTCGCTCCTTCGGCATTATGCAAAGTTGATCTGCTTTCTATTATGTTCTCAATCCCCGGATGCTAAGCATGTTCTTATTTACTTAATACATATCTCTTGTTTTATGGGACCTTTCGTTGCATTGATTTTTTTTCTGTGAATGGTTTGTTTTCCTTCATTGCTGGGACTTTTTTCAAAACCTTTTCTGAGACCAGCTATTTTTAGGACTACTTCAAGGAGACTACCCCCTTTCTGCCCTATCTCTGCACACACCTTCAAAGATCACAGAAGGGATTTAGGGCCATATGTAGCATTGAAATTCGCATTCGCAAAGGCCGAAATTCGCAAAATGGAATGTATTAAGCGAAATGTGGGGGAAAATAAGGAATCGCAATATTTGCGATTCCTTATTTTGCAATTGCATTTAAGGAATCGCAAATTTTGCGATTCCTTAAATGCAATGTATGATGCAAAAATAAATTGCTAATTGTCCCTAAGGAATCGCACATTACCACCAACTTCAAGTTGGTGGTAATTTGCGATTTTCATGAAAAATGCCAATTTTAGCATTTTTCAAAGTGCCATGTGATGCACATACATGCCCTTGGGGCATGTATGTGCACCACATGTGCACCCATGCTTATTTCACGGGTGCAACAGGGTGTCCTTTGGACACCCCTGCACCCTTGAAATTATTCTCAATTTGCGATTAGCAAATTGCGAATTGCAAATTGAGAATAATTTCACATTTATTCCTATGGGCCTCCTGGCCCATAGAAATGAATGGGAAATTATTCCTTAATAGCGATTAGCAATTTGCTAATCGCAATTAAGGAATTTTAAGGAAAAAATCGCTATTAAGAAATCGCAAAAGGGTATGTTGATACATATGGCCCTTAGTCCTTTTATCATCTGATGCATTTGATCACTGGGAATGATGGAAACAGAGCTTAATCTGCAAAAAGAGTGAGTGCCAGTACCGAGAGCTCTGCTTAAGAGCCAGCGATTGGTGCAATTAAATGTCAGCACGCCAGATACCAGGACTCGTAGTCCTAAAATCACCTCATGCCTCCTCAAACCATTACCAAACCCTCCCTGACCGTATATCTTACTCTTGTAGGTTCATGAGAATAACCTTTCTGATTATGCCAGGGTTAATCATGGCTTGAATACGAGCAACTTCCTTATTTTACCACCTTTTTACAGATCTACTTACTGGGGCAGGAGATAAGCGGTAAGCAATAGTTCCAGGGTTGGGTTGCCCTTTTGAGTCTGTGCAAACATACTAACTTGTATGTTTTTATGTGTTATCACCAGCTGTTCTCTACTCTTTTTCCGTACTGTCTGTAAAGAGCAGGAAATAGTGGTGTATCGACACCCTCACCGGATCACCACAAGATAAGGAACGGAGCGGCTCACAAGAAAACTTCCGGTGCTTCTCACGAGTAACTCTAGGAATAATTGGCAACACTGTGGGGAAGCAGACGAGCTTATAAATCTTCCGCTTTCCCTGACTGCAGGGTGCACCCCGCAAGGAATCATGGGAACTGTAGTCTTGTTCCCGAGACGTCCTCGAGGACGCATGGGGAGCGCCAGGAAAGGAAATGCGCTAGCGTCTCGAGGTGAGACAGGCAGGGCTGGACTGCCATAACGGGCACCGGGCAATCCCCTGGTGCGCCGCACGGGTGGGGGGCCGGTTTGGAGCACCTGGGGGTGCGTTTTCTTTACAGGGTCGGCCCTGTAACAAAATCGGCTGAAAACCGCCCCTGGCAAAGAGCTTGGCGGCACCCCCTCCCAGGAGTTGGGGGTGGGGGGGAGGCCGAGCACTTTGCCAGGGCCGGTTTTGGTTCCCAGTCCGGCCCTGGAGACTGGGTTCATGGAGGATGGGAGGGGGGAATATGACAGGAAGTTTTCTGTCTTTGACACGTCAAGTGTTGGTTTTTTCAACAAAATATAGTAAATTTATTTTAAACGCAATAGCATCAAGTCAAAGTGTACATGTAAAATCGAAAGTAATTCCACACTATACAAAATGATATAAAATGCACAAAAACTTTAACAAAAGTATTTTAGTATTGTGCATGCGTGACAAGAAAGATACTTTTATCTTGTCTTAGAACATGATGCGCAGGTGTATGATAGGGGAAAGATGGCCCAAAGAGGAGTGTGAAATTGAACAAATGCATTCTTAGATCTAGCTCTACAGAGAAATGTTCTCCAGGCATTATGTGATTACCCTGAAAAGGGCTTCAAAATCTCTATCAGGAGAGGGGCTTTGGCGTCACCCACAATTTTGTAGCCAGAAGTACATGTTTTGATTGGGCAGAAGTTATGTGCTTCTGATGCAGCGTTACTCCAAAAATAATTTCTGAAATCATATCACTTATCCCTGAAACACCAGAACATACATTCACTCACCAGTGGGGCCCATATCACTGTGAGCTACATACACACAATCTTCTACCTCACTCTAGAGATCAGTGAATTTCAATGGAGAGCTGCTGTATCATAGCGAAATGTCTAGATTAAAACTAAACGTTTATATTATTTACATCTGCAGTTTTAGAGAGTTTACCATGGTTTTATGATCAGAAAATATACATTTAGACATATCGCCATAAGGGTCGATGGGTCTGCTAGTAAAAGATTAGGCATAGGAAAACTCAAGACCAGCTTAATTCTCCATTTATCTAATTTTTATTAAAGCAAATTTAACATGTCTAACAGTTTCTTCTCTTTATTTATTTATTTAATCTTCAAATGACATTTAAACGAAAGCTTAGTTCAAAACAGTTAATTTCATTTATTTTAGAAAATTTCAGAAATAATGTTAACATTTTAGGTTCAGAACGCACGTATTAGCAAAAGACAGATAGTTCCCAAATCCATTCTCCTAACTCCCTAACTAAAATCCCTCACTAAAGTACCATTCCTGCAAAGAAAAATTATAAGTCAGAAAGAATCTTACATCACAGGAAAATCAGCAATCCAGCAGCATCTCTGGTAGAAATTAAGAAGATGTTTTTTACTCTGTAAAATCAGCACTTTTTATACCTTTTTCACTAGCTCTATCTACCTAAGAGAGTAACTTTTAGAGAAAAGTCGGGTCCTCATTGGTCAGTTTGGGGGTGGATGAGCATAACCTCATCATCACATTATACATTTTCTTCCTGTCAAGGGTTTTTTAATGCTCCCATTGTCTTTCATAGTCCGGCCTAGTCGAGTTCCTTAATTTGTAATTTCAAGTAAAGTTCCCATGTTCAGAACCATTGCTCTCATCACTTGGCAGCCATCTAAACTTCCAGGCCACAGCGGCCTTGAACCGCCTTCCGTGCAGGCCCAAGCAGCTTGCATTGATTCTCATCTCTTTTGCTGCGCACGCGCTTTGCCTTTTGCTGTCACAGTAAACCAGTGAATCCATTTTGTCACAGGCCTCTCGAGTCAGAATGGGAACTATCATAGAAACAAACACAAATAAACCTTAATTTAAGAAAAGTAGCCCTTCTGTTTACCTCCCCCTTACTAAGGTTTTCCCTATTAGTAATTACCTAGCAAACAAGCAACATTTATGGTGGTATACTCACTTAGGTCCAATTTTCTGCACACAAATACATAGACAAAAGCAAATGTATGCTTAATTCCATTATATCAATGCAGCATATTAGTACAGGACACAACACAATTACATAGTTAGTTAGTTATAATTGCAACATAAGCAGAGGTTAATTCCCACATGTATGTGTATGTTCAACTTTTTATTCTAGGTTGATTAGTCTCATGCACCACTTCATTAGTTCAGATTACATGTTATCGAAGTGTGACTTCACAAGGGGTACACAAAATTTTGTTTCTCCGCTTTGCTCCATCACTTTCACCAAATAAGTGCTTGCCTTCCACACAGCTGTTATCATTTTGTTTATTTATCCAACTGCCTGAGCTGGACCTTTCAGGGACACACACATGACATTGAAATACTATTACAGTGTCTTAGATAACTTTATAATTTATGATGATTTAAAGGAAAGGGGTTATCAGATCCAAGTATTCTAATGGTGCCATGTTAGTTGATATTTAGGGAGTGTATACGTATCCCCTTGAGGGCATGACCCCTACCACTCACCCAAATAAAGAAATCAAACTCTTGTTCTCGCATACAATTCCCTTGTATATAGTATATCATAAAAAAAAATGAAAAAAGGACAGTCATGAAGCACTCAGTGTAGGTATTGTGTAGTGTGAGTTTGGGAAGTCCCTTGTGGTAAGGAGAAAAAACTACGAGCGAGTAGACATGGAAGAGTCATACCTGTTTATAGAACAGTAGGGAGCATAATCTTTGTGTTCGTGTCGAGCAGAATGGTGCAGTCTGGATAGAAAGAGTTGAAGGGAAGAAGTGAAAGGATTATCTTTTTTTCCGTTCTATTTATTAGTTGAATCCACAAGCTGAAACAACATGGTGCTCGTGGTGTCCAGGATTGGAACTCCAAGGGAGAAACCCTAACTGATGTTGTTAGAGCGGTGGCCATATTGAATGGTGTATTAAAGTAAAAGAACGTATGAACTAGGATGCTTGCACAGACAATCAAACAATAGCATTTGCATAGAACAATGCATGAATTGGAATACTGGTATAGGCAGTTGCACAATCAAAACTAGAACCATTACTATTATTGAACACTTCATCCGCAATATGTAAATAGCAGATTGCATGTTTAGTACATGGAGCATACGAAGTTTCTATAGGAAGATGGAGTATAAATACATGTTATTGCAAAATTGATATAGTCATAACTTATATCTTTAACATCTATATTAGTTATTTCTATTCAGATATTGATTACAACCCCATCGCTTGAGATTAAATTTGCTCATATGTGATTTCAATCAATCAATCAATCAGGACATTTGTTAAGCGTGCTACAGACCCGTAAGGGTCTCAAGGCGCTGGGGGGAGGGAGGGGGTGCTACTACTGATCGAAGAGCCAGGTCTTGAGAAGTCTTCTGAAGGCCAGTAGGTCTTGGGTCTGCCGTAGGTTGGTGGGGAGGGTGTTCTAGGTCTTGGTGGCGAGGTGGGAGAAGGATCTGCTGCCGCCGGTCGTTCTTCGGATGCGGGGGACTGTGGCGAGGGCAAGGCCAGCGAAGCGGAGCTTGCGGGTAGGGGTGTAGAAGCTGAGTCGTCTGTTGAGGTACGCTGGGCCGGCGTTGTGGAGGGCTTTGTGTGCGTGGATGAGGAGCTTGGAAGTTATCCTCTTGTTGACGGGGAGCCAGTGAAGGTCTCTCAGGTGGGGTGTGATGTTGCTGCGGCTGTCGAGGGGATGTCGAGGATCAGTCGTGCCGAGGCCTTCTGGATGCGTTGCAGCCGTTTCAGGAGCTTGGTTGACCTTCCTGCGTAGAGGGCGGTTCCGTAGTCCAGCCTGCTGGTGACGAGGGCCTGGGTGACTGTTCTTCTCGTTTCGGTGGGGATCCACTTGAAGATCCTGCGGAGCATTCAGAGGATGTTGAAGCAGGATGAGGAGACAGCGTTGACCTGCTTAGACATGGAGAGGGTGGAGACGAGGGTGTCCCCCAGGTTGCGTGCGTGGTCGGTGGGTGTGTGAGCTGTTACCAGTGAAGTCAGCCACCAGGAGTCGTCCCAGGCTGAAGGGGTGGAGCTGAGGATGAAGAGCTCCATCTTGTCCGAGTTCAGCTTCAGTCGGCTGTTCTTCATCCATTCGGCGACAGCCTTCATTCCGTCGTGGAGGTTGGTTTTGACGGAATGAGAGTTTCTGGTGAGGGAGATGATCAGCTGGGTGTCGTCGGCGTAGGAAATGATATTGAGGCCGTGCTGTCGGGCGACGTGGGCGAGGGGTGCCATGTAGATGTTGAACAGCGTTGGGCTTAGGGAAGAGCCCTGGGGTACGCCGCAGATGATCGCATTGGAGCGGAAGAGTGGGAGGCGGACGCTCTGAGTTCTGCCAGAGAGGAAGGATGTGATCCAGTCCAGGGCCTTCTCTTGGATCCCGGCGCCGTGTAGGCATGTTCGTAGTGTGCGGTGGCAGACCGTGTCGAAGGCGGCTGACAGGTCCAGGAGGATGAGGGCTGCTGTTTCTCCGTTGTCGAGCAGTGTCCTGATGTCGTCGGTGGCGGCGATTAGGGCGGTTTCGGTGCTGTGGTAGCTGCCGAAACCGGACTGGGATGGGTCCAGGATGTTGTTGTCCTCGAGGTAGCGGGTCAGTTGTTTGTTGACGATTTTCTCGGGAACGGGAGCAGGGAGATGGAACAGAAGTTCTTGAGGTCCTTGGGGTCCGCCTTGGGCTTCTTGAGTAAGGCGTTGATCTCGGCGTGCTTCTAGCTGTCCGGGAAGGTTGCTGTCTCGAAGGAGATGTTGATCACTTTCCGGAGATGGGGGGCGATGGTTGTGCTGGCTTTGTTGAAGACGTGGTGTGGGCATGGGTCAGACGGGGATCCGGAATGGACGGAGTTCGTGATTTTGATGGTGTCATCGTCGTTGATGTTGGACCAGGCGATCAGGCGGCTGGTGGTTGCAGAGGTGTAGGTCTCGGTGGTTGGTGGGGCGGTCGGGGCATTGAAGCTGTGATGGATGTCGGCGGTCTTGCGGTGGAAGAAGGTGGCCAGTGAGTCGCACAGGTGCTGCGAAGAGGTACGTCACTAGTGTTGGAGCTGGGGTTGGACAGTTCCTTCACGATGCTGAAGAGATCTTTGCTGTTGTGTGCATTGTTATCCAGGCGGTCCTTGAAGACAGTCCTCTTGGCGGTTCTGATGAGTTGAAGGTGTCTGCGGGTGGCATTCTTGAGGGCCGTGTAGTTGTCTGGTGATCGTTGCGGAGCCAGTTCTTCTCCAATTTCCGGCATGTACGCTTGGAGGCCTGGAGATCTTCAGAGAACCAGATGGCTTTCTTGCTGGTTTGACTGTTGGAGGATGTCTTGAGCGGAGTGAGAGTGTTGGCGCAGTCGTCTATCAACTGTCGGAGGTTGAGGGCGGCAGTGTTGGGTTCGGTGGGGTCAGCTGGTGGGCTCTGGGCGAGAGTGGTGGCTAGCTGCTCTTCGGTGACTTTGCCCCTGCAGCGACGGGGCATCTGTTGGGTGCGGTGGTGTGTGGTGGGCTTCCTGAAGGTGAAATGGACGCAGCTGTGGTCGGTCCAGTGGGGTTCGGTGGTGTGGTTGAAGGAGACTTGGGGGCTTGCGGAGAAGATGGGGTCAAGCTTGTGACCGGCGGCGTGGGTGGGTGTTGTCACAAGCGGTCTGAGTCCAAGGTTGGCGAGGTTGTCGATCAGGGTGGCGGAGTTGACGTCGTTGTTGTTCTCGAGGTGGAAGTTCAGGTCCCCGAGGAGTATGTAGTCTGTGGAGGTGAGGGCGTGGATGCTGATGAGGTCAGCGATGGAGTCGCTGAACTGTGGTCTGGGTCCAGGGGGTCTGTAGATGAGGGTTCCTCTGAGGGTGGTGTTGGGTCGGTGTGGATCTGGAAGTGCAGGTGTTCGGCGGAGCTGAGGGTGTCGTCGGTGTTGGTCGAGACTCTGAGGGTGTTCTTGTGGACGATGGCAATTCCACCTCCTACTCTGTTGGTGCGGTCTCTGTGGGAGATCTTGTAACCTTCCAGGATGGCTATGGCGATGTCGGGTGCTGAGGCGGGTTCAGCTAGGTCTAGGTAAGGAAGGCGACGCCTGGGGCGGTTGAGTCGAGGAGGTCTCAGAGTTCGATGGCGGGTTTGTGGGCGGAGCGAGTGTTGAGGAGGATGCATCTCAGGTAGTTGGGTTAGTTGGTTGGTGGTTTCGCAGGTCGGATGCTGGTGAAGCTGCAGTTCTGGCAGGTGAAGGGCCCTTGGGTGTGCTTCGGGGTGGCCCGGTAGCAGGTTTGTTCTCATCCGGGGTTGAGTGTGTGGAGGGTGCTGGGGTCGTAGTGCGGTCGGGTGTCGTGGTGTCTTCGGGGTCCAGGGGTTCAGGCGCTGGGCGCGGTCCAGGCGCGGCATGGGCGCAGACGGGCTTGCCTTAGGGGCGCCTTCGGCAGAGGCCGCTACATAAGGATCAAGTGGGAGGGAGGAGCAGCTGGGAGGCGGGAGTGGGCGGCCAATGGGCGGATGAGGGGGCGGGGCCACAGGGAAGAAGCGGCGGGGACGGCAATCGGGGCGGGGTACAGAAGGAAAAAAGGGGTCGCAAAGAATAGACAATCACAGGGGTAACAGTGGGAAAAAGGCAACAGCAGACAATACTACAAAAAGTAAAGAAAGTAAATATCAGTGAAAGGGGCACACAGGAGTAATTGTGCACAGGAGTCATGGGAAGCAGCAGACTAGCGGCAGCAGCGGGTGGAGAGACACGGGCGCACTGGTGGTGCTGTGCGGCGTGAGGAGAGGCCTGTCTTGCGAGCAGGGTCAAGGGTCGCCCCAAACAAATATGTAAAAAGACTGCATGACAGACAAGTGCCAAAGGATAGATTGTTGTTTCTCTGTATTGAAGTCTACAGATAATTATTTTGTTACTTGGAACGTCACAAACTACCTTTGTAGGGAATGATTTGGTGTTGGCTACTGTCTTGTAATAAAAAATTCATTAATATGTATCCATATACATACATAGATAACCTTTGGGTCAGCTCTGTTCTACCAATGGTCTGTCTGAGTGTAATTTTCACTTTGTCTTCACAACAGCAAAGTGCATGGGGTAATGATTCAGTCCACATCAGGCATTGCCACGCTTGCCCTGTGATGCCCTATAACAGTATTTTCTGATTAAATGTGCACATTCAGGTTTCATTTCTTTGCTTCTCCTCTTTTTATATTGATGTTTCTTAGGAGGATACTACATCTTTCCAGGCAGTGCTAATGGATGGCTTGCTGGTGTTACTTTCATCATCAGTGTGCTGCTTTCCATAAGTCCACTTCCTCTCAACTAGGAGAGCATTATGGAATTTTGTTGTCTGTAGTGTATCATTGCTTTACCATTGGTTCTAAATGTGGCGGCCATGCTTGAATTTTAATACAACAATGTACTATTTACAACATCTTTGCAAGACAGAGACCCACTGCAATGTTAAGTTTTGTTATTTCAAGCTTATGCACATCATGTTTAGACAGCAGCATCTGTTCTTTTTTCTACTGGTATTATTTTAATTTACCCTGCATATGTTGTTGAGTTTGTGTGTATTTTTCTTTGGTTGTGTTGGGGAGTGAATACATAAATTAGTCATTAGATGGATGAATGGATGGATGAGTGCAAAAATGAGTGTCAGAGTGCATATATGATGACTTATTGAGTTTTTAAACTCATTAATAAGACATAAGTCACTTCCATTCCTAAGCCACACCGATTGCCATTGCCAATCCTTGTACATCATATTGTTGTGCCTGATTGTGCAAGTCTCTGTGGAATTAATTCTGTAACAAAATATGAGAAACCCACAGCATACACTGGATGCATCCAGTCATGACAGGGGCTCTATATAGCCCCGCTTACAGCGAATGGTGAGTTACTCTCAGAAAAGCATTGTATGCAGCTAGCCATGGAAAACAATGCCAGTCCAGCCAAGAGTGATGGGGATTACCCCACTGGCTTACACAGAAGAAAAGCAACCTTAGTAATGCTCTTTAGGGCTATCCATGAGCAAAGGGAATCCACTGTAATCCTCTTGTTAGTGAACAGACAGTAAGGTAGCCCATGGAATTTACTAGTTAGAGGCAGCCAGGATAAATATCATATAGGTTCCACTAATGGGCAACAGAGATGGTGATAGAGGAGCAACATATAGGTGATCCATCATTACAGGCAGTCAGATTAAAACATTTTTGGGCTCCAATGACATTAAAGCCAATGGGCATGCACTGGATAAAGTTGCCCGTCATACATAAGTAAACATGTTGCCAAAGAGCAATGAAGAATCTTCCTGCTGCATGCAGTCATAGTGTATTTTTCTAGAAGCTACCCAGAAAAAATCTTGTAGTGATAGTGGCAGTCTGCACGCATGCACTGGTTATAGGCAGCCAGGGCCACAAGGTTACAGTTGTAAGTGTCAGCCAACAAACAAAGAAAATACACAAATCATATGTTACAAGGCAAGCTGTGACATAATGCCCAGCTCCTACAAATGTATATCACTCTGCACTCCATCATGGAGTTGTGAAGGTGAGACCCAAAGCGTACTACAGGTGTTACAGTATAGGGTCTATAAAGTCTGCTAGATGCAGAGGGAGGGCAGAATGATTGCCAAGGGCATTTTGGGAAATGGTCTGTGGGTCCACCCAGATGCAGCAAAGTTAAAACCCAAATAATTTCACAGACGACTGAGTAGACAAGCCTAATTTGTGTTCCCCAATGCACTAGAGGTGCAACCGAAAGATTATGACATACATTTCAGTTGAGGGTCTATGAGGTACACCCATTGAAAACGCAAGTGCATCTGCACCTCCACACACATTTCAATAAATGGTCTATGGGGGTTGCCCCAAAGGTGGTGGTAGGAACAATGTACTACTGTAGGTGAGTTTTGGGAAACCTGGTGTAAGGAAATGTCTCTTTTTAAATGATCACCCCCAACGTTTGGGCTGATGCTTTTGGTTTTTTGACTCTGAGAGTGCACTGAGGCCTGCTAGCCAGACCTCAGTGCCATCATCTTAACCCCTTACAAAGTGCATGTTGAATTAGAAAGCCCCAGTGGGCATACAATGACTTCCTTAGTAGGTCCTAGTATGTGGTACAAAGTGTACCCAGAGCAAGTAAGACAATATACCCCCCACCCCGGGGTGCAGCCCTGTTGTGCCACCCCATGTGAGATAATGTACAAAATGTCCCCCAGCTTGCCACTGCAGCATGTAAGATCAGCTTTAAACTGCTAGTTTGACCTTGCCGTTTAAACCAAATTAACCACTGGAGTTGTGTGAATGGCTCCCAGGTTTAGGAACAATAGTAGCCTGCTGCAGAAGGAGGTGTTCCCTCCACCTTGCAGGGAAGCCATTCGGGGTATTGGGCAAAAAGGCAAGCTTCAACGATGAAGCTGCCTTTAGTGGGCAAACAGTGATCACGCTCCTGAAGAGTTGCCCCTTTGTTCAGGTACACAAGCTGGTAGTGGGAACAGAGAGGTGAGACCTGTGCTCAAACAGGTTTTCTCATGGGCGTGTAGCCCACAAATAGCCACACCTCTAGGTGGGCTACCAAGCTCCTAACATCCAAAGAAGGGGTTAGACATTTTAGGATTAGGCAGAATGGTGCACTCTAGGACTGCTAGATGCCATACATAGCCAGAAGTCATCACAGGGCAGGAGGAATCCTGGTAGCCCATCAGCTAGTGACCACATCATCCCCCCAGTGCATTTTTTGGGCATAAATATGGCACCCCTGGCATCCTGAACCTCTGTTCACTATGGAACTGGAGAAAGGACCAAAGAAGGGCTATTCTGTTGACCCATGGACCTGGCAAAGAGAGGCTGCCCCATCTGCTGGACTGCACCTGATGCACCTTAGGCTAGCGGAGAGAGGACAGAGCCTGTGGCTCTTGGCTTGAAGAAAAGTTGCTCAAAAGCCCCAGGTGAAAGAAGTAACTCCAAGGGTCAGTCGGCTGAACGGGACTACTAAGAAACATTCTGATACAGCTGCGAGTTCTCCTGCGAAACAGGACATGGGCGAGAGCACTCCTAGATAGCGCCGCTGAAGTGTGTATGTGTGCCCAAGTAAAAAAGGGAAGATCATTCTGGAGTCATTCGGAAGTCATCCGATGACTTCAGCCAGGCTATCCTTGCAATTATCTTGGGAAGTCATCCAAAGCCATCCTCAAGTATGCCTATAGGAATAAATATTTAAATGAGATGATTCCACATCCAGAGTCATCACAGTAACTACATCAGGCTGAACTCATGATTACCTCCTTGGAAAATGTGTGATTATCTTTAACTACTACAGGATGACTCCATGACAACAAAAGGATGAGGGCAGATTACTACACGATGAACCCATGACAACTAGGGGATGGGAACAGATTACTTCTCGATGACCCCATGACAACTAGGAGATGGGAGCAGATTACTTCATGATGACTCCATGACAACTAGGAGATAGGAGTAGATTACTTCACGATGACTCCATGACAACTAGGGGACGGGAACAGATTACTTCATGAATACTCCATGGCAACCAGAGGATGGGAGCAGACTATTTCACAATTACATCATTACTACTTCAAGCGTTGTTTGCATTACTTCATGTGTAATTCACGGTGTGGTTTTATTACTTCACTATGATCTCATGAAGTATTCTGGATAGTCTTCCCATTCCAGTAATAATTCAAGAGGATTGCTTTTAAGGCGTTCACTTTGGCTGATGAGTATTTCTCCCAGGTTCATCCCACTGGACTTTAACAGCACTGGAATCTACTGTTGAACAGAAACATACAGGCCCTTAATCAATGAATGTCAGATACCTGCCTGACATACTGTTGTGGTAATACTACAATTCCACTAAGTATAGCAACACAATCTCTAATTGTAAAAAACGCAAATGTAGACTTCATTGAGGAATAACAGGTGTATACTTCATTTAAAGATGCATAGTGACCATCAGCTTTCAGTGAACTGAAATGGCCTTATTGCATTTTCTAACGAAGCAACAGTGTGTTTCTCTAAATTGAAACAATAATGTTATGGGTAAGGAATTCTTCTCTCTGTGTACTAGACCTATTTGTGTACTTAAAACAATCTGTTACAGAGGACCAGAGAGAACTACCATCATGTCTACAACCCAGCTATCTCAATCTTCCTAACCATTGTCCCTTTTCTGACTCGATGCATGTCAGCAGTGATAGGTATCGGGTAGCAACAGTGGGAGAGGAGCAAGTAGAGAGGCTATGAGTGAGAGGGTTTTTGTAAGTATGGTCAGAGGATGACATAGGAGTTCTGAGAAGTGCCAGTGAGTAATATTATTAGTGTGAGAGGGTAACAGATGTGAGCATTAATGCAAATAGTTTTGGGTAAGGAGCAGGACAATTATGAATCAATGGGTTTGCAAGTTTGTGATGTTATGCAAGTGTATGGTGTAGAGAAATATGTGAACGGCATTGCAAATGATTTTGTAAGTGGCTAGTGTGAGTAGGGTATAGAGAATGTAATGAAAGTGGGGATTTTGAGTGGTTGAAATGATATGATGTGATACCCTGATGAATTGTCAGTGGGTGTCTCGACGGTGGATTTTGGAGACTGATACAAATAGGTGTTGGAGATTGGTTAAGAATAATGTTCAGAACAACTGCAATGCGAGTGATGATGTATGGTTCAGAATATGAACTTTAAGCTGCTGAGAAAAATTGATGTGTTTCAAGTGGCTTTTTGGTGTGAATGGTGTGAAAAACTAGAACTATTGGTTGTCTGTGAGCAGAGGGTGTGAGCAAATGGTACTGTAAGTACCTCTTAGCAAGTGGTGGTAAAAGTGGGCAATTAGGTAGTGCTGTGAGTACCAATGCCTTGGGATGAGTGAGTGGCAAGCAAACGATGTAATTGGTTGTAAGTGAATCGGTATTGTACATGAGTGAGCGTTAGTCTTTTGGTGATAGGTAAATAGTTAGAGTACTATCAAAGTGGCTGTCGGTGAGTAATGCAGGGAATAGTATTCTAAATAGCAGCACAAATTGTACAATTCTTTTTTTGAATTTCTGAATAATCATGGATCGTAAGTGCAAATGATGGTGTCAAGTGTGGATGATGCCCTAGACAGCGTATAAGATGAGAAGATATGCTTAGAGATGTTTAGTGGAAGGAGTAGCAATGAATAGGGGTTGTGGAGTGTGGAACAAAAGTGCAAAGAACTGTTGAGTGTGACGTGGGATGTGAAGACTGAATGTGCAGAGCAGACTCGAGAAATGGTTGTGAATAGTGAGTGGAGCAGTGCAACATGGAATCAAGACTATGGATATAGTGAAGGGAATGTGGTGTGTGGAGCAGATGTGAAGATTGGGGTGAGTGTCTGAAACGTATCAGCTCTACGTTCATCATCTCCTTGTGTTTGCTTTGTTCACTCTAAGTTGGCAGGGTATGCCCAGTCGTTGGTCCCTTGCTCACTTTGCTACTGGATTCAAGATAGCCTGGCTGAGAAGGGCTATTAGCCCGAAACCGGTCCCAGGATGCTTGTTTCCGGTCCAGGGAAGACATGGCTTGGCAGTTCAGACTGGACTGTTCCCATGAGGCCTGGGTCAAGACTGATTTGCATATAGCTGTCTCTGAACTGGTATGGTGAAGTGAGCTAAAGAACGATGATGGATTCAACCCAGATCTATGATTGGGGTAAGTGTCTGAAAAGTTTCAGCACTGCGTCCATCATCTCTTTGTGTTTGAGCATATTTGAAGAGCACGTCAAGCAGCAGTTTCAAGACAAGCATTGAAAATGCAATCAGTCTTGCATTTGTTTGAGTCAGAGCTATTGGCATTGTAAATGGCAATGTGTTTTTCCTATGTACTATGGAATGTATGTATGTGGTGTGTAGTGGAATTATGTATCTTGTATTGGGTTATTTGTGTAATTGTGTGGCATGGAATTGTGTGGAGTGGACTGGATTTGTGTAGTGGAATTATGTGGCATGGTGTGCTGTGGAATTATATAGAAAGTAAATATGTGGTGTTGAGTGTGCTGGAATTATGTTTAGTGGGATTGTGCATTATGGAGTGTAATTATGTGGAATGGTATTGTGTGTTCTGGAGTGGTATGAAGTGGAGTTTAATTATATGGTGTGCTGTTACATTTTGTGGCATGATGTGGAATTGTGTGGTGTGGATTAGATGTATGTGGTGTGTTGGGTAATTGTGTTGAGTTGTATTATGTGGTTTGGTGTCGATTTATTTGGTGTGGATTGCAAAAGTGTGAAGTTGAGTTGTGTGGTGGGGAAATGTATTGCTAGCTTTACCTGTTTGGTGATGAAAAAGAAGAAATAGATAGGAGCTAAGCTTCAGAGCTATGTGTTTGGGTGTTAAAAAAAACGAGTTCGAGTTATTGGTGTTCTATATGTAAATGTCTCTTATCTATATGTTATGGTTTGTAGTGGATGTAGGTGGTGTGCAGTGCAATTAAGTGGGTTAGATTGGAATGATTAGTTGTGGTGTACAGTGAATTGTGTAGTGGAATTATGTGGCATGATGTGCAGTAGTATTATGTAGATAACAATTATGTGTTTTTGAGTGTACTGGAGTTATGTGGAGTGGGACTGTGTGCAATGGAGTGTAAACATGATGAATGGTATTTTGTGCAGTGGAGTGTTGTGGAGTTTAATTACATGGTGTGCTGTTATGGTATGCTGTTGAATTGTGTGTAGTAAATTTGATATATGTGGTGTGTAGTGGAATTGTGTTGTGTGGTGGAATAATCTTTTTTTTATTATGTGGTGTGGAATGGATCTGTGTGGAGTTGAATAGTGTGGCATGGAACAGTGTGGTATAGAGTGAAATTATATAGAGTGGAATAATGTGGCACGGTGTGGTGTGTTTTTATGTGGATTGGTCTGTGGTATAGAGTGGATTTATGTGGGGTGTATTTATGTGGCATTGAGTAGTGTGTAATTAGGTGGAGTTGAATTATGTGGTCTTCAGTGGTATTATGTGGATAGTGATTATATTGCCTGGTGCGGTTGTATGGATTGGCGTTGCATTGAGTAGTGTGGCATGGAGTAGCGTTGAGTAGAATGGTGTGGCGTAAAGTGGAATGCAGTTGTGTAGCATTGTGTAGAGTCTGGTTGGTTTGAGTGGTGTTGCATATAGCAGAGTGGGGTTGCGAGGAGTGGTGTTGTGTAGAGTGGAGTGGCATTTCAAGAAGTGGCACTGCGTAGGTGGCACTACATTGATTGACACTTTGTGTTGTGGTGTGGCACAGAGTGGAGTGCAGTTGCGTAAAGCGGGGAGGCAGTTACATGAAGTGGCATTGTGTGGAGTGGGGCTGCATGGAGTGGCATAGAGTGAAGTGGCGTTACATAGATTGGCATTGTACTGAGTGGTGTTGCGTTTAGTGGCATTGCGTAGAGCTGAGTGGGGAAGAGTGAAGTTCAGTTATGTAGAGTGGAGTGTGGTTGCTTACAGTGGCGTGGAGTAAAGCAGAGCTGTGTGGAGTGGGAGCAGAGTAAAGCAGAGTGGAGCAGAACGAAGTAGAGTAACACAGAGTGAAGTAGAGTGGAGTAAAGCAGCGGGGTGGAGTGAGGCAGAGTGGCCTAGAGATGAGTAGAGTAAAGTGGAGTGGCATGGAGTAAAGTGGAGTGGAGTAAATCGGAGTGGATTAAAGCAGAATGGCGCTGCATGGAGTGCTGTTGCGTAAAACTGAGTGGTTTGCATAGAGTGGGATGGCGTTGCATGGAGTGACTTTGTACTGAGTGGTGTTGCGTGTAATGGCATTGCATAGATTAGAGTGGTGCCTAGGCGAGACCTAAAAAAAGAATGTAGATTGCTTGTAGAGACTGGAGGTGAGCAGTGGATGTTCAGCAGATAGGGAGACATGAGGGTGTAGCGTGGATAAAGAGGTTGGTTTTAGCAGCCAAAAAGTGTATAAGGAGGGGATACAGGTGATTGCACACCGATGTGACTATAGAAAATGGACAATGAATCATACAAATGAAGGGTGGAGAACACACATGGACGACTGCTTTACCACATGAAGGATGATGAGCAGGTGTGGAGATCTAGAGTTGAAGTCATCTGTATAAAGGTAGCAGCTGGAGAGTATAGAGTGGATGGTCGCAACAGGGTGGAGGAGTGAATATATAATATGGGGCAGGAAATTGGGAAACGTGAAAAGTGGAACATGGAGAGAGAATTTGGGCTGTGAGATGTGTGTGGTGAAAAGAGGATGTAGAGCCTGCACACAAGATGTGGGGAATTGGTGTAAAGAGAAGATAGAGGGCAGGTTCGGAGGTTGCATAGTGAATGTACCGAGTGGAGAATGCATGTGCACAGTGGAAAGACCATATGGAGGCTGAAGAGGGAAGTACTCAGTGGAGAGGAAATGGAGGCTGAGAGATCACAAAGTGGGTAAAAAGTATATCTGAAGAATGGATAGCTTGTCTGGAGGATGAGAGCATATGTTTATGGTGGCAAAGTACAGGGAGGGCCCCTCCTCTGGACTCAGTCTAGAGGCCTGAGGCCAGTGTTCGCTGCTGAGGGGGCCCCCTGGAGCTCAGGGCTCCCCGTACCGCGCGGGGCTATGTTACACCACTGTACAGAGTGGACAAAAAATGTAGTTAATGGAGAGTGGATATAAAAGGTGGAGCGTATATGCTGTTGTATGGGGTAGAGAACATGTGTAATCTGCATCATCCAGCCATCCATCTGAAGTACCGAAAAATAAATAAGACCATATAGAGCTATACTTACTAATAGCCCCCAATACCCATTACCAATAATCAGTCAGTTGGCAGTGTAGAAATTTCAATTGTTTATTAAACAAGCAACTCTGCCAGAGGAGCCTCTCACGACCTAACCCCTAGAGGTCCGCCGAGAAGACTGCTGGCACATTATCAAGAGACCACATATATACTGTTACATTTCGAAACCGTTACCTAAGAAGGAAAAATACAAGTTGATACAGGTTGTAGCAAAGGAAAGACCATATATGGGACACAAAGCATTCTCAGTTTAGCTCAGCTGGCTATAGCAAGGTCGAAATGGTTGACTCCCTTCTGCCAGCTTTAGGAGAGTCCGTACAGCGCCTCCTGGAATGTGCTTATCCAGCCTACCCCCACCTACAACCTTGACAGGCCTAACATGCAGAAGCAGTAGCTCGTTATATTTGTCAGACTGTTTCTCGAGAGAACGGTTCTTGCTAAATGTAACAGTAGGTTTCCACTAAGGCTACGAGCAGACTAGGCCACAAAATGGCGCTGGTCAAGCCAATCTATGTTGTCCATCAGAAGACGGGCAGAAATATAAGGCGCATACTAATCCCTAAACTACCATATGTGCGAGTATATTAAGGCTCAAACATTCTCATTAGACTAAGTAGGTACATCACGCTAATTTCTAACTACCACTACGTGTCTTTGATTTGCTCAAGGGCCTAATTCAGATTTCAGTTCCTCAAACCCTCCTTTTAGCGTGATGTAGCTAACTAATCCAGGACTAATCCTGGAAGACTTCGTCATTAATGGCCATTAACTCACGGATCTCCTGTTGGAGCATCTGAGACTTGGAAGGGGTAGGAGAAGGGACGATCATAGCTGTCATTTTGGTAGCACAATAAGAGCAACAGGCCAGACCACATTGTATACAAAGGCAACAGGTGAAGAGAATGCCTGCAGCTCCAGCTACTATCATCAATAGTTTCCATCCCCAGGTAGATAGGAGTCCCCAGAACCAGCTAGAGAGTGACCAAGACTCATTGTCCGTATGCATTTCTGCAGCAATGCGATGCAGCTTCTGAATAGCTAAATGCACTGTGGGGGCGGAGTCCGGAATGTAAACACAACAGGAGCTGCCGATCACCCGGCATGCTCCTCCTTGATCAGCTAAGATAACGTCTAAAACCATTCTGTTTTGAAGAGAAAAGAGTCTCGTGGCCTGAAGCTCTTCCGTTACATTTGTCATAATATCAGTGGTGATATTAATGACATTTTCCACCACCCTGGACAATCGTCTAACTTCTCGACTTGTGAATATCGGGCCCCAGAATGGAATCAACCCTTTGGCAAAATCAGTAAACTGTTGTAAGGAAGTGTCAGTCTGATCGACTTCAGTCATTCCGAGCTGTCTCCGTTGCCTATGAGGAGCCATTTTTGCACCATATAGCTGGTGAGTCTTATGATAGTCTGAAGGAGCTATATATACAGGGGGGTACAAGAAAGACAAATAACATTGGCATGCCCATCCTCGCGGTAACCTGGTATAAGCATTTTCCCCACACACAAAATACACATTTGGAGGAGTTAACAATGGGGGGCTGCTAAAAATTTTCATTCTATATGTATAATTACAGATACTATTCCCAACCTGCACATGCCCTATTCCTTGCACACAGAAATCAGAGGAGGTATTCAGAATAGGGATGGGCATAATGCGTTCACTGGTGACGTTCCTAGTAATAAACTGCTGGAAATATTGTGAATGATTGAAGTTAGCAAAATCATAAAGTTCGTTGATCAACCAGGTATTGTTTTCAATCCTAGTATATAAATTCATGCAGGCATTTGGGTCCAATGATCCTTCCCCTCCATTTCCTGCTGGATCAAAACCCTGGTGTGTCTCAATATAGGCTAAGATCATGTTATAATCCTTTTCCGAATATTGCTTGGGGTTTTCTACATATGATTATACATAGCTGATAACATTTGGAACGATGCTTCACAACTTCCTAAATATTAGAAAGGTAGAGAGAGAAATAAATCATGTTTATGCCTGACTGATGGCAGAAGCCCGCCAACCCAACAATCTGTCATATTAGTGGTGCTATGTGTTTGATGAAGCATCTCTACGAATACATTTTTAGCATAAGTTTGGCGATGTCGTTCCTTATGGGGGGCTAAGGAAAACATCAGATGCTCTGGAGGGGCAACAGTAGATGTCATCATTGCTTGCATTGGATGTTTATACTCTAAATATAAGAATATACTCATGAAAATTGCTAATGTAACCGTTATCACAACTACAAAAGCTATTTTTACACGCATGGTCCAAGCAGAAAACATTGGCTCATAAAAGGGTAAATATCGTGGAGCAAAAGGGCATTCTTCTTCAGGTACAATACGACCAAAGGGGTACATTCCTAGCTAAAAGTCCGAATCTAAACTGGGTCAAAGCAGACCGTCCTGCCAGAGGGTTCTTCTTTCCTGTGTCCGTCTAGAGTCTCACTGGCAGACTCCTATCGTTCATCTCTAGAAAACAAAGATGCCTTGGTGGAAATCAGATGCACAACCTGGCCTATCGTAGGTAACAGTCTTTCTTTCTGAACAGAGCACAACACCAAAGTTCCAGCTCTCAACGAGTTCAGTCCAGTGTCTCGCTCAGTACCTCAGACAAGAATCTAGCAAACCCTATTTATCCAAGTCTTTCCTTATCTCCTAACTGTGTCGTCTGAGGTACCGTGATGTTTTCTTGGCCGTAGGTTGTAACGCACATGACCCGGAATTTCCTGATCAGAAAACAACACAGGGGAAGGTACATTTCCTTTATCAGAGCCCCTGCCAACTGGAATATTGGTGACAGGTGTAAGGGCACTTGCGGATTCTACTGTGGCCGTCTCACCCATTTCCGTCACTCCTTCTTCTTGCCTTTGCTTTATTTCACAGGCGTCGGAAAAAGGGACAAATGCAGGGGCTCTCTCACTTTCCTATGTCAAAATTCCATCAAGATGCTGCTGATCATAAGGACGTGGGAGTGGCAATTTCTTCAGGTGAGACACATGTATCCAGTGTCTCTTTCCACCCACCCTTACAGCCGTCCGCGTGGCCAGAAGTATCTGATACGGTTTAGACCACCTCGGAGCCAGGCTGGTGTCTCGCTCGTATTTCTTAATCAGTACCCACTGGCCAGGTTCCAATCGATGTCCGGGGCCCTCTGGCAGGGGCTGCAATGCAGATGCTACCTGCTGATGAATAGAACGGAGATCTTTAGTCAAAGGATGAATGAGGGGTGACCAGTAAAGACATGAAGGCTAATGGTAAGGTGTCAGGCCATTTCAAACTAGTACTTTCTTGGATTTTTGCCATCTTTAATTTCAATATTCCATTATATTTCTCAACTAATCCTGCTGATTGGGGATGTCGAGCTGCATGGAATTTCTGTCGTATTTGAAGCCCGTTACAGATATATTTGACAAGGGCCCCATGGAGATGTCCCCCGTTGTCCGACCAAATCAAACGGGGCAATCCGTATCTAGGGATAAACTCCTTAATGAGAACTTTTGCTGTAGCCAAAGCAGTGTTTTCCTTAGTGGGGTAAGCCTCATCTCATTTGCTAAAAGCACAAACTACCACCAAAACATATTTCAAATTGTTGACGCGCTCCATATGGATATAATCCATTTGGAGCACCTCAAACGGTAAGGTCGGGGGTGTGAAATTCCCACTCAAGACAGCTTCCCCCTTTCCTGGATTATGTTGTAAACAAACCATACAGTATTGCACTGCATTTTATGATTGCTACTTTCTTGGGTAATGTTAGGGCTGTAAGCAGTCGCAACTTCAAGGGACCATTCTGTATCTTCTGACCTTGAGAGGTGAGAAAACCTTGTTCTTTCCACAGCCGCCTGAAGCTATGGGCCACGCCGAAGGCGTATTGACTGTCCGTATAGATGTTAACCTCTAACCCCTCGCTCAATTCACAGGCTCGTACTAATGCCACCAGCTCAGCAGCTTGAGCTGATCGATAGGGAACACGAGAAGTCTCAACTACTGTTTTTAGCGTCGTGATTGCATATGCAGCTGGTGTTGTTCCATCTGTTAACTTGAAACAAGACCCATCCACATACGATTCCCCTTGGGGGTCAGATAGAGGAATGTCTGTGAGGTCAATCCTTCCCTTCGTTTCGTCCTCTGTCCGAAAAATACAATCATGGGCATCATTTTTAATTTCCCCTGAAGGGAGGGGTAGCAATGTGGCAGGATTTAAAGTGGCACATCGCTTAATTGTAATATGCGGGGATAACAGAGTCAATTCATAACCGGTAAGGCGTGCACTTGTGAGATGCTGTGTTTTTGTTTTATTTAGCCATGCATCCACAGCATGAGGCACCATTACTGTTAGACTAGAATTTAGAACGAGCCCCTCCGAATGCCGGATGGCCACCGCTACAGCTGCAGTGGCCCTCAGACAGCTAGGAAGTGCTCCAGCGACATTATCCAATGTGGCCGAGATGTAAGCACAAGGTCTTTGCTTACCACCAAATCCTTGTGTTAACACTGAAAGCGAGCAGCCGTTGACCTCATGCACGTATAGTACAAAAGGTTTACGGTAATCAGGAGTACCCGAGACGGGTACAGAACAAAGAGCAGATTTCAGAGAATCAAAAGAAGACTGACATTCATCAGTCCAAGGGAGAGGTTCATGCACGTCTTTAGTGGTTAAATGTAACAAAGGTTTAGCAAGAATAGAAAAATTAGGAATCCATTGGCGACAGTAGGAGGTAATGCCAAGGAAAGCACAAACTTCACGCTGGGTGCAAGGCACAGACATGTTAGAAATAGTAGTAATACGTTCTGGAGTCAAACGCCTTCCCTCATTCGATAGTAGATGACCCAAGTAGGTCACCTCCTGTCGACAATATTGAAACTTAGACAGGGATACCTTATTACCTTTAGCAGCTAGGTGGTGCAATAATTTAACAGTGGCATCCTTACAACCTTCCTCAGTATCGGACGCTATTAACAAATCGTCCACATACTGTAAAAGCACACTCCCTGTAGGCAGGAGCAAGTAATCCAGAACTGCCTTAAGGGCTTGGCTATAGATGCTGGGACTTTCGGTATAGCTTTGAGGTGCGCGACAAAATCTAAAGCTGCGGCCAGATAACGAGAAGCCGAAGATCTGACGGCTATCAGGGTGGATTGGGATACTGAAGAAAGCATTCTTCAGATCGATAACTGAGAAATATTTTGCAGTTGGAGGGATCATAGTAAGTATGGTAGTTATGTCACAAGAGAACAGCAACAAGAAAAAAGAGCAATACTCTTTTTCTATCACTATACACACTATTCCAACTCCAGTGAATGTTGTGAATAGGACAATAGTTAGTAGCTAGGCTCTCAATTTCTGTCACTCAGAGATCTCTTGTGACTTACGTATTTTCTGGAGGGCGAGCCTATGCCAATTTTTCCCTCTACCTCCCCTTTTTTGTTATATTTAAAGTATGGTAGTTATGTCAGACACCACTGGAAACTGAGGCACTACAATCTTATTAACCTCCCGCAGGTCGATCACAAAACGATATGTATCGACATTCTCTGAATTCCCAGAATCAGGAGCCTTTTTCAAAATCGGGAGAATAGGGCTGTTACAAACATTTGCAGCTGTTTCTTCAACTACACCTTTATCAATTAGATCGTGTATAATAGACAATAAGGCTTGCTCGCCAGCCGGCGAGATTTTATACTGTGGTATCCGTGGTAATTTAACACCAGGTTTCAGCGTCATATGGACGGGAGGGATGTCTAACTTACCAGCATCCGCATCCCCTGTTGCCCACACCGTAGTAGGGATGGCATCATAGGTGGAAGACGTTCATTTTTAGCGAAACATTGTTTCATATTATCATTAGGAGGTTGTATCGTTAAGTAAACACCATCGGGGGAACAGTACATTTTCGCATTCAACTTCTTCAACATATCTAAACCTAATAGATTCTCACCACAATGTGAAGTCAACAAGAAGGGTGAATCAATAGTCGCTGGACCGATAGTGAATGGGAGTAGTTTAGAGATGGGGCTTACCACCGGAACTCCTGAAAATCCCACTAAAACATTATTTTGCCCGGACAGAGCCGCCCCAGGGACCAATGATCGAGCAACAGAACTATTCATTGCTCCAGTGTCAATTAGAAAATTCTCGGAAGTCCCCATCAATTCCCCCTTCACATAGGGTCTTTGTCGATTGACTGGTATCGACACTTGGCCCCCACTCTGTCCTTGGCTGTCCTATGCATACGCATACCCATCTTGGTCCCCGAATGCGTAGTCCTCATTAAAGTACTGCCTACCTTGAGGATTATCAAAATGATTTCATTCGTATTTTCCTTGCGCCACATCTTCTCTAAGCATATCACTTCGATCTGGGCCACCTCGACCACGTCCCCGCCCTCGAACAGCTCCGTTCTGTGCTAACAATAACGGACACTAGGCTCTCCAATGTCCTTCCTGTTTACAGTACGCACACTGATTTATTCCCAACGACGGGCTGGACCTCCACCCCTTCCTGTCCCCACCCCTCTGGACATGGGCCCTCGGACGCCTCTTCCTCCTCCTCGTCCTCTAACAACCTGTTGTAATAACACCCGAGTCTTGAGGTCCTTAGCCTTCTTTTCTATTTTATCCTTACTCTCATTTTCCCTATGCTCATAGTACTGGGCCATACTCAATATTACAGAGGGAGTGGAGGTAGTCCAAGTGCTCTCGGCGGCTTGTAGCCGGGTAGAGACTTCTGGTAACAAGTTGGTTACAAAACGATTTACGAACAACCGGATCCCGCCCTCTGTGGCAAGGTCCTGTCCGCTAAAATTGATGAATGTACCTTCGAACCGAGTAAAGAAATCGGAAACACTCTCGTCTTTCTTTTGTTTGCAGGCGGTCAATTTATCCCTGTCAACTTTACGTGGAGGAATCAAGGTGTGCATGTAAGCAATTATTTTCGCCGGGAGAGTAGTAATTTCCTCTCTTGGCTTGTCCCCAGGTTTCCGATCCTGATCCCAGTCTTTCAACTGGTACCAGGTCCCCCCCAGCTCAGCTGCATGATCAGTGTCATGAACCTGTCGCCATATATCCACAGGGACCAACAATCCGAAAAACAATTCTATATCGGCCAAAGTCATTACAGCTGAGGCTGCAGCTTCAGTTAATTCTTTATAGTAAGCTGTGGGATTCTTTCGAGGGTCAGGAAGCTGTGATTTTAAAGCTAAGACTTCGCTCCTTTTCCATGGAGTGTATACCCATTGCTCCTGAAACCGCGCCTCTACTCTATTCCTCGTAACTACGTTTTGATTATCACATACTTCGGGCATTTCAAGATGAAAAATGGGGTGCACTTCCCTCATAGGATGTTGTGAATCCCAGTTGGGACATCTCACAAATACTCTACCTCGATACTTTACCAATGTCTCCACGTTCTTATACACCTCTGTCGGATTTAAATCAAACTTGTGAGTCCGATCCAAAATGTCGTACAATATCTGAGGAGCCATCCCATCCCGAAAGCATTTTTCCCAAACCTCAATAAGGTAGCGAGACATTTGGCGCAGAACATGCTGCTGCATAACAGGTTCGAGGTCCCTTATAGTGCTCCATAAATCCGCTACTGTATATATATCTTTCCTCATCCATTTAACTGCCTGTTCTGTTAAAGCTTCTTTTTCACTATAGCCCACCGATGCTCTTGTAAATAACCGCCATGCATTCAGTCCGCTTGTATCCCCTAATGGAGTGGTGTTCCTCACTTCAGGGGTCGCACCAGCCGATTGGAATGTCCATATGGGACTTGGAGTTGCCAAAATTATGGGGGAATTCCCCAGAGATTGTCGTGCATCAGGAATAAGGGTAGCTGTGTCTCTCAATGAGGTAAGTGCGGCAAGAGACATACCTGTGGGGGCTAGAGACACATCCACCTCTAGGGCGGAGGCTAGAGGGGCAGTAGCCGAGTGAAGAGGTACTGCGGGGTATATGCGTTGTGGCGCATAAGGTGGGGGAGGTCGGACGTTCAATAAATCCTCTATTTCGTCCTCGGCTTCATTTCGAGTCACATAACTTTTATCTACCTGTAACCTAAACTGTCTGTCTAAACAGTCAATATTCTGTTCCGTCTGATGTTTGTCATGGGCAATGGCTTTCTGGGTTACAGTCTGTCCTTGTTTTATCTTTATTAAGTTCTCTGCTCTAATCCGTCTCCGCTTTGCTTCTTTCTGCCATGTATTGAGGGAGTCAAACATGGCCTGTCGGCTACGTTTGGCGAACAGACGGTCTTGTAAATACGGAATCTTTTTCTCGTCGAAGGATCCTGTCAGCGGCCACTGTAATTCGACATTATCTTTGGTGTATTTATGCCATAAAGTATTGAACAAAAGTGGTGCAATCCCGTGCTTACAATACATATTGTGACTGGGTCTCCCCTCCGGAGGGGCCGGCTGGCTTTCGTCCAGTCTCGTACCCTTCCGGCAAATACAGCCAAAACATAGCTTACTAAAGCACGGCATTGTCTTTTCCTACAGTCTAGTTACTTTAGCTGGAAAGGGAAAAAATATTATTTACAACACTCTCATACACATGTCCATGTTCAACTCAACTTCAATTACGCACACACAACACACAAACAAACAACCCTTTGAACAACATAAAGGATGAAACAATTTCGTACCAAGCGAAAAGCAGAGCCCGTCGACTCCTGCCTATGGAGAACTCGTGTATCTTTCCAAATTTTCAAAAAGCCCAAAATCAAGTAGTCTCGTCCTTAGACTACCTAGAGATAGCCACACAGGTTCCTAAACCACAGACCGACCTACGGGCCATCCGGCAGCCTTCATGGTCACCTCCTGTGCTATTCTGGCTTAGCCCGCTTTTTCAAGCACTGCTCCAGATCTGCCCAGGGGCTACCCAATCGTGACTGCCAGCATTCCCGAGAGCAGTCCGGCCGGATGTGAACTTCTTCCTCAAGTCACACCTGGGCGTCTGGTTCAGATCTCTATTAATCACCAAGTCTGCCCAAAACAGGAGCGCCTGCCCGTGCAGTCTCAATACTGCCCCATCAGACCCCCTTCGAGTTCTCCGTGGTCTCGAACCACCAAATACTCCAAACCAAAATCAAAGGGATATCCAACACAAAACAAGACAATTCACTCACCTGATGCACTCAGGTTCGATTTCAAGTTTCTCCACTGCCAACTCCTGAAGACCAACACGGTCTGCTTCTGGTTTACACCCGTAAGACTCCGGCAAGGGGTCACTAGCAGCTGGGGCTCTCCTGATCGGGAGAGCGGAGTAACCCACAAACTTCGGTCAGTCCTCCCCCTCGACCAAGGTTACCCTTCCCAATGTCCCGTTCTTTACCGATTACGGAGGGACGACCCCAACGTGGAGTCCCGGTGGAGTCGTCAACTGAAGTACTGAAAAATAAATAAGACCATATAGAGCTATACTTACTAATAGCCCCCAATACCCATTACCAATAATCAGTCAGTTGGCAGTGTAGAAAGTTCAATCGTTTATTAAACAAACAACTCTGCCAGAGGAGTCTCTCGCGACCTGACCCCTCGAGGTCCGCCGAGAAGACTGCTGGCACATTATCAAGAGACCACATATATACTGTTACATTTCGAAACCGTTACCTAAGAAGGAAAAATACAAGTTGATACAGGTTGTTGCAAAGGAAAGACCATATAAGGGACACAAAGCATTCTCAGTTTAGCTCAGCTCGTTATGGCAAGGTCGAAATGGTTGACTCCCTTCTGCCAGCTTTAGGAGAGTCCGTACAGTGCCTCCTGGAATGTGCTTATCCAGCCTACCCCCACCTACAACCTTGACAGGCCTAACATGCAGAAGCAGTAGCTCGTTATATTTGTCAGACTGTTTCTCGAGAGAACGGTTCTTGCTAAATGTAACAGTAGGTTTCCACTAAGGCTACGAGCAGACTAGGCCACAAAATGGCGCTGGTCAAGCCAATCTATGTTGTCCATCAGAAGACGGACAGAAATATAGGGCGCATACTAATCCCTAAACTACCATATGTGCGAGTATATTAAGGCTCAAACATTCTCATTAGACTAAGTAGGTACATCACGCTAATTTCTAACTACCACTAAGTGTCTTTGGTTTGCTCACAGGGCCTAATTCAGATTTCAGTTCCTCACACCATTTCATCCAACCATTCATCTACCCTGCCTTTCACTCATTCATACATTCGTACACTCATCCATCCTTTCACTATTCTATCCATCCATCCACTGATCCATCCATTTACCCTTTAACTCATCGATCTATGCTTTCACTCACCCATCTATCCATATACCCATTAACTCATCCATCATCCTTCCTCCCTTTCACTCACCCATCCTTAAATCCATCCTTTCACTCATTCAGCCAAGCATCAATCCACCTTTTCACTCATCCATCCACCATTTTACTCGCCTATCCATTTACCTGTTCACTCATTCATCCTTTCACTCACTCACCCATCCTTTCTTTCATTCATCATTTCACCCAGCCATCCACCTATCTTTACTTTCACTCATTCATTCATCCATCTTTTCTTTCAATCATCCATCCACTCTTTCAACTAGTCATCATCCAGCTGTTCACTCCATTCATCCACCATCAATTTACCCGTTCACCCCATCTATCCGTTCCCTCATCATCCATCCTTTAACACATATAGCAATCCATTCATCCATCCTTTCACTCATTCATCAATGCATCCATATATCCAACCCTTCACTCACTCACCTATCCATCATTTCACTCACTCATTTTGCAGGCGAAGCCATCAAAAACCCCACCCCTACTGTTGCTGCTAAAGCAGGAAGTTGACAACAAGTCTGCATCCATGCTTTCGCTCACTGATCCATTCACCCTTTTGCTCATTCTTCAATCTGTCCGCCCTTTCACCTATCTATCCTCCCTTTCACTCATTCATCCATCCTTTCACCTAATAATTCTTACATTCATCCTTTCAACCCGTTCATCCATCTCAACCCGTTCATCCATCCAGCTTTTCACTCCACCCATTCAACATCTATTTACCCTTTTAATCCATCGATCCAATCACTCATCCAGACATCATTTCTGTCATCTATCCTTAAACACATCCAACTAGCCATCCTTCCTCCCTTTGACTCAGCCATCCTTATACTATTTAATTCATCCATGCATTGGTCAATCCACCCCTTCACTCATCCACCCATCCACCATTTCACACATCCATCTTTTCACTCCCTCACCATCCCATCCTCTTGCGTTAATTATGAGACTTGGAGGGCTGAGTCGCAGACAACAGAACATCACCAGCAAAAACCCCACCGCATCTGTAGCGGCAAAAGCGCAAGGGTGTAGGGTTCACTCCACACGCTTGGGAGCTTATTTGGGGGAATGTTAAGAGCTGAACGTAGAGATGGAATTGTGGATGATGAAGGATGTAGCGCGCAGATGTGCTGAGTGGAGAGATGTGTGGATGCAGGGTAGAAATTGGATGCAGTCGAGATCAGATGTATAACAGGGTGAAAAGTGCATGAGGAACAGAACAGGGTTTAATTCCTAGATATGAGCGTCAATAGAATAATGTCGTGCTGAAGCGGGATGTAGATCAAAAGAGCAAAATGTATTGATAGGAGAGAAATGAAGCGTGCTAAAAGGCAAATAGTGAGGGGGCATTCCTATACCCTCCTATTTAAAATAAGCATTTGCAATGCAATAGGTCTCGCATTATTAAAGTTTGAGCTATTGGCATTGCTAATAATAATGCAACACCAATAGCTCAAACATTCAGTAATGCGAGACCTATTGCATTGCAAATGCTTTTTATTTAAGCCCCCATACTAACATACTGACATGGAGTAAGGACCTTCAGGGGGTTTGAGCATATGCTGCAGTGCTGTGCGCTTATAGTACAGGCCTCAGGCTCTGCCACGGCTGGCTCAACCTTTTACTTCCACCGTACAACTGATTTGTGTAAATAGCCACATCTCAGATGCGGCATCTGCTACTACAGCACTTAGAAGCCAGGCCTTGTCAGCAAGTAGTGTATATGCACAATTATTATTATTTTTTTTGCAGTTTTATATAGCGTGAACTCGACACGAAAGTATTGCAGAGCTTTACACAGTGCTTTAAGTGGGATGAAAAAACTGCGGAGGGTCTCTGGGGTGTGGACGATGTAATTAAGGACATGGCTTAAACATACCCACGCAAAAAATCTGTGGTTATCATAGTGTGCCGCCCATCGGGCATTTTGCTGTTTCTATCCTTGCATCCAGATATATACTACAGCAAGTAACATTACACCTTCAACAAGCCAGGACTATTGGCTTTGCCAATGATTGTTAGCTGCATAAGATAAATAAGCAGCAACTATGGCTTTGTTGCATACAGAATATTGAAAATGCTTCCATTTTCAAATTATGAGACTGTGAAAGCACTATAACGAGTCTCTTAGAAGTTATCTTAAAGGCAGTGAGCAGTGGCACAGCTGCACAGTTAAGATGTATCTATTCATGGAGGGTAAGGGCGAAATTTGACAGCCCGATAGGGACCCATCTCGGCACCTACTTGTTAGAACTGCCGGTGCTGAGCATCGGCAAGTCCTGTCCCACTTAAAGCCCTGGCTTAACATGAGCATCAGTAACATTACACAAGGACACGTTAATTTTTGGTAGGCAATGGGAGATTAAGTGATTTGCCCAGAATCACGGGATGTTGAGCCAATGTCAGACTCAAACTTGCTCCCACCATTGCCAAAGTCAGCAACCCTTGTGCATTGTTTAATAATTTTACAAAACAGTGGCCATCATTTTTGTTAAATAAATAAAAAATCCCGGGACCGTTAATGACGACCCTGAGGTGTTCCAGGTGAAAGTGAAGGTAGGGGGTCTCCTATGGTGAAGCCAAAGGGAGACATACAGCAAACAAAGAAACCAGACTTCTAGCAAGGGGGCTTGCTACTTGAAAGAAATTTAAATATGTGCAAGAGGTGAACCTCTAAAAGGAAGACTGCTTGGAAGCCAGGACAGGCTTCAATTGAGGGAGTCACACAAAGCTTCACAATGAATATAAGGGTTTTCATCAACTCAGTTCTGGAGTGTCGGCTCCTGCCAGGTCAAATTAAAATCTCACTTCGAAACTGGTCTGAACCTGTCTGTACACTCATGTACTTTACTGGCAAAAAGACTGATCTATTTCTCCACAATGGCTGTAAAAAAAAACCCTGCGGGACTCCACATCACCGATCCCCGTTTACATTTCACGTTTTGCTTCTTCTGGATTTCCCTAAACGTATTTGCTTTTTCCCCTCAAGATGTGTTCCTGTATTTATTCATGCAAGACATGACTCTCGCATAGTGAATACTGTAGAGTTGACACATGTCCGAGTCATTTCAGGTTAGCACAGGTGTTTATATCAGTGCATTATTGAGAGCTCTGAAGCTGAGGCTGCAGTCAGTTTTCATAGTACCAGTCAGTGGGTCACAGACGTGTACATTGTACATGCCCATCCACATCTTGGCCTCTCTGCGGAGCGATGGACGCATATGTGGCAATTGTAATTATGCTTTTTGGCCATGGCCCTTTTATCGACCCATCAACTTTTTCAGCCGACTGAAAGCATTGCCAACCAGCAGTGCTGCAATTCAGTGCTCGCGAGATATTTACAACACCCGGGTTCCAGGGCCCCATACATCCCCGGTGTGTCCTCGGCACCAAGCCTGCAATCCCCCGGCACCAAGCAGCCCACGCCAACAGAGAGATCATGTGCAACATCCGAGCACAACACCGGAACGAGCATGGCCACTACACTGTGTGTTTGTGCACGGGACGGGAAGGATAGAGAAAGCTAGGGTGCGTGAGGAAGGTGACGCCCTGCAGGCCCCTCCAATGTCTGACCCACCCAGAGAGAGGGTGGGACGTAGGACTGCTGCTTGCGGAGAGTAAAAATCAAAGTGTAAACCTATCATTCAGGTGTCTGAGGTCTGACCACTGCGCCGTCCTGTACTGGGTGTTCTGTGGTGCGACGCTCCTGCTGCCCCCGGATCTGTGGAGGATGGGATGTATTGGGTTACCTGCTGGACTAGCCTGTGCATGTGTTGGCACCCAGCCTGGCTGCGTCAACGAAGCCAAGATTTGGATGCTGACGGCCGGGCTAAAGACTGCAGTTAGCAATAGCGATGTAGGAGGGCTGTGCTCTTGGCTCACTAGCTGCCGGGTGCCATGCCCTTTCGCGTCTTGCTGCGCTGCCGCAGGCTTCCCTCCGTCACTCTGTAACTTTGCCTAGCTTAAGGAGCACTCCCCTATTAGAAATGGGGGTCAGCTATGAGAAGCGGGGAGGTCGATGAGGCCGCTTTTCCATGTGTTTTGCAGGCGGCGGCAGCGGGTGAATGGCATCGGATTGCGGGCAGCGACCTCGGATCTGCGCATGCATATGAGCAGGTGGAGAACGGAAAAACGTCTGGACAGAGCTGACCACAAATACAACAAGGAGGGGCAGCGCGATGAAAACAAACTGCGACGCAGAAGGAAGGAAATATTGTATATAAAAAATATTCAGATGAAAGAAGCGGGAGAGGCAGATTAAAACGAAGAAAGCAAACGAGGGTGGAAATCGAAAATAGTGGTGCACGCGCACCACAGAGGAGCGGGGGGGGCGAGGGAGCCTGTTGTCTGTGCCGCATGCTGATGCGCGTCCTAGACACGGACGGGAATGGGCAGAGCAAAGGCGGGACATGCGCCCACCTTTGTCCAAAGATGTGCCGTTTTTTTTTTTAAAGCACGCGAAAGCCAATGGCAGACGGGGAAAGCAAAACCACACGCACGTGCGTGTGGGCAGCTTTTTAAAGCCCGTACAAGAGGTCTCGCGCTGCGCGAACAGTGCTGCGCACTGCAACGCAGGCGTGAGACCTAAAGAAATATACCAAATTTGTGTATCTCTCACCTAGGGGTGGGTAGAATCAGTGCCTGTACTCACCTCGGTCATCTCGTCTTTCCTTGCTATCTCTCCTACACCCTTTCCCCTCCTGCCAGAGAGCTGCACTTAATTTAAAACCCTGAACATTTCCTCTTTTTTATCTCTAAAGAGAGCAGCTGATGCAATTCCGTCGGTTTTAGCTCCATGCTTGCAGCTCCAAATTTCCTTTGTTTTCAGCTCCATGTAGGACAAAGGCCTGCACTGCACGCTGTAGTATCCTCGAGTAAGAGAGTGCTTGTTTGGACACCGCAACTGCCTTCACTGATTGGCCGAAAGAGCTTAGGGGGCTGGGACAGGTCGGCAAGGTTGGTTGCAGGACAACTCTTATCCATTTAATTTTAACTAACTTTATTGAACACATAAGCGTAACAAGAAGACAGCAAACTGATTCAGGGCCGGATGTAGGTCGGTCGGTAACGGCCGAAAATCGGTATTTTCGGCCGTTACCGACCGGTATTTACGAAATGTATGTAGGGCCACATATTTTACAGATTCGGTAAATTTACCGATCGGTAAATTTACCGAATCTGTAAAATACCGATTCGGTATTTTTACCTATTCGATAAATTTGATATGTAGGTGGGACTCTTCTGAGTCCCACAACCCTTACCGAATCTGTATTTTACCATCAAATATATTTGATGGTAAAATACCGATTCCGGTGTGCATGCACATGTGTGCATGCACACCTGTGCCATATGACAGGCAGACCTGCCCTTAGGGCAGGTATGCCTGCCACATGGCACCCGAGCCTCTTTTGGGGGTGCCAGGGGGTGTCAAAGTGACACCCCCTGCACCCTTGTGGAATTCGGTATTTACCAATTCGGTAAATACCGACCGGTAATGCCCATTCATTCCTATGGGCTGCAAAGCCCATAGGAATGAATGGGCATTACCGGTCGGTATTTACCGAATCGGTAAATACAGATTTTTACCGATTCGGTAAAAGGAACATCTGGATGTTCCTACATGTCCCCCATTCTTATTTACCGATGCTTAATTACCGAATCGGTAAAATTCGGTAATTAAGAATCGGTAACTGAGTCTTACCTACATCTGGCCCTCAGTTCCTAACGCTTTGCCTATGTGCTTCTCTGTGACATTTTATTGCCTCATGTGTGACACTTTTAGTGACGCTATGGCAAGCTGAATCAAGAAGTTAACTCCTGCACTGATGTGCACACAAACCTAACATGAGCTGTCTGGAAGCGCCTGTGAGCGCTGGCATTCCTTACATAGGAGTTTACCTCAGAGCTCTGAGCCCAAAGGACTGCGCTGTGGTATCAAAGTCCTGTGTAACTGCAAGAGTGAATGTTTCCTAGATGTTCCGGATATCTGCAAAGTATTACTCCAAGCCGAGTTTGTGTGCCTCCTCGGCCATGCCTCTTCTGATGGAGGGCTCTTTTCCCTGTGATGTCACTTTGGTCAGCTAGTAACAGTGTGCTTTTTACTCAGATTTTCGGAGGTGCTTCAATTTTTTAATTGATTGACCGTTAGAGTGTACCACCCTTTTCAGAGCAGAAGCAAATCTAACATGCAAAAAACAAAACACAGCAAAAAGTGAACTATTCAGAACTACTGCATCTCTATACGATTCTGCTGTCCAATTTGTAAACAAAAAAGGCAAACTAGATGTCATTTATTTTACAAATATTATTAGTTCAAGATCCAGCCATTCGGCAGCAGCTGGCAAAATAAACAAATAGGGCTGAATCTCAAAACATATTTGAGCAGCACTAAAATATGTTATTGGCAGTAATTAAAGCAGTGTTTGCTAGACATCTTTCATCATTTTTTATATTATAAAAAGCAGTTTTATTTTTAAGGTCATGTGTAACCAACAAGAAGGTTTGTACATATCTATTGTGTTGCATTTTTTAGGAGTGGTGATATGTTATGTTCTTTGTACTGTTTTGTTTTTGTTGTGCATAGTTATATTGTGTTGTTGTATTTTGTTTATCATGTTGTGTTCTGCTTTGATTGTTATGTTGTGCTGTGCTATTTTTTTGTTTTGATTGTGTTATTTTTCTTTGTGTTATATTATTGTGTTAAATTCTGTTGTTTGCTGTCAGAAATTCTAATACATTTTGTTGTATCTTTACCTTTAATTGAGTACATTCCTTGTTAAGAATGTTACTAGGTCATGGGTTGGAATGTGTTGTGGGGAGAATTTGTCAGTTAGAACATGGTCAATGGACAGAATGACTTGCCTTCCTGTTGGGTGTTATTAAACTACTTATAACTCAACCAAGGAGTACTCATCTTTACATTACTGGCGACGATGAGCCCAACAGGTGATGAAGAACCCTGCGTGATTTGATTTTTGGGATTTCCGGTACCACTACAGTGCGGTAGTGTGTTTATTGTTTGTTGGTGATTTTCGATCTTCATCGAGTGATTTCTGAGGATTTGACTGATTTCCGATGTGGAGCTTTCACATGCGGCAAGTACATTTTTGAAATATTTACTTTATTGGAAGTTTCCGCAGAAGTGCCTACCTTCGTTAAGCAGAGTGATTTGAATTCTCCACGCGAACTGTCCGCGCGAGCTGTGCATGAGCGTCTTTCAGCTTTCTCTGACGTTCAGATGCGCCTCCCGCGTTGATGAGCAACCGCGCTTCCTTCTCGTCACACGCACTGTGACGTGCACGTTTGTTTACACGTAACTTACGGAAGTGCGCTCCGTTATTTGACTTTGATTCGCATATTGTTTACGAACATCGTCTGGATTGAGGCAAGTCATTTAAACGTTTTGAAGCGAAGTTAGACCATAAGAAGAGCGAAATCAGGTGGAATATGTTCCTGATGCAATACGAAAAGAATGCAGATGTTCGTTTAGACTGAAAGAATTAATGGTGTATTCTAAGAAAGAAGGAAATACCCATTGAAGAGCAGAGAAGTTTTCAATTATTTTTCTTTCTAAATGTTTAAAGGAAAAAGAAAGGCAGATTTCACTTCTTTATTTTCTGATTATTATTTTTCCTTCATTATTTTGGATTGTTATTTTAGATTGTTGTGTTAGCTTGTTTAGTTAACTTTTCCTTTCAGGATGTCATCATCTTCTGGAACTGGAATGAATCAACCTCCTCAATTTTTGAGTGAGCAAGGTGAACCAATTTTACCATGGAAGAAATGGAAGCCAATTTTTGACTCTTATTTACGTGCTATTGGTGAGGAGAAATTTTCTGCCGTCAGGAAACAAGCTGTTTTGTTGAACAATCTAGGTATCGAAGGAAGGAGCATTTACGATAGTTTGGATCCAATACCTATTGGTAGGGGTGCGGGTGAACCTACTGATGTCTATGAAATGAGTGTTCTTCTTTTAAAGAATCATTTTGGTGCACGTATTAATGTTGTCATGGAAAGACATACATTTTTTATGCGTACACAGAGTAAGAGTGAAAGAGTTGGAAATTATGTGGCAGCACATAAATCCCTTGCACAGACTTGCGAATTTGAACTTTTGACTGACTCTCTCATTCGTGATCAACTCGTTCGTTGCACTAATGATCAGAAGATTCAGGAAAAACTTTTGTCGAAAAATCCAAATTTGAAAGAGGCCATACTTATTGTCGAGAGTGTTGAACATACCTCTACTTGGGTTAAGGAGATTAGGACGTGCCCTACTCAAACTGATCCTGTTTCCAGTATAGGTAATGAAAATCGTTCAATTTTTCAACCGGAAATAAGTGTTGCTGCTATAAGTAAAATTCCTTCGAAGCAAGAGAAAACCACTTTAAAGATTGAAAGACCTAAACAAAACTTCAGCTTTAACAGGGAAAATAAATTTAGATGTCCCAGATGTGGAAGTGAGAAACATGGGCCGAACTATCCGAATTGTTTTGCAAAGAATACCGTTTGCAAGAACTGTGGTAGGAAAGGCCATTATGCAAGGATGTGTAAAAACAGAAAAGTTAATTGTGTAGACCCTAGGTTCCCAAACTGTGCGCCGCGGCGCCCTGGTGCGCCATTATGAGTTGTGGCCGTGTGCTGAACAAGATGCTCTACCAGGGCCTGAATGCAGTGAGCAATTGAATGTTATTCCAGCTGCAGCGCAACATAACGGGGAGTAAGAAATGCCACCTGCATAATGCATAATGCAGGAACATGGTTTGGCACAGTAAGAGCACAGTGCTGCCATACGTGCATAGGTGCATACATACGTGCTTTCATTCACAGACGTAATCTCCGCGTACCCCGTAATGCTCAGCAAACTGTTGAACATTATTTCTGCCTGCCGTGTTCTGCCATGCTTTGTGGGACCCTCTTCTCAAATTACATAGGTAAGAGGGCAGATTCACTGCTCGCTCATGATTAACTTATTTATTTTGTCAAGTCGAGTTTGAACGGGACAAGTGTTAAATAAATGTCTGTGCAGTGGCCCACAGTCTCGTCGGAAAACAGGACAGCATCTTAAAGAACATGTAGGGCAGGCTTCTCGCAGCACAAGATAAACTTTAAAGATTTCAAATATTGCTACTTCACACAGCCCTTTTATAATTATATGCTGGCTGCTGTTCCCGCACTTTATGTGAACTTATTTATTTATGCGTTTTTATATAGTGCAGACTTTACCCGAAGGCGTCAGAGCGCTTCACAATAGGAACAGTAGTGATACATGAGGAGGAAATTACAAGTGAACAAATTACAAAAGCAGACGTTAAGTTACATGAGGTAAAAGTGACAATTGTGAGCAAACAAAATACATGAGGTAGCAAACGGTGCAATACAGGAAAAAAAAGTGACAAGTGTGCAGGTTACAAGAGAAAAAAAAGTACAATTAGAGGTATAATACTGCAATATATGCTAGACACTCGGGCACAAGAACAAACGTTACGTAGGCAATGGTGGCACTTGTGCAAGTATCGAAAGCAAACAAAATGTGAGAGGTAGCAAACAGTGTGTTACCAGAGAAAAGTGGCGTGTGCATGTTACAAAAGAGTACTAAACACAGGTAGAAGGATAATAATGTAATAAATGGCAAACACTCCAACCACAAGAACACACTGGGAAGGCACTATCATAGTCATGGAGAAAAGCATTTTCAGTAATGGGAGGTCTTCCTTCAGGTTCCTGCCTTCCTACACCGGCCTGATTTCATAAATCTGAAACTCCAGTGGGCAAACTCGTGGCTGTGGAAATAGGCCACATTGCAGCCAGGATTCATTTCACGGCCCTACTCCTGACCCCAGTCTAACCTTCCATACGTTTTTCCATGTTTCAAAACTTTTTCTGGGACTGGTACTACCCGTCCCTATTTCTTACACTTGACTAGCTTCAACCTCGGATGAGATATTGTAGCGCTGAAATTTGTGGTCATTCTCCCCACTCAATGAGGGTGAAAGGATTGTTTCCTCACTGTTAACAGGCACACATTGTGTCTTGTATGTACCGGAGCAGCCTGTGACCCAGAATTGAAGGACACAAGCCTCTCTTATTAAAAAGACAGGGATATATCAGTGCCCAATGCACATGAATACAGAGCAATCCAGAGATGTGGATGTGGAGTGTAATTAATATTGTTTAATTAGGGCTCTTGTATTGCAGTATATAATGCACAATTAGGCTGGTTCTACTCCCGGAAGCAACTGGCAGAAGCCCAGACCTTCATCTACTACTACTGTACTAGCTTCTCATGCCACTTGTTCTTCTGCTGCCCTGCTGTCTTGCCATGTGGCTTGCTCGGTTAAGATGGACTGGAGGGTGTGCAAAGTGACTTTTTCTCCCACCATCGAGCAGACTTGGCATGTGAAAAGCTCCCCACATGAACTTGCTTTGTGCCTGCCTGTATCCCAGACCTACTTGTCTGCCCTGCAAAGAGAATTAGCTTGGTCCCCCTTATTCGCCTTCCAACTGACTTTGGCCACGTCCTTCTTGCTTGTCGTACAATCGGTCTCAGTCTCAGTCCAACTGGCATGCCATGCATATCTTAACCTGACCACCACTGACCTGGGATGTAACTCGGTCTACCACCTCCACCTTGTGCAACTGACTACCTTATTCATACCAGCATGCTACACAACTGCCTCTTGCCCGTCCATTCTTCCTGCCATGAGACTGGCTCTACCCTGTTTCCAATTTAAGAAAGTACATATTCATCAACAATTTGAAAAATTAAATAAAGTCAACAGGTGATTGTATCGTTTCTCACTTAACGAGTTCTAATTGAACAACTATTAGATTTTTATTTTGTTACAAATATGATTATAATACATTCATCGCATTCCAATTAATTTCAAGAAGACAACTGGAAGTACTCCCGAGGTCGGGCTTACATCCCCCCACCGGTAAAAAAAATGGTGGGGAGCCACGGCCAACTGCCAATTAGGTCAAGGGAGCCACAGGTCTAAAAATTTTGGGAACCACTGGTGTAGACGACGAAGAAGAGTACTCCCAGGATTCGATTCATTGCATCACCAATCTGCAGTATGATGTTGTTAATGGTGTGAGTCAAGTGGATGATGATGTTGTAATCATGCCCTCTTGTGACATTCAAATTGCCATCAAAGTTGTTACTGTACTTGCTGATTCTGGTTCACTTTTCACTCTTATTAGTGATAAATTTTGGTTTTCAAATTTTGAGGGAGACAAGATCAAACTTTTGGCTCCTGACATTAATCCTGTCGGGTATGCTAAACAAAAGATTGATCTGATTGGGTACTCCATCCAGACCATTACTTTTAAGGGTAGAGAAACTGTTGGAAAGGTGTATGTTGCAAAAAGGGGGGATAATCTTCTTGGTTGGCGTCATCAAAGGAACTTGGGAATTACTTTAAACCCCAATGCTCCTGAACAGGTTATGTTGGTCTCTCTTTTGGGTGATTTTTTAGACATTTTTGAAAAATTTCCTGAAGTTTTTAGTGATGATTTGGGTCTTTTAAAAGGTTTCAAGCATAAGATTATTTTGAAAGGGAATGCAAAACCTGCAGTACATAAACTTCGGAAGGTGCCGAATCTTATGTTGAAACCACTTCAAGAAGAGATTGATAGGCTATTGAAGCTGGGTGTAGTCGAGGAAAGAGAATCCTCTGAATGGCTGGCGCCAATTGTTTTAGCACCTAAGGACAAGGGTACCAAAATTAGGATGTGTGTGGACCTCAGGAGTTTAAATGGTTCAATTTGGGTTGACAGGCAGCCTTTACCTAATATAAATGAGATTTTGACTAAGTTGGGTGGGGCTACTGTGTTTAGCGTTATGGATTTATCAGCAGCGTACCACCAAGTCTTGTTGCATGAGGAATCAAGGCATTTAACATCTTTTGTAACTCCTATTGGTGCGTTCAGATTTATCAGGATGCCTTTTGGTTTAGCCAGCGCAGCTGCTTGTTTTCAGAGGATCATGAAGAAAGTTTTTATCTGGGATTGATTCTGTTCTGTTCTTTCAGGACGACATTCTGATCTATGGAAATGATGTTGGCAGGCATGATGACATCTTATTTGGAGTTTTATCTAGACTCAAAGAATCTGGTTTGACCTTGAAACGTGAGAAATGCAAATTCAGAGTCAAATCAGTGTCTTATTTGGGGCACAATATATCTGGGGAGGGTATCAGTCCCAAGATTGATCTGGCGGAGGCTATCCTTCAAGCTCAAACCCCCTCTAACAAGGATCAAGTGAAATCTTTCAATGGGTTATCCGAGTATTATTCAAAATTTATCCCAAATTTTGCTAGTGTGATGAAGCCTATTAGACTTCTTTTGAAAAAAGGTGCGGTTTTCAATTGGAACAAGGAATGTTCAGAAGCTTTTGAGACTTTTAAGTCTGAGATCACAAAAATGCCAACTTTGGGGCATTTTGATGTGCACAAGAAAACAATTTTGTCTACTGATGCGAGTATACGTGGTTTGGGGGCTGTTTTGTCCCAATTTGTGGATGGTTCGGAAAGGGTAATTGGTTTCGCCTCACGTTCTTTGAAGGGTGCTGAGGAGCGCTATTCGGTTATTGAGCGTGAAGCTCTAGCTTGTTTTTGGGCCATCAAGCATTTCAGATTTTATTTGTGGGGTTTACCTTTTGTTGTTAGGTCCGATCACAAACCCCTGGTGCAGTTGTTTTCTTGTAGAAACGTTGAATGTACAACTCCAAGGATTAAGAGGTGGGTCGAAGGACTCATGGAATACAATTTCTGTGTGGAATACTTACCTGGACTTAAAAATATTCCTGCTGATTTTCTTTCTAGATCTCCCCTTGATAAACTAGTCGTGTGTGATTCTGAGCCTTCTGTTGTTTCATGGGTGAGGGAATCAGCATTGAATGAAACGGAATGGAAGGATAGTTTTTCTAATGATCCAGCCAGGAATTTTGTTCTAGAATCCACAGTCAATGGTTGGCCAATTTTAAAAGAAGTTCCTGATCCTGCTAAGGGTTATTGGAATGTGAGGGATGAATTGAACATTGTTCAAGGTGAATTGTTCAGAGGTGACAGGTTGATTCCCCCTTTTGGGATGAGAGAGAAGATAATAAATGTAGCACATGAGGGACACCTTGGTCGTAGTCTCACTAAAGCGAGGGTCAGGGAATCCTATTGGTGGCCTGAATTAGACCGTGAAGTGGAGATTGTTGTGAGGGATTGCAATATTTGTGCGGGCAATGATAAGTCAAGGAAAGTGAACACTGCCCCTCTTTCCCCTGTTGCTATACCTGAGCGTCCTTGGTCTAAAGTCGCTGTGGACATCATTGGACCTTTTGAGAACCTTGCTCCTTCTGAGAAATTTGTTGTTGTTCTGATAGATTACACATCAAAGTGGTTGTCTGCTTCTTGCATGGGTTCCGTATTGAGTAGGAATATTATTGAATTTTTGAAGGATGCTTTTACTTGTGAAGGGGTGCCTGACGTTTTGGTCTCTGATAATGGTGTTAAATTCACCTCTCAGGAGATGTCTGACTTTTTGAGAGATTTATCCATCTCCCACCATAAGACTGCTCTTTACTCCCCGCAGGCTAGTGGTTTGGTAGAGAACATGAATAGGCTAATTAGAGCTTGTGCCCAGACTGCTTTAGAGAGAAAACTTCCACTCAAACCTATTCTCAGAGAAAAACTGTGGGCGCACAGAAACACTCCTAATAGCGTGTCTGGTTTGTCACCTTTTAAGATACTGAAAGGTAGGGTTGCTGGTTCTAAGCTCAATCCTTTGTGGCTTTCTGTGAAGGATAGGGGCTGTGTGGTCAAAGATTCGAGGTTGGAAAATTATTAAGAAAAGTACAAACGAAGGTTCGATGTCTTAAAGGGGGCGAAGTGTGCTTCGTGGAAAGTGGGTGATTTTGTTTTCGTTAAAAAAGCAGTTTGGTCACCTAAGAGTGAGTCAAAGTATTTTGGGCCTAGACGTATTGTGAAGGTTATGAAGAATGTGGTTATGCTTGCCGGGGGGGGATGTTTGGAGTATGTCTCGTTTGTCAAGGTGTGCGGAGGGGGATGGTGTTGTGAAACCTTGTTCTGAGAAATGTTCTAATCACTTAGCTAATCTCTTACCTCAGAATGTTCCTTTTCACAGCACTAGCACAAGAACTAAGAGACCTCCTTTGTATCTTCAAGATTATTGTTCCAAATGAATAATTTCTGTATTCAGCTGTTGGATCTCCTTTGTATCTTCAAAATTACTATTCTGAATGAATTATTTCTTAGTTTTTCTTGACCTTTGTTTTTCTGGCTGTTTCTTTTTCCTTTCCTTGTTCTCTCTATCTTTTTCTATACTCTTACTTTATTCTTTCCGTCTTTCTTTCTTGTTTATTATTCCTCATTCGTTTTGTTATTATAATAAGGGAGATGTGTTGTATCTTTACCTTTAATCGAGTACATTCCTTGTTAAGAATGTTACTAGGTCATGGGTTGGAATGTGTTGTGGGGAGAATTTGTCAGTTAGAACATGGTCAATGGACAGAATGACTTGCCTTCCTGTTGGGCGTTATTAAACTACTTATAACTCAACCAAGGAGTGCTCATCTTTACATTACATTTCTTTAAAATAATTCCCAGTGACAAACAGACATTTGCTCCTTTCTAATGAGGTAAAATAGCTCTACTCAGCTGTTCAACTATTCAAGACATCAGCCCAAATGTGTGGCCAAGACCGGGCTTAAATTAGCATTTCAATGCCCACTGTATGTGGTTTGGCTAAGGATATCTTGACTAATATGGATAGACTTAGTAGTACTAGATCGTAACATTATAAATGTGCAAACAGCTTTAAGCTGATGTATTTTGAGCTACTACATTAAACTACAGAAAAAAATATGTAAGTTCTTGCATATTAGGTTTGACAAGGGCCAAGTAAGCATATTATCAGTGAGAAACATGTTTATTTAACTGCATGTTAAAAATATTGACTTTCATTTAGAGCCTAAGGGTGCATTCTTTAAGTGTAGGAAAGGACCAAAGTTTGTGTGGTGTACCCTCAGATTTTTGCATAAACTGTTTTTGCTGGCTGTAGATCTCTGAGCACTTTATCCCTGCTAGCCAGCCAGTAATAAAGTGCCTGTGCCCCTCACTTCAATATGATGAAACTGGTTTACTCCTAATTGGCATGTTTAACTTACCTATATGTCCCTAATATAAGGCACAAAGTGTAAGTGTACCCAATGCCAGTAAGTTAAATGTCATTAGTGGACTGCCCGATAATGTGTTTAATCCATCATCATTCTTTAGCTCACTTCACCACCCCAGTTCAGACATGGCCATATGCAAATCAGTCTGACCCTGTTCCTCATGGGAACAGTCCAGCCGGAACTGCCAAGCCATGTATTCCCTGAACCGGAAACAAGCATCTTGGGACCGGTTTTGGGTTCATAACCCTCATCAGCCAGGCTATCTTGAATCCAGTGGTATCGATTAGTGGACTGCAGCACGCACTGTGCCGTCCACCACGCAGTGGCGATGTGAAACATGGCTTGGGGCCTGCCATTGTAGCCTGACTAATGTAGCTTTTAAACTGCAATTGGCTCTGTCAAAATAAACCCTTTTGATGGATCAAAATCTTCCCATTCAATCAATCAATCAGGGTTGGTAAAACGCAACTATTCACCCTTGAGGGTCTCAAAGCGCTGGAGGGTAAAGGGGACGGATCAGTTGAGTGCTGGGGTCACACGTAAAGCCAGGTCTTGAGGTCCTTCCTGAACTGGGACAATGTGGGAGATTGCTGGAAGTAGAGGGGGAGGGTGTTCTAGGCTTTTGCTGGGAGGAATGAGAAGGACTTTCCTCCCGTTCTAGTCTTGCTTATACGTGGGAGGGTGGCCAGTGAGAGCTGGGCTGATCGGAGGTGTCTTTTAGGTGCATGGAAGGAGAGGCGGCTATTCAGGTTTGCGGGTCCGGTGTTGTGAAGGACCTTGTATGCATGGGTAAGGAGTTTGAAGGTTATTCTTCTTTTGACTGGAAGCCAGTGCAGATCCCGGAGATGTTGGGTGATGTGACTGCAATGGGGGATGTTTAGGATCAGTCTGGCTGCGGCGTCCTGGACAGTCTGGAGTTTTCAAAGGAGTTTCTTGTTGAGTCCAGCATAGAGATCGTTGCCTTAGTCCAGTCTTCTGATGATGAGTGCGTGCATGACAGTTGGGAGCTATCTGAAGGTCTTTCGAAGCATGCAGAGGGTGTTGAAGCAGGCCCAGGAGACGGAGTTGATCTGGCAGGTAATTGTGAGCGATGAGTCTAGCATGATGCCGAGGTTTCGTGGGTGGTCCGTTGGGGTGGAGGGATTTCCTAGGGTGGAGGCCCACCTGTAGCCATTCCATGCAGAGGAAGCGAAGTCAAGGAGGAGGACTTCTATCTTTTCTGAGTTGATTTTCAGGCAGCTGTCCTTCATCCAGGTGGCAATGCCTCTCATTTCTTCTTGGAAGTTGTGTCTGGTGATGTTGAGTTCATTGGTGAGGGAGAGGATCAGCTGGGTGTCGTCGGCATATGAGACGATGTTGAGCCCGTGGTTCCGGACAATGGTTGCGAGTGGGGCCATGTGGATGTTGAAGAGGGTGGGGCTGAGAGAGGAGCCCTGGGGCACTCCACAGCTGGTCTCTGTCAGTTTCGAAAAGTAGGGAGGCAGTCTGACCCGCTGAGTTCTGCTGGTGAGTAAGAAGTGGATCCAGTTCAAGGCCTGCCACGGATGCTGGCATTTTGTCTTGGTTGAAGAGGGAGCGATGTCATCGGTGGCAGCATGTAGCACGGTCTTGGTGCTGTATTTGCTTCAGAATCCGGATGGGTAGATGTCCAGGATGTTGTTAGCTTCGATGAAGTTTGCTAGCTGAGTGTTAACGACCTTTTCGATGACCTTGACTGTGAAGGGAAGAAGGTAGATGGACCTGAAGTTCTTAAGGTCCATTGGGTCCGCAGAGGGTTTCTTCAGGAGGGGGTTGACTTAGTCATGTTTCCAGACATCGGAGAAGGTTGCTGTCTCGAAGGAGCAGTTGATCGTCCGACGAAGTTCAGGTGTGATGGCAGAGGCAGCTCTGTGGAAGATGTGGTGTGGGCAGGAGTCTGAGGGTGCTCCGGCGTGGATGCTTTTCATGGTCTTCAAGGTGGTTTCTGTCGTGAACGGGATCCATTTGAGCAGGGTCTGTTGGGTGGCGTTGCATGAGGGGGGAGCTGGAGCGGTGAGGTGGTCTTGGTTTTCGAAGTTGTCGTAGATCATCTTAATCTTGTGGAAGAAGGTGCTGAGTCTGTTGCAGAAGTCTTGGTAGGGTGGCATGTCTGTTGTTTTGCTGCAGGGTTTGGCGAATTCATTGATGATGGAGAAGAGTTAATTGGTGTTGTGTTCGTTGGTGAGTATTCTGTCTTGGACTGTTTTTTTCCTTGTGGATTTGATTAGTTGGTGGTGTGTGGTGGTGGCTGCTTGGTAGGCGGCACGTGTTTCCGGGGTTTTATTGTTCTTCAATGTCTTTTCGAGTCATCAACAGTAGCGTCTGGATACTTTGAGTGCAGGGGTGAAACAGCTTGCTTTCATGATATGTCTTTTGGTGGCTTTCTTGAGGGGGGGCAAGTGTGTCAGCGCAGTTCATTATCCAGCAGTAGAGGTTGCGGTGTTTGTGTCTGACGTTGTAATTGGTGGGGTGCTTGCATTAGAAATCTAATACACCTTGCATTAGATATCTGTGCAATATTTGTGAAAGAATAAATATACACACCCTTAAATGACTCAGAGGCACAGTTTTAAAGTCCACACTCACTGGAACCACTGAGAATTAAATAGAGATGTAATGAACGCCCTACTAAGTACCATGCATCATGGGTTAGACTAACACATTTTACTGCTGGTGTCTGCAAAACCTCACAAACATTTATTAGTCATGCAATTATAGCACCTTAGGAACCATCCCAAGGCAAACTCTATGAGGGGAGCCTGCTGTGCTGCCCATTTCCATGCTCTATTCTCTTAACAATAGCCACATCAATATTAAATTACTCGTTTTCACTAGTTTGTATTTATGTACCACGCAGCGGGCCAGGAAACTAACGATCTCCCATTTACAAGGCAGTTGAAGTTGCGCTGGCCCACCCAGTTGAGCTGCTCCATAATTTCGTACTCCATTGCTGCTACTTACCTACAACTGATCAATTGGAAGCAAAATTAGCTTGCTTTGAACATTGTATCACAACATACTTGTTAATAACGATTATTATAAATAAAAATAATGTTAAAGACTCTAAAAATATTTACCTGTATATGCTATTACATCTAATGAAACACGCTGTATGCTAATTTACATTAAAGAAAACTCATTTAATACCTAAATACAGGGCTTTAAGTGGGATGAAAAATCTGGGGGGGCTCTCAAAGGGGCGTGGCCAGTGTAATTAGGGGTGTGGCTTTAACAAACTTACGCTAAAAATCTGTATTTAGCATAGTTGCCTGCCCGACTTGTATTTTGCTGTTTCCGTCATTGAAACCAGATATGTGAGACAACAAGTAACATTATACCTACAACAAGTAAGGGCTATTGACTTTGTTAATGGTTATTAGTTGCATAAAATAAATAAGCTGCAACTATGGCTTGTTACATATAATATTGAAAAAGCTTCCAATTAAAGCCCTGGTGACCCTACCACAATGTTGCTGCTCCTTGCTTTTCAGAAAGAGAAGGGAAATCCAGAAAGAAAATGACTCTGTAAGAATTTCCCTTCCCCCACAATGCTCACCTGTCATGACGTCATGCCATAACTTCTCCACTAGTGAGAAGTGAGCAGTGTGGGCAGCGCACATCGAAGTGCCTGCTGTCTCCGAATGGGTCTCTAGCAGGCTGTTTTGCGCCCTGGCACTTTTTTCCGGACTGCAGTGACAGCAAACTGCTGTCACTAAAGTCCGGAAAAAAACGGACCGCCTGTGCCAGGGCTCAAAACAGAGCCCGATAGAGACCCGTTTCGAGGCCTCCTTTAAAAAACTGCCGGTGCTCAGACCCCTTGATACCTGACCCACTTAAAGTCCTACCTAAATAGTGTTCACTGAGTAGTAATCAGCAAATAATTCTAAAATCACACAGCAGTTTGGACCTTTTTGACAACAAATTAAACAAATATAGTGGGTGTATTCTTGGGTAATCAACAAATCATTCTCAAAACATCAGGATGAATTTCAATATGTTAAAAAGAAATGATGCTTGTTGAGTTTTGGATATTTATTTTCAAATCATCCTCTAATCATCAACAACAATTGAACCTTATGAAGTAATCAGATACTCATTCTTAAATACTCCTGAAGTCATCAGGAATAGTCACACCTTGTGAAGTCATCAGATACTCATTTTGAAGTCTTCCCAAAGTCATCAGGAAAAGTCACACCTTGTGAAGTCATCAGCTGCTCATTCTTAAATCCTCCTGAAGTCATCGTGAATAGTCACACCTTGTGAAACCATCAGTAACTCATTTTCAAGTCACCCTGAAATCATCAGGCTCAAGTTTCTAAGCTCTGCTGATGACTTCAAGAGCTTGATGATGTCTGATGACATGAAAATGACTTCTACAGTAGTTGGATGATCATCCAATGACTCTGGGATGGCTTCTAACGTAATCCTGTTTGACCTGGGTGTGTCTGCTTAATGTCACTTCCTGTTAACTTACTGTGTGGCTCTACAAGGTCTCCGAGCATCGACTCCACAGATAATAATGTATCATCCCGAATGCAGGAGGCTATGATAACTACGCACTCCCCCAAACAACCGCTCCTCACCACCTCCACACACAAACAAACAGGGGCGGCTGGTGACATTTGACAGTGGTGGGCGTAAACTAATTTGCATATGCGTGTGCGAAGTGCCCAGCCAGTAACTGTGTGGTGTCATTCCTCTAGGAGTATTGTATAGGAATATATCCTATACAACAAATGGTTAGGTAAACGAATGTAATTGAACTATGGAGAATGTGAGGGAGTCACAGATTCTTTGCTTGTGCATCAATATAAAAAAAACAGTTCAAAGAATGCCCCAAACACAAAACATTAAAACAAATAGACTAGATTACAGTGGTGAAATTATGCACTGACATTTGGACCAAACAATTGATACAAAATGGGGTTTTTGCACTGGTCCCCGCTGTGCCGTTTTCTTTTATTTACTTTAAGCCATATTGCACAGCGCGAGTGCTGTTTTACATGTCTAAAAACATTGCATTGCATAGGCAAAACGTCTTGGCTTTGCCAGTGCTTGTTTCCCATTTCCAGCTCTGGTTAAAAGAGAGACCTAGAAATAGTCAAATGCTTTTGTTGTTGGCCAAACAGCAAGATAAGTGTGATATGACTTATCGCCACCTGCTCGTGCCCCCATGCAAATAAGGGGAGCTTGAGCTGCTTCTGCTGCACCTGTGAAGTGCCTTAATGAAGGTCTGAAAACGTTTTAATATAGAAACACCAGCATGTTTCCATCCATCCGTTTCCCACTCATGCTTTTTTAACTCCCCACAATCTCTCTTCATTTCCCGCTTTTATTTTCGCATTATTTCCTTCCTTTTTTCCCTTCACTGCCATTGTTCCCTCCCTCTTTTCATTCCCTTTCCCTCTTATCTATGTCTTTTCTCTTCCTTTACACGTTTCTTTTAACACTCGATATTTCCGTTGATTTTTTCTTCATTTATATGGCTATCAGTGCAAGTAGTCATAGCTGACCGCAAGATACCTGACCCCTTTTTGTTCTTTACAGGGACCCTGGCTGCAGTATTGACCAGCCATTGGCTGGGGGGCACAATGACTGCTCGCCCAGTCGCCCTGTGCAACCCCGGGGAAACAATCTGCGCATGCACGGGCTTGTTTCTGCCCAAAAATCCACTTGCGCAGCTGCAGCAGGCCCAGGCCCCCCCCCCCCCCCCCACTCCGGAAAAGTCGGATGTCTCCCGAATTCCCGGCCGGCGGGTAGCGCGATTATTTTAATATTTTGATTTGTATTTTAGTGACGACGTGGTGGGTCCATGGGGCTTAGTGGCAGGTTTTACCTGTTAAAAGTCGGGCAGGGTAAAATCCATTGGTGTATAATGTCTGGGATTCCTATAATATTTGTAACTAGTCCATTTATAGTTACCTTAATTAAAACGCACGGCTGAGAGCTTCATAGTCTTTTGTTGGAAATTTTAAAGCACAAACTCGACCCAAAGAAAGGTATCAGAGTGCTTTACATACGAACCTGTTGCGTTACAGACCGACACATCATTTTATTAGGCAGGGGTCTCTTATGTGATTTGCCCAGAATCACATGACCGTTGATGACTCGAACTCAGTTGCCCAAATGTCGTGGTCGACCGCTCTAGCCGTTAGGCCACACCCTCTCCGGTCGTTTCTCTCTCACAAATAAACACTGTGGATCACAGAGAACCCTCTGATTACTGTGCGTTTCATAAGCTGTGAGATCCTTGACCACACTCTTCTTTCTTCCTTGGAGAGAATGTGGTGATCGTTCTGCTCTGTGCAATTCTCACTCTCCAGTACGGAAACTTTTCTGGGAAAGAAAGGCAATCCGTTTCCATAACAAAACTCTGAGAGTTCTCCCTTGAACTCTGCCTGCGTACAAGGCCTTTCCGTGCAACGAGTAACCGATTAACTGAAGACGTCACAGGCAAGGAGCGCAATCCATTATCACTTGGCAGCCATTGTTGAAATGAACAAACAGTATCTAGAAATACGATAGGCTGTCGTCAACCGCCGCTCTTCACTCTTTAAACGAAATCATGCCCCTCAGTTATTTGGGAGATTTTTCAACAATTGTGCACTCTGTATTTTCGCCAGTGACAAATACAGCTCGGGAAAAGTAACAGTTTCTGTTGTAGACACATTTATTTCTCCTAGAGGTCAAGCTTGTATCTAAGGGCCCGATGTAGGTAATTCTTATTTACCACTTCTTAAATACCGAATTTTACCGATTCGGTATTTAAGAAGTGGTAAATATGAAGGGGGGAGATGTAGGTATTTCCAGATGTGTAAATACCGAATCTTTAAGATTCGGTATTTACCGAATCTGTAAATACCGAATCGGTATTTCCTATTGATTCCTATGGGCCTTGAAGCCCATAGGAATCAATGGGCAATACCGATTCTGTAATTACAGAATCGGTAAATACCGAATTTTGCAAGGGTGCAGGGGGTGTCACTTTGACACCCTCTGGCACCCCAAAAATAGGCATGTGCGCCATGTGGCACACAGACAAGCCCTAAGGGCATGTCTGTCTGTCACATGGCTAGGTGTGCATGCACACATGTGCATGCACACCTGAATTCGGTATTTTAACACCCAATTGGATTGGGTGTTAAAATACCGAATCTGAAAGGCCTGCGGCACTCAAAGATGTGCTACCTACATATGCTTTTACAGACTCGGTATTTTTACCGAGTCTGTATTTACCGATTCGGTAATTTTACCGATTCTGTAAAGCATGCTCCTACATCTCAAAATCCAATTACCGGTCGGTAACGGCCGAATTCGGACGTTACCGACCGGTAATTGGCCACCTACATCTGGCCCTAAGCTTCTCTCCTTGGGCCCGATGCCAGCGTGTGCGAATTTCACAACAAACTAAGCAGGTCCTAGATTATGAATATGTTATAATGCTTTCCGCTTATACTTCTGAAACCGATATTATCTTTGTTGGAATGGTAATGTCCCTCTGAATTGATGGCCAGTGATCATACACACCCCATGCATAAGTTTCCTTTTTGTAGCTCTCTGTACCAGGGCACACAATTCCTAAACAAGTATTTACAATGGAACGGTTTCGCCTTTGTAAAAGTTAGAGCTATTGGCATTGTAAATGACAATTATTTTTATTTATGTGTTGGTTTTGAAAACAGATAAATTAATGGCATTGTCATTTAGAATGCCAATATCTTAATCTCTCGCAAATGGACGATACCTTACACGTATTGTTTCTAAGCACTGTATTAAAGGTAGAACGATAACAACACATTTCACGAGCACTTAGATACATTTGATATATTGAAAACGGTTGCTAACATTTCTAAGACAACACGAAACATGTATTCACACAACTAACACACAATAGATCGTTTATAGTAATCAAATGGTACATATACTGAGAAAATGAGGGCCAATGGGGATTCCGCAGCAGCAAGTGGCCCGGAGGAGGGGCCACGTGTGGTGGGTCTTTGGGGGGAGGGGTGTTACTGTCTATTGTTCAGCACCCTCAAGCCCAGGGGACCTTAACCCCAAAGGTGAGGAATTTACATCAACTGCACCTTGGGGTGCCGCCTCCTTATGGGTTAAGAGTCTCCAGCCATATTGTTGAGAGCACTACATAATATTCCCTGAAGTGGTAGATGAAAGCCCGGGGGGGGGGACGGGGGGGCACACTCCTCCCTTCTGACCCTTGCCCCGAGGAGCTAACGAAGTAGCAAGGGCAGGGTCTCCCCGGGAAAACGGACCAGGAGGGCAAAACCCCGTCCCGGAAAAGTGAGAAAATCGGAGGCCAGAAAGAGGACAACAGCAAGCGCCATTTTAGTTGTAGTTACCGTCTCTGGTTGTGGACTGCTGCAACCACAGGGATACCAAGAAACCCCACGCTCCAAAAATAGACTTACATTGGATACATGCGCCTCTAATTAACACACAGGGCGTGGGCCAGCACCATGTCTTGAAGTCATGAAGTGTGGTGTCACCCCTAATCGAGAATGGCAGAGCTCTGTGGTCG